>NC_037336.1:70093460-71343460 GCF_002263795.3 Bos taurus
AATTAGGAGTCTTATGATTGACCTTATTTTTCTGTTATTCAAGGAAACCCAAAATGAAGCAAAATAACCAAATTTTGCCAAGGAAAACATTTTCAACCATTTCAATTACTGTTTTAATTGGCTGGATCCAGCTACCAGATTATCCTCTAATCTCTGCAAGAATGTTATTTGGGAAAACTTGAAATATGCCCTGCATGGAAGCCACATTCATCCCTTCAGCATATTCTAGTTGAAATAACTTTCTCTCAGCATACTGGAACAATATTAAGTAAAACGGACAGTTCCTGGAAGAATATAATCCATAGATCATATAAAAGCCAAATTCACTCTTAGGATATTATTGAGAAGTCTGAAAAATGCTGTATGCCTGAATCCAAGATAATGAAAACTGATGATATTGAGATGTTTGTAAAATAAATGACTCTAAGTAATGTGAAGATATATGTGTGTATGTGTATGTGTGTGCTTGATTGTGCATGACTCTGTGTGTATTAAGCAACACAACAGAAGGAGGATAACGGTTGCAATTATTCGAATGGTTTCATGAAAGCATCTTGGGATGTGGGTTTTATGAAGATTACACCCAGAAATAGCCCCAGCTGCTTATCAGACCTGTGGGTTTAGAGACAAGAAAAGGCTTTTCTCATTTGTTTGTTTGTTTGAACTGAGTCTTGAAAAGATTGCTATTAAGATGAGGTTATGACATCTTGAGGTTGCCATTTTCAGTATGTTCTCATTCAAATGGGAAAAGAACTACTGTGCACATTATTTTTAAATAGTTATGTGTAGTCAGTTTCCACAAATAGACTTCAGAAAAGGCACAAAATAATATGGTGGCTATGATAACCAGTTGGGTTTGTACCCTTGACTAGTCTCTTCAATAAACTTGGGTTGTCTGGCACTATATTGAAATTATAAAATTCAAGTGAAATAAAAGGCTGCTAACATCTGTTTCATATGTTAGGACAAGGCCACCATGAAGGAGCATGCCATTAAAAATCCATGAGGATGTATTCAGGGATGACCTCTGCAATACACATTAGACATCCTTCATAGCCTCACTGCTTACAGTATGGGCTCCAGAGCAGAGCAGAAACTTCTGAGAGCTTGCTGCCAATGCATAATCTCAGGCCCCATTCAGACAACTGGATCAAAATCTGCATTTGAACAAAATTGTCTGATGACTTACACAGGCATTAAGATTTGAGGAACACAGGTTTAAATTATCTCATTTATCTAAGAATGGAAGCAAGTGGGTGTATCTGTTTAGTGTTTCTATCAAAAATACTGTGAATGTCACAGTATTTGCTGGAGTATTTATCAGTAGATCTAAAAATAGGATAGAACCGGATCTTTTATATGGTGTTTCAACAGTTAGTTAAAATACCATCCATTCATTCCTTCGAAGTTTCCATTGCTAAGATTATTAGACCCATTTATGTACTTCGGGATCTCAAGGAATGTACAATTGTAGCCGGAAGTTTTGCTATGGCTGCTTGGAGTAATGTCTTCTTTGAGAATCTACTCTGTGGTGTCATGAAGATGTGGAAAGATGTCTTCATACTTAAGGTGATTAAACCAAGTTCCTTCGTTTCCTCTCTTTCTGTCTGTTCCTCTCTCTCTTTACCTTCTTCCTCCAACCTTCACCATTCTTCATGTCCAAGCCAAAAAGCTCACAAGCAAGACATTACAAGCCAAAATTATGTTTAGCCAGAAGAATCTCAGGAGCCCCGAAGCCTTCAGGTCTTCAGGGACCATCAAGCATTTCTTCCCTTCCTGGTTAGTGATTCGTTTATTTGTACAACCAACAGATTCTCTCAAATTTCCACCAGCAATTTTGATGCTCAGGTCTGAGAGGAACTGGCTAAGAAACCATAATGGTATTTTCACCTGAAGCTGAATCAGTTCCAATTGCCCTCAGTCTTTGTGGTTGTAGTTGTTTCATGCCACTATCAGACCTGAGTGGACTTCTGTCATCTCCTGTATCTCTTGACTTCTTCTTGTCCATCTCACACAGAGATTTTCCTGTAAAGATTAAGTGGAGGTGGCAGTGAGACCATTTTTACAACACTGCCTGAACATTTTAGCAACTAGAATTGCACTGCAAGCCCAACACTACTATCCTTAGAGTCCACATGCTGCCCAAGAACAGGTTGGTGTACTCTTTGAGAGTGGTGCTTTCCAACTTCCTGTTCTGGCTCTAAGTTGAATGGATAGATTGCCATAAAATAACTTGGTGTGAATAAGTCTTAGAGTACTGAGTTTGTGAATGAGTTAATTTTGATAATATCAATTAGAACACTTTCAAGTTCAGTCTTGTGGTAGTGTCTCTTTCATTTGCTTGCATTTTGATGAGCTTTGCAGGGGAGAATAGAATAGCAGGATGCCGTTTTGAAATTATCCACCACCAGCGTCCTCTGATCAAAAGTGAGAGAGACTGCTAGTGATAGACCATTAACAGTTGTGGAGATTCTGAATCATTGAAGCACTTGACAAAAGAGAGTTTGTGGATCAAGTGAAAATCCACAAATGTCGTTGTGTAAGTGTAGCACTGAGAAGAAGAGTGTGTGAGCCACTGTTTGGAGTTAAAAAAAAAAAAAGCACAGAAGAATTCAGTTTCAGCCCAAAATGGCTTGTTTAGCCACTGGTCATCAGAAATGTAGACAGCATCATGTTTCCCTTTGACCTGGATTGACAGAATGTACCAAATTCCTTTACTCAAGTGAAATTTAAATGGAGCTTTCAGTAGAATTCCCAAAGTGTCAAAACGTGTTTTACCAAAGTTAAACTTCTTGACAGGATAAAGGATTTATTTTTGAGCTATCAAAACTGCTGAAGAGGAAACCCATGTTTGTTATACACCCCCATACTATGTGATCGTTGAGTAAAGAGGAAGTGGGGAGATCTTCAAATAAGATGAGAAGATTTTAAATGTGAGCACGGTGTGCTTACTGTTGCTTAGAGTGGACCCTTTTTGCCCCTCCACGTATGTGCAAAATGAAATTGGATGTGGTTAGTCATGTGGTTTTTAGCTAAATTAGATTGTCCATGGGAATCAGTTCCTTTGGTCTGTAACTGAGGCCTTAAATACAATTTTATAAACACTGAAAAAGAAGTCTCTTTCCAGATAAATGTTAGAGCTGGAATTTGGGGATGCCAATTAATACTTTACATTTATATAGGTCTAATAGATTTCATCCTTTCAAAACATACTGCCTCACAACTAACATGGTATTCACTACAGGAAAATTAAAGAAAGATTCACATGCGGTGAGAGTAGTATTCCTACAGCAGGAAATAATTATGGTCAGCAATGTGGCAGTAAAGTCATCCCAAGTTAGCTGACTACAGTGGATTAAGTTCACATCTGGCTAGTAGAGACTATCCAAAAATGATTCTGGGAATGCAGGGAAGCCTTTAACAGGACTGTGGCTTTGTTCTGTCTTTGTGAGCATCAGCTGACAGGCCTTCATCAATACATTCATTATGACATCATTATGTGGATGAACAATTTGTGGGCCAAGAAGATCTGAGAATCCCTGGGGCGAAGGGAAATTCCACAGACATCCATGGTCTTGGATGCTCAGTGAATAAACTATGGTTTTTCAGCAGTTCCTTGGGCCTGAGAAATAGTTGGTCATGACCCAAGCCTACACCCTTCAGCCTGAGCTTTCTCAGGGAGGGTTGGATATATCTGCAACCCCCACACTGGCTCCACATGTCCCTAATAACTTCGAGCAAATGAGATTAGTATGGCAGAAGGTATTCTTGAATTGAACTCTTTAAAGGAGAGTGTTTGTGTAAGGTGCCAGAAGGCTAACACACCAATGCCCCATTTCAGTACTGCCAGTTAACACCCTGGCATAACACTGGCGTGCATGCCACATGAATCCAATCTTGCTCTGAAAAATAATAATAAATTACAAAAATTCTTATGCCTGAATGCATAATCCTTCATGATTTCAATATTTTAAGCATTGCATAGAAAGATGCACTTTCATCTTAGTAGTGGCTCCTGTCTGTAAAGAATCTGTCTGCCAATAAAGGAGATGCAGGTTTGATCCCTGGTTGGGAAGATGCTCTGGAGGAGGAAATGCCATCCCACCCCAGTATTCTTGCCTGGGAAATCACATGGACAGAGGAGACTAGCAGGCTACAGCCCATGGGGTTGCGAAGAATCAGATATGATTGAACAACTAAGCATATGAGAGTGTGTGCACACACAGACACACACACACATATATATATCAGTTCAGTTCAGTTCAGTCAGTTGCTCAGTCTTGTCCGACTGTTTGTGACCCCATGGACTGCAGGATGCCAGGCCTTCCTGTTTATCACCAACTCCCAGAGTTTACTCAAACTCATGTCCATTGTGTCAGTGAAGCCACTCAACCATCTCATCCTCTGCCAACCCCTTCTCCTCCCACCTTCAATCTTTCTCAGCATCAGGCACTTTTCAAATGAGTCAACTCTTCACATCAGGTGAGCAAAGTATTGGAGTTTCACCTTAACATCAGTCCTTCCAATGGATATTCAGGACTTATTTCCTTTAGGATGGACTGGTTTGATCTCCTTGCAGTCCAAGGGACTCTCAAGACTCTTCTCCAACACCACAGTTCAGTTCAGTTCATTTCAGTCGCTCAGTCGTGTCTGACTCTTTGCGACCCCATGAACCACAGCACGCCAGACCTCCCTACCCATCACCATCTCCCGGATTTCACTCAGACTCATGTCCATCGAGTCAGTGATGCCATCCAGCCATCTCATCCTCTGTCGTCCCCTTCTCCTCCTGCCCCCAAGCCCTCCCAGCATCAGAGTCTTTTCCAGTGAGTCAACTCTTTGCATCAGGTGGCCAAAGTACTGGAGTTTCAGCTTTAGTATCATTCCTTCCAAAGAAATCCCAGGGCTGATCTCCTTCAGAATGGACTGGTTGGATCTCCTTGCAGTCCAAGGGACTCTCAAGAGTCTTCTCCAACATCACAGTTCAAAAGCATCAATTCTTTAGCGCTCAGCTTTCTTCACAGTCCAACTCTCACATCCATACATGACCACAGGAAAAACCATAGCCTTGACTAGATGGACCTTTGTTGGCAAAGTAATGTCTCTGCTTTTCAATATGCTATCTAGGTTGGTCATAACTTTCCTTCCAAGGAGTAAGCGTCTTTTAATTTCATGGCTGCAGTCACCATCTGCAGTGATTTTGGAGCCCAGAAAAATAAAGTCTGACACTGTTTCCACTGTTTCCCCATCTATTTGCCATGAAGTGGTGGGACCGGATGCCATGATCTTCGTTTTCTGAATGTTGATCTTTAAGCCCGCTTTTTCACTCTCCACTTTCACTTTCATCAAGAGGCTTTTGAGTTCCTCTTCACTTTCTGCCATAAGGGTGGTGTCATCTGCATATCTGAGGTTATTGATATTTCTCCCGGCAATCTTGATTCCAGCTTGTGTTTCTTCCAGTCCAGCGTTTCTACATATAAGTTAAATAAACAGGGTGACAATATACAGCCTTGATGTACTCCTTTTCCTATTTGGAACCAGTCTGTTGTTCCATGTCCAGTTCTAACTGTTGCTTCCTGACCTGCATACAGATTTCTCAAGAGGCAGATCAGGTGGTCTGGTATTCCCATCTCTTTCAGAATTTTCCACAGTTTATTGTGATCCACACTGTCAAAGGCTTTGGCATAGTCAATAAAGCAGAAGTAGATGTTTTTCTGGAATTCTCTTGCTTTTTCCATGATCCAGCAGATGTTGGCAATTTGATCTCTGGTTCCTCTGCCTTTTCTAAAACCAGCTTGAACATCTGGAAGTTCACGGTTCACGTATTGCTGAAGCCTGGCCGGAGAATTTTGAGCATGTGAGATGAGTGCAATTGTGTGGACACCACAGTTCAGAAGCACTCAATTCTTCAGCACTCAGCTTTCTTTATAATCCAACTCTCACATCCATACATGACTACTAGAAAAACCATAGCCTTGAATAGATGGACCTTTGTTGACAAAATAATATCTCTGCTTTTGAATATGCTGTCTAGGTTGGTCATAACTTTTCCTCCAAGGAGCAAGCATCGTTTAATTTCATGGCTGCAGTCACCATCTGCAGTGATTTTGGAGTACAAAAGAAAATAAAGTCTGCCACTGTTCCCCCATGCCATGAATTGATGGGACCAGATGTTGTGATCTTAGTTTTCTGAATCTGAACTTTTTCACTCTCTTCTTTCACTTTCATCAAGAGGCTCTTTAGTTCCTCTTCACTTTCTGCCATAAAGATGGTATCATCTGCATATCTGAGGTTATTGATATTTCTCCCGGCAATTTTGATTCCAGCTTGTGCTTCATCCAGCCTAGCATTTCTTATGATGTACTCTACATATAAGTTAAATAAGCAGGGTGACAATATACAGCCTTGATGTACTCCTTTTCCTATTTGGGACCAGTTGTTGTTCCATGTCCAATTCTAACTGGTGCTTCTTACCTGCATACAGGTTTCTCAGGAGGCACGTCAGGTGGTCTGGTATTCTCATCTCTTTCAGAATTTTCCACAGTTTATTGTGATCCACACAGTCAAAGGCTTTGGCATAGTCAATAAAGCAGAAGTAGATGTTTTTCTGGAACTCTCTTGCTTTTTCGATGATCCAGCGGATGTTGGCAATTTGATCTCTGGTTCCTCTGCCTTTTCTAAAACCAGCTTGAACATCTGGAACTTCATGGTTCACATATTGTTGAAGTCTGGCTTGGAGAATTTGGAGCATTACTTTACTAGTGTGTGAGATAAGTGCAGTTGTGCAGTAGTTTGAGCATTTTTCAGCATTGTCTTTCTTAGGGATTGGAATGAAAACTGACCTTTTCCAGTCCTGTGGCCACTGCTCAGTCTTCCACATTTGCTGGCATATTGAGTGCAGCACTTTCACAGCATCATTTTTTAGGATTTGAAATAGCTCCATTGGAATTCCATCACCTCCACTAGCTTTGTTTGTAGTGATGCTTCCTAAGGCCCACTTGACTTCACATTCCAGGATGTCTGGCTCTAGGTGAGTGATCACAGCATTGTGATTATCTGGGTCATGAAGATCTTTTTTGTACAGTTCTTCTGTGTATTCTTGCCACTTCTTCTTAGTATCTTCTGCTTCTGTTAGGTCCATACCATTTCTGTCCTTTATTGAGCCCATCTTTGCATGAAATTTTCCCTTGGTATCTCTAATTTTCTTGAGGAGATCTCTAGTCTTTCCCATTCTATTGTTTTCCTCTATTTCTTTGCATTTATCATTGAGGAAGGCTTTCTTATATCTCCTTGCTATTCTTTGGAACTCTGGATTCAAATGGGTATACCTTTCCTTTTCTCCTTTGCTTTTCACTTCTCTTCTTTTCACAGCTATTTGTAAGGTCTCCTCAGACAGCCATTTTGATTTTTTCCATTTCTTTTCCTTGGGATGGTCTTGATCCCTATCTCCTGTAATTCATCAGGCACTCTGTCTACCAGATAGTCCCTTAAATCTATTTCTTACTTCCACTGTATAATCGTTGGGGATTTGATTTAGGTCATACCTGAATGGTCTAGTGGTTTTCCTGTTTCAATTTAAGTCTGAATTTGGCAATAAAGAGTTCACGATCTGAGCCACAGTCAACTCCAAGTCTTGTTTTTGCTGACTGTATAGAGCTTCTCCATCTTTGGCTGCAAAGAATATAATCGATCTGATTTCATTGTTGACCATCTGGTGATGTCCATGTGTAGAGTCTTCTCTTGTGTTGTTGGAAGAGGGTGTTTACTATGACCAGTGCATTCTCTTTACAAAACTCTATTAGCCTTTGCCGTGCTTCATTCTGTACGCCAAGTCCAAATTTACCTGTTATTCCAGGTATTTCTTGACTTCCTACTTTTGCATTCCAGTCGTCTATAATGAAAAGGACATCTTTTTTGAGTGTTAGTTCTAGAAGTTCTTGTAGGTCTTCATAGAACTGTTCAACTTCAGCTTCTTCAGCATTACTGGTCGGGGCGTAGACTTGGATTACTGTGTTACTGAATGGTTTGCCTTGGAAACAGAGATCATTCTGTCATTTTTGAGATTGCATCCAAGTACTGCATTTCGGACTGTTTTGTTGACTATGATGGCTACTCCAGTTCTTCTAAGGGATTCTTGCCCACAGAATATGATGGTCATATGAGCTAGATTCACCCATTCCAGTCCATTTTAATTAGCTGATTCCTAAAATGTCAACGTTCACTCTTGCCATCTCCTGTTTGACCTATTCCAATTTGCCTTGATTCATGGACCTAACATTCCAGGTTCCTATAATGTATTGCTCTTTACAGCATCAGACCTTGCTTCCATCACCAGTCACATCCACAACTGGGTGTTGTTTTTGCTTTGTCTCTGTCCTTCATTCTTTCTGAAGTTATTTCTCCACTGATCTCCAGTAGCATATTGGGCATACTGACCTGGGGAGTTCATCTTTCAGTGTCCTATCTTTTTGCCTTTTCATACTGTTCATGGAGTTCTCAAGGCAAGAATACTGAAGTGGTTTGCCATTCCTTTCTCTAGTGGACCACAATTTGTCAGAACACTCCACCATGACCCATCCATCTTGGGTGGCCCTGTATGGCATGGCTCATAGTTTCATTGAGTTAGAGAAGGCTGTGGTCCATGTGATTAGATTGGTTAGTTTTCTGTTATTGTGGTTTTCAGTCTGTCATCCCTTTGATTGAGAAGGATAAGAGCCTTATGGAAGCTGCCTGATGGGAGACTGACTGAGGGGGAAACTGGGTCTTGTTCTGATGGGCCATGCTCAGTAAATCTTTAATCCAATTTTCTGTTGATGGGTGGAGCTGTGTTCCCTCCCTGCTATTTACTTGGGGCCAAACTATGGTAGTTACCGGTGTGCACCCCACTCCAGGACTCCTGCCTGGAAAATCCCATGGATGGAGGAGCCTGGAAGGCTGCAGTCCATGGGGTCGCTGAGGGTTGGACACAACTGAGCGACTTCACTTTCACTTTTCATTTTCATGCATTGGTGAAGGAAATGGCAACCCATTCCACTGTTCTTGCCTGGAGAATCCCAGGGATGGGGAGCCTGGTGGGAGGCCATCTATGGGGTCACACAGAGTCGGACACGACTGAAGTGACTAGCAGCAGTAGCAGTAAACTATGGTGGAGGTAATAAAGATAATGGCAACCTCCTTCAAAAGATCCCATGCATGTACTGCTACAGTCAGTGCCCCCAACCCTGCAGCAGGCCACTGCTGACCCATGCCTCACCTGGAGACTCCTGGACCCTCATGTATGTATATATATATATGTATATAATCATCTACCATGGACACTCTGTCTACCTCTCCTATATTAAGTCTCCTAACTCTCTGAATTCTGGATGTTATCTAAACTAAATTTATTTCCTTCCATCTTCCCTTTATTCTTCATTTCCACTACTGCCCCACAGCCCAGTCTCAATACCTCTCTGTACTTCTTTAAGACAACTAAAAAGATGTGCTAATATTTCTCTGAAGGATCTAACTAGATAATGACTCTGTCTTCCTTTAGCTTCCAGGATTTTGTTTTCACCTCTGTCATTTCACATTCCATTCCATCATGTGTCATTACCATTTGTATACATGCTCAAAAATATGGGCTCTGTGCTTAAATGTATATTAAATTTTAGAAGGGATCTGTTAGTTTTCATTACAAGCAAACTTTGCTAGTAAAGGATGAAACTGATCTGTATATTTCACTCAGTTAACTTGGCCTCTCTGTTTCTGACTAAACACAGTTAATCAAAAGAGTATGCAGAGTCATATAAAGTAAGGGCCATACACAGAATGACTGCCATCTAACAATAATACTAGAAAATCCTAAATAATTAACTATTTGAATATTTCCTTGTTCTCATTCTCTCTCTCTCCAACTGAAATTTCAGTTACATTCTCTGCTTTATTTTTGCTTAATTATCTTCCAGATGTTTACACTCTCTGCCCCTGTTCTATAGTCTCAGTGATGACTTTATTTTCAGATTCATTAACTTCTTGGTGATTTAAAAAAAAATCTCTTGTCCTGCTTCATAATCTTGATATTTTCTTACTTCTTGAAATATATGCCTGCTATTCATTTCATAGACTGAATGTGTCTTTCCGAAATCTACAATATATCGAGTTGGATTTTTCTGGTGACTTTCATTCATACTTTCTTGTATGTCTTTAGTCTCCTTGTGAAAATGTTCTTTCCTAGTTCATCTACTAGTATATCATTTTTGGAAGCTTTTGGTTTTGGACTGTCTCTTTGTTTTTATATATCCACTTGAAAAGACTTCTGGCTTTTTGTCTGCTCTACCATGCAACTGTGAGTCACCAGGTATAGCAGATGCTCTCATGGCAACTATGATTTTGGAAATTGTCTACTTCTCTGTATTCACACCTTTTTGCCATATGCTTTTCAAGATCTTCTTTACTTTCTCATTTTCTCAGACAAGTAATAGAAAAATATATTATTTTTAAAAATTTATTCCATATTTATTGCTATTATTTTGTGGAGGAGTTTTTCTGGACAACTAACCTATCATATTCTCAAAAATAAAAATCCTTAATCATATTTTAAATTATTTGCTTACCTCCAGACAGATGAAAGCCCTTCACAGATATATGCTATCATATGCATGTAGAAATCTATGACACCAAAGCCCTTACTTGACACATATAAGGCAGTGAAGGAATAAGGAAGAAATGAATGGTGCCAATCATAATTATATAGTACCAGGTCTTTGACAGCTACAAATAATTCAAGAAATATGACATTACTATTTTCCCAAGAGATTTGGAAGTCATATTGAGTTTCTCAATTTAACTCTGAAGGTGTCTAAAAGAAATTGCATAGTCCAGTGAAAATGTAAATTTTATCTGAGAAAATCGAATAGTCAAAATATTGCTAAAAATCTATAATTTTACATAACTAGGTATCTTTAAAATTTTATGACAACTGGCAGAGAGACTACAATTTGATATTAGACCATGATGTTTTAATTGCCTAGCTTTGACGTAATTGTTTGCACCCAAGTAAAAGAGAATCTGGTGGGTATCTTTATCCCTATCTATCCTATATTTGGTAGAAATTTTCTGTCCTCTACACAAATGAAACCATATGATAGAGGAGGAAAACACAATTTATGCTAGAAACACTTACATTTTAGGGAAGATTTTGGAGTTGTATCTTAAAGGAAGATTTGAGGCATATTTTCAACTTTAATTGACTATGTATGGCCTGACTATAAAAAAACTTTGCCTGTATGGTTTTTATTTTTATATTTTTAGAGTTTATTTTTTATAATATTCACAATATTTGTAAAAGCAAGCATTCAAATATGGAAAGATTTTTATATGTTTTTTGAAACTTTTATATACTTTTACTTGGATGTTATAAACTTAAATAAATAAATTAAATGACCAAAAAAAAAAAGAATAAAATTGAATTCAACTTAAAAAAATAAAATAAAATAAAATAATACATTGATGAAAACTCCTGGGAAAAGGGCAGACCTGTATCAGTGTGTGTGTGTGTGTGTGTGTGTGTGTGTGTGTGTGTGTGTGTATGTGTGTATGTGCACGCATTTGTGTGTTGTGTCTACCTGTGTGTTTATACTTGTTTGCGGTTCACATATTTTGTGGTTGAAGTTTGTTCCCTCCCTTCGATGAAGACTTGCATTCCAGCTTCATTGCAGTGTGCAGTTCTTCTGTGTGGTTTGCTTTTTCTTGCATCTGAAAATAATTTGGGAGAAACAGAAAATTTGATTTGGCCTGAAAAATCTTTTCTCCATTTCTTTGTAAAATGTGACCAGTCCAGCTATTTCTATATAAGGATAAAGAGTCAAAGACAGGCTAACCCAGGAAAAATGTGAACCTAAAGATTTCCTCAAATCTGATATTTGGGCAAACCAATCTCAAAATATTCAAGACTTATTCCTTGGCTCTGAAAATTGCAACATCATAGGAGTAGTTTTTTCCCATTATTGGCAATTCTTCTGCCTGTCACACTTTGCCATTGAGGTTTTCTTCTCAGGATTCTTCTTGAGAAAGTTTGACTTTAAGTAAAATGAACACTACTCTCCCAAAGTCACAAGAGATGCAAGTCAAAGTGATTTTATATACAAGCATCAGTGCAAAATATTTAAGTCAGGAGGACTTCACTCCAAAATTAGACCAAACTATAAAACTATAGACCATCCAATTCAAGGAAACATCACCCAGGTATATTTACTAATACAGAATTTTTGAAACTGTAGTATGTGATTATTATAAAGTTCAGTGGGAAAGTAGGGTCTAAAATTACATGATGCTACATTAATACAGCTACAATTTTTTTAAAGCTAAGATAGAAAAATATATCAGGTAAAAACACACCATAAAACTGTAAGAGTCATTATCTTTTTGCTTGTAGAATATGGGAATTTTTAAAAAAGAGAAACCTTTGTTAATTTAAAAAATTTAATAGTTACGGACTTCCCTGGCAGTCCAGAGGTTAAGACTGCACATTCCCAACACAAGGTACAAGGCTCAATCTCTGAGCAGGGAACAAAGATTCCTCATGCCACACAACACAGCCAAAATAAATAAAAAAAATAAAAATTTAATAGGGATTTTTCTGATTTCACTTCTGTATAATTGATTAATATACTTATTTTGAAGGGGCAAAGTGTCAAGACAGAATAAGTTTACAGGAACCTGAGTTCAGATTCTGTTCTTAACATCTACTAACAGGGGTTCCATACTGGAATCTTTCCAAAAGATACTATTTTCTTGAAACTTATCTCATTCCATACCTTATTCTGGTGATCTATAGAAAATCTACCTTTTTCTCTTCCTCTATGTAAGAAACTGGAAAGCTATTTAGAAATATATTTTATTGAGAAATGTCACAAATTATGTGTTTTACTTTGCAGTGACATTTCAGATGAAAATGTTTGTCTTGCCTTGATGGCCCAAAAAAGCCTGGGTCTGACAGAGAGTAAGGTGATTGCCCTGTCTGATGTGGAGAATAAGTGCCTGTATGTAGTACAGAACAATGAAAGCAAAGGTGGCTTATGAATCATCACTTTTATAGTTTTCTATCTGTTAGGTTTTCCCATTTAAAGACACATTTTTCTAAATGTTGAATATTACTTTAAATGCCCATGCTGTGGTGGCATTAATTCGTCATAACCAATGCCTCTTGTGGAATTATTTACCCAATAACTGAACAAATTTTCTTTCAACCTAATATTTTATATCTCCATATTTAGTCAATGTAATTCTAAAATAAAAGAAAATGATGAAATTGTCCAGAATTTTCAACTCTAGTGTACCCACTGGTTCTGATTTTCAACTATGGTAATCCAGTTTTTAAATAAGACTGTTAAAAATAAGAAGATACCATAAAAAAAATAAAAAGTCCAGTCAAGAAAAAAAATATGAACTGTAGAATGTGACTTTAATCCTTTAGAAGTTGCATATTTTTCTGTTCTTTGCTCTCTTTCAGCAGAAATATTTCCCTCTAACCAAAGGCTGATGCCTTCTGGTACCTTCAAGTAATACCTACAGTGAATATGATTTCTTAGAAGTTTTTTTTTTTAAAAAAAAGTTATAAAATAGTCTACAGGAGACCACAAACATTCCCCTGAAACATAGTGCAAATTCTACACAAGTCTCATGAACAGCCTACCTGTTTAGATGATCCAGTGGAGAGTTATGACCGTGGTTTGTCGTGGAATTCTAGCCTGTGCCATTTAAGGCAGACCAATTACCTTAATTTTTTCAGAGGACATTTGTCTTTAGCACTCTGGTTGAATTTTTTCAAGGAGAAAGACCTTTTTCAAGCAGTAAACATCCTTATGGATATTGGAGTTAATATGGAATTGGAATCATAGTCACCTATGGAAACCGGGGCATTTTTAGGTAAATACTGGTAAATACTCTGAAAGACTATTGGACATCACTCAATCTAGAGATTCAGATGGATTTTATTCAAAATGATTTTAGACTTTATATTTTAGTTGAGGGAGGCTAATGAATAAAATTTGGGGTGAAAAATATTGTTGCTTTATGGAATCTTATTTAAGTTTTTTAACATTCTGTATTGTAAGTAACTTAAAAAAAATTTTTTAATATTATTTTTTAAAGTTTATTTATTCATATATTATTTATTTTTGGCTGTGCTGGGTCTTTGTTGCTGCAGGGGCTTTTCTCTAGTTGTGGCAAGTGGGAGCTACTCTCTAGTTATAGAATGCAGGCTTCTCATTTTGGTGGCTTTTCTGTCTGTGGAGCATGGGCTCTGGAGCATGAGAGCTTCAGTAGTTGTGGCTCCCAGGCTCTAGAGCACAGGCTCAATAGTTGAAGCACGAGGGCTTAGTTGCTCCACCACAAGTGGGATCTTCCCCACCCATAGATCGAACCCATGTCCCCTGCATTGGCAGGCAGATTCTTCACCATTGGGCCACCAGGGAAGCCCGTGTATTGTAAGTTGCTTATTGACCCCATTTGGGTAATGGGCTCACCACTAGACCCATACACTTTGGGTGCTGTTACCAGGTGAATGGAAATGAAAGCTGAGAAGGCAAAAAAAAAAAAAAATTGTACAGTCTTCTAAATGTATTTTGCCTTTTTTCTTAAGTCAAGCTTGTGCATTAAAAACAGTGGCCTTTTCTCACAAGTGAGGATTTATTTGAAATATTTAAATCTTCTTTTCCTCCCTTCCTTCTTTTCTTCCTTCCTTCTCTTTCTTCATTCTTTCCTTTTCTCCTTCCTTCATCTCTTCCTTCCATCCAGGCCACACTGAAATTTCAAAGCATGCTATTGAATATAGAGATACAGTTCAAGTGAACAACGGAGACTCAGACTCAAATCAAACAACAATTCATTTATCAGAGCTTTTTCAGTTTTGTGCGTTCTACAAAGTGATTAAATATCTGTAAAGAATCAAGCTATCTTTTCTTATAACAAAGTAGTACTTGCTCTTTCAAAATTTAAAAACATAGTTTTTCAGTTTCAAGTATTTTCCCAAATGTATTTCTTAAAACTTTATACGTTGCTTCTCTAAAGACAATTATAGAGTTAGAAGATTTTTCTAACAATTATAGATTTTTAAAAGAAAAAAATCTTGAAAATGGTCTAGGACTTTTAGTTTGTATCTTGTGCTCAGAGTTGCTTTTTTATTGAATAAAAACATATTTCCTGCTATTAAAATTGATCTAAATTTATATAATGACATTAATTATATGTATTTCTAAATGGTATCCTAGAAAACGCTAGAACTTTTACGTTGCTCAGATAAATAAGCTAGAGAACTTTTGTAACATGGCCCCGTACCTTTTCCAAAGGCTATTGTTATAGTCAGTGTTAGAAGTTTCATGAATAAAATCTTTTTTGTTTTTCATTTCCTTCTCAAACTTATTGCCTGAAAGGCCAGTTTATATTGTGCATTTCTTACATATTGGCTGAATTTGTTACATTGTCATTAGATCAGAAGGTGCTATATATACATAAGGCTGAGGTCCCCATGTATGATACATGTGTCACTGGCCTAGTAGAATCTTTCCAAAGAGAACAGGCTAAACTTGACTGCACTTAAGATAATTCACATCCTTTACATCCAAGCACATATGGAAAGAGCTCATTTTATACTTAAGTAATAAAGAAAAAGGAGCTGATTTCAAACCATCTCTTTAAAATGAGAATGCATATACAGTGTCAGTCAAAATTGTCAGAGGAGATTTCCACTTATGCAAATATATTAGACATACTTTTCCTTATTCTTCTCACTATGAACAATTAAGAGTTCCGGTCACTATGAATAAAACAAAACATAAGAAGCCTCTGAAAGGGGAGTTGAGAACAGTTAGACTGACAAGGGACCGCAGGACCTAAGAAACAACACATTGATGAGTTCTCTGTGTTTCCACTTGTGCTTATTCACCCCAGACTTGGAGCCAAAGAAATGGCCAGTTAAGAAACAAATGGATGCAAACTGAAAGTCATAACAGAGGCCTACTCTCTTTAGCTAAAGGACCAGGAATGGGCAGTCTAGCAAGACAAAGTTTTTATACAGAAGAGGCTCAACTTTAGCTACTTGTTGCTGCTGCTTAGCTGCTCAGTTATGCCCGACTCTTTTGCAACCCTATGGACTGTAGCAACACCAGGCTCCTCTGTCTCTGGGATTTTCTAGGCAAGAATGCTGGAGTGGGTTGCCATTTCCTTCTCCAGGGGATCTTCTCAACCCAGGGATTGAAGCTGTATCTCCTGCTTGGCAGGCCAATTCTTTACCACTGGGCTACTTTAGCTAAATATAACAGGGGGGAAAAAAGTAACTTTGGTCTTACTTTCCACCCTTGGTAAAGGCTGACTGGGGAGTCTAGACTTCCACTGTCTCCAGGATGTGAGGAGTGCCCTCTAACACTGAGATGTTGTCAGAGGAAGTCTAGCGGAGCATCAGGACCTTCACCATTGCCCAGCGGTAATGAGACTCCCCCCTCCAATACCCCATGAGGGAGCAATAGCAAATACTCATGTCTCTACCAACCAGGTGGTATAGGATGGGGCTAGTAGACACGCTGAATTCTCATCCATGTCTAGCAGTGATGAGGAGCTCCTCCTCTTTTCTGGAGCCAACAGAGGCTGAGAAGAAAACAAAAAAGACTTCTAGGAATAATGAAGTGATGTGTGCACTTCACCTGCCAAAGTAGCGTCAGAAGAAGGTAACTGAAGCAAATGAAATTACCAGGGACATTACATTATATTAAAAGATCAATTCTCCAAGTGAAGTGAAGTGAAGTCACTTAGTCGTGTCCGAGTCTTTGGGACCCCATGGACTGTAGCTTACCAGTCCACGGAATTTTCCTGGCAAGAATACTGGAGTGGGTTGCCATTTCCTTCTCCAGGGGATCTTCCCGACCCAGGGATTGAACTCGTATTGCGGGCAGACGCTTTACCGTCTGAGCCACCAGGGAATTTTCTAAGAAGATATAGTAATTCTAAATGCATGTGTACCAAAGAACAGCGCAACAAAATATGTGAAACAAAAGCTGATAGAACTATTAATATGAAGAGAAATAAACAAGCCCACCATTATAGTTGAAGATTTCAATATCCTTCTCTCAGCAATTGATAAAACAACTAGATAGGAAATCAGCAAAGATATAAAAGAACTTAAAAACACCATTAACCCACAAGTTCAAATTGATGTTTACAGAATACTCCACCACCAGCAGCAGAATATGCACTTTTCTCAAGGAACCATAGGACATATACTGAGATAGACCACATCCTGGGCAAGAAAACACACTACAGCAAATTTGAAATAGTGAAAATGATACACAGAGTGTGATCTCTTGCCACATTGGAGTCAAACTAGATACAAATAACAAAAAGATAACAGGAAAACCTCCAACCACTTGGAAACTAAGCAACACATTTGAAAACATGAGTCAAAGAGGAAGTCTCAAGGAAAATAAACAATACATTGAACTGAATGAAAATTAAAACACAACATAAAAGCTGTGGGACATAGCGAATACAGTTCTGAGGGGAAATTTTATTAACACTAAATGTTTATATTAGAAAGAAGCAAATATCTCAAATCAATAATCTACATATATAAATTGAATAACTTACACTAAATGGACCAGATTCTCAAAAAGCACAAGCTACCACAATTCACTCAATATTAACTATAGAATTAGAATAGTCCAAAATCTAGTAAGGAAATTGAATTCATAATTTTAAAACTAATTATACAGATATTGAAAGAACAATTCATTATACCCAATATTTTTCTGAAAATTGAATAGGAAAAAACATTTTCCATTTAGTTTTATAAGCTAATATTATCCTGATACCAAAGCAATACTAAGATAATTTAAAAAGTGAAGACTAATAACCTTTATGAATATAGATGCAAAAATTCTTAACAAAATATTGGCAAATAGAATGTAGCAATATATAAAAAAGAATTATAGATCACAACAAAACATGGTTTATTTCAGGGCTACAAGGCTAGTTCACTATTTGAAAATGAATAATGTAATCCACCATGTTAATAGGCTGAATGACCAAAAAAAAAGTCACAGGACAATATCAGTTGAGGCAGAACATGCATTTGACAAAAATTCTATATTCATTCATGAAAATGAAAACATTCTGTATTCATTCAGAAAATGAAAAACAAAGGGGAGTCTCCTCAACTTTGTAAAGAGCATCTACAAAAGCAAAAAACGCTACAGCAAAGATACCCTTAGTGATAAAAAGACTAAATGCTTTCCACCTGAGATCAGGAACAAGTCAGGATGTCTGCTCTGACTGCTTTTATTCAAACAGTGCTTAGAAGTTCTACTCAATGCAATACAGCAAGAAAGGAAATAAAAACTATACATAACATAACACCCCCAAAAAGGTGAAGCACTTAGGTATAAGCCTAACAAAATATGTATAAGATCTATATGGGGGAAACTACAAAATTCTGATGAATGAATTTTTTTTTTAAAGAACTAAATAAGTGGAGAGATAGTCCATGTGCACAGATAGGAAGACAATATTGCCAAGATTCCAGTTCTTCCCAAATTGGTCTATACATTCATTGCCACTCCAATCCAAATTTCAGCAAATTATTTTGTGATTCTAAAGAGAGTAAAAGACATGAAAGAGCCAACACAGTATTGAAGGAGAATAATAAATCAGAGAACTGACACCACACAACGTCAAGATCTACCATAAGCCACAGTAATCAAGAGAGTGTGGTAATAGATGAATACAGGTATTCCTCAGAGATACTGAGGACTCAATTTTAGACTACCATAATAAAGTTAATATCACAATAAGCGGAATCACATGGCATCCGAAGACATTGGTGGGGAGAAATCTATAAAACTTCAAAAACAGTCTGCCAGAAACACCTAACCTGGTAGGGGCCTCAGATCTCCTCTTTCTGGACCCCTTCAACAGCTGCATTTGGGCTTCATTCACCCACCACTTAGTGTGGGTTGTCAGTATCTTCTTGTTGTTGTAAACATTTTCCAGATAGGTTGAAGCCTTCTATTGCCAGAAGGCTGATGCCCTCACAGTCGGAAAGAAACTGTTAGAAAATGTGTTTCCCACTTGGGGTGTATTTTCCACAATCTCCAGTGATCAAGACATTCATTTCATTGGACAATTCATATAAGGCTTAGCAAACACCTTGCAAACTTCTTGGAATTATCAGTATACACACACACACACACACACACCCCACACACACACACTCCACACACACATACACACACATATACACACACCCCACACACATACACACCCACACACATACACACACCCACACACATACACACACCCACACACACACACACACACACACACCCTCCCACACACACACTCCACACACATATACACACACCCCACACACATACACACACTCACACACATACACACACCCCCCCCACACACACACACACGGGCTTCCCAGGTGGTGCTAGTGGTAAAGAGCCCACTTGCCAATGCAGGAGATGTAAGAGATGCAAGTTCAATCTGTGGGTCTGGAAGATCCCCCAGAGGAGGGCATGGCAACCCACTTTGATATTCTTGCCTGGAGAATCCCATGGATAGCAAAGCAGCAAAGAGTCAGACACGACTGAAGCAACTCAATATGCTTATATTACATACATATACCCTATTGGTTCTGTTTCTCTGGAGAACCCTTGCTAATACAGTATGTTTAACTACAATATTACTTTTCTCATGGTGCTGTTAGTCAACTTTAAAATAGTTTGTCCATTGTAAATAAGTTAGCAGCAATCCTCATGCCTCATAGCCTCCATCTCAATCTATCTCTGACTCCATTAGCTCTCATTTTTAAGTTTTATCCAAAGGAAATGCTTTATTCTATAATCTTAAAAATAACACTTACTATAAACTGGGTGTATAGGTGATTGGGCAACTTGGTACAAGAAACTGATTGGTGAATACTTGAAACAATGTTGTTGCTGTGGACACAGGGAATTTTTATTGGCTTTGAGAATGTTGGTTTCCTCATTGTTATGATTTAATTGGTTGTGTCTGCTCAGTCACTCAGTTGTGTCTGACTCTCCAGCCCCATGAACAGTAATCCACAAGGTTCTTCTGCCTGTGGAATTTTCCAGGCACGAATACTGGAATGGGATGCCATTTCCTCCTCCAGAGGATCTAACCCAACCCAGGGTTAGAACCCACATCTCTTTTGTCTTCTGCATTGGCAGGCAGATTTTTACCACTAGTACCACCTGAAATGATGATAAATAGGAGCATAGAGGAGTTCATAGATGAGGCCACACGATGAACTTATGGTCATAAATCAAAGGTATACTAGCTGCCAACATCAACCATCATTCTAAACACAAAATTATGCTTCTTCTCATAAAATTCTAGAATTGGAAGAGATGTTATAGTTTATTTAATTCAGTCTTTCATTTTAGAACTAAAGAAAGGAGTCAAATAGTTCAAATTATATACTTTATAAGACCCACCCACTCTTAAGATGAAAATGGTACAAGGATTAGGCACAAGCACATTGCTTAATAGCAAATGGGGAAAAAGTGAAAACAGTGACAGATTTTATTTTCTTGGGCTCCAAAATCACTGCGGACAATGACTGCAGCCAAGAAATTAAGACACTTGCTCTTTGGAAGAAAAGCTATGACAATAGACAGCGTATTAAAAAAGCAGAGACATCACTTTGCCAACAAAGATCCATACAGTCGAAGCTGTACTTTTTCTGGTAGTCATATACGGATGTGAGAGTAGGACCGTTAAGAAGGCTTGTGTGTGCTAAGTCACTTCAGTCATGTCCGACTCTCTGCAATCCTAGGGACTGTAGGGTGCCAGGTTCCTCTGTCTATGGGATTCTCCAGGCAAGGATACTGGAGTGGGTTGTCATGCCCTCCTCCAGGGGATCTTCCCTACCTCAGGATCGAATGCATATCTCCTGTGGTTCCTGCACTGTAGACAGATTCTTTGCCAATGAGCCACCAGGGAACAAGGCTCAGCACTGAAGAATTGCAGCTTTCAAGTTGTGGTGCTGGAGGAGACTCTTGAGAGTCCCTTGGACTGCAAGGAGATCAAACCAATCAATCCTAAAGGAAATCAACCCTGAATATTCATTGGAAGTACTGATGCTGAAACTGAAGCTCCAATATTTTGGCTGACTGATGCAAAGAGCTGACTCACTGGAAAAACCCTGATGCTGGGAAAGATTGAGGGCAGGAGGAGAAGAGGGAAACAGATGATGAGATGGTTGGATGGCATCATTGACACAATGGACATGAGTTTGAGTAAAGTCCAGGAGATAGTAAAGGACAAGGAAGCCTGGTGTGCCAAAGTCCACAGGGTCACAAAGGGTCAGACACAACTCAGTGACTGAACAACAGCAATACCAGAAGACTCAAGTAAGCAGCACAATCTGGTCCAGACTTCCATTTCATTCACCAGTTTCTTAACCAACATTTATTTATATTGTGTAGGGGATGCCTTAGGACAGCTGACAAAGGAGGCAAAGAGCAAAGTTGATTTATGAACTGTCATCCTAGTACTTGCACGTAAGCTAAAAATGGATCAGAACTTCAGAACAGTCTTATGGACTCTGTGGGAGAGGGAGAGGGTGGGAAGATTTGGGAGAATGGCATTGAAACATGTAAAATATCATATATGAAACGAGATGCTAGTCCAGGTCGATGCACGATACTGGGTGCTTGGGGCTAGAGCACTGGGACGACCCAGAGGGATGGTATGGGGAGGGAGGAGGGAGGAGGGTTCAGGATGGGGAACACATGTATACCTGTGGTGGATTCATTTTGATATTTGGCAAAACTAATACAATTATGTAAAGTTTAAAAATAAAATAAAATTAAAAAAAAAAGAACTTCACTATGTATGGCCAAACCAATACAATATTGTAAAGTTAAAAAATAAAATAATAAAATAAAAATAGACTTTAAACAACTACTTAAAAAAAAGAAATTAGGGCAGAAATAAATGCAAAAGAAACAAAAAAGACCATAGCAAAAATCAACAAAGCCAAAAGCTGGTTCTTTGAAAGGATAAATAAAATTGACAAACCATTAGCCAGACTCATCAAGAAACAAAGGGAGAAAAATCAAATCAATAAAATTAAAAATGAAAATGGAGAGATCACAACAGACAACACAGAAATACAAAGGATCATAAGAGACTACTATCAGCAATTATATGCCAATAAAATGGACAACATGGAAGAAATGGACAAATTCTTAGAAAAGTACAACTTTCCAAAACTGAACCAGGAAGAAATAGAAAATCTTAACAGACCCATCACAAGCATGGAAATTGAAACTGTAATCAAAAATCTTCCAACAAACAAAAGCCCAGGTCCAGACGGCTTCACAGCTGAATTCTACCAAAAATTTAGAGAAGAGCTAACACCGATCCTACTCAAACTCTTCCAGAAAATTGCAGAGGAAGGTAAACTTCCAAACTCATTCTATGAGGCCACCATCACCCTAGTACCAAAACCTGACAAAGATCCCACAAAAAAAGAAAACTACAGGCCAATATCACTGATGAACATAGATGCAAAAATCCTTAACAAAATTCTAGCAATCAGAATCCAACAACACATTAAAAAGATCATACACCATGACCAAGTGGGCTTTATCCCAGGGATGCAAGGATTCTTCAATATCCGCAAATCAATCAATGTAATACACCACATTAACAAATTGAAAAATAAAAACCATAAGATTATCTCAATAGATGCAGAGAAAGCCTTTGACAAAATTCAACACCCATTTATGATAAAAACTCTCCAGAAAGCAGGAATAGAAGGAACATACCTCAACATAATAAAAGCTATATATGACAAACCCACAGCAAACATTATCCTCAATGGTGAAAAATTGAAAGCATTTCCCCTAAAGTCAGGAACAAGACAAGGGTGTCCACTTTCACCATTACTATTCAACATAGTTTTGGAAGTTTTGGCCACAGCAATCAGAGCAGAAAAAGAAATAAAAGGAATCCAAATTGGAAAAGAAGAAGTAAAACTCTCACTGTTTTACTCATGATCCTCTACATAGAAAACCCTAAAGACTCCACCAGAAAATTACTAGAACTAATCAATGATTATAGTAAAGTTTCAGGATATAAAATCAACACACAGAAATCCCTTGCATTCCTTATACACTAATAATGAGAAAACAGAAAGAGAAATTAAGGAAACAATTCCATTCACCATTGCAACGAAAAGAATAAAATACTTAGGAATATATCTACCTAAAGAAACTAAAGACCTATATATAGAAAACTATAAAACACTGGTGAAAGAAATCAAAGAGGACACTAATAGATGGAGAAATATACCATGTTCATGGATTGGAAGAATCAATATAGTGAAAATGAGTATACTACCCAAAGCAATTTATAGATTCAGTGCAATCCCTATCAAGCTACCAATGGTATTCTTCACAGAGCTAGAACAAATGATTTCACAATTTGTATGGAAATACAAAAAACCTCGAATAGCCAAAGCTATCTTGAGAAAGAAGAATGGAACTGGAGGAATCAACCTGCCTGACTTCAGGCTCTACTACAAAGCCACAGTTATCAAGACAGTATGGTACTGGCACAAAGACAGAAATATAGATCAATGGAACAAAATAGAAAGCCCAGAGATAAATCCACACAGATATGGACACCTTATCTTTGACAAAGGAGGCAAGAATATACAATGGATTAAAGACAATCTCTTTAACAAGTAGTGTTGGGAAAACTGGTCAACCACTTGTAAAAGAATGAAACTAGACCACTTTCTAACACCATACACAAAAATAAACTCAAAATGGATTAAAGATCTAAACGTAAGACCAGAAACTATAAAACTCCTAGAGGAGAACATAGGCAAAACACTCTCCAACATACATCACAGCAGGATCCTCTATGACCCACCTCCCAGAATATTGGAAATAAAAGCAAAAATAAACAAATGGGACCTAATTAAACTTAAAAGCTTCTGCACAACAAAGGAAACTATAAGAAAGGTGAAAAGGCAGCCTTCAGAATGGGAGAAAATAATAGTAAATGAAGCAACAGACAAACAACTAATCTCAAAAATATACAAGCAACTCCTACAGCTCAGTTCCAGAAAAATAAATGACCCAATCAAAAAATGGACCAAAGAACTAAACAGACATTTCTCCAAAGAAGACATACAGATGGCTAACAAACACATGAAAAGATGCTCAACATCACTCATTATCAGAGAAATGCAAATCAAAACCACTATGAGGTACCATTTCACGCCAGTCAGAATGGCTGTGATCCAAAAGTCTACAAGCAATAAATGCTGGAGAGGGTGTGGAGAAAAGGGAACCCTCTTACACTGTTGGTGAGAATGCAAACTAATACAGCCACTATGGAGAACAGCGTGGAGATTCCTTAAAAAACTGGAAATAGAACTGCCTTATGACCCAGCAATCCCACTGCTGGGCATACACACTGAGGAAACCAGAAGGGAAAGAGACACGTGTACCCCAATGTTCATCGCAGCACTGTTTATAATAGCCAGGACATGGAAGCAACCTAGATGTCCATCAGCAGATGAATGGATAAGAAAGCTGTGGTACATATACACAATGGAGTATTACTCAGCCATTAAAAAGAATACATTTGAATCAGTTCTAATGAGGTGGATGAAACTGGAGCCTATTATACAGAGTGAAGTAAGCCAGAAAGAAAAACACCAATACAGTATACTAATGCATATATATGGAATTTAGAAAGATGGTGACAATAACCCTGTATACGAGACAGCAGGGGAGACACTGATGTATAGAACAGTCTTTTGGACTCTGTGGGAGAGGGAGAGGGTGGGATGATCTGGGAAAATGGCATTGAAATATGTATAATATCATGTATGAAACGAGTCGCCAGTCCAGGTTCGATGCACGATACTGGATGCTTGGGGCTAGTGCACTGGGACGACCCAGAGGGATGGTATGGGGAGGGAGGAGGGAGGAGGGTTCATGATGGGGAGCACGTGTATGCCTGTGGCGGATTCATTTCGATATATGGCAGAACCAATACAATATTGTAAAGTTTAAAAATAAAATAAAATTAAAAAAAAAAAAAAGAACTTCACTATATGATGGCCTTTAAAGACAGTGGTGGGACGCATCTTTCTGATAGCCAGAGCTCCAGGTGGTACCACTGATCACCTTTTGGTGAAAAAAGAATGGCCCAAGATTAAAATCTGTGCAAATTCATGGGTGGCAAGTAGCTTGAGAGGAGAAAGATGGAGAGATCAGTCATGGTACATGGATGGACCAGTGGGAGAGAGCACAAACTGTGAGGATCTTGGCATTGCATGTGGAGGGCATCTACTCTGGAATAGGCATTAAACAGCCAAGTAATCACAGTAGACAAAATGTCAGCAGGTCCATGTCAACCATCTCTCTGTCATCAGAGGTCACAGTGTTTGAACACTAGGCACAATGAACAGAGTCACCATAGTGTCCAGAGAATGGAGGCTAAGCATGGGTCTGGCTACCTGAGCTCCCATTGGCTGAGGCTGACAAGAGAGACCAATGCTGACGCCCACGTACAGCACCATCCCTTCCGGACGCTAACCAGCCACCTGGTGGCAAGTTAACTACATTGAACTATTTCCAACCTGGAAAAAACTGCGATTTTGAACACTTTTTGCATCTCTATGTATTCTAGGTTTGGATTTGCCTTTCCTGTCTGAAGAATCCCAGGCAGCACCATTTTCCATGTGATTACAGAAAGTTGAATCCACCCATGTGGAATCCCATATGACATTGCTTCAGGCTGAGGCAATGGTTCTTAATAAGAGGCAATATTTCCCCCCACCCAAGGGGATATTTGACCGTGCCGGCTGACATTTGGTTCTCACAACTAGGAGGATGCTACTGACATCTAGTGGCTAGCGGCCAGGGTTGCTGCTAAACATCAATATACAGGACAATCGCCTGTAACAAAGAGTTATTTCAGGCAAAGTGTGAAGATGTCACTGTTCAGAAAACATTGACTAAGACATTCACTTTATAGCAAAGGAGGTGCAACCATGGGCCCACAGTCATGAAATCATCTGGTCTTGTCATGTACCACAGCATTCAAAACAACTGGCATTGAAGAGCAATAGAATAGCTTACAGATAGCATAGAAAAGGCCCAAGTTCAAAAATGATATCATGCAAGGATAGGTAGTCATCTTTCAGGACGTGATATATATACTCAGATTAAGAGCCAATATATAGTGCTGTGCCCCATTAGTTAAATAGATTACATAGTGCCAGGGACCAAGGGATGAAAGTAGGAATGATCCATAGGAAGTTTCTTCTTCCTTTTCTGGATTCTGGCCTCTCTTGTGTTTACTGGTCTTAGTTCCTATATGTGGGGAACTTCCACCTTGGAAATGTAAGCTATGATTTATGCCTATATACTTCATACTTCTCATGACAAGGGGCCAGGGGACAAGGAGAGGAATACAATATTGAAAGAAGCAATTGATGTGATCATCAGGAGGAAGGCTGTTATGGAACACTGAGGCCAGGGAGGAATATGTTTGGCACTTGGTTATCTCAATACTTCTTTGCTCAGCTGTGATGGTAAATAGACAAATATAGTAGCCAAGGTCTGAGAAGGACTAGATCAAGGATTTAGATAATCAGAGATACAACTTTAGATCACCCCACCAGGTCAGCCACCAAAGGCAGCATAGGTATGAGCTGTGGCAGAAGAAAATCTAGGATAAATCATGGAGGAAGGAAACTAAGACATATCACAGTTGTAGCCTCAAACCTACCTGCATCCAGGAAGGCTATAGCTTTCTTGATTGATGTTCCTTTAATAAATTTACCCTAGGAAAGAGACCCACCCTTCCTACAGGAAGACCTTCAGGGTTTAGATGAAGCAAGAGGATCCAAGCTGTGCAAAAGTGTACTGTTGTAAATGTTGCCCAGGTTCCCTTTCCAGGAAGGAAAGTGCTAATTCCCTCAACTGCTGAGTGTGCTGCTGGCTGTTAGCTGTCACCCATCAGTTCTCCCTGGGATTTGCCATCCAGTGAACACAGCCATATTGCCCATCATCCTTCCTCCTGCAGGGGACAAGATGCATCCCAAGACTTTATGATATGCGATATGAAGAGCTGGTCTGCCTTCCCCAAATCAGAATATACCTAGAGAGCCATTCCAGACTCAGGGCTCCCCTTGGACTTGCCTTGGTTTTTGTTGCTACTACATTGCAGCCCCACTTCTCCCTTGGCCTGACTCTGCTTCCCTCACATCTCATACAAACGTTGATCCTGACAGCAACACCTCAAGAACTTTCTGTAGACTAGACTCCATCTCAGAGTCAATTCATGGGGAATCTGACCCACACCATTAATATTTACATACACTGCGGCCCATGCACGTGAAGATTCAGTGAAAGGCTGCTGCTCTAGCTTGCCAGAACTTCCTTCTTCCTTGAAAGCTTGTCTTTCAGATGGCTACTGACAGATGTACACTTTTCTTCCTCTTCCTCAGTTATGCCTATTCTTCTTCACTTTGGGAAATTTTCTGCTAGAATAGGAATTTTTAAAACTAGAAAGAAATGTATGTAAAAGACTATCTTTTCTTACTTCTCTTTTACCTGCAACAAGAACCCTGTGATTAGTTTTAGTCCATTAAATATTTGGCCTAAAGCATGTGTTTATGAAATGCAAAACTCACCTTGATCTAGGCTCAGATTTACCAGAGTTCCTTTTCTTTCTTTCCAACACCCAGACTTTGTTTATATCAATGTTGACATTAGTCATCTTCAAGAGATTATAACTTGGATTTTTTTGTCCAACAGCAGTTCCCTGTTCCTATGTTTTCCATTTCTTTTCTTGTACATCAGCCTGTAGCAAGGGAGAAGCCAGCTGAAGTTAAGCACCAATGTCAAATGCTCACTGAATGGTAAGTGGATAACAGTTTTATAGCCCAGCTGAAATTATACTGAAATTCTTTATTGGCCAGACCCAAATCTAAACATGTCTATTTAGCAAATAAACTCAGACTGTTCCCTTAAATGCCAATTTCCCTGGAAAAACATATCAGAAGACAATTATTGATATAATTTTCTTATTTAAATGCTTGATAAAATTCACCAATGAAGCCATCCAAGCCCAGCATTTTCTTTGAAGGAAGGATTTTTAATTTTTATTTAGCTATTAGAGACATATAACATTATTTTATTGAACAGTTTCAAGTGTGCAATATAATGATTCAGTATATATATATACATGAAATGATGACCACAATAAGTTTCAGTTCAGTTCAGTTCAGTCACTCAGTCGTAGTTTAGTTACCATCAATCACCAGACACAGTTATAATTTTTTCCCTGTGATAAAAACAGTTAAGATCTACTCTCAGCAACTTTCAATACAATACAGGATTGTTAACTGTCACCGTGCAGTACTTTACATCCACAAAACTTATTTATTTTATAACTAGAAGTTTGCACCTTTTGACTATCTTTTTAATTATGAATTTTATTTACTTAATAAGACTATATAATTATTTTTTCAATTTTGTCACTTTGGTTTGTTGTTTTTCTCAAAAAAAGGTGTACCTTTTCATCTAATTTGTTTATTTTCATTAAATGTATCACAATATTTAATGTTTCACTCTTTATTATCAAATTTTCATCTGGTATCACTTACTCTTAGCCAAAAGAACTTCCTCAAATATGTCTTGCACACATCTGCTGATCAGTGCTTTTTCTAGATTGATAGATTTTATATATTCTAAATAAATTTAAAAGATATTTTTCCATTGCCTTCTGATTTTCACTGTTTCTGGTAAGAAAACAGCCTTCTTATTTTATTCCCTGTATTTCATATGTATTTTTCCTCTTGCTCTTTTTATGTTCTGTTTAACTTTGGCTTTCAGCAGTTTAATATAATAGGCCTAAGTCTTGTTTTCCTTTCTGCTTGGTGTTTGCTTAAATTTTTATAATTATGGGTATATTTTAAAAATAAAGTTAACAAATTTTAAACAATATTTTCTTAAATAATTTTTTTGCCCCATACTTTTTTTTCTTAGACTTCAGTTATACAAGTGTTAGTTCATTTGCTATTATTCTACAGGTCACTGATATTCTACTTTTGATTTTTAAAGTAATTTTTATAGCTAATTTGCTCATAATTATTAATAATTCTGATAGATAATTCAAAAAATATAAGCAGTATCAATAATTTATATCATACCTTTAGAAATAGCAATTATTTTTCTCTTTTAAACCTTATATCTCATTTTCTTTTTTGTATTACTGTCTTGGCCAGGACATGCAGTTTGTATTGATCATAGCAATGATGTTAAACATTCTTATCTTTAATCTTGGCTTAAAAGTTGGCTTAAAACTCAGTATGCAAAAAACTAAGATCATGGCATCCGGTCCCATCACTTCATGGCAAATAGATGGGGAAACAATGGAGACAGTGAGAGAATGTATTTTCTTGGGCTCCAAAATCACTGCAGATGGTGACTGCAGCCATGAAATTAAAAGACACTTGCTCCTTGGAAGAAAAGCTATGACCAACCTAGACAGCATGCTAAAAAGCAGAGACGTTACTTTGTCCACAAAGGTCTGTCTAGTCAAAGCTATGGTTTTTCCAATAGTCATGTATGGATGTGAAAGTTGGACTATAAAGAAAACTGAGCATCTTAGAATTGATGCTTTTAAACTGTGGTGTTGGAGAAGACTCTTGAGAGTTTCTTGGACTGCAAGGAGATCCAACCAGTCCATCCTAAAGGAAATCAGTCCTGAATATTCATTGGAAGGACTGATGCTAAAGCTGAAACTCCAACACTTTGGCCACCTGATGCGAAGAACTGACTCATTGGAAAAGACCCTGATGTTGGGAAAGATTGAAGGCAGGAGGAGAAGGGGATGACAGAGGATGGGATGGTTGGATGACATCACCAACTCAATGGACATGGGTTTGAGCAAGCTCTGGGAGTTGGTGATGGACAGGGAAGCCTGGCATACTGCAGTCCAGTCCCAAAGAGTCGGACATGAATGAGCAACTGAACTGAACTGATCTTTAATCTTAATGGTAAAATATTTAAAATTTCATTATGGGGAAGGTGTTTGCTAAGGTTTTTGAGCAGTTTCATCTATCAACCTGAGGAAATTTTCTAATTATTTTGCCATTTTAAAGTAAATTTTGAAATTTATTGCTTTTGTTTTCTTCTAACTCTTGGGAAAATATGGGGCAATAGTTATAGTGCCATTTCCAACCATTTCAGAATGTCTCCATCCCTGTAACATGTGTAGGATTACATTTATTTTGTCCTCTGGAAGTCAGATTGGCACTGTGACTTCCTTTACCTCTATGCAGTATGAACAGAAGGGATGTGTCACTTTTGGACAGAAGTTTTCAAAGTTGGCATGGTATAGTTCACCTAGCTCTCCTTTCCTGACTCAGCAATCATGTAAACAGGTATAGAGAAGAAGCGCCCATCAACCTGGATCCCTCAATAATGATAATAAGCAGAAGGCACTTACAATTGATCATAGTATATTACTTATTAATATCTTTTATTCCACAGCTTCTTTTTGTTGATATTATCAATGTTTGGTATACATAAGGAAGAGCCAGGTAAGCAATGCAGCTTAGAGAATATTGTCTTTAAAAAACATTTCTTTCCAAGTGTGAAGTGGGTGGAAGAAAAATAATTGGGTATGTAGTCCCTGCACTTGGCAATAATACACAATTTATTAGAAGAAATTAATTAAATTCCTAAAGACAATTCTAGATATGCCACATGAGCTTAAGAAAAAAAGAAAGAAAATAGATAATTTTCTAGAAGGAGTATACTTCTTGTAACTATACTATGAGAAAAGTATAAAGATACAATAAGGAAGAGCAAACTATATAACATGGCTTACTTATAATAGCAATTAAATTTTAGGAGTATAAATTTGATTCACTCATAGGATTGAAGATTTTTTAACAGGGGAGAAACTTTGTCTTTAGGAAAGTGACTAAAAATATTGCCACTATATTTAGGATGAAATGCAAATATAGATTTGCATTCTAGAGATCTTGAAAGGTTGGAAGGGGCAAGGATTTTTATTTTTATTTATTTATTTTTGGTCATGCATTGCACTACTTGTGGGATCTTAGTTCCCAGACCAAGGATCAAACTCAGGTCCTCAGCAGTGAGAGCTTGAAGTCCTAACCATTGGACTGCCAGGGAATTTCTGGGGCAAGGATTTTTAGTTGTAGCGGTGAGATATCGAGGGCCTAGAAGAGGAGATGGAAAAGAGGGAACAGCTTTGAGTTTTATTGAGTTGTCTGCATATCCATCTATGACTAGACCTTTAAAAACCTAACATTCTTCACTTTTGTATATTGAGAGTCATATAAATAGAGTCTGTAACTGGATACGCCTTATTGGATATCCACCTCATATTTTATGTTACTGAGTTTATGTTAGTATTTTATGTTACTGAGTCAGGACACTGGCTCAGTGTACTAATATTCAACACAAAACCTGAAACTGAAAACACAGGTATCTAGGGGAAGATGGTTTGGTAACACAAACTTCTGAGAATTAAGTAGGGTATTTGGGGGGGATTTTGTTTGTTCTTGCCTTTTGTGCACAATAGGCAATTGTGATTCGTGTGCATTTGCTTATTCTGGTAGGAAAAAACCCTCCCCCTAGAACAGAAGGACCATTATAAAGAGCTGCTGCTAGAGGTAATCAACAACACCGGACTATGTCATGTTTTCTATGCCTGTAACAGAGTCACTTTCAAGGACTGTGGACCAGACTTTGTTTCTTTCTTTTTAAAGGGCATTTTGGGAATTGTAATACTTCTCCATGCTCTAAAGTATCATTTGTCCAGGGGAGAGGGTTTGGGTGTCAAGCATAGGAGGGATCTAGGGGTTTCTAAAGTGGTCCCTTTGAGAGTCACTTCATAATATATTTGTCGGCATATCTTTCTTCCAATTCTGGTTTTGTTACCTTCTCTCTGTTTTCAATATAAACAGCGTACAAAGGGAGCTATCTTCCTGCTGCTCAAAATAACTACTTAGTTGGGTAAAATTTATAATGTTAGATTCTACTTTTAGCCAGGAAATGCAAACAAAGCCTGGAGACTGCTTGTTCCTTGACCCCAAATTCATTTCATGTTGCTATAGTATCACCCCTGAGAAAATGGGCCTGCCTGTTTTCCTCCCCATAGACGCACTCAATGGGCTTTTGTCAGCTCTTGAATTATAGCATTAAAATTTAAACACTAGGGATTTAATGGAGGATTATTATGACACTCCAGTGCATTCTTTCTGTTGCCATTAGCAACAACTGAAGGATGAAATAAATTAGTTGTTTTAAGAGGTACTATTTTCTTAAAAGATGAAGGATCTACCTCACATTCTTGGAGTTTTATAAACTGGTCTGTGCAGGTTATTGTTAACATGAGAAGAGGGCTGGTGGTATATAATACCAGTCCAATAATTGAAGGACTTTTTTGTATTAGTTCACCAATCTACAAAGAAACAATATTTTCACAGGCCCCCAGAAGATGAACTTCAATCTGCTGCTCCCAAACACATTCTCCACTGTCTGGAAAACGTGCAAAGGGGATGGCACAGTGTTCTCCATCCCAAATCCTTCAAAGTGCTGGGGTGAAATAAAAGAATTCCTGCCAAAAGGCCCAGAGAGATCTCTCTGTCTGTATAGTATGGTAATGACTGAGGCTAGTCCAGAGAGGCTTCTGGGAGAAACCAGCTATTGAAATCTAATGAATGGAACTGAGAATTTCTTATTACAATACTATTTGTTTATTTGCTTGTTCATATCCTTGTATCTAAGAAGACATCAAAATAAACAATAAAAGCAAGATATTGTTGGATCGTCTTTGAATTTCCATTTGAGTATATATTCTGAGAAATTTTCTCATAGGTAAATTTGTAACTAGATTTATTTTCTCTGCCCATTTATTTGCCTTTCTAGTTGTGTGTCATTTTTACCTCTTCCTTGTTCCATTGTCAGCATCCAGATTTATATTCAGGATTGTACTATAATCCTGATACAATTATTTTGAAGGCATTTTCTAGCAAGAATACAAAGAAAAGCAAGGATATATCCATATTTTTGTTGCTCTCTCAGTTACCAAAATATTGAATATATCCTTGCTTTTCTTTGTATTCTTGCTAGAAAATACTTTCAAAATATTTCACAATTTTTTTTGTCTTTGGAATACATTCAAGTTCATGGTAGAAATAATAAAAGATGAGTAATAGGCTGTAAGTAAATAAATAGCCATTTGGATTTTTTTACTACCCAGAGATAATACCTCTTAATCTAAGTGGGATTCTTTACTTATGGCAATGAAAGTAAATCTTATTTTCACCAAATACTTTCAGAGCTCTCTGTCTCTTTCTCAAAGGCAATTCTATTACCAATTTCTTTTGTTTCCATTCAGGGGTAGTCTATGCAGATTTATTTATATAGGAGACTTTTACATGAAAATAATACATATTAAAGTTTTTATCTCCTGGCTTTCCACATATAGCTTTTCCACATAGTAGTAAATCTTGAAACCAGAATTTGTATGTGAGAACACAAGGGTGATATTCTTGTGGGACCAGAAAGTTGGGGGTTTGAAGGAGAAAACTAAGAACATGGTTTTAAAGTTGGCTTTGCTAAGCAAGCCCTTTGCTCTGTTTTTTAAGTTGTATGGACCTGGTCAATAAATTAAAAGGGTAATGAAACATGCTTTTAATTTTGCTTTACATAACGCTGAGAAAATACTGTCCATAAAAACAAACCAAAAAAAAGTTAGCATTATTTTTGTCATGTTTTGGGTTACTTTGATATGGTCTGTCTGGAACAACTCATCTCTCTAACATCTAGTCCCTAAATGAGAGATTTTTGTAGTTCTTTGTAATTTGCTAGCAAAAACAGTGTTGCAGTAAACATCCTTGCAAACAGAATTATAGACCCACGTATCAATCTGCTCATACTCTAAATTGCTAGAATATGAATTACTTAGATCAAAGCATAATATACAGAGACTTTTACCATACTGAACCAGACCAGGTATTTAAAAGCACCTCTATAAATTAAGGATCAATAGCACTTCAGGAACCACATTGAGAGCTGCCACAGATGGGCAACTTCCAATTTTCATGTCAAGCTGAGATGTTCCTGGGACCAGGCTGACTGTGCTCTTAAATATATCATTTTCCACCTGACAAGTCAGGTTCCTTAGGCCTTTCCCACCATGTAGGTCATTGAGTCCCTGTAGACCCACCTTCAAAAATGGAAATATCAGGCCATAGGGTCACAAGGTTTCTATGGATCAGGTGTTTAGCTTTGCCAAGAGCCTGTGCTATGCTATGCTAAGTCGCTTCAGTCGTGTCTGACTCTGTGCGACCATATATATGGACTGTAACCTGCCAGGCTTCTCTGTCCATGGAATTCTTCAGGTAAGAATACTGGGAAGGGTTGCTGTGCCCTCCTTCAGGAGATCTTCCGACTCGGGGATCAAACCTGCGTCTCTTCCATCTCCTGCATTGGCAAGTAGGTTCTTTACCACTAGCACCACCCTTGCCAAGGGCCTGAAAGTGAAAAGTAAAAGTGTAAGTTGCTCATTCATGTCCGACTCTTTGTGACCCCACAGACTGTAGCTTGCCAGGCTCCTCTGTTCATGGAATTCTCCAGGCCAGAATACTGGAATGGGTAGCCATTCCTTTCTCCAGGGGATCTTCCCAACCCAGGGATGGAATCCAGGTCTCCCACATTGCAGGCAGATTCTTTACTGTCTGAGCCACCAGGGAAGCCCCAAAAGCCAAGAGCCTAGTAGCAAGCTATTAACTGGTTTCAAAAAACCTTACCCATATAGGCCATTACAGAGTATTGAGTAGAATTCTCTGTGCTGCATAGGAGGTCCCTGTGAGTTATCTATTTCATATGTGTGTGTGTATTAGTCGCTCAGTCATGTCTGACTCTTTTCGACTCTATGGGCTGTAGCCTGCCAGGTTCCTCTATCCATGGGGATTCTCCAGCAAGAATACTGGAGTGGATTGCTGTGCCCTCCTCCAGGGGGATGTTCCCAACCCAGGAATCGAACCTAGGTCTCCCCCATTTCAATCAGATTCTTTACCATCTGAGCCACCAGGGAAGCCCCATTTTATATACAGTAGTAGGTATATGTCAATCCCAATCTCCCAATTTATCCCTCCCCCTTCCCCTGCCATATAACCATAAGTTTATTTTCTACATCTGTAATTCTATTTCTGTCTTGTAGATAAGCTCATTTGTAGCCTTTTTTTAAAAAAAAGATTCTATATATAAGCAATATCATGTGATATTTGTCTTCCTCTGTCTGATTTACTTCACTCAGTGTGACAATCTCTGTCTCTACCCATGTTGCTGCAAATGGCATTATGTTGTTGTTTTTATGGCTGAGTGTAACAGATTAACTTTGCTGTACACCTGAAACTAGCACAACATTATAAATCAACTATACCCCAGTAAATTTTTTAAAAGCCTAACCCGGTAGCAATACCAAAGAGGCAATGAGTCTGAAACCCCAAAGGACCCCTCAGGATAGAGGCTGCCTCCCTCTGCCAAGGACCCCAATTGACTGAAAGTTGTCAGCGACACTTGAGCTCAAAGGTGTCATTAGTGTTGTGAGTTCTATTAGCACTTCTCTACCTACAGCTCTTCTAGAACTGGGAAAGTATCCTTGACACTCCTGGGATGAAGAAGTACATTCAAATGTAGAAATAACAATAGTACATTAAATTGGCCCAAATCCTTCAGCCTCCAAGGTCACATTAGCTTCCTTTTCCCACTGTAAAGTGAAAGTGAAGTCGCTCAGTCGTGCCCGACTCTTTGCGACCCCATGGATAGTAGCCTGCCCCAAGCTCCTCCATCCATGGGATTTTACCTTGCCCCAAATCCATTCACTGAATCTGGATGCCTAGTCCCCAGACAGGAGTAGGTAAGATGACACCTTGGGCAGTTGTATCCAACAGAGTTCTCCAGGATAATAAGACCAGTGGGAATGATCTTTGGTCTCTTTTGGGGACAGAGAGATCTCTGTAAAGCAGCTGAGATCAGGGTAGAGTGGAAGAGAATACGTAGACAGCGTTAGTGGAGAGAGAAGTTTCTTGCCAATAAACAAGATACTGTATTCAGTTTGAGCAGATTTTGAATAGGGGCTAGCTCTAGACTCACAAAAAAGAACTTCTAACTATTTTGGTCTGCCCAAAGTTCTGTGTTGAATAGCAAGGTCCTCATTGTTGATAGCTTTTTTTTTTTTTTGGCTTTGAGGACTCTTTGGTTCATCAGTTGCAGCCTCATTACTTTTTGGCTGAAGCTGTAGAGCTTCAGCTCTATGCCCTGTTGTCATGGTAACATTTGCTCATCCACCCTCCCAGAGGAGAGTGAGCAATAACCAGGGCACCATTTGAGCAGTTTGGTCCAATCCTAGCTCTCATTGCTCCAAACATTTATTAACAGGTGGGACTGCAGAGAATCATTACGTAATACCCAGCCCCCTTGCCTAACATTTGCTGTCAGATCTGAGTCAGGTCATATTCCCAGATTTGGCCTGCAAGACCCATGTTCCTTTTCCTTCAGAAAGGCACATTTCAATCAGCATCCCATCCTTGTCACCAAAACTGCTGAGAATTGTGATGGGTCTGATCTGTCTTGTGTGTGTGTACTTAGTTGCTTAGTTGTGTCTGACTCTTTGCGACCCTTTGGACTGTAGCCCTCCAGGCTCATCTGTCCATCAGATTTTTCAAGCGAGAATACTGGAGTGGGTTGCCATTTCCTGTCCCCAGGGAATCTTCCTGACCCAGGGATCAAACCCTCGTCTCCTGTGTCTCCTACATTGCAGGTGGATTCTTTACCTGGTGAGCCATCGGGGAAGCCCGGTATGTCATCTTACTTGCAAGCTAACAAGTTAATCAGCCACAGTCTTATGGATGCTAAAAAATGACACAGGACTCCTAAGTCAGAGACAAAAGAATTTATCACAGAGCATGGTAAACAGCATGAACATCAGCTTACTTTTGAGAGTTCCTTCTACTCCAAAATCTTACAGAGAAGACACCTAAATGTAGTCTACACATGCAGTGGTTTGCATTTCAAGAGACGAACTATTAGCATACAGAAGGTCAGTATCTTACAATGAGTAATAAGCATGCCTACCCTTTGATCAAGAGAAATAATATCTTTGTTATAGCAGACGATAAGCATGCCGGCTCTTTGTCCCTGGGGAAGATCCTATCTCTATCAAGGTTTTTCACTATGCAAAACATCCTTAAAAAATAGTCCAGAAGGAAGAATGGTCAGTGCCTCTGTTCCCAAGATGTGCCAAACTGTGAAAGACTTATTAGAATTGTTTCCCAATACATTCAATGGTTTGAATGTACTTAGATGTATTCAACTACCCCCTCTCTATTCCTCCATTGGTGGCAATACTTTTATTAAAAACCAGTACCAGCTGCTGTAATAACCCTTATGCATTGCTTATTTACTCCTTTTGGATAACTTCCCAGGTAAAGTGATTAGGTAGAAATGAATACATTTAATTTTAATATATTTTGCAGATTTTCTCTACCAAAAGGCAGTTAAAATTAACATTTCAAACAGCTGTGTTGAAGAATAACTTACTCCTTAATGTGGACAAAATAAATGATAAGCTTCATATTCTTAAATTTAATCTTTCCTAGAACAGCAACTTAATGCAGAGACCATAGAATTTAATTAGAACTTCTTATTCCTAATAACATGGGTTGCTATACAAAAATAGACTGGGTGGCTTATAAATGATAGAAATCTAGTTCTTACAGTTCTGGAGACTGGGTGATTTATTCCTCACAGTTGTGGAGGCTGGGGTGTCCAAGATCAAAGCACTGACAGATTCAGTGTCTAATGAGGACCCACTTCCTGGTTCATAGACACTTCCTGGTTCATAGCTGTCTTTTCACTATGCCCCCATATGACAGGAAAGACGAGGGAGCTCTCCTACTACTGCCTGTATTATAAGGACACGAATCCCATTCATGAACATTCCACCCTCATGATCTAAGCACATTCCAAAGTCCTTACTTTTAAATACCATCACATTGGAGATTAGATTTCAACATGAAAATTTGGAGGGATACAAGCAAAGTTCAATAAGAAATCTTAAACATAATGGTTAGACAATTGATATAGCTGCTTTGAAAGGACAAAGCTCTCATATAGCCATTATATTTAATCAGAAAGATAAGAAAGAGCTAGGAAATATTTACATGCTAGTTTTCATAAAATGTAATATAAATCTACATTTAGCCTATATCTTGTCATCATGAAAACTGAGTTTTTGTCTAAATTTATTTTAAAAGAAAAACAAAAGATTTCTCTGTATTACTAAAAGATTCTAAGAACTTTTCACTAATAATTCCAAATGTATGTTTTTTTAAATAAAAAGTACATTTGTTAATGTATTGTTTCTTATAAAACACTATATTCACTTGTTTTTAATTATGTTTCTTGAATGAGACTGTAGTCACCCACTTGTCTTATAATAATTAACTCATTCTGAGATATCACTGATTTATTCTGTAACTGCCTTAGTTGTGATTTAAACTTACTTGGTAGCATTAAAAACACAATGAAAACATTTGTTAAGCTTTCTATTGCTATATAACCTTGTTTATAACAAACCTTGTGATTTAGCCTATTCAACTCTAATAGGCAATAACAATTCAAGTTTTCTCTTCAGAAAAATCTATGTTGACAATGGATATTATCACTTGCAATTTCTATTCAATCCATAGAGTAAAAACAAGACCTCACTGTTGCATTAACCCACTGCAGATGAAATTCAGGTCCTCAGGATTTTTACTTATTTTTGTCAGTGAAATATTATCTCTGATCAAAGATCACAGCAAAAGTGAACCACTGTCACTCAACAAACAATAGATACGGATCTCACAAACTGCAGGTATTGGCACGATTAAATCTAAGACATGGATAAAATACTTTAAAGTGAAGACTAGGACTTTCCTGGTGGCTCAGTGGTAAAGAATCTGCCTGCTAATGCAGGAGACATGGGTTCAAACCCTGATCCAGGAAGATCCCACATGCCTCGGGGCAACTAAGCCGGTGGGCCACAACTACTGAGTATGTGCTCCAGAGCCCGAGAGCCGAAACTGCTTAACCCACGCGCCACAACTAATGAGTGCAAATTCTCTGGCACCTGTGCTCCACTGAAGGAGAAGCCACCACAATGAGAGCCCACATATCACAGCTAGACCACAGCCTCTGCTCCCCGAAACCAGAGAAAAACCCGAGCAGCAACGAAGATTCAGCACAGCCAAATAAATAAATGATTACTTTTTAAGAATGCAAGGTAATATGTGTCTTGAGCCAGCAGGTGGATTTTTAACAAAATACAACTGTTAAGGATGAAAATATAACCTTTAAATTAAAAATTTATGAGATGGTTAGAGTTATCACAGATGAAAAGTCAGTAAGTAAAGTTTCATCATAAAAAAATAATTAAAAATGCAACACAAAGACAAAAGAAAATGAAAATTACTAAATAGTGTTTGGAGATAGGAAAGATAGACTAAGAATTAAATCTTGTCTTATCAGAGAGAGACAAGAATAGAGATTATGGAGCAGAGTCAACTTTTGAAAAGGTCATGATGAAGAATTTTCCAGAAATGATGAAAGACAAGAATTTACAGAGGAAGCACAATGTATACCAAATGGGATATATTTAAAAAGTGAATCTATAATTATGCACCTTCCACTAAAATTTTAGAACTTCAGAGATGAACAGAAACTCATAAAAGCAGCAACTTGAGCAAATAAATCTCCTCCAAAACAACAACAACAACAAAATTGAAGAAAATGTCCAAACAGCAATAACAGAAGCCAGATCACAGTGAAATGATAAAATCCCCAGTTGTGCAACCAGCCAATTTCTCAGTAACAAGGGCAAAATAAGACATATTTTCATAAATAAGAACTGAAAGTTTCACCATCAGCAGAATTTCAGTAAACTAACTTCCAAATTATATTCTTCAGCATAAAAGGAAGACCAAAGATGCATAAAAGAAAAGAAAGTCTTAAAAAATTATGTATGAAATACATAAAACAATGGTGAATTATTTAAGAAAAAAAGGTATTAGAGGCAAAGAAATAGTTGTAATAATGGAAGATAGAACACAACCAAAGATAGAACAGAGATTAAAAATATTAGAATACTATGAACCTTTAAATTGAGATACTGGAAAATTTTTCAATTCCTGGAAAAAAATAATTCCTAGAAAAAAATAAAACAATAAAAGAATAACCTTATAATAATATTAGTTTTACAATAAGATTAAAAATAATATGATGGAGTTCAGGAAGGCTACCTGAAATGTGGCACCTTGGCATACTGACTATTTTAAGTTGAGGGATCTTTTTTTTTTTTTTTGTAATGATACTCATTCCTTTATTATCGACTGTGTTAATTTGAACAGGCCTGCAGGCTGCTGGCAGCACTGAGCTGCAGGTGCACTTCAGGTAGACAGAGAGATTTTATCCTAAGCCAAGAAGACAGAGGGTAATGTTTTATATATATATTTATGTTACATATGTCCCATATCATCATCTGTATCGAGTGAAAAGAACGGGCCACTGCATTATTAACTGCTGTCCTAAATAATGATCATAGCAACAGATATGGAAATTTGGTCCTAATCAAGGCCTTTACTTTGTCAACCAAGTGTTGGATACATCAAAAAAGAAAAGAAGAGAAAGAGAGAGACAGAGAGACTGATATCCAACCACCCCGGTGGCCTTGTTCCCAGCATATCTTACACCAAGTGTAAAGTGTTCCCTGTGGAGGTAAACACACATACACAAACATTCACACACATACACACATACACAAAAATGTAGGCAGGAGCTCCTCCTCTGGCCACACTTGGGCCCAGCCCTCAGACTGGGGGAGGGGGAAGTTAGGTACATTGTGCCAGAAGACTGTGAGGGTCAAGTGAGCAGACAATGCAGAGTCGATGTGTCCAAGTGATGAATGAGGGTAACACGTGAGGCTTCATCCACAAACAAGAAAGAGGTCAATGGGAGAGGCTGCTCAACACAGGCCTGGAGGTCCCTCTGTGCCCAGGCCACCTGGGAAATTTCTACACAACACTCCTGTCCTAGCCACAGCTGAATCTCTGATCTGAATCCTGAGTCTCAAACCATCTTCTGGGCTCTGATGAAAAATGTTTCCTTGAAGGACAGGAGCCAGTGGCAAATGAATGGCCCAACCACCTGGTGTCATAGTTTACAGCAACAATGACAGCATCATTGACGTAAACCAAACTATAGCTTGGTCGTCAGAGCAGAAACTGAACTGTGTGCAAAAAGGGTTCATTTCTTGATGGAAAGAGAACAACCCAGTCACCCCCCATCGCCACCTCCCACACAGCAAATTTCAGACAGACCTGTCAGTTCATGCCTTTCCCCAGTGACTAAACTCCTCATATTCTAGTACCTGGAGACTCCATATTAGGTCATTTTGCAATCCCAAACTATGTGTTTCCATTCATGACTACTTCTTCACCCTTTCAAAATACACACTTAAAAGGTAAATCAATGAAAATGAATCTCTCTTTTTGGTAGAAATTTACTGGAGATACCTGGAAACATCTTGGGACGTCACAAAGGGGAGTGAGAGGATTTCCCTGGGGATCAATTTGCACAATGCTGACGGGTCAGTCTTGTCAACGAAACAGGGCCCAACAAATATGATTCAGAAACAGGGGGACTGGGCAGAGTTGGCAGGTTGTGCCTGGCTCTCCATCTCCTGTGCTCCACGACGGGGAGAAGCAATAGATTCTGGTACCTTTGTTTAGCCGGGGGAGAAGAACACTGATCCTCCCACTAGTAGTGGGGATCCAGGCAGCTGCAAGGAATGATGAAAGTGGGAAGGAACAGCATCTCAAAGATGGAGAGTTGGCCTGATTGCTTGTCGGCCAAAGTGACTTCTCAGAGGGGACAGAACCAAATGGATGTCCCCTGATGACTGTCCACACTGTCTCCATTGCTATTCCATATCCTGTAGGTCCCAAAGAGGCAGCAACTGGTGGGTTCACAGTTCCCTTCCACGAGTTGGGAGGGTGGGCAGGAAGCAGTTTGGGAACATATCAGTTCTTGCCAAAGCTGAAAAGCATGGGCTGTGCAGATGAGGTCACTGGAGTCCTTGATAAAGAGCCTGAGAATTGGAAAGAGGCTGTTTGAGGCCCAGAAAGCTGAGAGCGGGGCTCCCTGCATGGGGAGCACAGGCTCACCATCATTAGGATGGATGTCTCCTGTCCTTAGTGCACACCTTGTATTTCTCTAGGCCCCAAAAAGTGCTCAGGAACTGCTTACCTGTGGCATAGGAGGAGACGGAGATTGCAGGGCAAGTCAGATAGAAAAAATAGCCATAGGTACCTGCGTCTTCCCTTCTGCGGGCAACTGACCGGAAGGAGAGTGAGGTCTGACTGGGGCAGGGGGGTCTAAAGTCAGAAGAGGAGGAGGCTGGGCAGTACGCATGGCAGGCTCAGGCAAGGGCTCCTTTCCCACAGGATCTGAGCTCCACGAATAAATAACATTAATTAGATAAAGGAGGCTAAGAGCCAGCAGAGGATGCCTGCCGGGGGTCCCCCCCCACACACACATACGCACACATATGCAAGCACATCGAGCTTCAGTGAGATGAGCCTGGGTTGGCAGCCGGTCCCTGGGGTCTGGGGGCACAGGCAGCCCAATAGAAGGTTGTCTGACACTCATGGTCGAACACTGTCGTGGGGAGCAAAGCAGTGGAGGTGGCCAGTGAGGTGTGTGCAGTGCGAGGTGGAGGCCGCTGAGGACTCTGGCACCCAGATCTGGACTTCCGGACTTTAGATGTGGAAGGTCTTTCCCAAAGGCTGTCCAACTGCATGAGCCTCTCCATGTGTAGTGCACAGGGGTCTTGTTCTTGGTCATGAGAGAATTCCACCTCAAAGACCACTGGCGGGGACACGTCCGATGCCAGAAACAAGATGTCCTCAGCCCTTACCTGGGGCGGGACCCCCATTGCCATGGCAACCCTAGCATACTGGCTAATAGGCCTCTTGTAGGCCACCGCAGATGTTGGCTGCTTCATTTGGCTGCTACTGGCTCCACTAGGAAGGAGGGGCTGGAACTTCCACTGCTCCTCTCGGCAGTCTAGGAAAAGCCGGTTCATAATCTTGTTCTTCTCCTCAGGGGAGATGAAGCTCTCCATGATCAGGTACCTCTGGGCAGCACCCAGCACGCACTTTACAAGGTTCATCTAATGCAGGCAGAGGACAGGAAAGAGAAGGAAAGTTACATGGCTCAAAATAGCCTGGAATTAAAACTCTCCTCCAGGTCCTCCCCACCATTCTATACAAAACAAAGAACTCTCTCACCTGAAGAAAAGAATGGACATCAAGTTTGATTACAACCAACTCCCAGCCAGTCCCAGCCTCTGGCCGATTTCCAGAATTCCTTGCCCCAGACGTTTAAAAGATAACTAATCCGAACAACCCTGGAGAAGAACAGGCCCCCGCTTAAGACAGTGGATTTCCACATATGTGCCTATATATACTTACTCTTTTCTTGGGTTAGTGCAGCAGCTCACTAATCTGACTGATGCCCCGTCTCGCCTCTTTAAAGGTGATCTGTTCTTGTAAAGTGCCGGTCTGGTTCTTTCTCCGAACCTCACCTTCTCTAATTCCCTTACTCTACAGAGAAGATACTCCATTGGGCTCCTCCACCATCCCTCGAAGCTGAGGGATCTTGAGAAATACTTTGGCCATCTGTTGCAAACAGCTGACTCATGGGAAAAGACCCTAATGCTGGGAAAGTGAGTGAGAGTCGCTCAGTCATGTCCGACTCTTTGTGACCCCATGGACTATACAGTCCGTGGAATTCTCCAGGCCAGAATACTGGAGTGAGTAGCCGTTCCCTTCTCCAGGGGATCTTCCCAACCCAGGGAGGGAACCCAGGTCTCCCATATTGCAGGCGGATTCTTTACCAGCTGAACCACAAGGGAAGCCCAAGAATACTGGAGTGGGTAGCCTATCCCTTCTCCAGTGGATCTTCCTGACCCAGGAACTGAAACAGGGTCTCCTGCATTGCAGGTAGATTCTTTACCAACTGAGCTGTCTGCTGGGAAGATTGAGGCAAACAGAGAAGAGGGTGACAGAAGATGAGACCGGTGGATAGCATCATGATTCATTGGATATGAACTTGGGCAAGCTTTGGGAGACAGAGAGGGAAGGGGAGGTCTGGTGTGCTGCAGTCCATGGGGTCACAGAGAGTCAGACCCAGCTTAGCAACTGAACAAAAACAACACCTTGAGAAAATGCCCAAAGCTGCAAGGTCCCTCTGACTTTTTCTTTGCTTTTCCCTCCTGTGAGGTCATAAAACCCTCATGTGGGAAGTGCTTTCCCTACCCAGAGGAAATAAACATCCTTATCTCCAAAGACAAAGAGACACCAAGAATTTGAACCAGCTGTACTATTTTCCTAGTTTACTACACTTATCTCATACTCCTTGACCTCTCATATTTCTACACGAGTGTGACATGGGAGCCATCAAAGACTTCCTATCATAAAATGTCAATAGCCCCAGCTATTCCACAAGTTATCATTTGGAGAAATCTTTTCATAAATGTCCTTATCTTGAGACAGTCACAGTAATCTTCTAACAGCATTACTCATTTAACAAAAAATACCTGAATCTTAAGTGACAATGACAGAAGATATTATAAATAAATAGGAATATGTAGTGACACAGCAGACTAGGATATAGGAATGGAAACAATGAAGCTTTGAAACACATATAGAAGAAAAGTGATAAAATACACTTGGGGTTTCATGATATGAATTGAGTCATATAATATTCAATTTTGTAAGATTCAAAAGCAATAAAAATTAAATTATACACCTGTTAGAGATATTTTGGGAATTGTAAAAAGTTAACGATAAAGTCAAAATTCAGGAGAATGGTTACCTTTAGGGATAGAAAGATGAAATTTGGAGAAATACACAAGTATACATAGGCAGTTCCACAGCTATTGATAATACTCTAGTTCATATATCTGAATATGAATATACTGTTTTTATTTTATTATTATGTTTCAGAACTTACATATATTACTTACATTTTATATAGATTAAATATAAAAATTTTATACACTGTGTATTACAACTAAAAGCAACAAAATTATTACAATAAAACACAAAAATAACCACAATGTTCTCACCATCAGTGATAAGCTTGGTTAATATTTTCCTGTATTTTCTTCAAGTACACACGTGCTCACACACACATTTCTCATTTTATTTTGTAAATAAGATCATATTTTTTAAACAATTAGATATTTTCTCTTTTTATTAATACTATTGTGGAGTTTTTCTTTTTTCCTTAAGAAGTGCTTTAAGACATAATCTAAGGGCTATATTATTTCCCATTATCTGAATCATCATGGCTTATATATCCAGCACATCAATTTTGACATTGAATTATATTCTTTTATTCTTGTGTTGTTGTGACTGGGATGCACATTCTTGTATTAGCCCTTTGTATGTACAACTTTGATTATTCCTTACTGTAAATTTCTAGATGTAGAATTGCTGAATCAAAGTACACAGATTTAGGAGGTCAAAGTGACCTTTATTTTAGACTGCACCCTTAAGTATGAGTCACAGTTTTTCCTCTCCCACATACTGTGGTATTAAATACCACAATGTAGATTCTGGGATGAATAATAAACCTAGTCAATGGAGAAATCAACATACCATTTTCTCATCTTTCTCTCTTCTGTGTTCCATTCGTATATATAAACAAACCACTACAGGTCATCAAGTTTTGGGAAAAAACCAACAAGAATAAAAAAAGAAACCAATACCCTAGGAAAAAGAAAGAAGCCTTCTAAAAGGGAAATTTAAAATAATCATCCTCAACAGGTTCCAGGGACCAGGGTATCAATAAAACCAAAATATGCTTCTATGAAAAAAGAAAATCCAGATCACCAGAAGTTTTCTTGGAATTCAAATTTCTGCTTCTAGAAGTGAAAACTTGATTGTGGAAATGAAATCATTCATAAAGAGACTGAATGAAAGAACAGTCCTGGTAGAAGATCTAGTCACATTAAGGAAAATTTCTCAGAATGAAAAGCAAAATGAGAGAAATAAAGATTAGATGATGGATGTATTAAACTATTTTATATATATATATAATAGCATTAGTAATGGATAGTGGAATGCAGTATACAGTGGAAGAATTTTAAGCATGTGGACAGAAAATAGGGACAAATATATTCACTATATATAAATATATATATATATATATATATATATATGAGGGTATCCATGTGTGTATCTGGTTAAACAGTTAAGTGTGTAATATGGCTAAATCACTTTTACTTTCAGAAAACAGTTTCTTATAGAATTATTTCCCATCATGGGAATCACATAGGTTCCTAGAAATCACAAGATGCAGTTTTATACAGGCTGAAAATGTGGGTAGCATGGAGTTTCAGGCATATTCTGATATCTCTGTGATTACAGAAAGGCAGTGCTTAGGTCATTGGGAAGATGGTCGGTTTTTCAACTTCTTCAAGGGTTCAGATTTACAAAGATTCTGCATAGTTTTAATTTCATTCCAAACCAAGTCTCCTTTTTGGTGACTTGGAAACCAAAGAGCACAGAGAATTTCATTTGCATGTCAAGCTCCCTGTAATCCACTTTGGTTTTTATCATTATGCAATCTGAGTATCTACACAAGGATTTTTCATAAAGACTTGTGCTTCCTCCAATACATAAATGGTCAACTTGATGGCCCCAGTCTTCCAAAATAAGACCCCAAACACCACTGAAACCTAACAGGAATACCAAGAAGTCCACTAATACTCATGCTTTTCAACCACAGAAACATGCTATTCAGTAAAAAAGAACCTTTAGCCTACTCTCACTCTTAGAAACAAGAACTTAGGTTGATGGCACACACCATTTCCGACAAAATGAGAATACCTAAAACCACCAACTAAAGTTGTCAGCTCCAGAAATGAGGATTAGGTTATGGAGAAAATAAAAATATTAAATAAAGTGACTCTGATAAATATTGACTTTCTGGCAAGTTTGGATCTCTTCATGCTAAATAAAAATATGAGGTTTCTTAGTGACACTGACCTATGAAGTCATCTCCAATAATGTTATAATACATTGGACAAGAAACACAAAACACATGAATCTTCTAACTGTGCCAGATGATTACAACAGCCTTCAACTAATTCTCTCCATATTATGCTTTCCTTTTGCCAATTACCAACCACTTCCTCAGTATGGTTTCTTAGTTTATAGGAACTCCAAGCTGTTTATGTCATAAACTTAAAGAATAACAACCACTAACAGAAAGTATAAACAAAATATATTCATGATGTGACATCCTGTGTTGGGAAATTAAAGTGAAAATGAACACAAAATTACTGAAAAATGTTGAGAGAAAGTTTATTGGTTGGGTTAAGTTTATCAAATTCCACTCTGGAAATTCTAATTCCTATCTTCCAACTCATTTCTGACCTCTTGTAAACAAAGGTCAGGGGTTCCTCAGCATTTTTCTCTTTCTCTTCTTTAAATTAGGTTTCATTCAATTTATCATCATATTCTTCTACAGGAAATGACAATTGTTAATACAATATTCCTATACTCTGCCCAAGTATGTCTCCAGGTAAATAACATCATAAATGATAGAAATTTTGACTATGTATATGCCCAGTGAAAAACACAATGGCTGAGGGCAGGTTATGGTATATGGAAGAACGAATAGAAATAGGAGAAGCGGGCCTTCCCTGGCCATCCACAATGCAGGTTCAACCCCTGGTGGAGGAACTAAGATTCCACATGCTGCAAGGCATGACCAAAAAAGAAAAAAAAATAATAAAATAAAATAGAAAAAGCAAGGAATTACCCCTGTTCTCAAAGAACTGTTTACTAGAGGAAAAGGACACATTCAAAAACAAGTTCCAGAAGTCTTGGGTGTAAAAATAGGTGAAGGTAGAGAGAGGGATGGAGAAGGCAATGGCACCCCACTCCAGTACTCTTGCCTGGAATATCCCATGGATGGAGGAGCCTGGTAGGCTGCAGTCCATGGGGTCGCTAAGAGTCAGACATGACTGAGCGACTTCACTTTCGCTTTTCACTTTCATGCACTGGAGAAGGAAATGGCAACCCACTCCAGTGTTCTTGCCTTGAGAATCCCAGGGATGGGGGAGCCTGGTGGGCTGCCATCTATGGGGTCGCACGGAGTCGGACACGACTGAAGTGACTTAGCAGAGAGAGAGAGAGTACTAAGTCATAGTGGGTATAGAACTAGATTTTGACATTTGAATGTTGATTTTATGGCATGAACTTTTAAAAAGTCCTACTCCATTGCCAGGGCTTCTCTGGTAGCTCAGACAGGAAAGAACCTACCTGCAATGCAGAGTCCCAGTTTCAATCCCTGGGTCAGGAAGATTCCCTGGAGAAGGGAATGGCAACCCACTCCAGTATTCTTGCCTGGAGAACTCCATAGACAGAGAAGGCTGGCAGGCTATATAGTCCATGGGTTCACAAAGAGTTGGACATGACTGAGTGACTAACACTTTCACTTTCACTTTTTCCACTGCCAAAATAGACTGATATTCTATATCTGACAGAGCAGGTCACTTTTAATTTCTTAGCCATGGTATAATGGATGATATAGGATGCTCTCTTGGATTTCAGGAAAGCCAGCTCTACATGAAGTCAAAACATATGTATAATTTCTAGCTCCAGCCAACTGGATGTAATACATAATTGCAAAAAAATGTCATTTATTCCATTTCCATCAAAAATTCTGACTTTAATATTGACAAAATAATTGTTGAAATTTATCAAAGAAAAACAATCTATCACAGCAATTTTCTTAATATTATGGAGATAAAATGATTGATCGATTGAACTCAGCCACTTGTGGTTTTATAGGAACATGATCCTGGCTTCATAGCTTTCTTCTTTTCCAATTCAATTTATGATTCATTTCATAACCATGAGAATGTAGTAAACCAGTGCCCCATTTATCAGTGGTTTAGCAGTCATTTCTTTCTGGATATTGAATAAATCAGTTGAATTGGTAAGACTGGAGTAAAAAGTGATACCAAAATGCAAAATAGTCACAAAACAGATCTGCTGTCTGTCCTCTTCTACCATGTAACAATCTATATTTTCCCAAGCAAGTCACTTCAGCAAGTCCAAGGGGATCCCTGGTGAATGAAACAGAGTCAACATCTGTTTCTGCTGACTTCTCTACAATAAAAAGAAATTAAATGAATATAGTTTAGTAGAGGTTTATTTTGCTTGGGTTTGTCTTTGGTTTGGTTTGTTTTAATTGAAAAGACAGAAAAACCTGTGTTCTAGGTCTAGTCTAGGTATACATCCTGGTCCCATTGAATGACATTGTGTACATCTTACTCTCTCTGTGTGCCTCCATCTTCTAATCTGTAAAACAGAAGTTGTACTAGATCTCTCTGGTCTTTTGTAGCTCAAAATTCTGTTTTTGGGAAAAAAAGAAAAAGAAGTGCCTCTAGGCTTCTAATTTGAATGCCAGGCTTTAGCCTGATGTGAATTAAACTGTCTGGGTTATAAACCAACTACAAAACAAAGTTTGTAATGGAAACAGCAAGTGACCCTTGGCTGCAGTTAAGCTAACAGTTCCCGCTATAATATTCAGTTACCACTCATATCCCTGGGCAGCAACTGGCATGTTATGTAACAGTGACTATTGCAGGATTACCCAATCCTTTCAACTAACCCTAATTGTACAGTCTGCTTGTGGCTCCTGTAATACCTGGTTCTCTTCAATGACACACTCCAGGGTATATGTGGCTGACACCACCAAACCCAGCTCTTACTGGCTTAAAATAACAGTTATGTGCAACTTTGCAAGCAATATCCTTTTTAGAGTACATTATTTTTGCTTTTTTTTCCTGCCTCTTTCTAACTGGCAGTGACATGCTGCCTAAAATTACCTAGCACTAGGAAAAATTCTAACAAATAATAAAATGCACCCAGTGCTGGTACAGTGCATACCATCTTCTAAGGCACAGACCAAGTAAGGAGCTCCAGCTGAAAAGATCTAGAGAAAGGGCAGAGAAAGATGATTTAAATTAACTACAACGAATCTTCAATCGAATGGAACTGATACTTTTTTTCTCTTTGAATTTAACATGTACTCCCTATATTACATATAAAAGTTTTAACTCTCCGGAAAAGAAAAATTAGTGGAAAATTTAGAAGAAAAGTAACATCACAAAATAGAACTGGATCGCTAGGTAAATATGTCTGACACTTAAGATGAAATATTTATTTCAAGGTTGAATATCATATAAAAGTTTACTTATTACAAACAATCTAAATACATGTCCCTCAAAATAGAACAATCCAAGAATATATTTCTCAAAACGGTTAATTTTTCTGCTTATAAAAGTTTTACATTTCTATTTTAGAAAACAAAATATCAAAACAAATAACAACTTATCAATTAATCTTGTGTCCTTTATCAATCCACATTATAGTAACATAAAAATATTACACGTGCAATTTTGTATACTGATTTTGTTAATAGTCACTGTCACATAAGCAGTTATCTATATTTTAGATCTTTGTGAATCATATTGTAAACGGATATGCATTTTTATACTCATGCACATTCAAGTGCTTAAATTTCATATTGTAAACAATTTTATATTATGTATTATTTTACGAAGATTGATGCACTAAATATCTTTTTGCAAACATTTTTCCTTGAATTTCTTATTGTTTATTCTTTAAGTTTTAATACAGCTTAAGCTACATTTCTTAAACTATTTATACAGACTGCCAACTAAATATAAAATCTGGAGCTAAAATGTTAAATTTAAGATTATTTTCCATCCACTAGAGGAAACCCTTTTAGTCAAATCTCTGATTTTTCCAATTGTCATGTACGGATGTGAGAGTTGGACCATAAAGAAGACTGCATGCCAAAGAACTGATGCTTTCAAATTGTGGTGCTAGAGAAGACTCTTGAAAGTCCCTTGGACTGCAAGGAGATCCAACAAGCTAATCTTAATGGAAATCAACCCTGAAATTTCATTGGAAGGACTGATGCTGAAGCTGAAACAGCAATACTTTGGCTACCTGATGCAAAGAGCAGGCTCACTGGAAAAGCCCCTGATGCTGGGAAAGATTTGAAGACAAAATGAAAAGACAGCAGCAGAGGATGAGATGGCTAGATAGCATCACTGACACAATGGACATGAATCTGAGCAAACTCCAGGAAGTAGTGAAGGACAGAGAAGCCAGGCATGCTGCAGTTCACAGAGTGACAAAGAGTCAGACACGACTGAGTAACTGAGCAGCAACAACAATGTGATACAAAGTGTTGGTACACTTGTGTACTTTATATTTCAAGTCAATATTTTGAATATGCTAAATTTTAAAAACTATCCAGAAAAAGAAGTAATATCCACATGAATTACATTAGATAAAAATATTAATGTAAAGCAAGGTTTATAAATGACAACCATATAATGACTTGGCTGTGGACACATTTTTTAACATACTAAAAAAAATTGCCAATATCATTTGGAAAAGCAAGAGAATTCCAGAAAAACATCTACTTCTGCTTCTTTGACTATGCTAAACCCTTTGATTGTGTGGATAACAAAAAACTGTGGAAAATTCTCCAAGAGATGGGTGTAACAGACCACGTTACCTGCCTCCTGTGAGACCTGTATGCAAAACCAATACAATATTGTAGAGTAATTAGCCTCCAATTAAAATAAATTAAAAAAAAAAAGAAGCAACAGTTAGAATCAGACATGGAACAATGGACTAGTTCAAAATTCGGAAAGGATTATACCAAGGCTGTATATTGTCATGCTGCTTACTTAACTTATATGCAGAGTACATCATGCAAAATACTGGGCTGGATGAAGCACAAGCTGGAATCAAGACTGCCAGGAGAAATATCAATAACCTCAGATATACAGATTGTACCACTTTTTATGACAGAAAATGAAGAGCCTCTTGATAAAAGTGAAAGAGGAGAGTGAAAAAGCTGGCTTTCAATATTCAAAAAACTAAGATCATGGCATCCAATTCCATCACTTCATGGCAAATAGATGGGGATACAATGGAAACAGTGACACACTATTTTCTGGGCTCAAAAATCACTGCAGATGGTGACTGCAGCCATGAAATTTAAAGACATTTGCTCCTTGGAAGAAAAGCTATGACCAACCTAGGCAGCATATTAAAAAGCAGAATTACTTTGCCGACAAAAGTCTGTCTAGTCAAAGCTATGGTTTTTCCAGTAGTCATGTATGGAACATGGACCATAAAGAAGGCTGAGCACTGAAGAATTGATGCTTTTGAACTATGGTATTGGAGAAGACTCTTGAGAGTCCCTTGGACTGTAAGGAGATCAAACAAGTCAATCCTAAAGGAAATCAGTCCTGAATATACATTGGAAGGACTGATGTTGAAGCTGAAGCTCCAATATTTTGGCCAGCTGATGCAGGGGGCCAACTCACTGGAAAAGACCCTGATGCTGGAAAAGATTGAGGGCAGGAGGAGAAGGGGGTGACAGAGAACGAGATGATTGGATGTGATCGTCAATTCAATGGACATGAGTTTGAGCAAGCTCCAGGAGATGGAGGACAAGGAAGCCTGGAGTGTTGCAGTTTATGGGGTGGCAAGGAACAACAACAACAAAAATAAAAATTGCCAGTATCATGAGAACTTCCCACTATCAAAATTACGTATGTATCTGCACTTACAAACCATATTGTGTTCATTTTTTCTTTTCTTTTCAATGAAAGTTTTACTTTTCCTTCTTTCTGAAACAAATTCCTTGTTTCTTGTCTTGCTCCCAACTCTTCCCTGCTTTCAGGGATTTTGCTCCACTGTTTACTGCCTCTCTGTATCTAAAGTTCCTCTTTCCTCCTGGAATTTCTCATCAGTATTTTAAAGGTGTACGAGCCCCTACTATTTTTTAAGATTTTCCTCAGTCTCTACCTTTCCTCTAGTTATTAGCTTGTTTTCCCTCACTTTGACAGGCAAATATTTTTTAAAATATCTGCATGGTTTCCCAGGTGGAGCTGGTGTTAAAGAATCCTCCTGACAATGCAGGAGAAGCAAGAGAGGTGAGTTCAGTCCTTGTGGTGGGAAGATCCCCTGGAGTAGGAAATGGCAATCCACTCCAGTATTCTTGCCTGGAAAATACTGTGGGCAGAGGAGCCTGGTGGACTACAGTCCATAGGGTCACAAAGAATCAAACATGACTGAGTTGACCAAACATGTTTTCATACTGACCTTCATTGTCCAATCACACCACAAGTCACTTTTATGTGGCTTCTACTTCTCTCATTCCATAGCTCTTGTCAAAACTTAATTTTCCTTTTACATGTCATCTCTGGCCAATCTTTTTATATCTCTTTGTGTTTTCCTTCTTTTATCCTTTACATAAGGATGTTCCTTGGGATTTTGCCTTTTGTCTTATCTCTTCTCATTCTACCCACTCTTCCTGAGTGATCTCACTTACTCCCATGATTTTAAGTATATTTTATAAGGCAGTGAATCCCAGAGCTTAATTTCTGGCATAGATCTCTTTAGATTCAGAAATGTATATCCATCTACCTACTACTCCTCTCCATTTAGAGATTCCTGAAGTACTTGAAACTTAACATGTACAGAGTGAAATGTGTGTTCTTCATCCCAGTCTTGCTTTTTCCCTTGTTCTTTTGCTTCTTTCCAGTGAATGGCACCATCAATCATCTAGTCCCTCAAGGCAGGAACTTTGACACTATTCTGCATTATTTTCCTCCCCATATTCTAGTTTTTGGTGGTTTGGTCCATGTATAATTATTTTTAGGTAGCCCTCTCAGATTGTACAGGTTGCAATTAAATGCCTGTCCTATGTGACACAAGAATATTCCTGTTTCCTCTATCATAGCCTCACTAACACAAATAAATTTGTCAATTTGCACATCTATATCCACGAGACCCATAGCTTTATGCCTATGTTTTCTCTCTTGTATTCTTCATACATAGCCATGTCTGCCATGCAGTGTGTACTCAAGAAATATCTGTTAAATAAATAAATAATCATCTATTATGCTCTAGTTGCTGAAAGGGAAAGTAGTAATAATTTTGATATTGAATAGCAAATGCTTATTATACAATCTTTAAATATATCAAAACATAATAGGTTTTATCAGCAAATATATGATGATGACATTTATCAGTATCTTTATAATAAAATATTTTTCTTATACCAAACAGTCCTCCATACCCCTACAGAGTCTGTTATACTACATTTTTCCAAAAAGTTCTAGACGTTCAGTTGTGCCTGTTTACCCCACAGTGGTAGATTTACTCTTGGTCTGTCAAGCTTTCGCCCATGTAACTCTATCTTCCTGGAATGGTTGAGTCAACTCAGGATTTGTATCTGACCTGAAAGCAAATCTCTGTAAGCTTTCCAGATATCAAATAGATTGCCTGATACTGAAGTTCTGCTTATTAAAAATTCCCTGCCATGGGTAGTCTTTCTTGACCATTCAGATTCTGTCTCATGGAAAGAGACATACAGAGTCAGTCAGTTATGGTCGAAGCCCCCCAAGGGACTGTTGGATTTTCAATGGCCATAGATTGTTAGAACATTCATGGTATTCTTAATGGCAATGACTTGAGTCCAGACTTTGTGGCTGCCAAGGCAGAGCTCTGATGCCTTTTTCCCCTGAAGTATCAGTATGATTGGTCAAAGACTATCTACCTCTAGTTAAGCTAAAACATGAGTCTAAAATCTGCCAGTTACTATAATGTTTTGTTTTTGTCACAGTTTGCTACCCTCCATCTTTAAATTTTGAATACTATATTGTTAAGTAAACAGTCAACTTTGTACATTTATGTCAGTAAACTTTGTCATCAACATTAAGCATTCATTCAGCTTTTGTTCACAATTATACATTCCCTTATGACATAGTTTTTACTTTTTCCTTAAGCCTGCCACTGAAACTAGAAGATCCCCATTTAAACCTTTTTCCAAAATCCTATAATTTTATAAATAGAAAAGCAAGTTGAAAAAGTGAAATATAATGTTATTTTAAAAGAGCACGCTTATCTATTTGCTAGAAAAAAGGTCCTTAAAAGTATCAACTGATCCTAAATAGGGATCAAAATTTATTTCCAACATAAGTAGAAGTGGAGATTTGGATGCTCAGCAGACTGCTCTGTTCTTGTCAGAGGAGCCTAGTGCTGGCTCTGGAGAAGATGTTCTTATTTGTATGCTTCAGATTTGACTCATCAGTTGGCAATATGCAAGCCATGCACTTGCATTATATAGAGTTCATGGAGAAGGAAATTTCGGGCTGAGTGTCTGTAGCTAGGATTCCCTCTCGCACAGCAGCTCCTGAGAAGATTGATGTTAACTTGCCTGCCAATGGAGGAGTCATATGAGTTGAAGATTTGATCCCTGGGAAGGGAAGATCCCTTAGAGAAGGGAATGGCAACCCACTCCAGTATTCTTGCCTGGAGAATCCCATGGACAAAGGAGCCTGGCGGAGTACAGTCCAGAGGGTTGCAAAAAATCAGACATGACTGAAGTGACTTAGCACACATGCACACAGTCAGATGCATGTATAGACTATACCCTGCCTAATCTTTACATCATCTAAGATATTATACTTTAGTATTTTCAAAAGAATTGTATTTCTAAGAGGTTTGAAATAGACATGGAAAGATAGTGCATATTTTCTACTAATGAACTTCATGAATGCAATTGTCTGTGTGATGACATATTGAGGCTTTCTAATTGAATTTTTGTCCTGATGTGGCTTTAAAAGGGGGTTTATTTTGTATATATATGTTTAGGACTCTCTGATTTTGGTGAGTTGTTAATTCAGGGGAATTCAGAGCAGAAGAACTCACATTGGTTGGTGAATTCTTAAGTAGGTGAACTTGATAGAACCAATCAGATTACCTCCACTTAGCTCTGAACACCTGGATGCTTATTGTTTAATTGTGTATATTTTATTTTTAAGATAACTTTTTGTGTGTTTATTAGAAGTCTGTTCAAAAGGAGCACTCTTAAAAGCACCAAATGTAAGTAAAACAAAACTGTGCTGTAGACTAGAAAAAATTGTTACTTGGACTTGTAAAAAAAAAAAAAAATAGACATACCACATGTAAGGATAAAATTCTCAGTGGGAGACAGAACCCAAACACCAAACACCCTGCTAAAGGACATACAGGTGGTAAATTTCTGCCCTTGTTTGGCACTGGTCGAATATGAAGTTGCACATAAAACAGCTTAGCCATTGGATGACTTTTATTACCTATCCAAGTGAAAATGCACATTTTTAGGGCAAGACAGGCTGAAATGTAAGAGCATACAGTACAAACTGTACACTAATAAAATTTTGTCTTGTGTGTGGGTTGGAGGTATGAACTCTCACAGCTAGACCAAGTTGTAATCAAATTCCTGGCTTTGGGATCTTTTTTATCCTTTTTAATAGCTCAAGGATAATATTGGAGAAGACTCTTGAGAGTCCCTTGGACTGCAAGAAGGTCCAACCAGTCCATTGTAAAGGAGATCAGTCCTGGGTGTTCTTTGGAAGGAATGATGCTGAAGCTGAAACTCCAGTACTTTGGCCACCTCATGCGAAGAGTTGACTCATTGGAAAAGACCCTGATGCTGGGAGGGATTGGGGGCAGGAGGAGAAGGGGACAACAGAGGATGAGATGGCTGGATGGCACCACCGACTCGATGGACATGAGTTTGAGTAAACTCTGGGAGTTGGTGATGGACAGGGGGGCCTGGCGTGCTGCAATTCATGGGGTCACAAAGAGTCAGACAAGACTTGAGTGACTGAACTGAACCGAACTGAATCTCTGATACTGTAAATATAGTCTTAAAATCTGAATTATAGAGTAAAAAGTGGAAATGATAATAATATTGTAATAAAAAATCTGAATTAACCTTTGGAAAGCAGAAGACTATTTTCCAAATCAGGAAAATAGTTAGTCAGGAGTCTGTTTTAATTTGGAATAGATTACTACCTAAGACAATGGCAAAACAAAACAAAACAAAAAACCTCAGAGCAACCACACATACCAACAAACAAACCCCCCCCCAAAAAAAAGCCCAATGATAATGTATATCTGGCACTATTTATGTCTATTTTTGAGTAGGATAAGCCATTTAATATAGGAACTAACTATGCCTGTCAAGCGAGGCTCAGATCAGATCAGATCAGTCGCTCAGTTGTGTTCGACTCTTTGCGACCCCATGAATCGCAGCACGCCAGGCCTCCCTGTCCATCACTAACTCCTGGATATAGTAAGAAAAGCAGCACAGCCAAAGCCAGGATGTCATCAGTAATAAAACCCTCTCTTCAGGGGTTCCCTGATGGCTCAGTAGTAAAGAATCCATTTGCAGTGCAGGAGACAGGAGATGCGAGTTCAATCCCTAGATCAGGAAGATCCCCTGGAGGAGGAAATGGTAAGCCAGCCCAGTATTCTTGCCTGAAAAAAATCCCATGGACAGAGGACTGGTACAGTCCAGAGGGTTTCAAAGAGATGGATGTGACTGAGCACCACTGTGTCTCATATATATCAGGTAATATGGCTTCGGATAATGTGATCTGAACACAGTAGCTGATTCAAATAACCAATAATCCCACTATAGATCAACTTCAATAACTGTTTTAAGGCTGTAAAATGAGAGGGAAAAAATCAAGTCCCCAGTATCTTATGAGCATGATGACCCCTAAAAGGTTTGGATAGTTTTCTGCACAGAGAGTAATGTTCTCATAGATACCACTGAGCTTAGCTTCTTGAAGAGCAAAGATGTGTTTGTTTTACCACCAGCACCTAGCAGAGTGCCTTTCATTTTGAGTTTCTAGACAAAAGTTTATTCAATTAACATACCAAGAATTTTGGAAGTTTAGATAAAGTAGCTCTCTGGATAACTATGAGGTTTTAGGAGACCTCTTTAAATCAGTGCATTATTCATAGCCTCAATTGAAAAGATCATTTAAATCAAGGCATGACTGAGACATAAAAGAAATTAACACAATAAGTAGACTGAGTTTATTTTAGAGTCCTTTTCTGCCATACTTTCTTAAGATGTAGTAAACTTCACTTTTCAGAGACCACATAAAGGCATTTTCCTGTATAAAAGTTCATATTCAAGCATAAATTATCAAATATTATTAGTTAAAATATAATTAGTAAATAACAATAATTTATTATTAATCATTAGTTCATGATTATTCAAGTACTTATTGAGACACATTCTAGGGATGTAAAGGTAAATGAGAGGAGACATAATTCTACTTTTCATGAAAATTCTAGTTTAGTGTTCAACAAAACTTTCTATTTTTTGTTATGGAAACTTTCAAACATACAAACATGTGAAGAGAACACTTTATGGAACCCAAGATACCTATTACTTGCTCTCAGTGGTTATCTCCATATGGACTCTCTATCCCACACTAGCCTGATTATTTTGAAGTAAATCTCTGACATCAATTGTTTTATCTTAAAATATTTTAGTTTGTATCTGTTAAAGACAGTAATTCTCTAAGAAAGCTATAATACCCATCATTACACATAAATAGACGCTAATATAATAGTTATTTAATGCCATAAAGAAAGAATCATTGTTCTTGTTTCAGTTCAGTCTCTCAGTCGTGTCCAACTCTTTGAGACCCCATGAATCGCAGCACTCAAGGCCTCCCTGTCCATCACCATCTCCCAGAATTCACTCAGACTCACGTCCATCGAGTCAATGATGCCATCCAAGCATCCCATCCTCTGTCGTCCCCTTCTCCTCCTGCCCCCAATCCCTCCCAGCATCAGAGTCTTTTCCAATGAGTCAACTCTTTGCATGAGGTGGCCAAAGTACTGGAGTTTCAGCTTTAGCATCATTCCTTCCAAAGAACACCCAGGACTGATCTCCTTTAGAATGGACTGGTTGGATCTCCTTGCAGTCCAAGGGACTCTCAAGAGTCTTCTCCAACACCACAGTTCAAAAGCATCAATTCTTCGGCGCTCAGCTTTCTTCACAGTCCAACTCTCACATCCATACATGACCACTGGAAAAACCATAGCCTTGACTAGACGGACCTTTGTTGGCAAAATAATGTCTCTGCTTTTGAATATGCTATCTATGTTGGTCATAACTTTTCTTCCAAGGAGTAAGCGTCTTTTAATTTCATGGCTGCAGTCACCCTCTGAAGCGATTTTGGAGCCCCCAAAAAATAAAGTCTGTTCTTGTTTATTTCACACCAAAACACACAACACTTTGTCAGTTCCATGTTAGAGTGATATGTCTGTTAAATTTCTTTTAATTTAGTTTTTCCTCTTCATAATGCATGTGTATATATGTGTGTGTGTTGAGGAAACAAGATCAGTAGAATTTCCCTCTCTGGAATTAACTAATTACATGCCCAAAATGTCATCTAACATATCCTGTTTTCTTTTAAAGTTCTTACAAACTGTTAATAAGACCTAGAGTCTTATTCAGATTCATTTGATTTTTTTTTCATTCTTTTTGTCAAGATTAACAGATATGGATGTTTGCTAAATATACATATATTTTTTAAAACAATATATCAGATTTTTATTAAAATTAAGCATCTTTAGAACTCAAAAATTAAACATATAATTAAGTAATTTTTCCAATGCTATCTAAATTCCAGGAACTAGTAAGTGATTATAGCAAGGCTGCCAGATCCAAGATTTAGGTTAATGCAAATGTAATTGTGGTTTCAGACCATGAATTTTAAATCATTATAACTAGGCTCGAACATATCTTTATTAATCAAAATAGGAAACATTATAATCAACACATTTTTACCAATGAGAAATAAGTTTGTTTATTCTTGTAACATAAAAATCTGCACTTTGATATTTAATGAACACTTGGAAAGCATTTTCAGCCTCCAGTCAATCCTAAAGGAAATCAACTCTGAATACTCATTGGAAGGACTGGTACCGAAGCTAAGGTTTCAGCACTTTGGCCACCTGATGCAATGAGTTGACTCACTGAAAAGATCCTGATGCTGGGAAAAATTGAGGGCAGGAAGAGTAGGGGGCAACAGAGAGGATGAGATGATTGGATGGCATCAGAGTTTGAGCAAACTCCAGGAGACGATGAAGGACAGGGAAGCTTGGCATGCTGTAGTCCATGCGGTTGCAAATAACCGGACACAACTTAGAGACTGAACAACAACAACAACATACCAGTTATGAACTAGCGGAATTTGAAATTAAAAACACAATAACATTTACACTAGTATCTCCCACAATTAAATACTTAGGTATAAATATAATAAAATATGAGTAAGATCTATATGAGAAAAACTACAAATCTCTGATGAACAAAATCAAAGAACTAAAGGACAGGGAATCCATGGTCACATAGGAAGACTAAATATTGTCAAATTGTCAGTTCCTCCCAACTTGATCAATAGATTCAATGTAACCCCAATCAAAATCCTAGCAAGTTATTCTGTGGATATAGACATACTGAATCTACAGTTTATACGGAAAGGCAGAAGACTCAAAATATTCAATACAGATTTGCAGTAGAAGAATACCTGTAGAGAACTGACAGTACTTGATTTTGAGACTTATTGTAATCAAGACAGTGTGATTTGGAGAAATAATAGGCACATTAAAAAAAGATAGGCACAATCAATGTAATAGAATAGAGAACTCAGAAATAGACCCATATTAATATAGTTAACAGATCTTTGACAAAGGAACAAAGACAGTACAATGAAGCAAAGATAGTCTTTTCAACAAATGGTATTGAAACAACTGGACATCACATGCAAAGAAAAAAATCTACAAACAAACCTCACACCTTTCACAAAAATTAACTTAAAATGGATCATGCAAATGCAAAATGCAAAGCTAAACCTCTAGAAAATAACATAGCAGAAAACCTAGGTGACCTTGGGCATGGTGAGGACATTTGAGATTTAACACCAAAGGCATGATCCATGCAAGAAATTATTGTTAAACTGGATGTCATTAAAATTAAAAATTTCTTCTTGACATTGTACAGGACAATGTCAAGAGAATGTAAAATACAAATCACAGACTGGGAGAAAATATTTGCAAAAGACACATCTGATAAAGAACTGGTATCTTAAAGGTACAAAGAACTCTTAAAACTCAACAATAAGAAAACAAACAACTTAATTCTAAAATGGGCCAAAAACCTTAACAGGCACTTCACCAAGGGAAATATACAGGTGGCAAATAAGCATAAGAAAAGATGTTCCACATCCTCTGTCATCGGGAAAATGCAAAATAAAACTACAGAGAGACATCACTACACATCCAATAGCCAAAATCCAGAACACTAACACCACTTACTGGAGAGAATGGGGGGCAACAAAAACTCATTTATTGCTGGTAGGAATGTAAAATGTACAGAAGACAGCTTAACAGGTTTTACAAAGCTTACTCTTACTATATGATCCAGCAGTTACACTCCTTGACATTTACCCATAGTTGAAAATTTACATTCACACTAAAACCTACACATGGCCTTTATAGCAATTTTATTCTTAATTTTCAAAACTTGGAAGCAACCAAGATGTCCTTCAGTAAGTGAATGTGTAAATAAGCTGTGGCAGTCCAGGCAATGGAGTACTATTTAACTCTTTATGCTATCAAGCCATGAAAAGACTAAGTGAAAGAAGCCAGTCTGGAAAGGCTACTTAATATATAATTCCAACTATATGACATTCTGACAACGGCAAAACTGTAAACCCAAGAGGGAGATCAGTAGTTGCCTGAGGTTGGGGGAAGGGACAGATGAACAGGCAGAACACAGAGCATTTAAGGGTCACTAAAAACTTATGGTTAGTCTAAACCAAGAAGGAACCCTAAGGTGAATTATGCTCTTTGGATGATTATGAAGTGTCAATGTGGATTGATCAACTGTAATGAATGCACTACTTTGAAGGGAGATGTTGACAAAGAGGGAGACTATGCACACATCAGGGCAGGGAGCAGAGGAGAAGAAGAAATTCAATTTTTCTGTGACTCTAACACTGCTTTAAAAAGAAATAAAGTCTTTTTTTTAAAAAAAAAAGATGTCTAGACCATCATGATGTGTGGCCTCATCCAAGTCCATTAACCTGCCTGAACCACAGTTTCATATTGATATTAAAAACTCTTCCAACTGAAAGTCCAAGACTCTGAGATCACTGATCGCAGTTTGAGATCACCATATTCCAAAGCCACTTACCAACATCCTTTCATTGTTTTAAGACAGAAGGAGTCTATGATTTATTATTTTTATACACAATCAAGTTCATTCTCAGCAAGCTGGAATCACCTCAGATACATTGAAGTACCCACATCATTTCCTTTGTTTTGATGGAGATAAATAGTTAACATTCTAGAGAATTATATTGCCCCTACCCTCATTCCATTTCCCAAGATCTCACTTGTGCAATTCTCAAAAAAAGTCTTGTTAAGTAAATTCTTTTCTGATAAGGTGAGGTTGTCTAGCAAACAAAATGATTTAAATATTTGAAGTCAAACTTGTTACTTTAGTACATTACAAGAAAGCAGCAACAGCTTTATCATCATACTGTTAATTTTGAAAAATCTTTATAAAATTCTCATTTCATGGATGGATCTTCAGTAGAAGCATGCCCATTTTAGCTATTTAAGAATTCATAACTTTAAAGCATGCATTTTTCCCTACAGGAAAATGCTTGCTTGCCAAAGGGCCTTAGAGTTTCCCATTTTCATGAAAATGATAAATGATAAAAGCCTCAGTTCAGTTCAGTCGCTCAGTCGTGTCCGACTCTTTGCAACCCCATGAATCGCAGCACACCAGGCCCCCCTGTCCATCACCAACTCCCGGAGTTCACTCAAACTCACGTCCATCGAGTCAGTGATGCCATCCAGCCGTCTCATCCTCTGTCGTCCCCTTTTCCTCCTGCCCCCAATCCCTCCCAGCATCAGAGTCTTTTCCAATGAGTCAACTCTTCACATGAGGTGGCCAAAGTACTGGAGTTTCAGCTTTAGCATCATTCCTTCCAAAGAAATCCCAGGGCTGATCTCCTTCAGAATGGACTGGTTGGATCTCCTTTCAGTCCAAGGGACTCTCAAGAGTCTTCTCCAACACCACAGTTCAAAAGCATCAATTCTTCTGCACTCAGCTTTCTTCACAGTCCAACACTCGCATCCATACATGACCACAGGAAAAACCATAGCCTTGACTAGATGGACCTATATCTGTAGGCTTAAATGCAGTCTATTTGAACAATCATTGGTTACTCCTGTTGTAGCCATGACTATATGGATCACATAAAGAAGCAAATTCACTGAATTTACTTCAGACCTGTCTTTTGCGTCCAGTATCTTCAGGGCAACATTACTTCATAGGTCAGGGATCTGCTATCAGGGAATCACACTGGTCAGCCGGCAGGACAGTTAGAGTAGCCAGCAGGAATGATCACAGACATCTGCTCAGTCCTCAGGGAGGTTGCAAGCTTGTTTATGTTAAGAACTCTTGCTGTTAGACAGCAGAACAAACTTCTTTAGAATGTGTTCCCATAATACTCCCTAAGGCAATGACGCACTGCTGTAGAGAGGAAATAGGCTCTTTAATTTGTTAACCTGCCCAGAAAAGAAGAAAACAAAATGATCAAAAGAGACTTTAAAAAGGTCTTTTAAAAAGTCCTCTCTAGAAACATCTGAAAAAAGGAAATGCTAAAAACTCCCCCATCACATAAAATATATATAGATGGCTTGCTTGTTCCTTAGTATATATCCAAACTTCAGTTTAATCCCACAAAATCTTTTTCTGCTGACTTTTTGCTTTTACCTCTTAGTGATCACATTGTCTAAAGACTGTGCTACCATAAGAACTCTAAATCATTACTGTTGAAAGATCCCATTTGGAAAAATTCAGAAAGTTGGGAAAACAGGCTTAAACTTCTGGCCAGAAGATTGAGGTTAAGATAAGGACATGCTTTCCTTCAAATGAGGGTCCCAGACTTTAGAGTAGGAAGTTGAATATTTTAATCCAACTCCAATTTACATCCCTTATCAAAACTTATTATTTTTAAATAAATGTTTTCCAGCTTCTATATTTTAAATGCATTTACCTTGGATATCATGAAATATTTCAAATACAATGAAGTAAAACTTCACCATAACAAGTGTCTTGAGCCAAAATCCAGTTACCAAGCTCCTTCAAGTTCTAAAAGTTGGCTATATTTGCTTCAACTTTTAATTTTTTTAAAGAAATAGTTCATTACAAATATAATTGATATTTTTTGACTGCCTCTCTTATATTTGATGTCAGTTTCTTCCTTCTTCTTAGCCTTTCCAGAGAAAATCATTAATCTAAATTTGGCTATCATTCTCATGCATTTTTACACTGTTATAACACAGTATCTGGAGTTGCTTGGCATATCCTTCAGTTTTACATAACTGACATCATACTGTATGCATCCTTCAGTAGAATCCTTTCTTAATACTGTATTCAAGATTTAATCAAGCTGATATGTGCAGCAGTAGTTCATTCATTTCCCCTGGTATACCTTATCTATTGCAAGACACCTTACAGTTTATCCATCCAAGGTTTTAATTTCTTCACTGTTACTCATGATGCTATGAACACTTTCGTATGTGGTTTTTTGAGTACATGTACAACATAGTCCCTAGATTTTCAACTTTAATATTGTCAAAATACTCTTCAGAATGATATAGCGATTTACATTTTCACTAGACTCCAGATCCTAACCAACACTAGATATTGCCAACAATGTAAATTTTGTTAATCTGAAGTGTATATTTGGAGAAGGCAATGGCACCCCACTCCAGTATTCTTGCCTGGAAAATCCCATGGACGGAGGAGCCTCGTAGGCTGCAGTCCATGCGGTCACGAAGAGTTGGACACGACTGAGCAACTTCACTTTCACTTTTCACTTTCATGCATTGGAGAAGGAAAGGCAACCCACTCCAGTGTTCTTGCCTGGAGAATCCCAGGGACGGGGCAGCCTAGCGGGCTGCCGTCTATGGGGTCGCACAGAGTCGGACACGACTGAAGCGACTTAGCAGCAGCAGAAGTGTATGTTTCAAATTTAAACTTGCCTTTTTACTAGCACTCTTTCCATAATGCTTATTAGATTTCAGTGTCTATTCTAATACATTGCGTGGGTTTACTGTATTTATAGGAGTTATTATTTCTGCATAATTATCTTTTGTAAGATATAGCAGTTATAAATACCTATTCGAAATAGTAGATTTTTTAAAAAATTTGTTCATGGGTGTTCTTTTTTCTGGATGAACAAAAATTTTTTAAATTAATATATCTCAATTTATCCATAGTGAAATTCTTTCCTGTTTGAAGGTCATAAATACATTCTCTTAAATTTTCTTTTAACAGTATTAAGTTGATCATATAACATCATTCTTTCAACCTACTAGGATATGCCCTTAATAAATGTTATATTAATTTCTTAGTAGCTCATTTAAATTTCACATTTAAATTCACGGGATTGGGAATACTTGTACACCCGTGGCAGATTCATGTTGATGTATGGCAAAACCAATACAATATTATAAAGTAATTAGCCTCCAATTAAAATAAATTAAAAATAAATAAAAATAAAAAAACAAAGTTTGTTTATATAACTGACCTTATTTTTACTGTATTTGTTTGGTTTTTGTATCAATATATATTAATCTAACAGAATGGCATCTGGTCCCATCACTTCATGGGAAATAGATGGGGAAACAGTGGAAACAGTGTCAGACTTTTTTTTTTAGGGCTCCAAAATCACTGCAGATGGTGATTGCAGCCATGAAATTAAAAGACGCTTACTCCTTAGAAGGAAAGTTATGACCAACATAGATAGCATATTCAAAAGCAGAGACATTACTTTGCCAACAAAGGTCCATCTAGTCAAGGCTATGGTTTTTCCAGCAGTCATTTATGGATGTGAGAGTTGGACTGTGAAGAAAGCTGAGCACTGAAGAATTGATGCTTTTGAACTGTGGTGTTGGAGAAGACTCTTGAGAGTCCTTTGCACTGCAAGGAGATCCAACCAGTCCATTCTGAAGGAGATCATCCCTGGGATTTCTTTGGAAGGACTGATGCTGAAGCTGAAACTCCAGTATTTTGGCCACCTCATGCGAAGAGTTGACTCATTGGAAAAGACTCTGATGCTGGGAGGGATTGGGGGCAGGAGGAGAAGGGGACGACAGAGGATGAGATGGCTGGATGGCATCACTGACTCGATGGACGTGAGTCTGAGTGAACTCCGGGAGATGGTGATGGACAGGGAGGCCTGGTGTGCTGCAATTCATAGGGTCGCAAAGAGTCAGACATGACTGAGTGACTGAACTAAACTGAACTGAACAGAATTAGTTGACAAGTCTCATTCCTTTTACTGTCAACACATAGCATAGATTACTTGTTCCCTGAAAGTTTTATAAAAAGTTTTATAAAAAATTTCCCAGCCCTTGTTTGGAGAGAAAGGTTGGGAACCCCCTAGAATACTAAAATATTTGCTTTGATTGTGTCAAGATTTAATAGTTGTCTTTGTTATTTTCTATTCCAACACAATTATTCGACATTCTTCTATAAAAATTATGTTTTTTACCTAAATATTTACATTTAGATAAAATTTAGGACTAAAACTATTAAAAATCATGAATTATTTTTAAAGTTGCATTCAATTCAGTTCAGTTGCTCACTTGTGTCCAACTTTTTGCGACCCCATGGATTGCAGCATGCCAGGCTTCCCTGTCCTTACCAATTCCCGAAGCTTGCTAAAACTCATGTCCATCGAGTCAGTGATGCCATCCAACCACCTCATCCTCGGTCATCTCCTTCTTCTCCTGCCTTCAATCTTACCCAGCATCAAGGTCTTTTCCAGTGAGTCAGTTCTTTGCATCAGGTGGCCAAAGTGTTGGAGTTTCAGCTTCAGCATCAGTCCTTACAATGAGTATTCAGGACTGATTTCCTTTAGTATAGACTGGTTTGATCTCCTTGTAGTCCAAGTGACTCGCGAAAGTCTTTTCCAACACCACAGTCAAAAGCATCGATTCTTTGGCCCTCAGCTTTTGTTATAGTCCAACTCTCACCACCATACATGACTACTGGAAAAACCATAGCTTTGACTAGACGAACCTTTGTCAGCAAAGTAATGTCTCTGCTTTTTAATATGCTGTCTAGCTTTGTCATAGCTTTTCTTCCAAGGAGCAAGAGTCTTTTAATTCCATGGCTGCAGTGATTTTGGAGCCCAAAAAATAAAGTCTCTCACTGTTTTTCCACTGTTTCCCCATCTATTTGCCCTAAAGTGATGGGACCCGATGCCATGATCTTAGTTTTCTGAGTTTTAAGCCAGCTTTTTCACTCTCCTCTTTCACTTTTATGAAGAGGCTCTTTAGTTCTTCTTCACTTTCTGCCATAATGGTGGTGTCATCTACATATCTGAGGTTATTGATATTTCTCCCAGAAATCTCGATTCCAGCTTGTGCTTCATCCAGCCTGGCATTTCGCATGATGTACTCCGCATATAAGTTAAATAAGCAGAGTGACAATATACAGCCTTGACACACTCCTTTCCATATTTGGAACCAGTCTGTTATTTCACATCCAATTCTAACTGTTGTTTCTTGACCAGCATACAGATTTCTCAGGAGGCAGGCAAAGTGGTCTGGTATTCCCATCTCTTGAAGAATTTTCCACAGTTTGTTGTGATCCAAACAGTCAAAGGCTTTAGCATAATCAATAAAGCAGAAGTAGATGTTTTTCTGGTATTCTCTTGCTTTTTTGATGATCCAGCAGATGTTTGCAAGTTGATCTCTTGTTCCTCTGCCTTTCTAAACCCAGCTTGAACATCTAGAAGTTCTCAGTTCACATGCTGTTGAAGCCTGACTTGGAGAATTTTGAGCATTACTTTGCTAGTATGTGCTGCTGCTGCTGCTAAGTCACTTTAGTCGTGTCCGACTCTGTGCGACCCCATAGATAGCAGCCCACCAGGGTACCCCGTCCCTGGGATTCTCCAGGCAAGAACACTGGAGTGGGTTGCCATGTCCTCCTCCAATGCATGAAAGTGAAAAGTGAAAGTGAAGTCACTCAGCGTGTGAGATGAGTACAATTGAGCAGTAGTTTGAGCACACTTTGGCATTGCCTTTCTTTGGGACTGAAGTGAAAACTGACCTTTTCCAGTCCTGTGGCCACTGCAAAGAAAGTTGCATTGGACTTAGTAATGTCCTGTGCATGCGTGCTCGGAGAAGGCAATGGCACCGCACTCCAGTACTCTTGCCTGGAAAATCCCATGGACGGAGGAGCCTGGTGGGCTACAGTCCATGGGGTCTCGCAGAGTCGGACACGACTGAAGCGACTTAGCAGCAGCAGCAGCAGCAGTGCATGCATGCTCAGTTGTGTTCAATTCTTTGTAACCCTATAAACTTTAGCCCACCAGGCTCCTCTGTCCATGGGATTTTCCAGGCAGGAATGCTGAAGTGGGTTGCCATTTCCTCCTCCAATATTAATGTCCTATTTATGTTATTTATGCATGTCTTTTTCCAGTTTATCATTTATGTAAAATATTCTTCCTATTATTATCCATTTTAAAAACCATATTGTTGATCTAAAGGTTTCTTTGTTCTTATTTTGAGTTCCTGCTTATGTGACATCATTTCTTCTTTCTTTAGGTTTTTCCCCACTCTTTTTCTAGGTGTTTGCGTAAAAGCTATGTTTATCTATTTTCTAAGCACTCATTTTCTGATAAATGCATTTGAAAATCTAACTTTCCCTTTAAAGATCTCTCCTTAACAGTTTTATTCAGACTCATTTTGAGGGGAGGGTTTTGATTTTGTTTTCCCTCCTTCTTCCTGTTTTTTTTCACCGTCTCTTAGTGATAGTTTTGCCTCAACAGGTGACACATTGCTTTTTTTTTTTTTTAAGATTCTTTTCCAAGGAGTAAGGATAGTCCATTTCTAGGGGTGATCAAGACTAGAGTAAAACTTTTAAATTACACATATTTATCTTTTTGACAAATCATTAATAATAGTACTCAAAAGGTTAAGAAAATTACTATTTATTTCCTGTCCTATGAAAAAGTGATACACAAAAACCTTTACGTGTAAGAAAAAGAATTTGAGGGGAAATGACAAAATGACTTAATGATTGCTGTTATGCTTTTCAATGTTTTGTATATATCTGTTGATAATTGACCACTTGGCTGGGATCGATGGGCAGAGAAGAGAAAGCCTGGGGCTAGAATCTACTGCAATCAAAAATAATCAGGCACTATCTCTGGATACTTGCCACTGCAAAATGAAAAAAAAAACAAAAAAACCCATGGTCTCTAACAATAAATGCATTGTCTAGTTAAGCTATAACAATCTTTCAGTCATAATGCATGTGAATGAGGAAATAAAACTTATTTTAGCAAATAATGTTTATATTTGAGCATAATTGTTTGGGTTATAGCTATTCGAAAGAGACCTATAGAAATACAGAAAATAAGAATATGCATAACCAGCAAAACTGGGATGTGAAGAAGATGTTTGTGTTAATAATGTCAGAAATAGCATGTATTTTAATTTTGAAACTCACTTAGAAACATTACAGAAAAACATACTATGAAGAATTTAAATGCAAGCAATTTTTTGGCTTTTCATAGAAAGTTTAATGTTTCATATTCTTGAACTTCAAATTACTTTAGTCTCTTTTATTACAGGTTTTTATGGTACTTTCCCCAAGTTGGGAACCAATGTTTCAGAATAAATTTTTACAATAGCCTTACAAGAAAAAAATACAAACCTAGCTTTTTGTGTGATGCAATTTGACCCACTTTTGAATTCTGTCTCTGTCACTTGACTGAGGTAGTCATAAATTTCACTTTGTGATGTCTACACAAGATATTTTTGGTGTTGCTGGTAGTTTATCTATCTATCCAGGCATTACTACCATCTATCTTGTTATCTCTTTCAACCCTACAGTTTGTGTTTATTACATCTTTGCATTTGTGACCTTATCACTCTTCTGTAACTTCTATAAGATTATGTCACAAGTTCTAGATCTACTTTTCATTTAATTTTTCTTTGATATTCTCAATTTGTTTCTTGTGATATGTCCAATAAGAATCCTTTGACTTGATATTTCATCATGTTGATTCTTTTATCTCTTTTAAGATATGATTTTTAGTCTCTTACCATGGGAAATTTCAAACATATATCAAAATAGAAAAAAATACAGCAAAACCCATGTATTGTAGATACAAATTGTAGATGGAAGCCCAGTATCTATTATTAAATTATTTTAACTGTTACTAAAACACAACCAGCTTTGTTTCATCTATCAGCATTCTCTTGAATTTTAATTTCTATGGTAAGATTTTTAATTTCATGATATATTTAATTATTTTTAGTACATTAAGTTTTTACTTGTATCATTCTGAGTTTTCAGGCACAGTTTACTTGGTTACTTAAATCTGTGGTCTCCCTTTCATTGTATTCTTAAATTTTTGGTGATTCTGATTGTGTGCTCAATTTTGTGGCTTAAATTTTGATTGTATTATCTGTTGTATATGTTTTGCACAATCCAAAGAGAATTAAGGTTTGTAAGGAGGTGCTGGAATTTGTGCAGCAGCCCGTTTGAAGAGATGTCCTAGAAGAAGCAGAATGTGTCCAGTGAGACAAAGTACATCAGTAGTTGGTCTTCTGGGTGTGGGGACACATACTTCTAGGTCTTGCCAACCACTTGGAGTTCTGCCTCTTTTTCTTAAACCCAAGCTCCCACATACTGATGCCTCTAGGATGCAGACATCCTGAATAGTCAAGAAATAATGAACCAGGAGTTTGACCTCCCAAAACATGTTGCTACTATACCAAATAATTCCCCCAAGAGTTACCTCTGCCTCTGTTTTCTGTTTACACCCTCCAACTTCTGCCCACATTATCTGCCTAACGTTGCTCTGCTACTGTGTACCTTTCATCATTCAATTATTTCCCATGGTTTCCAGTCAATGAAATGTTTCCTTTCTATTTTTCTAGTATAGTTTTGAATTAAATTTTTTTTTATTTTGTAGGTACCATATAACACTTGATTAAGAATGTGGACTCCCGGACTTCCCTGATGGCGCAGTGAATAAGAATCAATCTGCCCATGCAAGGCACCCTGGTTCGATCCCTGGTCTGGGAAGATTCCACATAGTGCAGAGCACCTAAGCCTGTGCACCGTAACTACTGAGCCTGTGTGACACAACTACTGAGCCCATGTGCTGCAACTTCTGAAGCCCAGATGCCTAGTGCTCCACAAGAGAAGCCACTGCAATGAGGAGCCTGCATGCAGCAACGAAGAGTAACCTCTGATCACAACTAGAGAAAGCCCGCTCAAAGCAATGGAGACCCAGCACAGCCAAAAAAAATGTTAAGAGTATTCCAACTACCTGGATTGAATTTTGGCTCTACCATTTCCTATGTGGCCTTCAGTAAGTTTATTAACCTCTCTGTGCTTCAATTGCCTCAAATATAAGATGGAAATCAAAATGATCCATGAGGCTGCTATGAGGATTACATATATTGGCATCTAAAATGCTCATAACAATATTTGGTTCAGAGTGTAGTATGATTCTAAAATGTAGTTTTATTAAACTTGCCAAGCAAGGAAGACCCATGTTCAGAAACACAACCTTTCCAAAGAAAACCTGAAAAAAATGTTTGACACATTCTAGGAAAGCACATCAGATTTTGAAGAACTCTATCAAATATAGGAGACAATTCTGAATGGCTTCTAGATTCAAGCGAGAGTGTTTTAACATACCTGACATTCTGATATGTTCCAGGTTAAAGCTGGTTTGTTTTTAATATTGTTGATATGATCTCAAATAGTAAAAGAAGAGGCTTTCTAGAACTGCATCCTTGCTGCTCACCAGCTGGAATGCTGTGGATAGTGCTCAATAAACTTTACTTGTTATTACTATTGTTACTGTCGCTATTTAAGTGAACATTGCCACCTATGCTTTTTTATGTGGCCTTTGTGCCCAGTGACCTTGGGCAAGTTACTCAACAGCTTTCAACCTCCTTTTTCTCATTAGCAGATGGAGATAAAACAATACCTATATGATCAAGTTAGATTGCCATGAAGGTTAGTAATAATATACATAATTGCACTATCATGAAGGTTTTTCATTAATAATTACCCTGTTTTGGCTCAAATGACTAAAATATCTTTTGGAAAACACACCTGTCCCTGACTTGGCTTGTGGCCAGCCAGGCTTACCAGGTGGGAAAATGTACTGTCAGATAGGTACAGTATCAGTTAATGTTCAGTGTAATAGTTCATTTCTTGACTCAGCAGGAAGTGCTTGCATATTATTGTTGTGGAATATTTCAGACTGCTACAGTTTCCATTACAGAAGTCTCCCCCTTATCTGTGGTTTTTCTTTGTCATTTCAGTTATCAATTCATGGGTCAATTGTGCTCTGAAAATATTAAAAGGAAATAAACATTTCCAGAGAAATAAACATTTCATAGGTTTTAAACTGCAAACTGAGTAGCATATTGAAATATCTGCCTTTTCGCTCCATCCTGCCCCAGACATGAATTAGCCCTTTGTCCAGCGGGTACTAGCCATTAGTCATCTAGTTGTCTCCAGTATTGCAGTGCTGTGTTCAAGTCACCCTTATTTTACTTAATAACATCCCCCAGATGCAAGAATAGTGTTTCTGGCAATTTGAGAAGTCATAAAATGCTTCCTTTAAGTGAAAAGGTGAAAGTTATCAACAAAGGAAGAAAAAAAATAGTATGCTGAATTTTCTGTGATCTACAGTGAGAATAAATCTTCTGTTCATGAAATTGTGAAGAAAAAAAAAGAAATTTTTTAATCATTATTGTTTTTATTGAGAATTTGCTTTAATTTAAATTTATTTATTGAACAATGGGATACATGTCTCTCTTCCAATTTTGGTTTCCTCAGGGTATATGCCTAGGAGTGGGATTGCTGGGTCATATGGTGGTTTTATTCTTAGTTTTTTAAGGAATCTCCATACTGTCTTCCATAATGGCCGTATCAATTTACATTCCCACAAACAGTGCAAGAGCCTTCCCTTTTTTCCACACCGTCTCCAGCATTTATTGTTTGTAGACTTTTGATGATGGCTATTCTGACTGGTGTGAGGTGATAATCTCATTGTAGTTTTGATTTGCATTTCTCTAATAATGATCGATGAGCATCTTTTCATGTGTTTGTTAGCCATTTGTATGTCTTCTTTGGAGAAATATCTGTTTAGGTCTTTTTCCCATTTTTTGGGTTGTTTGTTTTTCTGGTATTGAATTGTATGAGCTGCTTGTATATTTTGGAAATTAATCTTTTATCAGTTGTGTCATTTGCTACTATTTTCTCCCATTCTGAGGGTTGTCTTTTCACCTTGCTCATAGTTTCCTTTGCTTGCAAAGCTTTTAAGTTTAATCAGGTCCCACTTGTTTACTTTTGTTTTTATTTCCATCACTCTAGGAGGTGGGTCATAGAGGATCTTGCTTTGATTTATGTCATTGAGTGTTCTGCCTATGTTTTCCTCTAAGAGTTTTATAGTTTCTGGTCTTGCATTTAGGTCTTTAATCCATTTTGAGTTTATCTTTGTGTGTGGTGTTAGGAAGTGTTCTACATGTTTACATGTAGCTGTCCAGTTTTCCCAGACCATTTATCGAAAAGGCTGTCTTTGCCCCATTGTATATTCTTACCTCCTTTGTCAAAAATAAGGTTCTCATAGTGGCATGGATTTATTTCTGGGCTTTCTGTCTTGTTCCATTGGTCTATATTTCTGTTTTTATGTTACAGTATTTCTGTACCATACTGTCTTGATGACTGTAGCTTTGTAGTATAATCTGAAGTCAGGAAGGTTGATTCCTCCAGCTCCATTCTTCTTTCTCAAGACTGCTTTGGCTATTCGGGGTCTTTTGTGTTTCTACATAAATTGTGAAATTTTTTGTTCTAGTTCTGTGAAAAATGTCTTGGTCATTTGATAGGAATCACATTGAATCTGTAGATTGCATTTGGTAGTATAGTCATTTTCAAAATGACTTAGGTTGCAGGGGTTCTGGCAGCACCAGGTACTCAGGGGAGTTGGAAGCTAGGGCAGCAGGAAATATAGTGCTCTAGAAGGGTATGGCAACCAATATTGGCCAATACACTCCAGTAATCTTGCCTGGAGAATCCCCCTGACAGAGAAGCCTGGCAGGCCACAGTCTACAGGGCTGCAAAGGGTTGGACATGACCAAAGCAACCCTGTGCACATAGATGCAAGACTTTTTTTTGCCTGTGGAAGCTCTGCCCCAGTAAGAGTTGAGCATGAAGGTGGCACACCGGGGACCCTGGCAGTGCCCAAGTGTGCAGGGACACAGACTGCCTCTGCTGCACGAGTTATGGCCCTATCAGAGTCTTTCTTCAAGCCTCTTGTAGCTGGTGATCAGAAAGTCTCTTTGGCCAATCTTTCCCCGTAGCTCTGCCCATTCAGGCATTTAGAGGGCTCCCTTGCCTGGGGTCCTTCTCTGTTGTTCAGAAAATCAGGCACATAGAGACGCTCCCCTGGCTAGGGTCCTACTCTGTAGATCAGCATGTCAGGCACTTAAAGGGGCACCCTGAATGGGGTCCTACTCTGCAGTTCAGTGCATCAGGCATTTGATGGGCTAGCCTCTCTATTGTTCAGCTTCCATGCTGGCGTGTGGGGTGAAAGAGGTTATGGTGATGGCTTTACCTCCTATGCATGCATGACTCATCAGTATTGCCTTGCTTCCATGGCTGCCCGGTTTTCCTCCACAGGCATTTCCCGCCATAGTCTCCTCTCTCACATCCCCTTAACCCAACTCTCCATAGTCAAAAGCAGCCCTCACCCTGTGATTGCTCCACAATCCCTAAACTCCAGCTCCCAGCCACTGCGCCTTCCAGGGGATCTGCAACCCTGTCCAGGGCATGTATGGCTGCGGGAAGGGCTGTCTGATTCTCATCCCATTTAGGCTGCCACAGATCAGCTGTTTCACTCTTAGCCTTAAATGTTTCTCCTCTGACTCAGACAATTGCCCTGATGTGGGGATCAGACCCCTGCTTCAGTTCCCCCATCCACCGAGGGCAGGTCCAATCCTACTAACCCTCCTGTTTTTCCCCTTAGTTCCTTTTGTCCTACTGAGTTTTGCAAGGTTTTACATATTCTTTTCCACTGGTCAGGTACTCCTGTCTGCTCTCAGCTGGTGTTCTGCATGCACTTTTGTGTCTGAGGGTGTATTCCTGATGTATCCATGGAGAGAGATGTATTCCACATCCAGCTACTCCTCTACCATCTTGTTCTCTCCATGAGAAATTCTTAAAGTTACTCCCACTGGGCATGATATGAGCTTCATTAAGACAGAGAAGGCATTAAGTTTATACAATAAGATATTCTGGGACAGAGAGAGACCACATTCACATACTTTTTATTACAGTATATTGCTATAATTATTCTAATTTATTATCAGTTATTGTTGTTAGTCCTTCATTGTGCCTAATCTATAAATTAATATAAATTTATAAATTAAACTTTATCACATGTATAGGAAAAAAACAGAGTATATATAGGGTCAGTACTGTTCATGGTTTCAATCATCCACTGGGGGGTCTTGGAACGTATTCCCAGAGGATAAAGGAGGACTACTATATTGTCTGAAGAAGGAAATGGCAACCCTCTCCAGTAATCTTGCCTGGAAAATTCCATGGACAGAGGAGCCTGGTGGAATACAGTCCATGGTGTCACAAAGAGTTGGACACAACTGAGTGACCAAACACCTATATTGTCAGATGGGGGCGTTATCCTGCTTAAGCTGTATCAGCTCAGAGTGGTGGCAGTCAGGCTGTCACAGCAGAATTAAATGGTTGCCAAGGACAGTGACCCTAAAATTAGGATAACCTAAGTATATGCAAAAAAATTTGTAGGAGATACTATTTATTTATTAAAACACTGTTTTAAGACAATACATCCCCAGGTCTTTATTTCCATTTATACTCTTTCATCAAAATGATCTTGGTAAGGATCCATGAAAGGGTCATTATGGAAGCAAGACCCCCATTCCCCCTCTTGTCCTCTCCCTAATATCCTTTTTTTATGATTGCCCACTTTCCCCTTATAAAAGAAAAACACATCCAGAGGGGTACATACTTCAAGGATATCAAACTAAAGAACATTTTGAAACAATGATGTTTTGGGGTAATGTCATATTCCACTCAGGTAGTTTTAATATTCAACTTTCAACAAAATTGTAGAAGAATCTAATCAATATATTAGCTGATGAATTATTAAAATTCCTTCACTGATGAACAACTCTATGATATTTGGCACTAAGTCAAGAGTAAGTCAAAGAACTGTGTTAGTGCTGTAAAATCACCTTCACATTTTTATTTACATGATTAAGTTTTTTTAGTGTTTACATCTATGAATATTTTTAAATGAAACAGAATTGATACTGAGCTCTATCTCATTGTAGCACTAAGTAATATTCCCACAGGGGTATGTGACAATGAAAATAAGGAAAGCCCACCCATCTCACTGAGAACTACATTCCTAATATTTTACTTTTTGTCTTAATAATTAGCAACATTTTAATATACTCTATATTTTTAAAAAATTATTTGTTAATAATAATGTCATAACAACTCAATCTAAAGCAAAACATTTAATACAGAAAGCTTTGTGGGCATAGAAAAGTTGAAAACTTTTAAGTTTCACTTTATTCATTCCAAAAATGTTTAGCCAGTATCTACTTTGTGTCAGATCCTGTCTCAAGTCCTTGGAATTCAGAGGTGACCAAACTGAAAGGAAATTTCTATCCATATGGAGTTTGTATTCTAGTAGGTAGAGTTCGAAGAAAAACCAACAAACAAGTGCATGTAAGATATAATGGCAGAGATACATATTTTTATGCCAGAAGACTATGATAGGGTGTTTTAAGCATAAAATATATTCGAGCAATATTCTGTATGGAAAAACCAAGTTTAAGAAAAAAAAGGAATATTAAAGAGCTTGATTAAGCATTTTCTAAAATAGATGATGGTAAGGATTCTATAGCTACAACCCTATATTCCACTGAAATATTAAAACAAGTGATATGATAGAATTCTAAAATCTTATTTTATGACTTTTTTACAATACACTAGAAGTCTCACTATTCAGAAATGATTTAAAATGTAGGTTTCTTCTTTAAAATCTGTGAGACAGTACATAGTTTTACAAAACCATGGGAGCAAATTTGAGGACACTGGATAGAATGCACAGATTCTGAATCTTAGTGCCTAGAATCTGAATGGTATTAAACCTGATTAAGTTATATGATGAAATATCACCTAAGGACCTAAATATGAATTAAAGTTCAGTTCAGTTCAGTCACTAAGTTATGTGCGACTCTGTGACGCCATGGACTGCAGCACACCAGGATTCCCTGTCCATCACCAACTCCTGGAGCTTACTCAAACTCATGTTCATTGAGTCAGTGATGCCATCCAATCATCTCATCCTCTGTCGTTCCCTTCTCCTCCCACCTTCAATATTCCCCAGCATCAGGGTCTTTTCAAGTGAGTCAGTTCTTCACATCAGGTGGCCAAAGTATTGGAGTTTCAGCTTCAGCATCATTCCTTCCAAAGAACACCCAGGGCTGATCTCCTTTAGAATGGACTGGTTGAATCTCCTTGCAGTCCAAGGGACTCTCAAGAGTCTTCTCCAACACCACAGTTCAAAAGCATCAATTCTTCAGTGCTCAGCCTTCGTTATAGACCAACTCTCACATTCATACATGACTACTGGAAAAAACCATAGCTTTGACTAGATGGACCTTTGTTGGCAAAGTAATGTCTCTGCTTTTTAACATGCTTTCTAGGTTGATCATAGCTTTTCTTCCAAGAAGCAAGCACCTTTTAATTTCATGGCTGCAGTCACCATCTGCAGTGATTTTGGAGCCCCCAAAATTAAAGTCTGTCATGGTTTCCATTGATTCCCCAGATGGGACCAAATGCCTTGATCTTAGTTTTCTGAATGTTGAGCTTTAAGCCAACTTTTTCACTCTCCTCTTTCACTCTCATCAAAAGGCTCTTTAGTTCGTCTTTGCCCTCCGCCATAAGAGTGGTATCATCTGCATATCTGAGGATATTTATATTTCTCCCAGCAATCTTGATTCTAGCTTGTGCTTCATCCAGCCCGACATTTTGCATGATGTACTCTGCATATAAGTTAAATAAGCAGGGTGACAATATACAGCCTTGACATACTCCTTTCCCGATTTGGAACCAGTGTGTTGTTCCATGTCCAGTTCTAACATTTGCTTCTTGACCTGCATACAGATTTCTCAGGAGGCAGGTCAGGTGGTCTGATATTTCTGTCTCTCTAAGAATTTTCCACAGTTTGTTGTGATCTGAATAGTCAAAGGCTTTGGCATAGTCAATAAAGCAGAAGTAGATTTTTTTTCTGGAACTCTCTTGCTTTGTCAATGATCTGAAGGATGTTTGCAATTTGATCTCTGGTTCCTCTGCCTTTTCTAAATTCAGCTTGAACATATGGAAGTTCACGGTCCACATACTGTTGAAGCCTGACTTGAAGAATTTTGAGCATTACTTTGCTAGTGTATGAGATGAATGCAATTGTGTGGTAGTTTGAACATTCTTTGACATTGCTTTTCTTTGGGATTGGAATGAAAACTGACCTTTTCCAGTCCTGTGGCCACTGCTGAGTTTTCCAAATTTGCTGACATATTGAGTGCAGCACTTTCACAGCATCATCTTTCAGGATTTGAAATAGCTCAGCTGGAATTCCATCACCTCCACAACCTTTGTTCATAGCACTGTTTTCTGTGGCCCACTTGACTTCTCATTCCAGGATGTGTGGCTTTAGGTGAGTGATCACACCATCATAGTTATTTGGGTTATGAAGATCTTTTTTATATAGTTCTTCTATGTATTCTTGCCACCTCTTCTTAAATCCAGACTAAGATTGCAGAGTAAAAGGACGTGCACTCATCTGCTCCTGCAAGAACTCCAAAATTACATCTCGCTGATGAATACAAGTTAGTTTTTCCTAAATATTTGCCTTATGCTTATGTCAAAGCAAATGGTTTGCTTGACATTTGAACAATAAATATACTCTTAATAATATAGTGATAGAGCAACTCCTTCTGATGTTTCATTGAAAACTATTTAACAAAACCTCAGAAAAACAAACAAAATTTAGGTATTCTGAAGATATTGTTAAATTACTTGGGAAAAAAGACCTTCCTTTATAACGTCATTATTTAGTTTGGAAATTACCCTCAATGATAACGAAAGATTTTTTGTGTAAACACTTGCTACATTCCTCAGATTAAACAGATCCTAATAACTGAGATGCTGAGGATAAATGAAACCTTACACACATATTTGTTATGGTTCTGAACATCCAGTACTGCATTACAATCCTAACTCTTTTGTTGTGGGTTTCTACTCATAGTAAAAAAAATTATCATGAGTGAAGCTAGGAGGGCTTGTCTCCATCTAGTGGTAAGTCTATTGTACTAATACTATGATTCCAAAATCAAAACATTACAAGCATTTTGTTTTCTTAATTGTTGGGAAAAATGACTCTAACCAAGATACTACTGTTATTTTCTAATCATATTTATCAAACTTGACAAGTAAATAATCATATAGAAGATACATAATCTTAAAATAGATATATTGAAATATATGGCTTGACTATATGCTTTTGAACTGTGGTGTTGGAGAAGTCCCTTGGACTGCAAAGAGATCCAACCAGTCCATTCTGAAGGAGATCAGCCCTGGGTTTTCTTTGGAAGGAATGATGCTAAAGCTGAAACTCCAATACTTTGGCCACCTCATGTGAAGAGTTGACTCGTTGGAAAAGACTGATGCTGGGAGGGACTGGGGGCAGGAGGAGAAGGGGACGACAGAGGATGAGATGGCTGGATGGCATCACTGACTCGATGGACGTGAGTCTGGGTGAACTCCGGGAGTTGGTGATGGACAGGGAGACCTGGCGTGCTGCGATTCATGGGGTCACAAAGAGTCAGACATGACTGAGCGACTGAACTGAACTGAACTGATATTGTCCAAAATTCCATGAAGCTATTTCTCTGCTACCCCCCAAAAAAGAATTTTTTCTTATAAAATATAATTTTATAATTCACTAAGATACCTTACTCACCTTGATACAGAGAGATAAATTAAAATTGTTATTTCATTCTCATAGCAGGCATTTTATTTTGATACCTACATGTAAAATAATATTCATCAATAAATACTAAAGGGAGATGATAGTATTTAGGGCTGCTCTTAACTAACAGAAAGAAAATTGTATCTATTTAATTTTAATATATTACCTACCAAAGAAAGAGACTAATTCCTAATGGGTCTCTTTATCATACCTAGCATTTTCTTAGTAAAAATGTGCTATTCTTTATAATGACTTAATTTTTTTTTCTTTTTCCTTTCTTTCTGTAAGCTCATTAGAGATAAAAGATTAGGGATGAGAATAAAAATAACATTTATTAAAATTGTATTATAAAAGTAGCACTGATTTTTTTTGAGGATATTACAGTTTACAAAAGGTCTCATGTAGTTTGCATTATCACCCCCATTTTTATTTAACAAACATATTAGGTGAATCTCCTGCCTCATTAAGACCTTAGTCAGACTGGTTTTTGTGTTAGGTTGGTGCAAAATTAATTGTGGTTGTCAATTGTTGAATTTTGCTCTTTGATATTGGAATACATTCTTAAATGTGGCTATGTTAATGCACATTTCTCACTTTATGTTTTTTTGTTGTTGTTGTTAATGACTTACTACTTGCTGTTTATTTTATACGTATTTTAGACCAGGGAAATGATGCTGGACAAAAAGCAAATTTGAGTGATTTTCTTATTCCAGTTCAAAGTGGGTAGTAAAGCAGCAGAGACAACTAGCAACATCAACAACACATCTGGCCCAGGAACTGCTAATGAACATACAGCACAGTGGTGGTTCAAGAAATTTTGCAAAGGAGACAAGAGCCTTCAAGATGAGGAGCACAATGGTACGCCATCAGAAATTAACAGCAACTGATTGAGAGGATTATCAAAGCTGATCCTTGTATAACTACATGAGAAGTTGCCAAAGAACTCAATGTCAACCATTCTATGGTCATTTGGCATTTGAAATAAATTGGAAAGGTGAAAAAGCTTGATAGGTGGGTGCCTCGTGAGCTGACTGAAAATCAAAAAATCATTGTTTTGAAGTGTTATCTTCTTTTATTCTATGCAACAAAACAAACCATTTCTAGCTTGGATTTTGATGTGCTACAAAATGTGGATTTTATATGACAACCAGCGATGACCAGCTCAGTGGTTGGACCAAGAAAAATCTCCAAAGCACTTCCCAAAGTCAAACTTGCGCCAAAAAAAGGTCATAGTCACTGTTGGCCTGACTCACTACAGCTTTCCGAAGCCCAACAAAGCCATTACATCTGAGAAGTATGCTCGGCAAATTGAGGAGATGCCCTGAAAACTGCAAAGCCTGCAGCCGGCACTGGTCAACAGAAAGCGTCCAATCCTACTGCATGACAGGGCCCGACCGCACGTTGCACAACCATGCTTCAACAGTTGAACGAATTGGGCTACAAACTTTTGCCTCATCTACCATATTCACCTGACCTCTTGCCAACGAGTTATCACTTCTTCAAGCATCTCAAGAACTTTTGGGGGGGAAAATGCTTCCACAACAGGAGGAGGAAAATGCTTTCCAAAAATTCATCAAACCCTGAAGCATGAATTTTTATGCTATAGGAATAAGCAAATTAATTTCTCATTAGCAAAAATGTGTTGATTGTAATGATTCCTATTTTGATTAATAGTGAGGCACAGGGAAGCCTGGTATGCTACAGTTCATGGGATGCAGAGTTGGACAGGACTTTGTGACTGAGCAACAACATAATGATTTAAAATTCGCAGTTTGAAACCACTATTACTTTTTCACCAAATAGGTCAATTCATGTCTTTAGAGGCTCAAACTCCTTCCCCAAGATTTCTGCAAATGTCCAAAGGGCCTACATTCTGAAAACAATCTCCATCCCTGAGCTCTTGCATTCATGAAACATATCTCTGACCTGTAATATGGCTATCCAAGCACAAAATGCAGATCCATTCTCAATTCCAAAACATTACCCATTCAGCCCCAGCTTGTGTTAATGTCGTAAATGTTGCTGAAGAAAAGGAAAAACAAAAGAAGGAGAAATTTAGATATATCTATTCAAACTTCCTGGAGAAGGAAATGGCAAACCACTCCAGTATTGCTGCCTGGAAAATCTCAGGGACAGAGGAGCCTAGCAGGCTACAGTCCATGGGATCGCAAGAGTCGGACATGACTTGGAGACTAACCCATACAACATTCAAACTTCAACTCGAACATTAGGTAACTGAGTTCCAAAGGTGTTCTTCTGTCTCTCCTCCACTGGGAAATTTACAATGGCCCCCTCTCTCTACCAGCTCCTTAGACTCACACCAAGTCTTATGATAATTAATCTGTTGCCCTCCTTAGGAAAGAAATGCAAGCAATATTCTTTTACATAGGTAAAAAGAAATTTATGTTCAGATACACAGTTTCACAAGAATACTGTATTGTTGCCACATAGGCGAGTAAGGATGGCCTCTAGAGAGCAAAACCATATAATCTCTTTATACTTGCAAAGAATCCCCAATATAAAAATGCTTGGCTCATCAGGTGAGAAGTTATTTCTTATATAAACTGTAGATTTAATGTACAAACAGCTCAGGAGAGAGGTCTATCCAGAACAAGAAGAGAAAAAAATTGCCTTTGTTTTTGATTAGGCCATTTATAGCACCAAACAAAATTGGATATAGTGTTATTTCGTAACCTGGAAATTGCTTGCCAAAAGCCATAAAATCTGTGGCATAGGAGATTTTTATAGCTAAATTTAAAATTCAGTATATTAGAAATGAAGGCAACATCCTGCCTTCACTTTCTTTAGCAATAAAAATAGGTGATCTCAGATGAATTATTCCAGGTTAGGTTTGACTTATTTCTAAAAATTGTGGTGTTTGGAATATCTCCCCCTCAGCCTCCTTGGATCTTTGGCCAGTTTTTCCTGGCTCTGATTACCAGGAGGAGTAGACAGGAGATTAATCAGGAGAATAAAGGGATATGATGAGAGGCTTTCCTCTAATTAAGAAAACTTCACAGTGTACAAAGAAATAATATAGTACAGAATGATAACAGAGACCAGGTCATATTAGCTCATTATCTTGGGAAGGGTGTCATATACAGACAGTACAGTCCTTTCATGTCATAGGAGAAAGTGTTTGTTCTATAGGCTAAATTTGACTTGACATACTGGATTTAAATAAAGATTTCTGAGCCTCTAGGACAAGAGTCAGGGAGAAGGCAATGGCACCCCACTCCAGTACTCTTGCCGGAAAAATCCCATGGGCAGAGGAGCCTGGTAGGCTGCAGTCCATGGGGTCACTAAGAGTCAGACATGACTGAGCGACTTCACTTTCACTTTTCACTTTCCTGCATTGGAGAAGGAAATGGCAACCCACTCCAGTGTTCTTGCCTGGAGAATCTCAGGGACAGGGAAGCTGGGTGGGCTGCCGTCTATGGGGTCGCACAGAGTCGGACACGACTGAAGCGACTTAGCAGCAGCAGCAGCAGGACAAGAGTCAAATGGCAATAGATTATGGCTTAAAACTTCTGTGGTTTCTTCCTCCCTCTGGGAAAGCTGTGAAGGATTCTTAGGAGGAAAATGGCTAGGTGTATTGAGAAAAGTGTTACAAACAGTAACTTCCAAAGGACAAGTATAATTCATATGTTCATATGAAAAGAGAGAGAAAATGAACCAGATGAAATGTGTTTCATGCCACAGGGTGTTGATCAGCTAAGCTTTCTCAGATCAGATCAGTTGCTCAGTCGTGTCCGACTCTTTGTGACCCCATGAATCACAGCACACCAGGCCTCCCTGTCCATCACCATCTCCCAGAGTTCACTGAGACTCACATCCATCGAGTCAGTGATGCCATCCAGCCATCTCATCCTCTGTCGTCCCCTTCTCCTCTTGCCCCCAATCCCTCCCAGCATCAGAGTCTTTTCCAATGAGTTAACTCTTCGCATGAGGTGGCCAAAGTACTGGAGTTTCAGCTTTTAGCATCATTCCTTCCAAAGAAATGCCAGGGCTGATATCCTTCAGAATGGACTGGTTGGATCTCCTTGCAGTCCAAGGGGCTTTCAAGAGTCTTCTCCAACACCACAGTTCAAAAGCATCAATTCTTCGGCACTCAGCCTTCTTCACAGTCCAACTCTCACATCCATACATGACCACAGGAAAAACCATAGCCTTGACTAGACGGACCTTTGTTGGCAAAATAATGTCTCTGCTTTTGAATATGCTATCTAGGTTGGTCATAACTTTCCTTCCAAGGAGTAAGTGTCTTTTAATTTCATGGCTGCAGTCACCATCTGCAGTGATTTTGGAGCCAGAAAAATAAAGTCTGGCACTGTTTCCACTGTTTCCCCATCTATTTCCCATGAAGTGATGGGACTGGATGCCATGATCTTCGTTTTCTGAATGTTGAGCTTTAAGCCGACTTTTTCACTCTCCTCTTTCACTTTCATCAAGAGGTTTTTGAGTTCTTCTTCACTTTCTGCCATAAGGGTGGTATCATCTGCATATCTGAGGTTATTGATATTTCTCCCGGCAATCTTGATTCCAGCTTGTGTTTCTTCCAGTCCAGCATTTCTCATGATGTACTCTTCATAGACGTTAAATAAGCGGGGTGACAATATACAGCCTTGACGAACTCCTTTTCCTATTTGGAACCAGTCTGTTGTTCCATGTCCAGTTCTAACTGTTGCTTCCTGACCTGCATGCAAATTTCTCAAGAGGCAGATCAGGTGGTCTGGTATTCCCATCTCTTTCAGAATTTTCCACAGTTGATTGTGATCCACATAGTCAAAGGCTTTGGCATAGTCAATAAAGCAGGAATAGATGTTTTTCTGGAACTCTCTTGCTTTTTCCATGATCCAGCGGATGTTGGCAATTTGATCTCTGGTTCCTCTGCATTTTCTAAAACCAGCTTGAACATCAGGAACTTCACAGTTCACATATTGCTGAAGCCTGGCTTGGAGAATTTTGAGCATTACTTTACTAGCATGTGAGATGAGTGCAATTGTGCGGTAGTTTGAGCATTCTTTGGCATTGCCTTTCTTTGGGATTGGAATGAAAACTGACCTTTTCCAGTCCTATGGCCATTGCTGAGTTTTCCACATTTGCTGGCATATTGAGTGCAGCACTTGCACAGCATCATCTTTCAGGATTTGGAATAGCTCAACTGGAATTCCATCAGCTCCACTAGCTTTGTTTGTAGTGATGCTTTCTAAGGCCCACTTGACTTCATATTCCAGGATGTCTGGCTCTAGGTCAGTGATCACACCATCGTGATTATCTGGGTCATAAAGATCTTTTTTGTACAGTTCTGTGTATTCTTGCCATTTCTTCTTAATATCTTCTGCTTCTGTTAGGTCCATACCATTTCTGTCCTTTATCGAGCCCATCTTTGCATGAAATGTTCCTTTGATATCTCTGATTTTCTTGAAGAGATCCCTAGTCTTTCCCATTCTGTTGTTTTCCTCTATTTCTTTGCATTGATTGCTGAAGAAGGCTTTCTTATCTCTTCTTGCTATTCTTTGGAACTCTGCATTCAGATATTTATATCTTTCCTTTTCTCCTTTGCTTTTCACTTCTCTTCTTTTCACAGCTATTTGTAAGGCCTCCCCAGACAGCCATTTTGCTTTTTTGCATTTCTTTTCCATGGGGATGGTCTTGATCCCTGTCTCCTATACAATGTCACGAACATCATTCCATAATTCATCAGGCACTCTATCTATCAGATCTAGGCCCTTAAATCTATTTCTCACTTCTACTGTATAATCATAAGGGATTTGATTTAGATCATACCTGAATGATCTAGTGGTTTTCCCTACTTTCTTCAATTTAAGTCTGAATTTGGCAATAAGGAGTTCATGGTCTGAGCCACAGTCAGCTCCTGGTCTTGTTTTTGCTGACTGTATAGAGCTTCTCCATCTTTGGCTGCAAAGAATATAATCAATCTGATTTTGGTGTTGACCATCTGGTGATGTCCATGTATAGATTCTTCTCTTGTGTTGTTGGAAGAGGGTGTTTGTTATGACCAGTGCATTTTTTTGGCAAAACTCTACTAGTCTTTGCCCTGCTTCATTCCATATTCCAAGGCCAAATTTGCCTGTTACTCCAGGTGTTTCTTGACTTCCTACTTTTGCTTTCTAGTTCCTTGAAAAAGTCATGTTCTCCTTTCTTGAGTCAGTTCCCTCCTTCTTTCCATTGCTTACTGAAAGAGCTCCACAAGTGTCTTTGCCTCCTTTTGTTCACAACCTTGTGTATCTCTTTCCCTTGGATCTGGGTTTTCCCTATGATTCGTTTGGAAACAGCAGAATGCTGAAGAAAGGATGCTCTATGCTGTCTGAGCTTTGATCAGAGAATGTCCTACTGTTTTTATCTTAGCATCTTGGATCACTTTCTGTGAGCCTTGAGCAACTATGAAAATAATAATGCTCCAGTTGATAGGACTTGAAACATAACACATGGAAGACAAGAATCTCCCAGTCAAACCCTTAAAGTTTTAATATAGTAACTAATGAAATGGTTGCTTTACACTACTAAGCTCTGGGGCTGATTTCTACACAGCAGTAGATAGCAAGAAAACTTGGTTTCCATCTATTCACTTTCCAGATCTCAGTATAGATTTCATACATTTTGGGAAGCCCCATAATCTGGATTAGGCATCCTCTTCTAGGTGCTGTCCCATAATTCAATTTTCATATGTGTTATAATTATGTTTATTCTTGTGTGAGATTAGAGAAAGTAAAAATCTGTCTGAATTGATTATCATACCTTCAGAACACCAACAGTGCATGACAAATATAGAAGGCAATAAATGAGCATGACCAATTAAATCTATAAATGCATTTATTATGCAGCTGAATACTAACCATTTGCTAGACTGAGAATAAGCCCATTGCCTGTTACATTATTTGATAATCAGCTTCCATAAAGGTAGTCATGTAAGTATATCTCAGCAAAGTTTGAAGACAACATTCATTGCACAAGTTACTTAGCCACCTAAATTATTAAAATACATGAGAGATTTAGAAATAAATCTGGGCAGTGAGAATTTCTTTTCTAAATATTCCCTGATCTCTACTGTTCTGGATTTTGACCAATCCAACTTGATTAATCTTGAATTATGGTATTCTCATAGTTTTTTATGGATAAGGAGTTAAGACTGTGAAGGTTCATAATCTGTGTATTCTAAATGAAGAAAAATGCCCTCTTGTATCCAATAAATAAGACATCTGTGAACTGGCAAATGCTAGCACAAACAAGTCCATTTGGTGACAGTAAAACTGTCACGAACATGTTTAAAGTGAAAATATACAGCTAGGAAAATTTTACAAGATGCAGATGTCATGTAAGGCAGTGAATTGAGGCCAAATGACCCAAAAGATGTAATGGGAAGGGATTTTTATGAAATGAGTAAGAAATTGGAGAAGGTGAAACACACATACACACACAATAGGGTGACCCTCCCTATTACATCACTTGGCTAGTACCCAGAGCCATCTGAAAAGTGAAACATGTGTCCCCAAGCAACTGACCTTGGCTGAAGAGTCACTAAGAAAAAGGCCAAAGGTAGTCCCAAGGGCTTGACCCTGGCTGTCTCAGACAGGAGCTCTGAAAATTCCTCTCAACCCTTTGGCGGTGGTTTATAAGTTCCTACAAAGTCCTCTAAGACCTCCCTCAGTGCTCTTCTATCATTTTGAGTTTGAGAAGGTACTCAGGGATGAATGTCACTGCTTCGCCACACATGGCAGCCCCCCTCACTGCTTTCTCTGAGGCATTCTTTAGGAAATGAAATTCCAGTTCACTGACATCCCACTTAGAGCTCAATTTTTTCTACCACAGATTCCTTACCAAGATTTCCTATTAAAGACAGGACAGTATAAGAATTGGAACAATGTGACAATAGTTTTTTTCTGATGTACTGTAAAATGTAATGTATGTTATTTCTGTATCACAGTTTCCTTTTATATTTGCCTTTAAGGTATTGATTGTCATTTGCGTGTTTTATCATTTAAACTTTAGAGTACATACTGGAGAGAAAATCCCTCTGAAGTCAATACTAGTATTCTAGGTTTTCCCAAGATAAAAAACTGAGATACACTTGAGAGGTTACATGTCACAAATTAGAAACGAATGCACTACAAAAGCACAATATAATAAATCAAAGCCCTTTTCTTCTATAATTCTCTCTCTCCACATCAGAATTACATACATTACAACTCAGCATGACTTTACACGTATAATCAAAATCCTTGTTTTAAAAACAAGGCCTAGGAAGTTTAACTAAATTGCTTGGGTTATAGCAGAGGAGGAAATGCCTGCTAGTTTCTTCCATGTTCGCTTGACATTTAACTTGTTTCTCACTGAGACCCAGATTCTCACACTTCTGAACTCATAGAAAGTAAAATTCCCCCGAAGAGCAGGCAGAATGCTTTATAAATTCTGTGTCCCGAATAACTAAGTACAATAAATGGAGATAAACTACTTCCCAAAATATTTGATTTGTTTTCTAAGTGACACAGAATTAAATAAGATGTATTTCCAAATAAAAACAGCCAAGAATGGACATAATTTTCCCAATTTGCATCTCTCTTGATCAAATACAGTATTCTGACTTCCTACAAGAGAAAAAAATTCTGTTCAAACAAAATGATTCTAGAGAGCTGATTTAGGAGAGAGTTGTTCATTTTCTTCTTTCAGTGAAAATAAAATGCGAATGACAAAGCAATCCTTTAGATAGCCAGATAAATACAGAGGAAAAGGCCAAGTGGGAAGAGACAATGAAAAGCAAAGGAAGAGAGCTCTTTAAGGGAATAAGATGAACAATTATTTGAGAAAGGTCATACCAAAGAAAAACTGGCTCAACTTCACTCAGCCTATCTCTCTGCCATTGCTTTTACTCTGCTGATCATGCCTCCTCCATTTGGTCAAGTTTTGGCCATTAGGGAGTTTTTTTATAGTGCCAACAGATAACGTGCATAAAGCATAATGTTGTTTTTAAAAATAAAGTTTTAATTGGTTTCTCATGCCAAATATTAACAGCAGTGCATTCCTAAGGTTGTGTTTTTATTATGTTCGCTCTATATAACATTTTTAACAGCTCTCTGAACTCAAATATCAAATAAACAAAATGGTAGCCAGCAGGCCCTACACCAAAGAGTAAGTATGCATCTATGGACAAACCAAATATTCCATGTGCTTGAGAACAACATTGGTTTTCCTCAGCCCCATTGTCAAGCCACTAAAGATATTCTTATTGAGCTCAGAGAAGCTGATCAAAAAACATACGTTCAGGGGAAAAAGAAGATGATCACATTAAGCTTGTTTCTTCCTCAGATGTGAACTAAGAAAAGAGGGAAAGACTCATATGCTTCTGTAATCTTGGTTTAGGGCTTTTAACGGGGCTGAAATGCTAAAATCTGCTATAAAATTCATGACAGTGAACCTCTGATATTCCATAGAAATGATAACTCTGTTGAAAGCTTTTCCCAGGACCAAACCTGAATATGGAACTGAAAATATCAAGGTTCAGAGGCCCCAAAAGATGAAAAATATCTCCATACATAGAAATAGAGCACAAATCTTACAAATCAAGGATTAATTCATTTAGGTTGACTGTTAAGAATCCAAACCAATTCATCCCTGCCTTGTTGACATCAGAGTATGACTCTAGGATCCTATTAGGATGGTTAACATAATATTTACACTTTCTGCAATTCTTTTCCACTCTCCAAAATAATCAGAAACTTCACAAAATCTTGGGTAACTATGTTACCGATTTGGCCTTCTTATTTAAGAAATCCAGCAAATGACTTTTGGGTGAGCGTCTCTAACGCATAACTGGAAATAGTTACATTGTAGGGATGTTTAGAAATGGATTGCAAATATTAATGTATAAGTTAAATACATGTAAATAATTTGGAAAATTATCTTTTTAGAATTTGGATAAAAGCAGCTAATTTCTCAAAATTAGGATGAAAACAAGCAGACAGTTTATAAAAAGCATCAAGAAAGCCTCAGATTTTGTCTTATTAATGATTTTTTTGTTTAGTTTGTTGATGTGTGGGTTAAGTGGGCTTTTTTTCCCATTAGTCCTGTCCCATGTGTGTTTCTTGATATAATTGGGGGATTTCCTTGGATGATGGTAAGTAAAAGTTGGAATGGGGAACAAGAAGCACTGAAGACACCTTTCTCCATGTGAAGACAAGACAAGCACTGTATTTGCTGCTTCATGTTCTTTTATCTTATTTGATCTTCACAACATCCCCATGACACATGTATTTTACGACTCTTAATTTATGGATAGAGAATTTGAGACATATAAAATGTTTTTTTAAAGAATTTTAAGGCAGAAATAGATTTTTAAAAATTTTCCTCCAGCAGAAATTTCTACTGAGTCACTCACAAATCTGTTCATCTCTTCTCCCCATGCAACAATTATACCATCTCTTATTTCACTGATGTGTTCAACAAATATTTATGGATTACATATTTTATGCCAAATACTATTCAGAATATCACAGAGAATACAGAAGTAAAATAAGCATACAGTAAAATTCTAATAAACGGAGACATACAGTAAAGAAACAATTAAGTGCAATATATACTGTATCTACAATGCTATTGTAGATACCGTTAAATGCTAGGTAGTGAAAAAGCAGGAATGGGGAATATGGAGTGTCAGAGTGCAAGAGCAACACGAAAGATTTGTTAGGGAAGGCCTCACTAAGAAGACAAATTTTTTAAAAAAGATAACTTCAGAGAAGTCACCAGCATTGCCGTTATGTGCGGGAAGAAAATTTCAGAGAGAACAGCTAGAATAAACGCTCTAATGCAGGGGAATGCTTGCTTTGTTTGAGGACCAGCCAATAAACACAGGCATTTGAACTGTGGGAAGGATGGAGAGAGCTTAAGAGAGGTGATGAGGGTCACATGTACAGGACCGTGTAAGCTTTGGTAAGGCTTTGGTTTTTGAATGGAATTATCACCATCTAGTTTTCCAAGGCTCTTTCTGTGTGCTAATACATTGAGATTATTTTATGGAGGAACATAGATGGAAGTTGATTGAGAGTCAGACTAAAAGATCATTCTGCTTGGAAGCTGAGATTGGTTCATAGGGGACCAATTTGAAAACAGCCAATATGGCCAGATAAGCGATTTCACATTCTCAAATGGGATCCATGGAAACTCCTTCTAGGAGTTCATGTAGCCTATTCTCATGGTTGGACGTAGGAGGTTTTTATTTGAAAACTTACTTATGTGCTATTATTCATGGAAAAGCATTCTCCACAAGCTTTGATATTTCCTTGAATGCAATCTGTCAAAATCACTTTACCATTAGCCTTCAGCCATGTTGACTATGATGTGTTTAATTTGGTTTCCCATTATATTAATCTTGCTTGGAATTTAATAAACTTGAATCTGTTAAGTACCACAAATCTTCAGACACTGATCAATTCTTGGTTTGTTTTTTATTTCCTTTCTTCTTTCTTTTTTCTTTATACTTCTTGTGGATAAATTTTATTGATCAGTCTTTAAGTTCAAGTAACTAATCCTTTTTTACCAGTGTCCAGTCTACCATCAAGCCCACAAATAAATGTATTTATATATACAAATGTAGAAGTATTTGTATTTCTGTATTTCTTGTATTTTTAGTTCTATAATTCCCATTTATTTCCCTCTTGTCTGATAATTCCAATTATTATTCCAAGGAGTACGTCAAGGCTGTATATTGTCACCCTGCTTATTTAATTTATATGCAGAGTACATCGTGAGAAACCCTGGGCTAGAGGAAGCACAAGCTGGAATCAAGATTGCCAGGAGAAATATCAATAACCTCAAATATGCAGATGACACTACCCTTATGGCAGAAAGTGAAGAGGAACTAAAGAGCCTCTTGATGAAAGTGAAAGAGGAGAGTGAAAAAGTCGGCTTAAAGCTCAACATTCAGAAAACTAAGATCATGGCATCCTGTCCCATCACTTCATGGCAAATAGATGGGGAAGCAGTGGAAACAGTGGCTGATTTTATTTTTCTGGCTCCAAAATCACTGCAGATGGTGATTGTAGCCCTGAAATTAAAAGACGCTTATTCCTTGGAAGGAAAGTTATGACCAACCTAGACAGCATATTAAGAAGCAGACATTACTTTGCCAACTAAGATCTGTCTAGTCAAGGCTATGGTTTTTCCAGTAGTCATGTATGGATGTGAGAGTTGGACTATGAAGAAAGCTGAGCACTGAAGAATTGATGCTTTTGAACTGTGGTGTTGGAGAAGACTCTTGAGAGTCCCTTGGACTGCAAGGAGATCCAACCAATCCATCCTAAAGGAGATTAGTCCTGGGTAATGTTGAAGGTTGAAGCTGTTGAAGCTGAAACTCCAATACTTTGGCCACCTGATGTGGAGAGCTGACTCATTTGAAAAGACCCTGATGCTGGGAAAGATTGAGGGCAGGAGGAGAAGGGGATGACAGAGGATGAGATGGTTGGATGGCATCACCAACACAATGGACATGAGTTTGGGTGAACTCTGGGAGTTGGTGATGGCCAGGGAGGCCTGGCGTGCTGCAGTTCATGGGGTCACAAAGAGTCGGACATGACTGAGCGACTGAACTGAACTGTCTGATAATTCCAATACCTATGATAACCGTGAGTCTTCTTTTACTGACTAATTCTTCTGTTGATTTTGTATTACATTACTTCCAGTTCCTTTGCATGTCTCCTGATCTTTTTGTTTGCTGCACATGCTATGTTTCTGTCTCTTTTATATTTTCACTTCTACGGGTTTAATTTCTTTTTTCATTGCCAACACCTTTTTGCTCTTTGTCTTTTCCTTCATTTCATTGTCTTTTCTTGCATTATTATTACATCAATCTTTTTTTTTAATACCTCTTAGAAGTAGTGAGTATTGTGAGATAACAAAAGCCTAGATCACAGGATACTTGCAATCAGTTCAATTCTTAAGCAATTACTTTGATTCCTCTATTTGGGAGAATTCTGGCTGATAGCATAAAAGACTGAGGAAAGGTATTATGAATGATGAGGACTTAAAGAGTGGGTTGGATATTGACCAACAGAGAGGAAAGGGGAAGCATATTTGACAGAGAGAACAAAAAACACAGGGATGAAGAAAGATAAAAAGGACATTTGCAGGTTGGTGAGGAGATGAATATGAGAGAGAAGTTATATGAGTTTAATCCTGATAAACTCATATAACTTTAACACTGAAGTTTAAACCTGATAAAAGAAAAATTTTAATTCTCCTTTCCCTCCTTGCCATTTCCGCCTTAGGATTAAATGATGTGAATAATATCCTTTATACTATCTTCTAAACAGAGAGCTGTCAATGATATTTCCTGCCCTAAAGTCTTTATATTTTAGCCTCTATGTTTAATAACCTAATAAAAATGCAATTAAGTTGTTTTCCATTTAGGCTTGACTTTTCCTCACCACTGTAGGTTAATTCTTATCTCTAAATATCAAGACAAGTGGTAAAAGAATTTCAACCAAATGACTGTTTGATTCTGAGGGATTAAACCACCAGCATGAATAATTTCTCACTGAATTCATTCCTTTTTTTTTTTTTTAACCACATTTGCCAATCAGTAGAGTTGAAATCGGAGAAGGCAATGGCACCTCACTCCAGTACTCTTGCCTGGAAAATCCCATGGACAGAGGAGCCTGGTAGGCTGCAGTCCATGCTAAGGGTTGGACACAACTGAGCGACTTCACTTTCACTTTCCTCTTTCATGCATTGGAGAAGGAAAATGGCAACCCTATCCAGTGTTCTTGCCTGGAGAATCCCAGGGACAGGGGAGCCTGGTGGGCTGCCATCTATGGGGTCGCACAGAGTCTGACACAACTGAAGTGATTTAGCAGTAGCAGAGTTGAAATAATCAAAGTATCTGTGTAAATAGCATTGACTCATGAGACCCAAACTCATCATTTTTATTGTTTCAACTGCCAAACTAGAATTTGTTTTCTCTTCTGTATAAAACTTCACATTCTCTTCTGTGACCTTTACATTCTCAGCTTGGTTGGACTTCACACATCAAGACCTCCATCACTATTTTACAAAGCACAAAGAGTAATCACACAAAAAAAGTATCTGCTCTGTGGTAAAAGAAATTCCTGACAGGTTCCTCCCTAAATAAAAATAAATGGAATGACTCCCATAAAATTTATGTGGTCCACACAGAAATAGTTGAACTACATCAAGACCTCAAAAATGTCTGGTTAAAAACATCAGAACCACATTGGGATAAACTTCCTATTGATGTCACCCAATCAAAAAATGGGCCAAAGATCTAAATAGACATTTCTCCAAAGAAGACATACAGATGGCTAACAAACACATGAAAAGATGCTCAACATCACTCTTTATCAGAGAAATGCAAATCAAAACCACTATGAGGTACCATTTCACACCAGTCAGAATGGCTGCGATCCAAAAGTCTACAAATAATAAATGCTGGAGAGGGTGTGGAGAAAAGGGAACCCTCTTACACTGTTGGTGGGAATGCAAACTAGTACAGCCACTATGGAGAACAGTGTGGAGATTCCTTAAAAAACTGGAAATAGAACTGCCTTATGATCCAGCAATCCCACTGCTGGGCATACACACTGAGGAAACCAGAAGGGAAAGAGACACGTGTACCCCAATGTTCATCGCAGCACTGTTTATAATAGCCAGGACATGGAAGCAACCTAGATGCCCATCAGCAGATGAATGGATAAGAAAGCTGTGGTACATATACACAATGGAGTATTACTCAGCCATTAAAAAGAATACATTTGAATCAGTTCTAATGAGGTGGATGAAACTGGAGCCTATTATACAGAGTGAAGTAAGCCAGAAGGAAAAACATAAATACAGTATACTAACGCATATATATGGAATTTAGAAAGATGGTAACGATAACCCTGTATACGAGACAGCAAAAGAGACACTGATGTATAGAACAGTCTTATGGACTCTGTGGGAGAGGGTGGGAAGATTTGGGAGAATGGCATTGAAACATGTGAAATATCATGTATGAAACGAGATGCCAGTCCAGGTTCAGTGCACGATGCTGGATGCTTGGGGCTGGTGCGCTGGGAAGGCCCAGGGGGATGGTATGGGGAGGTTGGGAGGGAGGAGGGTTCAGGATGGGGAGCATGTGTATATCTGAAATTTAAAAAAAAAAAAAAAAAAAAAGTACCTTACCATAAAGTAAAAGACTCAACTTCAACTAAGTTGAATTTAAGAATTTACATACATTAAAATACATCTTTAAGACAGTAAATGGGCAAACCACAGAATGGGAGGAGATATTTTCCAAAGCCAGCAAAGGACTAACATGCAAAATATAATTTAAATAAACAAATTTATAAATTAATAAGAAAAAGAAAACACAATAGAAAAATAGGCAAAAGATTTAATTACACACTTCACAAGAAAGAAAATCCAAAGTGCCAATAATATGAAAGGGATTCAACTATGTTAGCAATCAAAAAAAAAAAAAAAAAAACATCAGAACCACATTGGGATAAACTTCCTATTGATGCAATCTCTCAGATCATGGAATCCTGTAAAGAAAAGCTTATCACTGTCACCTTTGAGAAACACACTGGAACAAACACCAAACACTAAAAATAGCAATCATACATTATTACACAAAGGAAGAGCAAACCTCCTTCTTACCTCTAAATACTAAAATTCTCAGAGATTCATGTAATACTTGCATTTTTGTTGGCTATTTAAAGGCATTTCTTCAATTATAAATTATCTAGGCATACTTGGCCCATATGTTTTTGTTCAGTATTTCTACCTTATTCGATTGTTGATAACGAAATGAAAAGGTTTTTATTTGGAACCCTCTGTCTCCATATCCTAGGATTTCAATAGTGTGCTCTCATTGGTGGTGGAACTCTATCTTAACTGTCTATCTAATCTGCAGTGGGGTGAAATGAAAAATGAATTGGCTAGTCGCTCAGTCATGTCCGACTCTTGGCAACCCCATGGACTGCAGCATCAGGCTCATCTGTCCATGAAGTTCTCCAGGCAAGAATACTGGAGTGGGTTGCCATTCCCTTCTCCAGGAAATCTTCCCCACCCAGGGATGGAACCCTGGTCTCCTGCAGATTATTTACTGTCTGAGCCACCAAGGTGGGTGAAGAACCTACATTTATCAGAGAACTGGCTGGGATAAGGCTGGTTTCTGTGACCTTGGGGAAAAAATAGTTAGATTACCAAAGATTGAACTCAAAAACTAGTCTTCATTCTTTTCATACTAAGTCGCTTCAGTTGTGTCTGACTCTTTGCGACCCCACGGGTTGTAGCTCATCAAGCTCTTCTGTCCATGGCATTCTCCAAGTGAGAATACTGGAATTGATTGCCATGCCTTTCTTCAAGGGATCTTCCCAATTCAGGGATCAAACCCACATCTCCTGTGTCTCCTACATTGGTAGGTGTGTTCTTTACCACTAGCGCCACCGTTCTTCATTCTTTGTGGTCTTCTTTGTGGTCCATAAAGAATAAAAGCCATAAAGAAGACTGAGCACCAAAGAATTGGTGCTTTCAAACTGTAGTGTTGGAGAAGACTTTTGAGAGTCCATTGGACTGAAAGGAAATCAAACCAGTTGATCCTAGAGGAAATCAATCCTGAACTTTCAATGGAAGAACTGATGGTGAGGATGAAGCTCCAATACTTTGGCCACCTGATGTGAAAAACCTACTCATTGGGAAAGACCCTGATCCTGGGAAAAATTGAAGGCCGGAGGAGAAGAGGATGACAGAGGACGAGATGGTTGGATGGCATGACTGACTCAATGGACATGAGTTTGAGCAAGCTCCAGGAGTTGGTGATGGACAGGGAAGCCTGATGTGTTGCAGTCCATGGAGTCACAAAGAGTCAGACAAGACTGAGTGACTGAACAACAAATTCTTCAAACTACATTTTATTCCTGCCTTGCAATATGGAATTAATTACCTTTTAAGAAACTAGTATTAATAGTAGTATTTAAGACATGTGAGTGGTACTTAAATTTGAATAATTGTTATTACAAAGTTTAGTCATAAAATGATTAAAATCACCATATTTTGTGCAAGTAAAAATATGATGGTAAAAAAATATGATACAGACATAATGTCCAATAACTATGCTGTATTTGAATAGTGATCCAACACTTCAAAATAGCAGATAATATTTTATACTCTTGGAATTATTTAACCCAGAAATTTCTACTTTGTTTGTATGCTTCTTTTAACTAGGCTATAGAGACATCCATAAGAAATACATGTGTTAGGCATACCCCTAAATAAGCACCTTAAAATGTTACTTGTGTCATTTTTTAATCTGTCTTCCCCTCTAAATTGTGGAGAAAGGTCATTTCTTTTTACATTTGCATCCCAGATTCTAACTCTGCTCTATTGAATCCTTAAATGAGCATTAATACATGCAATGTCTTAGCAGCTGAGATTTCAGTACCTGGTTTATTTGCTTCTTTTTGCTGTATGTGAAAATAATGCATGAAAATGGAGCAGAAGTAAACAGGATGAAATAAATATATTATTGTACAAATACTCTAATAAGTTGGTTATTCCATTTCGAACTGGTTAAGGCTGCTAAGTACCTTAACCAAGCCATTAACAGTTTATAGACCACAGTTCTCATAATCTCTAAACATATAAGTCATGTAAAATATTTCTGCAAAAGAGTATGGTGCATCTAATTATATTGATCACAGGCTATTATGGCTTCATTCCTACAAATGCAGTGATTGGGAGAATTTTACTTCTTATCAGTTGCCAAATACAGCCTACCTTCTGTAGTTCTGGTGTTTTTATGTTTTTATATTTTAAGTAACTGGTGTGTGATTCTCTCAAAAGCCTGTGATGCCATAGCTATGGGTCATGGATGTGGCTCTTGTGTGGTTTACATGATATTTCTGCAACTTGGATGAGATTCAAGGTATCATTGATGGGGTCTGCACACGTCTTGAAGAATTTTTGTTTTCATTTGTTGTTCTTTTTTTTTTTTCTTTAAGGAGGGACTCATTTTGAATGCCTCACTCTGCAGGGTTTAGGGTTGCCATGTTAAAGAGAACCACCTTGTCGTATTAGGAGAAGAGGAATTCCTGTCTTTGATGGAAGGTTGACAAAGGTACTTTCTCCCTGGAGTCATTTTTATTACATGACTACTGTGTTCTGCCAGGAGGACTGAGACCACCTACCTGCACATTGAAAAATACAGCTGAGATCTGTCTTTGTGACCCAGACACATGCCCTCTCAACTTTTCTCTGTCCTGAAGGAAAACATCACAGCCCAAGCCAGATGAAAACAAGCACATTTTCCCCCGCTTTTTCTGTGGGAAAGATGAGCTGAAACCAAAGTTAATATATTTGAAAAATCTGGGAAAAAAACAGAACAGATTTTTAAAAAGTCATTCCTTTAGCCCCATTGGTATGCTACTTGCAGGAGTCTTACAAAGAAAACTTCTGTTGAAGTGAAAAACACTGGAAGAAACCCATGTTATGTGAGACTTTAATTCCCTGGAGCTGGGAAAGGTGAAAGAATCAGGTCCCTATACTCTTGGACTGTTTTCATTAGTTACCAAGAATGTTTATGCAATTGATTTTAACCATTTCATCAGAAATCCCTGCTTGGTATAGTTAACACAAACCAGTTGAAGCTAATTTTAAGAAGCCATACTATTATATTATATAAAATTCATTCATGAGGAAAGATAAAGATGCAGAAGAGGAGGAAGAATTGACTTCATTTTTTAAAATTCTCTAACTATATAACAGCACCATTATTTCGACAAAACAACTTTGCTACAACCTCACTGAATCTGTGATTTACGTCTTAATACTTTTTTCTTGGACAGGATATATTTGGCATAAAATACCCAATTTTGCACAATGAAATCGTAGACCCTGAGCCAATCTTGTGAAACCATTGGCTTATGGAAAGTTAAGTCACAAAATATAATTTCTACACACAATCCCTTACATTTTTTAAATCGCTCTATTCCTGGCAAATATAATTCAATAACACCAAAATGAAAATGGCTGGGCTACTTGATATTTTGCATGTTGGACTTCCCCTACTTTCCACCAACAACAGAGGTTCATTTTTATCAGACAAAGCAAATTAAATTAACAGAATGGGCTTTAGATCAGTGTTTTTCTAACTTTTTGGATTTAAACTCACATTAAGAAGTATATCTCACCCCAGAACCCACATGTAACCTGACCCAAATTTTCATGAAAGAATACTCATTCTTATTTATAAATTTCTTTTTTATTTTGTCATATTCACTGTTTCTCTCTTCCTATTGTGCTAAGAATATTTAATTTGAGATTTACTCTTTTAACACATTTTTAAGTCTACAATTTGGTATTGTTAAGTATGGCCACCATGTTGTATAGTATTCTTATTTTATATGGTGCTCTTCAATATAATCTGTTTATTCTACTTTATTCATGTGATTTATTTGTTTGTTTTCCCTACCCATGTATGTGTCATGAACAATAATCTGTAATACATAGCTTTAAATAAATTATCTAATTAAAGTCTGGTACAGAATAAAATTGCACCTAAAACCATTAGTAACAGCCAACTCTTACTGAGAACTGAACTAAACACTTCTTTCATTTATTCATTATCCTGAAAAATCTCCATCACAAGCATATAGAAATTTCATAGATGAAGAGCAAGAGGGGCAAATTTCTTGCCAAATTTTACAAAACTAGCTAGTGACAGAGCTTTGGTATGAATCCAGGGCTACCCAGGTTCTTAGCTACTAAATTAACACCTAAACAGAAGGCTGATTCATAGGTCATGTCCTAGACCTGGAAATATTTGGTTGATCCCAGACTCTTCAAATTAGTGAAGACATTTGAGAGAACTTACATGGCTCTAGGAGGATCTCCATGGCTCTAGAATATTTACAGCCTTTGCAACCAGTCTCCATATTATAAACGTCCTTCAAAAGGCAGACAAACAACGAGACCTTTGTCTACCTGATAGATACTGCACATCAGGAAAAAGCAGTTTGAAATTTTTACCTAGATTGGCATTGGCATAAAAGTTAGTTTTTCTAGGGCCTGGGTGACTTATTCTAAGAACTAGTCAAAAAAGGAACATCAGACTGTAATACAAGCCTATGATCAACTCTGGGAATGTGGAATGGGTGATATCATAGCTTGGAATGTTTCCTTTTTAGCAGCTGGAGTGATCATAGCACCCAACTAACTCCAGATATAAAAGAGAGATTCATAGGCATAGTTCATTTCTATTGAGGGGCTTCATTTTGTGTGAACACTGGCCTCTAACAGGTCTGGGACTGCTAATTGTCAACCAGCTCTGCAACAACAGTCTTTCACTCCTGTTAACAGATGGGACAACAGTCAATAACTGAAATTTAGTGAAGATTAACCTTATCATTGGAGAAGGCAATGGCACCCTCCTCCAGTACTCTTGCCTGGAAAATCCCATGGATGGAGGAGCCTGGTAGGCTGCAGTCCATGGGGTCATGAAGAGTTGGACACAACTGAGCAACTTCACTTTCACTTTTTACTTTCACGCATTTGAGAAGGAAATGGCAACCCACTCCAGTGTTCTTGCCTGGAGAATCCCAGGGACGGGGGAGCCTGGTGGGCTGCCGCCTATGGGGTCACACAGAGTTGGACACGACTGAAGCGACTTGGCAGCAGCAGCAGCAACCTTATCGTGATGCCTCACAGTTCAGTTACATAAGTTACTCATAGACTACCAAATTGATGAGTTCTGATCAAGGCGAACTGATTGATGAGCAAGAGATTAATTGGTTCACAGAGTAGTCAAAGTAATTGGATAATTTCAGAAATCACCAATAAATTGTTTGAAAATTTAACATAATTCTGGGTTAAGTCAATCAAAACAATTAATCTCAATGAAGACTATAGATAATGATAATAGGGCTAGTAAGAGCAAAGGCAGACCCCACTGTGGGGCCAAAGGAGAAGAGATGGATCTCTTCTAGGCAAGGAGTTACTATAATTTCTCTTATTAACTTCTTTTTTTTAATGGGGGAAAAAAAAAAACTTTGACCTTAAGTTTCCTTGACTAGGTTCTCTGGAATGGCTGGAAAAATTCTAAACAATTTAAAATCATGCTTATTCTGTGTTTCTTTATCTTTGGAGAAAATAAAGAATTATAGGGCTTCATTACAGGACCATGGTTTTTGTTATATAAATATGCCCATACGTAATAAATGTTCTTGCTCTTCCCTCTTAGAATGGAAACGCCACGAATGGTAGGTTTTTGTCTGTCTTTGCTTACTGCTGCATCCCCAGCACTAAATTTCCCAGGAGTATTGTTTAGCTACTTATATTTTACATAGCTAATATTTTTAAATAAAATATTTAAAATTAGTGTGAAGTTTTCATGAATCATTTAAGTATTCCTTAAAATATGCATTAAAAATCACAATTCTCAATTCTTTGCTGAAAAAAACTGAGTTAATATTTGTAATATGAGCTGAATACTGACTCTGCATAGCATTCTTTCAAACTATTTATAAAGTTCAAATCATCAAGACCTCAATAAGATGCTGCAATATTCTTTCTAACTTTTAAAAATCAGAGATCTATTTTTGAGAAATCATCTCATAATAAGTTTGTATTTGTTGGCTAGTAAGCAAAAATTATTGTTGAATAATAATTTTTGCAGTAATGGTAAATCATTGTTTAAATAGTTAACGATGAATAATATGAGGTACAAGAACCAGGTGACTAAACTATTCCCTGAAGGAGAAATGTTCATCTATGAGAGAGATTTTTCCAAAATTGGACCTGGGTGACAGTGCTGGTCTCACAGACATGTTTTCTAATTACTCAACTCACTGATCAAGTGGAAACAAGTCTATAAACTCTTAATGGAGATGTAACGCTTATGATCTATCCAGGAAAACAACACCTTATACCAAAATTCTTCTCAGAGATACAAAATGTTTATGGCATTTGTTTATGTATGAAGTTGTAGAGCAGCTCTCTAGAAAAATCAAAACTTTCTTTATGCTAACCACAGAGATAATTATAATGAAAGACCCTTATGAGAGCTAGAAAACACTTTTGCTTGCTTCTCCTAGTTGATATGTATTTGCATATCTTACATAGACTTGACCTATAGATCATAAAGAATCTAACAGATACACATACACTTTTAGATCCTGTCCAACTCATTTACAAAATAAAGTAGGTTTTTTTTTTTACCTCAACCATTATTTACTTATGAAAACATATTTGCTCTCATAGGAAATGCTATAACAAAAAGGTCTTTCATGTGTTTAGGTCAAAGCTTACATTTCAGGAAAAAGTATGTGTATATGTATGTACACTATATATAAAGATGCTGTTATATATGTATGTTCATACAGGTGTGTATATTATAAATGGATAAATGTAAATATATATATATATGTATATATAAAAGTAACCCTGGCTTCAGTAAACTACATATCTCTTCATTTAATAAACTCAGCCCAGCAGGTTTTACTCAATATCTTTAGGATAAAAGCAAAATTCAAGTAACTCATCTGGCTTCTGTTTTGGCTAGTATTTGCCTTCTAATTATCCTTTCTTTGACTGTCAGATCATAGATGCATTTGTCTTACTCGATATTGTCATGTTTTTAGCAGGAGGTTGGCCAGGAAGTCTAGTCCATCATACTGCTATAATCAACAATTGTGTTTCGTGGATTTTAAGGAAATAAAAACACTAAATATGACATCACAAAAAAGTATAATTAGTTCACTACTCTATGTTTATATATAAGTATATCTCATCCCCAAAATATATTCCCTTTGCAAGGGGCAAGTTAATTAACCTTTGTCCCATTTAAAGTGAAGATAAACATGGTGCCTGTCCTGTGCATTTATAGTCCAGCATAATGAGTTAGTGTGCACGAAATGGTCTGATATCAGTGTGCTGATAAAAAGCCTAGGTGTTATGATTATTACATCCATACCCTTGCAGGGGGGAAAAAAACTTTTTTGTATGACTAGTATCAGATCAGATCAGATCAGATCAGTCACTCAGTCATGTCCAACTCTTTGCGACCCCATGAATCGCAGCACGCCAGGCCTCCCTGTCCATCACCAACTCCCAGAGTTCACTCAGACTCACGTCCATCGAGTCAGTGATGCCATCCAGCCATCTCATCCTCTGTCGTCCGCTTCTCCTCCTGCCCCCAATCCCTCCCAGCATCAGAGTCTTTTCCAATGAGTCAACTCTTCGCATGAGGTGGCCAAAGTACTGGAGTTTCAGCTTTAGCATCATTCCTTCCAAAGAAATCCCAGGGCTGATCTCCTTCAGAATGGACTGGTTGGATCTCCTTGCAGTCCAAGGGACTCTCAAGAGTCTTCTCCAACACCACAGTTCAAAAGCATCAATTCTTCAGTGCTCAGCTTTCTTTATGGTCCAACTCTCACCTCCATACATGACTACTGGAAAAACCATAGCTTTGATTAGACGAACCTTTGTTGGCAAAGTAATGTCTCTGCTTTTGAATATGCTGTCTAGGTTGGCCATAACTTTCCTTCCAGTATAGCTCTCCGTAAATGGGAACATCTCTGCTCAAAGACACACAATCACTAATTTGAAACTAATGGGAGTATGAAAAGAGTTTGAAAGAGAGTTCTCTTTAACAAAAGTTCAGAAATTTTCATCAACCATTTAATTTAAACAGTGAATACATAGGTGATGTGCATTAAAAATCAAGTAGTAATAGTTACATAAAAAAACTATGTATGCTATGAAAATAAGAAAGAGGGTTGAACAATATAAAGGATTGTTGACATATTATTACAAGATAGACATTTCTGATTTTAAGGTATGGTGCTCATGGTTCATAGGCAGCACACTTTTTAGTATAGAGGCCCTTAACATCTTTGCTTCATGTGCCTTCTGGATGTAAGCTAGCATGATACCTTATATTCTGAGAATCTGGAGTTTGAAAGGGTGATTTGTGAAGAATCCTAAACTATGAGATTTATGTTAACAAAGCATAATAAAACTTATTTTTAGATAGAGAACCAATTTGAGATCCAAAACAATTAGTTTATGAGAGTGAAGGGCAGTGATAAATTGATATTCTAAGGACTGCAAAGACTAATGAAGAGACATAAGTTCCCTGGATATTTAATTGCCATTTGCTGCCTCTGCTCTTGTGGATGTTGATGATAATGATGAAGAAAGTCTTTATCTCCTGGATAACCTTCATCATAGGGATAAAAAGAAATCTCTTCAAATTTCCTTTCCCTAATTTTTAAAATGAACTTTTTAGTGGATGAAAGGTGATTCAGGGATGGTATCTCTGGAAGCAGAGGGCTGTTCTCACAAGTTGGGGACAAGCCTGTGTGGCTTGCCCTTGCAGCTCCCCACAGTGTTATGGAAAGACAAGTTAGGTTTGGCTTGGAAAAATAGCTCTCTGCCACTCTCTGGATATGTGCATCTTCAGGGCACAGGCTGCCAAGACAAACAGGCACCATCAGATTCCTTTCCACCTCCCACAGAAGAGTGGCTTTATTGAGGATGACCTCTAGAATGGGGAGAAAGGCAGTCATTCACCCATCACTGCCTTAGCCCTCCCCAAATTCTTAGACCCCTCACTTGAACCCTGCAGAGGATGCAGACAATCAGCTAAAGAATGTTTTTGTAAACAGCATCTTTCAGACAGTCTTTCATCAGTGAAAAATGAAGACATACCAGAGCCTCCCTCTGCCAGTGCTGCTATGGATAGGTTCAGGAAAGTGAGGAAAGATGCCATTTCTAATGCCACCTTGCCATTGAACATGGCATCTATAGACCTACAAATCCAACCAAATGTATATAATCTAATGGTACTCACACAGGATCTGAGATTTGCCCTGGCTATCCAGTAAGAAGTTGTCAGAATGTTAAGAGCTGGAAAAGATCTCAAGAATGAACTAATTCAACCCTCTTCCCACATAAAAGATGCCTTACTTGTGGCTGAATAATTCATAATTAAGCATCAAAGAAATGCTTACAGTATGAAATTTTTCTAATCATTTCATAAATTTGTCTACCACTCCCCAACCTTTTTGCAAACATTTCTTTTGAAAAGCCTAAGTAACCATTAATTCTGATGCACACAAATTGTGAGACCAGTGAGAAAATACTTTGAATTTGGGAAAATAAAAATCCATTATTAAATGTCTGCAATAGAAGTATCATTATTACAATCATATGATTCTAAAAGCATTTCTAGTTGGACATGTTTTCAAACTAATAAGCCAAAAGCACATTTTGATATTTTTCTCACGGCCTGATATGTCCTAAGCCTTAACCTTGGGACCTCGAAGAACAGAAAAGAAGTGACAGACAGTTCTTGCTCACAGAAATCTGGCAGAAGTGAAAGTATGACAATGCATTCATGAATCAGAGAAGAGAATGAAGGATGAGAGGCGCCAAATCTCACAGTGCCCATCAACAGAACTGTGAGTGAAAGCAGAGATCAAGGATAATCGGGGAAAATCTTCCGGAAGAGATGCGATTTGAGTTTGACCATGGCTACAAAGGGAAGTCTTTTGTTTTTACTCCATTTAGCGTGGTCCCCCACATACAGAATCTCTGAAGCATGAACTGGCATGGAAGAGCTATTTTGGCCATTGCACTGAATCAACCAGCCAACAAGGGAATAATGTGGGTTTTACTCACCACACATCCACTAATCACTGATTGGATATTCTGGCCCTAACTGGTACTGTTTCACTGACAGTTCTGTTTTCTAAGTTTAAATACAACACCTGATGGAAAGAAATGTGAGCGTAGGACCACTGACACAGCAGGGAAGCAAGAATTATATGACTTCTTCAATTACAGTATTTCACAGAGATTTAGCCCTCCATCCTAAGTGTACTTTTCAGTTTTTCCCATATTAAATGTCTTATCAGTAGTTAACAAGTTAAAAAAATATTTTTCAACTTAATGATGATGTCACAACAGGAGCTACAAAAGCAAATTCAGAGAACAAAAGATCTTGACTGAAGTTTGTTCAGTAGCTGAGCTTAGTGTACAAGGGAAATCACTGACCACTCCATTGCACGAAAGTATTTATAAAATTTTGCCACACATGCATAATTATGTGCGCAAGTCAGCATGTTCACTGTGCTATCCGACAAAGTTTCAAACTCATTTCAGATACATCTTATGGGCAGTATATTCAAAGGTAGATTTCATTCATCGCTATAAAATGTAAAGATATATACTTTAATGAAACCAGGGGTAAATAAACATGTGTGTCTGTGTATCCATTTATAGTGAGCTTCCCTGGTAACTCAGCTGGTAAAGAATCTGCCTGCAATGCAGGAGACCCTAGTTGGATTTCTGGGTCAGGAAGATCCCCTAGAGAAGGGATAGGCTACCCACTCCAGTATTCTTGCCTGGAGAATTGACATAGGAACCTGGCAGGCTACAGTCCATGGGGTGGCAAAGAGTTGGACATGACTGAGTGACACAGCACAGCACATCCATTTATAGTATGCACACATTTATATACATATATAATAGCATACAAATCTGTTTATAGTATGCACATATACTGACATTTTTCTGAAATGTAAGTATTCACTTAAACACTTGAAATACCAAAAAAAAAAAAAAAACACACAACCACCAAAAACATAAAATACCTTTCTGTTTAGAAGTAGCTACTGAAACAAAATTTTTCATAGTGAATGATGGTTTCAGATTTCAGAATAAATCTGTATCTCATCTTGCAAATGAGTTGGCAGAAACTAAAAGTGTTGACCCATTAAAATCTATATGACCTATAGACTGGTGGCATCAGTTATCTATTACTGCATGTAAAATTATCCCAAAACAATGACTTAAAACTAATCATGTATTATCTCCCACAGTATCTGTCAGTTCAGTCATAAGTTTCAACAGAAAAAGTAGAGATAGCTTGTCTCCATTCCATGATGCTGGGAGCCTCAGCTGGAAGACTGGAAGTTGGAAGTGAAATTATTTGAACCTTCTTTCACTGATGTCCTAGCCTTGTTGCTGGCATCTGCCAGTAGCTTAGCTGAAGCTTCAACCAGAACATCTATGTATGGCCTCTTTCACAAATTAAAAAAAGGTTCCCAAGGCAAACACTCTGAGAGAAAAAGTCAGAGAGAAAACTCACCCTTTTTAAGACCTAGCCTCAGTACTCATCATACTCTTCATGAACATTCATTGGAAGGACTGATGCTAAAGCTGAAACTCCAATACTTTGGCCACCTGATGCGAAGAGCTGACTCATTGGAAAAGACCCTGATGCTGGGAAAGATTGAGGGCAGGAGGAGAAGGGGATGACAGAGGATGAGATGGTTGGATGGCATCACTGACTCAATGGACATGGATTTGGGTGAACTCCAGGAGGTGGTGATGGACAGGGAGGCCTGGCGTGCTGCGGTTCATGGGGTCACAAAGAATTGGACATGGCTGAGCAACTGAACTGAACTGAGCTCAGTACTCATGTAGCATCATTTCTGCATTGTTGTTGTTCAGTCACTCAGTCGTGTCTGACTCTTTGTGACCCCTTGGACTGCAGCACGCCAGCCTTCCCTGTTCTTCACCATCTTCTGGAGTTTGTTCAAACACACGTCCATTGAATCAGTGATGCCATCCAACCATCTCATCCTCTGTAACCTCCTTCTCCTCCTGCCCTCAGTATTTCCCAGCATCAAGTTCTTTTCCAATGAATCCTTCACATCAAGTGGCCAAAATATTGGAACTTCAGCATCAGTCCTTCTAATGAATATTCAGGGTTGATTTTCTTTAGGATTGACTGGTTTGACCTCCTTGCTGTCCAAGGGGCTCTCAAAAGTCTTCTTCAGCACAATTCAAAAGCATCAACTTTTTGGTGCTCAGCCTTTTTATGGTCCAACTTTCACATCCATACATGTCTACTGGGAAAACCATGGCTTTGACTATACAGACCTTAGGGCTTCCCTGGTGGCTCTGATGGTAAATAATCTGCCTGCAATACAGGAGACCCAGGTTGGATCCCTGGGTCAGAAAGATCCCCTGGAGAAGGAAATGGCAACCTACTCCAATGTTCCTGCCTGGAGAATTCTATGGACAGGGGAGCCTGGCGGGCTATACAGTCCATGGGATAGCAGAGAGTCATACATGACTGAACAAGTAACACACACACATATAGACCTTTGTCGGCAAGTCATTCCTGCATAGTACCAAGTTGATTGAGACTTTCAGAAGGCCCTGTGCAGATTCAAGTAATAGCAGACATAAATACAGGTCAGTAGTTACCTCTCATTAGGAGAAAAGGTGAGCAAGTTCTCTGGAATGGCTCTCAGAGGCCTTCTGAGGTAATGGGTAATGTCTATTTTTGAACTGAGGGAGAGGGGTCCTGTGAGTGTTCTCTCCACATCTCTGCTCAAAATCCTCAAAACATGCCTTAACATATTCACCCCTAGGGATCTCCATTGTTCCAAAGTTAAAGTCAACATTTTAAGCATATCATATGTCTCTTCCAGCCCTTGACTACTTCACCAGTATTATTTTTCACCTATGCCTGATTTTATTACATAGCAGTTTTTTTAAAAAAGGCTTAAACTAAGAATAGAAGTCGGTGACCCAATACTGTTCTGTTTGGACTGGTTTACACACAACCTTGGCTTTTTGTACCTAAAAGCTCTATTTACTAAGTATTTGGCTTTTTGTTGTTTTTGTGATTATGTGATTCTCAGTCTGTTCCTTGAGAGTAAAGCCATGAATACAATCCCTGAAACGAAGATGATTCTTCAGGTCTTTCCTGGAAGCTAGAGAGGAAAAATGTGTTTTGCACATTTGAAAAGTTGGAAATAGCTATTCAGGCTCTGGATTTATTCAAACCGCCAATTTCTAATTTGTAAAATTCTTCAAATGGTGCCGGGCATAGAAAGCTGTTCTAAATTTTTGAAGGTGTTTACTTCTGTGAATTATGTATGTGTTTTTGGTCATTTCCTTGAAGGGCACTTCTAGTTAGCACGGCTTGTGCTTGATGTTCCTTTTAGCTAAACATACATCCCTGTACTGACTTTTTGGTTGGAACATTATGTTCCAACCCATCAGCAAGTATTGGTTTAGCAACAGTTGCATGCCAGGCACTGTGCTAGGTCCTTGGTATTTTGTAATAAACAGGATTTCTGTTGTTCCTGCCACTTTATAGACTCATGATTAAACCGGAAGCATTATTTTTGTTGTATTTAAATCCTAAACAAGATTATTTTATGATTGTATTGAAAATTTATAAAAGAATGAAGTCCTTTACAACTTTCTACTTATACTCTTTAATGATAGTTTGGTTATCTGATCCATTTACAAATATAGGACAGACTTTAACTTAAAAGAAAAGATAGAATTTTTTTAAAAATCACATGAAAAAATAACACTAGGAACTTATTATTAAATAAGTCTTAGTGATTATGAGTAATCTGCTAGCACACATTTCTTCCATGAGTTAAAAACTGTGGTTCATGAAATGAGAAAGGTCCAACGGCAGTTAGGGACTTCATGTCTCTTTTATCATGTATATTTCACACTGGATATTTTGGCTTATTTTATGTTTGAGACCATCCTGTTTCTTAGCCACATAGAATAAATGTAAGTTAATAAGAATTTGTCACAGTCTATAAAGTATTGACGCTTTTTGATGCCAAAAGGCACTGATGTCCTGGTTTTAAGATGGTTGTAGATACTCAAAACTGCAAAAATGATACAATCCATTCTGCAAGATTTTTATATTTATAGATGTATATCATCTGTGTACCAGTTGTATAAACAATTAAGATAGTTTAAATGATTTTTACTTAATCATAATCTTTTCTCAGCCACAAATAACACTGCTCCTCTTATTTCCAACTGTTCTTCCAAATCATGGAAGTAAACAATAATATTCAATTAAACTGAATTGTTGTAGCAATCCTAAATATATCTACTCTTTATTTCTTTTCTGGAATTGCTGCAAAATAAGTGTAGTCTATTAAGTTTCAGAAATTTGAGTGTTTCTCATGAAATAATCCCTCAGGTAAAAACAATAGTAAAAGAGCCTAAAAATATTCTAATAAATCACTGCCTGGTTTTTCTCTCCTATAAAAACAAAGTTCATAGAAAATTGACCTGACTTCAGTATTTAAGTCATTTTTCATATACAAATAAATTTTCCAAGTAACTTTGAAGCAATTTGGGAAACATTTCTACTTTAATTAATTTTCCTAAGAGTTTTGTGGAAAGGTTAACTTTCTTAAACTAAGATACATACCACAGTTTTTCCTAATTATCTATTTATATATACTATATGTGTATGTATATATATACATATACATTTATATATGAAATATTTATAAAATATTTAAATATGAAATATTTATAAAAGAACAAGGTCAATCTGAGAGAGAAAAATGGACAGTTTATTTTGCTCTCTCTGCTCCCAAATACTATCAAAACATCCTCTTTTGCTGCCTATTTAAACACTGGCAAATTACTTAGTAACAGCAGCATATATTCAGGCATATTTTTTTAGTTACCACATCAGTGTCAGGGATAAGAAATATTATCAGGTATGTACCTTCCAAAAATACCACATTATCAAAAAAATAATAATATTGCACCAAGTAGGTCAACCATTCATTAAAGTCTGGGGTAACAGCAGTCACATACTCATGTCAAGAAAAAGTAGGTCTGGCACAGTGTAGAGAAAATCAGTTTGTCTACTGTAGAACAAATACTAAAGTTTGGATATGGAAAAGGAAATTGCTCCCTCTTTAGATATTTTTTTTAATCTTTAAGCAGTCGTTCTTTCAACAAATACTTATTAACTGTCTATGATATTAAAGGCAACAAGCCTAGGAGGCAGGGGAATCAGGGAATTGTTGTTCAAAGGGTGTGACGTTTCAGTTATGTTAGATGAATAGGTTTTAGGGATCTGCTCTTCAGCATAGCGCCTATAGTTAACAATACGATATGGTTTTCAGATGAATAGGTTTTAGGGATCTGCTCTTCAGCATAGCGCCTATAGTTAACAATACGATATGGTTTTCAGATGAATAGGTTTTAGGGATCTGCTCTTCAGCATAGCGCCTATAGTTAACAATACGGTATGGTTTTCCCAATAGTCATGTATGGATGTGAGAGTTGGACCATAAAGAAGGCTGAATGCTGAAGAATTGATGCTTCTGAGCTGTGGTGTTGGAGAAGACTCTTGAGAGTCCCTTGGACTACAAGGAGATCAAACTAGTCAATCCTAAAGGAAATCAATCCTGAATATTCATTAGAGGAACTGATGCTGAAGCTGAAGCTCCAATACTTTGGCCACCTGATGCAAAGAGCCAACTCATTAGGAAAGACCCTGGTGCTGGGAAAGATTGAAGACAGGAGGAGAAGGGAACGACAAAGGACGAGATGATTGCATGGCATCACCAACTCAATGCACATGAGTTTGAGTAAGCTCTGGAAGATGGTGAAGGACAGGGAAGCCAGGCGTGCTACAGTTCATGGGTTCTCAAAGAGTCAGACATGACTGAGCGACTGAACAGCAAAAATTGGTGCTCTTCAAAATTTGTTAAGAAGGTGGATCTCCTGTTAAGTGTTCTTACCACAAGATAAGTAAATAAAAAATAAAAAGACATAAGGAAATCTTAGGAAGAGTTCATTATATCTGTTACTGGTGGTGATGGTATCATGGGTGTTTGTCTATGTCTACTGCTGCTGCTAAGTCCCTTCAGTTGTGTCCGACTCTGTGAGACCCCATAGATGGTAGCCCACCAGGCTCCCCCATCTCTGAGATTCTCCAGGCAAGAACACTGGAGTCGGTTGCCATTTCCTTCTCCAATGCGTGAAAGTGAAAAATGAAAGTGAAGTCGCTCAGTCGTGTCCAACTCTTCGCAACCCCATAGACTGCAGCCCACCAGGCTCCCCCGTCCCTGAGATTCTCCAGGCAAGAACACTGGAGTCGGTTGCCATTTCCTTCTCCAATGCGTGAAAGTGAAAAGTGAAAGTGGAGTCGCTCAGTCGTGTCCAACTCTTTGCGACCTCATAGACTGCAGCCTACCAGGCTCCTCCATCCATGGGATTTTCCAGGCAAGAGTACTGGAGTGGGGTGCCATCGCCTTCTCCGTTGTCTATGTTTAAACTCATCTAATTCTACCCATTAAAATGTGCAGTTTTTTGTATATCAATTGCACCTCAATACATCTGTTTTTACATTTACAAAAGGAAAATGACACCGTTCTGGGCATTTGGGGAAGAACTGTAACAAGGTGTTTACCTTCATGGATCTTACTTTCTATGAAAGGGAAAGAAAAAAATCAACATCAAGGGTATCAGTTAGTGATATGCTAACATTGCGGGTGACACATCTTAAGGTTCAAGTTTATTAACATCATCATCACACACATCAACCTTAGTATAGCATCACCACCTTAAAATGACTTTTATCCAACACTCATAAAGAACCACTTGGTCAAATACTCTACAAAGAAGTAAAAAGATGCTGTCTCTATACTCTGGAGGCATTTAATACAAAAGAAACTGCCACCAGTCAACAAACATCAAAGTTATGCAAAGTTAATTTGTAATCAATAGCTAGTATTATCGAGTGAGGTTTTATAGAAGTTGCAAATACAGAAGGGATGGAAGTGATATGGAAATTGCCTATCTTGTTCCATGAGTCAGAAACTGACTTCAAACTTTTCACCAACAAAGGAACCAACTTTCATTTAACTCAGTGAGTTGCCACAATATTTCCCTCTTACTCAATTATTCTGAGAATTTTTAGATAACCCTTTGACAATTTCTGTTGCAGCAGAATCAAAGATTGGCATGGACAAGGCAAACTCCTTCCTGGAATGAAGGCTCAGCCCAGGAGATGTTTATTTTTCTCATTAGTTCTGTCTTGCTTGCAAAGAAAACTCTAGTATGGGGACAGGATATCAGGAAAATCAAAACCAGAAAAAAAAAAAAATGTGTAGCTGATCTCACTGGCACTGAACTTGAGTCCTAGATACCCCAGATTTTCCTACCTCAGCCTAATATTAACTATGTTCCACACCAGGTGGCACTACTGGTAAAGAACCTGCCAGCTAATGCAGGAGACATGAGACACGGGTTCGATCTGTGGATAGAAAAAATCCTGGAGGAGGAAATGGCAACCCACTCCAGTGCGCTTGCCTGTAGAATCCCATGGGTAGAGGAGCCTGGCGGGCTACAGTTCATAGGGTCACAAAGAGTGCGACGTGACTGAAGTGACAGCACACACACTATGACCTTGCAAATTCAGGTGATAACAGTTGGTGGGCTTCTTTTTTTTTTTTTTTAGATACATGTTTTTTTTTTTTTTTTCCTTGTTAATTTTCTGTTTAGTTGATCTATCCATAAGTGTGAGTGGGGTATTAAAGTCTCCCACTATTATTGTGTTATTGTTAATTTCTCCTTTCATACTTGTTAGGATTTGTCTTACATACTGCGGTGCTCCCATGTTGGGTGGATATATATTTATAATTGTTATATCTTCTTCTTGGATTGATCCTTTGATCATTATGTAGTGACCTTCTTTGTCTCTTTTCACAGCCTTTGTTTTAAAGTCTAATTTATCTGATACGAGTATTGTGACTCCTGCTTTCTTTTGGTCCCAATTTGCATGGAAAATCTTTTCCAGCCCTTCACTTTCAGTCTGTATGTGTCCCCTGTTTTGAGATGGGTCTCTTGTAGACAACATATGTAGGGGTCTTGTTTTTATATCCATTCAGCCAGTCTTTGTCTTTTGGTTGGGGCATTCAACCCATTTACGTTTAAGGTAATTACTAATAAGTATGATCCCGTTGCCATTTACTTTATTGTTTTGGGTTCGAGTTTATACACCATTTTTGTGTTTCCTGTCTAGAGAATATCCTTTAGTATTTGTTGGAGAGCTGGTTTGGTGGTGCAGAATTCTCTCAGCTTTTGCTTGTCTGAAAAGCTTTTAATTTCTCCTTCATACTTGAATGAGATCCTTGCTGGGTACAATAATCTGGGCTGTAGGTTATTTTCTTTCATCATTTTAAGTATGTCTTGCCATTCCCTCCTGGCTTGAAGAGTTTCTATTGAAAGATCAGCTGTTATCCTTATGGGAATTCCCTTGTGTATTGTTTGTTGTTTTGTTATTTAAAATTGCTGAAAAATAATAAAATTCACCAATACGTCTCTAAATGGTCAATCTTCTATCAGGTAATGTCAGAGGGTGATGCTGGTCAGACAATGGATTACCATTCCTTAGGTCCCAGGGCAGTGCATGATCTAATAAGGGACAGCAGTGTGTCCTGTGGTTCATGGGGCTGCAGCTAAACTTTCTGAATCAGGGAGTCTCTCAGGATGAGGCAGGGAGAAAGAGAAGTGAAAAGGTGTGTATTCATGTTAAATGGAAATATGCTACCTGGAATCGACCACAGAACAACCCACTGTGTTATCAGATTATTCCACAATGGATCTCAGGGTCTCAAGGTGTGGAAAGAGAGCAAGTAAATGTAGCTGGTGGGAAGGAGAATAAAAGAGACAAGGGGAAATTTAAGTAAGCTATGCAACCCAGAGAGGCCACCTTTGGCTGGTATGGAAATGAACGATTCTTTGGGCATCAACAGACTGGGTCCCCTGAAGGAAGAGGGAGAGTAGCTGTCAAAGTGGAATGAATAGAAACTAACACAACATTGTAAAGCGATTATACTCCAATACAAAAGAAATAAATAATAAATAATAAAATTTAGGGGAAAAAAAAAAAGCCACTCTTCCTCTGTCTTCATTTTGCTAGAGACCAGACTTCTCCATGTGACAAGAGTGGCATGTTTTCAGTTTTCATCTGGATTCTTAACAACATAGATACACGCTTGATGGTCGTGAATAATCTGGCAAAGACAAAGATGAAAGCATAAAACACAGAAGCCAGCAAAATCCTTCCGAGACAGAAAGGGAAGGAAATTGACACTATTAGGAATGAGCTGAACACGTCTCCCCAAGCCACATAGTCCTTTCTGGACACACACAGAGACTCAACTCCTTATCTTCTACAGGAAAGGAAAATAATGCCTGCCAGCAAGTCTACTTACCATGCATGCTACAAGACACTGGGTCTTTCCCAGAGGGTCCAGCTCTGTGCTAAAAAGCACAAGGAAAAGCAAATGGTTTGGAAAGAAAAGCTGTTGATGTCTTTTTTCACCGCAAAGGTACTTCAAGCTGTAAATGAACACACACAATCTGTGTTTATTTTCTTTTAAATATATTTTTGAAAATAGTCTGTGATCCAAAATATGTGTTTTCAATTTTGCCTGCCATTCCCTGGCCATGAGTGATATATTTTATCCATATTCATAACCACGCACAAACTTTCTATTCATAGCTCACTCTGCAGTATAAATTCTGGCGGCTGGGAGGAATTTCCTTGTGTGGCTGCATCTGGTAATCTTTTACCAGAGGCCTGGCTCTGAATCCATGTTTGCATTCCTCCAATGGCTCAGGTTAAATGTAAAGGAATGAGGAATTTGGGTCTTCCTTCAAAAAAAGCAACTGCATGTACATATCCTGGGAAGGATAGGACGGTATGTCCATAAGCTCTTGCTAGCTTCAGGAATGTCTAACCTGATTTCCTGTTATAAATATTTCATTAAAAAAAATCTTTAGAAGTATGCCAGTTCAAACTCAGTGCAGACCTTTCCAGTACCAGCTCTCTGTGGCAGTGAGAAGCCAGCCCCAGAAGGTCATGGGCACTCCCACTGTCCTCCTCACCCTCAATATGAGGGCAAGTCACTTCCCCAGGGGTCTCTTCTGGGTGGTAGAGACCCAGAAGCTGTGGGTGGCAGCCCGGTGTGTGTGCACAACTTGGAGAGGAGGCGTGTTTACTAAGGGATGAACTTCAAAGCCATCTCACAGAGGAAGTATCTTCCCCATGTCCACCCCTGCTTCTGAGAACAAGCTTCTACTTTCAGGCAGGAATCTTGGTTGGATCTCCCTCCTTGGAGGTACTCCCGCCAGCCCCTTTCCTCTGACTTTGATGAGGTGACGCTGACCCATCACGGGTTCATCCTGGTGCCCACGCTTGGAAGGTACCATGCAATCCGTGTCTGTGGGTTGATATATGAGATGAGCTGGCGTTTGGGAGCGACAGGAGTTGCCTCCTTGGTTAAACAGGGAGCCCAGGGTGTTTCACTTTTCAGGTCTTCACCCAATCTCACTTGGCTTTCCTTCCTGGGGCTGCCAGTGAACTCCAACCGAGAGGCTATGAAAACATACACGGGACAGAGAGGCAGAGAAAGGGCACAGGGTGTTCCTGTGGCTTCTTAGTCTTGCCTTTCCGTACATGGCAGTCCTATCCCAAATAAGATAGCCTCCTGCTTCCTTTGATTCACCTTAACTGGGAACACAAGGTCAACTTTGGGAAGGAAGCAAAGAGATGTATTTAAAGCCACTGGAAGCAGCCGCAGAATGTTCCTTCTTTCCAAGGGTAAACAGGAGCAGAGTGGGGGTGTCTTTATCACATATTTCCCATATATAGTTCTCAGGTTTCCCGCAACACAACTCAGGAAAATCCTGTTTTTACTATTAAACTTGGGTTCATTCACGTAGAGTTGTTGCAATCACTGTTTTGAGTGTTTTCAAACTGACTGGCATAAAGTTAATAACATTGACCAAGACCAGCTGTGTCAACAGAGGCCAAGGAATTACTGAATGGCCGATTCATTGATGATATTTATAACTCTTGTCTATAGATAAAGTGCCAGCATTATCGGGAAAAAAAAGTAGTGAAAGGTTGATCTACATTCTGCACATTCAAAAGATAACTTCATCAATTACTTTCATATTAGCAACTTGGGTATATATCTGTTTCCAGAACACATTTATTCTTTGCTGCACTCCACAATTGAATACTCAGTCATGTATCTATAAAGGAGTAATATGGAACTGTGTGCCAGACAGAGGGTACAAGATATGGCTTTCTTCCTTAGCAGATAATACAGGTGAGCAAACCAACAATTATGATACAATAGTTTAAAAATAAGTTTGGAGATGTGCTTAAGATGCTATAGAAGTAAGATGAATATATCTATGTTGTACTGGGAAGAGGGGTCTGTAAAAAAGTTTCTTTGTGAAAGAAAATTTTGGTCAACTCTCAACCGATGGATAAAATTTACGAGGCCAGGATGAGCTAAGGAGTGCAGTGGATTGTTCTAGCACATGCAAAGGCATACATACATACAGAAGAGTATTAGGAATCTGAAGAACCCATAGTGTACTAGGATTATAGTATGCACTTTGAGCACACCCAGAGGTGAGGTGGAAAAAAGTACTCATTTTTCATGATTCATGAAAACTCTCTGATGCCACTCCATGAGATTTGCAATTATCCTGACATCTTTGTACACACACGACATCCTCACCTTCCTTGGGAAGCCCATGCAAAATTTTATCAGAAGAAGGATCTATAGTTATCATTTTAGAAAGGATCATTCTGACTGTAATACTGAGGACTGAATAAGAAGATAGAGGCAAAAGAAGGCTCAGGGAGGATATTAAGGAGCTACAAAATTGGGTTTCAAATGAAAAGAGCTCTAGAGCTCTGAAGACGAAATACACTATAAAGTTCAGTGCCCAGTTTGGGAAAAGGGTAAGTACCTGAGTGAGGAAAATGTCAAGAATTGAAAAGGGTTGGAGATTTTACCCTACTTGAGAATTAACAGTTTAACTTGTCATAGTTTCATGAATGCTGAGAGCAGACACAAGTCTCCTGGGTTAGAGACAAAGGAGAGTTTAGTCTTCATAGCAGTAGCGGAAGCCAGAGTATATGTATTTTTGTTCCAGTGCCCTGAGCCTTCATGTCCACAGGGTGACAGAGAGAAGGAACAGATGACACCTGCACATACAGATTGCACTATTGAAAAAGAACCCTGTATTTAGAGAGCCTGAAATTTTCTCAGGAGCATTAAGCATGCTCATCTTTTTCTCTGGTCAAACACACTATATACCTCTTCTAAGATTATAAGCAAATCTTCATGCTGCTACAGAGACACTTAATTCTGTCTTTCAAGACTCTTCACTCTACAAACATTCTTGTAAAGATGATCTCAAACAATGGGCACTCAATGCCTGACTTGCAAGACTTGCAGAAATACAAAACACCCACAGAGAACTGTCTCTCCACAGGAAACACCAAAGGAAAAAAAGGAATTAGAATGCCTTTCAGTTCTGTGACTTGAGCAACTAGGTGAAGAAATTGCAGTAGGAACAGGAGAAGGTTTGGTTTCATGTATGTTTCAAAGCTGAAATGGTAAAGAACATGACAAATGAGTCTTCAGTGTCACAATCATATGTGACAACGGTTAACCTCTAAATTCGCAAGAAGTTTAGATTTCTGTTCTCAGCACTGTAGTGACGTATCTCCCTAACCAGAACAGATATTTCTGGAAGAAATTCAAAACTGTTGCAAAGTTTGAACCAATCACCAGCTTGAATATCCTGACATACATGGCCTTCTAAGAAGAATCGGTGAGACTAAGAAACCATTATTAAGAGGCAAATTAGAAGGAAATGCATAATTCAACCTTTGACATGCTTTATGAGAATTGTAGATCCTACTCAAATTTTTTCAGAGTAGGGAAAGGTTGTTATGCACAGGGCATCCTCCAAGCTAAAAGAAAGACCACTGAGGACTTCCCTGACAGTCCAGTGGTTAAGACTTTGCTCTCCTATTGCAAGGGTCACGGGTTTGATCCCCAGTGAGGGAACTAAGATCTCACGTGCCATGCTGCATGGCCAAAAATAAATAACAAATACATGAATAACCACTGAGTTTGTGATGAGCTGAATTATTATTTCAGGCACTGTTACACATCTGTTTGCACCCTACTGTAAAACGGATTTCTCTGAATTATAATTCTTTGGTCACAGTTGTTCATCCCTTCCAATAAACCACAAGTTTCTAAAACTAGAGAGTGTCTTATTCATCTTTACATTTTTCTCACTCCTACCTTCAGTCTGATTGTTTTATAAATCAGAAATGAGAAATTAATTTATCTTAAGCTTAACCTTTGCATCTTAGAGTCTCCTTTGTCCTCCATACCATGGATCCTGGATAACATCCAATAAGACAAATTATCTTCGGAAATTAAGTAGAATGGGCCAAGCAGTTTCAACAAACAAGCTATGGGAAATCTTTTTTGTATATCATTTCTTAGTTATATATCATTAATATTTTACTCATGGATGAACATAATCCCCCCAAGAAATGAATCACTCTAATCCATATTTCCTTTTCTTAGGTCATAAGGCTTTGGCTACTTCGATGGAACAATAAATTGCTTTGTAAAGAAAATAATGACATCATTATATTAATCTACAAAAAAGTATAAAATTTTGGTTGCTCTGAATTTTAACAGTCCAATTAACATTTGTCTTGCCTTTAGCCTCTTTCAAGATACAATCTATTTACATGTGTTAATGTTTCTCAGTTGCTATAGTTTGCCTTAGCCCCAAGGATTATGTCACCAAAACCATTACAGCATTATAAAGTGATTTTGGTATTACACAGAGAAAAATCAGTGGCTTTGTATACCACCGTTGACTTACCATGGGAAAATCCAGGATCTAGAGTTTTGCCACTGACTGGGATGGTAATAGTAACCAAAATTGATAGAAAAGAAGGTGAGAGTTTTTATAAAACTCTCCAATCATTTCCAATAAAACAATTTGGAGCTGGGTTGTATAGATTTAACAGGATTTTATTAAATCAAACACTTCCCTAAAAAGTTCAACTATTGCATTAGTTTCTGAGGGTTGCTGTAATAACATATTACAGACTCAATGGCCTAAACAACAGAAATTTAGTGTCTCACAGTTCTAGAGCTAGAAGTCTAAGACCAAGGCATCAGCTGCACTGGTTTCTTCTGAAGGTTGTAAGAAAGAATCTCTTCCTTGTCCCCCCTCCTCTTCTGGTGGTTTGTCAGGAATCTTTGGCATTCCTTTCCAGTGGTAAAGAATCTGCCTGCTAATGCAGGAAATGCAGGAGACACAGATTCGATCCCTAGGTCGGGAAGATCCCCTGGAGGAGGAAACAGCAACCTTCTCCACTGTTCTTTTTTTTTTTTAATTGGACGCTAATTACTTTACAATATAGTAGTGGTTTTTCCCATACATTGACATGAATCAGCCATGGGTGTACATGTGTCCCCCATTCTGAACCCCTCCCACCTTCCTCCCCATCCCATCCCTCATGGTCATCCCAGTGCACCAGCCCTGAGACCCTGTCTCATACATTGAACCTGGACTGGCAATCTGTTTCAGATATGATAATATACTTGTTTCAATGCTATTCTCTCAAATCATCCCACCCTCGCCTCCTCCCACAGAGTTTCCAGTGTTTTTGTCTGGAAAATCCCATGGACGCAGGAGCCTGATGGGCTACAGTCCATGGGGTTGCAGAATCGGACACAACTGAGCATGCGCACTATCCTATATCTTGTAAACTCCAACCTCTGCCTTGATATTCATGTGGAGTTCTACCTGTGTGTGTGACATTCTCTCTCCTTCTTTTCCAAGTCACTACCTGTGACCTCAACTATTACTTGAAAAATAGGTTTTATACCACAGTATAATCAGAACTTGACTTATCAACATGTTGATCTCCTTCCCTTCAGGAAATAGTCAAATCTCACCAAGAAAATTTTTTAAATATATTTTAATCTAAAAAATTAAGGAAAGGGACAAAGTAAAAAAGAATAATGTTGCTGCAGTAAAATTCACATTCAGGCTAAATTGTCACTCCCATGAGAGCAGGGGTCAGATCTGTTGAACCCACATCTTCATACACAGCGAGTTGATGAATGAATGAATAAAAGTAGTTCTTTATTGACATGGACATAGGAAAAGCCCTCAGGTATCTTGATGGAAAAAAGTGAGGGGAAAGGCATAAAACTGTGTATTTTAGTTCCAACGTTTACATTTGGAAATAAGAAAATCCATGTTCAAATTCCAGTTCTTGCTATTTCATCCATTTTGAGCTTTGGTGTCTGCACTTGTAAAATGGAGATAAAATCTTTGTGAATTCTTGTGAAATTTAGAAAGAATTTATCTCATCTGCTTAGTATGTAAAAGTACTTCACATATGGGTGGCTGTGGTATTTGTTATTGTTTGCTGTTGCTATGGTTCTACATTCCCCACAAATCCTATATAGCTTGGCACATAGTCGCTACTCAATAAAAGGTTAACTATGGAAAACTGAAGTTTCCTCATGGTTTCTGTTGGATGGTCTGGGTCTACTGAATATCAAACTTTAGTATTTCACACTAAGACACTATGGAAGATCAAATAACACCCCCACCACCCAAAAAAAAAAAAAAAAAAAATGTTGCCCATGTCCCAATCCCCAGAATTTGGGTAGATTACTTCCCAGGTGGCCCAGTAGTAAAGTCAGCCTGCCAACGCAGGAGACATAGGAGACACATTTTCAACCCCTCGGTTGGGAAGATCCCCTGGAGGAAGAAATGGCCACCCATTCCAGTATTCTTGCTTAGGAAATCCCATGGACACAGGAGTCCGTGGGACTGCAAAGAGTTGGACGTGACTGAGCACACATGTATGCAAAGGTTACTTTTTCTGACCAAAGGAAGGACTTTGTGGGTATTATGAAGTTAAACATCTTCAGATGGGGAGATTATCCTGGTGGACCCAGTGTAACCACAGGAATCCTTATAAGAGGCAGCAGAAGGGCCAAAGTCAGAGAGGGACAAGGGAGGCAGATTACAGAGGCTGGAGTGACCTTGGAAGATCAAAGCCCAGACTGCGATCACAGAACACCAGAGACTTAAAAGACATGCATTTATAGATCTTCTGATATACAGGGAGTGATTTCATGATGGCTGAGGAAGATAAGTCAGAACTGTGGCAGACTGCTGAGATTACATTCCCTATACAGGCAAGTACTAGTTTTCCAGGCCCTTTGCCCCAGTGTGAGAAGCCAACACCATGGGAAGTCATTCTGTATCTATGCTCCATGCAGTCACACTGCTTACACATCTTCATCCCATAATCCTTTTGATTCTATTAAAATTACATCTTATATGGCTTGTTTGGTATCACAGAAGACTGAAGAAAAAAGAGATACGATGGTCCAGGGTATAGGGGATAAAGGGCAAGAAAGTCAGACGATAAGTGGATGGAGGTGGGCAGGTAGAGTAAGCAACACACCAGGAGAGAGCAGTATGTAAACTGTTCATAGAGAGGTCTTGCAGAGAAGAGGACAGTGTCCAAGTTCCATGGTGTTTCGTATGGTAGATTCTTCCCAAAGGGAGAGCTGCCAGTATCTCTTTGTTGAATGTGACAAGATCAGACACAGCTAACAGGGCAATAAGAAGAAAAACATGAATGTGCAGTATCCTGGAAATCAAGGGAAGAAACCATAAAGGGATGATTATTTCTGTCGGATGCTGGTCATATCACATAGAATACAGCCTGAAAGGAAGTCTGAGATTTATAGCTGCTATATTTAAATGGACCCAATTTATAGCTACTATAAACATCTATTTTATGCCCAGTCAGTGCTAGGCACTCAGGCACATAATATTTTACTTGATATTTTTTCCCTCTTAATTGTAAGTGTGGCTGGTGATGCACCAAATTTTTATTTTCACTGGCATTATTAATTTATGTGTCCATGCTAAATCACTTCAGTCATATCTCTCTCTTTGTAACCCTATGGACTATAGCCCACCAGCCTCCCTCTTTGGGATTCTCCCCAAAGACAGAGATTCTTGCCAAGAATACTGGACTGGGTTGCCATTTCCTACTCCAGGGGATCTTCCCAACCCAGGGATTGAACCTGCATCTCTTATGTCTCCTGCTTTGGCAGGCAGGTTCTTTACCACTAGGGTCATTTCTCCTCACCTTATGCAGGCTATATACTAGTTACTATAGATATTTTGTTGTTGCTGTTGAGTCCCTAACTAAACAGTCTGACTCTTTTGAGAACCCGTGGACTGCAGCCCACCAGGTTCCTCTATCCATGAGATTTCCCAGGCAAGAATACTGGAAAGGGTCATTATTTCCTTCTTCAAGGGATCTTCTTGACTCAGGGAGCGAACACGTATCTCTTGCAACAGCAGATGAATTCTTTCCCAATGAACCACCAGTGAAACCCACAGATATTTCGGTTTTTTCCCAAACAATTCCCTCCATGTACTTTTCTTCCTCATATTCCTCTGTCTTCACTTTTGTCCATCTAGCCATCCTTCAACCAAACTCAAGTGTCTCTTCTTCTATAGAAAGAGCCCTCTTTTTTTCTTTATTTTTGAGTCACATTTATTAGGGGCAACCCTATACTGGCACCTAGCTCCTATTTTCCACACATGATCTCATTTACTGTTCAAAACAACCCAAGGAGGAGGATCCTGTTATTATTCCCATATCACAGAAGAGGACAGAGAAGATAAGTAATTTTCCCATGGTTCCCTTACCATGAAGCTGGAGGACTGGGTTTCAGCCACATCTGTTGGCTGAATTCAGAAATGGGATCTTAACTTTTTGTTTGTTTGTTTGTTTGTTTTTTCTTTGCCTCTTTATTTATTTTTTAATTTATTTTTTAATTGGAGGAAAATTGCTTTACAATGTTTGTGTTGGTTTCTACCATACAATAGTGCAAATCAGCCGTAATTAGACATATATCATCTTCCTTCTGAGTCTACCCCTCACAAGCATTCCCACACCTCTAGGTCACCACGGAGCACTGGACTGGGCTCCCTGAGTTATACTGCAACTTATCACCAGCTATCTGTTTTACACATGGGAGTGTATATATGGGCTTCCCATGTGGTGCAGGTTGTAAAGAACCCAAATGGCAATGCAGGAGATGCAGGTTCAATCCCTGGGTCGGGAAGATCCCCTGAAGGAGGAAATGGCAACCCACTCCGGTATTCTTGCCCGGAGAATTTCATGGACAGAGAAGTCTGGTGGGCTACAGTCCATAGCGTCACACAGAGTCAGGCACCACTGAAGTAAGTTAGCATGCATGCACAGTGTATATATGTCAAGGCTACTTTCTCCATTCATCCCACTTTTTCCTTCCTTCAGAGAACCTAGAGCCTGTTATACAGAGTGAAGTAAGTCAGAAAGAGAAAATCAAATAGACTACATTAACACATAAAATCTAAAAAAATGGTACTGATAAACCTGTTTGCAGGGCAGGACTGGAGACACACAAATAGAGAACAAACTTGTGGATCTTAACTTCTATATCACGTTCCCGTCCCTCCCCACTTCCTGTCCAGAGAGCAACTTGCTTCTTCTCCCTGTACTTGAGCACCTTTCTTCCTGGCAGTAGGGTACCTGTAAGATACTTCTTACGCTATTAGGCAATTAGGCACATATCTGCCTCCCAATAGACTCTGAACCTACAGCTTTGCCCTTTTCCTCACTAGTGTATTCTCTGTGCATGGTGTAGGACTAGAATCTAGAAGGATCTACAATAAGTCCTTAGTGTTTGTTGACATGTTTCTCTTCTCGAGAGGGGGAAAAAAAAAAAAGCCTTCTATGTGTTCTAGACTTAGTATTCAGCTTAACAGCAAAGTTTTCTGGTTGTCACATAAAAACAAATTAATAAGTTTCCATCTAGTTTTACTACATAAGTTCCCAGAGTGACATTTAACTGTTGTGTTTTTTCAGAAAACTTGAGAGTTATGATGGAAAAAAGCAGAATAAAGTAGGTTTTTTAATGAATATTTTGATGCAATTATTTGTAAAAAAAAAAAAAAAAAGTACTTATTTTCCAAAATTTCAGGGTTCAGAGTAAGTATGTGAAATAAAGCCAAGTATCAGGAGAATGTTTCTCACATTTTTGTTTCCTATGTAATAGTAATGACACTACTAAAATCTATACTGGGATGTCTGTTTTTAAAGTGATGGAAAATGTGCTTATATCATTTTGCTTCTCAGGCTGAGACTTTTAGTGCATTATTAAGACAGTCAGCATTTTAATGAAAACTTTATCTGTTGCTGGCAAGACAAGTCTGAATCCTGAGGCTTTAAACAAAAAATAATGTATGAACTTCTGTTTGGTAATGTGTGAAGCATGGTTTGTTTTTCTGTTTTTTGGGTTTTTTTTTTTTTTTTATATCTACCATGGTAAAGAAGCTTCTTTGAAGTTCTGTAGACAGAAACACCACCTCCTATCAGCCCCACCTCCTGATGGGGTATTCTGAGCTGGACTTACCCTAAAAGGTCCCTTCCTGCTGGCAACCCCACATGATAAGATGGTCCTGTGTACCCAACAGGCACCAGCTCTCTCTGTGCAAAGTCACGATGAAGGACTTTTGCTTCAGATGGTCTGCTGACTTATAGAAGTGAAAAACACAATCAGCCTTAACCACACGGACCCCACAGGGAACATCACAGTGGATAGATGAACTTCGAATGTAATAGGGCATTTACTCCCTTAAGTATCATATGTCAGTTTCAAAAGTAACCAATTTAAATAGAAATCTTTCCAAACAGTATCTTATGTTTTCTTCTTCTTGAACCAGTAATCAAACATCATTTGAGATTTTCTTCATCACTTACTGTCACCCACATGAACATTTCTAAATAAGTTTCATTGCAAGGATATAATGGCTCTGGGGTTTATTAAAACTGATAAGGATTTGGGCGTTTACACTAAACCTATAAATTTTTTTTTTTCTCATTTAGCTTTTTTCTCATCATTTTCTGTGCATATAGAAGTCAATGACTCACTCTCTTCTGAGCATGTAAAAGTCTGAGCATGTAAAAGACTACAGATCTGAATTGCTTTCAATTTGGAAACCATTTACGTCTATAGCAACCATAGATAAGTTGTGATATGGTAATAACTGTGATGTATGTGTGATAACAGTAAACAGTTGAAGTGAAGGCCAGCTACGCCCTCCCAAGAATCCTGAAACTGAGCCTTAGTGCCTTGATTGGGTGTGTTTTTAGGAGCCCACAGCTGCTGTATTTTTTAATTCCTGGTTTGCAGTTATATTCCCTAAAGGTTACCAAATGGATTAATTCCTTAACAGACCAGGTACTAAAGCAATAAGCTTGTTTACCTCATTCCTGTACAATTACGTTTATCTGTAGAGTTCCAAACAGAGCTTGTACTGTGTGGTAAGAGACTGGGTTATGTAACGTGGCCTGGAAGCTTGCATATCCTTTCTCAACCATTTAGCAGATATGTGATTTCAGATAGGTTGTTTGACCTTTCTGTGCCACGATCGTCTTCTCTATAAAATAAAGGAAATGGAAGTACCTAATTCATGGGGTTGCTGTGAAGAGTAAATGTGTGGCATCCGCAGCACCATGCTTAGCACATACTGAGCATTCAGTGAATGTTGGCCTTTATTAACATCATGATTGAAAGCCTGGAACTGAGTCTCTGCACATGCTCCATATCCATGATCCATCTTAAATTCTACTTCCTGCAGAGACATTTTCTAAATGTAACAGACCTTCTCTTTAAAACAGCAGGAGGACTTTGACCAGCTTTTCTTTTGGTGTTTATCTTGCTGTACTTGCCATTTAAGTTACAGGGAAAAGCTCACAGGATGGCAAGAACCACTGTATTGATTACCAGGACCAAAAGCACCCAAGACTGGTCAAACACTAGCTTTGAACTGAGACGAGACATATGTGTATTTATGAGGCACCTCATTCACTCAAAAATTATGTATTAATTATTTTTGGGGAATATCCCCACTTAATAATAATCTAACGGAGGAACACTTGCTATGAGAGTGAGTAATGTCTACCAGAAAAAATGAAGTTTTCTAAGTGCTGTTTTAGGCTTCTAAATCTCAACTATACACATCAGTAGGAACGCCAACCACCTCAAAGAATGTGACTCAGTCATAACAGCAGGACTTTGTCTCACCCTTAGATCTTTCTCTGGAAAAGGAAAACCAATACCCCACAGGGGATCCTCCAGGTTGACTTCCTCAGGGGTTGCCCTGCTCTGGCAATGCTAGTTGACAACGCAGATGGAAAATGTTGAAACACCTGGATGCTCTTCCAAAGACGTCAAGCTGAAGCCTGTGGAACGTTCCTTTGATGTAACTACCCTTCCACATACTCTCCCAGTTCCCTCAAGCGAAGAAGGGAGGAATGTGGATTAAAGGCAGAATACCTGATCAGTGGAAACTGTTTGGATCACTGGTTATAGGTTACAGTCCTGGGGCAGTTCACGGTCTATGAAAATATTCATGAACTGACTTCAAAAATGTGTTATGACTGAAGAAGAAACCTTGCACTCTGTAGGGTGTATACATTGTGTGGTCACTTCTAAAGACCAGAAAGGCATCTCTGAGGGAGGTTTAGAAAGGAAAACAAAGATTCATGTTAGGAGGAAGAGGTGCAAGAAGCAACTCTGTCCTGAAGAGAGGGAGAAACTCGGCCTCTGGAGAAAATACCACAGGCAGGTCCCAAGTTTCCCTATTTGTAAATAAACCTACCAGCACTTCCTCACCCCGACTCCAACACCACCACCTCCCCCACAGACTGCTCCATGCCTCTGCTTTATCTTCTCTGAGGGGGCTCTTTTCACTTCTAACTTGCCTTAGCCTCTGCTTGTTGCAAGACAACCAAGCTGAACTGGACTTGCGCCATCTTGTGGCAACATCTAAAAACGTTTTATGTGTTTTTTTCTTCTACTCAGAAGTACTTCTAAAGCCTTCATGTAGTTCTTCCTTTTCTAAATAAATAAACTTAAAAAAAAAAAAGATAGCTCGAAGTTTGTTTCAGACTGTTATATAATGCAACTATACTATTTTGTACTCCAGTACCATAGGTCATTATAACATCCTTATTTGTGTACTGATTAGGTGAATTCTGAACTTGCTGAAGTTGAAACCCTGATACTTTGGCCACCTGCTGAAAAGAACTGACTCACTGAAAAAGACCCTGATTCTGGGAAAGATTGAAGGCAGGAGGAGAAGGGGACACCACATAATGAGGTAGCTGGATGGCATCACTGACTTGATGGACATGAGTTTGAGCAAACTTCAGGAGTTGGTCATGGACAGGGAAGCCTGGCATGCTTCAGTCCATGGGGTCGCAAAGAGTCAGATACGACTGAGCGACTGAATTGAACTGAACTGAATTTGTTTCACCCTTGAACAGGAAGCAACTGCAGACACAGTACTCCACTTTGCACAAGAAACCTCTGGTGCAGGCTTCAAATGAGGCCGCTGATAACATCCTTCTTGGCTTATCTCAGTTTCAGCAAACCAACTTCTCTGCAACCATTATCTGTTCTAATCTCTCTCAGTCAAGGATTGCAGTGAAAGTTCTACTTATGTAAATAGGAAAGCATCACATCTGATTTTTAATCATATTGAGCTACAGAGAATTTCCTTCTTGTAATGGTTCTCTCGTTAGAACTAGGACACGCTTGTGTGTGTATGTGTGTGTGTGCTCAGTAACTTCGGTCCTGTTTGGCTCTTTGCAACCTCATGGACTGTAACCCACCAGGTTCCTCTGTCCACAGGATTTTCCAGGCAAAAATACTGGAGTAGGTTGCCATGCCCTCCTCCAGGGGGTCTTCCAGACTCAGGGATCGAACCTGTGTCTCCTGCATTATAGGCGGATTCTTTACCCACTGAGCCACTTGGGAAGCCCAGGACATTCTTCCTATTTTCTGAATGATAGTTGCATTTGTGCATGAGAAATTAGTGAGGAGGAAGACTCATTGCTGAATCCAGCAAGCTTCCCGAGCACAGAAGGTACTGTGATCGATATCACTCTTGTTGAACACATTAGAGGCAGACATGCTAGGACACCCTCAGTTGTGTGATGTCAAAGAAGCGTTTGCTGCAGGCTTTGGCTTGAAAAGCTTTGAAACATTCCCAGCTTTGCAGGGGTATTATTATATTTTCCACATAAAATGGATCCACTTTTTTATGCTGCCAAAAATGTGGTATACAGGAAAGACAAGTTGGAAAGTTTCCTATGTTTATAGAATTCTGGTTACTGTATGTTTCTCTGATCTATACACACAAGTTAGGACCTGGGCTCCATCAGGAGAGCAATTACTACTGACATATCATACTGTTTAGCCACTAATCTATATATGAAATCGGGTATCTAAGCATTCAGAAAACAAACCTGAGGTAGTACGAAATAGTGGCTAAAAATGTGATTTTAAAGGCATTGTTGCCAATATATGAAATGAGAATATTTATCCTTTGGATTTACTGCACATATTAAATGTTATAATGCAAGTAGAGAAGTACTCATTACTGACACAAATTAAGTATTCTAAAAACGTTACCTACCATCAGCATTATATGATGCTAGAATCCTGGGTTGAAAGTGGGAGCAAGACGATAATCAGACTTTGTTTAAATAATTAAGAATACGAAACTATTTGAAATCACTTGATCAGCTGATCTTTTAAAGATTTGGAATAGCACAGGATTATGCTTAAATTGTCCTTCTCTAAAAGTTCATTGCACACAGGAAGCCTTGCATAATGTTTTGTATGTAGTCTTGGTACAATACTTGTTTGTCAAATAAGTGAATTTTAAAATGAATCAACAGTGTAGCTTTGTCCATCATATAGTATATGATTTGTTCTTTCATTAAAAAATTGTACAGGCATTTATCTTTACCCTCCTTTTGCCTGAGCATATGCTGTGGAATTATTTGAATACAAGTCCATGAATTTCTGGCCCCCATTTATATGAATATATTCATTTCTAGTGATAACGTGTTAGTCATAATAATAATATATTTTACTATTATAGGGTAACAACAGTTTTCAAAACACTCTCACATAGACTTCATGGGAGGAATAGATGGGGATCCTTGTCACTGTTTTATAGAAAAAAAAATTTTAATGATTTAAAAAAACATAATTTAAAAAATTCAACTAAATGAGTAAATGAAAGAAAAGGAAGGGTGTCTGCATATGCTAGTTCTCAGTACATGTTTCTTGGATAGATGGTTGGATGGATAGATGGATAGATGGACAAACCAGTAATAAGTATTCTAAATCTACTACTTTTTCTACTACAGCAAAACAAAGAGATTAAAGAACTATATCTTAGTGATTGTGTCTATTTCTAATTTTTATACCTTTTTATGTGTTTGGCAAAATTATTTACCGTATTTGAAAAGCAAGTTAATCTATGCACAAATAATTGTTGATATCTACTAGGTATTAGACATTGGTGATTAAATGTGGAAAGGAAGAACCTCTTCAAGGAGTTTATTTGGGAATTGGACCCCCTGAACAAGAAATACTACAACAGAAGCATAAATGTGAACTTTTCTGTTATTGATAAACTATGGAAAAGAGAGAATAATATGATAGAGTCTAGAATATAGGACACAAGTTTGGAGATGGTTAATGTTTTGCACAATTAATTGAGGAGTCTTTTCAGAAGTGGCAAATAGGGAGAAGGCAGTTGTGAAAATGCTGTGAGAGTCTTAGCTTTTCTTTCAAAAAGTGTTTGCAAATGGCTTTAATATATCTATATTTACATACATCTATTTTCAAATATTCTTCAATATTATTAAGAAGCCTATTAATTTATAAAATCATCATACCATTCTATTATTACTTATAAACATTCTATGTAACTTTTTAAAACATTGCTAATTTGCAGTACTCTAAAGGCTACTTAATAATTATATTTTACAGTGAGATTGTTTATGCATTTATTTTAAAATCTCTTTTGTCTCTTTCTATTCCTTGCTCTGGTGGCACAGTGGTAACAAATCTGCCTCCCAGTGAAGGAGACACAGGAGACACAGGTTCAATCCCTGGGTCAGGAAGATCCCCTGAAGTAGGAAATGGCAACCCACTCCAGTATTCTTGCTTGGAAGTTTCAATGGACAGAGGAGTCTGCCAGGCAACTTTTCCATGGGGTCACAAAGAGTTAGACACAATTGAGTACCCACACTTGCACACACATTCCTTTCTCTAATTGGATTAAGTCAAATTTTAGGAACCAAAATTTTCCTTTTAAAAAATTCCATTTGTATAAAAACAGTCTGATGAAAATAGATGTACCAAATGATTTAAGACAAGCTAGAGTAAGACAAGAAGATGATGAAGGCAGGAGCATGTGGTTATGCCTTTTCCCCCAAAATTTTGACTGGATATTCATTATTAGTTTTTATACCAATAATGGTTAGAGAAATTCATGATCCAAGTAAATCTTAAGAGATCTGGAGTCTTTCTCCATACCAAGACAAAATTTACAGTGAATCTGAAACAGAACCCCAAGGGGAGTCTTGCAAAGAGCCTATAACTTTCCTGTTGCAATGAAAATATACAAAACAAACAAAAAAAAACTTTAGTATGGCATAGGATCCTTTCCTGACCAGCTTGATGTATCTCTGTGGATGCATCGTGATGGCCCATCAGGGGACACAATCCAAGGCCTACTCTCTGCTGTGGATTTTAGGCAGAGGAACAACCTGCAAACAAGAGAACCCAATCTGTCCAGTCCATCAAAAGGTGAATTGCACTGAATTCGCCATTCAGAATTGAATGAATGAAAGTTGAATTTGCAATTTTCAAACATGCATACAATATAATGCCTAAATTGAGAGTAAAAAAATAAATTAATAAACTACTTTATTTCTGTATTCAGGAGTAAATGAGATAAATACATGTAGAAGAAAGTGATAAAAGCAGCATGGTAAGAGTGGGGGTAGGGGTTGTGATGATACAGATATTTATTCACTATATAACCTAAGAATTTTAAGGCACCAAACTCAGGCTTCTTAAAAGCATTTAGTTCAGCATAACACTGAGTGCTTACTATGTGTGGGAAATTGGATGTAGGTCAGTTTTATTGGTATCCTCTAAACCAAACCCAGTGCTTAGTATATGCACCATAAATATTTTTGAATTAATGAGTGAATAAAACTGCATGGCTCTTTCAAGGATCCGATTCCAAAGCAAAATTGAACCATAGTTTTGGGGGGTTTTTTGATCTGATTTCATCTCTTATGTTCGCTATCTCACTTAAAGTGAGATATGTTTCTAATCACCTAAGTTGACTTTAGCTATTTCCTCACTTGAATTGTTTTGCTATTACTGTTACAATACTTGACCACAAACTCGGTGGTTTTTAACAACACCCATCTATTGTCCCACTGATCGATAGATCAAAAGTCTCACTGAGCTCCCCTGAGTTTTCTGCTCCGGGTCTCACAAGGCTGAAATCAAGGTACTTGCTGGACTGGCTCTTTTTGGAGGCTCTGGGTGAAGAATTTCAGTCCAAACTCATTCAAGTTGTTGGCTGAATTCAGTTGCTCATGGCTTCAGGACAGAGGTCATCATCCTCTTGCTGGTTGATAGCTGGGAGTCACTTGTAGCTTCTAGAGGCAGTTCTCACCTCTGCCTTTCCATCTTCAAATGGCAGCGCCCGTCTTTATGGGTAGAGTGCTTCTCATTCTTTAAATCCTTCTGACTTTCTCCTCTGCTCCCTGGTAGAGAAAAAGCTGTTTTTCAAGGACTTGTGTGATTAGACTAGCACAATCTGGATCATCTCCCCTTTGTCATATAACAGAACATAACCACAGGAATGATATCAGGAGGTGAGCATCTTGGAGCCATCCTGAAATTCTGCTTACTAGCCTCCCTATCACAGTTCACTTGAATCACTGAGTGTTACAGGTTCTCACCCTCACTCCTTTGCATTACTGCTGCTGCTGCTAAGTCACTTCAGTCGTGTCCGACTCTGTGCGACCCCATAGACAGCAGCCCACCAGGCTCCTCTGTCCATGGGATTCTCCAGGCAAGAACACTGGAATGGGTTGCCATTTCCTCCTCCAATGCATGAAAGTGAAAAGTCAAAGCGAAGTCGCTCAGTCGTGTCCGACTCTTAGCGACCCCATGGACTGCAGCCTACCAGGCTCCTCCATCCACGGGATTTTCCAGGCAAGAGTACTGGAGTGGGGTGCCACTGCCTTCTCATTTGCATTACTACTGCATATAAATTAAGGAAGTGGGCTGGTGTATTTGCCAGAATTGGTAGAAACTGAAGAACATATGTCTCCCCTAGGCAGTAGCCCAATGTTAGGTTTTCAATAAAAGTCTAGAAATCCGGATTTGGAGAGAAAAGTATCTATTTCAACTATATCAGTATTTCTTCAATCTATGTGGATCAAAACAAATATTTGTGATGCCTAGATCTTACCATGGTTTATCATTTTATAATCTCCACACTAGACTCTGCACCAAATTTTAGTTCTTCTCAAAACAGGGGCTGTAAATGCATATCTCCAACATCTAAAATTTCTGCGACACCAATGCATATTCAATGAATTAATGGTTACATTCATCTTTTAGTTAAAATAGGTAATGGTATATGTCACCTGCTTCTTTCACAGGAATGTATTGAGAATTAGATATTTTTTTATCTGCTTATTAATAGTCACTGCATCTGGTTTATGATCACAAGAGAGAGTGTATTTTAAGGAATAAGGAGTGCCTTAGAAGCAAGTGAAAGTGTGAAAGTCACTCAGTCGTGTCCGACTCTTTGCAATCCCATGGACTTAGTCCGTGGAATTCTCCAGGCCAGAATACTGGAGTGGGCAGCCTTTCCCTTCTCCAGGGGATCTTCCCAACCCAGGTCTCTCACATTGCAGGTAGATTCTTTACCAGCTGAGCCACAAATGAGGAATAAGGAGTGCCTTAGAAACAAAGGCACTCCTAATATATAAAGAAAATGTTTCTACCATTGAAACTGAGACTGCTCAAGAAAAAACATTAGACTTTTGACAACATTTATAATTCCCGTTATTTAGAGATTTACCAAAAGTATTTATTCAGTGGATGAAGCCCTACTTTAAATGCCCGCAACCCCCTAAGCTAGTTTATTGGATACTTTACAAATGGACCTTGTACTCTACCTAAGTCCCATGATTTTGAATACATTATCAATCCCTGATAAACTACAGATTTTTCACATGGCTCTTTAACTGTATAATAAGTTTTACCTAATATTACATTTAGCACCCACTTTGATGTCTCATCCAAAATTTAAATGCGATATGCTTTCAAAAATGAAAAGTGTGGAAGTGTTAGTCTCTCAGTCATGTCCGACTCTTTGTGATCCCATGAACTGTAGCCTGCCAGGCTCCTCTGTTCATGGCAAGAATTCTTGTCCAGGCAAGAATACTGGAGTGGGTTGTCATTTCCTTCTCCAGGAGATCTTCCCAACCCAGGGATTGAACCTGGGTTTTCTGCATTGCAGGCAGACTCTTCACCATCTGAGCCATCAGGGAAGCCCTTTCAAAAAGTAAGATGGCCCAAATGATTGAGTGGGTGCTAGGTGGGGGAAGGATTAAGAGCATGAATGATGGCTTTACTGAATTACCTCAGTCAATGACAGAGATGAAATATCCATCAACAAAAAATCCAGGCAATAAACTGTGAACTCCTGGGACAAATATCATGCTTCATTTCCTTGGACCCTGAGAATCTATTTGTTTCCATAGCAAAGAAAATGCATCATTGAGCTCAGAGGCAATCAGCAAGGAACAGCAGAACTGCCAGCGTTATTGCTACTGTCCAAAGATTAATGGCATCCACTGGATTAGTCTGAAGATAAACTTGGAGCTAGAATGTTGTTCACAGTGTCACTTACTGTCAAAATGAAAGAATATTGTCTTAGGACTTCCCTAGTGGTACAGCGGCTAGGAATCCACTTGCCATTTAATGAGACATAGGTTCAATCCCTGGTCCAGGAAGATTCCACATGCCACAGGGCAACTACGCCGATGCACCACAACCACTGAGCCCACATGCTGCAACTAGGAAGCCTATGCACCAGAGCCTCTGCTCCACAACAAAAGCCACCGCAGTGAGAAACCCACACACCACAACAGAGAGCAGCCCTCGCTCTTGGCAACTAGAGAAAGCCTGTGCACAGCAATGAAGACCCAGCACAACCAAAAAGTAATTGATTGATTAATAATTAATTAACTAAAAAAGACTACTATAATAAAGAATATGAGCTTAGATAAAAGATTTAAAAATAAAAGATCGTTCTGGGTTCATCAATAGAATATATGGCTTCACAGACATTGTCTCCCAGCAGATAAATAAAAATGTTATTATTCTCTCTTTCATACTCAAACAGTAAATTCCAAAGGGGCAAGACACTGGATTCAGATAAATCATTAGCCATTTTCAATCAGCAAGGCTTACTTTTTTCATTTGAAGTTTTATGTGCTTTATGAAAAGAATGATTTTTATAAACTGGAAAGAAACCTGGCATTCTTAAAAACTGTGAAGAAAGTTAATTTACACTTTGAGGTAAAATGTTCTGATTTTTATTTTATGATTACCTATATAAAACTAAATTTAGTTATCTAACCAGTAGTGTCTGGTGTCATATCAGTTGAGTTGGTACTGAATTCTCAGAAAAATAAATAACATGAAATTATTTGTTTTAAGGGAAGTAAAGCTCATACTATAAAAGACAGCTGCTTTTCAAATAACAGCAACTGGAATTTTAATATAACTTATGAGAATTTTGTTTTCCTCCTTTTGGGGGGATGTTTTAAGTCAAATATAGTAACTCAAATCTACAGTTTGACTTTCTTCCCTCCAGGCGTTCTTATGTTCAATTGCCACTATTTTTAGCTTTCAGCAGTTGTTCCAAGAACATATCTTTTCTCAGAAAGCAATATTTTCTCTACTTTCAAAGAAAAAATTTAGGAAAAGTTCAGAAAATGCAGAAGCCCTAAAAATGTACTTGGCCTGCTTCTTCTCAGAACTGAAAAACAGTCGGGTCTCTTCAGTTCAGCCTCTCTAAAGAATAAAGGCAACAGCAGAATTTATGGTTGTAACTAACTTGACCAACGGTAACCTATCAAACTTAGACTCAGTACCATCCAAGCACTTATGTTCCCTATTGTTAACTAACCTACCTAATTGTCACTTGTTCTGACCAATCAAGACTGGTCTCGATAGTTTACAAATATTAGCCTGAGAGGCTCCATTGTTCTTTTCAGTTTTCTGTTTTAAAAAATTGGGAGCCTTGCAGTAGAATCATTTCTGATCAGCATGTGATAATCAGGCAGAGTATGCAATAATTGCAAGAATGCACAGTTATGTGCATTCTTACCGTAGGGATGTGAGGGCTTCCCAGTGGTGCTAGTGGTAAAGAACCCGCATGGCAATGCAGGAGACATAAAAGATGCTGGTTTGATCCCTGGATTGGGAATATCCCCTGGAAGAAGGCATGGCTACTCACTCCAGTATTCTTGCATGGAGAATCCCATGAACAGAGGAAACTGGTGAGTTTCAGTCCACAGGGTCACAAAGAATCGGACATGACTGAAGCAACTTAGCACCCACATAAGAATGTGACCTAATGATATATTGTAGGGATGTGATATAATAACATATTGTAGAGAGGTGATACAATGTAATATGTGCTATGAGTTACAAATAAACAGGAACAAGTGATATTGGTATAAAAATATCTAGAAAAATATGACGTCAGGAGTCAAGAATAATTCACAAGAATGAAAATGATTAAAAATGAAAACTAGTAGAGTAGTTGTTTGTATACTTAATAGTAAAACAATACATTTCTAGTCTGCTCTCTTCCACTTATAGAAGATGTTGGAGAGTGGGGAGGCTGACATTTTAAAGCCTTTGCTGTATGATAAGGTCTTTAGTTAGTTCTTTGGTCATTGCTGTGTATAATGAGTCTTTTGGAGATAAGGTTGAGGCTCAGAGGTGAGTAGATTGTGAAGGATTAACTTGAAAGACACTATTAAAAGATGCTGGGTCAGAAAATTGCAAGAGTAGAGTGAGGTGAGGGAGGCCTTAAGAAAGGTGTGTGTGTGTGTGTGTGTGTGTGTGTGTGTGTGTGTGTGTGCACGCGCATGCTTTCAGTCATGTCTGACTCTTGATGTACTTAGTCGATCAGTCATGTCCGACTCTTTGAGATTCTTTGGACTATAGCCCACCAGGCTTCTCAGTCCATGGAATTTTCAGGCAAGAATACTGGAGTGGGTTTCCATTTCCTTCTCCAAGGGATCTTCCCAACCCAGAGAACAAACTGGTGTCTCTTGCATCTCCTGCATTGGCAGGCAGATTCTTTACCACTAGCACCACCTGGGAACCAAGAAAGGGATGGATCTGAGTAACATGATTGGAGAGGTAAGGGCAACCATAAGACTTAAGAACAAGGATAGGCAATAATTAATTTTCAGTTATGTGCATTCGACAGCTGTAAAAAAAAAGTCACTGCATTGTACCCAAAGTTGGGTACAATCTGAAACAAACACAGTGCCAGCAGTCTAGTGGACACAATCATTTTCAAGACTTAACTCAAATGTCATCTGTGCTTTGTGACTTCACCTAATCCACTCCTCTCCCAAGAAGTCCATCAGAAGAAAGTAAACTTTTCTCTTTTCTTTAATTTTTACTAAAATACAATTGATCTACAATGTTATGTTAGCTTCAGGTATACAGCAAAGTGATTCAGTTTTGTGTATATATATATTCTTTCTTAGATTTTTTTTCCATTATAGGTTATTCCAAGATATTAAATAGAGTTCCTTGTACTATACAGTTAGTCCTTGTAATCTATTTTATATATAGTAGTCTTTACATTTTAGTCCCAAATTCCTAATTTATCCCTCCCTCATTCTCCTTTTGTTAACCATAAGTTTGTTGTCTATGTTTGTGAGTCTATTTCTGTTTTGAAAATAAGATCATTTATATCATTTTTTTTAGATTCCACATATAAGCAATGTCATATGATATAAGCAAGTATCATATCATATGATGTACTTTCAGTTCAGTTCAGTTCAGTCACTCAGTTGTGTCCAACTCTTTGTGACCCCATGGACTGCAGCACGCCCATCACCAACACCCAGAGCTTGCTCAAACGCATGTCCATTGAGTCAGTGATACCATCCAACCATCTCATCCTTTGTCGTCCCCTTCTCCTCCCTTCTCCTCTCTTCAATCTTTCCCAGCATCAGAGTCTTTTCAAATGAGTCAATTCTTCTCATCAGGTGGCCAAAATATTGGAACTTCATCTTCAGCATCAGTCCTTCCAATGAATATTCAGGACTGATTCCTTTAGGATTGACTGGTTGGATCTCCTTGCAGTCCAAGGGACTCTTGGGAGTCTTATCCAACACCACAGTTCACAAGCATCAATTCTTTGGCGCTCAGCTTTCTTTATGGTCCAACTTTCACATTCATACATGACTACTGGAAAAACCATAGCTTTGACTAGATGGACCTTTTTTGGCAAAGTAATGTCTCTGCTTTTTAATATGCTGTATTCTTAGGTTGGTCATAACTTTTTCAGTTTTGCAGGTACAAAAGTCACTGCATTGTACCCAAACTTGGGTACAATCTGACACAAACACAGTGCCAGCAGTCTAGTGGACACAGTCATTTTCAAGACTTAACTCAAATGTCATCTGTGCTTTGTGACTTCACCTAATCCACTCGTCAACTTCATGGCTGCAGTCACCATCTGCAGCAATTTTGGAGCCCAAAAAGATAAAGTGTCACTATTTCCATTGCTTCCCCATCTGTTTGCCATCAAGTGATGGGACCAGATGCCATGATCTTAGTTTTCTGAGTGTTGAGTTTTAAGCCAGCTTTTTCACTCTCCTCTTTCATTTTCATCAAGAGGCTCTTTAGTTCTTCTTTGCTTTCTGCCATAAGGGTGATGTCATCTGCATATTTGAGATTATTGATATTTCTCCTGGCAATCTTGATTCCAGCTTGAGCTTCATTCAGTACATCATTTCTCATGATGTACTCTGCACATAAGTTAAATAAGCTACTTAGTATGATAATCTCTAGGTTCATCTATGTTGCTGCAAGTAGCATTATTTCATTCTTTTCATGACTGAGTAATGTTCCATCGTTTATATTACTACATCTTCTTTATCCATTCCTCTGTCTAGAGACACTTATGTTGCTTCCATGTTTTGGCTATTGTAAATAGTGCTGCTGTGAACATTTAGGGTGCATGTATCTTTTTAAATTAATTTTTTTCCCTGAAAGGTAACCTTTTCTTGCTCTATGTTCCCACAGTACCTCATCTATAACTTCTAGAAATGACCTACCTGAATTATCTAGTATTGCTTTGAAAATCTGTCTCATCAATAATACCATGAACTATTTTAAATCAAGGACCTTGTCTAGTCATTTGGACCCCGTAATCCTAGCACTATGCCTGCCTTGCACACAATAACCAATATCTTGGTTGAAAGAAATCAGTCAAGGCAATCTTCCACAGGTGAACTTTTTAAAAAGAAAGAAAAGGTAAAAGTAAAAAGCCTCAAAACCCACTTATTGATCAAATGTATAAATTTGATAAATATATAGATAAATAGAGAAACCAAAATTAATTGTATTGTTGGCTAGTCAATCAATCATGTCTGACTCTTTGCAACCCCTTGAACTGCAGCACTCCAGGCTTCCCTGTCCTTCACCATCTCCTGGACCTTGCTCAAACTTATGTCCATCGAGTCAGTGATGCCAACCAGCCATCTTGTTCTCTGTTGTACCCTTCTTCTCCTGCCTTCAATCTTTCCCAGGCCCTTTTCTCAGAGTCTTTTCTAATGAGTCGGCTCTTCACATCATGTGGCCAAAGTATTGGAGCTTCAGCTTCAGCATTAGTCCTTCCAATGAGTATTCGGGATTGATTTCCTTTAGGATTGACTGGTTGGATCTCCTTGCAGTCCAAGGGACTCTCAAAAGTCTTCTCCAGCACACAGTTCAAAAGCATCGATTCTCCGGCACTCAGACTTCTTTATGGTCCAACTCTCATCCAAAATGACTACTGGAAAAACCATAGCTTTGACTATACAGACTTTTGTCAGCAAAGAAATGTCTCTGCTTTTTAATATGCTGTCTAAGTTTGTCATAGCTTTTTTCCAAGGGGCAGGCATCTTTTAATTTCATGGCTTCAGTTATCATCTGCAGTGATTTTATAAAGTCTGTCACTGTTTCCATTGTTTCCCCATCTATTCACCGTGAAATGATGGGACGAGATGCCATGATGTTTGTTTTTTGAACGTTGAGTTATATTAGGATATCAGTTAGTGTCCAATGGTTCAGTGGGTAAGCAATTCACCTCCTGCCAATGCAGGAGACACAGGAGATGCGGATTCAATCCCTGAGTCAGGAAGATCCCCTGGAGAATGGGAAAGTTACCCACTCTTGTATTCTTGCCTGGAGAATCCCATGGACAGAGGAGCCTGGAGGACTATAGTCCCATAGGGTAGCAAAGAGTCAGACATAACTTAGCAACTAAACACATCAATTAGTGTGAACTTTTAATGTTTCACAGGTCATGGTCTAGGACACATGACACTTTGTACATGAGTCAATTATGGCATTTATAAGGTTGTTTTGCTACTAATTGTTTTCAAATTTTTCATTAGACTGTAAACTCTGTTGATACCAAGACTGTTTTATATATAGTGCTATGCTTAGCTGCTCAGTTGTGTCCAATTCTTTGCAACTCTATAGACTGGAGCCCACCAGGCTCCTATGTTCATGGGGATTTTCCAGGCAAGAATACTAGAGTGGGTTCCCATGCGCTCCTCCAGGGGATCTTCCCAACCCAGGGATTGAACTCAGGTCTCCTGCATTGCATGCAGATTCTTTACTGTCTGAGCCACTGGGGAAGCCCTGTATACATTTCCAGCTGTTGCACAGCTGGAATATATAATAAGGGCCTAGAAAAAGTTTGAGAAAGGAAGAAGGAAAAGGAAGGAATAAAATGGAAAAGTTTAAAAGAGTGGGGAAAGGGGGGTAAAATTTTAAAACTCTGGTATAAAAATATTACAAAAGAATTTTTTGCCAGGTTGAGGCTGTCTAGGCTAAATAAGTTTCTCCGACACGTCAGGGCTTCCAAGTTGACAGTGATTGAGCCAAAAGAAAAGCTGATTCTTCCTCGTCTTCTCCTTGTCCCTCAGGTGCCACATGCATATCTGACTAACGTCAAAACAGAAAGCTGGACTCCTTGTACAAAAATGTGCTGGCAAGTCATCTGGTGACCTTTAAGAAACAATCATTGCAAATGGGCATGGGAGCAAGAGGAAATGATCTTCATCTGGGCCACTTCTCTTCTGCACATGCCGGCTGGCGAAGAGGCAGGCATACAGTTACAAGGAGCACAACTTTTGTTTTCCAACTGCCTGCCCAAACCTTCCAGTATTTTCCACAGCTTTACTGAAAAAAAAAAAAAAATACAAGTGTAACAGGATGTGAAAACTCCCCCCACATCCTGAGACCATTCCCCTCCATGCAGCTCAGGCCCTGGCCTCTTCTTACTCAGCCAGTGTGATCTGCGTCAATTGCGTTAACAGCCCAATACCCAGAGCAAATATTGGTCTTTCTTCTTCCTGTGTCCCTAAGTTTTCTCTTTATCCACATGCACCTGGGAATTCCCCAAAGTCAGGAAGTATTGCCTCGGTTGTATTTGCTAGCTCAGTGTAGATAAACGCAGCTCATCATCCCTCAACCCTTTTCTTTCCCAGAGTAGGGTCCAACTGCCTACTTAAAGCTATTATCTGGGGCTCTTTTTAAAATACTTTGTAGAGTGAGATGGCAGGCTCATTGGTCTGTAGAATAATAGTACTTTGACACTTTTCAAAGTTTCTGCTTATACATTGTTTGCTCAGTTCAGTTCAGTTCAGTCACTCAGTCGTGTCCGACTCTTTGCGACCCCATGAATCGCAGCACGCCAGGCCTCCCTGTCCATCACCAACTCCCGGAGTTCACTCAGATTCACGTCCATCGAGTCAGTGATGCCATCCAGCCATCTCATCCTCTGTCGTCCCCTTCTCCTCCTGCCCCCAATCCCTCCCAGCATCAGAGTCTTTTCCAATGAGTCAACTCTTCACATGAGGTGGCCAAAGTACTGGAGTTTCAGCTTTTAGCATCATTCCTTCCAAAGAAATCCCAGGGCTGATCTCCTTTAGGATGGACTGGTTGGATCTCCTTGCAGTCCAAGGGACTCTCAAGAGTCTTCTCCAACACCACAGTTCAAAAGCATCAATTCTTCGGCGCTCAGCTTTCTTCACAGTCCAACTCTCACATCCATACATGACCACAGGAAAAACCATAGCCTTGACTAGATCGACCTTTGTTGGCAAAGTAATGTCTCTGCTTTTGAATATGCTATCTAGGTTGGTCATAACTTTCCTTCCAAGGAGTAAGCGTCTTTTAATTTCATGGCTGCAGTCACCATCTGCAGTGATTTTGGAGCCCCCCAAAATAAAATCTGACACTGTTTCCACTGTTTCCCCTCTATTTCCCATGAAGTGACATTGCTTGCTACTGACTAGTTAATGGGAACTGACAGCTCCTGTTATTCTTCTAATGAAGACACAAGTGCATGCAGGAAATGTGTTTTATTTATTTCTTTGTTTCTCTGTTGCTTGTTTTTGAAACAAAAGGAAGAGATGAGGAAATGAAGTTGCTTTGTTTTTTAGAATACAGTCTTTTAGGGTTAAAAACTCTGGTATATTAGTTTTCAAAAATCATATTGAAGTAGTCAGAAATTTGGATAGAGGTTACTTTTTTCTAAAAGATAAATTTCTAGTTTAAGTAAAGGAGGTCAAGCAGAAATGAAGGTAAGCTACTTCTGCTTCTGCTAACATTCAAGAAGCAATGTTACATTAGAGATAATTCGACTTCAGATATAAGTCTTTACCAGCAGCTGATTATAAGTAATTACATAATGTTCAGAAGTGAATCTAATATGTAGTACAGCTGATTAAAAATATTTTTCCATTTTGAATAAATCTGTGAGTTCTAGTACATATAATAGTCACTGTATATCTGGCTGTGGGTAAAATGTGAGGATGTAAATGCTTGTGAATAGAATTCATATAATATCACCAGTTAAAAAACTTTATTTGGATTGCCGTCTCTTTTTCAGATATCATACGGGAATATACTTCTAAATCTCTTCATCTTTGTCCTCCTCTGTTCATATTTCTTCTTAGAAATTTCTGTGTGTGAATCTTTGGAGCTATAAGAATGCACTCCTATGATCTCAAATTTTACCTAAGCAAAGGAAAGGCTTCTTTTCAACAAACTGGCATAAAATTAGGTTTGCCATACAGCACAGCTGGCATCACTCCATGGGACCCAACATTCATAGGAGACATCATAAATTAACGGGGCTACTCTCTGACTCAATCCTGCCGAATACAGAACTCAGGCATCTACGGAAACCTATCTCTTGGACTGGTGATAGAGCTGGAGGAAGTCAATTAGATTCTCTAAATTCCTTCTCAATGCCTTATACTGGCATTTTTTGTTTTATCCCACTTAACAGATACTCCATTTTTTACAAACTTAAAGTCTGAAAGTCTATTCAGCACCATTTTCCCAACAGCATCATTTTTAAATTAAAATCTATGCAGTTTTTTCAGACATAATACTATGACACACCTAAAAGACTCTATCATACTGTCAATACAACTTTTATATGCATTGGGAAGCCAAAAACTTGATGTGACTCCTCTCATATTTAAAATGGATAACCAAAACGGACCTACTGTATAGCATAGGGAACTCTGCCCAATATTCTTTAATAACCTAAATGGGAAAAGAATAGATACTTGTATATGTATTATGTATGTATGTGTTACTTTGCTGTACACTTGAATCTAACAAAAGATTGTTAATCAACTATACTCCAATATAAAATAAAAATTAAATACAATAAAAATATAAATAAACCCCCCAAACCTTGATGTGATTCACTTTCTTATAATATCTTCTTTATTGCCATGATCTGGAACCAAGGCCACCATATCTTCAAGGTCTGCCTGTCATTGTGGTTTCTTACCTATTGTGATCATTCTGAGGGCTCCTCATGGCTAAGTTGAGAAACATGGTCGTATTATGATTGTTGTTTGTTGCTATTCAGTCGCTAAGTCCTGTCTGACTCTTTCTGTGACCCCAGGGACTGTAGCCTGTCAGGATCCTCTGTCCCTGGGATTTCTCAGGCAAGAATACTGGGGTAAGTTGCCATTTTCTCCTCCAGGGGTTCTTCCCCACCCAGGGATCAAACCTGGGTTTCCTGTGTCGCCTGTGTCTCCTGCATTGATAGGCAGACTCTTTACCATCTGAGCCACCAGGGAAGCCCAATATTATGACTACCTACCATTTTTCATCACACTTTACTGTAACATATCATGATCATACGTTACTGTAACAGAGAGAAAAGGATTACTGACCTCTCTGGTGTTATGACTCAGATAGCTTTCTGGAATACTAATAGTGCTGGACGAGACCTTGCTCCTGGAGCAGCTAGCGCCACGACAGGAGGGTCTGCAGCTGTGGAAGGAGCACATTCCGTTCCTTCCTTGATCAGCCAGATTAAACAAGAGCAGGGCTCCCCTCATCTCTGCAGCTGTGTTCCAGCCGGGACTGGAGAGGTGCCCCTGACACATGGTGTTTCCTACTAAGAAAAGTGCTAAAATTACCCAGAAGTTCCTCAAATCCTGGCACGAGGGAGGCCACACAGTCAGCACGGCTCCCCTCTCCTTTTCAGCAGTTTTCCTTGCTATTTTTGGAGCAAGTTACCTGTGGCATTTTGGAGGATTTATCATTGTTGTGTCTTAAACCTGTAACTCTCTAGTAATGACCAAATGGTGGAAATTTCAGCAAACGCAGTTTTTGACTATCTGAATTCCTCCACATGCACACCTGGCATTTGCAACCTGAGTCCTAGGAAACCTCATGAAATAAAGTCTCCTGACGGGGGTGTGTGCATCTATTGGGCCCCATCTTCAGGATTGCCTCTTTGGGGCTTCCCTGGTGGCTTAGATAGGAAAGAATGTGCCTGCAATGCAGGAGACCCAGGTTCAATCCCTGAGTCGGGAAGATCCCCTGGAGATGGGAATGGCAACCCACTCCAGTATTCTTGCCTGGAGAATCCCATGGACAGAGGAGACTGGCGGGCTACAGTTCAAGGGGTGACAAAGAGTCAGACACTACTGAGCGACTAGCACTTTGGGGCAAAGGTGCCGTTCCTTCCAATAAAGCATCTGGGGGTGAAGGGCGGGAGGCCTCATCGTCGAGCCCAGGTCAGAGGCACGACGCACAGGTGGCTTCGCACAGTGGAAGCTGGCAGCCTGCTCCCTGTGTGAGCAGCCTTGGTTCCAAGCCCTCAACATGACTGTCACCTCTCTCCTGGGAGTGCTTGTGAGGGTGTGTAGGGAAGAGATTAGCATTTGAATCGGTGAACTGAGAAAAAGCAAATCTTTCTCATCGAGGTTGCATCACCCAATCCACTGAGGGCCTGAATAGAACAAAAAGCCTGGTGGCCCAGGCTGTAAAGACTCTGCCTGCAATGCAGGAGACCAGTGTTCCATCCCTGAGTCGGGAAGATCCCCTGGAGAAGGGAAGGGCTACTCACTCCAGTGCTCTCACCTGGAGAATGCCACAGACAGAGGAGACTGGTGGGCTACAGTCTATTGGGTCCCAAAGAGTTGGAAATGACTGAGCGACTAACACTTTCACTTTCTCTCTGTGTCTCTCGGATCTCCATCTTCTCCTGCCCTTGGGCCATCGATAGTCCAGGTTCTTGGGCCTTGGATAGGAAATTACACCATCAACCTCCAATTCTCAGGCCTTCCTATTCAGACTGAATTACACCAGCAGCTTTTCAACTTCTCCAGCCTGCAGACGGTTCTCTCTGTCACCATAACCCTGTGAGTCAATCCCTATAATAAATTTCCACTTATAAATACCTATATATACCCTATTTGTTCTGTTGCTCTGGAGAACCCTAATACAGGCCTCATAGGATGGCCGTGTTGTACCAACAATTTTATATTTAGTTAAAATTTATTTATACTCTTTTTATTTTGGAAGTTTAAAAAATAGGAAAAGTAGCCATAAAAGTATACCTCTTTGGGGGAGAAACTAAATTAATATATAGCTTATTTTAAAATAAATATATATTGAAAGATCAGCTGTTATCCTTATGGGAATTCCCTTGTGTGTTGTTTGTTTTTCCATGCAAATTGGGACCAAAAGAAAGCAGGAGTCACAATACTCGTATCAGATAAATTAGACTTTAAAACAAAGGCTGTGAAAAGAGACAAAGAAGGTCACTACATAATGATCAAAGGATCAATCCAAGAAGAAGATATAACAATTATAAATATATATCCACCCAACATGGGAGCACCGCAGTATGTAAGACAAATCCTAACAAGTATGAAAGGAGAAATTAACAATAACACAATAATAGTGGGAGACTTTAATACCCCACTCACACTTATGGATAGATCAACTAAACAGAAAATTAACAAGGGAAAAAAAAAAAAAAAAACATGTATCTATAAAGTTCACTAAAGCAAAGCACAGTAAAATGAGGTATGGCAATAAAAGGCGTTAAATTTATCAAATAAAAAAAAATAAATAAAGTGCTGAAAAATTAAAGCTGAAAAAAAAATTTTTTTCATATACTTTTGCCTTACTGCTTGAGTTTTTTATTTTTTTGGATCCAAATCTTTAATTAGTTTAATTTTTAAATGTAAACCTTATATATAAAGTTTATTTCTGATTTGTTGCTATATTATCAGAGTATTTTACTAAAAAATCTTTTTTCAATTCACTGATTCACAATGATGATTTTGCTGTTTATTTGCCAAGAGTTCAGCTACAATCATGGTTGGGGGTTTCACGTTCTGTTGTTATGATTACTGTAAAAATTAACTAGTCTGTTAGAATACTTTATCTCTCTTTCTGTATAAAATAAATAAATAAATAAATAAATGTATAATCTAAAAATTCATTTTTAAAAAGTAAAACATAGTAGGTATCTATTTGCTTCATTGGTCACTGTACTCCTTAAAAGTAAGGAGTGTATTTTCTCTATATACAACCTGTATGCAGTGCAATACTGACAGGTAGCAGGCACTAAATACATTTTTTCACACAATGAACTCCTTTCAAGTGCATTTAAAATATAAAAATTAATTTATACAGCTTTCATTGTGTAACCTATCTATTCCATGAGAAATATGATATCTGAATTCTAGCATGTGAGTAATACAATGTGAAGCTTTTAATTTGCTCATTAAATAAGTTCAATGAAACCCACATGTTTTTATTATGCCAAACACCTGCTGAGCATTCAAGTTCTTGAGATAGAAAATTTTGATTTAGGAGCATTTCTCACAAATAATCATGGACAATAAATTTGGGGAAGTTTTGTTTGTTTCTATTTGAAGTAGTTAGAAATAGCCATGTCAAGGCAATGGCATCCCACTCGAGTACTCTTGCCTGGAAAATCCCATGGATGGAGGAGCCTGGTAGGCTGCAGTCCATGGGGTCGCTAAGAGTCGGACACAACTGAGCGACTTCACTTTCACTTTTCACTTTCATGCATTGGAGATGGAAATGGCAACCCACTCCAGTGTTCTTGCCTGGAGAATCCCAGGGACGGGGAAGACTGGTGGGCTGCCATCTATGGGGTCGCACAGAGTCGGACACAACTGAAGTAACTTAGCAGCAGCCATGTCACTATTTTTAATGAACACAAGACAAGAAAAGACAAGGGAAGGAAACACTGGGTTCAAAACCAATAATTATAGCACATGTTTTTTAAAAGGCTGTATTAAGATGAACTTTCTTGTTCTTCTTATGTAATGTTAATAGAAAATGTGAAATTCTATTAGGATTGCATTCAAGACATCTATGCATTTCCTCAAATGCTCACCCACCATTTAGGCAATATTTAAATCTTTAAAATTCTTAAGCTGGGAGTCAGACTACAGAAATTTACCACTGTCTTTGCGAAGGGACAGATCTACCACAAGAGAGCAGTGTACTTCTAAGTCAATCTTAAGACTTAATAAGATTAGAAACAGCACTCTGTCCTGGAAAAGAAATATTTGCACACTGAACTCAGGCTGATTATGTTCTTCACAGCCAAAGATGGAGAACCTCTGTATTGGAATGGAGATAAAAGAGAGAAATCATTAGCTCAATAGTTTCAAAGGCAAGAGAAACAAGTGGAATAGTCTGCCGGCACTTTGGTCATTTTCCATTCATGCCACAAGAGGGCACCTCTTCTTCCATCCCAGCTGTGCTGCCCACCCCGAGACAGTTTGTTTTTTAAAACCGGGTGGGTGATCAGCCCTCTAGTTTTGAAAAATGATTGTTTCTTATAAGTAGAAGTTTAAGAAGCTTAAGAATTTTTCTTTACCTACTTATGAAAATTTTCTATTTTTTAACAGTGGGTTTCTGTTCAAGATGATCAACTATTAGACCAATGACATGCAGAATTGTTTTCACTGTATTTGAGGGATTTTCTCCTCCCTGAGCAGAGGCTTATTTAATACAAGCAATGCTGGGTTTCACATGGTCCCTAGCTTCCGGTATGAGGTCAGAACTCCCTCAACAAAACCAACAGAAGTACTTCATCAAATAATAACGTTTCATCCCTGAAGAAGATAAATTATTTTTTGAGGAAAATTATTTCATTATGTAACGTTACAATTGGGCTTTTCTGATGTTAGCTGGATAATTTGCTAGCTGGAACACTTGCCTTCATTGTGACTTTTGATTGGCACTGTCCATCATTAAAGTCCTTAAGCCTGAGGCACTTCTGGGCTCTAGAGCAGCACCTGGGTCTGTGGTTCCTCTTTGTCATACTGGGTGCTGTGCTCCACTGCCTAGGAAGAGGAATGAAGAGAGCAGAATGAATGTGAATGGCTTAAATAAGCATCATAGATCACAGCCTTGTCGTGATGAAGGGGTTTGGGTAATTTAAGGAAGCTATGAGCCATGCTGCGCAGGGCCACCCAAGACAGACAGGTCATAGTGAAGAGTTCTGACAAAACGTGGTCCACGTGAGGAGGAAATGGCAAACCACTCCAGCATTCTTGCTGGGAGAACCCCATGGAAAGCATGAAAAGGCAAAAGATATGGTCCTGGAAGATGAGTCCCCAGGTCAGAAGGAGTCTAATATGCTGCTGGGAAAGAGCAGAGGGCAATTTCTAATAGCTCCAGAAAGAATGAACTGGCTGGGCCAAAGCGGAAACAACACTCAGTTGTGGATGTGTCTGGTCGTGAAAATAAAGTCCAGTGCTGTAAAGAACAATACTGCATAAGAACTTGGAATGTCAGGTAAATGACTCAAGGTAAATTGGATGTGGTCAAGTAGGAGATGGCAAGAGTGAACACTGACATCTTAGGAACTAGTGAACTAAAATGGACAGGAATGGGCAAATTTAAATCAAATGACCATTATACTACTATCATGGGCAAGAATTCCATATAAGAAATGGAGTAGCCCTCATAGTCAACAAAAGAGTCTGAAATGCAGTACTTGGGTGAAATCTCAAAAATGACAGAATAATCTCAGTTCGTTTCCAAGGTAAACCATTCAATGCCACAGTAATCCAAGCCTATGCCCCAATCACTGATGCTGAAGAAGCTGAAATTGACCAGTTCTATGAAGACATACAGCACCTTCCAGAACTAACACAATAAAAGACATCCTTTTCATCATAGAGGATTGGAATGCAAAAGTAGGAAGTCAACAGATATTTGGAATAACAGGCAAGTTTGGTCTTGGAGTACAAAATGAAGCAGGGCAAAGGCTAACAGAGTTTTGTCAAGAGAGCACGCTGGTCATAACAAACACCTTTTCCCAACAACCCAAGAGATGACTCTACACATGGACATCACCAGATGGTCAATACTGAAATCAGGCTGATTATGTTCTTTGCAGCCAATGATGGAGAAGCTCTATACAGTCAGCAAAAACAAGACCAGGAGATGACTGTGGCTCAGATTATGAGCTCCTTATTGCAAAATTCAGGCTTAAATTGAAAAAGTAAGGAAAGCCACTAAGCCAAACAAGTATGACCTAAATCAAATCCCTTATGATTATACAGTGGAGGTGATAAATAGATTAAAGGGATTAAATCTGGTAGAAAGAGTGCCTGAAGAACTATGAACAAAGGTTTAAAACATGGTACAGGAGGCAGTGACCAAAACCATCCCAAAGAAAAAAGAAATGCAAGAAGGCAAAGTGGTTGTCTGAGGAGGCTTTACAAATAGCTGAGCAAAGAAGAGAAGTGAAAGGCAAGAGAGAAAGTGAAAGATATACCCAACCGAATACAGAGTTCCAGAAAATAGCAAAGAGAGATAAGAAGGCCATTTTAAATGACTGATGCAAAGAAATAGAGGAAAACAATAGAATGGGAAAGGCTAGAGATCTCTTCAAGGAAATTAGAGATACCAAGGGAACATTTCATGCAAGGATGGACACGATAAAGGACAAAAATGGTAAGGACCTAACAGAAAGAGAAGTGATTAAGAAGAGGTGGCAAGAATACACAGAAGAACTATACAAAAAAAAGTCTTTATGACCCAGATAACCACGATGGTGTGATCACTCCCAGACCTGGACATCCTGGAGTGGAAGATGAAGTGGGCCTTAGGACGCATCACTACCAGCAAAGCTAATGGAGGCACTGGAAATCCAGCTGTGCTATTTAAAATCCTAAAAGATGGTGCTGTGAAAGTGCTGCACTCAATATGCCAGCAAATTTGGAAAACTCAGCAGTGGCCACTCGACTGGAAAAAGGTCAGTTTTTATTCCAATCCCAAAGAAAGGCAATGCCAAAGAATGTTCAAACTACCACACAATTGCACTCATTTCATATGCTAGCAAGGTTATGCTCAAAATCCTTCAAGCTAGGCTTCAGTAGTATGTGAACTGAGAACATCCAGATGTACAAGCTGAGTTTAGAAAAGACAGAGGAACCAGAGATCAAATTGCCAACATTCACCAGATCATGGAGAATGCAAGGAGATTCCAGAAAAACATCTACTTCTGCTTCATTGACTAAGATAAAGCTTTTGACTATGTGGATCACAACAAACTATAGAAAAATTTTTAGAGATGGGAGTACCAGACCACCTTACCTGCCTCCTGAGAAACCTGTATGCGGGTCAAGAAGCAACAGTTAGAACTTTACATGGAACAACAGACTGGTTCCAAATTGGGAAAGGAGTATGTCAAGGCTGTGTATTGTCACTGTGCTTTTAACTTATATGCAGAGTACATCATGCAAAATACCAGGCTGGATGAAGCTCAAGCTGGTATCAAGATTGCTGGGAAAAATATCAACGATCTCAGATACGCAGATTATACCCTCTAATGGCAGAAAGTGAAGAACTAAAGAGCCTCTTGATGAAAGTGAAAGAGGAAAGTGAAAAAACTGGCTTGAAACTCAAGATACAAAAAAAAGTAAGATCATGGCATTTGGTCCCATCATTTCGTGGCAAATAGAAGGGGGAAAAGTAGAAACAGTGACAGATTTTATTTTCTTGGGCTCCAAAATCACAGCAGATGGTGACTGGTGTCATGCAATTAAAAGATGCTTTCTCCTTGAAAGGAAAGCTATGGCTAACCTAAACAGCATATTAAAAAGCAGAGACATCACTTTGCTGACAAAGATCCATAAAGTCAAAGCTATGATTTTTCCAGAAGTCATGTATGGATGTAAGAGTTGGACCATAAAGAAGGCAGAACGCCAAAGAATTGATCCTTCTGAACTGTGGTGCTGGAGAAGACTCTTGAGAGTCCCTTGGACAGCAAGGAGATCAAATCAGGCAATCTTACAGGAAATCATCCCTGACTATTCATTGGAAGGACTGATGCTGAAGGTGAAACTCCAAAACTTTGGCCACTTGATGCCAAGAGCAGACTCATTGGAAAAGACTCTGATGCTGGGAAAGGCCCTTATACTGGGAAAGATTGAAGGGAAAAGAGAAGGAGGTGGCAGAGGATGAGACAGTTAGATAGCATCATCGACTCAATGGACATGACATTCAGCACAGTCTGGGAGGTAATGAAGCAAAGAGGAGCCTGGCATGCGCAGTCCATGGGGTCGCAAAGAGTCAGACACATTTTAGCAACTGTACTTTAGCAACTGTACAACAGCAACAATAGACTGATATGATAAAACAGTAAGAGTATTGATGAGCATTTTTAAGAAGCCGCTGCATTGATCTAAGGAAAAAATTGTGAGTGTTCTAGGTGTATCACTGCTTCAATAGGTATGACTTGTGACTGGGACTGGGGATCTTTATTTTTACAAAATTGCATGGGTGGTTCTGATATACATTTAGGTTTTGGAGTCACTGACAAGAAAACTATGGCAAAAAGATCCAACGAGAGACAAGAACTTGAGTTAAATTCGTAACAGTGAGAGTTTATGAATGCTTTATGCATTCAAAAGAGAAGGGGGTGCATTCAAGGATCTATAAGACATAGGGATGAATAGATTGTGAGGACTGAATGAATGGCTGAAATTGATGACGAACTTGAATTCCACTTTAGGTGAGTGAGAGAAGTGTGTTGCTAATTCACAACAAGGGAAATAGATAAGAACTTGGCTCAGCTGGTAAAGAATCCACCTGCAATGTAGGAGACCTGGGTTCGACCCCTGGGTTGGGAAGATACCCTGGAGAAGGGAATGGCTACCCGTACCGGTATTTTGGCATGGAGAATTCCATGGAGTGTATATAGTCCATAGGGTGCAGAGTCGGACATGACTGAGGGATTTCACAGACTTTCAGAGCAAGAGGACTTCTACTTGATATATAATAAATCTGAATTTTGAAACATATAATTATATATTCCATAATATATATTTTATATAATCATTGTGTTGTTGTTCAGTTGCTAAGTCATGTCTGACTCTTTTGAGATCCCAAGAACTATAGCCCGCCAGGTTCCTCTGTCCATGGGAAAATCCCATAATCATTGTATCTATATATAATAGCTCTTATATATAACTGTACAATATAATTATATATGCATATAATTATACTTATGTTCTATATCTAGTCCCATATGTTTAAGGCCAGGAATTATCATGACATAAATAATTAGTGAATCCCAGAAAAGACAGAACCCTAATGAGCACCAACATTTAGCCTGGAAGGTACTAAATCCCATAAATACATTTTGTAAGGTCTACTTAAAAAAAAAAAAAAAGTAAAACTTTTAGTTGAGTCTTGTGTTCCCCAATTTGAACAGAGACTTCTTCATTCCAAGTTTTCCTCTGATCATCAGATACAATTCTTATTTTTATTATCTACTTGGCTACAATAGTTATGGATTCTGTCTCAATCCAAGGACTGTGTAGGATTTAAGAAAAGATAAAAGTCCAGAAAAGAACAAAGGAAGAATTGTAATGCATAACCAAGGGCATGGGGGAGGGGGGCTGATGGGGAGGCGAGTATTGGGGAGTATGAAGAAGACAGAGGGAGATCATTGTGTTAAATACAACAGAGATGTTAGATGAGATTGGTCTTAGAAGCAACTCGACTTTTCATCTGATGATTTATGAAAGAATGCCATTATTCTAAAAATGTTTATTGAATGTTTTCTCTGTACCTGGTAGTATGTTAGAAACAAATGAGACAACAATAATCAAGACAGTTATAATTTATCATCTTCATGGCATTCATAAGCTCCGTGAAGCTCTGTGAAGCTTATGCAGCTGTACACGTTTGTGTCACTGAAGAGTACATGTAAATAGACACACACTGGTGGACTCAGAAGGAGTCAAGCCCTCATGGTATTTGAATCACCTCTATGCGGCAGTTTTTCTGGGTTTCCTCTGGCCAATCATCTTGCTTCGTCTGGCTCTGAATCCAACTCTGGGTTCTCTCATGGTCCTCCAATGTGTGCACATGCATCTCCTAGCCAAGATGGATTCAAGGGAGGAGGCTTATGGGTAGATTGACGTCATCCACTATGGGGTGGCACCCCCTCCCTTTCTGACCCCCAAGGAGCCTTTCTGCACATGTGTAGTTGGGAAGGTAGTCTTGTTCATTCTTTAAGCTGAATACTCCACCCAGTTCATCTCCTCCAACCCTCTCACTTCTATCAAATTGCATTAAATCCTTCTCTCTTAGGAAGGAATAATAATTTAATGTATTGGCTTTCCAATGATCAAAGAATAATGTTCTGTTTTTGAGATATTTAGATGTTTTAGATATTTTTTTGAGATTTTAGATTTTAGGCAGAGTTTTTCTATTCATTCTATAAGTATCTGAATTCATGAAGTCAGATCACATTATGGTTATCCTGTTGCCTATTTACAAAGCAAGACTCTCCTACAAGACATGCCCTGAAGATGGCCTCATAGTTCTGGCTACTGTGTTTTTCTGCCTACAATGCTGCTGCTGCTGCTAAGTCGCTTCAGTCGTGTCCGGCTCTGTGCAACCCCAGAGACGGCAGCCCACCAGGCTCCTCTGTCCCTGGGATTCTCCAGGCAAGAACACTGGAGTGGGTTGCCATTTCCTTCTCCAGTGCATGAAAGTGAAATGTGAAAGTGAAGTCGCTCACTCATGTCAGACTCTTAGCGACCCCATGGACTGCAGCCTACCAGGCTCCTCCATCCATGGGATTTTCCAGACAATAAGATATCCCATAAAAGAACTTTATATGAAAAAGTTTTATTTACTTAGTCTTACATTACATTCTTTACTCACTTTTGGTACAAAACAAACTCAAAATTTTTGAAGTTTTAAATACTAAATATATTTAGCCTATTGGGAATTAGCAACCTATTAAAAAAAACTTTAAAAGTATAATTAGAGATACTCAAAAATTAAATATTTCAGAATTCCTTAAATATATTACTATAGGCAGCTCACTATACTAAACTTTATAAGGGTTACAAAGGAAAATGATGAAAACTTTTCAGTTAAATCACATTAGGCAGTCTAATGGACATGCATTTTAAAATTACTTTAAGAGAATTTTAGAAAATTTAATATTTTATTCTAGCTCCTTCACCGAACTTAGGTCAACTTTAAATCAATCTTATGTTCGTTGTAATGAAGTAAAGTGAAGATTTAATGTCAAGTCTACACATCAGAATAATTACTAAAAGCTGCTATGACCCAGAGACTTAGTGTTCTGTAATAATTCCAAGTAAAAGTGTTTTTCTGTAGATATGCAATACTAGCCACAGGATATAACTCAAGTGCTCCTCTTCTGAGGGATCTCTGCCCACTCATTCTACCCCCCTTACTCTTGTAAAGAGAGTGCTCACAAGTATAATTTATAAAGTTGAATGGATTCAAATAATATGAAAACCAATGCAGGCATATCTTGCTAATAAGAAGCTCTTTTAAACTGTTGAACTTAAATTCATCTGTAGATAATACAGAAAATAAGTTAATAGTCCTAAAAATATCACTACTGAAGGTAAATATAATACTTAATTGTAAAAAATATATAGGTCCAACATTAGGATAAGTAAAACTAAAGTATAGAGGAAAAAATACTATGTCCCATAGCTGTCAGAATCAATGCTGTATTAGCTATGCAAAGAAAAAAATTAAAAAAGATTTGCTTAAAGCCATGCCTACAATCCGCTTTTCTCCTGAGATTTGAACTTGAGCTTTCTTGTTCGCCAGTGTAGTTCATGTCTGTAGCAGTGTGTCTGGCTCAAGGGTGAAGGATGGACAAACAATTTAAATTGTTTAAAGTCAAGGAGAGATAAGAAAGCCTTTCTCAGCAATCAATGCAAAGAAATAGAGGAAAACAACAGAATGGGAGACTAGACATCTCTTCAAGAAAATTAGAGATACCAAGGGAACGTTTCATGCAAAGATGGGCTCAATAAAGGACAGAAATGGTAGGGACCTGACAGAAGCAGAAGATATTAAGAAGAGGTGGCAAGAATACACAGAACTGTACAAAAAAAGATCTTCACAACTCAAATAATCACGATGCTGTGATCACTCACCTAGAGCCAGACATCCTGGAATGTGAAGTCAAGTGGGCCTTAGGAAGCATCACTACGAACAAAGCAGGTGGATGTGATGGAATTCCAATTGAGCTATTTCAAATCCTAAAAGTTGATGCTGTGAAAGTGCTGCACTCAATATGTCAGCAAATTTGGAAAACTCAGCAGTGGCCACAGGATTGGAAAAGGTCAGTTTTCATTCTAATCCCAAAGAAAGGCAATGCCAAAGAATGCTCAAACTGCCACATAATTACACTCATCTCACATGATAGTCAGAGAAAGCAACGGCACCCCACTTCAGTACTCTTGCCTGGAAAATCCCATGGATGGAGGAGCCTGGTAGGCTGCAGTCCATGGGGTCGCTAAGAGTCGGACACAACTGAACGACTTCACTTTCACTTTCATGCATTGGAGAAGGAAATGGGCAACCCACTCCAGTATTCTTGCCTGGAGAATCCCAGGAATGGGGGAGCCTGGTGGGCTGCCATCTATGAGGTCACACGGAGTCGGACACGACTGAAGAGACTTAGCAGCAGCAGCAGCAGCAGCATATGATAGTAAAGTAATGTTCAAAATTCTCCAAGCCAGGCTTCAGCAATATGTGAACCGTGAACTTCCAGATGTTCAAGCTGGCTTTAGAAAAGGCAGAGGAACCAGAGATCAAATTGCCAACATCTGCTGGATCATGGAAAAAGCAAGAGAGTTCCAGAAAAACATCTATTTCTGCTTTATTGACTATGCCAAAGCCTTTGCCTGTGTGGATCACAATAAACTGTGGAAAATTCTGAAAGAGATGGGAATACCAGACCACCTGACCTGCCTCTTGAGAAACCTATATGCAGGTCAGGAAGCAACAGTTAGAACTAGACATGGAACAACAGGCTGGTTCCAAATAGGAAAAGGAGTATGTCAAGGCTGTATATCGTCACCCTGCTTATTTAACTTCTATGCAGAGTATATCATGAGAAATGCTGGGCTGGATGAAGCACAAGCTGGAATCAAGATTGCCAGGAGAAATATCTATAACCTCAGATATGCAGATGACACCATCCTTATGGCAGAAAGTGAAGAGGAACTAAAAAGCCTCTTGATGAAAGTGAAAGAGGAGAGTGAAAAAGTTGGCTTAAAGCTCAACATTCAGAAAATGAAGATCATGGCATCCTGTCCCATCACTTCATGGGAAATACATGGGGAAACAGTGGAAACAGTGTCAGACTTTATTTTGGGGGGCTCCAAAATCACTGCAGATGGTGATTGCAGCAATGAAATTAAAAGACACTTACTCCTTGGAAGGAAAGTTATGACCAATCTAGACAGCATATTCAAAAGCAGAGACATTACTTTGCTAACAAAGGTCCGTCTAGTCAAGGCTATGGTTTTTCCAGTAGTCATGTCTGGATGTGAGAGTTGGACTATAAAGAAAGCTGAGCACAGAAGAATTGATGCTTTTAAACTGTAGTGTTGGAGAAGACTCTTAAGAGTCCCTTGTACTGTAAGGAGATCCAACCAGTCCATCCTAAAGGAAATCAGTCCTAGGTGTTCATTGGAAGGTCTGATGTTGAAGCTGAAACTCCAATATTTTGGCCACCTTATGTAAAGGGCTGACTCATTTGAAAAGACCCTGATGCTGGGAAAGATTGAGGGCAAGAGGAGAAGGGGCTGACAGAGGATGAGATGGTTGGATGACATCACCGACTCAATGGACATGAGTTTGAGTAGGCTCCGGGAGTTGGTATTGGAAAGGGAGGCCTGGCATGCTTCAGCTCATGGGATTGCAAAGAGTTGGACTCGACTGAGCAACTGAACTGAACTGAATGTCTGCACTCGGATTTCTTACAGAGTTCATACGTACAACCACATCTCAATAATGCAAAGGACAGACTATAGGAATCTCTATTACTAAAAAAATGTAAAAATTTAGAAGAAAAAAACAGAAAAATTTTCCAGCTCATTAGCAGCCACAAAAGTGACTAAAGAAAATGGGCAACCCCATGAGTAGGATTAGTTACCATATTTGCTCACTCTTCCAAGTGCACTGCCCATATACAGCTCCTGGCTAGGGGAATGAACTTGTCATAGTTTACTCCAAATCCTGTGCTTTTATAATTTGGGGACTATGGAGTTTTAAAGAACAGAGTACTTCATACAAGCACTAAATGGTCTGTGAAAAGCACCATCATTCTTGCAAATCCAGTATGCTGTCTGAGCAATAGGGTTTATGACCCTAGAGAGATTAACAAATGACTTCAAATGCCAAAGACTTATCCTCATCTGTCTTGGGAAATCCTTTACAAGAAGCCAGTAATGTAGAGGCAAGAGTTTCCAGGCAAAAATTCTCCACTTCCCTTGTTTACAAATTGCATTCTCATTACTGCTCACAATGCCACTTAAAGACATCAAACTATTATTAAAGAAGTAGATACACACACACACACACACATATATTAATAGAGGACTAATGGACTTCAGTTCAGTTCAGTTAAGTCGCTCAGTCATGTCCGACTCTTTGGGACCCCATGAATCGCAGCACACCAGGCCCCCCTGTCCATCACCAACTCCCGGATTTCACTCAAACTCACGTCCATCGAGTCAGTGATGCCATCCAGCCATCTCATCTTCTGTCGTCCCCTTCTCCTCCTGCCCCCAATCCCTCCCAGCATCAGAGTCTTTTCCAATGAGTCAACTCTTCACATGAGGTGGCCAAAGTACTGGAGTTTCAACTTTAGCATCATTCCTTCCAAAGAAATCCCAGGGCTGATCTCCTTCAGAATGGACTGGTTGGATCTCCTTGCAGTCCAAGGGACTCTCAAGAGTCTTCTCCAACACCACACTTCAAAAGCATCAATTCTTCAGCACTCAGCTTTCTTCACTGTCCAACTCTCACATTCATACATGACCACAGGAAAAACCATAGCCTTGACTAGATGGACTTTTGTTGGTGCTATCTAGGTTGGTCATAACTTTCCTTCCAAGGAGTAAGTCTTTTAATTTCATGGCTGAAGTCACCATCTGCAGTGATTTTGGAGCCCCCCAAAATAAAGTCTGACACTGTTTCCACTCTTTGCCCATTTATTTCCCATGAAGTGATGGGACAGGATGCCATGATCTTCGTTTTCTGAATGTTGAGCTTTAAGCCAGCTTTTTCACTCTCCCCTTTCACTTTCATCAAGAGGCTCTTTAGTTCCTCTTCACTTTCTGCCATAAGGATGGTGTCATCTGCATATCTGAGGTTATTGATATTTCTCCTGGCAATCTTGATTCCAGCTTGTGCTTCATCCAGCCCAGTATTTCTCTTGATGTACTCTGCATAGAAGTTAAATAAGCAGGGTGACGATATACAGCCTTGACATACTCCTTTTCCTATTTGGAACCAGCCTGTTGTTCCATGTCTAGTTCTAACTGTTGCTTCCTGACCTGCATATAGGTTTCTCAAGAGGCAGGTCAGGTGGTCTGGTATTCCCATCTCTTTCAGAATTTTCCACAGTTTATTGTGATCCACACAGGCAAAGGCTTTGGCATAGTCAATAAAGCAGAAATAGATGTTTTTCTGGAACTCTCTTGCTTTTTCCATGATCCAGCAGATGTTGGCAATTTGATCTCTGGTTCCTCGGCCTGTTCTAAAGCCAGCTTGAACATCTGGAAGTTCACGGTTCACATATTGCTGAAGCCTGGCTTGGAGAATTTTGAGCATTACTTTACTAGCATGTGAGATGAATGCAATTGTGCGGTAGTTTGAGCATTCTTTGGCATTGCCTTTCTTTGGGATTGGAATAAAAACTGACCTTTTCCAGCCCAATGGACTTAATTAAGAAATTGAGCAGCAGTGATTGAAATGGTTAGATCATAATTGAAACTGAGTATTTAACTCAATTTTCTCGGGCTTCAAAATCACTGTGGATGGTAACTGCCGCCATGAAATTAAAATACAATTGCTACTTGGAAGAAAAACTATGACAAGCCTAGACAGCATATTAAAAAGCAGAGACATCACTTTGCCAACAAAGGTCCATATAGTCAGAGCTATGGTTTTTCCAGTAGTCATGTATGGATGTGAGAGCTGGACCATAAACAAGGCTGAGCACTGTTAAGAACTGATTCTTCTGAACTGTGGTGCTGGAGAAGACTCTTGAGAGTCCCTTTGACTGCAAGGAGACCAAACCAGTCAATCCTAAAGGAAATCAGTCCTTAATATTCATTGGAAGGACTGAGGCTGAAGCTGAAGCTTGGGTACTTTGGCCACCTGATGCAAAGAGCTTACTCATTGGAAAAGACCCTGACGCTGGGAAAGACTGAAGGCAGGTGGAGAAAGAGGCAACAAAGGGTGAGATGGTTGGATGGCATCATCAACTTGATGGACATGAGTTTGACTAAACTCCAGGACAGAGTAAAGGACAGGGAAGCCTGGTGTGCTACGGTCCATGGGATCACAAAGAGTTGGACACAACTTAACGACTGAACAAGAATTCAACTTAAAAAATGAAAACCAAACAGTGAGAGAACAGACATTTAAGATCAAAGTAAACCCCAAATAGAAGGTGAAGTATAAAATAACACAAGCTACAGTAAAATGACAGTTTGGAAGTGTTAGAAAGAGGCTTAGAATTATTACAGTAAGAGGTTAAAAAACTTGAGATTGATCCCAGAGCTAAACTCACAAAAAGAAAGTTTAAATTTCAGGTAACTGAGTTTAGAATGAACAAAAACAAAAGCAGTACGGAAGGAAGTAGAATCCAAGATGTGAAGGCTCAGATCAGGTTGTTGGAGGAAAATCCCGTGGACGGAGGAGCCTGGTGGGCTGCAGTCCATGGGGTCGCTGAGGGTCGGACACGACTGAGCGACTTCACTTTCACTTTTCACTTTCATGCATTGGAGAAGGAAATGGCAACCCACTCCAGTGTTCTTGCCTGGAGAATCCCAGGGACGGAGCCTGGTGGGCTGCCGTGTATGGGGTCGCACAGAGCCAGACATGACTGAAGCGACTTAGCAGCCGCAGCAGCAGCACTTTTAAACCTGCTCCAGAGCGGACAGGATTGACAAACAGATGCACAGAGCGCCCTCTAGTGGTGAATAGAAACTTTTCTCGTTACTATGGATACCTCTCCCACCCCATTCTTATTTCCCCTGTCTTTTCCTTAATTTTGGTTAACAGAATATTATATTTAGTAGAATTATTTGGAAGAACATATTTTTCCTGAAATATCTTGATAAGAGAAGACAACTTATAAAGTAATTTCTCAAGATTAAGTGAAGTTGCTGTCATCAAATATGGAAGAAAAATTTTCATGAAGCAATAAAAAATAGTGTAGAATTTTAAAGCTATTCACCTTAAAAACTAACCACATAAAAGACAAGAAACAGTGCATTTGAACTCTGAAATATCATTAGTTTCAATGAGAACACCTTATTTTCAGAAATAAAAGAGCAAAACATAGTATTTTTGCTCTTCAGAAACATAAAACCTAACAAGCAGGCAGTCAATAAAAAAATTTTGAGGGAGTGATTACCAAATTCAGGCTTCCTTGGTGGTTTAGTAGTAAATAACCCATCTATCTGCTAATGCAAGAGACGTGGGTTTGATCCCGGGGTCAGGAAGATCCCCTGGAGAAGGAAATAGCAACATACTCCAGTATTCTTGCCTGGGAAATTCCATGGACAGAGGAGCCTGGCGGGTACAGTCCATGGGGTCGCAAAGAGTCTGACATGACTTAGCAACTGAGCATGAACTCACGATTGCCAAATTCACTCAGACCTACTATTCATTTGACAAGTGTCATTCACTTAGTAAAAGTGGTTAAAGTCAAATTTCAGCTGATTATGTCTGTAAGGAGAAGAGAAAAATCTGCATTTGTTATCAGATACTGTTTACCTTAAACTGGAGATTTTGCAAAGGGAGGAAGAAAACTAACATTGACAGTTCATTATGCCAGATGCTATTTCTTGATTGTCACATTTAATCCACAAGCAACTTCATAAGGTTAGAATCTATTATTCCTACTTTACCAGTAGGAAAACAAAGCTTACTAAGTGCAAGTAATTAGATTTAATTTATACATGTGTAGTTTGTAAAGTGATTGAAACTTAGGTCTCCAATGATTACTGCAGTACAGTATGCTATCTGTTAGCTCTTCTGCATACAAGTACTCAACTTGAAAAGCAGTTTTAAACACTGAGAAATATCATGAAAGCAGCTTGCAAATTTCAAAGCACTGTACAAATATATGGAATTATTTTGGTTGTCAATATTTAATGGGCTTATTTTAAAATACTAAGAGAGAAATTGGTTCAAATCAGACTTGCATTCTATATTTGCAATATGGAATGACTCCTCCCAATTTTCAAAAAAAATTTTTTGCATTACATCAATCCCATCTTGAAGGTAATGGCAACCCACTCCAGTACTCCTGCCTGGAAAATCCCATGGGCTGAGGAGCCTGGTAGGCTGCAGTCCATGGGGTCACAAAGAGTTGGACACGACTGAAGCGACTTAGCAACAGCAGCAGCATAGGTCTAAAACTTCTCAAAAATATATAGCCTTATTTGTCAATACTTCTCAAATATTTCATTCGTGCCACATAATTCAGTTTAGTGAATTTTTCACTTTTAAAAATGTAAATTTCCTTTTCTATTTCTCTGTAAATTGTACTAACTCTAGGTTAATAAAAAATAGTGTGTTGGCAAAATAGAACAGCAAATTAGGAACAGACTAGTGAACACAAGCGGAAGGCCCATGTTTGTTGGGCTATGCTTTGCAGTTCACCATGAACAGCTTGAAATTCTTAGAAAAATTGTTGCATAAACCTGGACATGCTCTGCTGGGAAAAGTACATGTCCCAAAGCTTATTCCTTGAGGGACGTTGGTCCAAGACAACATGGTCAAGTGGTCAATGAGTTTGGGAAATGTTTCACCCTACATAACTTGAACTTTCCAATACGCAGTCATATATTCAAGACTGAGAAGTGCAACAGTAAGCCTTTTAAAATTTGTAGCAATTTTCCATAGCTCTTCATATTTTCCATGGAACACTCCTCTGGCCCAAGGGATAAGGGATGCTGCCATGAGTCTATTCAATTGACCACTTTCTGCTTATAAAATACCACCTTAGTATACTGGATTTGAATACAACAGATAACCTATCCTAATTTTCAAAGAGTCAGTGCTTCAAAATTATATATATATATATATATATATATATATTCATTCATGAGGATTCCTATGAGAGGAATACCTGCTTTATTCTTAGCAACACTGACTGGAAAAATAGATTTCCCCTGGCTCCAAAAATTTGAGTTTCCAAAAGTTGTGTATCCTTTTCTAGCCAGTATGTTCAGCTTCCTTACCAAGAACAATGAAAACAAATAAAATATTACACAATTTCCAAAGGAAATCATTTTTCTTTGACATCTCAGATTCAGAAATTCTGAACTAAAAATAAACATGAAATTTCAAATACGGAGTGTTTGGGATGGTCATATTATATAAATATTTGGATGGAAAACCATAGAATCTGATATAGCACTTATGAAAAAGAATTAAACTTAACAGTAAAATACTCCTCATAAGTATTACAAACATTCCATTAAGTGGACAAATTCAAAGAATCAAGAAGGAAAAACTCCAAAAGACAATATTTATTTAAAAAACAATATAGTCTGTGTTGGGACTTCCCAGATGGCTCAGTGGTAAAGATCCCACCTGCAATGCAGGAGACATGGGTTTGATCCCTGCACAGGGAAGATCCCCTGGAGGAAATAGCAACCAACTCCAGTATTCTTGCCTGAAAAATCCCATGGACAAAGAAGCCTGACAGGCTAAGTCCATAGGGTGCAAAGAGTCACACATACTGAACAACTAAACACACACACATGCATAGTTTGTGTTTAAGACATTGTTTGCTGGGGAGAAACGGCTTTAAAATGAAATGGAAAAATACAACACTCTTAATTGATGTGACTGGCAAATCGGGCAGTATTGAACCACTTGCTTCTCTCAAGGAGTATACAAGATATCACACAAAAATTTAATTTCATTTAGTTTATTAATATGATCAAACAAACTTAGCTTAAGACAATGAGCAAAAGACACAAGACAAGATTTGGCTGATCTATACCAAAAGAACAAAAAAAGATGACAGGATTGGTGACAATTTTATTCTGGAAAGTTAGTTCATTAACTAATATAAAAATAAATCTACAATAGCAACTGTGACTCAAATCGAGCCAGTATGCAACACGTGTGATACCCAACATGGTCAGAGAGGACCTCACATCCTCCTCAGCTGGTTCACACCCTCTGGTCTTTGTCCTGGACCTTCACAAAAGACCCCTCACAGCACTGAGTTTGCAGCCAGCTACGTTTCCTCCTCAGCCTACAATCAGTGATGTACCACGGCTGTGTTTTCTATAGCCTCTTTCTTTTTGGATAGTGACAGAGCTCAAAGGAAAAACTCACCTGGCCAGTGCTGAGCAAGGAAGGGGGAAAAAAAGATGGGTTCAGGGTAGTTTGGAACTCAGGCTCAAGTGAATGAGCAGACTAGAATGGGCACCATCAGAAAGTGTTGAGGTCAGGGGCCCATGGATAATTCACAGAAAAGGACAGAACCGGATATTACAAGAAAGTAGGAGGAACCACTGTTTCATTTGGGAAATCACACCAAAGAGCAGTGAAGAGGAAGAACACTGGAATGGAGAGTACCTCCATTTACACCTTTAAGATAAAAACATTTAAAAAGAGGAATATAGAAATCAAATCAAAATTTTTAAAAAGTAAAATAGCAACAAGTATTTCAATAAAATGAAATACAGGAGATAAAGAAGTCTTTTACTTCTACTTGACTTTGTCCAATTTTTTAAAGAGGTTATGTAAGGTCAATTTTGCTTTACTGAACGATTCATACATGTTACCAGATATTTCTGAGGAAAAGATGAGAACCTGATGGACATCTCTCAGGAAGCCTGGGAAGGAAGAGGGGACAGGAGGAAGGGAACCTGTGAAAGGAAGTCTCCAAGGTCTTCACCCTCATCCTTCACACCCCATAAATGTCCTTAACCAGCACGTGAAATGTCAGGCTCAGATCACGGAAAACCATGGTCTCTGAGCAGGACAGAGTTACGGCCACAAGCTCCTGGTGCTGAGTGAGCTGCCCAGGACCACGAAGCTCAGGAGCAGCTCGAGACAGACATTTCCACGCAGGGAAGTGGAAGAAGCTCCGCACACCAAGGGCTCTGCTTGATACGGTCTTTCTATATCTGGAGGTAATGCTGTCATGCCTTGAATCTGAAAAGCAAAGAGCAGAAACAAAGCCACTGAGTGTGTGATTGAAGAGCAGGACTGCGGCCAAGCTTGCTCAGCCCCTGCACTTCTGCAGGGGTTAGAAGGGTGGGAGAGGGGGAACGGATGCTGAAGTTGTCCATTGGGCAGTCAGAATCCTAGGGATTCCCAGGAACGTGGAGAAAGGGTCAGACACACCTTTGAGAAAGAAGAGATAAAACATGCTCTGTTGGATTTCATTTTGAAGCTTTCATCCCACCTTATTCCTTTTTCATCCCAACTTTAGTTTTACAATAAACTTCCTTCTTTGAAGGAAGTGGGATCAGGAGTTTTGGGGCATCTACGTAATCACTGAAAAATTCTCAGACTTAACAAAAGACAACTGAATTTGTGGATATCTGTCTGTTCCTTCCTTTCATGTTATCTGTTGTGGATTCAGGTAAGATGCAGTATCTGTTTTCCCTGAAGATTAAAACAAAGTGGGACTTACCGACCACTCTGCATTGTCTGTCTTGGAACATCTCACGTTGACCGGCAGGCTAAGGACAAGCTTATTGAAGGCAAGACCTTCCTTTTTAGTCCATTTAAACTTGTTCATTGCATCCATGAAAGAAAGGTTTCGATACTGCTTCGGGCTTTTGATAATGAAAGGCCAGGTCCTGAACATAAAATAAATAACCAGAATGAGTTATATTCAGAACAAAAGCATTTTGTGTTTCCATTACTTTTCAATACCATAAGTCCCCTACATGTGAGCTTTTAAAGATGCAAAAAGATGCAAACAGACCCCTGTATGCCAGCTGTTGCACTGTACTCCTGCACTTTTCAAGGTATGGTACTGTAAGATTAAAAATGTTTCTTTACTTTCTATGTTTGTTTTTTATCTGCATATTATTTGTGTGAAAAGTATTATAAACCTATTACAGTACAGTACTATATAGACAATTATGTTAGCTGGGTACCTAGGCTAACTTTGCTGGACTTAACAAATTGGACTTATGAATACACTCTCAGAAGGAAATGCATTTGTATGTAGGGGACGTGCTGCTGCTAAGTCACTTCAGTCGTGTCCGACTCTGTGCGACCCCATAGACAGCAGCCCACCAGGCTCCCCCGTCCCATTGATTCTCCAGGCAAGAACACTGGAGTGGGTTGCCATTTCCTTCTCCAATGCATGAAAGTGAAAAGTGAAAGTAAAGTGGCTCAGTCGTGTCCGACTCTTAGCGACCCCATGGACTGCAGCCTACCAGGCTCCTCCGTCCATGGGATTTTCCAGGCAAGAGTACTGGAGTGGGGGTACTGTATTCTAAAACAGACTTCATACTAGTTCATTTTTACACACACATAGATAACCTAATTGACAGTACTAATGAACTCTTAAGCAGTTACTAGAAGAAATACATATAAAATAAGAAATCATTTTTAAAAAGAAAATTTCTCAGTTTAGTAGCAGATGAGTGTTACTTTTAGACCAATAGTTTTGACTTAGAAAGCTTCCCTGGAGACCCACAATTCCTCACATAACTGTTTTGGCTTTGGTTAACAATATAACTGATAGGAATTCAGTTCTGAAGACTACCATGCTAATGATATAATGAAGAAGTCTGCAGAATATCAAAAGATATTGAACAACAATGGAAATTTCAAGTCCACACTGTGGAAAAGCCTGACCACTGCTGGTTGCCCTGTTTTTGCTTGCCTAAGTAGCAACATGTTTTTAAAAAAAATTGAACCAGTGTTTTTAAAATTTCACTGAGGAAAAAATATTTTAGAGATGATACACTCTGCTTCTACTTGCTGCTGAAGAAAAATATATGTTAAATGTCCAAGAAATATAAGTTTTATATTATTGATTCTTGAAAAAAGGAAAAGTGTTTAAGTGTAGTTCAAAAATTTGCATGGTCTGTTCTATGGACCATCCAGGAGATTATCACGGGTAACTGGTAGGTGTTTGGCTCCCTTAATACCCCAAGAGGAAGTTCCAGCGATTTTCAATAGTTAGCAACGAATTAACCTCCAGCTGAGGAATCTACATTTTTAATATTTGATCTTCATAATTTCTTCATTTAATTATGTCATATCAGCTCTCTCTCTTACACACATAACCTAATCAGGCACATTTAATATTATCTTTTTAATTAAATTAAACATTCTTTATTAATCTTTTAGAGTTATGAAGATAAATTTTTTATGTTTAAAATGAAAACATTTCCTCTGTACTTTAATGTGAGATAATGAATAATACAATAGGTTATATACAAGGATCTTTATATTCTTTATTCTTAACCTTTTTTCTTTAATCAAAGTCAATATATCTTTGTTGAGTTTTAAATGCAGTGTTTTGCAGAGACCTTAAAGTTCCATAAAGAATGAGCAAATATGGTGGCTTCCATGGCCTCTGTCCATGCTTTAATTGATTTTCCTTGGAAAGTTTTTGCCTACTCTCTCAGGTAGTTTTACTTTACACCATTTGCTGTCCTAGATAGCGTATACACAATTCATGAGGGGAGAATTCCCCAACTGTAAACATAGAAGTAGATCCTGGAGGAAGCACTGTGCAGAGTTGTGACTGCTAGTGACTGTGTGATCTTTCGTTCAGTGTGACTTTCCATCTTTTTTTTTTTTTCAAATGGGACAGCACAGCGCCTGTTTGCTTAACAGTTTATATAATACAGAAGAGTAGAAGGTAGTAAGTGGTCTCTTTCACTCCAGCTTCTCACTTTTATTCTCTAGATATAACTACTATCAATCACTTGGCAGGTTCTATTCCAGGTCTTTTATTATGTACATATAGAAGTATATATACTATCAATAAAAGTTGATTTGCTACATGTAAAAAAAAAAAAAAAAAGAATGAGCAAATGCCATCACACTGCAGCAAACAGATCTAGCAATGACCTAAAATTGATAACAGTGTAAATTAAATACTCTGTGGAGACTTATAGAGGTACAATCCAGAATTAGTACAAAATAAAATTTGTACATGTAAAAACTTGTTTAAAGTAAAAATTTAACTTGAAAGGGGCCCATTATATTTACATACCATGTTATTTAAAATATACTAAAAGCTAGGTCCTAGTGGTAAAGAACTCGCCTGCCAATGCAGGAGATGTGAGTTCCATCCCTGGACGGGGAAGATCCCCTGGAGAAGGAAATGACAACCCACTCCAGCATTCTTGCCTGGGAAATTCCATGGACAGAGGAGCCTGGTGGGCTACAGTTCATGGGGTCACAAAGAGACACAACTGAAGCAACTACAGCCTCCCATAAAGTAAATTTAAATCAAACATTAAAAAGCAAATTTACTTTTCAAGGAAATAAGGTATTTGTTTTGAAAAAAGGAAAAATCTACTTTTTATAACCAGGAAAATGCTGGGGGTGCGCGGGAGAGCATCAGCCTGTAATCTCCTAAACCACCACAAGGGGGCACTGGACTCTCTGCTAACTCCCTAAGTTTTCTGCAGTTTGCTAGTAAGGGTGAACGCGTGTGTGCTGAGTCACTTCAGTCGTGTCTTCTCTTTGTGGCCCCATGGACTGTAGCCCACCAGGCTCCTTTGTCCATGGGATTCTCCAGGCAAGAATACTGGAGTGGGTTGCCATGCCCTCCTCCAGGGGATCTTCCTGACTTAGAGATCGAACCCAGTCTCTAATGTCTCCTGGGTTGGCTGGTGGGGTTTTTTGTTTGTTTTGTTTTTTTTTTTACCACTAATGTATTGTATATTACATAGATGAAATCTTAAAAAAGTTTTACCGCTAGAACAAATTAGCATCCGTTTGAGATTTCACAGTATCAAGTTACAGAAGAGGTGTAAACACATTTTTTTTACTTATTATAAGTATGTAGAAAAGGATTTTTAAAAGGGCAAGCCCAATGAACCTTATGTTGGAGCCAGCAGGACAGGCTGGGTGGGGAGAGTGTCACAACCTCCCTAACCTGGCATCTTCTCCAATTTTTATTGTCTCCTTTCCCTTCCTACTAAATTTGTTCAGGCTCCTACTTTATAACGTCATACCAACAAACTTCCTAACCTTCCAGCCTGTCCTACACCACACTTGCTGATTACCACTGGAGAGAAGAGAAGGAAAAGACAGAATGAGGAGTAATCCTGAAAAAGTAAATATTTATCCTAAGTATTTTTCCTTAAAAGACTACAATCTAAACCAGAAACAGATAATGTTCAAGTAGCAAGTTCTGTTCTCACTGGGACTGGGACTTAGTTATTAAAAATTTAGGAATGTTCTAGAAAGTAAAACCATTACATTTCTGCACATCTGGGCAGTGTCTAAATACCCAGATCCACATATATATTGAAGAGTACTATTTATATATCACTTTAGTTGATAAAAATAAAGGATTTAATACTGATGAGTAATTTTCCTTTATGAGCATAATTTTATTGGCTACTCGATTTAAAAATGTACAGAAATGAAATAGACTATCCAAAATAATTTTTAAAAAATGGCAAAGTTTGGGGATTTACACATTCATTTCAAGATTTACTATAAAACTATAATAATAATTGTGTGGTATTATAGTAAAACTAAACATGTACCACAATGAACAGAACTCAGAGTCTAGAAATTGTCAATATATGGTGAAATAATTTGCAACAAACATTTCAGGGTAATTATATAGGAAAAAAGTAGCTTTTTTCATCAAACAGTTCTTGTACAACTTGATGTCTGTATGAAATACAATGAACCTCAGAAAATTCAACAAACAGAAAATTATTCAAAATGGATCTTCAACCTAACGCTAAAACTATAAAGCTTTTAAGGGAAAAAAAAAGAGAGAGAGAGAGAAAATCTTCACAACCTTAGGCAGGCAACAGTTTCTTACATGGGATATCAAAAACACAAAACAAACCAAAAATAATAAAATGGACTTCAGAAAAATACAGCTAAAAAATTAAAATCAAGCCACAGACCAGAATAAAAACTATTTACAAACATACTCCTGACAAAGAATTTATATCTAAAGTATAAAGAACTCTTTAAAATTATAAAGAACTCTTATAAATCAATAATAAAAAAGTAACTCAGTTAAATGGACAAGAATTTGAACAATTAAAAAGGAACATATATAAATGACTAATCAGCACGTGAAAAGAGGCTCAATATCATTTGTCACAGGGGAAATGGAAAATAAAACTACAGTAAGATACCACTGCATACACATTAAAATAGATGAAATTCAAAATACAGAAAATTCAGAGAACACTGGTAAGATTGCTAAGTAATGGGAAATCTTACAGATTACCAGTGAGAATGTAGAAAGGTACATTATTTGGGAGAACATTTGAGTCTCAGTGCAGTAAACACAGAATTAGTGTACAATCCAAGGACTCCACCCCTAGGTATTAAAGCAGACATTGAAAACGTATGTCCATACAAAGATGAATACAATAATGTTTATAGCAGCTTGCTTCATCATTGCCACAAACTGGAAACAATCCAAATGTCTTTCAACTGGTGAACAGATAAATGGAATTTTAGGTATATACACACTGGGGAATACTACTCAGCAATAAAAAGGAATGGATTGGTGATACACATACATACACACAAATTTATACATGCATATATATGTATAGATGACTTTCAGTATAGACGAATCTCAAAAACATTCTGAGTGAAAGAAGCCAGGCACAAAAGAGTATATACCATATGATCCTATGTTCATAAAATCTAGAAAAGATCAATCTAATAGTGACATAAAGCAGATTCATGCTTTCCTGGGGCTTTGTGTGGAGGTGGGTGTCTCCAGAGGTGTGACAGAAGTCTTAGTGGTGATGAAAATGCCCTAGAGCTCATCTGTGATGTGGTTAAACAGGGGAACACATCAGAGAACTTTCTAACAGCATACTTAGCACACGTGTGTGCTCAGTTGCTCAGTCTTGTCCGACTCTTTTGCAACTCTAGGAACTGTATCCCACCAGGCTCCTCTGTCCATGGGATTTCCCAGGCAAGCATACTGGAGTGGGTTGCCATTTCCTCCTCTAGAGGATCTTTGCGACCCAGGGATTGAACCCATGTCTCCTGCATCTCTTGTGTTGGCAGGTGAGTTCTTTATCACTGAGCCACCTGGGAGTTCAGTTCAGTTCAGTCGCTCAGTCGTGTCCGACTCTTTGCGACCCCATGAATCGCAGCACACCAGGCCTCCCTGTCCATCACCAACTCCCGGAGTTCACTCAGATTCACGTCCATCGAGTCAGTGATGCCATCCAGCCATCTCATCCTCTGTCGTCCCTTTCTCCTCCTGCCCCCACTCCCTCCCAGCATCAGAATCTTTTCCAATGAGTCAACTCTTTGCATGAGGTGGCCAAAGTACTGGAGTTTCAGCTTTAGCATCATTTCTTCCAAAGAACATCCAGGACTGATCTCCTTTAGAATGGACTGGTTGGATCTCCTTGCAGTCCAAGGGACTCTCAAGAGTCTTCTCCAACACCACAGCTCAAAAGCATCAATTCTTCGGCGCTCAGCCTTCTTCACAGTCCAACTCTCACATCCTGGGAAGCCCATACTTAACAAAAGGGCATTTAATTGGATGTAAGCTCTATTTCAAGCAATTTGACTTAAATCAATAAATAACAAACAAGAAATAAAAACGTATCAACAAACAGACAAAAAAGATACAACCTATACTTTACCAATCAAATTGTTAAAGAAGGAAACCAGGAAATCTGACTTAATGAGGCACAACTCCTAACCCTCTCCATGCTCTCTGAGTAAATGAAGTTGGGAAGGATCAAGCACAGTTGAATCTCCCTGACAGAAGCAGAGGTTTGTGAGCTGATGGAACCCATCCCTGGGATGGAACAGATTTGGCAGACTGATATAATAAGGCCTGGGACATTGCTCTACTGAAAGGCAGTCAGCTCCAACCAGTTAGAAAACATCCTCTAATAGATTTTTAATAAAATCTGAGGAAGGAATCACCCCTGTATTGTGATATAGAGAACAGAGTCACACCTCTGCACACAGAGCCGTTTACCCTCAAAATACAAAAAAGAAAGTACATAAAATATGAACAAGTGGACAAGTGAGAGTTGCTCAGTCATGTTTGACTCTTTGCGATCCTATAGCCTATATAGTCCATGGACTTCTCCAAGCCAGAATACTGGAGTGGGTAGCCTTTTCCTTCTCCAGGGGATCTTCCCAACCCAGGGATGGAACCCAGGTCTCCTGCATTGCAGGCAAACTCTTTACCAGCTGACTCACAGGGGAAACCCACATAAAATATATCACCCCTCCAAAAAAAAAAAAAACTATCTATCTATCTATCTATCTCACCCAAACCTCAAACTGTGGTGTGGAGAGAAAGCAAACTACTCTCAGATTTGCTTAGAAAGTAGTCAAAACCTCACCTATGTTTACTAAAGAGAAGTTTTAAACAGAACTGGCTCAGCAAAAAGAAGGAATGGCCAAACAACCATGAAACTTAGGGTGAAAGGAAATAATATCACATTTCAACTATTTCAATATCCAGTGAAGACAAAAAGAAAGAGAGAGGGAGAGACAAACAAATCTATTCTAGAAGATGATATAAACCAAGTATACTGGAGAGAATTTCCACAAGTGTTTCATGCTATGTTTATTTAATAAGAACATGAATGTGATTAAACAAGAGCTCAAATACAGGATGATAAAACAACAGAATGAGATGAAAAAGGAGATGGACCAAAGGAAATAAATTTTAGACAAAACAAATTTAGCACCAAGTATGTTTTTTTTTAAAAAAAAAAAAAAAGCAAGAGGGAGAAGAGCACTTCTGAAAAATAATAGGGAAACTCTTGAGAAAAATCCCAAATAGATTAGAAAAAAGTTTGTAGACATAAGAAAATTTCCTTGTAATGAAAAAAAGAAGTGAATACATATACTTCCAGAAAATATGTAAATATTTATATGTGTAAATATGTAAAACACTTTGTATTTCCAAAAATTTTGATTCATATACTCAACACTGAAATATGTTCAAGTGAACTTACAAATACAGGTAGAGGAAGAATGAGCCCATTTATCCAAAGATATCTCGGAAGGTGGCGGGGGGCGGAATATGATTCCCAATTACTGCTGCTGCTGCTGCTGCTAAATCGCTTCAGTCGTGTCCAACTCTGTGCGACCCCACAGACGGCAGCCCACCAGGCTCCCCCATCCCTGGGATTCTCCAGGCAAGAACACTGGAGTGGGTTGCCATTTCCTTCTCCAATGCATGAAAGTGAAAAGTGAAAGTTAAGTCCCAATTACTATATCTAATCAAATGCTGCACAATATAAATACAGAAATTTCCAAACACAAAGGACATAAAGCATGTGGAAGCCCTTCTTGATTAAGTAACTAAGGACAAAATACAGAAGAGACAAATTAAAGCACCTAATAAAGTAGAAGTGAAGTCACTCAGTTGTGTCTGACTCTTTGCGACCCCATGGACTGTAGCCTACCAGGTTCCATCCGTGAGATTTTCCAGGCAAGAATACTGGAGTGGGTTGCCATTTCCTTCTCCAGAGGATCTTCCCGACCCAGGGATCGAATCTGGGTCTCCCGCATTGCTGGCAGACGCTTTACTGTCTGAGCCACCAGGGAAGCCCTTAGAAATGCAGAAATCATATGAAGATTAGGGATTATCACAGAATCTATAAAAGCTGCAATAAATATTGTGGAAATTGTGTTTCAGAATTAAAGGTGAAAATTAAAAATCTTGAGAATACGAAAATTCTAATATAAATAATAAATATTTGGAGGTACAAAAAGGGAGGTTGGGAGAAAATGTGAAAGTGTGAATGTTCTCATTTTTATGATCTAAAACTAAAACACAGTGTTTAAAAAAATGTTAATACCTTTTATGACCTATTTTCTCAGCATCTGAGAGCTCCTTTATATAATATTATTTCTTCTCATTAAAAACAACGTTTATTTATTCAACAATTATTCGATTTTAATTTGGTCTTCTGATAAATTTAAACAAAATTAAATTTTAATATTTTTGCTTAAAGCAGTACACAAATTATAATCTTTCTAACACTGATCTGGGTTTCCCTTGTAGGTAAGCTGGTAAAGAATCCACCTGCAATTCAGGAGATGTGGGTTCAATCCCTGGGTTGGGAAGATCCACTGGAGAAAGGAACAGCTACCCACTCCAGTATTCTGGCCTGGAGAATTCCTTGGGGCTGCAAAGAGTTGGACACGACTGCAAGACTTTTCACAACCCTGATCTGTTCATCTTTGCATCAATACCCATACAGAAAAATGTCTCCAATTCAATTAATGTCAGTGTTATTTATTTCTAACAGAATTTGAGTGATAGTTTGTTTCCTCTCTTTTAAAACCTTTTTATGCATTACCTAAATGCTCTATAATAAGCCTATGTGATTTTAACACCTTATCAACATAAAGTGATTTTTTTTTTTCTCCTGCAGAGAATAGAAAAAACACCTCTCCTGATTTTTTTGTTTTTTAAGAAAGAGAACAAATGAAGCAGGAACTTCCCATCACATAAACCTCACTGGAACCACATGGAGAGTGTTGATGTATTGTCCAGCAGGGAATACAAATTTATCTAAACTCATTATCTATTCTGTTATCTGATCTTTGGGAGGTTTACTTTTTCCTTAAGCCTTGCCAGATCTGTAGAAGGCAGAGGAAAACTGTACCCTCCACAACACACAAATTTTGAGACAGGATGTACATGTCTCTATTTTTCTCCCAATGTATCCTCTAATCCTAAAATTGCTACAGAATCTTTAAAATAAAATGGGGCACCTAAATAGTCCTTACATTAAAAGCAAAACTAGAAGATTCTAGGTTTTATGTTATATGATATTCCTGTTCAATACTGTATCCTAAAACCAAATTAGCAATATTTTCATAATCAAAACAAAAAAAGTACCCAAAACCTTTTCTCTATCTTTTTCCCAGTACCTTGTTGCTTTGGCCTTTAATAATATTTATGTCAGTGTGATGAAAGTGAAAGAGGAGAGTGGAAAAGTTGGCTTAAAGCTTAACATTCAGAAAACTAAGATCATGGCATCTGGTCCCATCACTTCATGGGAAATAGATGGGGAAACAGTGGAAACAGTGTCAGACTTTATTTTGGAGGGCTCCAAAATCACTGCAGATGGTGATTGCAGCCATGAAATTAAAAGACGCTTACTCCTTGAAAGGAAAGTTATGACCAACCTAGACAGCAAATTCAAAAGCAGAGATATTACTTTGCCAGAAAAGGTCCAGTCTAGTCAAGGCTATGGTTTTTCCAGTGGTCATGTATGGACGTGAGAGTTGGACTGTGAAGAAGGCTGAGTGCCAAAGAATTGATGCTTTTGAACTGTGGTGTTGGAGAAGACTGTTGAGAGTCCCTTGGACTGCAAGGAGATCCAACCAGTCCATCCTAAAGGAGTTTAGTCCTGGGTGTTCATTGGAAAGCCTTATGCTAAAGCTGAAACGCCAATACTTTGGCCACTTCATGCAAAGCATTCATTGGAAAAGACCCTGATGCTGGGAGGGGTCGGGGGCAGGAGGAGAAGGGGATGAGAGAGGATGAGATGGCTGGATGGCATCACCGACTCGATGGACATAAGTCTGGGTAAACTCCGGGAGTTGGTGATGGACAGGGAGGCCTGGCGTGCTGCAGTTCATGGGGTCGCAAACAGTCAGACATGACTGAGCTACTGAACTGAACTGACTGAACTGAACTGATGATGAACTAAACTTAAAAGTCTGATTTAAAGTCCAAACATGTACTTATAACAGAGGTTCTTTTTCATTCATATTTTTGTAGAATAAATATATTTAAACATGTAGTTAAACTTTTTATGTGGGCAATGACATCTCAAAACTAGTATTGTTCTGTGAAGCAATTCTCCCTGTCTAAGTGATGAAAATCCCAGCTTCAGTATTTCCTGGAGGAGATCAAACTAGTGGACACTGACAAAGCTTGTTGGGACACAGGAGATAAGCATTTTGAGGCTTCATACAAGTTGAGCAGAAAAGAAAGTAACTGGATCATAGCATGCAGTTTGTTCATCTTGTAAATACACAGCTTTGAATGTTCACCTAACATTCTCTCCAACGTTCTCTTGATTAGGGAGTGTCTAGTCAATACATTAAAAATATTCTGAAGGGAAAAAAACAAAGCTATTTAAGTCTTGCTGTGCTCTGCTCAGTCATGTCCAACTCTTTGCGACCCCATGGACTGCAGCCTGCCAAGCTCCTCTGTCCATGGGATTCTCCAAGCAAGAATACTGAAGTCGGTTGCCATGCCCTCCTCCAGGGGATTTTCCCAACCCAGGGATCGAACCCAGGTCTCCCACATTGCAGCTGGACTCCTGAACAGTCTGAGCCATCAGGGAAGACTGTTTAAGTCTTAGTAAGAAGCACTATGGACTTCCCTGGTGGCTCAGATGGTAAAGAATGCCTGCAATGCAGGAGACCTGGGTTCGATCCCTGGGTCCCGAAGATACCTTGGAGAAGTAAATGGCTACCCACTCCAGTGTTATTGCCTGGAAAATCCAATGGACAAATGAGCTTGGTGGCCTACAGTCCATAGGGTACCAAAGGGTCAGATGTGACTGAAGTGACTAAACATCCATGCAAGAAACACGCAATCTTGATATTTTAAAAAGAAGACTACTTCCTAGTGCTTCTAGAGTGACATTTTATGTGTCGTTTTATTGACATTTTATTTGTTCGCAATGTAGTCACTGTGAACAAAAAGGCACATATATAGCAATGACAATACAAACCCCACCTTCCCCATTGATTATGTAATCTATGAAGCTGAACAGATTCTTAATCTTTAGTTTCCATTTTTCCTTCTCTGAACTGGGACTGCAAATACTGCTCTACCTAATAAAACTGTGTGAAAATAAATTAACTGAAATTACGTATGTGAAAACACTTCAGAAGCTACAACCTAATTTATATCAGCATTTTGTTATTTGTATTTTAGCAGATACAGACCTCTGATATGGTGGTCATTGGGCTGACTGAATAGGAACTCAGTAGAACATATCTATGAATAGTGGGTTTAATTTAAAAAGAAGAGTGTTTGCAGTTTCTAATTTATAATCCCTATACAATTTTGGAACAAAAAGTAGGCCATAATTATATTCTCCTTCAGATCTATGTTTTCACCACGTCCTCATTAAGTGTTTATTTAATCTTTCCTTAAATACACCCCCTCAAAAACCTGTGTGTCACTTTTGCCTAATTACATCAGTCCTTTTGTAATTGACTGATTTAGAAAAATCCTAATCATTAGAAAATTCTTCCTTGTATAAAAATAAAATCTACACTTCAAACTTTCTACCAGCCATCCTAATTCTTCTTTGTGGTACTGCTTAATAATGGATAAAATCCTTTTTTTCTATATCAAACTTAATATTAATAATAATAATTCTCAATTTCTTTTTCAAACATGTTTCCCTGTACCATTAGGACATCGTTATTTTTCCTTTACTCTTCTCTTTCCCTCACCATCTCCCAGAGATGCAGTTAATCAACAAGTCCAGTGAGGGCTACCTTCAAAAGGTAATCTGATTGGAACCATTTCTCACCAATTTTACTGGCACCATCCTGGTCTAAGTCACTCTCACCTTTCAACTGGACAATCACAAATCTCCTGGTTGATTATATTATTTCTAATCTTGCCCTCCTAGAGTCTTTTCTCAACATAGTGGCTAAATTAACATTTTGAATATCTATTTCCTATAATAGGACTCTTAAGAGTCCCTTGCACTGAAAGGAGATCAAACCAGTTGATCCAAAAGGAAATCAGTCCTGAATATTCATTGGAAGGACTGATGCTGAAGCTGAAGCTCCAATACTTTGGCCACTTGAAGCAAAGAACTGACTCATTGGAAAAGACCCTGATGCTGGGAGAGATTGAAGGCAGGAGGAGAAGGGGATGACAGAGGATGAGATGGTTGGATGGTATCACTGACTTGATGGACATGAGTTTGAGCAAGCTCCAGGAGTTGGTGATGAACAGGAAAGCCTGGCATGCTGCTGTGCATGGGGTCGCAAAGAGCTGGACATGACTGAGCAACTGAACTGATCCTATAAGAAGGCTTCCCAGGTGGTACAAAGGTAAAGAATCTGCCTGCCAATGTAGGAGACAAAAGAGATTCAGATTCAGTCCCTGGGTTGGGGAGATTCCCTGGAGTAGGAAATGGCAACCCACTCCAGTACTCTTGTCTGGAAAATTCCATGGATAGAAAAGCCTGGTGGGCTACAGTCCATGAGGTTGCAGAGTTGGACACGACCAAACAACTAGCACACATGCACCATACCCTGTAAGAGCTTCTCTTTGCATTTAAAATCCAGAGTCCTTCTGTTGCCTATAAAGTCCTACACTGTCTGGTCCCCCTCGCTCTTAGACCTCCCACTTATTGCCCACCATATCTCCCTCTGCTTCAGCCAAACTCACCTTCTTGCTGTTCTTTGAACATGCTGGCCTCATTCTCTCTGCAGAGTATACTTGCAGATCTTTCCATGACTGGCTCCTCAACACTTAGGTCTCTGTTCAAACATCACCTTCTGATATAGACAATATTTGTGTCCCCGCCCCGCCCCACAAACTCACTGTTGAAATCCTAACACCCAAGGTGATGTTATTAGGAGGTGGGTCTTTTGGAACAGTCTGTCCTCATAAATGGGATTAGTGTCCTTATAGAAGCAGCTTGAGAAAGCTCCCCTGAGCTTTCTGCCACGGGAGATCACTGTGAAAAGATGGCTGGCTGGGTCCTCAGCAGGCACTGAATCTGCCAGAACCTTGATCTTGGACTTCTCAACCTCCAGAACAGTGAGAGACAAATTTCTATTGTTTATAAGCTACCCTATCTGTGGTAGTTAAAACAAAAGGGACTAAGACAGCTCCCCAGATAAGCTCTAACCACCCAGCTGAGAACAACAACACACTTCCTTCATTGTCTCAATTATTTTCATAACATCTTTCAATATCTGAAATCTTATATGTATATTTGCTTATTACTTCTTACCCTCTCTAATATACAATCTCAAGGGAGCAAGAATAATATTTATCTTGTTTATTATTTTGCCATAAGTCATTCCTATCATATACAACTGTGAAGAAAGAATTAACACAGCAAGCCTGAGACTGACATCCTAGGAACACCTGCTTGGAAGGCTGACATCAGGGAACTTAAATAGCAAACAATTTTCTCTACTAACATAGAACTTTCTCTAAATGATAAGCATAATTTACCATACCTAGACTGTCTGTATAAATGATGCTGCTTATGTTGAATACTTGCTTTCCTTCTGGGAGTCTGGAATTTTGGTATTTTCCAAGCAGAAAGCACCTATGTGACCAGCCCCCAATAAAAACTCTGAATTCTGAGTCTCTAATGAGCTTCTCCAATTGACAACACTTCATCTGTGTTGTCATAATTTGCTGCTGGTAGAATTAAGCACATTCTGTGAGACTCCACTGGAAGGGGTTTCTTGAAAGCTTGCCTTGGAAACTTGTACCTGGTTTCCTGTGGATTTTGCCTCATGTATTTTTTCCTTTGGTTCATTTTTTATAGTCTCACTATAATATGTGTTGAAAGTGAAAGTGAAGTCGCTCAGTTATGTCCAACTCTGTGCGACCCCATGGACCCATGAATATAATTACATGCTGAATCCTTCAGGTCTTCCTAGAAAACTAGAGAACCTATGAGTAGTCTGAAAGACCTTGGACATATCAAACAAGATGGTCACCTGGACGCCTCAGCTGAAAATAATCAAATAGAACAGCACATAAAGGAATCCCATAACATGGTGATGAATCTAAAATGAAAATAAAGCCCACCCGTACCCCATCATGAAATCCATTTACTACTTACGTGACTGGCCTGTAGATCTCCTTAACACCAATGAACTGAAGTTGCTCCATGATGTCTGGGATACTTGCACATCGAGTAAGATTAATTCTTGGGTAATAAAGAAGGTATGAGAGACACATTTCATTCCTGGTGCTTAATCCTCCCTGAAAATGGAGATATTTTACTTAAAAAAGTATATGTTCCACCAACTCTAATACAGCACACAAACCACAAATGTTACACAGTTTCTTCCAATATTGAAATGTAACCCATCTTAAAGCTGAAAAATAATCACCTAAATGACAATTTGGTTTTCAAAAAGATAGTAGCACTTTTAAAATTAATTATTTCCAACTCTTTAAAAGTTATCTTTCTTAAATAACCTAATAATCTCCTCAAAGTTCTGTTTATGGTGTAAACTTCTCACTATAGTGAACGTTTCCAAGGATGTTCAGCAACATGATACCAGTCAGTCAGTGTGCTGGAATCTTTGCCTGATCGCATTGAATTTTCTATAATCTTTTTGTCATAAATATCAGCATCTGCACACCACAGGGGAAACAGATTACACACTTTGAATCTAAATGTAAATAGTGGACCAATTAAAAAAGATCAAAGATCCTCTGAAGAACAGAATCTGGAGTTGCTTACCATATATTATCTACAATGTCCAATTTTCAACCAAAAGTTATTAAACATGAAAAGAAACAGGAAACTATGACCTGTATTCAGAAGCAGAAATTTATTGTGAAGGATATAGAAGCTGGATTTAGCAAAGACTTAAAAACAGACATACACATGTTCAAATAGATAAATAAAGATGTTCAATTAAAGATAAATAGGGGAGCACATGTATACCTGTGATGGATTCATTTTGATATTTGGCAAAACTAATACAATTATGTAAAGTTTAAAAATAAAATAAAATTAAAAAAAATAAAGATAAATAAGCTAAAAATGAGTGAACATCAGAGAAAGGAAAACACAAAAAAAGAACCAAATAGAAAGTCTAGATTTGAAAGATACTGTAACTAAATTAAAAGTTCACAGGATGAGCTCAACAGCAACTTTAGATGGCAGAGGAAGGAAGCAATGAACTTGAAGACTGATCTCTAGAAATCTCCCAACTCAAAGAACAAAGAGAGAAAGACTAAAGTGAGTAAAAAAACAACCCAAGAGAGCTGTAAGACAATATTAAATATTCCATATATGCAACCAAAATGGGCTTCCCCAATAGCTCAGTTGGTAAAGACTCCACCTGCAATGCAGGAGACCCTGGTTTGATTCCTGGGATGGTAAGATACGCTGGAGAAGGGATAGGCTACCCACTCCAGTATTCTTGGGCTTCCCTTGTGGCTCAGATGGTAAAGAATCCGCCTGCAATGCGGGAAACCTGGGTTTGATCCTTGGGTTGGGAAGATCCCCTGAAGATGGGAAAGGCTACCCACTCCAGTATTCTGGCCTGGAGAACTCCATGGACTGTATGGTCCATGGGGTCACAAACAGTCAGACAGGACTGAGCGACTTTCACTTTCACTTCATGCAACCGAAGGCCCTGAATGAGAAGAAAGAGGAAAAAAGAGTAGGAAAAACTATTTGAAAAAAATGGTAGGAATCCTCCCAAATTTAGTGAAAAACATTAACTTACAGACCCAAGAAGCTCAACAAATGCCAAAGACAATTATGAAGCAAGTCATACCTAGACACTTTATAGTCATATTGCTGAAAGCCAAAGACAAAAAGAAAATCTTGAAAGCGGCAAGGCAAAATGATATATTGCATACAGGGAACAATAATACAATGGACAACTGACATTTTATCATAAATGATGGAAGTAACAAAAAGATATTGGAATTACATATTCAAGTGCTCCAGAAAAAAGAAATTATTCAAGAACTCTGTATCCAGCAAATCCTCTATCCTTCAAAAGTAAAGATGGAAAACATAGTAGTAGTGTTCATAAAAAGTAAAAAATGTAAAGCAAAGTCGTTCAGTCGTGTCTGACTCTTTGTGACCCCATGGACTATAGCCCACCATGCTTCTCCATCCATGGGATTTTCCAGGCAAGAGTACTGGAGTGGGTTGCCATTTCCTTCTCCAAGTAGTGTTCACGCTGCTGCTGCTGCTAAGTCGCTTCAGTCGTGTCCAACTCTGTGTGACCCCATAGACGGCAGCCCATCAGGCTCCCCCGCCCCTGGGATTCTCCAGGCAAGAACACTGGAGTGGGTTGCCATTTCCTTCTCCAGTGCATGAAAATGAAAAGTGAAAGGGAAGTCGCTCGTCATGTCTGACTCTTAGCGACCCTATGGACTGCAGCCTACCAGGCTCCTCTGTCCATGGGATTTTCCAGGCAAGAGTACTGGAGTGGGGTGCCAGTAGTGTTCATAGCTATACATTAATGTAGTATAGTGGCTAATATGCAATGATTTTACAAATTGCAAAACATCATGCCTTGCACTTGATAAAGGGTTGGGTAAAAGGAGAAGCTGATCTACAAATGAGGCTGCAACTGACATCTCAGTAAATCTATTTAATCTACCTTTGAGCTTGGATGGTTACTCAGAGTTACATCAAATTGTAGGAAGGGAATCAAGCTTTTGTGTTCTCGAATCAACCAGTCATTGGTTGCTGGCTGCCCCACTGAAGAGAGTATGACTTTAAGTGAGTCATTCCCTGACATCAACAGCAACGTCCAGTGAAGGACACACTTGCTCTTTTTCTATTGTATGTTTGTCTTATGCTCGTCTTGTGGATCTATAGAATTTATTTTAAATGTTATGCTTTTTATTAATTATTTTTAATTATAATTAAATTAAATTTAAAAAATTAAATTATACTAATGCTTTATGTGTTGCAAATTTTTTTTTCAGTTTAAAACTTATCTTTTCACCTAATAGTGTTTTTAAGTGACCAAAAGTGTTAAAGTAGACAAACTCATCAATCTCCTAATTTAGTTTGTACTTTTCATATTTTGAGAAGCTCCTACCTACTCCAAAGTCATAAAATTATATATATATAATATACATTTGTTTATATATATATCTATTTCTCCTAATGGTTTTAAAAATTTTATTCTTCACATTTTAATATTTAATTACCTGGAAATTATTTTTATGTGTGAATTGTGGTAGATAAAGATGTAATTTTATTTTTGCCATCTGGCAATTGTACCAGGAATCCTTCAGTGAAAAGTCCTTCCTCTCTCACTTACCTGAATGCCAATTTCTATCCTAAATCAAGTTTCCATACAGGGGGTTTGTAGGTCTGTTTCCAGAATCTCTATTCCATTCCAGTGTTCTAACTCTGGACTCAAACCACACTATTAATCACCATAGCTTGAAAGTAAGTTTTCATACCTAGTAATTTGTTTCTCATCTTATTCTTTTAGTAGAGTCTTGCCGTCTTAACCCTTTGCTCTTCTATGTAGATTTTATAATTAACTTGCTCTATGTAAAAAAAGCTGCAATATTTTTAGAAAATTTTTTTAAAATAGGAGAAAACCTTTGGCTAAGGGAAGATTTCTTGGTTAGACAGCAAAACCCCAAATAATAAAAGCTTTATGAATTACATCAAATTTATAAACCAATTTATAAAGAAGGATTATCTTTGTGTGTGTTTTTTTTTTTTTTCCTGAGCCTTCTATCCATGAACACAGCCTCTCAATCTCTTAGGTGACCTTTAATGTCTTAAAAACTAATAATTTTCTTCACAGAGATCAAACACATCTAATGTTATTTTATTTCTATAGAATTTATAGTCTTAAATTACAGTTTCTTCAGATAGTTTGCTGCATACTAAAATATAATTAACTTTAGGTATATCAATTTGGGGGAGGTTTTTGATGTGGAAAATGACAATATCTGTGAATAATGTGTTTTACTTCTTTGCTTCTTCCTTTCTGATCTTCATATTTCATTTTATTTCTTTTCTACTATGATAGTGACTAAAACCAGTGATAATAAATATCCTTGTTTTCTTCCTGATTTTAAAGAAATACTTCTAGCCTTTCATTTAGCTTGATATTTTCTACAGATTTTTCACAGCTAATCTTTAGCTGGTTAAGGAAATTCTCTCTTATTCTTAGTTTGATAAATGTCCTTTTTTACCCCCATGACTGACAAAGTTTATGAGTGCTTTTTCTGCCCTGATTGAGATAATCATAAGTCTTTTTCCTTCAATCTCTTAACGTATAATGGCATTAATGTATTTTCTAATTCAAACCAATTTTACATTACTTAGTTATACCCAAATCAGTCCTAACTTTCATTTTTATATAATGAGAGATTTGGTTTGTCAATACATTGTCAAAGTGACTTCCAACGGGTGTGTGTTGTTGACCTTTCTTGTACTGCCCATGTCAAGTTTCAGTACTAAGATTATGCTAACTTCATAAAATGAGTTGGTAGAAAGTGTTTCCCCCTTTTTTGTGTGTTCCCTGGAAGAGACTGAGGAAGACATGAGAGATTTATTTCTTGAATGTTTGGCAGAACTCCCCAGTAAATCTGCTGGAACCAGATTTCTCTTTGGGTCAGAAGCCCTAAGGTCATGGAATTCATTTCTTTTTGAAGTTTTGATTCATCTAAGTCCAGACTCATGTGCATGGTCATTAGTAACCACAGGTCTTTTATTAATAGTATTTGGTGAGGAAAAACTAAAAGAATAAGGATAGCTTTTCATGAAAGAGTCAATAAATTGCACTGCAAATATTACCATAATATCATTAGTTAATCTGATAAAATCTTAAAACGGCTCTGATTTCACTTTTACGATGTTTCATGTTCAAGACAGTCAGGAATTTTGCTTCCAAGTAGGAATGCTTTTTCTTTTTTTCTGTTCTAAAATCAAAGTTTATTTCTCCCCCTCCACAAATAAATTTTAATAATGAAATTCTTCTTACCCAAGTCATCCGGGCTCTATCTTTTGTGTTGTACCGACACTCAGTAATTAGATTATCTCCCTAAAACATAAAAGTGGAAGCTTTCAGATTGGAGTTTCATGCTGTTTTATTTATCTAACACATCTGTAGGCCAACAGTTTAATCTGCTATATGAATGCATGCATTAAGTAATTTGACTCAAGAGTAGACTTTTGATCTATTAAATTCTAGGTTTGCTAGCATAATAAGCAAGCAAACAAACAAATAAGGCTCTCTTTGTTCAGGCCAGACTCCACAATGTTCTAGCTGCATGACCTTAGGTAAGGAAATGAATCATCTGGGCACAATTTGTTCATCTAAAAAATAATGATAAAAATAGCACTTATCTCACACAGCTGTTGTGAGGAAATTAAATGACAGAACACACATTTAGTTCTAAGTACAGATTAAACACTTCTTAAGTGTTGGCCACAGATACTAGTTACTGTGATTATCTTCTTATTTACATTATTTACTTTAAAGGTCCTTAATCAGGTATTTATTTTCGTAAAACAGACTTGTGAGGCAAATTACTAGTAACTTATTTTTTCCAGTACTTTTCAACCTTTTGAACAGTACTGCACATAAATAAACTAATTTTTTATGGCTCCAGGTCAGGTAAGTGGACAGGCTAGTTACAGACCAGAAGCAGCAAGCTCTGGGTAATGGCCCTCAGATTTGTCCTCGCTGCCTGGATATTCAGAGGGAGGAATCAGTATTTCAACATTTATATCCTCTCATGACATATCAGTTGAGGAACTCTGAGACAACCCAAAAAAAGCTGGTTAGAGAGCCCCAACACCAGACAACACCATAAAACGGAGTGTAGTCCTTAAGAATCTTGAGATCACTCAAACTTCATCCTTCTACTCCCAGAGTATACCAGAGAATTACTGCATGTATAAAAGATATTACTATTATTCTCATTTCATAAATAGTACAAATATCTGACTCTTAAGAAGAAAAGTAGGGTAGGAACTTGTATAACTATTGAGCTCAATGTCAAAAAATTTGACAAAATGAAGCATCATAAAATTTTTAAATTGTTCATCATTGGAAGGCACAAGATTCCTTTCTGTGTTGTTTCATCAGAACTTCAAGTATGGTTGCCAGCCGGGTTACACACGGTAATATAATTAGCTATGTCCTAATACCTTAGTCAAAAGAAAAAGTGATCTTATATTCACTTTTATTGCAATGAAACTTTCAAAACTTCTGATCTTACCATTACCAGAACTGCAAGCCAAGGGATTACTAACTGGGGAGTCTAGAAAAATGGTGCTTAGAGCACAAAACCTAAGTTTTATTTCCTTTGAAATCAACGACTTGAGTTGCCCCTGGGAATAGTAAGAAAAACAAGTTTCAATTTTGGAAAACAGATCAAACACATTCCGTGAGGGTTATGCAACAGCCATGGTGGATGGCTTTGAAGCTATGGATAGGATGAACAATTCATTACACCAGGAAAAACCTGGCTAATTCTTAGCAGGTATATGCTTCAGGATTTTGATGACATTCAGTGATAAAGAATAAAAACATTCATACTGGTAAGATTGTTTGTTCTTCTTTTAGGTACTGAAACTCCTGGAAATTGAAGTCAAAATCATCATCGTAAGCAAGTAATCTCATCTCCTCCCCTTTGCGAAAATGACGCAGCCTGATGCCTCTGCCTGCCAGGTGAGCGTGGAGCAGAACAGCAAAAACATGGATGCCACTTGGCTTTTCAGCTTCCAAAGCCTACGGGAGATACAGGGGGAGCCCTGATTAGGTGTCTAAACAAGTGCAAACAGTTCACCTTAAAACAGACTTGGAGGGACAACTGAGAAGAAAAGCTAACACAATTTAAGTCAACACATGAGCTGCCAGACATTTATAATTTGGATTTTTCCTGACTTATTCCAATCTTTGTGAAGCGATACTGGCTGGGAGGAAAGAAGAAGAACTAATGCTTGCTGAGGACCAACTGATCACTTCTATCTTTCTTTTTTCTTATCTTTCTTTTTTCTTCTTTTAGGAAGTGAGCAAACAATTACAGCTTCTGGCAAAAAGAATCCAGTATTTTGGTAGCTTGAAAATTGAAACTCTTAAAGGGAGAGTCTACTCCCACTTTTCCAGATAAGAAAATTGAACTGGGAGAATTAAATTAAATGAATTGCTCACAGTCCTACAGCTAGAGAATGATGTCATGGCAATTTAATTCATGGTCTAAATAGTCTAAATAATTCAGAAGAGCATAACCTTTCCATTCTACCATTCTTCCATACTGTCTACAACCACAATATCCTATAATTTATAAAGAATACGATCTATGTTGAAATACTTTCATTCAAGAAAAAAAGAACTATGAATGAAGCAGCCATTATAAAATACTTATATATAGTTTTCTCTTATCCAATATGTATTTTATATTAGTTATTTTTGCTATTTGGTTAAAGAAGGGTCAGTAGCTATAAATCAGAGAAAATGAGAAAAAATGAAAATAAATCATGGAAAAAACAAATATGAATAAAAAATAAAGTTGAGAAAGCAAAAGGGGACTACACAAAGGCTGAAACCGTAAAAGATAAAATGAAGTGTCCAATATGAAACAAACAAAGGAAGGGAAAGGAAGGAAAACACCAAAATTCTACTCCTGCAGCCTTCAGGATTTTAAAAAGCAATAAAGGTCTCGCTAAAATTGTAAACAATCATTTCATAGCATGACAACAAGAAAAAGATTAGTAATAAACTTGGAATTTTCCAAACACAGTTTCTACGAGCATAGATTAATCTAGGAAGAGCAGCTCACAGACCCAGACACACCATACCTCTTCCAGGCATTCCAGGGTGCAGTGACCCTCAGACCGGAAGTCGGGCAGGCCTGGAGGGATGGTGTGAAAGAGGCTTACCCAGAGGCCAGCCTCAATCACCCCAGCATCGTATTTCCTTATATCTGCCGTATAAAATAATCTCAATCCAGAATTATCTATTAAGCCTGGAACAAGAGCATTTAGACAAGAAAAATTAAAAGTGAGCTTGAGTACTTGAAAAAGTTTTCCATATTCAGCTGATATAGGTTTATTTTTATATATATTTTATTTATAAATAAATATCATTTATTTTATGATTTTCCTTAAACTCTCACAAAGGAAAGGAATACAAGCAAAGATTAATGAAAGGCAACATCCAGATTCACAAAAAAAACTTACACAGCATACCATGGGAGACACGTTTGTATTATCTAATGATATATTCCACAATTATCTAACATGAAGACAGAAATAAAAATTCTAAGTCATTCATTAGAATATATAGTAACTCAATGGAAGTTTTATTTGATACTGTTTTGAGGTGAAGCTCAGTAACATTTACATAGAGGTGAAAACCACTGGGTCTAGAAACCATGTGATGATGGAGAAAAATATTAATAATTAACTTTCTTTATAGTTTATCACCAGTCTTTTAATAATTCATCAGTCATATAATCAAGAAACAATTATTAAGAATCTATGATGTGAACAGCATAACAACAGGCCTGGTGGGGAGGAAAGATAAGGTACTCCTCTTGCTGTGACACAGTTATCATAAGGAGGGAGAGTATAGGCCCCAAACACTTCATAAATCCATTCCACTTGGAAATTAATTGACTCATTTCTGCAACAGTGACTTACCTACCTGTACACTGACCCATTGGATCAATTAGCATATAAATAATTTTGTATTAATTGTTGTGATTATTTTATTGTTTGCCTTTGCCGCTACACTATAATATCCCTGAAGGTGAGGACATTATGTGATTAAGCACAGATCCAGCACATCCTTGGTGCTCAGTATTTTCTGAAAAATTGCACAAATCAGTGTAAAATCATAACCTTGAATTTCTTTTATTGATAATTTCATATGGAATCCTTTAAGTTTTTGGCGTTGGGATATTACATAGTAAATTCAGGTTTAAATACTTGCCCCTCTTCATTTCAACATATTACACCAGTGTCAACTGCAGTTGTCAACACAGCAAAATGCTTAATATTTTCTAGTGTGATGAATGGTAGTTTTTCATATGTGTTTTTAGACAGAAAATGTTTCATAAGCACCATGTATTTCAGACTAATTTACACCGTAAAGGGAAAAGTCTATATTTCTACTTTCTGGTAAGTAATGTCCAAATGGCTTTTTAAGATTAGTGACCACATGTGCCCATTTGCCTGGCTCATTGCTGGCCAATGACTGCTGTCCTAGTGTAATTGTTTATAGTGCCCTTTTCTACTCTAAAAGGTATCCTAATTTGGATGACAAATGTATAGGTTAATTTTTTTTTTACAACATTAAATGCTATTTTATTTGAAGTCTGTTTAACTCTGTTAAAATAAAGGGAAAAGTTACAAAACTTTTAAAAATCATAGGTAGAATGTATACAAAAATACTCACCTTCCTTATATGTTGGATTGTCATAATGGACTTCCAGGAGCACATAATGAGGATCTAACGGAGTGCCAAGGGATAATCCAACATGAGGTGGATAGGAAAAACCCTAAAAGAGCAAAATTCCATGACACAGTGTTCTGTGAAAGTCCCTCCGAGCTCTACTCCATTCAAAAACCAAACACTCTCAATGATATTTCAACATTCTACAACTGTATTAATCTATAGTTGATCAAATAAAATGGCTTAAGAATGATTTCCTGTGGAAAGAAAAATAACCCACCCTCATATCAAAAAGCGTACATCGAGTTTTACTTAGAAGTGTTAGAATCGTAGGGGGAAAAGTGATCAGTTTACTTTGTTACATCTCAGTAATCGGTGGTCCCACCTCTCCACCAATGGCCCAGGCGAAAATGACGGTCTCACAGGTGAGGAAGGCATCGGGCATGTTAGGGTGGTAACACTCGTGCCCGTCGTCCAGCACGCTGTCACTGAAGTTGCTGCTGCACTGATAGAGCAGGATGTGATGGACCAGACTCTCGTGGCCTTTCTGAATCACGGGCTCAACCTAAGCAAGCACAGGTGAGAGGGACGATGCAATCAATAAACACCCTTCAACACCCTCTGATAGGCATGAAACTAGCATAAATGATCATCCGTTTTTCAAAGGAATAGTTTTCTCAATTGTGTAACTGTTGTGCGGTTGAAGCGTAATTTATTCTGGAGATGATGACTGATGATGATGATGGCAAGAGCAAAGATGCAATAACCATTCACTTCTCTAAGAATCGTTGTTGTTAAGTCACTGAGTCGAATCCAACTCTTTTGTGACTCCATGGACTGTAGCCCTCCAGGTTCCTCTGTCAATGGGATTTTCCAGGCAAGAATACTGGAATGGGTTGTCATTTCCTTCTCCAGGGGATCTTCCTGACCTAGGGATTGAACCCACATCTCCTGTACTGCACGTGGATTCCTTACCACCTGGGAAGGACTTTACTAATGTGTTGTTTGCTTTTTAAACTTGTTGTTTCCCTTAACATTCTGTGTAGCAGCTGTTTCAAAACCTGCTTGCTCTCTTCCAGGCTTTACTTTGCCTGGCACTCTCTATCTCTCCATCTCTCTGTCTCCCTCTCACAGAGGAAAAAAAAATCACACAGGCATAAACTCCTTCAGTCTCCCTTAAAATGTTATCTTTGCCCATCCCTACTGGAGGTATTGGGGCTTCCCACGTGGCACAAGTGGTAAAGAACCTGCCTGCCAATGCAGGAGACTTAAGAGACGCAGGTTCGATCCCTGGGTTGAGAAGATCTCCTGGAGGAGGGCATGGCAACCCACTCCAGTATTCTTGCCTGGAGAATCCCATGGACAGAGAAGCCTGGCCAGGCTACAGTCCACAGGATCGCAAAGAGTCAGATGCAACTGAAGCAACTTAGCACACATGCACTGGAGGTAGTAATACCTATCTTTCTATCTATCATCTATATGGTGCAGAGCATAGTCCTAGGCACAAAGGAAGGCTCAATAAAGGATACTTTTATTTTAGTGATTAAAATCAAATTCTAATAAGAATTTTACCATTAGAATTTAGGAGAGAAAAAGTCATTGTAGTGATGTGATGTGTAGTGATTCAAATTAGAAGGAGACTGGAAACTGCTGAAAACAGAATGAGTGGTGATGTTGGTCCTGAAAGCATGAGTAAGGTGACTATGTTCATTCGACTGTCCTTTCTGTAAGTTCCCTTCAGAACACTGTCCAGGAAACCAGAATGAGCTAAGCACATTCTAACACCTCAAAAAGCCTTACTGCCAGAGAAGGTAGACAAATCCCGTACTTGGCTTAGCTGGACTATAGGGATGGCCACTGGTTACAGGGTTGGTAGAGCCTTCTGTTCATCTGACAAAGTGATCCTTTGTGTGTTTTCAAGAGTTTGCTGTCTTAGAGCTCATCCATCCTTGTGCTTTTAGCCCTAACTACTCAAATGCAAACAATTCATTTAAAAACCTTGCTTTGCTGCTGCTGCTGCTGCTGCTGCTAAGTCACTTCAGTCGTGTCTGACTCTGTGCGACCCCATAGACAGCAGCCCACCAAGCTCCGCTGTCCCTGGGATTCTCCAGGCAAGAACACTGGAATGGGTTGCCATTTCCTTCTCCAATGCATGAAAGTGAAAAGTGAAAGTGAAGTCACGGGGCATAAAAAGATGAAGTCTTTTCAGCTATTTCCTCCTAAGTCTTGCCATTTTGATTTTCTATATAGTCTCTCATTCATTCTTACTTTTTTAATAGGGAAAGGTCAAGGCAGCCAAAGAGAGAAGCAGTAGGCATTAGGTAGAGATTTGAATGGGCAGCCAGGCGGTCTGAATTTTTAAATCCAGCTTTTGTTTTGTGTGGAATAGTGAGCCCTGCTATGCCTAACCCACAAGTACATTTTTAACATCACATTCACAGAAAATGACCTTGCACATGGCTGTGCTTGCACTCATCTCTAGAGGACTGTATACCCTGAAGACAGAAACTGTTTTCTATTTTGCTTCAAAATGACAGTTACTGTTCACACATGGTATAACAATTACACAGAAGAGCAGCCCAGGATTTTCTGAGATTATAGTTTCCATGTCAAATTTGATTTGTGTGTGTGTGCATGTATGCTTGGTCGTGTCTGAGTCTTTGCAACCCCAAGGACTGTAGCCCGCCAGGCTCCTCTGTCCACGGGATTCTCCAGGCAAGAATGCTGGGGAGAGTTGCCATTTCCTCTTCCAGGTATTCTTCCCAATCTGATGATCAAACCCATGTCTCCAGCAGCTCCTGAATTTGACAGGCAGATTCTTTACCACTGAGCCAACAGGGAAGGCGCTTTTTTGGCCACCTCATGAGAAGAGTTGACTCATTGGAAAAGACCCTGATGCTGGGAGGGATTGGGGCCAGGAGGAGACGGGGCAACAGAGGATGAGATGGTTGGATGGCATCACTGACTCGATGGACCCGGGAGTTGGTGATGGACAGGGAGGCCTGGCGTGCTGCGATTCATGGGGTCGCAAAGAGTCGGACATGACTGAGCGACTGAACTGAACTGAACTGAACTGATACTTACTTGGGTGCATCAGTACTCCAAGGGGGACAGGGAACTGCTAATATGTCTTTAGTTAAATATTCAGGCACATGTGAGGATTTTGCTATGTGCCTAGGGGTTTTCATGGTGGCTCAGATGGTAAAGTGTCTGTCTGCAATTTGGGAGACCCAGGTTCAATCCCTGGGTTAGGAAGATCCCCTGGAGAAGGAAATGGAAAATCACTCCAGTACTCTTGCCTGAAAAATTCCATGGACAGAGGAGCCTGGTGGGCTACAGTCCATGGATCTCCAAGAGTCGGACCCAACCGAGCGACTTCACTTTCTTTTCTTTCTAAGTTCAAGCCAAACCCTGTAGGCTGTACTGAGCTCTACTAGCTAGGTTCTGGATTGGAGCCCCTAAGGGCAAATGAGGATTGGCTTCTCCCAAGGCAGCTACCCTGGGCTTCCCTAGTGGTTCAGAAGGTAAATAATCCACTTGCAATGTGGAAGACCTGGGTTTGATCCCTTCATTGGGAAAATTCCCTAGAGGAGGGCATGGCAATCCACTCCAGTATTCTTGCCTGGAGAATCCCATGGACAGAGGAGCCTGGTGGGCTATAGTCCTTCAGGTCGCAGAGTGGGACACACTTGAGTGACTAAGCACAGCACACAGCAAGGCTGCTGCAGAAACTAGTGGCTTTCACTGAGGCACCACAAGAGGGCACTAGAGAGCAAGGGGGCAGATTATGCGAGGCTGGATGGTGCTTAAAGGAGCTTCAAATAACTTTAAAAATTCTTAAAAAAAAAAAAAACTTTTAAGAGTAAGTGACTTTTATGCATAAAATAGATAACTAATGAAAACCTACTGTATAGCTCAAGAAACTGTACTCAGTGCTCTGTGGTGAACAAAACGGGAAGGAAATCCAAAAAAGAGGGGATATATGTACACACATGGCTGATTCACTTTGCTGTATAGCAGAAACCAACACAACATTGTAAAGCAACTCCAATATAATTAATTTTAAAAGAATAAGTGCTTTTTTATATACAAAGCGAGTGCTGAAACCAACACCAAGTTGCCAAGCTCACAAAGCACTCTAGGAACGACAATAGTAACATCTGTCTTTTATTTAGCACCTCCTACCTCCTACCAGCCACTATTGAGTCAGTTCACATATTTCACTTACTATTTATAACAAATCTATTAGGTAAATGTTACTGTTTCCATTTGACAGAGGAGAAAACTGAGACTCGGAGGATTCTGCAGCAAATCCAATCATGGCTAGGAAGTGGTAGATGGGGATTTGAAACTAGGCTGGTCTGACCCCTTAAGTTAGTACTCTTTGAATTGCAACACATAATATTGAAGGAAGATAGGTTGGAGATGACCAACAACTTTGGAAGTTGCTGCCAGTGAGTGGGTGGATGAAAGGTTTCACATAGTCAAGTTGCCGACAGTTGTCAGCAAGAGGGTGATGACACCAGGGAGCCAGCCCCAGGAAGTGCTTCGGGAGCCACTACTGAAAATCCCCACACAATGCTGCCATCAAGGGAGCAGCGCCACACTGGGAGGGAGCCTCATGCCTGGGGAGTCTCCTGCCTTCTTTTGCTACCCTGTCCACATGCCCTGGTCTCTAGGGAGAGGAGACAGACTATGGCCTTTGTGGGAGGGCAAATAACAAGGTCTCACCTGGAAACCCAGTGAAGGCTTCAAGGAGAATTAAATTGCAATCCAACCCCCCAGGTTACAAATTGATAGTACAGCCTAGAAAATGAGGATTTCCTAGAAAAATACACCCACAAAGCAACAAGGAAACTTACTGCATGCAAACCCAGGTACTGTTCATTGGGAAATATAAGAAGCCTTGGAAGAGGCAAAGTCCTTAGAAAAAAGATGTTTTGTTTTTGTTTTTGTTTCCTGTTGTGAGATTGAGAGACAAAGAAAGAGAAGTGCCTGAGAATAATATGTAAGGATAACTACTGAATAAAGTGTTGAAATGTTGGTCGCTCAGTCGTGTCCGACTCTTTGTGACCCCATGGACTGCGGCTCGCCAGGCTTTTCTGTCCATGGGATTCCCCAGGCAAGAATATTGGAGTGGGTTGCCATTTCTTTCTCCAGGAGATCTTCCCAACCCAGTGACAGAACCCAGGTCTCCTGCATTGCAGGAAGATTCTTTACCATGTGAGCCAAGAGGCCGCCAGAAAAAATATGAACTATCAAACTCTTGAAAAGAGGAGAACTTCTTGATAGAGAATTTTGAGTTGACCATGGGGGATAATTAAGTGAGACACCAATAATATCCCTCTGGACAGGAAATACCCACTTAGCACGGAGTCCAAGTTCCAGGGAATGTGAACAGCTTGATGCAGGACAGGGCCATTGGCTCATGGCACCCGGTATGGGGTAGAATTTCCCACAAAGCTTCCTGTCATGCTTACAAAGCCTAGTGCTGCCAGCTCATGGCTACCAATCACCCACCAAATGACCACTGCATATTATCTTCTGCTGCCATGACCATTCCACAAACATTTGAAGCAGTCACAGCACTTGTGTTTTATCCCCTGCTGTGATATCCTTCTTTACACCAAAGAAGAGTGAGGCAGAGACAGGCGAGCACCATCTGAGGAAGGAGACCGAAACGCACAGAGCTCCATGACTCACGCTGCTTGGTGGCAGAACACAAGCATTTAGCACTGCTCTTTCTTGTGTCCTGGTAACAGTCCACGGGAAAGAGTTTTCCTTTGGCATCACCGCCCGATTTGAATCAATGGTGGACTTCTATACTTCTGTATTTAAAAATTTTTGAGACAAACACGGCTGTAATGCTTATTTGTCTATCACTACTATAAGGGGAAGCACTCTCTTATTTTGATTCCTACTTCACAGATGTCACATTATCATCACAATCAAAATGGGAATCCCCTAAGTTTCCTCTATTCAAAAAAATATTGCAGTGATAAAAATTGCCACAGAAGGTCATGGCCAGATAAGGCACACAAATATAAATAAATTGGTATTTCTGAGACTGCAATGAACATTTAAGTGAATTTTGCTTTTAAGCTGAGTATGAGTTTGGCAGAAGAAATAAATTTTAAAAAATATAATTTAAAAGTGCCTATGGAAGTAGGTGGCAATGACACCGAATATTAAACTATGTCATTGATCACTGTGTTTTTGTACATAAGTGTAATTGACAGACCTAGAACAGATGGTAGGCCTGTACATGCACCGTCATATGCAACAAGCCAAGCAAGGATGGTCTAGCAGCTGTGGGTTATCTGTTAGCCTATGTGCAAACTAAAAAACAGCCCAGGAACCAAAACACAGATAAAAAGAGAGGGAAGTCTTTGACCTGAAGGATTTTAAAGATTAAAACAGTCCCTTCAGTTAGTTCAAGAAAATGGAACTTTGGGGTATTCTTGAGAAGACTTAGCAATAAAAAGGAGAAAAAACGAGAGCTGCTAAGCATAGCCAAGATCAAGGCGAAAGTTAAAACTGACCATAAAGCAGTGTTATTGACTGTTGTTTTATGTTCCTGAGCATCAAAAAGCCCTTATACCGTTCCTCATGAACCCATCTTCTCTTACTCTCTTTAGCCAGGTCAAAGCAAAGTCCTTGTAACACACTGACTGCTTAATAGCTACTCGTTGAATGGAAATAAAGCCAACATTAAGGAGGCTGAGTCATCAAACACATTGCCTCCTAGTTTCCTGATCTTCTCAACTCCAGTGACCTAGACTACATCCCACCTCCTCCACCATCTCCCAGAGATGCAGTCACCAAGTCTAGTGAGTGCTACCTTTAAAAGGTAACCTAGGAACTTCCCTGGTGGTCCAGTGATTAAGAATCTGCCTGCCATTGCAGGTGACACAGGTTCAATCCCTGATCCACGCTCTGTAACAAGACAAGCCACCTCAGTGAGAAGCCCACACACCACAACTAGAGAAAGCCCATGTGCGGCAATGAGGACCCAGCACAGCCAAAAATAAATGAATAATTAATTTTAAAAAAGGTAACCTGAGTGTAACCATGTTTTCTTAGCTTTCAAATACCAATGACCTCAATACTAACGCTTGCAAAATAAAATTATTTTTTGCTTAATTCCCCTGTACTGGGTTAAGCAGTGTTCCTGCAAAATTCACATCCACCTAGAACCTCAGAATGTAACATTATTTGAAAATATGGTCTTTGCACCTGTAATTAGTTAAGATGAGTTTGCACTGGCTGAGGATGGGTCCTAAATCCACTGACTAGTGTCTTTAGAGAAGAGAGAGAAGATTCAGACTCAGATACACAAAGAGAAGATGGCCATCTGAAGATAGAGGCAGAGATGGGAGTCAAGTTGCCAGAAACCAAGTAACCCCAGAAAGCACAAGAAACTGGAAGGACCAAGGAAGGCTTCTCTGCTAGAGCCTTCTGAGAAAGCATGGCCCTGCCAACACCTTGATTTTGGACTTCTGACTTCCAGAGCTCTGAGAGAGTAACTTTCTGCTGTTTCAAGTTACCCACCCAGCTTGTGGTCATTTATTGTGGAAGCTCTAGGAATCTAGTACAGCCCCCATCTCAATTTTTAAATAAAAAACTAACAATTTTCAGATGTGTGCATTTGTAGCTAGGTCATGGTTGTCTCTGCACTGGTTTGTGACATGAACTTATCACAAATATACATCATTTCCTCTTATGTGAATAAGTCTGTAGGTTAGTTGGGGGCTTCCCAGGTGGCATTAGTGGTAAAGAACCTGCCTGCCAATGCAGAAGATGCAAGAGATGTGGTATCAATCCCTGGGTCAGGAAGATCCTCTGGAGGAGGGCATGGAAGCCCACTTCAGTATTCTTGACTGGAGAATCTCATGAACAGAGGAGGCTGGCAGGTTACAGCCCACTGGATTGCAAAGAGCTGGACATGATTGAAGCAACTTGGCCTGCACATGGGTGATTTAATAATATTGTCGCAAGGGTAATTTCCTGGTTTTGATAATCAAACTAAGGAAGATAAGATGTTACCATTTAGGAAAATCTACTATTTTTACAACTATTTTTTGTAAGTCTAAAATGATTTCAAAATTTAAAAATGTAAAAAATAAAAAAAAGATTCATTATCTATAGCCAAATATATGTGCATCTTGCTTTTGATTTTATTTTAGGAGGGTTAAAAAAAAGGGGGAGATAAAATGCCCTTCTTGACTGGTCTAGGAATACTGAGATCAGTGAGAAAAACAGGAGGTTATTAGAGCTCTTAAGAGCAATTTTCCTTTATTTATTCTTCTATGTCTTCCCATTTAAGATGTGACTTGTTAAAACATGTGTGGAACACAGCTCTCCAAAGCCAACTTGCAGTTTAATAAATTAAAAATTAAAACAAAAGGAAAGAGGTGATGGGTGGAATCTGTAATGAGCTGGAAATTTTGTAAATCCTCATCACTGTTCTTGCCTGTTCTTGTCCCTGGCATCCCATTCTATGTACCCACCCGAGGCATAGGTTGCTGTCCATGTAAAGCAGGCAAACCATCTCTGACAAAGGTTAGCCAAAGGGCATCTGGTTGATAAAGTGATGCAGCCTATGAGAACATTTCAGCCAGAACTAGCAGTGCAGATAATTATAAAGTCATATGACTATTTGCCTCCCTTTCTCCCTTCTTATCTCCATCCTCGCTGGGCAGAGCTCTTTGAGAATGACAATATATCTGACTTTTAAGAGGCAACCAAATTGAGCAAGAGAATGATATCATTGTCCCACAGGTAATCCAGCCTGAAATAGTTCAGGGTTCAAAGCAAAACCCGACTTGTTGATGTGTTATCAAGGGGCCACAGCTTGAATGGACTTGGCAACTAAAGCCCAGGAAATCATGTTCAAATCAGATGGAGATGAATAGAAGAAATGAAGAAAAGGGGAAAATTGAGGGAGAGACACCACTGGGAAATAATTCATCCCCTACTGAAATCTTGAATTCTCACAGGAACTACCATCTTCAGGTGGGACCATGCCCTGCCAGCCACAATTGACTAGTTCAGGGGCCGGTGCCCAACACATCAATCATTTTTTTGGATTTTCAAACTATGAAAAAAGAACTCATTGTCTACTAGAAGGTGGAGACTGTGGAAGAAGCCAGCATGTGGTGAGATACAATAACAGCACACAGAAAAGTGCCAAAGATAAGACAGTCTTGGTAGGGTTTGAATACTTAACTCTGTTCCTGAAACCAGCTTTGTCTCTACCATCCTGTGGCTTATTTATTCAACCTTTCCTCTTAATTCATGAGTCAGTACATTCCTTTCTATTTCTTAAGCTAGTTCAGGTTGGGTTTCTGTTACTTGCAACCAAGAGTCCTGATTAATAATCACGTGCATGCTAAGTTGCTTCAGTTGTGTCCAACTCTTTGTGACCCTATGGACTATAGCCCACCGGGCTCCTCTGTCCATGGGATTCTCCAGGCAAGAATACTGAAGTGTGTTGCTATGCCCTCCTCCAGGTGATCCTCCCAACCCGGGGATCAAACCCATGACTCCTGCGGCTCCTGCGTTGCAGGTGGATTCTTTATTGCTGAGCCACTGGGGAAGCCACCGATTAACAATCACACCGTTAACCATATATCATCAATTTATCAATATGCGTGTGCATTTATGTAGTACTATCTGAAAACATCTCTTTTTCTCTTAGGAAATTTGCCACATAAAACTACTTTGCTTTTGTTTTACTCTTTTATTTTAATTATTACTCATAATTGGATCTGTGTAAAATTACTGCAGATGGTGATTGCAGCCATGAAATTAAAAGACACTTACTCCTTGGAAGGAAAGTCATGACCAACCTAGATAGCATATTCAAAAGCAGAGACATTACTTTGCCAGCAAAGGTCTGTCTAGTCAAGGCTATGGTTTTTCCAGTAGTCATGTATGGATGTGAGAGTTGGACTGTGAAGAAAGCTGAGTGCAAGAGTCCCTTGGACTGCATGGAGATCCAACCAGTCCATTCTAAAGGATATCAGCCCTGGGTGTTCTTCGGAAGGAATGATGCTAAAGCTGAAACTCCAGTACTTTGGCCAGCTCATGCGAAGAGTTGACTCGTTGGAAAAGACTCTGATGCTGGGAGGGATTGGGGGCAGGAGGAGAAGGGGATGACAGAGGATGAGATGGCTGGATGGCATCACCGATTTGATGGACCTGAGTTTGAGTGAACTCTGGGAGTTGGTGATGGACAGGGAGGCCTGGCATGCTGCAATTCATGGGGTCACAAAGAGTCGGACACGACTGAGTGACTAAACTGAACTGAATTGAACTGAAGGTAATAACAAAGTTACTTCAATAAAATGCCCTTGAAAGACAATATGGGGAGAGAAATCTACCCCCTAACACACATAAGTATCTCTATCCCTTGCTTATTGATTCCTGAAATTCCAAGGCACTTAATATTAAACATTAAGCCTGTTTTACTTGGTGAATATGCAAGTATCCTTGAGAAATGTTAAACATTGTGATTCTTAGTCATTTACTTCTGCATGTGAATTAACTAGGTACCTTTGCCAAACAGTTCAATAATGATAAAGAAAAGATATAAAATTACCTTTAAGAGCGTTTATAACACAACATAGTGTATATATTGTTCTTTGAATTCTTAACAGACTATTCATGACCTATAGTTATATATTAATTTTTTGTTAATTGAAATTTTTAATAAACTAGAGACCACCAAGCTACTCTAAGAAAATTTAAATTAACTATAAAATTAATTTTATAAATTTAAATTTAATTTATTTAAATTTTTATTTAATTTATAAATTTGCTATATGGCCAGTAAAGAGTAGTTGAATGACCTGGAGGTTTGGAGACCAAGTTCATTTCCTGGCTGTGCCATTAACTGTGTCTTGCTGTGTGACAGGACTTTGAGCAGGTCACATCACACTAGTGCTTACTTTTTATCAGGCTCTAAGATTCATGTTTATATAGAGACTCAGTTCAGTTAAGTCGCTCAGTCATGTCCTACTCTTTGCAACCCCATGGACTGCAGCACACCAGGCTTCCCTGTCCATCACTAACTCCTGAAGCTTGCTCAATTCATGTCCATTGAGTCAGTGATGCCATCCAACCATCTCATCCTCTGTCATCCCTTTCTCCTCCTGACTTCAATCTTTCCCAGCATCAGGGTCTTTTCTAAGGAGTCAGTTCTTTGCATCAGGTAGCCAAAGTATTGGAGTTTCAATTTCAGCATTAGTCCTTCAAAGGAATATTCAGGACTGATTTCCTTTAGGATTGACTGGTATGATCTTCTTGCAGTCCAAGGGACTCTCAAGAGTCTTCTTCAATACCACAGTTAAAAAGCATCAGTTCTTCGGTGCTCAGCCTTCTTTATGGTCCAACTCTCACATCCAGACATGACTACTGGAAAACCATGTCTTTGACTAGATGGACCTTTGTTGGCAAAGTAATGTCTCTGTTTTTAATATGCTGTCTAGGTTGGACTAGACATATAAACATTATATTCATTTAATCCTCAAAACAACATAATGAGCTTAGGTAATAGAATTATCACATTTTCTATAAATGGAAAGTAAAACACATATAAATTAAGAAACTTGCCCAGGTGTCAAAGCCCTGTTTAACTTCTGATGGCCTGGACTGTGAGTCGGTGCTCCTCACGACCACACTGACTGATGCACTGGCCTCTTTATTGGCAGGGTAGTAGGTGGCAGTGTCTGCTCCACCGAGATCACGTCAGGTCTCCATAGCCTTTACTGTATACCCATCATCCAGATTCTGTTGTCTAATTTTTAATTACTTCCCCTGAGAGTCCTCGGAGGCATAATCTTGCACTCACTTTGCAAACAGCAAGAAGTGCAAGATAATGTACATTGCTCTAGGGAAGGTGAAAAGGGAGGATGAATGTCTAGCAATCTTGGGTCAAGTGGGACAGCTCTAAACATACTTCATATGCTATGGACTGAATACTTGTGCCTCGCCCTGAAATTCATGTATTAAAATCCTAACCCCCAAGCTTATTACAAACAAGGCCTTTGGGAGGTGTTTAGGTCATGAAGGCAGATCCTCATGAATGGGATTACTGTGCTTGTAAGTAACCCCAGGGTGCTGCCTTGTCCCTTCCTCCATGTGAGGTTGCAGTGAAAAGACAGTCACCTCTGAGGAAGAGGTTCTCACCAGACACCAGAGCTGCCAGTGCCTTGGTCTTGGACTTCCCGGCCTCTAGAACTATGAGAAATAAATTTCTCTTGTTTATAAGCCACCCAGTCTGTGGTATTCTGTTAGATCAAACAGGCTAAGACATTGAGAATAAGTTAAACCTGGAACGACAAAGCCATCATATCCTTGCTTGGCTCTTTCCATAGCCTTACTCTGCCCCCTACTGTTTTCTCCTGGTACTTCCTTAATCAATCCTTCTACATAAATTCTTGTCTCCAAGGACTGCTTCTGGTTACCCAACCTAAGACAAGTAGTGTAATGGAAGAGCATTTTTGGACCACATTTTCTTGGATTTGAATCTTTCTCCATTACTACCTTATTTATTTTTCTTGAAATATATTTGACACATAACACTGTGCAAATTTAAGGTGTACAACATGCTAAAAGACTTGATTTGAATTTTAAATCTGTATACATAAGACTGAGATGTATTTTCTCTACAGAGATCTTTTTCTGAATTACAGCCTCCCTCCTTTCTCCAAAAGAAACTAAGCTACATTGACACTTAAGGGTGTTTATATACAGTTTTGAACATAAACATTCCTTATCATTTTGCTCTGAAAATCCTTTCTCTCAAAGAGATGCTCTCCATTTAGTCATGCACTTGACTAATCAACTAAGGAAAAACACAAAAAACCACACACCTATATCTAGTCTACTGTGCACTCTGTGTTAGGTGTCAAAGGAGAAAGCAAAGAGGCATCAAACATGACTCTGACAGTCATATTGTTAGGGGAAGCACACTGACTCAAACCGCCCACCCTGGCCAGGCACCATAGTAACCATTTGCGTAAGTTGTTTTACAACAGGAGGTCCTGCTAAGGAACACGGAACTAATAAGCCCCACCAACTGGAAGAGTTCAGGAAAGGTCAAAAGAAGACATCACATGTCCAACCACCTCTCAGAATCCTTCTCACTGTCATCCATCTTCACTGAACAAGGTGTGCACCACTCAGGAAGGACTCTGAGTCAGAATGATTGGCTAAAGACTACCCGGAAACTAATCCCATCACCATAAAACCTGAGACACCGAGCCACGTGGCAGAGCTGTTCTCCTGTGTTCCCTTACCCTACTGCTCTCCAAGGGTGCCCTTTCCCAATAAAATCTCTTGCTTTGTCAGCACATATGTCTCCTTGGACAATTCATTTCCAAGTGTTAGACAAGAGCCCTGTTTCGGTCCCTGGAAGGAGTCCCACTTTCTGCAACAATATGGTTCATATTCTAGAATGGTAGAGAAGTATAGACCAGAGAATGATAATTTCTGGTTGCCTCCCAGCATTGATTCCCCTAGAAGATTTCCCTACCAGAATCCTGAATTGCTTAGCTATACCAATGGGCTAAGAATGATTCCTACTTCCCTTATGTGGCCTAAATTCATTTATGTGATCCCATCCTCGACATGAACTTAAATTGGTCAAACCACAGGGACTTTTCCATGGTGACTGATGGAAGAGACGTCCTCTCCTTTCCCCAAGATGTGAAAGAAAAAATGTTATGTTGGGAGTTGAGGCCACCATTTTCCTAACATGAGAGAAAACAGGCCAAGGATGAAAATAATAGAATAGTAAGGGCCAAAGTCAATGAAGCTGAAGTTCTTGAAACATTATAAATCTCCAGACTAACAGATTTGCCTGAAATCAACACAAAGCAATGCTCAGTTGAAATGAAAATCAGTTTGGTGCTGATAGTAATTGTCAATGACAACAATTTTCTTCCATCACCCTTCATTTCTTTCCTCTCTTTAGACAAATAATGCAAACTGAGATGAGCACTCAAATCTGGATTAAGTTATAAGCTCTGTTAATTAAGACTTCTGGAAAAAAAAAAAAAAACCCCACAAAAACGAGTTCCCAAAATAGCTAACATCTGAGTTTTGGGTTCTGTATGTAACATATTTGAAACCCAATTTTTTTTATGAGAACACTAAATATTTAGAATATGCCTCTGGTGGCTCAGACAGTAAAGAATCTGCCTGCAATGCAGGAGATCTGGGTTAGATTCCCGGGTCAGGAAGATCCCCTGGAGAAGTGAATGGCCACCCACTACAGTATTCTTCCCTGGAGAATTCTATGGACAGTCCATGGGGTCGCAAAGAGTCAGACATGACTGAGCAACTAACTTTCACTTTCAGAGCAATATGGCTCATCCTATTTTGTATTTCCCACCTATAAAATAACCTTCAAGCAACTTTCCTGTCATAATATTCATCCCAGTCCACACCTCCTATGCATCCTACCTGAATTATAGCAATAGCCACACACTTATCTTCTTGAATGTACAGGAGTTTGCTTTCTGAACCACACTCCATATCCAATACTTTGGTCACCTGAATCTAAGAGCTGACAAAGACCCTGATGCTGGGAAAGACTGAGAGCAGAAAGAGAAGGGAAGGCAGAGTATGTGATGGTTAGACAGCATCACTGACTCGATGGACATGTATTTGAGCAAACTCTGGGAGACAGTGAAGGAAAGAGGAGCCTGGTGTGCTGCAGTCCATGAGATCACAGAGTTGGACACAATTTAGTGACTGAATAACAACAACAACAACCCTATCCCAGGCAAATCGCCTTTAGAAATCATGCTGAAGAGGGTGTGGAGAAAAGGGAACTCTCTTACACTGTTGGTGGGAACGCAAACTAGTACAGCCACTATGGAGAACAGTGGGAGTTTCCTTAAAAAACTGGAAATAGAACTGCCTTATGATCCAGCAATCCCACTGCTGGGCATACACACTGAGGAAACCAGAAGGGAAAGAGACACGTGTACCCCAATGTTCATCGCCGCACTGTTTATAATTGCCAGGACATGGAAGCAACCCAGATGCCCATCAGCAGATGAATGGATAAGAAAGCAGTGGTACATATACACAATGGAGTATTACTCAGCCATTAAAAAGAATACATTTGAATCAGTTCTAATAAGATGGATGAAACTGGAACCTATTATACAGAGTGAAGTAAGCCAGAAAGAAAAACACCAATATAGTATACTAATGCATATATATGGAATTTAGAAAGATGGTAACAATAACCCTGTGTACAAGACAGCAAAAGAGACACTGATGTATAGATCAGTCTTATGGACTCTGTGGGAGAGGGAGAGGGTGGGGAGATTTGGGAGAATGGCATTGAAACATGTGTAATATCATGTATGAAACGAGTCACCAGTCCAGGTTTGATGCACGATACTGGATGCTTGGGGCTGGTGCACTGGGATGACCCAGAGGGATGGTATGGGGAGGGAGGAGGGAGGAGGGTTCAGGATGGGGAACACAGGTATATCTGTGGCAGATTCATTTCGATATTTGGCAAAACTAATACAATATTGTAAAGTTTAAAAAAAAAAAAAGAAATCAGCACTTTTAACCTTGTTAATCAGAATAATATTTGATGGCACCACCCCACCTGTCTTATAGCCAATCAACTCCACACTTACGCTTCTGATATCAAGGACTCTCTTTAATTGGCTGCATGTTATTTACACAGTCTCAATATGCATGAATTTCCAGCCATAGGAATCCCTTCTCTTTATGCACCATGTTCATTCCTCCCTCCATGATTTCATTAAGTACTGTTTTCTCCATCCAGTACATCCCCCTTACTCAACTCTGCTTATTAAAATCTTACTCATTCTTGAAAGCCCAGGTTTTGTTTTCCCCAGACGCCTTCCCTGATTATTTTGGCTCATATTTGTCTTGTTTCTCTGAACTTCTTTCAGGAGGCAATACTATGTGGTAGACTGAAACCAAAGACTTGGTTTAGAATCCAATGTCTGGCACTTACCAGCTGTGTGACCTGAGGCAGATTGCTTAACCTTATTGAAACTTAGGGTCTTTATGTATAAAATGTAAATACAAATCAACTTCTAATCCATTATAAAAAGTAAAGGAAAATATGTCTAGCTCATAACTCTTAGTACAATGCTGAAAACTCTACTCAATTCTGTGCAACTTAGTATCATTTTTTATTGGATGCAATAATTTCATATATGAGTTTTTTCTGCTTATTTGGAGTTGCAACTCACTGTTTTACCATTTGTTGACAATTCATTCCAGGGAGTAGACTTCTTCAAAGTGTTTATTATTTCTGTGTATTGTAATTAAGAGAATAGTATATCAATACTAGATATTGCCAGTTACTCTTTGACAAGCAACTTCTAACTTACTTGTAAGTATAAGCTGTTTTTAAACAATGAATTGAATATTTTAGGTTAACTTGCATTTCAGATTCTGGAAATTCATGGAATCAAAAGTACATACTCTTTATATAAAATAGAGATGATTTACTGCTTCCTGGTACAGAAAAATGGTTCAGAGAACTTATCCAACAATGCTGTTAGTCAGTGCATGCTACTCAATGCAGCAATACATACATCAAAGGTATGAGTATATCTGGATTTCTGCAGGGTAGAAAGACACACAAGGACCAACATGTTTTATGGAAAATCAGAAGTGCAGAAATGGGGGATATCTGATAGGAACATAGCTCCACATCACAGAATGACAGGGGAGGCAGAACAGTGCAATAAAAATGCATGAATACTCCAATTTTATCTAAAGTGACCCATCTTCCTACAGTGGAGAAGTGGACTAAAGATTAATAGAGGAAAGAATTGGAAGCAACACTCAGCTGAGCAAAGATAAGTAAACATTAAATCACCAAAAAAATGAGGAAAGTATTTGCAACATTTATGTCAAGAAAAGGGCCTATTCCCTTAGTAAAGAAAAGCTCTGATAAATAAACAAAAAAACCCAGTAAAGAAAGGCAAAGTTACATGAAAGAAAAGTTCATAGCAAAAATATACAACTGGTTACAAACAGAGAAAACGTTGTTAAAAGTCATTCATAATAAATGGAAATGAAAACAATATACTCTTTCACCTATCAGATTGGCAACATGTTAGAAGTTTGTTAAAAGGCAATGTCTGAGAGTATTATGGACTGAATGCTGTATCTCTCAAAATTCATCCATTGAAGTCTCAACCCCCAAAGTGACTGTGTTTGGCGACAGAGCCCTTATGGAAGTATGCTCGGTCACAGTCGTGTCCAACTCTTTGTGACCGTGTGAACTGTAGCCTGACAGGCTCCTCTGTCCATAGGATTCTCCAGGCAAAAATACCGAAGTGAGTTTTTATGCCCTCCTCAGGGGATCTTCCTGACTCAGGGACTGAACCCACATCTCCTGTGTCTCCTGCACTGCAAGCAGATTCTTTACCCACTGAGCCACCCGGGAAGCCCAACTTCTACACAGTGCATAGTATATACAACCATTCATCAAATGTCAGTTCTCACATTTCTGATTCATAATCTACCTACAATACTTCCTTGACTATTACATATATATTGCATTTATACTATACTATTAGACTTAAATATATTATATGGAGTCCTTCAAAATGTTTATTTCCCTAATCTTGAATTATGGGAACATAGTTTTCTCTTCTCATGAATTTTTAATTCAAAATTAGTTATTTAGAGTGATAACTGATCAAGATGAAGCAACATACTGTTCCTCTGAAAACCCAATTATAGCCTCCAAATTTTTAGGTCCTTAGAATAAAAGAGTTTTCTCCCCAAGCCTGCTCTCAAGACTTTGCAGCCCACTGGCAGATGTCACTGAGCTGGTTTCACCTCTGAACAGACACAGCTCCTTCTGGGAGAGTCTTAGCAAAGACACCCAGACCTTCCCTTGGTTCTACACCAAACATTTTCTGTCTCCCTGGATTGTTTCCGCTTTCTGGTCTCCTTTGAAGTTACAGTAGATAGTCTGCTTTTTGTTGTTGTTATTGCTGTTATGTGTGTATGTGTGTTTGTTTTTTTATAGTTTAAAGGCCTAATAATTCCATTCATGAAAGAACAACTCAATGACTAACAGATGATCTTCACGATAAAATGCCATAGCCCTAAATTAAGGGGAAAAAAAGCTTAGTATTTCACTTAGCTCAATACAACTTACATGTAAATATAACTGATTTAATTCTGCATATTTTAATACTAACTAGGGTTTGCCTCAATATTCTTTGGAAGGACTGATGCTGAAGCTGAAGCTCCAATACTTTGGCCATCTGATGCAAAGAACTGACTCAATGAAAAAGACCCTGATACTAGGAAAGATTTAAGGAAGGAAGAGAAGGGGACAAAAAGAGGATGAGATGGTTGGATGGCATCACCACCTCCATGGACATGAGTTTGAGCAAGCTCCAGGTTTGACGATGGACAGGGAAGCCTGGCGTGCTGCAGTCCATGGGGTCACAAATAGTCAGACATGACAGCGACTGAACTGAACTGAACTGAGGGTTTCCCTAGTGGTTCAGATGGTAAAGAATCCACCTACAATGCTGGAGACCTGGGTTTGATCCCTGGGTTGGGAAGACCCCCTGGAGAAGAGAATGGCTACCCACTCCAGTATTCCGGCCTGAAGAATTCCATGGACAGAGGAGCAAGGCAGGCTACAGTCCATGGGGTCACAAAGAGTTGGACACGACTGAGCGACTTTCACATTCACTTTCACTTCAAGACTTACTTCCACATTCTGAAACTTCTAATAGATATGTTTATATATAATTTATCATAATACTTTTGGCTTATTTAAATAAAGTATATTATTTTAGCATTGATTCATCATAATTTAAGGACTTTGTTTCCTGCAGAAATTTAATAAATGGGCCATCTTATTTTTCTTCTAGGAAGAGGAAAATAATCATTTCATGGTAGTTTTTATTCCTTCAGGCATAGTTTAAAGATTAGCTATAACTATAAGCAATACAAATGAATAACACTTGCCTGATGCAGAATTCTATGTTGGCTTTTATCCAAAGGTCTAGAATTCACTGCTCTTTAAATTAAATTTAAGTTTAAAGCATAGTCTATTTTATCTTGTAATGAAAGTAGGGGAAACTGATATTAAGTATTTTTCTCTAAGATACAAAGTAACATTGCTTTAGAGCTGGTAATAAATGCAGGTTTCCCCAAAATAATTAATTTCATTGAATTTTGCCCCTTTCTATTAAGTGTCTACAAGTAGCACAGCAGAACAGTTCAGTTCAGCCCTTAAATTTGAAACATAATCCATAGTGCCACACATTCAAAGTTCATTTGTTTCATGGATAAGAGAGATTTTTCTGAACATTATTTATAACTCACCATCACTGACTTGAATTTAGATTTGGGCCATTCATTCAACAAACATTCACCAAGCACCACTGCCCAGAATTGAAGGTCTAAGGATGAGAACAGAACAATTTTCCCACGGCTTAGGTTCTAAAGTCAGTCTTGTTGATGTGTGACAGAAAACCACAAAATTCTGTAAAGCAACTATCCTTCAATTAAAAAAAAAAAAAAAAAAGATGAGTCCTATAGGAAATATATAGGTACTATAGCATTCAGTAACAGCCATCATTTCTGTTTATATGCTCCAAGACATTACACACACTATGATGCTTAATTTCATTTCACCTTCATACCATCTAGAGACAGGTATCATGTCCTTATTTTACAGACAAGGGAACTGAGTCAATAGAACAAGCAATTAAGTCAAAGGAATGAACTCACACACCTGCTGAGTAGTAGGCTTGAACTGTCTTAAGTCAACAGGGCTGACTAGCCTAAGTCCCATTCTGGGGGACTGTTCTTCTCTCCCTTTCTTATCCACACAGGTTGCAGAGGGGGTCTAAATTGGGAGCTATGGTTAGAAAAGAAGTTGGAATAAGGCTCAAAAATAATTTTTTACTTTAACACTACAGCACTGTTTCAAAGAGTCATTTGATTTTATTTATGAAGTTTTGCCTTCTGGCTGGAAAAGAGATCATTAAAAATAATAAAAAAGATGATGACCTCACAGAATTTGCGGCTAGCTATTTTTGGGGCGGGGTGGTGGTGGTGGTGGCTGTGCTGGGTCTTCATCCCTGCATGGGCTTTTCTCTAGTTGCACACCGGGAGGGCTGTTCTTTATTGCAGTGTATGGGCCTCTCATTGCAGTGGCTTCTCTGATTGTGCAGCACAAGCTCTAGCACTCGGGCTGCAGTAGTTGCGATTCCCGGACTCTAGAGCACAGCCTCAGGAGTTGTCATGCATCGGCTTCGTTGCTCCAAGTCATGTAGGATCTTCCCAAACCAGGGATCGAACCCATGTCTCTTGCATTGGCAGGCAGATTCTTTACCACTGAGCTACCTGGGAATCCCTAGCCATTATTATTGATATCAATTAAGAAATACTAATCACAAACTCGATGCACATGAGTCTGGGTGAACTCCAGGAGTTGGTGATGGACGGGGAGGCCTGGCATGCTGCGATTCATGGGGTCGCAAAAAGCTGGACATGACTGAGCGACTGAACTGAACTGAACTGAACTGATAGCGTCTTCCCTGGAGGTCCAGTGATTAGGACTCTACACTTCCACTACAGGGGTTGCAGTTGAGATCCCTGGTCAGAGAACTAAGATCCCATATGCCAACCAACCAAAAAAATTTTTAAATAAAAGAAATACACATGAATCATCTTTACATTTCAGGAAACTTAAATAAATAAATGAATACCAGTGGATGGCTTTTGTAATTATGTCTCCTCTCTTTGTTTCTTTCTTATTCTCTACATACTTAAACATAAGACTTCCATAAAAAGAAGTCCTCATTCACAGAGCAATTCCAAGAAAAGGGGAAACCAATAAGCTGAAGAGTGTCTCACTCAGGCTATGGCTGAGTTAACACTTATCTTTGAAGTTACTTGCTTGCTTTTGATTTTGAGAAGTTTATATACAGAGAAAATAATATAACAATTTATATAACAACCACCCAGAATTAAATAGCATATTGTCATTTTTACACTGTTATTCTTCTTTGCCCCCACTAAACATAGCACATGTCTCTGCTCTCACTAGGTACTCAAGGATGACCTGAATGACAAACTCAGGTATTCAGAGTCTCAAGGAAAAACTCAGGCATCATCAGTTTCAACAAGTCTGATCTTTTTTTCCTAAACATGGCCACCACCTCCTTTAAATTAAACCTCAAATAACTTTGGCAATCAATATTTTTTATCAGAATTTAAATATTCTTAGGTCTGCTGTATGAATTGACTTATAGAGAAACGTTATAAAAAGTAAGGGTGACTTATTTTGCTTTTATGTTTTTTTGGTCATGCCATGGATCTTGTGGCTTATGGAATCTTAGTTCCCTGACCAAGGACTGAACCTGGGCCCAGCACTGAGAATACCAGGTCATAACCACTGGATCACCAGGGAAGTCCCAAGCACGGGTGATTTATTTCACATTCTTCTCAATCAGATAAAAGACACATGCAATCTAAACTTCAGAATTCACAGCCTTCATAGGTATTCATAGTCCAAGAGAAATGTGCAGTTTCAATAATGTGGCCAATCTCTTTTCTTGGAAGTTGAAAGAAGATATCTAAAAATTATTTGATAAATCAAGCTATGATAATGGTTCCAAGAGAGAACTCATCATCTTCTCTCCCCCATGAACCATCTCTTCTTTCAAATTTTTATTAAGGTCTTAACCTCTAACATCGAGTGAGCTGCCAAGCATTTCAACTTCTCCCTCTACAACAACACATGTGCATTCTCTCATTCCCAAGCCACTCTCCTAGTGGGGTCTGTCTTTTCCTCTCACATACGCTATTCCAACCTGTCAGGGCTAAACTCCTTCCTCTAAGCTTTGGTGTTTTAAAACCTCAACAACAAATCATGCCATTCCTCTAGGCAGAACCTAACAGCTCCACTTTGCTTCAAGAGAAATTCACTTTTCAGCCTCCTACCCATGCTGCATTGGAGAAGGCAATGGCACCCTACTCCAGTACTCTTGCCTGGAAAATCCCATGGACGGAGGAGCCTGGTAGGCTACAGTCCCTGGGGTCGTGAAGAGTCGGACACAACTGAGTGACTTCACTTTCACTTTTCACTTTGACACATTGGAGAAGGAAATGGCAACCCACTCCAGTGTTCTTGCCTGGAGAATCCCAGGGATGGGGGAGCCTGGTGGGCTGCCGTCTATAGGGTCACACAGAGTCGGACACGACTGAAGTGACTTAGCAGCACCCATGCTGCATATGATAGTGTCACAAGACCCCCAAACCGTACCAGGAAGATCTGTTCTCGGCACTTATGATCATGGCATTCCAGTCTTCTCAAGCCTGAATCTGGCAAAACTGAAATGTATCCACCAGAATTCAAGTTCTGTTAGGATATTTAGCTGTTTTAAACACCCCTCAGCTGGAAAACATCTGGATCCTCAAAACTTAAATATACCATCAAGCATATTGATAAGCTCAGTAAGAAATAAAGGGAAACTTCTCAAAGGTAAATTTATACATATATTTGAAATCAAAGTGACAGACAAAAACTGAAGCTGAGGCTCCTATGAGAATATGTGTCTCTACTATGATCACAGAGACTCAGGGAATATCAGTAACAGGATAGCTAATGGAATGCTCTGAGGGAGACTGAGCTTGACACACTCCTCTTCCCCAACTCCATTTAGACATAGAATCTGGACCCCTCAATTTGATACAACTCCAGTAAAATGGTAAACTAGAAAAATCTAACTGCTAGCAAAGGCAGCCAATGAAAAAACTTGCTTCTGCCACAAATCTGTGTTGGGGGCCAGAGTGAGGCACTCCGCCCATGGCAAAGGTCATGAGGAAGGAGGCTCGACATACACAAAGGCTGGATCGAGCCTCAAGAGTCCCCCTGGAAATCCTCGAGCATCTACCCCCATAACCAGAGCCTGCCTACTTTACTACTTTGTGCTCATCTACACCTCTGACTTTACGGGGGGCTGTCCCCCACCACCTTTTTCGGAGAAGGAGTTAACTTACAGCTCCAGTTAATAAAAACTCCAGGGCGTGACAAGAGTGTTTTAACCTACAAACTCCTCTGAAGGTTCTCTAGCCTGCCTGACAGGCTTGTCCGGCCACATGTGATTGCTCACAGCCTCCCAACCATGAGAGGCAGGAGATGCTTTAAACCTTCTAAAAACAGGTTCCTTAGAAAAGTTAGAAAACTATTAGTATAAGTATAATGGGCTGATTAGAAATTGTATTGGTGAAGGGTTTTTCATTTGTTGAACCAATGTTTGTTGCTAAGTCTCCACATCCCCTGCCCTTACACACGTTAATGAATATATAGAAGAAATAAGTATTAACCTTTGACATTAATCACGTTAGACCTTAGGCTAAGTAAATTCTTTCCTTAACTAAAACCCACTACACCCTCACCCTATAGGAATGTAACTTTATTTGGGTGGCATCTGTTTTAAGAATAATCACCCCTGGAGAAATAAGTGTCCTGGTTGACTGACCGCTGTCACAAGGAGAGGGTCATAAATTGTCAGCAGGCCCCCTGGCCAGAAGATGATATAAGACCTCTTACACCCCTAAGACCTCTGTATACATTTGTATAAAGCACCTGACTTTGATAAAAGTCAGGACTGCTGACCCCGCGTGACTTTTGCATAACATCTCAGTGTATAAAAGTAGACCATGGAAAATAAAGAATTGGGATCAGTTTCTCGAAATACTGGTCTCCCCATGTCGCTCTCTCTCTCACTCTGGCTGAGTCTCCTTCTGGAGCGCGGAACCCGCCATGCTTACTAATTATGCCTGGGCTTCTAAGATCCGACCAGGGAGGCCTCAGTGTCTCCTCTCCTTTGGGAGAACAGAAGGATGCCTGCGGCCTACGTAAGTGGTGCAAACTTCTTGTCTTGAAGTTTTATTGGTCTCCCACGTAAACCAAGCTACTCAGCCTCTTTTCTCCACTGAATTTTCCTGCTGAGCTATCCTCATTCTATTACTCTTTACATCTCTAATTAATATCTAATTGAAGCTATTGTATCCTGATCCTCGCCAACGCCGTCCCCGCTTCGAATACCCTGGATCAGCCGGGGCTGGACCCCGGCAAATCTGGGTTAATAAGTCCTCCCCCTCAATTTATATCTTGAAGTCTTAAACTCCAATGTGATGATATTTGAAGATGGGGCCTTTGGGAGGTAATTAGGGTTAAATAAAGTCATGGGGGTAGGACCCTCATCTTGGAATTAAAGATTTTTAAGAAGAAAAATCAGGCAGTTTGTTTTCTCCTTTCTTTCTTCCTGTAAAGAGGTCATATGGGCACCCAAAGAGAGGGCAGCTGCCTATAAGCCAAAAGAGGAGGCCTCAGGATGAAACCTACATTGTTGGTGCCTTGACTTTGGATTTCCTGGCCTCTGGAACTGTGAGAAATAAATTTCTGTCATTTACCAGTTGTCCATAACATACCTATATGAATAGCTAAAATTAAAGGGGCTTCCCAGATGCTGCTAGTGGTAAAGAACACTCCTGCCAATGCAGGAGATGCAAGAGCCGTGGGTTCGATCCCTGGGTCTGGAAGATCCCCTGAGTAGGAAATGGCAATCAGGCCCAGTATTCTTGCATGGGAAATTCCATGGACAGAAGAGCCTGGCAGGCCACAGTCCATGGGGCCACAAAGAGCTGGACATGACTGAGTGACTGTGAATACACACAAAGGGACGGAAAGATATGAAGTAACTGGAATTCTAACACACTGCTGATGGAAATATAAAATAGCAACACTACTTTTAAAAACTATTTGACAGTTTCTTAAACATGCACACCACGGAATCCAGCTATTGCTATTCTATTATTAGACATATATCCAAGAGTAATAAAAGCATCTGTCCAAAAAAGACCTGTAAAAGAGTGTTCAAAGCAGCTTTATATGTGATAGCTAATCCCAGTGTGACTTTAATTTGCACTTGCTTAATGAGTCCTGCAGGAGAAAATGGCAACCCACTCCAGTATTCTTGCCTAGAAAATCCCATGGGCAGAGGAGCCTGGTGGGCTACATACAGTCCACGGGGTCACAAAGACTCAGACATAACTAAGCACGCGTGCACAATGAGTAGTGAGGTCGAACAGTGTCTCTCCAGATAGTGGACATCATTTACACCTTAGCAAACCTGTTAAAAATCACACCATGCAATAATCACCATGCTCCATCTGTGTGTGTGCTAAGTTGCAGTAGTCGTGCCCGACTCTTTGTAATCCAATGGACTGTAGGCCACCAAGCTCCTCTGTCCATGGATTCTCCAGGCAAGAATGCTGGACTGGGCTGCCATGCCCTCCTCCAGGGGATCTTCCTGACCCAAGGACTTCTGACCCAAAAGCGTAAAAATGGAAGTCACTGGTAATATCAAGATTTACAAGGATACAGAGCAATTAGAACCATTATAAACTAGAACATATATAAATTAGAACTATTATAAATTAGAACATTATAAACCACTGAAACCTGTCTTCTGTCTAGGTTGAAACTATTTTATAGGGCTAAGAGTAAAGGTGTGTCAATCTCAAGATGAGGCATCAAATGGTCTTACAGAAATGTGTTTGTAACCTTGCCACCACCTTTGAATGAGCTCAGTCTAGACTTCTGGAGAACAAGATACTATAAAGTAGAGCTCACTTCCCAGCTGAGGACTCCTAGACCAGCCTACAAAAAGCTAACTTCCAACCATATGAGAGAGCCCAGCCACCATTAAAGAACCACCTACACAACCCAAGCTGGTTACAGAACTATGAGTAAGCAAAGCAACAAACAGAAGAACACCTGCCGGCTAATCTGTAAACTGTAATAAATGTGTATTTATTTAAAGCCTCTGAATTTTGGGATGATTTGGGACACAGCAATAGCTAACTGAAACAAATAAAAAGTCTGGTATATACAGGCTATTGAACACTGTATCACACAAAGATGAAAATGAACACATGTTTTATACATGCAAAAGCATGGCTGACTCACAATATGTTGAGGTAAGAAGACAGACACAAAAGAGTACTACTGCCTGATTCTCTCTGCACACTGTTCAAAACAAGCTAAGTTAGTAAAGTGACTGGATAGTGGTTATGTCTGGAGAGAAACGGTACCTGGAGGGGCCTCGAGTGCCACTTCTGGGGGAGTGGTCATATTCTAATTTCTTGAACTTGACTCTGATTCCGTGAGCTAGTTCATCTTGTGAAAATCCAAGGGTCATATACTAGTGTTTGTATACTTTTATATAATTCAATAAAAGGATTTCTTAAAAGGAATGGATAAGGAATTGAACAGCAAATTCACCAAAGAGGTAATATAAATAAAAAGAGCATCAGTCTCCCACTGGTAGTCTGAGCAAAGCAAGTCAAAGCACTCATAAATACTAGCTTTCACCCACCAGTAGGCAATATATTTAAAAGACTGAAATATTCAGTACTTGAGAGGGAATAAGGAAATATTGCACACTGCTAGTATGTGAAATTTAGAAAGTAATCTAATAAATATACTAAAATTTGGAATGCAGATAATCTTTACTCAATGCCTTTATGAATCTATCCTATAGAAATGAAATCATTAATATGTAAGGATATAGTTACTAGAATATTTATTGAAGCACTGTTCATAGCAGCAAAAGAGTTAAATCCCCTTGAATATACATCAAATGTGGATCATTACAAAAGCTGCAGTTTATATGTAACCGGGGACTTAATTATTTAAATATTAAAATGCATGTGTTATTACATTTTGACCTGCAATGATAAGGGTGGTAATTTGAAAAAGCAAATTTCAAAGTAATATATATAGTGATCCTACTTTTGTTTCAAAAAAGAAGGGATATTAACCCAATAAAACCTTATCTAATTCTGTATTTTTTTTCCTGAATATAAAGTTATAGAAATTAACAAATAAGCCTATTAACATTGGTTACCTCAGAGAAGTGGAATTTGGAAGAAGGGGAACCCCACTGTTTCTTCTATACAGTTCACTCTTTTTTCTTGTTGTAACAAGTTTTTATTACATTGCAAAAGAAAATTATACACAAATTAGAAAACACTTAACAAAAAACTCCAGGGCTTCCCTAGTGGTCCAGGGGTTAAGAATCCACCTTGCAATACAAGGGACAGCGGTCCAATCCCTGATCCAGGGAGATCCCACATGCCACGGAGCAACTGAGCTAGTGAGCCACAACCACTGAGCCAGGACTTTAGAGCCTGCAAGCCACAGCTCCTGAAGCCCAAGTGCCCAGAGCCTGGGTCCCACGAGAGAAGCCACCGCAACGAGAAGCCCGTGCATCACAGCTACAGAATGCCTGTGCAGAAAGGAAGATTCAGCACTGCCAAAAAATCAATCAATCTTTTTTAAAAGACCTATAACATTTTTTTCTTAAACTCTCAGCATTTAAATTAAAAATAAGAACATCCCATCACCTCATTAAATGCAGTTTTCAAATTTTATATTCAATCAGCACAGGTAAACGTGAACATTACACAAAATAGACCCCAAGAAAGGAGAAAAAACTAAAGCATTCTCTTGAGAAACAGTGCACAGAACAAACTCCTTAATCTTTAAAATAATGAGGGACAAATTTTTAATAGTTGTGATCTCTTTTCAAGATTATTAAAGGCCAGTCCAGGAGGACATCTTATCACATAAATATCATATGCTATTAATTCAAGCAGAAGAATAAAGTTTTCTATAAAATATCTTTTAGCACTTGGAACAAATATACTTTGACATAAAGTGACCAATCCAAAAATCCATTGGAAAATTTATTTGCTATATGAGTGGAAAATATTACTCAGAGTACTGACATTTCCTGTTTATCATTAAAAAAAAAAACTTAGTTCCCTAACCTTGTAAATTTGATTCATTTGTGAATCTTACAACTTCTAGAAATGGGAGTTTACCTTAAGTAACAAATAAGATACATTTGGCAGCCTAGTTCTTGTAAGAATCAAGCTTTATCTTAAAAATGAATACAGAAATAAAAGTGAAGATAGCAGAAATAGTGAATAGCAAATTATAAAGGACCAATATATAATATGAAATCCTCTTGGCTATAAACAAATATATTTCAATGTTCTCTTCGTTTTAATGTCTCAAAAAAGTCAATGAAATCAAAGTGAGTTTCACAACTGCTCTAAATTACTTGGATGTAATTATTCATTAATTTAGAACTTTTTCAAAAGCTCTATAAATTATTTCATTAGAGATTATTAAAAGATGACAGGTTAGAAATGGTTACAAACCCTGGGTATATTTTTTTACTGTAAAATTGTTTTTTATTTCATATGTTGAAAAAGAGATAAGTAACAGCAATTTGGAATTTATGACCTAAGTTTGAATCCCAATTTCAATTAATTAACTGGATGAGAAAGGTAGTTTTTTTTTCATGAGACTTCATTTTCTGCAACCATGAAATAAATGTTGATGAAAGTAAACAGAAGTTTTAGAGTGTCAGAGTAAAAAATAACCATACCATGCCTTTATATCAGGTGCTTTACACACATTTTCAGATAATTAATCTATGAGTATCTCCATTTTGCCAATGAAGAAGGTGACGTTCAGAATTCTGTTTAACTCACTCAAGGTCACACTGTGGAAAATTCTTAAAGAAATGGGAATACCAGACCACCTTACCTGTCTCCTGAGAAACCTGTATGCAGGACAAGAGCAACAGTTTGAACCAGACATGGAACAATGGACTGGCTCAAAATTGGGCAAAGAGTACATCAAGGCTGTATATTATCACCTTGCTTATTTAACTTCTATGCAGAGTACATCATGTGAAATGCCGGGCTGGATGAATCACAAGCTGGAATCAAGAGTGCTGGGAGAAAAGTCAACAATTTCAGATATGCAGATGATACCATCCTAATGACAGAAAGTGAAGAGGAACTAAAGAGCTGGATGACAGTGAAAGAGGAGAGTTAAAAACTGGCATAAAACTCAACATTCAGAAACTAAGATCATGACATCCAGTCCCATCACTTCATGGCAAATAGATTGGGAAAAAGTAGAAAGACTGAGAGACTTTATTTTCTTGTACTCCAAAATCACTGTGGACAGTGACTGAAGCCATGAAATAAAGACACTTGCTCCTTTGAAGGAAAGCTATAACAAACCTAGACAGAGTATTAAAAAGGAGAGATATCACTTTGCCAAGAAAGATTCATATAGTCAAAACTATGGTTTTTCCAGTAGTCACGTACGAATGTGAGAGTTAGATCATAAAGAAAGCCAAGCACTGAAGAATTGATGCTTTTAAATTGTGGTGCTTGGGAAGACTCTTGAGAGGCTCTTGGACAGCAAGAAGATCAAACCAGTCAATCCTAAAGGAAATCAATCCTGACTATTCACTGGAAGGGCTGATGCTGAAGCTGAAGCTCCAATACTTTGGCCACCTGACACAAAGAGCCAACTCATTGGAAAAGGCCCTGCTGCTGGGAAAGACTGAAGGGAGCAGGAGAAGGGGATGACAGAGGACACAGTGGTTGGAGGGCATCACCAGTTCAATGGACATGAGTTTGAGCAAACTTCAGGAGACAGTGAAGGACAGGGAAGTCCAGCATACTACAGTCCATGGAATCACAAAAAGTCAGACGTGACTTAATGACTGAACAACCACAAAGGTCACACAAATGGTAAACGGGAGAGCCAGGATTTGAAACCAGCTCTAAGTGACTGCAAAGACAGGGTCCTTGAAACTTTGGTACGTATAAGTTAAATATATTCTGTAAGCTCCCACTGCTAACTAAGTGAATATGTTTTATAATACTAAATCCTCTGTAACATTAGGAAAGACATCTAAATTTTCTGAACCTTAGCTTCCTCCTCTGCAAAACAGTGTAAGTATTAACAGTACTTAGCACAGTGGCTGGAACATTAGACCAATCAACCCAAATTTGTTTTCTAAAATCAGTATTTTTAAAGCACTTTCAGAATAACATTGAAAAGACAAGAATCATTGTCTCCATTTTGCAGGTCCATATAGTCAAAGCTGTGGTTTTTCCAGTAGTCATAGATGTCAGAGCTGGATCATAAAGAAAGCTGAGAGCCGAAGAATTGATGCTTTTGAACTCTGTTGCTGGAGAAGACTCTTGAGAGTCCCTTGGACAGCAAGGAGATCAAACCAGTCAATCCTAAAGGAAATGAACACTGAATATTCATTGGAAGGACTGGTGCTGAAGCTGAAGCTCCAATATTTTGGCCACTTGATGAGAAGAGCAGACTCACTGGAAAAGATCCTGATGCTGGGAAAGACTGAAGGCAAGAGGAGAAGGGGACGACAGAGGATGAGATGGTTGGATGGCATCATGGACTCAGTGGGATGAGTTTGAGCAAAATCAGGGAAATAGTGAAGGACAGGGAAGCCTGGCGTGTTGCACTTCATGGGGTCACAAAGAATCAGATATGACTTAGAACAACAACAACATACACTGATACCAATATCATAAAACGTGAGAGAAGCATATTCAATAACAGCATAATAAATAACACCGTATTTATTGATGTGGTGAAAAACTGTGTTGTTTCCATTCAAAAGAACTAATTTTGCCTTGAAGTTATGATGTTAAGATCAGCTATCATGGAGAAAATATCCAATTTCATGAATAAAGATAGATTTGGAAATTTTTAATAACAGAAATATTCTTCTTTGGAGAGTGGTTTCAAAGCAGTATTTTTTCAAATCTCAGGCAATAAATGAATAAACTCTCTCTTGAGATCCTTACCAGGTCCGTGATTCTATAAAATAGGGAACTAAGTGATACAAACCTCTTGTGTAAAGAAGCCCACACATAATACATACTTGTAAAGTACTGGGGAAACATGACTGATGTTGACAATGGGAATGGACGTCCAGCAACCTCAGTAGTCAAGCCACCCTACAGTGACTAGAACTCTTAGGGAAGACCTCTCATTTCCACAAGAACTGAAAGGCCAGCACTCTCTTCCGAGGAACTGTCTGCAGCTTTTCTTTAAAGAACTAAATGCTTGTATGCATGTGTGTGCAATTAAGAGGTAGCCTTGGTTTCTATTTTGGAGGGCATGACGCAACTACCCAGAGTTTTAACATAAGTAAAACTGTAAGTTCATGACTGGGGGTAAAGCTACACAATAGTATCATTCAAGATAAAATCAGTGACCCCATTTAGGTAGTGAAAGCCACAATCTACAGTCCCTTTCAATATTTCACATGAGGGGCTTTGGTGTGGTATGGTGAAGGCATTCTCTGATCAAAAAATGCAGTTACCCTGACAACAAGTAACCGCTGGGATTCTGCATTCTAATCTAACATAACCAGACTATGGATTTAAAGTTCAGCCGGCAGCTGCTAGCCGGCTGTAGCCCAGACAGATGTTGGCTGGAGCATCGAGGATTATTTGCCACATGTGGGACCAGATGGAAACTTCTGCACAGACCAACTTCAAAACTTTACTGCTGAAGCAAGAATCCTATTTTTCAGCTAATGATTGTTTTTTGCCATGGGCCTAAATAGTCATATTTTGAGATTAACTCAGCAAAAGTGCTTGTCCATGTTTATTTTTAAAATATACTTCTTCCTTGGGGAAAAGCATATAAACGGGAAAAGTACCAGCAATGAGCAACTTACTTCTCTGGGCTTCAGTTTCCTCATCTGTAAAATGAGGATAATAATACTACCTATTTCCTAGGCTGTTTTATGAGGATTGGTGACTCACAGAATGTATGATGTTTTCAGTAAGTGTCTTCCGTCTAATTTTATATTGGCGCTTAAGCACATAAACCAGAGGTTGTCTCCTGGTCATCCTCACCACACCTGGATTCTTACCTAAGATCCATCTGGTTGTACTCTCCCAAGATGATTCTTTCCATATGGCGTGGGACTGTGCCCAGACCTTCACTCCTTTCTTTTCGCCTTGACTGCCTGTACTATGTCGTTAGACAGCAATGTTCACTTGCCAGCTTTAGGGTTTCTCTCTCATTCATATGTGCGTCTCTTCTCCCCATCTAGACTAGATCATTGGAGTGAAAGGCCATGTCTTATATCACCTTGTATTTGACAAAAGACATAGCTTGTCCGAAGTGGGTACTCACTAAACACTCACTGATAATTCTTTGAGATTTACAGGATAGTTTGAAGGACTACTTCTCACTGATTAAGCATATAGTGTATTAAGTACACACCTGATTTCTGAAATATGCCACGAACAAAGTACCTCTTCTATATTCGTAAGACTTCCTCACATTAAGTGAAAGGCTGAGAGGCTTTTGGTAGCATTTATGTACTTATTAAGTTATTTACATGGTCTGGACTTTAGTTAATATTTATGATTCCACACAGAGCAATTCAGTGAGATTACACGGATGAAAAGATATCTCTTTGTTGGTAATGGAATGCATTCAAAAGTCAGCAAGGTGGCCTTCCGTATACAGTTTCTAAAATGGATCCATTACATTATAAACGTTAATGTACAGAGTTAACTTGATGTATATGTTTCACTAGAACATAAACCTTTTCCCTTCATAGAAGAAAGTATCCCTTATATCTGAATTAGTTCGTTGAAATTTTATAATGAAAGTCAGCTGTGGTTCCAGGAAACAGCTGGTGTTTTCGCCTCTCCACTTCCACAAAGAAATATGCAATGCATCAGGAACAAACTATCTCAAAACCATAAATTGCTTAAGTCTTCTTCATGTGCAGACAACAGTGCATTTCAATGGGAGACATTTGATGTGTGTTCAATTTTTACAACAGTTGTTAATTAAAACAGTATATAACTATAAAAATATGCATGGATGCTATGTAATATGAAGAGCACTTTACTAGGTGCTATAAAATATAATTTAAATATGGTCTTCTGGGAAATTTTAATAAATATAAAACACTGGTTCTCAACCATGGGGTTTGTTTGAAGATCATCGGGGAACTTGTACAAATGACAGCAACATAAAAGTCTGGACTCTATCCCTAAAGATTCTATCCAGATGGTTCTAATGTGTACCCTAGGTTATGAATCTAGAAAAACAAAAACAATTATGCAATGAAGCAAGACTCAACCATAACTTTTTTTGATATATGAGCATAATATTCTTCTTCATAAAATATATATATTATTAAAATCAGGTATATTCTGAATTTTTTGACATAAAAATACATTCATTTCAAATGTAGTGAAAGGTTTGATAATGATCCACAACAGTGCAATCTTTTATCACTTGATCAGGATTGTATAAAACTATTCTTTAATTTGAGTTTATAAACTTTGAATAGTAAATAACTCTTATTTAAACTGAATTTCTAGCACATACATAATTTTTTCTGTTGTAATGTGTTCAGTCACTCAGTCATGTCTGACTCTTTGCAACCCCATGGACCATAGTCCATCAAGCTCCTCTGTCCATGGGACTTTATAGGCGATAATAGTGGAGTGGGTTGCCATTTCCTTCTCCAGAGGGTCTTCCTGCTCCAGGGACAGAACCTGTGTCTCTTGCATCTCCTGCATTGGCAGGCAGATTCTTCACGACTAGTGCCATTTTACTAAAAGCTCCATTCATAAAAACTGTAAGAAATTTCAGTGTTGCATTAAAAAGGATGTCATCAATGGATGACATCCTGTTTTGATATGTATACAATTTCCTTACATTGAAAACAGACATCAAAGCAAAATTGGTGTGTTATATCCCATGGAAATATACACAAATTATCTTCACTCCTTTTGTAATTTTTAGCATAACTTTTTATTACAGTTTATCTTACAAACTTTATGAATGTATCCATTTATTTGATACATTTCCAGTTTTTTCAATTTCAATATTTAACTAGCCATAGAATTTTAAGGGTTCAAGATCACTTAGGACAATCTTTCAGTTATATGGATTTATAGCCTTTGAGTTGTGTTGTTGACATGAACTCTATCTTTTGAGAAGCACTGTGATGCAGACACATGACTGATCAGCTGACCAATGTTTACTGCAGGATTAGAACCCACACTCAGACTGATTCTTAAGTCATTCAGAGAGACCAACATTTCTAGACCTCTCTCCAACAACAGGGCTCTTCTTGCTTTTAGGGTCCTTGCTCTCTAGGCATTTTGCCATACATTTAACTTCCAGATGAAAATGTTGGTATTTTTTTCTCACAAGTCTCTTTTTATACAGTGAAAGAGAATAAAATAAGTCATTACCATTTTTTTCACTTAATTCCAAAGAGGACTGTAACTCAGCTTATACAGAAGGCTATGGGCTTGTTTCCAATTATCCTTATGCTACAAAACAGGTAGCATTTCTTCCCGCTGAAATAATTTCCAGTTCCTTTCTCCCTAACATCATCTCAGAGATCTAACATTCTGTGCCTTATTGTACTCACGAGCATAATCCTTCACCTAGTCAACCTAACGCAAATCTTTTCTAACTCAGTTCCCAGGACCTTTATACTGATATTTATGGAAGGTTCTGTCTAGGAACAGATCTTATAGGATACAAAAGTATCCTCAGCCTGGATACTGAGAAGCTTATTCAAATTAAGTTCCATTGGCATATATCACCTAGAAAGGCCTGGGCTAGTAGTATTTGTGTTTCATTGGCATATGCATGCATGTGTGCTCAGTCACTCAGTCATGTCCAACTCCTTGAGATGCTATGGACTGTAGCCCATCAGGCTCCTCTGTCCATGGGAATTCTCCAGGCAAGAATACTGGAGTGGGTGCCATGACCTCCTCCAGGGGATCTTCCCGACCCAGGGATTGAACCTGGGTCTCCGGCATTGCAGGGGGATTCCTTACCGCTGAGCACTTGGGAGGCTCCCATTGGCATAGATCACCCAGAAAAACCATAATGCCTGGGCTAGTAGTATTGTAGAGAGAAAGATCTACTAGCTTTGCTATGAAGACCTGTGTTTAATCTTGCCTCTGTTTCATAGACCTTGTGTAATGTTAAGCAAGTTCTTTATACATGCCATGCCTCACTGTGTTCATCTGGAAAGTGGCGTTAAAGGGAGGCTGTGAAAATCCAACAAGATAATATATCTCAAGTAGCAAAAAAATATCTTACTTACGTACTTCTTTGTATATAAGTAAAGTCATTCATATATTAATATTTCCACATTTCTTAATCTTATTGTGCCATCAACAGCTAGAATCCAATCTAAATATTTTAGTACTTCATTTTTTAAAAAATTTCTATTTATTTATTGCTAAGGCTGCATGGATCTTAGTTCCCCTGACCAGGGATGGAACCTGTGCCCCTGCAGTGAAAGCACAGAGTCCTAATGACTGAACCACCAGGGAATTCCTTCTTAATACTATTTCAAAAGAAATGCTTTTAATCAAAATATTTACCAACATTTATAGCCAATAATTATCAATAAATGAGCTAATGCTTTTCAATTCTGCAATCCAAACTTTTGGACTATTTTTTTAAAAAAAATATAGTAGATTGGGTGTGGAGTTGGGTGGCAGAAGAGCAACAAAGAAGAATAACTATCTTTTTATGTCTGTGGAAAATTTTTAAGGTCATAGAGTGGAAAGTTGATGGGCGATCTAAGAATGTAAAAGAATATTTCCCAGAGGTTAGTCACCAGCTGGTTTTTATCCTTAGTAAGACAAGAACAGGAGGAAATTAGCTTAGATTTCATTTGGTTTAGAATAATGGAAGCAAGCTATGAAATCTAATTCCCAAGGAATCTTTTCGTCAAAATAAAATAGAGACTTACTGCCTACCATGATTTCAGGGCAATCCTGACTTTAAGTATGAGAAAATACTAGATGAATTTATAGTCATCCATCTCTATAATCCCCATCAAGAGAAGAAAACAAGCAATTATGAGTCGATTATGGAACAGGTGTTTTCACTTGTAATCATTTCATCTTTACTGGAAATTATTTTTCCTGCCTCACAACTGAAGATGCACACAGAGTTTAGTTTGCCCGGATCACTCAGTTAATTAAAAACTGAATTAGAACACAACCCTTACCTATCTCCAGAGTCCATCGTGGGCGCTGTGCCAACCTATGAGCCTTCCTCACCCTGCCATTCTTAATTTCAATCCTTATTATTTTTAAAAGGACATTATTCCCAATATGTAGATTTATTTCATTGTTTGTTTATTTAAATTATTTTATTTGGATTATTTCCAAGATTTATAGGTATCTGAAAACCAAAGTAAACTGGGAATACAGCTAGTATTTACTGAGCTACCTAATATATGCCAAACACGTAAGAACTCTACACATAATGTCTCATTTGGTAATGACAGCTACCATTTGAGACAAGTACTATTGTTATCCTCTTTATAGATGGAAACCTAAGCCTCAGAATATATGCTAAGAGTTAGAGATGTGGATGGACATTGAGACTGTTATACTGAGAGAGGTCAGTCAGAAAGAGAAAAACAAATATCATATATTAGTGTATATATGTAGAATCTAGAAAAATGGTACAGATGATCTCATTTGCAAAGCAGAAATAGAGACACAGATGAAGAGAACAAGCGTATGAACACTAAGGGGTGGGAGGGAAAGGGGTGGGGTGAATTGGGAGGTTGGGATTGACATATACACACTACTGCTATTATCTATAAAATAGACAACTAATGAGAACCTACTGAATAGCTCAGGGAACTCAGTGCTCTATGGTGAATTAAATGGAAAGGAAATCCCAAATAGAGGGGATATATATATATAAAGCTGATTAACTTTGCTATACGGTAGAAACTAACACAACATTGTAAAGCAACTGTACTCCAATAAAAATTAATTAAAAAAAAAAATAAGAGAGCCCATGACCAAGGGACTAAAGAAGGAGACTTTTAACTTTAAGAAGGAGGACTTTTAACATCAAAGGAGGCAATGGGGTCCTAAGCATTTTCACCCTGGAGCACCTGCTCAGGGATGGTGAGAATCAGGCGTAACAGGAAGTCACACCACAGGGCATCCAAACCCCCACACAGATTTCAGTTTTAGTTTTCAGCAAGTCATAGATACTTAGAAGTAAAAAAGAGCCAATTGAAATCATCTGGTCCAATCCCTTTATCTTATAGACAAGGAATTTGAGGATCAGGGCGAGGTTAAGTACTTTCTCTAGGGTCAGAAAGCTAATTAGTGACAGAGTTAGCAATAAATCACTTCCATGAAAAGACATGCTTTCAAAGTGAATTCAATTACCTCCACTCTAGTGGCTATTAAGAACACCCATGTAGCTAGACAATCTCCAGTGTTTTTGTAGTCTATGTAACCCAAGAGGATCTAGAAAGAACTTGGCAACACTGAGAATCTAAGTCAACAATCTTTAAAATGTGCTACTTTGAGTCAATTCATTATTGTTAGGGGCGGTGCTCCTACCAACTTCTGTTCCAAGTTATAGTTTCAGACTGTTACAGTAAACACCCAAGTACTTTCAACTCTTCTCTGGTAGATAAAAGATATATAACATTTCAGATATATTTGGATATAAAGGTAAAATTATTTTGGTATTTGTAAATTTTGGATGACAAAATCCCAAAGAAGAGGATTCTTATGATTTTACCACATGATCTTTTTTTCCCAGAAGGTCAAAAATCATCTGTCTTGTCAATCGTGATAAAATTCACAGATGTCAATGGTAATACACTGATGTTAAGAAAAGTGAAAGGAAAGTGAAAGTGAAGTCACTCAGTCATGTCCGACTCTTTGTGACCCCATGGACTGTAACCCACCAGACTCCTCCGTCCAGGGGATTTTCCAGGCAAGATACTGGAGTGGGTTGCCATTTCCTTCTCCAGGAGATCATCCCAACCCAAGGATTGAACCCCGGTCTCCTGCATTGTAGGCAGACACTTTACCGTTTGAGCCAAATAACCAAATACAGTGTTGCAAACTATTTAAGAGGAATGCAAAGTATTTTTACACAAAGCATACTTTTAAAATTAATTTTTTTCAACATACTAAATAAATCTATCTGAAAAGCCAAAGCTTGCCTTTAGGAAATATGGTTAAATTAGTAAAAGATAAAGGGGAAACAGAAAACCTGAACAAGTACTATGGAGTTGGAATGAAAATGGATGAAAATACAAACAATTGTTCGGTCAATGGTCAATAATAAATACCTACTAGTCTGCCACAGAATAAAGTGAAACAGAAGGTAAACACACAGTGAAAGAATGAGAACTAAAGCATGGAGTCCATGTAAAAGCATCCTGATGACAAACCAAAATGCTATTTCTATCAGGGGGAAAAATCATACCAGTTAAAATATATTTTGAAATATCATTTCAGGGGGAACAAAAGGAAGTAGACTGAGAAGAAAGCACTCTAACAGTTGTCAAATTATGTAGTTTGACACTGAGAATTCCCACATTTTACTAAATTTAGCTTTGAAGTCTTACACATTTTCAGAAATAGAGACCCGCTATCACACTTGATGTTTCAGAATGTGTTAATGCTAAATTTTTCCATTTGATGGTGTCCTTTCATTTAAGAAAGAAGAAGGAATGAATGTGATGGGGAAAATGGGCAGCAGTGTTCATTTAATATCGTGTATAAAGTCACGGTTTCATGCTGTGTGTCTAGCATAGGAAAATTGATTTTTGAGTGACATTTCATGGGTATACAGTACTCTGGGTTCAAGGACATTTCATGGGTATTCAGTGTCAATCGTGCTTAGATTTCCTTATCCCAGGAAACATTCCCCCAAATTAAACCACACAGATTTATGAATGCCACCAATGGAAAAGAGCAGCAGCTTCTAATTTAATGGCAATAAAAGATATGCTGTCCAGTAGCAAGTAGAAAGCATAGGATTTCCCTCCTTGTGTCTACCGCTGAAGAAGAGAGAGATAAGAGTGCTTTTTTCACTCAATTTCAATTTTTCCAGAGCAGAAAGTTCTGAGTGGCCTGCCTAAATGAAATAAGTGACAATCCAGGTTTTATTTAGAATTCTGTCTGGAAAAGGTTGGCTGGTTTGGAATCCCACAGGAACCCAGAAACCTAACAAGATGTTCAACAGATTAGCAACTGTGTATCACTAGTGATCAACATAATTTTATTTAGCTACTTTATTTAACAAATGCTGTGTGCCAGGCACTGTTCTAAATTACAAATATTAAACTCCTTTGATTAATGGTCATAACAGCTCTCTTAGAGAACTAGTATGTCCATTTCTCCAGATGAGAAAACTGAGGTACAGGACAGTAAATAATTTGCCCATGATCACACAACTAGTAAAAGAAATCCTCTCTTAAAACTCAGCAATAGTCAACCTTCTAGCATGACGCTCTTCCTTTTCTGGGCCGTCAGACAAAAATAGCAGTTTTCAATGAAAAGTTGTTTGGAGAGCAAAACTGAAAATACATAGACTGATAATAGAAATTGAATTTATTAAGAGTCCTCTGTATTGGATACTGTAGCAAGTGCTAATAAAATTTTTTTAAGCCTGTCATTTAATCTTTATTCTAAACAATACCATTAGGAAAGCACTATTTCTATTTAAATCGTGAAACTGAGTTTTACGTACCTGATGAATAACTTTCCTGCTGTTCAATGACTAATGGAAAGAAGGATTCAAATCTGGCCCATCCAAATGCAGAACCCACCTACTGCCTTCCTACTAGGGAGACATCTCCTTTAAGGGGAGATGACTAAGGATGATGATTCAACCTGGATGTTTTTCTTTTTCCTCCTCTTTAACACAATAAGCCATCAACAACTATTTATTAAATTGATTAAGACATCAGATTTAAACAGATGAATGAGGAGTTTAGTTTATGGGGAGAATCCACTGACACGAAAAGCTCCTCAAAAAAACTGATAGCCCCAGCATCTAGCAGAGTATATCCAATTATTAATTGTGATAATGATATTATACCGACTAAAGAGAGTAGAGGCAGGATGAGGAGGGGACAACAAGAGGATGAGATTGTTGGATGGCATCACCGACTCAATGGACATGTTTGAGCAAGCTCCGGGAGTGGGAGATAGTGAAGGACAGGGAAGCCTGACATGATGCATCCATGGGGTCGCAGAGTTGAACATGACTGACCGACTGAACAACAACAAAAGAGAATGGAAAGAATCACTTCCTCTAAAAAATTTTAAATATGGGGTAATGTCACCTATTTGGCAAAGCTCAAATAGGGTCATGCTTAAATATGAAGAGATGAGCTGGAGGGTGAATCTCAAGAAGGAATCACAGAGATGATCTCCTATGAGAAGTGTGGTTTTAATATAATTTACCAAGAATTTTTTTTTCACAATCTCTGTATATGCATCAGACAACATCAACATTTTCAAGTCATAATTTTCAACTTTGTTTGCTATCATCAAAATATAAATCAGTAAAATGGAATCACAAGTGAACTGGAACCATCAATAATTTATATCATAACCCAATCTTTCCTGTAGATTGTTATTTTCCTTTCTTATTTTATAATTTTACAAATAACTTACCTTATTATTTCATACTTTTAGTAGCAAATAGTTTTTTGTGTGTGTTGTTCAGTTGCTAAGTCATGTCCGACTCTTTGTGACCCTATGGACTATAGCCGACCAGGCTCCTCTGTCCATGAGATTTTCCGGCAAGAATACTGGAATGAGTTGCCATTTCCTCCTGAAGGGGATCTTCCCAACCCAGGGATCAAACATGCATCTGCTGCATTGGCAGGCAGACTTTTTACCACTAAGGCAACAAGGGAGCCCCATTCATGAGAAGTAATTGAGTTTAAATTTTAGTCACCAACTTTCTGCCCTGCAACCACAAAAGTTTGTATAAGCTCTGCTCACCAATCTGCTACCCTCCCTCACTCAAAACCCCTCTTGTTCAGGGTAAAGAATTTTTGTCCTCTTACAGATCTTCAAACATGAAAAAAAAAAAAAGATTTCCAAAGTCTTTCAAGTCACTGAGATTCCTCTTTATACTTTTGAAACAGCAATGTGAACCCAAAAGTACTTAATTCTAAGCATATCCTTAGATAATAGATGCACACATATCTGAGCATTACTATAATATGCTTGTAATGGGAAAACTAAGAATTCTCAGATGAAGTACCAAGCAAATACCCTACACAGAGGGTCAGAACATATACTGCCATCCCTTAAGTGTAGACAGTTGTTTTTATTTCATTCAACTTAATTACTAGCATTAAAAAAACAAGAAAAAAATGCATTTATGTAAGTGGTTAAGAACTTCACATCCTATCAATTAACATTTGCTGAAAAATGAATCAAGGACCTGTTTTGTGAAACATGTGCTTAACCAATAGTTTTATACTTGACCTTTAAGCCAGGTTCCAGTTCAATTTTCTAGAGTGACACACAGCATGCATAACATTCTCTTTTCTGAGAAAGGCTTTTCATTGGTTTAAGGGAAGGACTCAGGCACTATTAATATTAAGCATATAAGACTAGAATCTGCATTCTCCTTTCACAAGCAAAAAACAGAAACTAACACTGCATGGAGGTGAATGACTCATCCACAGTCACACTGTTGGTAAATTTGATGGTAAAAATATCCTACAAATATTTAGGACTACTTACTTAATTCAATAATCATTCTCCAACCTACTCCTCTTGCCTCTCTAAGTAGTTATGAGTCATTCTATAAACAAAAGGCAGATTTGTGCCACTGGAGAAATATATTAGAAATTAACAAATTTAAATCACTTTATAGAACGTGCTCAATGTTTCCATCTCTGCCAGAATGCTTTGAGGTTGGCAGGAAAAATGGAATGACTGACTGCCTTTTCACAGATGAGGAAACAAGGACAGGCAGCATTATTACCCCAGAGTGACTTACTTGAGACTACATAAAGAGACCATATAAGAGCTCTTTAAACCTGCATGTTTCCTTCTAGATTCTAGAATCTAGAAGCTTCTCCCTTTCTTGTATCTACACTGCTTTACCACATAGTCTCAGTTCAGTTCAGTCGCTCAGTTGTGTCCAACTCTGCGACCCCATGAATTGCAGCACGCCAGGCCTCCCTGTGCATCACCAACTCCCGGAGTTCACATAGTCTAGGGGACGACAAAAAGTCAGCAGTAGCTGGCCTTCTGACTGTCTGCAGTATTTTGTGTACATTATGTAATTCTATCTTATTCCTTCTTGTGTCTTGTCCACATCTCCCACAATCTCACTGTAGGTTCTTTGAGAGCATGGATCATATATTCAACCTCTATGGAATTTCCCAACAATTCCTAGCACAGAGCCAAGGACCTCTAAGTTTTTAAAAATACCTATTCATTCACTAACTAGATGTAAGTTTTGGGAGACCTATCCCTGAAGGAAGTGAGAATTAGATAAGAATTAGATGCCACAGGCAAATTAGCTTTATTACCCAATTCTGTGTTTTTCAATACTGTAGAAATTCACTACAATTTTCTCATTTTCCTATTTTCAAAAAAAATACTGTAACAATTACTTTTATGAAAATATGCAGTATTTTCTTTTTTTTATTTTATTTTATTTTTAAACTTTACATAATTGTATTAGTTTTGCCAAATATCACTGAAGCAGATATTATGAAACAATATTTGTGGGAAATGTAAACTTCCTGGATAGAATTTATTGATATACAAATATATTATTTTAAATTGTAATTCCAAAAATTCTAATTGTTGAACTGTTACCTCAGAAATAACCAGAGGTGTACAAATGCATCCCAAAACTTTAACCTTTAAGCATATAAAATTAGGAGACAAAACATAAAATACTAGCTACAACCCAAGTTTCTTGCTAAATTCAGTGACTTTTAGGACAGGGGGTGATTCAGATAAGCTGATTTCTTGCTCTCTAAGTAACTTTTGAATAACTGAAAATCGTTTCTATAAATTTATTATTTTCATTTTAAGAACAATTTCTCCTCCATTCATACAAATTAAGTTTAGCTTGTGAGTGAATCACATACCTTTATGACATGATGCTTTTCCTGGAGCATAGGAATCTTAAACATTTGGCACCAGTATGTTGTACCTTTGTTTGGGATGGAAACCTATCTTAAAAATAAATAAATAAAAAGGAGAAGGGGACAAAAGTCATATTGGCTTGACATTCTATTAAAAACAATAATTTAAGTAAAAAAATGAAACACAACTATTATACGGTTTCAATAAACCCATCCCTAGAATCATAAAAACCTGAAAACAAAAAAACTTACGTCTTGATTGACCAGGTCAAAGTATGGTATGGCTGTAGACAACATACTGGTTTTCTCAGGATTCAGTAACCGCAGACTCTTGGTACCACGATTGGATTCATGGTACTTGGGACCTGCTTCTCCCACATCTTCATGGTGGTAGGCCCAGATCACCCTTACTGTGCTCTCCTGGTGAACAGAAATGGGTAGGGTTATGTCTCATGACAGCACTTTCCTTACCATTGAATTGAGTTTAATGAATGCTACCTAAAGCAGGATACAGAAGCAAAGAAAAGAGCATGACATTCAGGGTCTCAATATGGTCTCTCACTTAATTGTGTTAATTTGATTAAGTCTTAAAAATCCAAATAGATGAGTTCCTTTTTGAAAGAAATCATCTCTTCAAGATAAAATATTCCAAAACATATTTTGGAAGATATTATGCAAGATATATGTTTTATATATGTTATATGATATATATGTTATATTTGCAAGATAATATGTTCCAAAACATTGGGTTGGTCAAAAAATTTGTTTGGGTTTATAGTAAATTGTTAACAGAAAAACCCAGGTGAACTTTGTGGTCAACCCAATAGAATGAAGGACAAGTGACTTAGTAGTTATCCTTTCATGCTGATAGCAACAGTAAATCATTGTCATGCAAAAACTCCAAACACTGAAAACAAACTAGTAGTTACCAGGTAATTACTCTTGTTAAGTAGCAGGAGTTTAGGATAATTAAAACCTGTTTCAATGCTATGGAACATTTTAAAGAAAACAAATAAATATAATGAAAGTTAAAATGACTTCCCAGGTCAGGATTTTAATTTTCACAATAGATTTTTCCTAGACTCTAGCCCAGTCACATGTATGAATTTAGAGAAAGTGGAAATGCAAGAGGAACTTCTGATTCTGGGTTGTTTGTTATCGTAGAATCTAGGTGTAATCATTTCATGAACTCTGGGAATTTTCAAGGGACTGAGGCATTCCAACTAGGAAAAGTGCTGTCAGGTGAAACTGGTTGCCCAAAGGGTGGTGGGGCAGCGGGGAGGGTGTGCTGGGATATAAAAAAATAGTTTAGTACCCCACACATAAAGATGCCTTTGTCAGATCTTTATAATGAGAACATTGCAAATAAATAACATGGTAACGATAACCTTATACGAGACAGCAAAAGAGACACAGAGGTATAGAACAGTCTTTTGGACTTTGTGGGAGAGGGCGAGGGTGGGATGATTGGGGAGAATGGCATTGAACCATGTATATTATCATACGTGAAATGAATCGCACGTCCAGGTTTGATGCATGATACAGGATGCTCGGGGCTGGTGCACTGGGATGACCCAGAGGGATGGTATGGGGATGGAGGTGGGAGGGGGGTCAGGATGGGGAACACGTGTATACCTGTGGCAGATTCATGTCGATGTATGGCAAAACCAATACAATATTGTAAAGTAATTAGCCTCCAATTAAAATAAATAAATTTATTTTAAAAAAAGAAAATAAACAACAAAACAAAAGCTATTCATTTTAAAAGTTATATTATTTCTTAATAAGTCAAATGACTATAATTATTATTACAGTTAAAGTATAAGAGCACTGTATATTACATAAAAGTGGTCCTTGTTGTTGCACACATTTTTCTTCCTCTTTTACTCTTTATGCAGAATGTTAATCAAAACTGCCTCAGATTTTTACATTTCCATTTTTAAAGTTATGAATTACAATTAAAAAAAAAAGGTAATCTTGTTGGTCTATACAAAATGAAATTGGTTTCAGAAATTCATGGAAAGTTTCAAAGTACCACATGAATTATAGATCCTCTAAATATTTAATTTGCATATGCACAAAGATGTTAATTTTTGCATGATGCCTGACAATAACAAATCTTGTATAACATGTTGACAGGCAATTTTCATCAGTCTACTATTCATCCTGACTTCAGAAATTCACAAAAGTGAATCAGTAACAATTCAGATGAATTATAGCCTAGTATTTAGTATCATAATTCTCTCTTATGTAATATGATTTCTTCCAACCTTTATCAATTGCTTATTTTCAAACTTTATAAAGAAGCTACAATCTTTTATAGATAAAATCACACATAATTTAAGCAACTCTTCCAAGTTTTAGATTCACACAAAAACTGCCTTTATTGAAGTTTATAGTCATAGGTGGCCCCCCCCACCCCAATCCATGGCTTCTAAGGAGAATTCAAAAATATTCCCAAAAGATTATGTGACTTTGTTGCTAAGGGTTATTTTTAAATACTTGTTCTTTTTTATTCTGCAAAGTATTTCCCAACTGTAAATGTACAATCTGTTCATGCATGCATTTACTGATAGACTTCTTACCGATATACTCTTGTCATTTATGTCACACGTATGCAGTTCTCTGGTAAATTCAATTACTGTGTGTGTACTATTTTCCATGGCATATTCTAGGTGGTAATCTTGCTGAGCATCTTTTCTCAATTCTCTGTTTGCATTTGTAAAATAATCCTGTGGAAAATATGAAAAAGGAAAATCCAGCTATTCTAAATTCAGAGTGAAAAGAATTTAGATTAAGAGCATATACATATAACGTTGAAAAATAATTCTGGTTTGCTCATTACAAAATCCTGTATTTACAGTCATTTTTTAAGTCCTGGGAATTTCCAAGGGGCTGGAGTATTCTCCCTAGGGACAGTTCCCTAGGAAACAAATCCATATTTGAACTTCTGGCCCTTCAGGAAAAGGCAGTGTGGATTTACAACAGAGAGTATTGAAAGAGCTGGAATGAGTAATCACTGAGTACTTTTTCCTCCTTCTACAGATGAAAAGAACTTCAACACAGGGAAATGACTTGCTCCAAAGTGAAATGAATAACTAGTTCATAGTAAAACCAGGACCAGGCCCGGTACCAGCACTTTTTCCACTATTACATTTTACGGTGCTTACCTTCTGCACTTCTAAAAGCAAGGAGACTCAGGCTAAGGTTATAGGGTTTTTTAGTATGAGCTTTAATGACATACATTTATTAAAATGAAATGCAGTGGGATAATATGGAAAGAAATTACTCTAGTTGAATTACAAGATACTGAAAAACTAGAGATGTTTTGTTTTGATGGTTCAGCTATAATTCTCATACTAAACTAGTTCAATGGTTTAAGATCACTTCTTAGAAGCACACAGATGCAATGGAAATCGCATAGGCTTTGAATCAGATAATTAGGATATGAGCCCCCCAGTTCTACTCCAAAAATGTTAACGAATTGTTGAAATCGAACTCGGAACTTTTGTTCTAGCATTAATAAAATTGAGATAGGGACTTCCTTGATGGTCCAGTGGTTAAGACTTCACCTTCCAGTGCAAGGGGTATGGGTTCGATCCCCGGTGGAGGAGCTAAGATCCCTCATGCCTCGTGACCAAATAAAAATAAAACATAAAACAGAAGTAATATTGTAACAAATTCAATAAAGACTTTAAAAATTGTCCACACTAATAAAATCTTTAAAAAAGGAAATAAAATAAAATTGAGATAATACATACTTTTTGTATGAATTTTGAAAGATAAATACATGAAATAGTATATAAGGGAAAAAATGCCAACCATAGTTAGAGCTCACTCAATGCCAATCTTCTTCCCTCTTTTGCAATTAGAGTAGTTTTTCCCCAAAATATTCTCTGTGCTTTTTACCACTGGCTTTCTATGTTAAGAGTTATAAAAATCATGTTGTTCATTCTTATTACTTATAGAAGATATAAAATTTGCCATAATTATACTGGTTTTTCAGCATATAATGGTATTTTATGTCTGATAAATCACAAAGAATTGATTTAGAATATACATGCTGAAATAAAATTACAACTAGTTTTAATAACACTAAAATTACATTTGAAGAAATGATTGCATGCTTGACAGAGAAAATACTGTTGTACAAGAGAAAAACTTTAAGTTGTCTATAATTGTCATACTCTAGGATATGGATAATAGTATTATAACAATGTTAAATGACCTAACATCAATTATCATGGTTATGTAAGAGAATGTCCTTGTTCTTGGTAATTATACACTTAAACGTTTAAGAGTGAAAAAAAAAAAAAAAAAAAGAACAAGAAATGGTCATTCTCAAATGGATGGCATTTAGCGTTTTTATTCCTAGCACTTTTCTAAGGTAGCTATCTAGTGTATGTAAGCTTGACATTCAGGGTACCACATCCTGACATTGTTCAAATCTCACATTATTGGTGATGCACAGACCCTAACTAACTTCACTCTGGTAACAATGACAACATACTGAGTACATTCTATGCACCAGATTAAGCATATTACATGTATTAGCTCATTTAATCTTCATATCAAGGCTATGAGACAAAATGATGTTCCTGTTTCACTGAAGCACAAAGAAGTAAGCAGCTAGGCCAGAATCATACAGGTAGTAAGTGGTAAAGCCAGTGCTGCAGCTCAGGCAGTTTGGTCTGAGCCTCCTTCACTGTTCTACACCACAGTGGCCACTGCTGGAAAAGGATGGGTTAGTTTAAATACTTCTGCCTACAGAACTATATACATCAAGTATTTTTTCATATAAAGTGTTACTTTTTCTACTGCTAAAGTCAGGGTCTGTCAAAAATGTACCAGCTGTAATTGTGAAAGCAATTCAAATGAAATATTCCAATGATAACCATGCTTTTCTCACTTTTGATCACATAGATTTTCAGTATATAAATGAAATAACAATGCCTGTGGATGAGAGATTTAGATAAACTGACTGTCTTTACACCAAGCTCACATTACATTACATGATTGAAGCAATCACGGTTTTTGCAAACAAACAGAATACAATACAAAATGCAATCAGTTCAAAGAGTAGAATAATTATCTGAGTTTTGCAAATATGTTTCCAAAGCCTTAGTACCACAAAATACCCAGCTGGCTTGCCAATTTTCCATTTGTTTTATTTCCACTCACCAAAACCAATTCTTTTCAGTTATTCCACCTTTTTCTGGTTTTTCAGATAACTTAACTATAAGAAATAGCTGTGAAAAGAAGAAAAGCGAAAAGTAAACGAGAACTGAACTATGAGAAAGGGGGAGAAAGCTCATTCAGGTCTTACTGAAAGTCCCTTGAGCTCATCTGCACTGTGAGCACTCATCGAACCACTGAGTGTTCAATGTTCAGAAAAGACAGCTGTCAATTATGTCAAAGTTTTACACGTCTGGAAAAGTGTGTTTGTCCAAAAGAAGTTGGTATCTTCAACCTCACTAAGGGAAAACATAAGTGGGTTTGAATAAAACTAAGGTTGAAACGTACAGTTCAGTCAGTTCAGTCATTCATTCAGTCATGTCTGACTCTCTGCAACCCCATGGACTGCATGCAGCACGCCAGGCTTCCCTGTCCATCACCAACTCCCAGAGCCTACTCAAATTCATGTCCATCGCGTCAGTGATGCCATCCAGCCATCTCATCCTCTGGTGTCCCCTTCTCGTTCTGCCTTCAATCTTTCCCAGCATCAGGGTCTTTTCCAGTGAGTCGGTTCTTCATGTCAGGTGGCCAAAGTATTGGAGTTTCAGCTTCAGAATCAGTTCTTCCAATGAATATTCAGGACTGATTTCCTTTAGGATTGACTGGTTGGATTTCCTTGTAGTCCAAGGGACTCTCAAGAGTCTTCTCCAGCACCACAGTTCAAAAGCATCAATTCTTCGGTACTGAGCTTTCTTTATATAAGGTTGAAATGTGAAATAGCCTAATCACCACTGTAATTCCATTACAATTTTTTTTCCTCATTTTTCAATTTTTCGGGTCTGTTTGGAGACATATCTTCAGATTTGATCAGAGTACACCTTAATTACCCAAATAGTGTTATCAGTACATGTTTACTTACTTAAAAACCCACAAGCTAATCTCTTACTATTCCTGGGAGATCTCCTAGAACAAATATTCTAAACCCTCTCTATATAAGATGCCAACATTTTCCCGCCCTCAGCTTTTGATCAGACTTTTCCCTTCACTGAGAGAATTTCAGTTATGATATACATGTGAGCTATATCTTGCCTTCTGTCTATTCTAAATATTATATCACTTAATGGCATCATAAAAATCAATCTCAAAGCAGGAAAAGAGAAATAAAAAACAGAGATGGAACAAACAGAAAGCAAAAAGTAACTGACATGAAACAGAAATATTACACTAGATCCTACAGACATCAAAGGGTTAATAATTTTATATACACTTTGATGGGAAAAGCTTGAACAATTTAGGTGAGAAACAGACAAAGTACTTGAAGAACACAAACCAGAAAAATGTATTTAATAAAAGATACTCTTAATGACCAGAAACTATAAAACTCTTAGAGGAAAACATAGGCAGAACACCCTATGATATAAATCACAGCAAGATCTTCTATGACCCACCTCCTAGAATAATGGAAATAAAAACAAAAATAAACAAATGGGAACTCATTAAACTTAGACGCTTTTGCACAGCAAAGGAAACTGCACAAGGTGAAAAGACAACCCTCAGAATGGGAGGAAATCATAGCAAACGAAACAACTGACAAAGGATTAATTTCCAAAATATACAAACAGCTCATGCAACTCAATACCAGGAAAACAAACGACACAATCAGAAAGTGGGCAGAAGACCTAAACAGAAATTTCACCAAAGACGATGGCTAATTAACACATGAAAAGATGCTCAGCGTTTCTCATTATTAGAGAAATGCAAATGAAAACTACAATGAGGTATCACCTCACACAGTCAGAACGGCCACCATCCAAAATCTACAAGCAATAAATGCTAGAGAGGGTGGAGAAAAGGGACTGCTTTTGCCCTATTGGTGGGAATGTACATTGATATAACCACTATGGAGGACAATATGGAGATTCTTTTAAAAACTAGGAAAAGACTACCATATGTTCCAAGAACCCCACTACTCAGCGTGTACCCTGAGAAAACAATAACTGAAAAAGGAGCATGTACCCCAAGGTTCATTGCAGCACTATTTACAATACCTAGGACATGAAAGCAACCTAGATGTCCACTGATAGATGAATGGATAAAGAAGCTGTGGTACATACAGAGAATGGAACATTACTCAGCCATAAAAAGAAATACATTTGAGTCAGTTCTAATGAGGTGGATGAACCTAGAGCTTATTATACAGAGTGAAGTAAGCCAGAAAGAGAAAAACAAATATCATATACTAATGCATATATATAGAATCTAGAAAGATAGTACTGATGAACCTGTTTGCAGGGCAGCAATGAAGACATAAAGAACAGACTTGTGGGGAAGGACAGGGTGGGACGATGAAGAGAGCAGCATGGAAACATATGTACTGCCTTACGTAAAACCAATAGCCAGTGAAAATTTTCTGTATGACTCAGGGAGCTCAAACCAAGTCTCTGTTACAACCTAGAGGGGTGGACACGACTGAGCGACTTCACTTTCACTTTTCACTTTCATGCCTTGGAGAAGGAAATGGCAACCCACTCCAGTATTCTTGCCTGGAGAATCCCAGGGACAGAGGAGCCTGTTGGGCTGCCGTCTGTGGGGTCGCACAGAGTTGGACACAACTGACGCAACTTAGCAGCAGCAGAGGGGTGGGATAGGGTGCAAAGTGGGAGGGAGATTCAAGAGGGAGGATAATTTGTGTTGATATATGGCAGAAACCAATACAATATTATAAAGCAATCATCCTTCAACTAAAAATAAATATATTAAAATGTTAAAAAAAAAAAAAAGACACTCAATGGCCTATAGTCTAACCTAGGGGTAAGAACTTTCCTACAAGGAAAATTCTAAGCCAAAATGTATTTTACTGGGAATTTCTCCAAATATTTTAGGAAGAGGTAATATCAATCTTTCACAAACTCTTCCAGAAGAGAAAAGAGGAGGGAATACTTCCTAACTCACTTTTTGGTGGCTCAGACAGTAAAGAGTCTGCCTACAGTGAGAGAGACCTGGATTCGATCCCTGGGTCAGGCAGATCCTCTGGAGAAGGAAATGGCAACCCACTCCAGTACTCTTGCCCAGAAAATCCCACGGATGGAGGAGTAGTAGGCTACAGTCCCTGGGGTCGCAAAGAGTCAGACATGACTGAGCGACTTCATTTCACTTCACTTACCCTAATACCAAAATCAAAGACATTATAAAAAAAACAAAGATCATGACCTCTCATTGGCCAAAGTGCAAGTTTTCTTAAAAATATGTAACAGCAAGTAGAACATAGTGATATTTTTTTAAAAAAGGATACTGTATTATGGTCATTCAGAGTTGGTTCAATATTAGAAAATATCAATGCAACTCAATATATCAAAGTCTAAAAAAAAAAAACCATGCAATGATCTCAATAAATACATAAACCTATTTGAAACATTTACCCATGGTAAAATCTCTCAGTAAACTAGCAATAGAAGGTATTTCCTCAACCTTATAAGTAAAAGTAAAAGTCACTCAGTCATGTCTGACACTTTTCGACCCAATGGACTATACCGTCCATGGAATTCTCCAGGCCAGATTCTGGAGTGGGTAGCCTTTCCCTTCTTCTGGGGATCGTCATAACCCAGGGATCGAACCCAGGTCTCCCATATTGCAGGTGGATTCTTTACCAGCTGAGTCACCAGGGAAGCCCAAGAATACTGGTGTGGGTAGCCTATCCCTTCTCTGGCAGATCTTCCTGATGCAGGAATCGAACTGGGGTCTCCTGCATTGCAGGCGGATTCTTTAACAGCTAAGCTATGAGGGAAGAGTCTACAAAACCTCAGGGCATCCCAGGTCACGCTAGTGGTAAAGAACCCGCCTACCAGCAGGAGACATGAGAGAGGTGGGTTCGATCCCTGGGTCAGAAAGATCCCCTGGAGGAGAGCAGGGCAACCCACTTCAGTACTCCTTCCTGGAGAATCTCATGGACAGGGGAGCCCCAAGGGCTACAGTTCACAAGGTCGCAAAGAGTCAGACAAGACTGAATCGACTTAACATGCAAGCATACAAACTTAATAACATCATACTTAATGATGAAAGACTGAATTCTTCCCCACTAAGTATGGGAACAAGAAAGTCCTGGGATAAGGCAAGGATGTCCACCTCCTCACTTTCAGAAGGGTCCATCGTTGGTTGTCCACCTCTGACAGTTTGTCTCTATTATTCCCATTCCTGAACTAAGTCATCAAAGTTCTGTCCTTGACATTACACTACTGTGTTTTCATATTTCATCCTTTGGTAATCTTATCTTCTCCAGGAGTTTCTAATCATCACCCTTATTTAGTACCATATATCCAAAAGTCCATTGGATACCATTATTCGGAATTCTTTACTTTCATTTCAAATGTAAGATTAAAATTGTGTTCGCCTTTTACCTATAAGGTGAATTCAAAATCAAAATTCAAAAATCAGTATTATTAACTTCTTCCTTTATTACTCAAAACTCCACAGATAATCCCTGGTCCTATCGATTCCTCATTTTCAAAAATAACCCACCTTTACCTCTGCTCCATTCAGTTTCTAAGTTCAGATTCTATTACTCCATATTTTTGTCAAGCTCTTCCTTGAAAATCACTCTCAACATGCCATTACATTTTATTTAACAGTATAGAGTACTAAGTTCTATAATTTAGATTCAAATTTCTCTAAAGTTTAGCCTGGTTTTCCAGGGTGTCTTTCATTAATCTCACCACATAATTCCTATTATCTATTTATTATTCCCTTCAAATCTTGGTGGCTTGGCAGTGAAGAATCTGCCTGCCAATGCAGGAGTCCTGGATTAGATCCCTGGGTCAGGAAGATCACCTGGAGTAGGAAATGGCAACCTATTCTAGCATCCTCCTGGAAAATCCCATGGATAGGGGAGCCTGGCAAGCTACCTTCCATAGGGTCACAAAGAGTCAGACAAGACTGAGTAACTGAACACACACACACACAATTTTCTGCCTTTGCCCAGCCTTTTGCTTTTGTTCATATTCTTCCTCTCTATCTCCCCTACTGTCTTCACCTCACTGACATATTCACCACTACCTCCACCCATTGAAACAACTGCATTGAAAAGCTTCCTTTCTCCAAGACTCATGATTCTTCTATAAAGTTTTCTCTAATCATTCCAACTGGAAGTGATCATTCCCTCTCCAAATTCTTATTCCTCTATTTCCATTCCTGTGTAGCATGCAATATATTCTAGGCACAGCATTATCTTCTCAACCACTGTGGTTGCTGTTGTTCAGTTACCCAGTCATGTCTGACTCTTTGCAACCCCATGGACTGCAGGACGCCAGACTTCCTTGTCCTTCACCAATTCCTGGAGCTTGCGAAAACTCATTCCATTGAGTTGGTGATGCCATCCAACCATCTCATCCTCTGTTGTCCCCTTCTCCTCCTGTCTTCAAATCTTTCCCAGTATCAGGGTCTTTTCTAACGAGTAGGCTCTTTGCATTAGGTGGCCAAAGTATTGGAGCTTCAGTTTCAGCATCGGTCCTTCCAGTGAATATTCAGGACTAATTTCCTTTAGGATTGACTAGTTGGATCTCCTTGGAGTCCAAGGGACTCTCAACAGTCTTATCCAACACCATAGTTCAAAAGCATCAATTCTTTGGCACTCAGCCTTCTTTATGGTCCAACTCTCACATCCATACATGACTACTGGAAAAATCATTGCTTTGCCTATATGGACCTTTGTTGGCAAAGTAACATCTCTGCTTAATATGCTGTCTACATTTGTCATAGCTTTTCTTTCAAGGAGTAAGCGTTTTTTAATTTCATGGCCACAGTCACCATCTGCAGTGATTTTGGAGCCCAAGAAAATAAAGTCTGACACTGTTTCCACTGTTTTCCCATCTATTTGCCATGAAGTGATGGGACCAGATGCCATGGTCTTCATTTTGTGAATGTTGAGTTTAAACCAGTTTTTCACTCTCCTCTTCCACTCTCATTGAGTCTCTTTAGTTCCTCTTTGCTTTCTGCCATAAGGGTGGTGTCATCTGCATATATGAGGTTATTGATATTTATCCTGGCAATCTTGATTCCAGCTTGTGCTTCATCCAGCCTGCAATTTTGCATAATGTGCTCTGCATGTAAGTTATGTACTTGATGTACTCCTTTCCCAATTTTGAACCAGCCCATAGTTCCAGGTCTGGTTCTAACTGTTGCTTCTTGGCCTGCATACAGGTTTCTCAGGAGGCAGGTAAGGTGGTCTAGTATTCCCATCTCTTGAAGAATTTTCCAGTTTGTTGTGATCCACACAGTCAAAGGCTTTATCTTAGTCAATGAAGCACTAGATATTTTTATGGAATTCTCTTGCTCTTTCTTTGATACAGTGGATGTTGGCAATTTGATCTCTGGTTCCTTTGTCTTTTCAAAATCCAGCTTGAACATCTGGAAGTTCTCAGTTCACATACTATTGAAACTTAGCCTGAAGGATTTTGAGCATTACTTTGCTAGCATGTGAAATGAGTGCAGTTGTGCAGTAGTTTGAACATTTTTTGGCACTGCCTTTCTTTGGGATTGGAATGAAAACTGACCTTTTTTAATCCTGTGGTGACTGTTGAGTTTTCCAAATTTGCTGGCATATTGATTACAGCACTTTGACATCATCTTTTAGGATTTGAAATAGCTCAGCTGGAATTCTATCACTTCCATTAGATTTTTTTGTAGTGATGCTTCCTAAGGCTCACTTGATTTCACACTCCAGGATGTCTGGCTCTAGGTGCGTGATCACACCATCGTGGTTATCTGTGTCATTAGAATCTCTTTTGTATAATTCTTCTGTGTATTCTTGCCACCTCTTCTGGATATCTTCTGCTTCTGTTAGGTCTATACTGTTTCTGTTCTTTATTGTCCCCATCTTTGCATGAAATATTCTCTTGGTATCTCTAACCAGTGGTAATTGCCTAGAAATAGACACTTAATCTTGCTAATCCAGTTATAAATTTACACCTTAAAAAAGTTGTTTATATTGTGAATGAAACAAAAAGAGGGGAGCAATAGATTATTTTCCCACTTGTTCTTAATAATATTTACATATGTTTAAGACCTGGTGTGGAATGTATTTAACCATATGCTAGAATGAGTTTGGGTCTGCATGATCTGTGATGCAGACACATCTGGGAAGGCTGTTGTGACCTTTTAGCCCTTAAACAGACATGAATCTTATCAAACTGACATCGACATTTAGAAAAAGAGTTTATGCATACAACAGTTCATTGAAATCCTTTTACACTAGGGGGTATTCCCTACCTATTTTAAAGAAATTTAAAAAAAAAACAGATTTGAGAAAGAGAAACCCTATTTTAGAATATTTTCTAATGTTAATTTATGTCCTCAGTGTCTAATGGAGTGACTTGCATATTGGGGAGTCATTAAATACATTATGCGCAATTTTGAAAGTAACATCCTGCCTTTCCTTTTGATAAATCTAAATGAGGGGGTAATTTTGAAGCTAAAAGAACTGATGAACCTCCAATATTCATATCTTTGTGGTATAGGAATAATTTGACTTAGTAGGAGCAAAATATTCCCTAGTAGTTCCTACCTTCTTCCTTCAGCCTGTATTAAGAAAATATATGAACTATAATTAAACACAGGCTCAACGATGTCAATATTATACAATAAAAGAATGACATACTGGCAAACCTTAAAGGCACAATTAAATGAATCAAGAGGAGACAAAAGGGCAAAAAAAAAACCTGGGTCTCAAATTTCTTATCCTTCAATTATTCTAGCTGGGAGGAAGGAGAGAAGAGAGGAAAAAAGGAAGAAGGAAGGAGGAAAAGAAAGCGAGTCACTAAGAGAACAATCTTGAGAATGGGTCCTTCAAATTGGCTAAACCAAAAAAAAAAAAAAACTTTAGTGAGTTCAAGGGTTTCCTGACAGTTTAACAAAGGGATAAATGTTTTCAAGTGGGTAATTAAATAGAATACTTACTTTGTTACTATCATCTTCTAGGGGAAAAAATGGAGAATGACAGCAAAACATAGAATAACATTCAAATAAGAATTTGAATACTGATAACATGACCTAGTGGAGAAGGCAATGGCACCCCACTCCAGTACTCTTGCCTGGAAAATCCCATGGACGAAGGAGCCTGGTAGGCTGCAGTCCACAGGGTAGCTAAGAGTTGGGTAAGACTGAGCGACTTCACTTTTACTTTTCCTTTCATGCATTGGAGAAGGAAATGGCAACCCACTCCAGTGATCTTGCTTGGAGAATCCCAGGGACGGGGGAGCCTGGTGGGCTGCCGTCTATGGGGTCGCACAGTCAGACACGACTGAAGCGACTTAGCAGCAGCAGCAGCAGCAGCAGCAACATGACCTAGAAATTTATCTTCACAAAATCAGATAGTATAGTACTTACAGGATATTTAAGGAAGTTTTCCAGATCATTTTTACTATTTGATTTTCACTTTTAGGATTAGAAACAAATGGCTCTCCTCCCTCTCACTCCTCATCCATTTAGCAAAGGGGGCCAGATGTAGCTTCACTGTCCATCCATGGTGAAGGCCATTCCTTAGCCATCTTGCTATAGTGCTTGATATTCCAGGACTTTTAAGGTAAAGGCAGGAATACTGATCACAGTACACTCTTATTATCACGGTCTGATTATAAAAATCACAGCCAGTGTAAAAGTCTCATTGCATGATATATGTATTAAATATATTTACAAATTATAAATATAACATAAAATACTGATAAATAAAGGTATGCTCTGGTTAATCACTAAAAATTGACTTTATGAGAGCAGGAGGGTTGAAGACGATTCAGAGAATCATGATTCTATAGAGATTTTTTAAGCATTTAAGAATAAAAATATGTAATGTTTTAATTATGTAATATATAAAAGCTGTTATGCAAAAGTCATTCTTCTTTCTACTTATTCATTTCTAATGTTCTGTAAAGTGAAATGTGAAAGTAATATTTTCCTAGATAAATGATTTTATGTGGATTTCAGTCATATTTGAACTCAAATATCTGCATAAAGATAAGTTTCAATATGAATTATCATTGAGGCTTTATTTTTTGTTTTTATCAAAGATTATTATATGAATCATATATTAACCTTGTTTATACTTTTTAAACATAAAATATTAGCTTTACCCTTGAAAATCTGCTTTGATAATTAGACTTTGTCAATAAAATACATCTGCAGTTGTATCATAAAAATATTACTCCTGAAACATATTCTCATGGGATATTTTTCCTTATGCACAGGTTATGCTCTGAAATAAATGAAGCATATTACTGAGATTTCAAAATGCTATGTGGCAATAGTAAAGTGAAGCCAACATCAGCAGAAGTTGGCATCATCATTTTGCATGACAGCCAGAGTAATGACTGCCACCTACAAACTAAGATAACATACCCAAAACGCTAGCCTTGATAATCCACAGGATGGCTACAAACTCTTATTAAAAAACATGATTACACAGATGTGAAATTGGTCCTCACTCATTGTCAGTCTTTCTCTCTTGAATAAAATCTCTTTAACAGCAAAGAGCTTTGACTGTGGCTGTGTTAAACAGGATGAAGTGAAAATTCTTACGGGTGTAATAAAAGATATGAATAAACCCCAGTTCGGCCTGGGGAACTGAATGTAAGCACAGCTGCACGGGAAACCTTGAGAAAAATGTGACCATCTGTCATCATTTTCTTCAACAGGTGCTTATAGTTTTTCTTCTTTTTCTAAATCACAAAAGCCTTGTTACTTCAAACATTTCTGTTTGTAATATCCATTTCTGTAATAAGCGTTATGGTGCTTTAATAATACTGATAGTATAATAGATATTTTGTGTTCAAGGGAATCTTTGATCCTAAAAAACCATAAAACCCTATAAACAAACTATATAAATATAATCTTCAGATTTCAGTATAAGCTGATTTTAATAAGTTATTTCTTTGCTAATCTTGAAAATTTGAGAGGAATGTCAAAACAGAAGGGGACTGCCTTCTAGGAACCACTTCAGATAAAACTGAGACTCTAGTTCTAAGAAGTGATCTGTTAAGTAGCTGCCAGAATATCAAAACAGGAGCCCTGTAAGCTTGCTTTCCAGGGAGGGGCCACCGGAGCAATTTGGTTGTTCTTTAAGTGCTACCTTCTGAAAATACACATCCTGATTTTTCTCCCACAGCCAATCACCTCGTTTTAGTTTTCATGGAGAGAAACTTAATACTTTGCTATCATTATAGAATTATCAGATAAAGTGTAAAATTAAAACTTTGACTTGATCTCTAAGAATAGACTTCAACGAAAAAAAGAATTTCAGATTTTACCACTGACATATTTTTACTTTCAACCTATTTCATCATATTAACTTAAAAAATTTTTTAGATGGCTTCTCTTAACTCTCTATGACCAGTTTGTCAACTCGCACAGTTGTGTCAGACTCTTTGCGGCCCCCTGGACTGTAGCTGACCAGGCTCCTCTGTCCATGGGATTTTCTAGACAAGAATACTGGAGTGAGTTGCCATTTCCTTCTCCAATGACTAGTTGATGCAAGGAATAAATTTTGAAAAGAACGCTCCTTCTTTCCTGTCTTTCCTCCTCCCTCCCTCCCTTCCTTCCTTCTCCTTTTTTCCAACACATATTTTATTGCATGGTGGCTACTCTTCAGTCCCTGTGGTAGGGCTGAGAGCACATGACTGTACAGTATAGACTACAGGACAAAGTCCCTATCATCATCAAACTGATAGTGTAGTTGCAGAATAAACAATTTTTGAGCTTAAATAATAATATAACCAAAAATATTTTGACAATAAGTGCTTATAGGAAAATAAAACAGAGATTCTAGAGATGGATTGGAAAGCCTGGAGTTGAGGCATCAGAAAAGTCACCACTGAGACAATGAGACTTATTTTGAGAAATAAACTACATTTAGGAGCCAGCCAACGAAAAGTGTGGAGGAAGTAGGTCCAGGAAGAGATAGGGGAAGAGGCAGGGGCAAGGTTTGTCCAGTTTGGTGAAGCAAATAAATGCCAGTATGACTGAACTCTAGTGCCCAAAACAGAAAAATGAAGTCAGCAGGGATCAGCTGATGCCCCAAAGGTTATGATGCTTTATAAATCAATATAGGGAGCTCAAATTTAATACTAAGCTTATACAGTCATTTGAGCCTTTAGCAGCAAGTGCCATATTTTGATTGATGTGCAAATATGTATATATGTGCCTATGTGTGCATATGTGTGTGTGTGAGAGAGAGAATGTGTGTATGTGTGTTACTGAGGCTGCCGTGTAAAAATGAAGAGAAGAAAGAAGAGCCATGGCCAGAAGACAGGAATCAAGCAGTGGTCCCACGGGTTCAATCTTGAGTGATGGTGATACAACTGAAGGGAGGTAGGCAGGTTTTAGATTTAGTTTGGAGGAAGCACCAATAGACCTGAAGACAGGTTTTATATGTGGGATGAAGGAAGGAGAAGAAAAAAGGATGACCCCTAATTTTTGACAGAAGCTACCAGGAGGTGCCATTTACTGAGATGGGAAAGGCCAGGGAAGAAGCAGCTCTGAGATGCTATCTAGACATCCAGGCGAGAAAGTCTAGAGGCAGAGTATATCTAGACTGTTCTTAGATCAAAATAATGCATCAACCAAGTTTCAGAAACTCACTGACTCTATAGTCAGCCTTGAATATAAAGGCTCCTAAAGCCCCCCAAATTCTTCTGAGTATTTACAAGTCATAAAACATTCTCTTTCTTCTTTTTCTTCATTTTTTAGGTTTCAGAATGAATATATATTCACTATATAGGATTAACATATATTCACTAATATAATTCAAATATACTGAAATATAGTAGGGAAAGAAATGAAATACTCTCACAATAATTGTAAAGATTCACTGCACACCTATCCACAGAAACAAAACTTCTTGAGGCAGGTTAAAAAACAACATAGATGTGCTCACTTCAGCAGCACATATACTAAAATTGGAATGATACAAAGATTAGCACGGCCCCTGCACAAGGATGACACGCAAATTCATGAAGTGTTCCATATTTTTACACATAAAAAGATGCTCAACGTTGCTCATTATTAGAGAAATGCAAATCAAAATTACAATGGGATACCACCTCACACCAGTCAGAACGGCCATCATTAAAAAGTCTACAAACAATAAATGCTGGAGAGGGTGTGGAGAAAAGGGAACCTTCTTGCATTGCTGGTGGGAATGTAAATTGATACAGCCACTATGCAAGAAGGTATGGAGATTCCTTGAAAAACAAGGAATAAAACCACCATATGACCCAGCAATCCCATTCCTAGGCATATACCCTGAGGAGACCAAAACTGAAAAAGACACATGTACCCCAATGTTCGTTGCAGCACTATTTACAATAGTTAGAAGACAGAAGCAACCTAGATATCCATCAACAGATGAATGGATAAAGAAGCTGTGGTACATATATAATGGAATACTACTCAGCCATGAAAAGGAACACATTTTGAGTCAGTTCTAATGAGCTGGACGAACCTAGAGTCTATTATACAAAGTGAAGTAGGTCAGAAAGAGAAATATAAATATCATATACTGACACATATATATGGAATCTAGAAAGATGGTACTGATGAATTTATTTTCAGGGCAGCAATGAAGAAACAGACAGAGAACAGACCTATGGACACGGAGTGGGAGGGGAGAGGGTGAGAAGTGTACAGAGAGTAACATGCAAATTACATTACCATATGTAAAATAGATAGCCAATGGAAATTTGCTGTATGACTCAGGGAATTCAAACAAGGACTCTGACAATCTAGAAGGATGGGATGGGGAGGGGGGTGGGAGGGAGGTTCAGGAGGGAGGGGACATGGGTGTACCTGTGGCTGATTCTTGATAATGTGTGACAGAAAACCACAAAATTCTGTAAACAATTATCCTTCAATTAAAAAAATAAAGTGGCAAAAATCACACACATAGTTTCATAGTTGATAATGTTTTCTCTTCTAGTAATTTCTTGAATAATCTAAAAGTATGATTGTGGAGTAAAGTTATTTCCAGCATCACACTCAAGTTGGAAGACAGCCTGAAGTATACCTAACCCATGTTGTGCTGTTGTTCGGTTGCTAAGTCATGTCCGACTCTGGGACCCCATGGATTGCAGCATGCCAGGCTTCCCTGTCCTTCACCATCTCCCTGAGTTTGCTCACATTCATGTCCACTGAGTTGGTGATGCTATCTAACCATCTCATCCTCTACTGCCCTATTCTCTTGCCTTCGATCTTTGCCAGCATCAGGGTCTTTTCCAATGAATCAGGTGGCCAAGGTATTAGAGTTTCAGCTTCAGCATCAGTCCTTCCAACGAATATTCAGGGTTGATTTCCTTTAGGATTGACTGGTTTGATCTCCTTGTTGTCCAAGGGAATCTCAAGAGTCTTCTCCAGCACACAGTTCAAAAGTATCAATTCTTCATCAACTCCATGAACAGTATTAAAAGGCAAAAAGATATGACACCTAATCATAGTTCCCACCAAAGGAAGATTTCTTTAAAAAATGTTTTTAGGAAAGGATCACAATATTTCAGTATCTCCAGTGACAAAGCTCATGCACTTAACAAGTTTATTTTTTGGCCACACCATGCTGCTCCATGAGGGATCTTAGTTCCCCTACCAGGAATTGAATCCATGCTCCCTGCATTGGAAGTGTGGAGTCTTAACCATTGGACAGCCAGGGAAATACTTCAACTCATTTTAATAACTCTGATGGTAGAAATGTATTTCTTATACTAACCTGAAAGCTTCTATCTTTAAAGTATACTAATTGGGTCTTTTTTCTTCCTCTGAAGCCTAATAGGTAACATCTAATCCATCTTTCTTGAGGAAGGCTGTTCACTATTTCAAGGCAAAGATTATGTCTTTTCCAACTGTTCTTTCTCCAAATATTGCCAGATGCTTCCCATTGCCTCGGTAGCCCAATTTCCAGAGATTTCAATTATCATTGTAATTCGCCTTTAGAATAATCCAGGTTACCCATACATCTTTTAAAAAGTTATTCTAGAAGGTGTCTTCTGGAATGATTAGCCTAGAATAGAGTACAATGTCAATATTACTTCCCTTGATGTCAATGTAGTATTTAAAGGCTAATATTGCATTCATGTGGAAAAGGTAATGGCACCCCACGCCAGTACTCTTTCCTGGAAAGTCCCATGGACGGAGGAGCCCAGTAGGCTGCAGTCCATGGGGTCGCTAAGAGTCAGCACGACTGAGCAGCTTCACTTTCACTTTTCACTTTCATGCACTGGAGAAGGAAATGGCAGCCCACTCCAGTGTTCTTGCCTGGAGAATCCCAGGGACTGGGGAGCCTGGTGGGCTGCTGTCTATGGGGTCGCACAGAGTCGGACACGACTGAAGCGACTTAGCAGCAGCATCATTGCATTGCATTCATGTATTCAACAGGCATATCTTTTGAGCTTAGGATGAACGACTACCTAATATGAATTCCAATTAAGACCAACTTTACACACTTTGTACATACAGAATTAAACATTAGAGTGTTTATTTGTATTCTCACTGAATTTTTAATTTTTAGTTTTCTTTCTTTATTTTAATATATCACTATCTTTTGAGTCCTTATTCTGTAGCCTAATATAGGCAGCCTGTTATCAACATATTTTGGGTATGGATGTTTAAATATTTACAATAACGAATTCAACTTTATTAGTCCATCTTCTACAGTGACATCATAGGAAACCTGCCAACTACCTTAGTATCGTTTAGACACAACATTCATTCATTAGCCGAACTACAAGTCCAGCAAATCAAATGCCAAAGAAAATGTAGTCTTGTCAGTATAATCTGTGTTTATTGAGAGCATGTTGACCTCTAGTCACAAACCAATTGCTTCAGGCAAAGCATTCACAAATTTGTTGCTTAAAGTTTGTCCTCGAGTTTTCACAAATGACTCTCAACCTCCCCTAAGTCTTCCCTTAGTAAATATTTTTTCTCCAAGTTGAAAATCTGGGACATTTGTCTCCATGTAATCATCTGATAAGGGCTTCCCAGGTGGCACAGTGGTAAAGAATTCACATATCAATGCAGGAGACATAGGTTCGATCCCTGGGTTGGGAAGATCCCCTGGAGCAGGAAATGGCAACCCACTCCAGTATTCTTGCCTGAGAAATCCCACGGACAGAAGAGTCTGGTGGGCTACAGTCCATGGTGTTGCAACGAGTCAGACAGGACTGAGTGACTGACCATACACTCATGCACACAATCATCTGACAACTCTGATATTTCACTAAGTGATTGACTCATGCTAACAGTCCCTTGTATTGACTGAGTACTTTCAGTGTACCACATACTCTACTAAGAGCTTTAAGTGCCTATTTCATTGAGTCCTCACAAAAAAATGCCATGGGTAGATATAATTTCCTTCTTCATAAAGGGAACTGTCACTTGAGCAAGGTTAAAGAGTTGGCCTAGGGCCACATAAGGAATAAGCAGCAAGCAGTGTTGGGACTCATAGCAGGACTTCCTGCTCTTAACTGCTCAGTAGTTATTCAGCAGGTATTTCTTGAGGACCCACCAGGCAAATGGACTCTTTCCTGTTCCCTCAGGAAATGAGACACTCATCAGCTTGTAGATGTTCCATCCACGCCCTAATTAAACACTAATTATCTACTACACAAACTCCTTTTCCTCCTTCTCCCTGCTGCAACTATAGCTTTAGGGCATTTCACTGCTTATTAGTAATCTTGGGAAATGAAAGTGGGAAAGGAAAGAGTATCTATTTACCCTTTACACTAACTAGAAATACACTTCAGAATTTTTCCAAATACAAAGGGAGTCATTTTGTTACTGTTCATTCTAATAAAAGATTTGAGAGCAGAACACATCTCTTGGCTTACATGCAGGCTGAGACTAACCTGAGACTTTCATTTATTAATATTCCTTTGATGCCCTGTGACCATATGTAACTTACCAATTTTAGGCTTTGTGTGGACAGATATTTCTGTTGCTTAGAAATATAGCAGCTAGAACCAACTGACAAAAGATGTGTAGGAATGGCAGGGAGGTACGAGGAGGAGGGAGATTTCTGGCTCAGAGTATTTCAAAATACACTGCTACCCACAGTTCTTCCATTGCTGTTCTCATTTCAGCATGTAACTTTGAGAAAATACTTTAAATTATCAACACATTTGTTAAACATCTCAGAAGTGTTTCAATTCTAGAAAAACCCACTTGACTTTTCGACTTTTCAAAATAATCTCTATCCAAGCGCATGCTAACCCTTGCTTCAAACATCAGTCACTCTGAATTGCTTTGTTGGGAATCTTGCTATGCATCTCCATGCCCAGAGTCTGGAATCTTCCAAGCTTCTGTAGGTGGACATGGGAGTTACCTGATTCTGATCAAAGAGCCTGACCACATAAGGTCAGTAGTTCCTGAACTTGACTGCACAGAATCAATTAAGAAACTTTAAAATACATTAAGGCCTGTGTAGACTGCTAGAGGCTGTGATTTAATGGTGTAAAGGAGGGAGGGGGGATGCCTGGATGCTAAAATTTTTAAAAGATGTGCAGGTGATTCCAACGTGCAAATTCGGGAATTTCTGACATGGGAAGTATCTTCCCAGTTCTCAGTCCTCTATTAGCACTGCCTGCTCACCACTGGAGTGCAATTTGCCGTTGCCATCTTGGCCCTGTCTGAAGGGATCTGGAGGTCCAAAATACCAGGAGGCCTTGCTTCTACATGGTTTCATCTACCATGAGTTTTCCTATATGAATGGGCTTCTGGGCATGAAGCTTTTAGGGGGGAAAAAAATAGTAGCAATTTAGTTGTATCTAAGAAACTGAGGTTCTCGGGTTTTAGTTTACAAATTGCCTGAAAGATGGAAATCTTCCCCAGACTCATGTAGTTTTGTTGATCTAGCTTCTCCAAGTCCTTTAGCTCTCTCATATTATTGAAGATGAGAAGGAACACAGGGTATAAAAGAAAAACATTCACACCTAGTATTAAGAAAGAAACTCCTATAAAATCACCAAATCTCTAGATCAAAGCCTGAAAGACTCTAGTTGAGCTTACTAAACATGTGTGTAACAAGGCTACAGAAACAGAAAAGAGCTCAGGTGGTTCAGACACTTTAATTATATTTCTTCCACGTAGGCAGACTCCTATAGTCAATGTCTACCGAGTCCTTTGAAGCCCATGCCAGATAATCTTCCTCATAGTATATAATACTTTGAATGGTAAATGCTATAGTTAATCTTGAAAGACAACATTTAAAACTTCGGACACTTGTTTTCCTTCGTGTTTTAATTGTAAGCCTCCCAATCTGAAATAGCCACAGCACTGCCCCTTATCACATCACCCTATTTTAAAACTCTGCACACACTTACCACTTTTTGATATTTTTCCTGCTTATTTGTTTACCCCCATCAAAACGGGAGCTCCTTGAGACTACTGATTTCCTCTCAGTCAATGCTATGTCCCCAGGATCTAGAACTGTTCAATAAACCTTTAATCAATATTGGTTGAATGAATGAATGAACACTCCAACATTATCAGTGAGTACTTTACTAAAACAGTCATGTGAAACTCACAAATGATCCCCATGCTGTATGGCCTGGAGCCTCAAATTTATACATTTACAAAACGGAAGAAATAAGATATTGACCTCATAGGGCTATTGTGAGAATTACATGAGATAACACACTTGAAAGACTATAATGTATGGCATATATTAAGAACTCCATGAATGAAAAATCACATTACAGAAATATATATCTATGGTATTTGTACAACAAAAATAGTAACAGAAATACTATGATTTTATTTTTACCAATCTTTTTAAAACTGCTTTTCATTAACACGTTCTTTCACTATTGAGGAAGAAAATTGGAATGTTTTTATTTAAGCTACCAGCTGCTTGCAGAAGAAAGAACACCAAACCAGGACCAAGAGGAAATGAATCCAGACCACTGACCTATATGGCTTCCAACAGGTCACTTAATAGGTACCTAAGGCCCAGTTTCTTAACTGTAAAATTCAGGTGGGAGAGTTAGGAAATTTAAGGCGGATCAACTGAACTCTGAGCTCTGAAGAGTAACAAGTAAGTGCCCAAAATATCAATATTCAATTTGTAAAACCAAACACTGTTTAAAGATTTATCATAATATTTGGCTATATTAGTTGAATACAAAAGACCTCAATAGTAAATTAAATTTGAACTATACATTATTTCCATAGCATTCATATATAATCCCATTTTTACTGTTAACAAAAATTAATACATTTGAAGCTTTCTTATTTTTGCAGAATTTCCTGCTTATGTGCATACTATATGCTGTGAAGCTTTAAGCTTTTCTTTATTTTTGGTCTACTCCAGAATTTAACAAGTTAAAAAAAGACAGAAGTGGAGAAGAGGTTTTCTAGAGAAATAATTCTCTGTTTAAAAGTTCTGTACTAATTATCTTTTAAAAGTTACAATAAGCCACATTACGAGGCATCCTTAGGCAGAGTTGTTTGTTTGTTTTACATATAGATCAAACATTTCCAGAAACAAGATGATATACAGTGAATTCATTCTTTTGGCCAGCAACTCTATTTTAACAGGGCTCTATTACGAATGATGAATCAATAAACCACCATTCACTTTCTTTGAAGTGGATGGACTCTTGGCTTTCTTCCCAAGAATCCAGAAATAGGCCGTTGGTCGCCTGAAGCCTTGAACTTTGGCGGTCAATTCAGGTGCATTGTTCTCCTGGCTCTTAGTCCTTTCCTCGGGCTGGCTTCTTGAAATCATTTGCTCGGTCAGGGAGACCACACAGCTGAAGAGCATCCTGGTGATTCTTGGTTCCCGCTTACACTGGTGCATGTGGACTTACTACTAATACACCAAACATGAAGGTTGGAGAGGTCCCTTGTCATCTGGAAATTGGCAAAGATGGAGCAGGGGGCAGGGCATAACCTGAAGATTTATAAATACCTCTTAACAAAGCCCCAGCTGATCTGTGTCGGGGTTGTACACTCTCTTCGTCTTCCCCTTACAGCTTTTCAATTTGCTTTCCAAACATTTCTTTGTTGCCGTTGGCTGCGGTGCACTTAAAAGAAGCACATCGTTAACCACAAAGAATGCTCACTGTTTTCTGTGATTCCAAATCACAGCACAATTTCCCAGCACTTCCTCAGCAAGCAGCCCGGCAGCAATTACCCCGCTGCTGAAGAGACTCCTCATCACAGCAAAGTTTTGGTGGTGGCAATAGCCAACCAGTGAGGTTGTAACAAATGATGACATCAGTTTCTGCCTCCATTCTCCAGCAATTTACACCCCCAAAGGAAGAGTGAATTCATTTTTGTGCAGATTTCAACAGGCACATCTGACAATGCTGCCCTCTTCTCCAACTCGCACAAACTAGGCATTCATCAACCCTGATTACTTTCCCCAAATGGCGACTCAACAGTTGCTAAGTGGCTTGGATGGGGGTGGGATTGCTCTGTGTCAGAAAGGGGCAAAGTACAAGGAGAGGACACGAATCTATCAAGGAAGTAAGCATTGAGTTAATTCACTGAGACAGAATAGTGAGGCTTTCCAAAGCCAAGGCGAAAGGAAAGACTGCTTCCCACCCCTGGCAACTCTCTGAAATACAGTGCCTGGAAGCCAACCTCAGTACCATCCCAGGAGTACTGTGTCCCTAAGTGAACAACTTATCTGATAGGTTACATGGAGAAGGGCTTTACTCCACAACCACGTTTCTCTCTTCTTTCCCATTTTGATGGTACCCGATTATACACCCTTTAAAGAAACATCTGCTCCAGGGTTGGAGGATTACAAAATGGACAGGGCCAATTTCCATAATACCTCATCTCTGGGTGTAGTTTTAAGAGTGTCCAAGCCAGTATACTGCCTTGAGGCAACAGAATCAAAATCTGATACTTCCATCTACAAGCAAATATCGCACTGCCCCCTGGAGGTAGTCTCATTGCATCCAGTCCTGAATTAGTGACTGGCAACCACTGAAAAATCTGGAGTTGCTGAGGTTTAGAACTCTTTTTTGAAGGGCAGGGGGAGGGTGGAAAGGGTGTGGACCGGGAAGACTAACTATGCACTAACTTCTTGTGAGTGGGGGGTGTGTGTGTGTAAGCATGAGGGAGTGAAAAAGAGGTGAATAAGTAAACGCTTGCCTCCCCATCTCAGCAGTGTAGAGTGGATACACAGTAATAGGTACTCAGAAGCGGTGGTTGAAGGGAGATTGACAGGTTGGTGAGAATGAGTGTGGTTGCACGGATTTTGCAAAGATGGCCATGCTAATATCTTCCCCTCCCATGTGACCTCCTCACCATGGGATGTTGAGGTGGTATCTAGATTTCCTCTTGAATCCAGAGGGACTGGGACCACAGCAAAAGACACAGTCCAGGACTCCAAGGCCATACAGTTTCTACTTGGGCCTCTTGAGATGTTCACTGTTGGGACTCAAGCCACTGTTGGGAAGAAGCCAGGCAGCTGCAGGGAGAGGCCACATTCCTACCACAGTACCTGGGGAGGTCCAGCCAACAGCCAGCCTCAGTTACCAGTCAGAAAAACCAGTGAGAGAGCCTCCAGATGACTCAGTGACTCACCTTGGAGTGGACACCAAGTTAAGCAAAAAAGACCTGTCACCACCAAGCCCTGCTCAAACAGTAGCTTTGTGAGCAAAACAAACCACCATGTTTGGGGGTAGTTTATTACACAGTGATAGATAACCAAAAGAGGGGCAAGGTCCCCTCCGACACTGAACATTTCCTAACACAGAATAAATGGGGCCTGAAGAGAACTGGAACCTGCCTCTCAGCCTTTCACCAGTTTTCATAATTTGGGTTGATTCACTTTAGCTTTTTCCCTCTTGGTCTCAGATCAAGCTGTCCATGGGATATATCTTAACTGAAATTATGTGTGTATATATGCAAAACAGGGTGTGTTATACAAATTTGAATTGTGGCTGCTATTTACTAATCAGATTTTACTTACACACACACACATACACATACACACACACACACACACACATCTGTCATCTCTCAAAAAACAAACAGAAGATCTGGCAATACCTGATTTGCATTCCCACATAACAGTAATTCACATGTGAAAACTGGGGTTTCTTGCATCCCCTCTACTCCTCTGCATTACAATACTGCCTTTCCACTGGAGTCTTGTCACTCTTTTACATTTGCTTCCTGACCTCTGTATGGATTTGGGTTTATGACATCTGTTTCACTAACAATTCTCTGCCTGGCTAGTTGGGATTTAGTCTTACATAGTTATCCAGGAGTTAAAATTCTATTGAAAGAAGAGTCTTAATATCATCAGAAAAAAATAAAAGTCCAAATAATAATAAAATAAAATATCTAAAGGTCAAGTTTTCTAATTAAATAAGAAAGAATGAAATAATATATACAGAAAGTAGCCACAAGGGAATGTGACTTGGATATCAGCTTAGGTTGTCATCAGTCATCTACAGTTTAATGCCATTGCCCCAGAAGCAATGCTTGGTGTTGTATTGTTTCACGCAAAGTTTGTTCTCACTGAAAGTAAAATTACATGAAAATCAAAGTTTCCTAATGGAATCACATACACAATGTTTAAGAACTTTATTTACCTTTTGGTAGAGTTGCTGAAGATGCCATTCACTGTACAAAGAATCTCAAATTAGTAGGTTTTGGGAGAAGATACAATTTCAAGTGTTGGAAAATGGAATCTCCCAACCTGGATGATCCAGCTGGAATTGATACATTTCTTTTTGTTTTTAGTGTCTGGGGTCTTTAATTTTATTAAAAAGGTTTTTAATCAATTTTCTTTCTACTTAACTGCTATGCATAATTTTTATTGTATATTATATGCCTTAAAATGAGTGAGCTGTGCTGTGCTGTGTGTGTGTTCAGTTATGTCCAACACTTTGCGACCCCACAGACTGAAGCCCCAGGCTCCTCTGTCCATGAGATTCTCTAGGGAACAATACTGGAGTGGCTTGCCATTTCCTACTCCAGGGGATCTTCCCGACCTAGGGATTGAACCAGTTTCTTGCATTTCCTTCACTGGCATACAAATTCTTTACCAATGCTTAAGAAAATGGAGTAGTAAAGGATGTCAGTCAATTGAGAAAATGACAATCCTTTATATATGAAAATAAAAATTCCATTTCCTTAGGAATAAAAATAGAAGGGAAAGTTCTATTTCTTGCTCATTAAATATATTGGGAAAAGGTCCATATCCAAGGCTTACTGAACAGTATTATGTGTTTAGAAATTACCTTAAGAAAAGTTCTACATTTCAAAACCCATCTGCTGCTGCTGCTGCAAAACCCATCTAAAGGGCACTTAATTAGTTCTTATTTTCTCTTTACAAAGAGCCACCTGCAGTGTGGAAATACTGTAGTTTAACAAACTATGTTTGTGGTGTGCCCCTTATAGCATGTTGAAACAGAATTCTGCTCTTAGTCTTTCATTTGATATCAAACTTGATGGGCTTTCTAGAAACGATACTCTTTGAGAAAAACATCAAGTTATCTTTAAAGTATACATGTTTTATGATACCACTAAAGTAAGACTTTCCATGCTCCCTTCAACAAAACATTTAAGGATAGTTAAGGGGCATTTGATTCTGCCCATCCTAAAAAAAAAAATAGACAAGCAAAAATATGTGGCTCAATAGATGTTGAAATAAGGTACAGTCTACTTCATATCAGAAGAGAGCTGAATTACTCAGCTAGTGAGGCCTGTGTTTGGGGTCAAATTCTTGATTTACAAATTTAATGTCTGAGATGCTGCAGGAGGATTAAATTTATACATGAATGACTTCAACGGTGTAATTCTCATAAAACTTTATTGGAGTTGTGCTTATTTGGGGGAGGAAAGGACTAATTCATGAAAAAATAGACAACGGAAGGGTTTTAAAGTTTTTATTGCTGTCATTTTTAAAACTTCTAGCCAGTTAACAGCTCATTGCCAGAATTAGCGTTAAAAATTAATGGCAATCAAATTTAGACGTCAGAAATAAAATTACTGAGAAATGCTTTTGGGAATTTATCAGGTACATCAATTTTACTATCATCAAAACGTAATACATAGCCAGAAGAACTAGCTTTCATATGGATTAAGAGACTTTTAGCAAAGGGCAGTATTTTTGGATGAACTTTGATAAGCAACACTATATTCACCACGATGTTATATCATAGTGGAGAAGTGTTCAAATGTTGGTCAAGATCAAACAGACAAAAATGTCCAAAAACCTAAGCATCTAATCATTCCGATCACTTCAATTCTTTTTTAATTTTTTTTCCTATTCATTAAAATATCTGTGAACGGGCAACGTCTCTACTCTGGCTCTTTCAAAGCAAAACGGTAGCTGTCAATTTAATTTTGTTAGCTATTAAATAAAGTAAGTGGCATCACCGACTCGATGGGCAAGAGTTTTGAGTAAGCTCCAGGAATTGGTGATGGTCAGGGAAGCCTGGCGTACGGCAGTCCATGGGGTCGCAAAGAATCGGGCACGACTGAGCGACTGAACTGAACTCAAAGTAAGTGAAACGTTTTGTCACTTATGGGGTTTTGCCTGAAGACTTCAGGTTTTGTAGGTTTCGCAGCTTCCTAAACGGCTCCCAATAGCAAGTTCCTAAGGATTCTTGGGGACCTTTCAGTCATTGCTGGCATGAGGTAGCTGACCCAGCCCCAGAGTTGGGAAGCTTCAGAAAAGCCTTCTGAGATCCACGATTCTAGACAGCTAGACAGCAGATGCCAAAACTCTCCGGTCCCTTCAACCCTGAGAGCCGTCCCGTAGATCCCGAAAGCCCAAAGATGTCTCCTTAACCATCAGGGATGACTGGTGGTGCGTGGCAGGTGTGCACTTGGGGCATGTATTAATTGGGGCGCAGGGGACAGGAAAGTGTTCAGAGACGGAAAGCTAGCCCAGGGTTACCGTGTTCAGCTTTCCGGGGGCTGGGCGGCGGAGTTGGGAAGTCCAGCCCCAGGGGCCTTGGGCTCCGGGGTGCAAGAGCGAATCGCAAAGGGTAGGGGAAGCCGGGCTGAGGCTGCGGGGATACGGGGGAGACGGCGGCCAGCCTCCGCCGGAGAGAAAGCCGGGTGGCCCAGGGCGCCCCCCAACCGCGCCTGCCTGCCCAGAATCCGGACCGGCCGAGGCTCGGCGGGGCAGCTGCAGGAGGGTATATACGCGCTTACCTGGAGGTAGGGCCGCCCGCGGGCCACCCCGCCCACGACGATGTCGGCCGCGGCCATGGCCCCGGTGGACGAGAAGCCGAAGCCCACGTAGCCGGCGGTCCGCACCTCGAGGCGGAAGGCGAGCCGGCCGCCCCGCGGGCCCCAGCTCAGCCAGTACTTGCCCTCGGAGTCGAGGAGCGTGCGGTGCGGGAAGGGCCAGCCCGAGCCCCCCGCCGCCGCGCGGGGGAGCAGCCCCCACAGGAGGAGCAGCGGCCAGCGGCACATCCTCGGGCGCGTCCAGCCCACGGGCACCTGGGCTCCCGCCGACTGGAGCGCGGAGGGCGCACGCGGAGCGGCGGCGCGAGCAGGCGGCCTGGGACCGCCCCCCGGCCCGCCCGCCGGGAGGGGCCGCAAAGTCGCTCTCCCTCTCAGCCCCGGCGGTCTGCTGGCTGAGCCGCCGACTCCATCCGCGACCCGCCCTTCCGGTCCATCCACCTGCCGCCTCGCGCCCCCGACTTTGTTGGTCCCCAAGGTCTGATTCAGTGGGGAGCGCAGTGACGGGCGTCCTGGAAGAGGAGAGGAGGAGGCAGAAGCCGAGGACCGGGGGTGGACAGAAAAGGAGCGCGGAGTGCTAGTGCTTGCCTGGGCAGTGTGGGCACGTCGCGGGGAACAGGGGGTGGGGATCCCAGGGGAAAGAATCAGAGATTGCTGAGCGAGGGCAAGTTTAGCTTAGCAGAGGTGGGGAGGACCTGAGTAATCAGAGGAATAATCCTGGGTTTGATGGACAGCAAGTGAGAGAAAGTCCCGTCCAGGGTAACTGCTTGACATCTCGATATTCGCTGCATTGGAAACCATTGTAAACAGCGATGCCCTTAACCCCACGGTTCACCTCCACCAGCGCATTTGGTTCCTGACCCCAGGAGTCAGTGCCCTGAGGCTTGCCTCTTTATGCCTGGTTTTTGTTTGGTTTGGTTTGGTTAGGAGAAATTCTGCCAAAGTACTCAGCCGTCAGCAGAGTAGGTCAAGGTTGAAAAATCATTTGGGAATTAAATTGTAATTTGAAGTCTTCCTACTATTTCAAGTTCTGGCCATAGTCGTGTTTGTCAAAAAGTGTTTTTGCCTCTTCTTTTACCTACAACACTCCTGTCTTCAGAATGCTAATTACTCAGTGTAACTGCAAATTACCTTCTTTATTCATTCATTTATTTATATTCTAAGAACGTTCTAAAACGTTCTAAGGTGGCTCATAAGATACAAATAATACAGAATAGAAAAATAAGAGCGGATATCAGATGAAAACAGCATGGGCAGGAAGAATATACAAATGGTGCTATTTGCGCTGCATTTGGAAGCTCCACACAAGCTGCCTACTTTGTCTCTTAGAGTCATGTTTCAGCCTGTTTTTTCTTGCTCTTGTTTTCTCTTCCCGTTCCTTTTCCTGTGACTTTCCCAGAGTTACCAGCATGATCAGAACTGTGCTCTCCCAACGACTCAGGCATATTTGACTAATTCCAGAAGGCAACCTTCCAGTGGGTCTGCTTACCAGGGAGTTCAGGAAATTGCTTGAGAGGGGATTCATCTCAAGGAGAGAGGGGACAAAAATCTATAAGTTTAGCCAATGACAATAGACCAGAGAAGAGAGGTGTTGAAACCTTGGGACAAGGCAAGAAATAAAAGAGCCTGTGAAGACTTAAAGGAACTGACCCGTTGAGAGTAGCCGCAGTAGATCCCTGGGCAGACATCAGAGGCAGCAGCATCAACTTCAGCAAACTAAGAATTTCATCCTTAGAACTGAGATTTTACAAGTACAGGGGTGTGGTTACTGCTATGGCTCTAGCCAGGAAGAGAAGAGGAATACAGAGAGAGGAACAAAATGGTGGACACAGAGACCAAGAAGAGTCAATCTGGGTGCTACATGAAACACAGGGATTTCAAGGGAGTTATGTCACTCCAGAATGATCAAAGGCAAACTTCCTCTTTGGTGACCCTACTTTTTATTCCTAGCATAGAGGAGCCTGGAACATGTGGTTACATCTACTTCATTGGTGGGGGGAGGGGTGTTATATAAATTCCAAATTCACATCTAGAGTCCGATCCCTGTTTATTGTTCTGGCTTTACCTTCCATCAATCATTCTCATATCACTCACCCATTTCCCACTAGAAGGACATATAAAAATTGCCTCTAGAATCCTAAAAGAGAGCCCCGCTCTCTCCCATCACTCTGCCTTTTCAGATTGCTCATGCTCTGCCACACTTGCCTTTTCTTCCCTCCATTCTTTGAAGTATTTTCTAATCCTCCTTCCCACATTTCCATCAGATTGTGTTGACCCTTACACAGTGGGACTGATGTCCATGGAATGTTCTCTTCAGACCTCACTCCTAACATTTCAGTGTCTGTCTATAGACAGTTTCCTTCAGGAGCCTTTTGGATCAGAAACAGATTCTGGTTCCTTATTCTAACCCATTGCCTAGAATATGGACCACCATGCAATAGGTGCTTAATAAAGACTTGTAGGAAGAATAAATAGATGCATTTCAGATCCTCCAGGAAGCATCCTCTTAACAAAGATGGGCTGTGAAGGGAAAGCTTGGCCCCCTATGTGATCAAATGCTCTGCCCTGCCCTGGTATAAAGGCAAAATAGAAAAGCGACCACATACGAATACATAAAACAGAGTCTTAAATCGTTTTATTCTTTCATCAAGTAAGATTGTTGAATGTGAAGTTATTGCCTGTTGCTTGTCTGCAGCTGGCATTGCATCTAAAGCACCCTGAGTGCTCAAGAACTATTAAAACTAATAGAATCATCTTGAGATTAGATCAACAGAACATTATTAGCATAATTCACCTTCAAGAGATCCATTCTGCCTTGGGTTGAATTACCCAGTAAATGAAGACAAAAGAGACAATTTTATGTAAGTGTGCTTTATACACTGAGTGGGTTCCCTGGATCAAAATCATCTCCCCATTCAATTTCATAAACTCTCAGTTTCCCAATTGGAAATTAATTACTGTACAACTGCTTGTTTTAAATCCTTAAAGAAAGCAGGAAGAAAGCACTGGTCCATTAAAAACTCAGGATGTATGGCCAAGAAGAGAATAAAATCAGTAGCAAGGGGTTTCAAATTTATTTATTCACTATTGTTTTTGTAAAAATAATACTTCTTTCTTATTTAAAGCTAAAGGTCAAGAAATGCAGGAAAATATGAGTAATAAAGTCAATTTAAAAATATCACCTGAAATCCCACCATCCAAAAATAACCCTTGTATGCATTCCAAGAACATCATTCCAGAACCTAGAGCCATTAAAACCTTGAAGGAAGAGCCTGTTGAATAGGAATTTGCAAAGAAACAGGTGAATTACTTTTGAAAAACTCCACTTGAAATAAAGAATGACTCTAAGCCTGCCAGTTCCAGTCACATTTTGTTAGGTTTCTTCTCTACACATGTATCTAAAAAAGAAACAGAAAAGAGATAAAACTGGAAATTCAGTGAGGTCTGACTTTAGTTCAGTACATTCAACCAAATTACTCATTCTTAAAAATGAGTCATTTTCTCACACTTTTCAATCAGGAATTTTAAATGTGATGTTTGTTTTGAATCCTCACCCATTCTGATACACAGCATGCCATCAGCCAGCGCGACTGAATGCATGCTGGGCTTCCTTACCTTGGAACCCTTGCTGCTGTGCAAGGCTTATTTATATTTCCACATTTGTCACCTGCCAGGGGGAGGAGGAGGATGGAAAAATGAAAACTCAAGAGACCCTGACAAGCCAGTGCAGAGTCCTTGGTATGAACCAGGATTGTCTGAACGAGGTTATTTCATAGTTAAATATGGGAGTATCATAATTTTCCTGTCTACTTGTGCCTAAGGTGCAACAATAAGACTAAATATTTATAAAGTTCCTGTCTTCTAGGGAGCTCAAAGAAAAATATTTATATAAGTGATCTCAGCAGTTCTCCAGCAGTCAAATAGGGAAGCTGAAGCATTTTCTCATTTTTGTCTATTCACTAAGCCTCTTGTGTGGATAGCCTTAGTTAATGCACAAAAGCTGGTCACTGGTTCAAGTTAACACTGTGAGTCAGTGGTAGACAAGCCAAAAATAGAACTTTGGTTTCTTTCTTTTTCTTTTTTTTTAATTATATACTTTCCCTAGCTGTCACTTCATATTCAACAACAAAAAAATAACTTTGTTTTTATATATTAGATTGTTTAATAGAAACAACACACTCTGTGTGTATCAAGAGTTCTGTCTACTCCATGCCTTGATGATTTCTTCAGCAGCATCCAGTGTACTGTCTTTTTTAATGAAGCAAAATCGCACAAATTTCTCAAACTGTAATTTGGTTTCTGCATTACAGAATGCTGAAACTGGGATGGCTGACAGTTTCTTATTTTTAATCATCCATTTAACGAATTTATAGTCATAAGTTTCATTGCTGTCCTTCATATCGAAGAGGTCTACATCTAGCAAAGACACGTCAGCAATGATGAAGTATCCCCCATCAGGAACTATGGGTTTTAGGCCAACACTTTCAAGTAAATGTACCATCCGATCTCTTTTTACTTCTAACTCTTTTGGCAAAGAATTGAAGTAACATTCTGGGTCATCCATGCGCTTGATGTCAATCCAGAAAGCTTGAGCCAAGGCTTCCTGTAAAGGGGTTGCACAAGTATAAACGGTGTTTTGCTGAACTGTCTGTAAATGTTTTATCAAATGTTTAGGACCAATGGACCAGCCAAGCTTAAAGCCACTATGTCATTATCACATAACTTTCAGATGGGCTGTTATTTTTCACATGAGCAAGATGCCATGATCTGCTATTGGCCCAGTATTATATTCCTTATCTTAATAATGGATGATACCAATGATGACAGTCATGTGGGTGAAGGTGAGGCCATAGTGCCTTTACTTTCATTAAAGAACTAAAATGGGTTTCACTAAGTTCTTGACGTTACTTTGAAAGTAAGTGCCAGTTGGGATTGAAAGATCACTTTTAGGCTCTTCCGTATGAAGATAACAACAAACAAACTACTTTCTCTTTGCAAAACCTGCATTTTGGTATTATCTATAAATTGTTCTCTGAAATAAAACTGTTTCAACTAGAAAAGTAATAAAATATTCTCAAAAGAAAAAAATAAGCATACTTGGGGCTTCCCTGATGGCTCAGTAGTAGAGAATGTGCCTGCCAATGCAGGATACATGGGTTCCATTCCCTGGTCTGGGAAAATCTCACATGCCACGAAGCAACTAAACCCATGAGCCACAACTACCGAGGCTGTGCTCGAGAGCCAGGGACCCACAAGTACTGAGCCCATGGGCCGCAACTACTGAAGCCTGTGAGCCATAGAGCCCAATGCTCCACAAGAGAAGCCACCACAGTGAGAAGCCTGCATGCTGCAGTGAAGAGTAGCCCCCCACTCACCACAGCTAAAGAAAAGCCCGCATAGCAACAAGGACCCAGAGCAATCAGAAACTTAAATAAATAAATATATAAAAGTATACAAAAATTACTCATTTTTATCACTAATGACCATCTTTTAGAATTTACCTTCATTCGTAACCATGATGTGTATCCATAATATGGTAGGGGAGAAACTGATTTACATCAGCACTTAGCCTATCGTATTGTAAAGTGAAATTGTTAGTCACTCAGTTTTGCCTGCCTGATTCTTTGTGACCCCATAGACTGTATGTAGCCCATCAGGCTCCTCTGTCCATGGGATTCTCCAGGCAAGAATACTCGAGTGGGTTTCCATTGTCTTTTCCAGGAGATCTTCCCGACACAGGGATCCAACCTGTGTCTTGTGTTTCCTGCATCATCAGGTGGATTCTTTACCACTGCATCCCCTGGAAAGGCCTTCTCTAGTCAATACTTAAATAAAAAAGGAAAAATGTGCATGTTTCTTTCCCACGCTACAAGATTTTATTTCTTTTCATTTTTAAATCTACACTCTAGTCTTAAGTCCTTGGAACTTTTCACATTTAAAGATCCAAATTAGAAGTTAAAGAAATTAATGATTAATTCACTTAGAAATTAAAGATTAATTAACTTAGCTTTACATAAACACAATTTGGTATTCCAAAATCATATTTTTTTTTCTTTAGGTAATTAAGCAAAAGACTGTAAATTTTAAAACTAAAACAAATAATCAAGTTGACTGTCACTGCTATACTTGACCAAATAATTGCTGCCACCTCACTTAGCAGAATTTGCCCAGAGTCTTTCAAAACCCCAGGCCGTTACAAAATTAGCTTTAGGAGTAAAACCATTAATAATAAGAACACAGGAGCAGAAGGAGCCCTATACTTTAGGGAAATTTCAGTGTACTCACAATGACCTCTTCATTTCTTCTCTTTGCCTTCCAGTGAGTTTATGGAAGTTAATATTTCATAAAACTAATTCCAACAGTGATCTTGAGACACCAAAAGAATAAAGAGTAACTGTTAAGATGAGGATATGGATAGAGTTAGGTGTTGTTAGCCTTCGCAGTAAAATCATAATGATAATGATTGTCACAATAGTAACAATACATTTATTAAGTGCTGCAGGAATGTTACATGAATTATCACATTTAATCATTACAGTAACATTGCTGTTTCCTCCCTATCTGGAGGAAAGGGAGGGTGAAAAATACTTTCCAATTTATATAAAATCAAAGACAACAGGATCTCCTCTCAACTGTAAAGGAAGAAATTTCTTATAATACTAAATATTTATTAATTACCACAAACTATTACATGTCTTGCATGCATGCTAAGTCACTTCAGAAATGTCCGACTCAGGAATCAGGGATGGAACCTGTGACCCCTGCATTGGCAGGTGGATTCTTATCCACTGTGCCACTAGGGCCACTAAGTCCCTTCCACTTTAACTGTGATGTTTCAATTCAGTCTTGAAGAAATTCCTGTATCAATATATAAAAGGAAGTCATAAGTACACCCAAGTAAAGAACATTAATTTTAATTATTTGATTCTCTGTAAACAAGAGCAAACACCATGTGATAAAATGTTTATTATTTGAGGGGGTAAAGTTAGGCACACTGATAAACTATATGGTAGCTATTTCTTAAGGCATAGTTATCATCAATTCTGAATTAAGAATTGGCAAATCTTAATTCAGAATTAAGATTAAATTCTGAATTAAACTGACTCTTAATTCTTAATTAATCTAGAAAAGTAAGTGATTCCTTTTATATGAAATAATTACCTGAAAAGTATTTGTCTAAGGCAGTGTGAATTCTGTATGTTTCTTTGATGGCTGAAAATGCAAGAAGAAAGATTAGAAAAAGCAACAGATTGAATCCCACTGAATGAGTCAGAAGAGTGAGCAATGTGTAAAAATAAAAAGGACAAGAGTGTGACTTTCCTGAAGGTTCAGTGGTTAAGACTCCATGCTTCCAATGCAGGGGGCGTAGGTTCAATCCCTGGTCAGAGAACTAAGATCCTACATGTCACATGGTGCAGCCAAAAAAAAAAAAAAAAAGGGACAAGGCTGACGAGGGGAATACCAAAGTCCTGCCAACATAATTCCATGGCCTCAGTCCACATGATCACCACCTCTGGTTAGTCACCAATTTTAAGGTAACTCTCCATCCATGATAGCCATTGCTCTGACTTGGCTAGTTGGTGGTATGTCACAATAGAGCTTCTAAACCAGGACAGCAGAAGCTTGGGATGTCCCAACAGGTGATCCAAGATAGCTCTGCCCAATTAACATAAATCTTAATGAGAGAGAAGATGAGTTGGTGCAGACATGACTGTAGCAGTAGATCTTATCTAAACATCCAGTCTGAAAAGGAAAGTTAAGATTAAAATAAAATTCAAGATATATATAAGATGTGATGTCCAATTTGTGAGGAGTCCTCTATGAAGTTTTGGTTAGAAGAAAGATTTCCATTGATAGAAAAAAATGTTAGGTTGAGGAGCACCAGAACTCTAAAGTCAGAAAGCTTAACAAAATTGTGATTTTTATAGAAGGAACATTTTATTATAAAATCAAGAAATTCCATTTGAGTCAGTTCTAGTGAGGTAGATGAACGTTGAGCCTGATATACAGAGTGAAATAAGTCAGAAAGAGAAAAACAAACGTCATATTTCAATGCATAGGTATGGAATCTAGAAAAATGGTACTGAGGAACCTATTTGCAGGGCAGGAATAGAGGTGCAGACAGAGAACAGATTTGGACACAGTTGGCGAAGGAGAAGATAGGACAAATCAGGAGAGTAGCAATGAGACATATACATTACTATATGTAAATTACTGATAGATAGCTAACGGGAAGGTGCTGTGTAGAATAGGGAGCTCAACGTGGTACTCTGTGACAATCTAGAGGGGTGGGGTTGGGTGGGGGTGGGGAGAGGTTCAAGAGGGAGGGTGCATATGTATACTTATGGCTGATTCATGTTGTTGTATGGTAGAAGCCAACACAATATTGTAAAGCAATTATTCTCCAATTAAAAATAAATTTAAAAAATAATAATAAAATAAAAATTGTTCACCAGAAAAATTAGGAAAGTCTACTCAAATATTTGTCGTTCAGCTGCTAAGTTGTATCTGACTCTTTGAGACCCCATGAATTGCAGCACTCCAGGCTTCCCTGTCTTTCACTATCTCCCAGAGTTTGCTCAAACTCATGTTCATTGAGTCAGTGATGCCATCCAACCATTGCATTCTCTGTCACCCCCTACTCCTCCTGCCCTCAATCTTTCCCAGTATCAGGGTCTTTTTCAATGAGTCGACTCTTCTTATCATGTAGCCAAAGTCTTGGAGCTTCAGCATCAGTCTTTCCAGTGAATATTCAGGGTGGATTTCCTTTAGGATTGACTGGTTTGATCTCCTTAATGTCCAAGGGACTCTCAAGAATCTTCTCCAGTACCACAATTTGAAAGCATCAGTTCTTCAGTACTCAGCCTTCTTTATGATCTGACCCTGACATCTATACTTGATTATTGGAAAAATCATAGCTTTGACTAGATGAGCCTTTGTTGGCAAAGTGATGTCTCTGGCTTTGTAATGTGCTGTCTAGGTTTGCCATAGCTTTTCTTCCAAGGAGCAAGCATCTTTTAATTTCATGGCTGCAGTTAACATCCACAGTGATTTTAGAGCCCAGGAAAATAAAATCTGCCACTGTTTCCAATTTTTCCCCATCTATTTGCCATGAAGTGATGGGACTGGATGCCATGATCTTAGGTTTTTGAATGTTAAGTTTTAAGCCAGATTTTTCACTCTCCCCTTTCAACTTCATCAGGAGGCTCTTTAGTTCCTCTTCACTTTCTGCCACAAGGGTGGTGTCATCTACATATCTGAGATTGATGATATTTCTTCTGACAATCTTGATTCCAGCTTGTGATTCATCTTGCCTGGAATTTCACATGATGTTCTCTGCATAAAAGTTAAATAAGCAGGATGAAAATATACAGCCTTAATGTACTCCAATGTTAATTTTGAACCAGTCTGTTGTTCCGTGTTCAGTTCTAAATGTTGCTTCTTGATGTGCATACAGGGGAACATAAGGTGGTCTGGTATTCCCAACTCTAAGAATTTTCTACAGTTTGCTGTGATCCACACAGAAGTCAGAGGCTTCTGAGTAGCCAATGAAGCAGAAGTAGATGTTTTTCTAAAATTTCCTTGCTTTCTCCCTGATTTAAAGAATGTTGGTAACTTGATCTCTGATTCCTCTGTGTTTTCTGAATCCAGCTTGTACATCTGGAAGTTTTCATACTATTTCATACTGGAAGTTCACATACTATTGAAGCCTAACTTGAAGGATTTTGAGTATTACCTTACTAGCAAGTGAAATGAGCACAATTGTACAGTAGTTTGAACATTCTTTGGCATTGCCTTCCTTTGGGATTGGAATGAAAACTGACATTTCCCAATTTTCAAATATATAATAGAAAGAAATGTTCACAGTACACATTCTCTAATGGAGATTATTTTTTTTTAGTCAGTCTTTTGTGAATAGCCACCAGAATTTATAAGCTTCTGGATTTTTACCAATGATTAAAAATTATCAGGTCTTCCCTGGTGGCTCAGTGGTAAAGAATTCCCTTGCTGTTGCAGGAGACATGAGTCCAAACCCTGATCCAGAAAGATCCCACATGTCAAGGAGCAATAAGTTTGTGTGCCACAACTATTGAGCACAACTATTGTGCTCTAGAACAAAGGAGCTGCAACTACCGAACTCATGTGCTGCTACTGAAGCTCCCGCACCCTGGAGTCCATGCTCTGCAACAAGAGAAGCCACTGCAATGAGAAACCCTCACACTGCAACTGGAGAGTAGCCCCTGAAGCACAAAGACCCAGCACAGCCAAAATAAACAAATCAAATTATAAAAATTATCAGAGCAGTGGATGTTCATGAGAGGATGAAAAGATTTTCTTTTTGTTTTTTAATTTTATTTTATTTAACTTTACAATATTGTATTGGTTTTGCCATATATCAAAATGAATCTGCCACAGGTATACATGTGTTCCCCATCACATGTATAGTAGAGCAAAACCTTCCTAAGAAATCATCATGATTACACAACCCTATAAACAAATATTTTCTCAATTCCTTAGGGGATTAATCCCTTTATTTTTTATTTGAAATTTGTGAAATTTTCATTTAAACTGCATCCCAGGATGCTGTTTTATTCATTATACTTTTGAGAACCTATTGTGTGCCTGTACTTCTAGATGTTGGAGATACTGCTGAACAAAACTTATTAAAAAATTTCTATCCCTTCATGGAGCTTGCATTTTAGTGATTAGATCAGGAAGTATTAGAAGAAGAATCAAATTATAGGTAGTCAAAAACCAGACAAGTTTTTGAGGTGGATAAAGGACACATTTTTCTTTAGTATAAAACCATTTGTGAAATATTGTCACTTTCTTATTTTGAGTTCCATCAAAAGGAAGAACAAAATAAGGACCTCCACTCTCCTGAATAAATTGTGCTGAAATGTTTTGCTCCATGTGGTAAGAATTATCAGAACATGAAGAGCAACTAAAACAAAGCAAAAATTTTGGGGAAGAGTATTTACATAAGAGAGAACTGCATCAAGAGACTCTTAGTGGAGCCAAGACACAAAGTAAACCACCATAAAGAAACAATGCATCTAAAGAAACAAACGGAGATGTGCCATTCTGAGCAAGATTAGAGGAGAGTGAGAATGAAATGCCAGTGCATGTCTTTATGTGATTACCCCAAAGTAGAGCTGTCTAAACTTATCAAATTAACTTACTAGGAAGCAAATTCAATCAACCGAATGAATGTTTAGGTATGACATTTTTAATCATTAACTGTGTAAATATTTTTATCTCCTCTGGTCTTATATTTACTCAAATTACTTGACATACAGTCACTCTTTGGGTCCCCCTGTTTCACCTCACTTCCAAAGTCTTACTTACTCTATGTCCTGACATCACCCTCTAGACTACTGCGTTGGCAACACACATGCACACCCACAAACAAACTTGATTAAATACATCTCCAATTTCACCATATATTTCATACCACATTTTTTTTAACTTAAAATTTTTTTTTTGATTCGAGGATAATGGCTTTACAATGTTGTGTTGGTTTCTGCCATACAACAGCACAAATCAGTCATAACTATATACCCTCCCTCTTGAGCCTCCTTCCCACCCTCCATCCTACCCTCTAGGTCATCACAGAGCACCAGGCCAGGCTCCCTGTGTTAGGTAATAGCTTCCCACTGGCTATGTACTTTATACATGGTAGAGTATATATGTCAATGCTACTTTCTCAATTCGTCCCACCCTCTCCCTCCCCTACTGTGTCCACAAGTCTGTTCTCTGTGTCTGCATCTCCATTCCTTCCCTGCTAACAGGTTCATCAGTACCGTTTTCCCAGATGCCATATATATGCATTAACATGTGGTATTTTTATCCACATGTTTAAGAACATCTATATGTAAGGGAATAGCTGTATTTGCCCAGAAAACATACTTCTTTCTAATATCTTGTTCAGATGCTAAGTTGTGTCCAAGTCTTTGCAACCCCATGGACTGCAGCACGCCAGCTTCACTGTCCTTTACCATCCCCTGGAATTTGCTCAAATTCATGTCTGTTGAGTCAGTGATGCCATCCAACCATCTTATCCTCTGTTGTCCCCTTCTCCTCCTGCCCTCAATCTTTCCCAGCTGAGGGTCTTTTCCAATGAGTAGGCTCTTTGCATCAGGTGGCCAAAAGATTGGCGCTTCAGCATCAGCATCAGTCCTTCCTAATATCTACCTTATCCATTTCTGCAAAAGTTAAAACTCAGTTGCTGAGTCTACATTTGAAAACAAAACACAATTTTTAGCACCACAGTAGAAATTGAAATCTTTCTTTTGAAGCCCATATTTTCCTTAGCCCATTATTGAGAATCTTCTGAATATCCTGAAAAATATGATGAAATAATCTCTTTAACTCCCTCACAATCATAGTCTATTTATCAAATTGAAATGTCTGATTTAAATAGGTTCAGGTTCATATTGTAATGCACTATTTTGGTGTTTTCAAGTACAGCTGCACTTGGCATTGCAGCATAGAGAAGATTACATTGGAAGCATTTTCAAATGGCATATACTTTTAATGTATGGTATTGAATTAAATAAACCCAGCTTGTGATGATAGTGATGAAAACAATCACAGTCACTTATGATTCTGTTTCTCTCCTTTCCTCCTCCTTCTCCCCACCTTTGTCTCCCTCCCTCCCTCTCCCTTCCTTGTGTAATTTCTACAAGCAGAACACACCTAAAGGTAACAAGATATTAGTTCAAAATTTTAGAAATAGAAGAGCATGGACTTTGGAGCAGAGAACCACCCAGAGCTGAACTTCAACCTTGCCACTTGCCAGCTGTGCAGCCTTCAGGAACTTAGTTAACTTCTCGGTGCCTCATTTTTTAATCCCTTAAAAATTGTAGATAAAATTAATAGTTATTTCATAGGATTTTTAGGATCAAATGAACTCATGAATTCCTTAAAACCTGGCACTAGGAGGTACTTTTAAAGCACATGTTAAATAAATAAGCCTAAAAACAAAACTGTTCCTCACTTAGAAATTATTTCTCTAGAACAAAACTGTGGAAAGTTAGTCAAGCCACCCAGTTTTTTTACCTTCCACATTGCACCAACCTTGCCCAACAAATATAATCTATTTCAAGAAACTGAAATTGATTCTTTCTTGTCTATTTAATTCACATTTGTAAACAAACATTCCAGAAGTTTTAGTGTTTCCATTCCCCTGGTCATCAACGTAAGGCAGGATTCTTTCTGAAATTAGATGACACTGGAGCAGCAGAGGGGAAAGAGAGAAAAGTATAGCAAAAGTGACTAAAAGTGAAATACAGGAAAGTAGAAGAAAACATTTTAAAATCTATAATTAAAAGCATGCACAGAGTCCTGTTGACCTCGGCTGACTCCAATAACAAGGTTACAAGAGAAGTGGTCTAGCCTTAACAGTAAATACAGAGGTGAACAGCTCCAGGGCAATCACATCAAAGGCAAAGGGAAAGAGCGGGTACGAAGGGGCCCCACCCAACCTTGAGATATGGGCTGGGTTTGACATCATTTTCCAGCAGACTAACCAAACAAGCAGTTTTGACCCTAAGTGCAAATCTTCACCAACCCTGGTATATGAGCCTGCAAATGATGTTACAGGCAGTTCCTCTTGAAGATCAAGGAGCACACAGAAATCAGAGGCAGATCTTTCATTCCCTTGTCTCTTGAGTGGTGACTTCTTGGGACCCTTGAGTTTGACTGGGATGAATAAAGACCCTCTCAGACTTGCAGACTCCCCCTGAGGCTTTTGACATCACTTGCCAAGCACTTGCTTTCTATGAGTAGCGTCATGTTGCCCTCTGACCTAGTTCTGAAAGTGTTCTGAGACAGCTATTCATTTGTAGGAAAGTTAAAATACCAATCTGGGGACCTAGGAAATCATTTTGAACTAGTCATTAATTCTGAGAATTTTAAATATGAATTTTGGGATTATTTTTTATTGCTCTTTAATTCCCAGTTTACTAAATCGCTAATCAAATCTATACTGAAAAAACCCCAGCCAAACAAACAAAAATAAATATAAACCAAAAAAGACCAGGAGGATTAAAATATGTAGCAAGAAACAAGCCAGAAGTATTTTTTTTAATTTACATTTATCAAGAAAGGAATTGCAATTTCCTTTGAGGTCAATAGAAATGTAATTTCTCTGTGTGGTAGAGAAAGTTGGTTCCATAGGGTTATGCTAACAGTATGGCACCTGACCTTCTTGCGATAAATCTCCTTACCTATAATCAATCACCAGCTTTGTTCTGAATGTACCTGTTTCAGAGCACAAAATCTTTCTAATTAATTAATTTAAATTATGAAAACTTTTGGCACAAAAAGACATAAAGAATAATATAACACTGCTGCTGTTGCTGCTAAGTCGCTTCAGTCGTGTCCGACTCTGTGCGACCCCATAGACTGCAGCCCATCAGGCTCCGCCGTCCCTGGGATTCTCCAGGCAAGAACACTGGAGTGGGTTGCCATTTCCTTCTCCAATGCAGGAAAGTGAAAAGTGAAAGTGAAGTCGTTTAGTTGTGTCTGACCCTCAGCGACCCTACGGACTGCAGCCTTCCAGGCTCCTCCATCCATGGGATTTTCCAGGTAAGAGTACTGGAGTTGGGTGCCATTGCCTTCTCCGATAATATAACACACTTCTAAGTAAAGATGGTTAACCACACATTTGATTTCCTCCCGGACTAACATGGTTTTTCAAAGTCCTACACCAACAAAGTAAGCGAGAATGTTAGGGCAGGAAACAGCAGCAAAGTTTTGGAAACCATAAAGCATACGGATCAGTGGTGACCAACTTAGCAAATCTGAGAGAACAAAACCCTAACCTTGCAACAGAGAAAGTCCAGGAGCAAAGTGACCTCAAGCCCAGCATCTCCAAATGACCATGCACTGTGAATTCCAGATAACCCTGCAAGTGAAGGTGATGGGAAGGAGAGGGCAGCGAAAATAGAAGATTTCAAAAATTTAGGAAGTAGTTACGTGCTTCACATAGGCAACCAAATCCCCTCTGATCTCCTTATTGGGTTAATGACCCTCATCTGTGCATGCGTGCTCAGTTTGCTCAGCTGTCCAACTCTCTGCAAGCCTGTGGACTGCAGTCTGTCAGGCTCCTCTGTCCATGGGATTTTCAGGCAAGAATATTAAAGTGGGTTGCCATTTCCTTCTCCAGGGGATCTTTCTGACTTAGGAATCAAATCCGTGTCTCCTGCATTGGCAGGTGGCCTCTTTACTCACTGAGCCAGTGGGAAGCCTTTTCCAGTCCCAAATAGGTTTATTCTCCAAAAAGGGTAACAGAGCAATTCGAATTGAGGAAGGAGAAGGGACTAGGCAGCACTGAGGCAAGAGTCCTGGAAGGAAAGAGGGGAAATACATGTGAAGTGAAGAATGTCATATTACAGTTTTGTCTCCACCAGCTTCTAGAACCCTGAGAGCTGACAGACTCACCAGACTAGAAGACCATTCACTGAAGAATCTACTCAGCCTAAACATTTTAATTTTGGGTGCCTCCCAATAAAACTGCTAAGTCAAGTCACGCCAGAGTATACATGTCCCACTAGACCCTAGAATTTCCTGTTCAACTCTCTAACTTTCAGTATGAGTGAACTGCAAAAAATAACAAGGTATTTGAGGAAATGCTCTACTGTTTTAAAATGAAAGTTGGGTTGGGGGGTGGGGAAGAATACAAATCATCAAAAAAAAAATGCAACTTGAGGAAATGGAAACTATTCTGAGAAAACACAGCACAACAAAAGTCAATCATTAACATCCTCAGAGAAGTAAGAAATAATATCAGTTCAGTCAGTTCAGTTGCTCAGTCATGTCCAACTCTTTGCGACCCCATGAATCGCAGCACGCCAGGCCTCCCTGTTCATCACCAACTCCCGGAGTTCACTCAAACTTACGTCCATCGAGTCGGTGATGCCATCCAGCCATCTCATCCTCTGTTGTCCCCTTCTCCTCCTGCCCCCAATCCTTCCCAGCATCAGAGTCTTTTCCAATGAGTCAACTCTTTGCATGAGGTGGCCAAAGTACTGGAGTTTCAGCTTTAGCATCATTCCTTCCAAAGAACACCCAGGACTGATCTCCTTTAGAATGGACTGGTTGGATCTCCTTGCAGTCCAAGGGACTCTCAAGAGTCTTCTCCAATGCCACAGTTCAAAAGCATCAATTCTTTGGCGCTCAGCTTTCTTCACAGCCAAATAATATAGCGTCTGTGAAATGCTGGCAGGATGCCATAAGAAAGAAACAATCAGATAATAAAAGGAAATCTCAGAGATTAAGAATACCATAAATGAAAAGCTCAAAAGAAGGCATAGAGAATAATGTAAAAAAAAAGGGGGGGGGGGAGGGAGAGATAAAAATAAGATGCAAAATAGCTATTTTTAATAACACCAAATTAGTAAGGAAGCTTCTGTCCAAATAAAAAAATTTCCAGAAAAAGAAAGCAGAGTAACTTGACTATAGAGGAGGGAAAAGTCATCAAATAGTTCAAGAAAATCTCCCAAAACTGTAGAAATGGGTCCACTGAGTTCAGGATGAAAATAAAATTGTATCAAAAGAACATCATCATGAAATCACTAAAATATGGGATGAAAACAATCTGAAAATTGCCTGAGAAAAAAAATTGTGTAAAAAAATGAAAATTGGATTGGGTCAAACGTCCCAATAACTCGATGGCAGCCTGAAGTCATTAGAGCAAACCTATCAAATTTCCTAAAGAAAATTATTTCCAACCTAAAAATTTAGACCCAGTCAAATGACCAATTAAAGATGTTGCTGTTGCTTGTTGTTCAGTCACTAAGTCATGTCTGAGTCTTTCTGACCACATGGTCTTCACCATCTCTTGGAGTTTGCTCAAACCCATGTCCACTGAGTTGGTAATGCCATCCAACCGTCTCATCTTCTGTCATCCACTTCTCCTCCTGCCTTCAATCTTTCCTAACATCAGATGGGATGAGGTGACCAATAAAGAATTTCCAGACCTGAAAAAAATCTCAAAAAACTTGTCTCCTGTGCATCCTTTCTCAGAAACATTCTGGAGGAAATAAAGCAAGAGCCATGAATCAACGTCTCAGATATGGGAGAGATAAAGGGAGAGTCCCCCTTCACTCCGCAAGAGCTGGATGGAGAGAGATGCAGAAATAATGACTCTGTCATGGAAAGGAATTAGTGTGCATGGGTGCAAAACAAAAGGCCCCAAGAGAACTTTCAAAACTCTGAAATTGACAGGGTACCTGTCATGTTTGAGGTATTGAGAGAAAATTCAGACTTCTGAGAGTTTAATGATAGATATGTGCCAAATACATAGAAAACGAAACAAATAACACACATAAGGCAAAAGTTAAGAATTTTAGTTTTTATATGGGTCTGTGATTGATTTGAATATTTTTGTATATTATGTGAGATAAGGATCTAAATTCCTCTTCTTGCATATAGATATATTCAGTTGTTCCAACAGTATTTATTGAAAGGCCTATCCTTTCTCCTCATGGAATTGCCTTGACACCTTTGTTGAAAATCAATTCACCATAAATGTAAAGATTTTGTTTAGGACTTTAACTTTTGTTTCATTTGATCTATAGGTCTATTCTTATGCCCATACTAATGGTCCTGATTACTGTAGTCTGATACTACCTTTTGAAATCGAGAATTCTAAATTCTCTGGCTTTTTCTTTTTCAAAATTCTTCTAGCTATCCTGGTCTTTTGCATTTCCATATATTTTAGAAGCAGTTTGCCAATTTTTTCAAATTTTCTGCTAGGGAGAATTCGGAGAGAATTGCCATCTTAGTATTAAGTATTTCAATCCATAAACATAAAATACCTCTCCATTTACATGTTACCAAAATGTCTTCTGTAAATTTTAGCAGCCAAGTTTTATATTTTTTTTATTCTACTTGGTTTGCTATTCTTTTATAAAGTTTATTACTAAGTATTTAATTTTATTTAATGATACTGTGTTCTTAATTTTATTTTCAGATCTTTGGTAGCTGTTGTTCAGTCACTAAGTCGTGTCCAATTTTTTGCAACGCCATGGACTGCATCACGCCAGGCTCCTCTGTCCTCCACTATCTCCTGGAGTTTGCTCAGATTTATGGTCACTGAGTCAGTGATGCTACCTAACCACCTCATCCTCTGTTATCCCCTTCTCCTCTTGCCTTCAATCTTTCCCAGTATCAGGGTCTTTTCCAATGAGTCAGCTCTTTGCTTCAGGTGGTCGAAGTACTGGAGCTTCAGCTTTAGTATCAGTCCTTCCAATGACTATTCAGGAAAATAAAATTGATTTTTATATATTGATCTTCTACCCAATCTTGCTGAACATGTTTATTAGCTCTAATGGAATCTCTGGGTTTTCAGAATACAGGATCAAGTCACCTGAATAAATAAAATTTTACTTCTTTTCAAACTGGATGCCTTTTATTTCTTGCTAGAACCCCCAAACACAATGTTGAATAGAAGTAATAAACAGTGGCTATCTTTGCCTTGTTCTTGATGACAGGGAAGGAATATTTTACTCTTTCATCATTAAGTACAATCTTAGCTATAGGTTTTTCAACAAATGCCCTTTATTAAGCTGAGAGAGTTTCCTTCTTTTTCTAATTTGTTGAGATATTTTTATCCTAAACAGTATTGATTTTGCCAGATATTTTTTCTGTACCTATTCAGATGGCTGTATGGTGTTTTCCTCAGCTTTATGGTTGCTTTTTGGGGAGAGGATTTATTTATCGCCTTATTCTGATGAGCTACAAGTAGGAGATCCCAATGAGATTACAGTTCTGAGTATCATATTATTTATTCTAATGTAATTCATGATTGTTGTTTTCCTCATTTAGTTTTAAATCTGATTGATCTATTTACATGTTTATTTTATTTTTATTTTACTATTTAATATATTTCATTGTAATTAAAATATATTAGACTTTTATTTTTTATTATTTTTTTTATATTAGACTTTTAATTTCATAATCCTTTAATCCAAACTCCTGGGTGTTCTGTTCTGTAGCTTAATTAATATATTTCATTGTAATTAAAATATATTAGACTTTTAATTTCATAATCCTTTAATCCAAACTCCTGGGTGTTCTGTTCTGTAGCTTAATATTTTTTTGAATCTCACTCATAATGGTTTATTTGTGTGCTTTATAATTTTGTAATGTATGCTTATATTTATTAAGCATACATTACATGGGGATCATGGTCTGAAGACATCTTTCTCCAGAGAGGATTTATAACTAATTCTGCCAGACACCTCAAGGCTACCAACTCTAGACCATGTTCTGTGAATTTTTTTAGTTTGAGACTCTTGGTTCCAAGAAGTATAAATCCAAACCTGAAGCCATGTGAGGGTCTAACAGTGGTTACAAGTTCTTCGTAAACAGTATTTTTCCACCAGAACTCAGGCCAGTTAGGATGACTCTTGTTTTCCTTTCCTGGTGGGCAGATTTTTCTAGTCTCCCTTTGCTAAGGGTGTAACATTCACAGGGATACAGTTATACTGTTAGTTTTCATTCCAAATTCCCCTCTTCCTGCATCTAAGCCTTAGTTATTAATAACTGCTGTGCTTAGAAGATTATGTCTCAGATCCAGGAAGATGGAGACTGGAAAATCCCTTGGGAATAACTACTAACTCAGTGCTGTTTAGTGCAAATGTTTTTAGCTCCTTGTACCTGCTTTTCCTTATTTCTTCAGTGCACATCTGTGTGTATGCAGTGGTGCTTATCTAGTTTCCAAGACAGCCTTCAAGGATCTTTACTTTCTGCTGTTCATGTCCTTGGTAGTTCCCTCCCACAATGAATCATGGTTGACCCGTGTGCCCATTAGGATAATGTGGAAATAACCAAGTGTGCCTTCTAAAAAAAGCCATAGAAACAATGCAGCTTCCATCTTGGCTTCTCTCATAGATTGCTTGCTCCCGGGCAAACTGGAGTCTCGTTGTAGGAACATTCAAGCACACTGTGGAGAGGCCCCCATGGGGATGAACTGAGGCCTCCCACCAACAACCAGCATCTGCTTTCCAACTATGTGAGGGAACCACTTTGGGAGTGGTTCCCAGCTCGGCTGCTCCTGAAATCTTGATTTAAAAAACTTGTGAGAGATAATGAATGTTTACTGTTGCTGTAAGCCATTAAGTAATTTGTTACACAGTTATAGAAATCCAATATTATACCATTTCCAGCATTTGAAGATGTCTTATAAAGATGTTCATATTTTTTAGTCCATCATATTCCCAGATACAGAGTATTGGTCATGAAAAAAGAAAAATGCTCTCGTGTCAAGGCTTTTTCACTTGCTCATCCCTTTGCCAGTCATCCGATCTAAAATCTCACCCCTGCACACTTTCTATGCTCCTTCCTCGCTTTTCCCCTCTCCTTAGCATTTATCACTGTTAAACATAGTACTAATTTATTTTTTAAAAATAGCGACTACATATTCTGAGTAGCTAAAATGATGGAGGTTATTATGAACAATTATATGCCAATAAAATGGAAAACATAGAAGAAATAAATTCCAAGAAACATACAATTTCCTGAGACTAAATCAGAAAGTAATAAAAAATATGAACAGACTGATTATCAGTAATGAGATTTAAACAGTAAAAAACAAAAGCAAACAAGTTGAAAATCTCCCCCCAAAACAAAACTTCAGGACCAGACAGCTTCACAAGTGAACTATACCAAACATTTTAGAAAGAGTTAACATCTCTTCTCAAACTATTAAAAAAATTGAAAAGGAAATTTTTATGGTGACAGTAACTAGACTTATTGTGGTGATCATTTTATAATGTATATAAATACTGAATCACTATGTTGTATCAGATCAGATCAGATCAGATCAGTCGCTCAGTCGTGTCCGACTCTTTGAGACCCCATGATCAATTATACTTCAGTTTTAAAAACTGTCTATATTCCAACTAGAACATGTATTCTATTAAGTGCTAGGATATTGTTCTGACTGGTTCACTGCTGTGTCCTGTGACCCAAGGACTGTTCCTGGCAAACAGTCAATGTCTAATAAATATTTCTTCTCAACCCAGGGATCGAACCCAAGTCTCCCACATTGCAGGCAAACTCTTTACCGTCTGAGCCATTACTTTCATCAAAAAGTGAAAAACTCCTCCTAGTTGGCTTGCTGAAGTCCCCATTAGAGATCCTCAAGTGGAGGTGCAGGGACTGAACCTGGGGCCTCACGCGTGCTAAGCACACACTCTATCACTGAGTTACACCCCACTCCTTCCGACAATAAATATTTCTAGAATTAGTAAAGGAGTAGATGAAATTTTAGCCTGAGCTTCAGCCATATCATCTTGATAAAAGCTTACTCTACTAATTCCCAGTAGAAGGAAGTCCCAGTATCCCAGATTTGTAGGTGTAATGTGCCAAGTTTCTATCCGTCCTATTTGTTTCTATTCATTTCAACATCTACACCACTCATCTAGCTTCTAATTATTAAAATTTTTTTTGGTTAGTGAAATTTCCTGAGTTTCCTATTTTCCTAGAAATAGTTTGTTTTGGCCCAAGTTTGATATATTTTATTTACATAAAACTTAACAAGACTTCTATATTGGAACTAACACTTTTTGGGTCTCTGAAACCAGAAAAGGGGTAGAAATTTCACAAGTTCACCCATTTATTTGGGCTCAGCATTTCCTCCATCATTTCATCTAATTATTAAACTTAGGCATGGTAAACTCTGTTTCTTATAATGCTAAACTTGAAAAACCAAATTCCTACACAGTCACTTTAGAAAACTCCATAGGAAAACTGAATACAAAAGTTTTAAATTTTTTTGTTTCTCACTGCATATTTAATTAAAATGCTTTTTAAATGTAAGTTCCACAAAAGGATTATATTTGGTTATTCTTCATCAGAAAAAAACATGTTTATGACATCAAATATTCAAGTGGAGAAGAATGCTCATTTTCAAAAAGCAAGAATGTGACCTAATCAGACTTATTTATTCCTTGCTTTCATCTTACAGATTTTTGTTATGCCAGAGTACACCAAAGCATGTCCATTTTTTGTATTAAAAAGAATACAAACAACAATTGATTTTTAACTTAAGCAAGATTGCCTTAATATTGGGAAATACTTACCTGACTAGAGTATGGAGAAGAGGGTTATTTCTGTGCCTGGGACATACGGATGTTTTAAATATGTCATGAGACTGTTATTTGGCTGATTAAAGTCAGATCTTCACACGGCAAATGAACCAAGCCAATTACCCTAGAAATTCCTGTTGGTGTTAGACTAATTCAGCTGTCAGTGTGGTGGAAAGATGCAACAGAGAATCAAAAATCACTTGGAATCAACAGTATGCTTACCAAAATACAATATATTTTTAGTTCTGAAGGTTTTTTTATGATAATATAGAAAATTTAAAAAGAATATATGGATCAATTGCCCACAGTGTATTCTAATGATGAAGATACTATTATTGTTATTGTCACCTCCAGTGGAACAGTTAATAAGATTCAAAATTACATGTAAAACACCCCAAATTCTCCTTTATTTGAGATGGTCATATGTTGTTTTATTGAAACCAACTCACCCCTTCTGAAATGAGTTTAAAGTGTTAGGAGTTCAGAGAGGGTTTTCAAGTGCACACAGGGGCAAACAGAAACACACATGTGAACATACATGGAGTGGGGTGGGTGAAAGGGAGAGTAGAGGAGCACACCTTTCATTCCTCTGTCTACCAGCAGCCCTGAGATCAAGCTGGCATGCTTGTATCTTTCCAGCACATAGAGCACTTTTCACCAAATTGGTATAAAAGTTAAGTGTATGTAATTTTCCTGGAAGAAAGCTCTTCAGTGCACCTGTGCCTGCAGATACCATTCCAGTTGGTTCTCAGGCTATTATCATGTGGGAAATATGAACTGAATTCATCTTACATGAGCTAATGCAAGACATACAGAAACTAGAGTAACTGGCAACAGAGTGATACCACTCTAATGGCAGAAAGTGAAAAGGAACTAAAGAGCCTCTTGATGAGGGTTAAGGAGGACAGTGAAAAAGCCAGCTTAAAAGTCAATATTAAAAATCTAAGATCACAGGATTCGGTCCTATCACTTTATGGCAAATAGAAGGGGAAAAGATGGAAGCAGTCACAGATTTCCTCTTCTTGGGCTCTAAAATCACTGCAGAGAGTGACTTCAGCCATGAAATTAGAAGACAATTATTTCCCGGCAGGAAAGATGTCACTTTGCTGACAAAGGTCCATCTAGTCAAGGTTATGGTTTTTCCAGTAGTCATGTACAAATGTGAGAGTTGGACCATGAAGAAGGCAGAGAGCCAAAGAACTGATGCTTTCAAACTGTGATGCTGGAGAAGACTCTTGAGAGTCCCTTGGAAAGCAAGGAGATCAAACCAGTCAATCTTAAAGTATATCAATCCTGATTATCTTTGGAAGGACTGATGCTGAAACAGAAGCTCCAATACTTTGGCTACCTGATGCAAACAGCTGACTCATTAGAAAAGACCCTGATGCTGGAAAAGATCGAAAGCAGAAGAAGAGGATGGTTGGTTGGCATCACTGATTCAATGCAAGTGAACTTGGGAAGATTCCAGGACAGGGAAGCCTGTCATGCTACAGTCCATGGGGTCACAAAGAATTGAACACAACTTGGTGACTGAACAACAACAAAAGGTCAACCACCACTGAAAAGACAAGAGACTCAGGTATCAATAGAAGTTGATCTTTAGAGAATCCCTAAACTTGAAGGAGGAAGATGAACTTGGGTTGGTTCTCTTCACTTGTTCATTTAATATATATGTACCTATGTATAGCATATAATTAGAGATAGCAAGGTTATTTAAGGAATGGAATATTGCAACTGAAAAGGGAAAAGGCTTACGACAAGGTCAGAGACAAAATAAGACTGCAAGCCTTTTCATTGAGATATCTGAACGTGTTTAGGTCTCTGGGCTCCTGCCTCTAACAAGTCTGAGAGAAGCTCAAGATGTTTTTTCTTGGGCTATCTTTTGAAATGCAAGAGAAAGGAATTAATTTCTTGATCCAAAGGGTATAGTCCCTTCCTCCTACTCATACTTGTGCCCCATAAATCTTACTCCTAGCTCTGTCTGCTCTTCTAAACTGGGAGTCCTGGAACATTGGTGCCAGAAATGCTTCTTCATTAAGTATACTCACTCGACTGGTATCTCCAAACTGAAAATGAGAAATATGTATCAACTAACTACACATTGGTCACTCAATAAAGGTTTTGGGGGTAAAGAGTAAAGGATAAAAATACAAACATAAAACTCAATCCCTAACTGAACAACTTCATTTTGTTTTTTAATTCCACAGTCAAGTGGTAAAACATATATATCCATAATGTATTCTGTTGTGTACAAGATTTAATATCATATTCTGTATTAGAAAGCCAAGAGATTAACTGGCTAAAAATATTTTTATGTGTTTCTTTTTTTGTATGTTCTGGACACAAATTCACAATAATTAGTTTCTTTATTCATAACTTGTTTCCCAATTATGAACCTACCGACTCTTTCACCTTTTGTTAGCTTTTTATTTTTACTTATTTTTAAATAAAACAATTATTTATTTATTTATTCTTGGTTGTGCTGGGTCTTTGTTGCTGCACGGGCTTTGCTCTAGCTGCAGCGAACGGGGGCTACTCTCCAGTTACGATGCACAGGCTTCTCATCGTGGTGGCTTCTCTTGCGGAACGCGGGCTCTGCAGCATGCAGGCTTTGTTAGTTGCAGCACATGGGCTCAACAGTTGTGGTCTCAGGCGCTAGAGCACAGGCTTCATGGTTGTGGCACACAGGTTTAGTTGCTCCGAGGCATGTGGGATCTTCTCAGACCAGGGATTAAATCTGTCTCCTGCATTGGCAGGCGGATTCTTTACTACCCCACCACCAGGGAAGCCAGGGAAGCCCTAGTTTTTAAACCAGTTTTAACTGGGGATATGTTTTGAACTCAAGTATCATGTAAAATAATGATAATTGGTGACTGCTCTGGACATATGGATTAGAGGGTTTATAGTTATTAAACTTTAGGAAAAATAAAATTGAAGGGAAGTAATATGAACATAAAGTTTATATGAGTGTTTGTGAATCTTTTTAAATTCATTAAAAACAACCTACAGTGAATTTTCTCAAATGTAAACAGTGTTGATTTTCAAACGTCAAAAGTTGCTCATTCAATCATGTGCTTTCTTCAAATGGAGACAAACGGTGTAGTAACCAACACCATGTAATATTATTTTAAACAAAATCTAAGGCTGCAAACAGAAAATGTCTTATTATTTCTATTTCTTTAAACAACTCTTAAGTCTGTCATTTATTGGTTTAAAGTATGCTTTTCAATATTTAGATTTATTATTTCTTGGACTAGTTAATTGACTTTTTTCTGTGAAATCTCTTATTTATCATCAACTGAGTCAAATTAGGTATTAAACAACATTGCCTGCAAAATTTAAAAAAGACATATAAGTCTGAGTATTACTTTTCCTAAGGATAAACAAACAAGCATTTCATTTAATGTTTGAAATTCTGCTTTAGAGAAATAGCATGTTATTTGAAACTAAAATATGTATTAATTCTGTGTTAGGCTTACTCCATTCATCCTCTGTAAGTTTGATTTTTAAACATAAATATGTATAAGAGCAATAATATCAATAAGTATCCTCAAAATTATAAACTTAAAACAAGTTTTTCGATCTATCAGTGCTCAAAGATTTAAATGAATCTCTATAAGCATGGCCAAATGTACCCACAAACATATACCTCTACAGAAGCCAAAAAGCATACCTCAAAGGGATTTAAAATGAAGGCAGGGTTGGAACGGTAGGGAGGGAGGTTCATGAGGGAGGGGATATATATAATTACGACTGATCCACGTTGATGTACAGCAGAGACCACATTGTAAAGCAGTATCTGGAAACATATACACACTACCATATGTAAGACAGTCAGCGAGAACTTGCTGTATGACTCAGGGAGCTCAAACCAGTGCTCTGTGACAATCTAGAGGGGTGGGATGGGGAGAAACTTGGGAGGGAGGTTCAAGAGGGAGGGGACATATGTGTACCTACGGCTGATTCATGTTGATGTATTGCAGAAATCAACACAATATTATAAAGCAATTATCCTTCAATTAAAAATAAATTTTAAAAGTATATAAAAAAATTAAGGCAGGCCATCATGACACATAGGCTGTGGAACTGACTTCGTCAGGTAGGATTTTGGACTGAAAGGTGAGTCATTGTACTCACTAAAGTTTTCCATTGAAACAAGCACCTGTTGAATTCCTGAGAAATCCTTTACTGAAGCTAAAAAGAGAAAGCAATCCCTTTCTCTGCTGAACACACTGGGGAAAGCACAGTCCATGGAAGAAACTCCGGTTTTGAAGTTTTGAAGCCAAGAAAAGAAAACAAAAGAAAAGCTGGAGCTATCAGCAGGCATGAAGAGGAGGCAACAAAGCAACATGCAATTGAGTTTAGCCTAGAATCCAGAGCTAGAGGAATCAACAACCACTATATTAGTATCTTTCTCAGGAATTGATGAAACTGCTGAAGGAAATGCTAGATTTCCCCAAACTACCTAGGATGGGGACTCAAACTATTTAGAAAACTTTCTGGAAGGATGTAAACCAAACGATTCAACACTTTTTATTGGAAAGAGGGATAACTGGAAACCTTAAGTCTTTTACCTTCTATATTTTAACGTTATTTACAAATAAACATGAATTATCCTTATAAACATGAAAATCAGTAAAGATGTTTTCACAATCAATATTTTTATGTATTGGTTTAAAGTTATACCACAGTGAAAAATTCAGCTGATAGTGTTGTTCAGAAGGTATAAACTTTGTCGTTCTTACTCCCTCTGCTGGCTGGTCAACAGGACCAACGAAGGAACCTTCCTCCCGGCCACCTATTCTAGGAGACTGTGATGTGGAGCCGAACAGTAGCACCTCTTCTTTAGAAACTCTCAGTTGCAGAGGCAGGACCATATGGCTGGTTGTTTCTCGGTCTGGAGGGAGTCAGGTGACTCTCAGAAAAGATGGTTCTTCTTGAAGAGTTCTTAGTGTGAAAGCACTCAGAATTTGTCACCCTTTAAAAAGGGGCTTCCTTGGTGGCTCAGTGGTAAAGAATTTTCCTGCGAATCAGGAGGTGTGGGTTCAATCTCTGGGCCAGGAAGATCCCCTGGACAGGGAAATCGCAACCCATTCTAGTATTCTTGCCTATTAAATCCAACGGACAGAGGAGCCTGGTGGACTATAGTCAATGGGGTTTGCAAAAAGAGTTGGATACGACTTAGCAACTAAAAATCAACAATAATTCCCTTAAGACCTACCAATGGTATCTCATGTGTGGTTATTTTTAACCTTAAATTTGATAAATGGATTAAGAGCCTCAGTTTACCAAATGACAGTCTTTCCTTCTTGTGTCTGTCTGGAATTTTCCAGGAAGCACAAAAAGTGTGTTGCTTGCAGTCAGAGCAAACTCACCGGTCACTTTATACCCGCAGGTACTCCGCCTTCAGGAAAGCCATCCACCCCTTCAACCCATATCCACAGTCATGCTAGGAGACACACAGATGATAATGACTCCAGTGTGAGCTCCTGGGGGCACACTTTCTCCTCCAGATGTAAGAGCTCTTCCTTTCCGCCTCTTGGGCCGTGGACTTTCAATGGTGCTGGCTACCTCAGCTAAGGGATGTCCCTGGCTGTGCAGATGAGGACCTGGCCTCTGCTGTCCCGAGACACCATTCATGCTCCCATTTCTTCTGTCTTCTCTCTGAGGCCCTCACTCCCTGCAGCATGCCTTTTGATTCCCATGTTGACTGCTTACTCTCCTTCTGTCCAGCTCTTTCAAAGACAAGTTCTCACAGTTGAAAAAACAGCCCCAGTGGCAATTCATTCTGTTCTGTTTTGGTCCCTACTGCAGCCTGTATAATCTGTTAATACAATGATTTTGTGTTTTTTTAAAAAAAGTTTAAATCGTAAAATAAACCACTCAAGTACTGAGTCTAACTGACAGTTTACTACTGGGTATTCCTCCCCAAAGGCTTCTCTTGTGCCTTCCTGCTATCTGTCCTCACTTCCACACTCATCGTACCTCTCACCCTACGCTGTCTGTCCACTGGCATATCTCCACTTGACTAAACTCAGACTCTGAACTAATTTCAAGGCCTCTGGTAGGGATGTTATGCTAATGAAAGCATGTGGCTAATTGCCTTCTAGCATGCTGTGACAGAGACGCTTTGAGTATCTGTTTGGAAATGTACAAACACACCCTCCAGAGAGATGTCAGCTGTGGTCAGAGGTAGATTTATAGATTTACCAAGTTGTTAATGAATCTTAATGTTAGGGCCTCCCATTGGATGGGTTCTAAGGCCTCCTGTGTTCTCTGGTTAACTGGAGGAGGAGTGGCCCTAGCTAGCCATGAGCAGGAAGCAGGGAGCAGTGCCCAGCTTGGTAGTCACCCTCTGCAATCTGATGGTGGTAATTGGGACTCCAAATATAACCTCAGGCCTCCGATCACATCTGTGAGAAGGGTTAAGGAGATGTCTCCCTGCTTATGAGCAACTATGACCAGCATTCAGGAATATTTTCTGTTGATCACCTCAGGTACCACCCACTCAGAAGAGGGAGCAGAAAAGACCTAATCAAAGTGGACCATCCGCTGTGGCAGGAGGTCATCAGGGTCCATACCCAGTGACATCAACAGGCTGGAGTTTTCTTATCATTTTCCTGACCACTGCTTGAGAAAGAAATTCTGATGAGGCATTACCAATAATGAATGAAGAAACTGCAAGAAAGCTTTCTGATCACTCAATATCCATTAATCATGAGAGACGAAAGATTGAATTTCCACTCTTTCTAGAGAAAACACTGCAGAAAACTTTCATATGAAGAGATACAGTGTATGCAGCCCAAAAATGGAGGAAGAAAATTGTTACAGAACTGTTAGACATATTATCTTTTTTTTAAGTTTTGTGGTATTGGTGCTATTCCTCTGTTTTAAAAATAGTATTTCTGTGATTCATTTTCTCATTCTAAATACTTTCATAGCTTATTTTTTGTATCCACAATTTGTTCAATTATGAATACACAAGAACAATTTGTGTTCTTGTTCTTAAAGAAGGCCCACCCACCTGGCACTAGTCTATCCAACACAAACTGTTGTCTGGTTCCCATTTGGGCTGTGACTTAGCAAGGACTAACCATGCAGGGACAGATGCAAAAGAAAGAAGTGCTTTTAATTTTGATGCAGTTTAATTAAATCAATTAACCACAGATGTAATAATTTATATTAGGACTCTCACGTTTCTTCCACTGATCTATATGTCCCTTCTTGTGCCAATATCTCATTGTTTTGATTACTACTCATTTATAGTAAGCTTTGAGGGCAATATTTATTCTTGCTGTAAGATCCTGATATGACAAATGTTTTCCAGTGAATGATTCACCCCCCCTAAAAAAAGGAATCAATATCTCTTTACTCTCTTTCATAGAGCTTGAGGAGGTTTTTAGATGAAAAAAAAAAAAATACAAATGTCATATTGAAATTATTAAATGGGAGATTTGGGCTCTTCATTTTCCCTTAATACAATGTTCTTTTTAAAAAAGGTTAAAACATACTACTTTACAAATCATAAATAGCTTTGGGGAATTAGGAAAAAGTAGCATTCTTTAGTTAAAAATTACTGGCTAACCTTATCCTAGTTCTCTGAGATACATTACCACCAAGTCCTAGAAAAGCAAATCAGCAAAAAGCCTGACCCGTTAATCTCAGTGACCCTTACACACCTAAGTGTCTCCTCCAACTATGTTTAATTCAAACCAAACTTTGCACAGTACCAAAATAAGACCTGCTTTATCTTAAAAAAAAAGAAAAAGAAGGATTTTTGTCAGTGTGTGATATATTTGGGATTAAAGTTTGTTTCTTACTAGAACTATTTAGGAAAAAAGTTAAGTCAAGAGTACCCCAAGGGCTTCCCTGATGGCTCAGTGGTAAAGAATCTGCCTGCAATGCAGGAGACCCAGGTTCAATCCCCGGGTGGGGAAGATCCCCTGGAGAAGTAAATGGCACTCCAGTATTCTTGCCTGGGAAATCCCATGGACAGGGAAGCCAGGCAGCAGTCCATGGAGTTGTAGTCGGATACAACTTAGCAACTAAAACAACAGAGTACCCCCAAATCAAAGCATATTGTTTGCCATGAGTGATCAAATCCCTCTCTGAAATAACTCTTCCCCTTTGTCTATATTTTTAAAATTACAGAAAAATTATGACATTTATAATGCAACTGATGCTGAATTGTTACCCAACAGGCTAAGTAAGTGCTTAAGATGCCAAAAAAGCAGATGAACCAGAAATTACTAACAAAGTTTAACTGTGATGAACTTACGCAGCATTTCAAAGTAAGGAAATCTAGAAAAAGCCATTTTAATTTCAGTATTTAGGTGAGCTTTATGATCTTTTGAAAAAATAAAAAAAAATTACATCTGGGGTTGCTGTCACAGTCTTTTCTAACAAAGTTTAACTGTGATGAACTTATGCAGCATTTCAAAGTAAGGAAATCTAGAAAAAGCCATTTTAATTTCAGTATTTAGGTGAGCTTTATGATCTTTTGAAAAAATAAAAAAAAAATTACATCTGGGGTTGCTGTCACAGTCTTTTTAGTATCTGGAGCTTCTAAAATTCTCATTCCAGGCCCGGATTAAAAAAAACAAACAAACAAAACTCAAAACACAGAGGGTTAAGGCATCAAAGATGAAAGCTAGTACACTCACAACTATTTATATTGCAAAAGCTTTGCCCTTCTGCAAGAACATGCAGTTTCCCAAACACTAACCTCTCTTTACAAGGTTATGCTTATTAGCTGGGATTTGAAACTCAATAGCAACACTGTTCATCCCTGGTTCAATTCAGATTGTAATTTCTTTTTAAACTACCTGACCCTTATAATCATATGGTGAGTAGGTCTGATCATTCATCTTCCCAAAGGCAAAGTACTTGGTCTGAACACAGAGTCACTTGTGTTTCTGAAGTCTCTCAGCATCATGACTGGGGTAAAAACTGTTGATTGAGGAAAGTTTGAAAGAAACCTTTCATACAACATTTTCATTGTCTTTTTTTTTTCTTTCTTTCTGGAACTAAAATTTCTGATTGGAAAAACAAATGTGTTCCTAGATACAAGGATGAAGTTTTAAGAGATGTTTCTAATGAACTGTGGAAGCTAGGAACCATTTCATTGTCTCCAGTGCCAGAATTTGCTAATTAAGTTTTTGCTTTTTCTTAGAGCCCAGTATTTATTAAGCATTCAGCAAATTCTTACTGAATAAATAAATGAATGATTCTATCCAACTTCATGTCTTTGTCTTGAAGCTATGTCATCCCTCATAGTATTAAGATGTTGCGTTGCTGTCCAACTTCACGTCTGGTGCACCAGAGCCCACATGTTGCCCAGATATTAGTTTGCAGGAGAGGAATCCTGGAGCTGCTTGTGTGGATTGTGTTTCTGCTCATCCCTGAACCAATCGCCAAGGCAAAAGGAATGGGACAGGCTGACCAACTTATCTAAAGTAGTGCCTACCGCCTCTGAAGTCAGGTTGGAGTCAATTCCACCCAAAGCATGTGGCTGCTACCCAACAGAGGAAAAAGAATATTCCAAAGGAAAGTCTGAGACCATTCAGAATGGGCAAGAGTTGCATAGATTCTGGGTAGGCAACTAAGGCATACTGACAATGTAATTTCTATTTTCAGTATGACTCAATGAAAAACTGACAAATATATGTGTTAGAAATCATTCTTTCTCTTTTAAGAGTTAAGGAAAACCTGCTTTAGATTGGTTGGGAAAATTTTTTTTAGTTCCATTGGACACTATGGTCTTTTTCCTAGGGAAGGGATGATAAGATAGGGATGCCATACATTGTATAGAGGACTTTTAGATTTTTTTAACTAGACATTGTTTAGGTGATGGGTCTTGGGGATTTCTTAAACAGTTAACAGTGCTATTTACAAAGAGGTTTTAAACAAAAATTGGTTTTTAAGAAAAATTTCCCTAATTAGAGGTCATAGAAGCATTCTTTAATATTTCCCTTCTTAGTACATCACTCCTTCCTGCATCTCAGACCTTTCTTCATTTTTCCCTACTCTAAATTCATCCTTATTCTTTAAATGAATATTGGTCATAAATTCTTTTTGAAAAAAAAAAAAACAAAAAACTGTCTTTATTTTACCCTCGTTCTTGAAAGATAATTTCATTGGGCATTCATTTTAGATTGACAGTTATTTTCACTTTGTACCCGGAAGATGTTACTCTACTGTCTTTTGGCTTCAATTTTTGGCACTGAAAAGTTGGCTGTCAATTTATCATTCCTTTGTATGTGACGTTTATTTATTCTGGCTGCTTTTAAGATCGCTTTGTCTTTGTTGTTCTTAAGTTTCCTTTTAAGGAAACTACATTGGTTTCCTTTTACTTATCCTGTTTGATATACATTTTTTTTTCTTGTATTTATGGAGTCATGTTTTTGGCTAATTCTGGCAATTTCTCAACAATCATCTCTTCCATGGAGTCATGTTTTTGGCTAATTCTGGCAATTTCTCAACAATCGTCTCTTCCATGTTTTTCTATTCTCTACCTTTCAGACTCTGATTAGACACATATTCGATCTTCTCATTCAGTCCTTCAGGTCTCATCCCCTGTCATTCATATTTTCTGTCCCCTTGTGTGTCCTTGCTACAGTTATGCCTTACTTTTCAGTTAGCTACTCACGAAAGCTTTTCATGATTAGGTCTTCAGCTATGCAAGTTACCCTTACTCTTGGGCTAAATCTCTAGTTTCTGAAGATGTAAATTTGGTTCCTTTTATCCTGGTCTGATTTCAGTATTTCAGATGTACCATTCAATATTGATATGAAACTTCCAGAAGGCACTAGAAACTGAAACTAGTATCAGTAAATCTTTGTTGAGGCTAAATACTGCATTTCTAAGTTTCCACCAATGCTAAGAGATATTGGAGTTAGTAACTACTGTCTAACGGTACTTACAGTAAACACTTAAAAATTTGTACTTAGGGTTTGCCAAAGTGGGAATTAATGCCCTTTCAAGTTTATTTAAAGACTCAGTTGAGTTCTAGCAGACTCCCTCTAAAACAAGTAAGGGTGTTGTGCATGTAACGACTGCACAGGAAATCTGGTTTTGCCTTCTACCACTTACATTTTAAGCAGGAATGCCATCACTACACAAAACCTACAGGAATCCCACTCCGAGTAATTAAGTGACCAACCTCTTAAAAATCTGCCAGAAGCAACAGGGTCTATAAAAATCTATTTAGTGTGTCAGTTATTTAGCTCTATTTCTGCATTTAAAATTATGTTCAGAGAAAAGTAAAATTTCATAATTTTGTTGTTCAGTTGCCGAGTCATGTCCAATTTCATGATTTTACTGTTAACCAAAGGATTGCCAAGACAAAGGATTAAAACTGACAAATTGAAACTGTGTTTAATTTAGAAGAAAATGGGTTAAACATGAGCCACTGAGGCTGTTCTTTATTCCCATCCCCCTCCCACCCTCCCCCACCCAAAATATTAAGGGATAGGGCAGGGTTAAATTAAAAATATTTTAAGGGACATTTTACAAGAAGCACACATAATGCATTGGCTTTGAGTGTATTCTGAAGAAATATAGATTCCAAAATCCTTTTCATTTTCCTTCCTTTCCAATATTGGGAGCAATAATTTTGCAGAACTCCTATAACTGTCAGTCCTGACTATCAGGATGCACTAGCTTTAAATTCAGATGCTGCCATCAAAAGATGGAAGTTTCTTTACTAGAGACAATACATACAGATGAATTTTCAAACTAGAAGTTACTCTACCCTTTTCTAGTAGTCTGTTAACTAAGAAAAATGAATGAAATTCAGTTACTTGGTAGTGAAGGAACATGAACCACAGGAAGCCAGTCCTCAAGAATGAGTGGTCCCCAAGTATAGGTGGCCCAAAGAATGACAAATCCATTCTCATTCCCTTACCTCTTCCCTCTCCCACCCACCATTTCCCCCCTAACATCAAGTGCTAAATGTAAGCTCCTTAAAGGCAGGAGCCACATTCTTTTGGTTCACTCTAATAGCCTCTGTGCTCAGGCAAGTAGCAGCCTGACACAACATAAATGCCAAATTAAGTACTCAAATATTTATTGAGCAACAAGACAGCAAGGGAGGGAGGAAACTGCTCAGGCCTCTGGCTCCCAGACCTCTTCAGTAACACCAGAAGATTTGAGCAGCTTGTTATTTCTCAGCAGTGAAGATAAAACCATTTTCTCCACCTTTTTTTAGGAATCCGTGTTTTCAAAAGTACTATCACATGAGAAATACAGAAATTGCCTGGATATAAACCTGCAGGTTCATCCTGCTTCATTTCAGCTGGATTTAACAAAGTCAATAGGCTCAGTGAAGCAGCATGCCTCTCACTATGACAAGACATGTAGAAAACCTGTTTTCCCTTCATGCTGAATTAAGCTGTTTCAACCTCTATACCTGGGTTCAGTTAGAATCATCACATGATGACATAAGCCTAAAGGGTTTCAGTGTGGTGAATTAGAAACATCAGAAGGGAAGGTGTGTCTGCGGCTCCGCCCCAGGCGGGTCTCAGGAGCTCATCCCTGAGACCCTGTGAATCTGAAGCCTTCCGGAGACTCCTGCCACCGCAGCCTGCACCACTGACACCAGTTGAGTCTCAAGGAGCTGTCAGCGGCTGTCTTGGCTGTTGATAGCGCCACAGCAGGTGACCTGTGAGAAACCTCGAAGATGCTGTGACGCCCAAGTCCGCAGCCTGCACACACTTCTGTCTGGATGGTGTCTGAGGGAGGGTGTCTGAGGGCGGGTGAACTTGCCCTTCTCTGCCTCCTCAGTTGCCTGGAAATGCCTCTCATTGGACCACTCTTAGAACTAGAAAACAAAGGGGGATCTGGTTCTAGAAAAATGTACCTTCTGGCTTCCCTGCACTGCAAAGGACACTACACAGAGGAGACAGTGACACTGCGGTGAAGTGGTGAAACGCTGACAGATGGAAAGAGTCAACTATGTCAAGGAGAAAGCCTTGGATTTTCCTTCTCGTCTATTAGAGTTGGCAGGAAAAAAAATAAGCAGTTCTGTTTCTCTATTGGTAAACAAGTCCATTTTCCTAACCAGGACAAAGTGCAGAACAAGCAGCCTTCAAAATAAAAAAGTCTTTTTTCATTGTAAATCTGTCTAAATCAGTACTCAAAACAAATTTTTTTGTGTGTATTTTACTTTTTTTTTTTTTTTTCAATAACAGAACTATTTTATTAAACATATGAACGTACTGATTTTGTACAACACACATTTCTTTCTCTCCTCTGCCCCAGGAAGCCAGCGCTCTAGAACCCCATGTTTATAAAAACACACTTTGGCAGCTACTATGACAAGGTGAAAAAAGTGCAATTCTGAAAGTGACAACACACAACCAAAGTGGGGAACAGAAAAGGCAGAGGGGAGTGGGCCCAGGGCTGCTCATCTTCTCTCAAGAGGAAACAATTTAAGAATAGAAACTCTTGAGCATTATTTAAGCAGTACTGCCCAACTCTCTTGGTAGCATCTCTGTTTCAATTCCATTTATCTTGATGTTGTAACTAACTTATCTGTTACTTCTTTAAGAAATTCTGCCCTGGTTTATATCCTTTTCAGTGACCCATATCCCTTTGAGCTTCAAAAACACAGAAGTCGCTCAGTCGTGTCTGATTCTTTGCGACCCCATGGATGGTAGCCCACCAGGCTCCTCGGTCCATGGGATTTTCCAGGCATGAATACTGGAGTGGGTTGCCGTTTCCTTCTCCTTTACTTTTTTAAATTTTAATTTTTTAATTGAAGCTTTACAGAATTGGACGTGAGTCTCAGTGAACTCTGGGAGTTGGTGATGGACACGGAGGCCTGGCGTGCTGCGATTCATGGGGTCACAAAGAGTCGGACACGACTGAGCGATCTGATCTGATCTGATCTTACAGAATTGTGCTGGTTTCCGCCAACATCCAACATGAATCAGCCATAGATATACACAGAATCCCCTCCCTCTTGAATTTACTATTTTTTATTTATTTATTTTGAATTTACTATTTTTTAACGAAAGCAGTGACGACACCGAAGAAGATCCCATTTCAGCCTCTTCAAGGTACAGTGCTCTCAGTGAACAACACAAACACAACTGCCGGGCATCCAGTGTGCTCAGGGGGCTCAAAGCACACTAAAAGGAATGGTGTGTCATTTGATAAGGAAACTTCTTTAGCTTGAGACTCGGTTCAACTCAAACAGATTCAGATATGTTGACAGTCATGAAAGTAAGCATGGCCTTTCAAAGAGATTCTAAAATTCACCTAAAAGGAAACTTTGTTAAGAATTTTAAATATTTGAATACTGTACCATTTTTCATTTTATTTTTTTCTCTCTTTGTATTCCAAATATTTTGTGTAAAATTTTCTCTTAATAAATTTCTTAAAAAGAGTACAAACCACTCAGGCTCCTGCTTTCAATGATCTGTGTCCCAGTCAAAATAATTTATAAAATATATTTTAAATTAAGGTGCTTAAACTCATGTCTCCCAAAGTAAGTGCTTTTGCTGTTATTGGGAACTCAGCAAGAAATAAACAGAAGTAGATGCATTTGCCTGTATGAGAATAAACACTTTATCCAGTATAATCACAGCAGAAAATTGAGCTGATCTGTGGCAGCCATAAATAGTCCTAAGAGATTGGCTTATTACACTTCTCTGTGCACTTACAGAGAAGGATCACATTCCAGCAGGCCTGATGGGCTTGCACTGCCTTCAGAATAGGCAGAATTTGTACGAATTCTCCTGCCTCCATAACCCAACCTGTTCAATAAAGCAATCTCATGTAGGTGAACATAGTCTTGACGTTTCTGATCATTCACTCACAAAACAGTTTTCTACAGGTTCTTCTTGTGTTTTGGTAACAAGCAAAACAGCTTCTACCTGTTAGCAGCAAAAGAGGGCCAAAATAAAAACTCTGTGTGAGTTGGTACTCCAGCAAGATGCAAAATGGTAGCCATGTGGTTACACTTCTGTTGAGATTTCAGGTAGTACAGTGGAAAAAGTGTGAGGTAAGTATCAAGTCCCGCAGAAGCGGAATTCTCTTGAAATAAAACTCTCCAGGCACTTTTAAAATCATCTTTATTTTGCTTGCAAAGATACAATTTACTTAGTTACTTAATATTTTATTTGTTCCCATCTGAAGTCTCATAGCTTGCCATGTAAAACATTGCCTTCACTATCAAATCGCTATGTAAGAACATTATAAAATACTAACTATAAAGATGATCTTCTTTATAGTATTCAGATTAGTGCATTAAAACAACATTGATTTAAAAAGGCAAGTGAATTAACTGGCAAACATCCAATTCATTTGCTAATGCAGGATGGTACAAAATGATATGCAAAGGAAACCCAGAATTTTAAATGTTAGGTATCCAAAAACAATAACTGTGGGAAAGTTACTTCCCCAAAGTAATCTTGACCCAAGGACACAAATGTAATCATTATTCTATAGGACAAAAGGGAAGGTAATTAATTTTCCATCATAACAGCTGTGGAGATACACAGCAGAATAAGTTTGGGGTCTTTAGAATTCTAACACAATAGGTACCGATTTGTCATACTCTTCCTCCAGATCACATTAAACATTTATACTGACAACACAGTTCCTTGTAAAGGAATGTCAGCCTCAGCAGAATCTATGTAAAAACAACCTATCCTTAGCATTTTACCAGGCAATCTACAACAAATGCTTACTATCTACACATCAGGAGTGAAAGATATACTAGGAAGTTATTCACTGACTTCACTGAGAATCAACAAGGGTCTTGAGAGAAAAACAAAGATAAAAGTTAAATAGACAACTTATGTTGCTGTGAACCACGAAAACAACAAAATACCAAACACAAACATATATGTTACTTTTTAAAGTTACTGACAATGTTTCCTCTGCTGGCACAAATCAAAATTATATTGAAGATCTGTAATTAACACAAACATGGGTGCATGTTACATTGTGATGGGAAGATGCACACAGAAAACGTGGGAAGATGCACACACACACCTTTAGATTTACTAATTTCCAAAAGCTAAGTCAATAGGATAAATAAATTATAAATGAAAGGCAGATACAATGTGGGCAGAACAGTTATTAGATTGAAAAGCATGAATGTTATGCCAGCAGTGATATATAGGAAAACTTTCAGCATTAGAAAATATAAGATTTAATCCAAAGAAAACTTTCTTCCAAATAAAAATAACAGAGTACAGGAACCATCCTTTAGGCAACTGCTTTAAAATAATATAATAAAAAAAACCCACCATGATTAAAGGAATCTTCCTACATAATTTACATAATGTAGTGCAGTAGTGTGCTCCTTTATCATCTTAGCCTTTCACTCCCCATATGATGAGACCGATAATTACAACTCCAATAACAAGGATAAAAATGATGATGCAGAGGGTTTTTCTGGATTTGCGCTGCAGATGCAAAAACAAAAAACATGTTTACAGATGTAAGGAGCATCTCGATGGCAAGTGAAAATCATTTGGTTCTTTTCTAGAGTAAACTCAATGGTAATTTCTCGCCTCAAATTTGGGGCTATATTTTTTTTCTTTTCAACACATATAGTACTATGCTTTCATAATATATTCTTGAATTAATGGTATTAATTCAGGGGGTAATTATTCAACTTTTGTTGGTGCTTTTTCTAGATGTGAGGTTGGGAAAGATACAGAGAAATAAAAATTAAGAGACAGAGTTTAACTATATGTGAAAATACAAAACAGCTTAAAGACATCAATTTTTAAACTTTTATCAAAAAACTGCTCTTCAAAATGAGTTCTCTGACCATATCAGCAAATATATGACAATGTTTCCTAAAATTTACTTGTTTCCCAAATCATTCTCATCCCTAAATATGAATGGAAACTGCATTCAGAATTTCAACATGCAAATAAATTTTTAAAAAGAGCTAAAAATAATTAAAAAACACTCATTTAAATTATAAAGGTTGAGCTTTGCTCCATTCTTCATTCCTGGCCCAGCTGTAGATTTCTATATTTCTTTAATGGCTTGTCCATCTCACAACAACATCCAGGAATCTTTTTTCTTACAAAGTAGAAAAGTCTGTAAATTTGCCTTGGGTCAACCAGAAGTAACGTAAAATTTACCAAAAAGATATGTTTCTGACTCAATTTTTCTTAAAAACTATTATTACTGTTTAGTATTCCATGTGGCCATCTAATTTTTCAACAAAATACTACTCTTCATATATTAAACACAGTTCATTTCAATTTTATCATGCCCGTGTATTTCCCCCAGACTCTACCTGGTTACTGCAGACCCATGTGTAATGTGCCTTCATCAACAATGACAACTGTTCCACTGGAGAATTTTTTATTTTCCCTGGGGCACCATCTCCAGGGGTGGCAAGACTCTGGGGTGCTATGGTGATGAGAACATTTTCCACCTTGTTTTATGTTCTTAATCCATCACCACACTGTATCTTGCAGAAGCATCATTTAATATCAAGGCTGCCAAGTGGGACTACTGGGAAACTGCTCTCTTCCCAGCTCCTGTGCTGCATGGCTCTTTTCTCATCCCTCCAGGTCCTGTGAGAGCTCCTTGGACAGTAAGGAGATCAAACCAGTGAATCCTAAGGGGAATCAACCCTGAATATTCACTGGGACTGACGCTGAAGCTCCAATACTTTGGACACCTGACGCAAAGAGCCAACTTACTGCAAAAGACCCTGATGGTGGCAAAACTTGAAGGCAGGAGAAAGGGGTGACAGAGGATGAGATGGTTGGATGGCATCATTGATTCAAGCAAACTCTAGGAGATGGTGAAAGAGGGAAGCTTGGTGTGCTGCAGTCCATGGGATCGCAAAGAGTTGGATACAACTGAGCGACTGAACAAGAGTAACAAGCAGGTTCTGTGGGATTAATGGGTGGGGGGCGCAGTTCTAGCTCTGAAGGTTTAGCTTGGGAAGATGTGTTCCTTTTTCCCCAGAGCAGCTGTAGGTTTTCCTTCCACAAGGAAGAGGAAAAGTAAAATTTGGGGATATATCTACATCTCCCTAAAATTCAAAAGCAAAATGAAATGACATGGATCCTAGTCACTCTATCTGAGCAAATTTAACAGCTGGCGGTTACAGATTACTCTAGGGGTATGTGTGTGTGTTCAACTATTTATGAATGATACGATATCTTCAGTCTACGATGTGGTGACATTAACTCTGCTGAGCTGCATGTACAGTGGAAGTAAGAAATAGATTTAAGGGACTAGATCTGATACATCGAGTGCCTGATGAACTATGGACAGAGATTCGTAACATTGTACAGGAGACAGGGGTCAAGACCATCCCCATGGAAAAGAAATGCAAAAAAGCAAAATGGCTGTCTGGGGAGGCCTTACAAATAGCTGTGAAAAGAAGAGAAGTGAAAAGCAAAGGAGAAAAGGAAAGATATAAGCATCTGAATACAGAGTTCCAAAGAACAGCAAGAAGAGATAAGAAAGCCTTCCTCAGCGATCAATGCAAAGAGATAGAGGAAAACAACAGAATGGGAAAGACTAGAGATCTCTTCAAGAAAATTAGAGATACCAAGGGAACATGTCATGCAAAGATGGACTCGATAAAGGGCAGAAATGGTATGGACCTAACAGAAGCAGAAGATATTAAGAAGAGGTGGCAAGAATACACAGAAGAACTGTACAAAAAAGATCTTCATGGCCAAGATAATCATGACAGTGTGGTCACTCACCTAGAGCCAGACATCCTGGAATGTGAAGTCATATGGGCCTTAGAAAGAAAGCATCACTACAAACAAAGCTAGTGGAGGTGATGGAATTCCAGTTGAGCTATTGCAAATCCTGAAAGATGATGCTGTGAAAGTGCTGCACTCAATATGCCAGCAAGTTTGGAAAACTCAGCAGTAGCCACGGGACTGGAAAAGGTCAGTTTTCATTCCAATCCCAAAGAAAGGCAATGCCAAAGAATGCTCAAACTACTGCACAACTGCACTCATCTCACACACTAGTAAAGTAATGCTCAAAATTCTCCAAGCCAGGCTTCAGCAATACGTGAACCATGAACTTCCTGATGTTCAAGCTGGTTTTAGAAAAGGCAGAAGAACCAGAGATCAAATTGCCAACATCCGCTGGATCATGGAAAAAGCAAGAGAGTTCCAGAAAAACATCTATTTCTGCTTTATTTTCTATGCCAAAGCCTTTGACTGTGTGGATCACAATAAACGGTGGAAAATTCTTCAAGAGATGGGAATACCAGACCACCTAACCTGCCTCTTGAGAAACCTATATGCAGGTCAGGAAGCAACAGTTAGAACTGGACATGGAACAACAGAGTGGTTCCAACTAGGAAAAGGAGTACGTTAAGGCTGTATATTGTCACCCTGCTTATTTAACTTCTATGCAGAGTACATCATGAGAAACGCTGGGCTGGAAGAAGCACAAGCTGGAATTAAGATTGCCGGGAGAAATATCAATAACCTCAGATATTCAGATGACACCACCCTTATGGCAGAAAGTGAAGAGGAACTCAAAAGCCTCTTGATGAAAATGAAAGAGGAGAGTGAAAAAGTTGGCTTAAAGCTCAATATTCAGAAAATGAAGATCATGGCATCTGGTCCCATCACTTCATGGGAAACAGATGGGGAAACAGTGGAAACAGTGTCAGACTTTATTTTTGGGGGCTCCAAAATCACTGCAGATAGTGACTGCAGCCATGAAATTAAAAGACACTTATTCCTTGGAAGGAAAGTTATGACCAACCTAGATAGCATATTCAAAAGCAGAGACATTACTTTGCCAACAAAGGTCCGTCTAGTCAAGGCTATGGTTTTTCCAGTGGTCATGTATGGATGTGAGATTTGGACTGTGAAGAAAATTAAGCGCCAAAGAATTGATGCTTTTGAACTGTGGTGTTGGAGAAGAGTCTTGAGAGTCCCTTGGACTGCAAGGACATCCAACCAGTCCATTCTGAAGGAGATCAGTCCTGGGTGTCCTTTGGAAGGAATGATGCTGAAGCTGAAACTCCAGTACTTTGGCCACCTCATGCGAAGAGTTGACTCACTGGAAAAGACTCTGATTCTGAGAGGGACTGGGGGCAGGAGGAGAACGGGATGACAGAGGATGAGATGGCTGGATGGCATCACCGACTCGATGGACGTGAGTTTGAGTGAACTCCGGGAGCTGGTGATGGACAGGGATGCTTGGCGTGCTGCGATTCGTGGGGTCACAAGGAGTAAGACACGACTGAGTGACTGAACTGAACTGACCAGAACAGAGCTGCATGTCTGAATCTCATGCATGAAGACAGTAAACATGAGTTACTCTGCTGGTGAGCAGAACTGGCTGTATAACTCAGCATCCTCTATCCAGCTTCATTGTTCCTGACATGCTATTGAATGTGTACTGATTCGTCCAGTGAGAAAACTGCACTAAAACTAAAGGGAACTTCTGAGATCAGTGAGAAAAGTGAAAAGTGATTAAAAAGGCCTGGGATGGTGACACAATATCTTATAGGATATTTTAGAAATTTTATAGGAAATTTTATAGGAAAGTGTAGAAATTTTATAGAAATTTTATAGGAAAGTGACAATTTCTGAGAAAATAATTATGAACAACTACATCAATGAATAACGAACCTTTAAAAGGGAAATAAAACACTAGGGTGGTATTTAGGGGTTCCCAAAGAGAACTTATCTCTGTTAAACATCAAAGATTTACATACTAAATGATATAGTTCATGGTTCTAATATTTGTAGTCTTCTGTATATATTTATATTTGACTCATATGTATGGATTTCCTATACTAACTTGATTCACTTTAGGGATCACTTCATTCCTGGTGAAGGGTCTGCTGAATGCTGACCAAATACCCACCAGTCAAGGACACTTCAAGCTAATAAAATTTCCACAGAACCTGAGACATCTTTCTGAGACAAGGATCTTAGCCTCTTTAATCCAAAGTATCACATACCAAAAAGAAAGGCAGAAAGGAACTGCAAGAAATGGAGGGAAATCGCTATCAAACAGGTTTCTGTTTTGAAATGTGAAAATGACATTGGAGACCAGAAGCTGCCAGAAAAGACTGGAGTTGTCTACCGCTCCTCTCAAGACTCTAAATGCTAAACTGCTCATTCCTGTGGGCACAACACTTGTTCAACCCTGAGAACAGACAGGCTAAACCCCGTTTTAATGGACTGGCATATTTCTGGCCTGTCTTCCATGGGATTTTAAATTTTAACGTCTCCAGCCACATGATTACACACACACACACACACACACACACACACTTAAGAGTCTACGTTATAGGACAGCTTAGCACAGTTGATATTACCTGATAGTCTGCCGCCCTTGACAGCTGCTGGTTTGCTTGCTGGACGTGCACCTCAGCATTTTCCACGTTGGCTTCTATGCTATCTTTAAAATAAAACACACACAAAAAAATGTTAAACAGGTGCTGATGTGCTAGTAATAGAGCTGCACTAATCACCTAATTTTATTCATGGTTAAGATTAAATACATTCATTATTCAAAGGTTTACATGTGTACAGCTGAATTTTCTTTTAGCAATTATATTTCTCAGGTGCCTCAAACAATACAGAAACAATGTGAAGAAAATGAACTTGATTATCTTCATTACAGCGTACTCCAGTTCTACCTGGTAAATCCCAAAAGTACTGTCACTGAGTTTGCATTCTGTGGTGGCCAACTCAGTACCAAGCAAAGCATTCTGAACTTTGGTTCAGGGGATACAGGGAGACCTGAAAACCGTCATCTGCTCAGTGGCCAGCATCAACCTCCTTCTGTGCCGGAAACCCAGGCTCCCTGAGAGTCCCCACAGGCTTCTCAAGTGGTGACAGGTTCCCTTCCTCCCCTCCTCCACTGAGGGCAGAACGTCCTACATCTGTAGGACGGATGACTGCTGTCTCCTCCTCCTCCCTGCCGACTTTCAGAGCTCACGCCTACCTCTCTCACTCTGCAGTGCAGCAGGCATCCTGAGATGTCTTTCTTCTTTTTCCTTGAATGTTTTACTCCCTGCTCCACTGATGTTCTCTTCATTGCTTCTACTATTATCCATATTGGTGATCTCAATGTCCAACTGCTGACCCTCAAATACCCAGGCCTCTCAATTCTTTGAACACAGATTTTTTTCATCAACTTTGCCTGTGATGCTTTCTGAGCCATCTATTTCCATGGTCATGTTCCAAACCTGTCATTACCAGCAACTGCAGCTTCTCTATAATCTCCGTTCCAGGTCTCACTCTCTGATGACCACCTGCTACCTTGAGAGTTCTCTCCTTCTGAGACCCCAGCTTTAATGATCCTACCCCTTTGTCATGGCCCCTTAAATACTTCATGTCCTCACTTCCCTCTTCCTTACCTTTTACTCCATGGACAGTCATTTGCCACTGCTTTCTTGCACTCATCGTCAGCCCTCTTCCCCCCTACTGCAGTCACACTTAGGTGACAAAACCCCAACCTATCCTGTGCAATTGTATGGGGTACAAAAAAGTCATCGGGGCTGACTTATTTCACTTTAAATTCTTGACTGCAGAGCACTCTTGCCCCATCTCCCCAGCTCCTGAAAGATTAAGTCACACTTTCTCCTCTAACTTCCCATGCATCCTCACTCACTGTCATTCTCCACCAGGGGCCCTATTTCTAGATCACTGAGACAACAGGAACAATCAGAAGACACTTCCACAATCTCCTCTGACCCTACCCACTAACACATGCAACCACCTCTGTGCTCAGACTTCTCTCCCATGGTTGTGGGGGACCCATCTGTGCTCAGTGAGAGCCAACCCCTCCGTGCGTGCATTTTATCCCAATTCCTGCTGCCTAGCTCAACGACCTCAGGCCAGCAGTTGCTTCCCTCTCACTATCAACACTTCTTTCTCATCAATCCTATTGCTGTTATCTTAAACACAAACCAACCCTCAAATCTCTTATTGATGCCACATCCACTGGCAGTTAGGACCTCATTGACAGAAAAAGCAATCTCCATTTGCTGTCTCCGGTCACTCTCCTCCCAGCCTCTTTGGAACCTACTTTATCATGCTTTTACCTGCACTATTTTACCAGCACAGCTCTCATCTGAGGTCATCCATGCCCTACATGTTGTTGAATTCAGCAGTCAGCTGTTAATCCTCAGCTTACCTAACCCAACAGCAGCATCAGAGAGAGCAGATGGGTCATCACCCTGAAATGCTTCCTCCACACCATCCTAAAACTGTACACTCACGTGGTTTTCACCGGTTATTCTTTCTTGGTCATTTTTGTTGGTTCCTCCTTGGCTTTCTAGCCTCTAAATCAGAGATTGACAAACTTTTTCTTTGTGCCAGATAATAAATACTTTAAGCTTTGCAGTTCATTCTTATGGTTTCTGTCATAAATACTCGACTATGCCTCTGTTGTACAAAATCTGCTGTAGATAACACACAAATGAATGGATGCAGTTTGCTGACTGTGCTCTAAATATTTATAAATCCTTAGAACCTCCTCTTGCTCAGTCGTGTCACACTCTTTGTGACCCCAAGGACTGTAGCCTGCCAGTCTCCTTTGTCCATGGAATTCTCTAGGCAAGAATACCAGAGTGGGTTGTCATTCCCTTCTCCAGGGGATCTTCCCAACCCAGGGATCAAACCCAGGTCTCCTACATTGCAGGCAGACTCTTTACTGAACCACCAGGGAAGCCCCTCTCTTCTCTATCTCAACTTATTTCCCAGGTGATCTTACCTAATCTCATGGCTTTAAATATCATCTATGTGCAGATAATACCCAGATTTAAGACCCCAGTCCAGACACTTCCACTTTACCTCACATTCGCAACCTCTGTTCTCACCTCCCCTTTACCTCATGTTCTCAACCTCTGTTCTTAACCCAACAGTCCAAGTGAGTCTCTTAAAACCGAAGTCAGATGATTACGCCCTTCTGCTCACATCTTCCTGTGGCTTCTCCTCTATTAATACAAAAACTGTTCTTATGATGGCTCAGCGGCCTATGTGATCTGGTCCCCTGTGACTTTGGACACTGCCTCCATCCTCCTTGTGCTCACTCCATTCACTTAAAATGTCAGGCATGCTTCTGCCAGAGGCCAGGGCACCTGCTATTCCCTCTGCGTGGACCCTCTTCTCCCGCTGGCTTCTTACTTCCATGAAGTCCTCACTGAAATGTCACCTGCCCTTACTGACTCCACACTGAAAAGCAGCACCTTCCCCACTACCTGCAGTCCCACCCCAATCTGGCCTTATTCTCCCTATAAGCACTTATCAACACTTACTTTTCTTTCTGTTGTAACTGTCTCTCTCCTCCAATTAGATTATAATATCTTTTATTTGTTGTTTAATTTCAGCTGAATCCTCAATGCCTAGATTTATGCCTGAATGTAGTCGGCACTCAATAAATATTTATTGGATGAATGAATGGTTTCTTAAGTTTTACCCTGTGATCTACTGGGACTACAGAAGAGGATAAGAATAGAAAAATAATAATTAAACTATAGGTCCAAGTATTTAAACTACACCAAATTCAGAAAACATATTAAATATATCTTTAGTATACTCACAAATATCTTCATACTTAAAAATGATAAAGAAGATCAGAATCATGATCAACGCTCATAATTATATCCTATATGAATTACGATTACATTTAAAATTTAAAGGAAGTCTTACAGAGTTTTTAAAAAAGAATTAAAAAAAAATTCTCAGTAACTAAGTAATACTACTACATTAATACGCCAAAAAGGTTATGAGAATGAATGTTTAGGCAAATGGCTACTTATCCCCTCTACTTGAGAAGAGAGGACAGTGTGCACTTTATGAAAAGACATTTTCCCCAAAGTCTTGGTGTGATGAGAATTAAAATGGGATAAGACAGAAACCAGAGGTCCTGGGAATGAGCTAGGATGATGTTACATGGAACCTTCCATGATGTCAGTAGCAGCAGAACCTGATTAAATTTGGGACTTCTTAAATACATGAAATCGGTCATTTCAACCAGTAGGAGCCAAAAATGAGATCTGTTTTCGATAATGCCAAGGGTGGTGCTTTGTCTGTTGCAGACACGGTGGTTTTGACTCCAGGAGGACCCGACGAGAGAAAAGGAGGAAGTTAACTCTGAGAAGTTACACACGGAAACTGCATGTGGCCCACTTCCACCTCATGACACTTCACACGTAGGCCTTACCTATTACATCTCCTTGCTCATGAATCATCATTCCCAAATCTTTAAATATTTCATTAATATCCATAATATCAGCCTAAGAGAAAAAAAGTACGTATTATTGTAATCAGAAATTCAGTCCCCAATCCACAAAGGGGGAAAATTTTTACAAAACCCAAACCATTACTCATACCTAGGTGAGCATGCATCTGGACTTAATAACATACATTTTGGGCACATGAGAAAACTATTTGACTATAGGCAATCCCAAGTAAGTAGACTTTGAATTAACAGTAACCAGTTCTCTAAAACAAGTCTGTAATGTTAAAAATATCAAGTGATTTGGAATGGAAATGAACGATCTATGTAATAGAGAAGGATGGTGCGTTATTGAATTTACACCATGCAGTTTGATTAGTCTTGTTATGACAAGCAGTATTTCCTCAAAAACACTGAAAATATTCTAGTAAAAATTTATGTGTCAATTTGACACTCAAGACTGTGCTGGGTCTTTGTTGTGGCAAGTGGGCTTAATTTCCTCACAGTATGTGAGATCTTAGTTCTCTGACGAGAGACTGAACCTACGTTCCCTGCATTGGAAGGTGGATTCTTTTTTTTTTTTGGAAGGTGGATTCTTAACCACTGGACTACCAGGGAAGTCTCTCAATTTGACACTTTAAAAGAATAAAACATGAGGTGTAAATTCAAATTCTCAAATTAATAAACTTGAATATGCAATGTAATAGTGATGGGTAAATAAGTTATAAATTTAATTTTCTTTAATATATAACTATTATTTTGCCTGATTAAAGAGTAACATGTAAATACTTTATTCAGGAAGAGTGGGGTGATTTACACATTCATCCTAGAACTTAGTTTTCTCATCTGTAAAATGGGGAGTGACAGTGACACAGTTAAGTTACTTTTATGAAAACTAAATGAGACAACACAAACAATTTATCATATAGTGCTTGGTGGATGGAATCCATCAATAAATGGTAGCTACTGTTAGCTATTATCAGGCCACTTTCCAGGGAACAGGTACGTTCCCTATGAACTAAGGCTATAAACCTTTTAGCCCTTTTCAATATCCTACATGTACTAAAGGGAAATAAAATACGTTTAAAGCCCTTGGAAGAAATCTTATTCATGCAGGTGTGATGTGTACTATGTGCCATGGAAGCCATCCAGACCCTCTGAACAGAACTTTATCACTAGACTGATATTCTTCTCAATGCTCAGGTGCCTTGAGATGACTTAACAGAATTTAAAAAAAAAAAAGAAAGAAAATTTGGATGGAGCGAAGTATATTTTTTCATCCTAGCACCATTTCTAAAGAGATTACTCTTTTTAAAAGCAATGATTCTAACTTATATGAGAAATGCCACCGAACTGATATTTATTTAGTTTTCTTTCCTGACCCATCTCCCAGCATCACCGAAGCATTTTGAGAAGAAACTCACTAAGTGAGGCAGTGCAGTTCTACAATGCAAAGCTTACTTCGAGTTGTCTGATAGAAGACTCTCTCTCCTGAATAAGGCGCAGGTCGTCCTCTGTAATTTCTTCATCCTGCAACTGAGCTTGAGGCTGAGTTTGGCTATTAAAAAGAAAGGAATATGTAAAAAAAGAAAAACCAGTATGGAAACAAGGGGGCTTCCTTCTTATTGCAGAAATACTTATTGAATAGAACATTTTTGCTTCAAAGTCACAGAATTGCTGACTTAAATTCTAAAAGTATAACAGAAATGTTAACCAAATTTTATTCATTTTCATTTCAATGATTTTTTTTGGAGTTATTAATTAATTATCGGAAGCTATTACATCTGGCAAGTGAGTATTTCTTCTTGGTTGACTTAAACCTCACACATGGGAATAATCTATATCAAAAATAATCTTAATCAAAAATTAAGTCAATAATATTTATCTGGATAAATAACTAAAGAGTATTATTACTATACTGGACTATTTTTATATATTTTATAATAATTATTTAAAAAATTTTTCAAATGTATTGTTTTCTATTAATAACTAACTTAGGAATCATGATATAATATACTGAAAACTAATTTTGCCCAAGACCATGATGTAAAAAACAAATATGAAAAATTATCTTTTACTCTGTATACTGTTTTATACTTCTTACCTTTCCCAGGATACAAGATTCCTTTCTTTTGAGCTCTCCTCAGGAAAACCACCCTGAATAATTTAGTAACAGAATGGATTGAGACGGCACAAAGGAAAAGCACACAGCATTCATATTTTCCTTTAGGATAATTTAAACTGATTTATGTAGACACTGGAGTATAGGTTTAAGAAAAGAGAAAAGTTCTTGTTCTAATATCTTAAGTCAATTACTTCAAGTAATAATAAAACTATACCCTAAGCTGACATGGAAGCAATTCATTAAATATTCTCAAGAGCCAAATAATGAATATTATTTGATTAAAACAGAATGTAGCTTTGGAACCTCTACATTAAGGAACAAGGAAACACTTATGATAGTTTCCAGGGAGATTTAAAATTAAATCAAAATTCCACTCTAATTTATTCTTCCATTTATCTTCTCCAGGTCTAAGTTCATTTTTAATATTCACACAATATATTCACTCTGTTCATTTCAAATCATCTTCATATAACCCAGGAGTAAAGAGTCTTCTACTCCAGCAGGAATACAAAGTAACAGCCTCAGGTGCAAATCAGGATTTGATTCCTAATCTTCTCTGACAGAACGTTTCCGTATTTTTACATAATCTGTAATCTTTTGTTCCATGACATGGACAGAATAACCACAAGTGACAAGCAAAGTCACTCAGTCGTGTCCGACTCTTTGCGACCCCATGGACTGTAGTCTACCAGGCTCCTCTGTCCATGGGATTTTCCAGGCAAGAATACTGGAGTGGGGTGCCACTTCCTTCTCCAGGAGATCTTCCCGACCCAGGGATTGAACCCGGGTCTCCCGCATTGTAGGCAGACGCTTTACCATCTGAGCCACCAATAATACGCAATTATCATCCTTTTAAAAACTGAGCAGAAAACTCCTGAAAATAAATATTCAACACCGATTTCCAAGATATTCACAGGACTTTAAGACTCAAAATACATGCCATGTAGTTTTTTTACATGATCCCTGGGGAATACCGTGTTCATTTTTACAATGCTGCTTTAAATACTTACAGATACTCTGGAGCTGGCTCTTACTCGAGCAACAAATTCTTTCTCTCTCTCGGCAGCCTGCCTCTGCACTTTCTGAAAGTTTGTCAGCGATGCTGTGAATTCAGCCACTAAGCGATCCTTCTGTATTTTCCTTTGACGCTAGAGGAGAGGTGGGGAAAAGAAACCTGCTAGAATCAAGCTGTGAAGTTCTATAGAATTTGCAAAAGCTATTTTGCTAGTAGCTGGCTCTTTATTTAATTTTGAAAATTTCACTCACTCTATTACAGAGCCTTATTGATTAACACTCAATAACATTTTGCTCAAGTTGCTAATGTGTTCGAACACTGTGCATATTTATCTTGAGGCAAAGGCCCATAATGTTGGACTTTTCAACTCAAGTTTTCATCCTAAAAACTAGGCCACGCTTTTGAAGTAATTCCTCTTCTTCTTTATTTTAATGGAAATAAAACCTTTGATTCACCTAAGTAATAACTTCCACTAAGCAGGGTAATAAAAACATGTGCCCCTAGGAAACCTCACATCTTGAATGAGCATGCATGTTGTATGAAGTCAGTCCTGGAAGGCCAGGAAACAATTAGTCAGGAAGCATTTTCTGAGCACTTACTTAATTATGGGTCAGGACAACTGCATGGAAATAATTTTTGCTTTACTGAACCACAGGATACTACCTGGGCAATTAAATACAGTTTTGTGTTCTCTGAACTAATCTCAAATAGATTTTTCCACCCTTGATTTCCTTTCTAGTACAACAGTTCAAAGATCCTACAAGGCATTTGATTCATTTCACATTCAGTACATCAACAGTGTGTCTTAAAGCTTCATACCTGGTCACTGGGGGTGGTGGGCAGAGATCCAAACTCTTTAATGTACTTATCTGTTTCTTTGGCAAGCTGGTTTGTATACTGCTGCTTCTGCTGGCTAAAGTGAGAAAACACACATCACAGTCAAAGAACTAAGGTATTTCTTGAAGCTATAACTGTGCCACTTGATTCAACCCTGATGAACAGTTTTAGAAAAATCACTCTTTTTAGAGACTGGCTCAAATTTTCTCTATGAAAACAAAGTTCTCAGGTTCTATAAATATTGAGTAAATACTATGTGGAAGGTGCTTTACTCACATATGGAGATAACCAAGCTTTGAGAAATAAATATCAGCAGCTATTTAGAAAAGATGACTAAAGCCAACGCAAGATTGTAAAATGTCTGATGTTTGAGATCTGGGGGATGTGGGAGCCTTAAAACTCTGTCCAGTTCTCAGGGTACAGCCAGCCTCTCTTATTTCTCTACCTGAGTATTTATATCCTATAGATACTTTAGTAAAAAAAAAAAAAAAAAAAAGAGCAGAAGTTACAATGAATAATAGTACAAATTTACTATTATTTATGTTAACCATAGGAAAAAAAGATGATAGCACTTCTCTGTAAAAAAAAACCGAACACAGTGAAAGAGGTTAACTAGCTTATAAAGTGAAAAGTAAGATCTATAACTAAAGAAGTTGACATTTTAAAAAAGCTTGTATTCATGTGATGTTTCACAGGTCACAACATCAGTACCTCTCATATATATTATCTCTCATTTTATTTATTTATTTTTTGGGGTTTTATTTTTTTTTTTGCTTTTTTAAAAAAATTAATTTATTTTTTATTGAACAATAATTGCTTTACAGAATTTTGCTGTTTTCTGTAAAACCTTAACACGAATCAGCCATAGGTATACATATATCCCCTCCCTTTTGAACCTCCCCCCCCTTCTCCCTCATCTCACCCCTCTAGGTTGATACAGAGCCCCTGTTTGAGTTTCCTGTGTATTGGTCACACTTTGGGTCCTTTAAAATAATGAGAAACTATATGATAATATCGGAGAAGGCAATGGCAACCCACTCCAGTACTCTTGCCTGGAAAATCCTATGGACCTGGAGGAGCCTGATGGGCTGCAGTCCATGCAGTCACGAAGAATCAGACATGACTGAGTGACTTCACTTTCACTTTTCACTTTCATGCGTTGGAGAAGGAAATGGCAACCCACTCCAGTGTTCTTGCCTGGAGAATCCCAGGGACGGGGGAGCCTGGTGGGCTGCCGTCTATGGGGGTCGCACAGAGTCGGACACGACTGAAGCGACTTAGCAGCAGCAGCATATGATAATATCTTTTAGTATATAGATATCTATATTTGACTGATGAGGAATTATACTGCACTTATATATGTTTACCAAATGCCCTATCTTTATACATCTTTTATAAATCTTTATGAAAAGTAATATAATTAAAATTATAAAAAGAAGACTTTAATGATGTCTACATATTCAGAATCTCCACTCTTAACCTTAGCAAAATATTGTTAACTATTAAGAATTATGGCTTCTGTTCTACTTTATTTTAATAAATGATGGTTTATTATTTAGATTTGGGACATGTTTATCCCTCTGATATCTATCCACTGCAGAAAAATGCAATATAAATTATAAGACAACTGTAAATTCCTCAAACTGTACTTCACAAAAAATATGAATTATTATTACCTATCTTTTAATTTCTTCCTTTTTGCAACTTTTCCTTCTGTAGCTAATGTTTGGCATTTCATTTACTACATATATACTACTTGAAATTTGTAGCTGGCAATAGTGCTAAATTGACATATAAAATGATTCAGGTTTAGAGTAATGTTGGGCAAACCATCAAACCCCAAACAGAAATGTTTTCCTTATAAGTAAAATGGAAATAGTTCTTTTGATCTATCTAGCTCACTGCGATTTTGTAAGGTACAGATGAGAAAAGGTGTAAAAACACACTGTAAAATCTGTAACACCACAAAGTATTGTTGCTGTTGTTCTACAGCATATTAATTTACTCAAATATGTAAGTACATTACTTGATTATATCTTTTATTTTTTAAACAGAGGCTAATGCTTTCTGAAATTCAAGGATGTAAAGATAAACTTTTGGGGAGCATAGTTCATACTGGATGTGCAATGAAATCCAAGTGAAATAAATAAAAATCATCACAGGGACTGTTAGCTATGAGAAGTGACTCACACAAGGGGAAGCTTAGAGTACTGTTTTTCTAAAGCCATCAAAAACAACCTATTAAAAAGTATTAGGTAACCAAAGAAATTCTGCTTTGATAGAGAAAGCCAGATCTTTAAAATAAAGGAAAAGAGCTGCCCACTTTGGACAGGGAAAAACTTACACAAAATCTGAGTACAAATGAGGCAGCAGAAAAACCTTATTAATTTTTCATTGTTTTCTCCAATAAATATAACACTGCTGCTGCTGCTGCTGCTAAGTCACTTCAGTCGTGTCCGACTCTGTGCGACCCCATAGACGGCAGCCCACCAGGCTCTGCCATCCCTGGGATTCTCCAGGCAAGAACACTGGAGTGTGTTGCCGTTGCCTTCTCCATTGTGTGAAAGTGAAAAGTGAAAGTGAAGTCGCTCAGTCTCATCCAACTCGTAGCGACCCCATGGACTGCAGCCTACCAGGCTCCTCCATCCATGGGATTTTCCAGGCAAGAGTACTGGAGTGGGGTGCCATTGCCTTCTCCGAAATATAACACTACACACTATCAAATGAACATAACAATAGGTGGTTTCCCCTCTTTATTTATTTTCTTTTGATGTTTAACTAAATACTTACAGCTGTTGCCTCAATTCAGGTGAATCTTGAGGTGTTCCAAGTTGATTCAGGGTCCTCTGTATTTCCGCAGCTATTATGATAGAAAGTAAATGTATAGTAATTATTACAAATGTTAGGCCATTAGAAATTAACACAAACAATGGGACAGTTAGAAAAAGACAGGAAAAACAAAGGGATAAATATAGAAAATATTAGTTGAGAAAAAAAATCAATGACTTATTCAAACATAATTAGTGACAATGTATTGTGTGGGTACCTTAACGTGTGAAACTGTAACTATGATCCAAAAATGTTATCTTCTTCCCTATTCCATCAGCACATTTGGTACAATGGCACATGGACTGTCATGTAAATTCTACTGGCACAAAAATTGTGAGGAAAATATGATTCACTGGGATATAAAGTGAATGAATTATGGTTAATAAACGACGGAGGAATAACAAAATTAGAATAACCATTTTTCAACTGTCTACGTAATAAGTAATTCAAGCAAGAATCAAAGGATGCTAAAACCATGAGAATACTCACATGACCTCAAATTATCATCACATATGTGTCATTAACTTGGGCTAACTTTATAGAGGATTAATCTGTTGCTTGAAACAAATGACCAAATTTAGGATCACCAGTCGTACAAACTAGCATTATGAGCCTCCTGACACGATGCAACCAGAAAGTCACAAAATGACCTATGTATTTTTCTTGCCAAAATATTTAACTGGAATCTATGTGCAACTGAGCACACATCACACACAATCATGAGAAAGAAATCAGACCAATCTAGATTATGTGATAATCTTCACAATAACTGATCTGTACTTCTTAAAATATCAATGTCACAAAAGAAAAAAAAATATGTAAAAGCAGGAAAGCTTTCTAAATTAAAAACACAAAATACTTTCTAAATTAAAAACATAAAATACTAAAACACCCAGTATACAATTTTTGACTGTCTTCTGATTCAGGAAAAAAGAAAAAAACCTACAAAAACTATTTTTAAAAAGTTATAGAGACAACTAGAGAAACTTGAATTGAATCTGGAGAGAGAAAGACTAAACAAAAATTGAAAAATGTCAGCAACTGGTGAACCCAGGTAAAGTGTATATAAAAAGATCACTGTACTATACTTCTACTCTTCTGTAGGTTTTAAATATTTCATGCTAAGTTCACCATTCAGAAGTCTACCACTGTAATAATAGTAATTTTTTAAAAAAGGCTCTTTACAAAGGGGAAGGTTCTCGTTTTATGTATTTATGTACACAAATAAAATGGCAAGCAGAGATAAGTTGAAAATCCATCTCAAAGTAAAGCACTTTCACATTTCCAAGAACTAGGGAAAAATGATCCAACCCATCCATTCTTTTTCATTTAAAAGAAGTCATTTATTTATATAGCTTAAATGCTTTTAAAAAAGTCATTGTTTATTTATGGGATCAAGGGAATGATTGTATTCCAAAACACAGGATTACTTTTGTTCACTCAGGATGATGTAATGAATATTGCTTTCAAGTCAAAGATGGAAAATATAAATACTGGAGAGGAAATATATAGCAACTGTTAACCACTCAGCTAGTTACAAAGGAATTTCTTTTTGTTTTTTGGGGGGGTAATAGACATTTTCCTTTGTAAGGTGAGAAACTTTGCTGTTTTAAACTTATGGCTGCTTTGTACAATAAGTTATATATTTCCTTTTCAACCTCAGCAGATTCTTCTAGGCTACCTCTATCCTAAAAAATAGAAAACAAGAGGAGTATGCTTTCAGCTGGATGGGGTGGGCGGCAAGCCTTCCACGTCTTATCTTAGGGTTGTACACCCTCTTTATCACTGTACAAGTCAGGTGTTAAGATTATTGAGCCTTTCCTCCTCCAGGACACTACACAAGTCCAGTACACTCCTTACATGTGCTTTTAAAATCTGCCAAGTGAGAAGCCACATGTTCTCTTAGGTGCCTTGGAAGCATGGAAGTATGCCAGCAGACAGAAGATAAATTAATGCAGAAACCTGTTTCCTTGGTGAAGAATCTTGGCCCATTGATCCGTATGGATCACTGATACACTCCTGCAGAGTAAATGACAAATTGCTTTTCTTTGCAACCTCAAAAACAAATGGGAAAATACGGCTTAGTGAGACTTTTTATGTGGCTCCAATCCATTCTACTGAATGCCCTAAAAGGTTGCTGGCTTTGGCTTCAACTCCCCAACAGAAAAGGCTATCCTTCTAGTTCAAGTGGTGGCACAAGCAGTTCTACAACTTGGCTTCAATGACCTGCTTGATCCAATGGTAACTCCAGAACCTGTGGAATTTCAGGGTTTTGTATAATAAACTAGTGGCAAGGTCCACTAGGAAAAAAAACAACAGAAGTCCCTTAGATTCATTGAGCAAAATGATGCTCTTTGTCAAGCCAATATTACCCTTTTGTGGAATAGTTCTAGTCTTACTACTGATTCTCGGCTAAAAAGTAAACAGTGATATACTAGGTGACCCAGTGACTGGAGTTGCCTGCTACATATTAGGTGTTATGTTATCTTGTTGACAGGTTCTTGCTTGGTGGCTCAGACAGTAAAGAATCTGCCTGCAATGCAAGAGACCTGGGTTCGACTCCTGGGTCAGGAAGATCCCCTGGAGGAAGACATGGCTACCCACTCCAGTATTTTCGCCTAGAGAATTCCAAGGACAGAGGAGCGTGGTGGGTTACAGTCTGTGGGGTTGCAAACAGTCAGGCACGACTGAGTGACAAACACTTTCACTGTCTTGTTGATGTATCTCTTTCTAGATTTTGTATGTTAGTCAACCTGTCTCTCACTCCAACTTCTGCAGTACTTGTTCAATGGAATAAACAACCAGGAATGGTTTAAGAATGAAAAACTACATACAGGCTTGCCAACATGGGCTTCCCCTTCTTCAGATTAACATGATTACTGACAATGCCATGTACCAGTTTGCAGCCAACAGCAATCAAAAGTAAATATACAATATGGCACCATTCTTGGGGGTTATGAGCCCGTCACCCAGCGGCAAGACGATTAGAGCCCTTCCATCTTGGTGGAGGTGGAATTTTATATTGACTGAAAGAGCAGCACTATGGATTTTATACTGCTTCTTCTACTGCCCTCCCCCCATGATCCCACCGGCTTCTGAATCCATGTATCAATCACAATCATTCTACCCACCAGTGCTCCTGATGAAGATACTCAATTTAACAGAGGGGGGAAAAGAAAAAAAAAAAAATATATATATATATATATAAAACACAGCTTCCAAAGACCAAGAATTCCTTGGTCTGCCAGTACTCCTTTATCTGGAAGCTGCTGGATTTCTAGAATGTCTAATGGCCTTTTGAAGACCCAATTATGGTGTCACCTGAGAGACAGTATCTTGGGAAGCTGAAATGCAATCCCACGGGACCTTTATGCTCGCAAAGACCCACCATTCTCTGATGCTGCTTCACCTATATCCACAAAAAAAACCCTCAGATTTAGGACCTAAAGTGCGAAAGTGAAGAGAAATAGTTCACATTTACATCTAATTACCCATTTGCAAACTTTCTTCCATCACTTGAAATGATTGAGAGACAATATTCAAGTAAGGAGTGTAACCTGAGTGGAAGCTGAGACTACATGGGGCCACTTGGGGCCAGCGTAGCACAATGTCCACTGAGGTCATTATCAAGGGGAAGTAAAAGTGTGCCCAGGGCAAAGTCAGAGGGAGACGTGTAAACAAACCTTGGGAAATGAGCTGGAGGGAACTAGCTAATACTGCCGTCTTCAATCAGAAAAGTTAGTATGATCTAACACGTAAACAGGAGCAACAAGGATCCGGGTTTGAAAGTCTGGGTTACTCCACAGCCGAGGTACAAAAAGAAGGTAAAAGGAACATGGAATAGCCATCCAGGAGAAAAGGACTAATAGAAACTGCAGCCTTGTTTCCAGCCACTAAGCGGCAGACTACAGCACGTGCCAATATTCTGTTCCTTGCTCTGTAATGTAGATATTTTAACTATTTGTTTCCTTCCCTATCTCTATTCTCCACTGTATTATAGGGGCATGTTGTTAGCAGTTACACTGAAACTCTGGTCCACAGACTAAGGAAATACTGTGACCCCCCATCTTGCTAAATCAGAGGAGGCATAGACTGGAAATCACCAAACAGACCTGGCACTGGAAGCAGGAAACAGATGTGTCTTGGTTCCACCTGGCAGTGGAGATGGGAGAGGAGTTGGGGTTGTATGAGCAATAGCAGTACCATGCTAAATGGGGCTCTTTAACTTTTTCAAGCTTAAATATGAAAAAAAAGGAGAAATCTGTTCAGTATAGAAAACAAAAGAGATGAATTATAATGGATATTTTTGGCCATCTGATACCCCAAATTCTTATGACACTGGATCTTCTTGGTTTATAATATCACCACTGGGAAGTATCATTACAGAACCAGTCCTTAGGGGGAACAAACTGAACAGTTTAGTCACAAAACCATTCTGAGTCCTTGAGCATTGCTGACCTCCATTATGAGTAATGCAGGTGATTAATAATGACAGAGTCCCAGCAACAATCACAAGAAAAGAAAGACCAGACTCATAAAACTAGCTTGCTGCTAAGTCACTTCAGTCGTGTCCCACTCTGTGCGACCCCATAGACGGCAACCCACCAGGCTCCACCGTCCCTGGGATTCTCCAGGCAAGAACACTGGAGTGGGTTGCCATTTCCTTCTCCAATGCATGAAAGTGAAAAGTGAAAGTGAAGTCGCTCAGTCGTGTCCGACCCTCAGCGACCCCATGGACTGCAGCCTACCAGGCTCCTCCGCCCATGGGATTTTCCAGGCAAGAGTACTGGAGTGGGGTGCCATTGCCTTCTCCGAAAACTAGCTTAGCTACTTATACTTAAACCTAGACTGACTTAATGCTATTGAGGTTCCATAAATACCAAAGTTGCTTACAAGTCAAATGCTTTAGCTGACAACTTTCTTTTCACTCTAAAACAATAATTTGAATAACATAGTATCTCATAAAATGAAGTTTCTTAGAAAGGCAACCATTCAGCTTTGCCTAATAGAGTGCATTTAATTAACTGAGTGTTCGATGTTTTTCATGAATGCAAATGTAAAACAAGGCCTCCTACACTCAAGCAGTATGCAATCTAGAAAAGGAGGGAAAAAAGTATCAATACATAGTATAAATGCTCTCATAATGTTTCAAACAAGGACCTATGTATAGGCATTCTACTGAAGGACAATCCAAAAAGCCTTAATGGAGGAGGCATTTGTATTATTTTTGAAGTGCAAGATACCAGACACTTTACTTTGGAGATTCGAACCTCGATATCATACTTAAGACATAACTTGATATTCAGATTATCAACTGGTTCCCCCAACCACAAGGGTAAATAAACTCCTAAAAGAAAGAACTAGGCATTCACTGTTCATTATCAGATCTCATTATCAGTGTCTCTTGACACTCAATGAATATTTTTAAACTGAGCCACAAAACAGCATCAGAAAGACTGAATCTTATATAATAAGTCTTATGTATTTCTAAAACACAAGGCATATATAAGAAAAAAGTTAAGAGAGGTAGGTATGTCCCTTTATTATTTATTCATTCAACATGGTCTGGGTACCTACTATCCACCAGGATTTCTGGACATCGACAGTCATTCCTGCTTCTTTAATCTGTACAGCTCTAAACTTGAGGAGCAGGCTTCCTAGGTGCTACATTGGTGAAGGATTCACCTGCCAATGCAGGAGACGCACGAAATGCAGGTTTGATCCCCGGGTGGGGAAGATCCCCTGGAGGAGAAAATGGCAACAGGCTCCATTATTCTTGTCTGGAAAATTCTATGGGCAGAGGAGCCTGGCAAGCTACAGTCTATGGGGTTGCAAAGAGTCAGACACAACTGAGTGACTAAGCACACAAACTTGAGGAACAAGTGAAGGTATCATCTGATCAGGTGATGAAGAGCCTATGGAAACACACATCTGAAGTTACTGAATCAAATTTAGGAGAAACATTATATGGTATTAGTTCAATTTTATTACACACATGAAGTTGAAAACCAGACAGAATAACTGATTTGTTCAAGAAACTATGGCTATTTTTAAGTAGAAGAGTTAGGATTAGAATGTAGACATCTTAGTTTCTAAAACAGTATTTTTCAGAGCACTAAAAGGGCTAAGAGTAAAAGACTTTTAAAAAAGATTATTTCATAATGCAGGTATGATAGCTGCCAAAGCAAAGAAAGGAAAAATAAGTGTGCAAAATTGGAGGAATTGAGCTGAGACGCTTTGGTGTTTCAAGTGGTGTTCGAAGTACATTTCAAGGCCTCCCATGGACCACAAGGAGCCTTCTGCCCTGCTGAAGCTGATGAGGAAATAAACACCTGTCCTTTCTTCAGGCCGTATGAGCAAGATTCCATAGACATCACATTACCTAACACCAGCATCACCCTCTTACATCAGTGTCAGGCATATATGGCCTGTGGGGGCTTTCAGCCTCCTTTGATACAGCCCTCCAGCTAACAATGGTTGTTACATTTTGAAAAGGTTAACAAAAACCAAAACAACCATGATGAATACACAAGAGACCATATGTGTGTTGCAAAGCCTAAAATGTTTACTATTTGGCCATTTATAGTAAAAATAGGCTGATCCTTGTCCTAAATTAGTAAAAACTACTAAAATTTTGTAATCATAACTGAGTTCAGTATGGTACTTGAGTGTACTAAGTACACACTATGTTACTAAGTCTATTTCACACAAAATTGAGCAGTGCTGCAAGTCTTCCACTGAGCACTCATCATGTATAAGAAGTTGAACTTCTGCAATTTTCAGAAAGAATACGCCACCCTCTGGCAGAAAGCAAAGAGGAACTAAAGAGCCTCTTGAAGGTGAAAGAGGAGACTGAAAAAGCCAGCTTAAAACTCCTCATTCAAAAAACTAAGATCATGGCATCTAGTCCCATCACTTCATGCAAATAGATATCGACAGACTTTATCTTCTTGGGCTCCAAAATCACTGCAGATGGTGACTGCAGCCATGAAATTAAAAGACGCTTGGTCCTTGGAAGAAAAACTATGACAAACCTGGACAGCATATTAAAGAGCAGAGACATTAGTTTGCCAACAAAGGTCCGTATAGTCAAAGCTATGGTTTTTCCAGTAATCATGATGTTAAAGTTGGACCGTAAAGAAGAGTAAATGCTGAAGAACTGATGCTTTTGAACTGCGGTGTTGGAGAAGACTCTTGAGAGTCCCTTGGACTGCAAGGAGATCCAACCAGTTCATCCTAAAGGAAATCAGTCCTGAATATTCATTGGAAGGACTGATGCTGAAGCTGAAACTCCAATACTTTGGCCACCTGATGTGAAGAACTGACTCATCAGAAAAGACCCTGATTCTGGGAAAGACTGAAGGCAGGAGAAGAAGGGGACAGCAGACGATGAGATGGTTGGATGGCATCACCGACTCAATGGACATGAGTTTGAGCAAGCTCCAGGAGATGGTGAAGGATGGGGAAACCTGGCGAGGTGCAGTCCATGGGTCGCAAAAAGTCAGACATGACTGAGAGACTGAACAACGGCAAAATGATACCGGTACATTAAAGGTGCTGGTGTGTGTCAGTTATTATTTTTAACTGCTGCTCTTCTCACGTTAGTTTAGAAACAATTATGGTTACTTTTTCATTTTATTGGATGAAGATTTTTGCAGAGTAACTGATGTATCGTTACCAATCTATTTTATTACTCTCCAGTTTATGACTATCTCCTCGTTTTAGGATGGTGGCTCATATGATGTTTTGCCTTACTCATGTTGACATGTTCAAAACTCTTTACAAAAAAATTGGTTTAGAGACAGAGAGACAAAAAAGAGGTTTCTAGGTAAGTAACAAACAGGATAGTGATCTAAAATAACTGATAATCATTCCTAGCTTCTCCCAAGTCGTGTCTAGTAAATTTCATTTCATTACCTTGCCTGGGGTATTGTGAATTTTTGAAGTAGTCATATTCATTTTTACTGGCAAATGTCTAATTTGAAAGAAAAAAAAAAAACCCCTTGTGAAACATGAAAATTACGGAATTAATTCTTTCCATAGCCATAAACAGTTACTTGAAGAAAAACTCACCTAATACACTGAGATAGGATTAAATCAAGATGCACCACTACAAGAATACAACGAGCACATTATTTTTGCATTATTCACAATCTACAACTCTTTGCACTATTACTACTAGAGAGGTAACATTAAAGTATATTACATTTTTCATAACATAAGGAGAACACCATTTCCTACACATCCAGGAAAAGTGCATTATTATTTATACAAAACTCAAACCATGTCCTTTCTGCCTCTTCATTCTTTTCTGTACCAAACACCCACTGTGTTCCGTAAGAGTCTGCCGCCATCTAGCGGATGACCTGAGGAAAAACCTGCTTCATAGCAAAAGGTTTTTGTTGTTGTTTTTTTCCTGTCAGTACAACTATAGGCATGCTATCAGAGGCTTTGCACTGTTAGCACCTGTCAGAATTCCCAGGGGATCAGGGAGGACACTGTCTGACCAGTGAGAGTGGCCAGGCTTTGGGGACACCCTGAGTTAGCCCCCAAAGGCACACAGACCACCTTCAAAGAAATGTCTCCAAATAACGGAGAACAGAATACAACCACCTGCTCTTTTAACACAAAATAGCTCTGTTGCTCAATCGGAAATAACTCAGCTGAAACTGTCAATCGTGGAAAAAAAAAATAACGGTTATTAAAACACATGGGCAAGTGGTTTAGAGATTCTGACTCAAGTCTCACCAACATCACACAGAGGAAGACGAGTTTAACACTGATCAGCAAGCAGTCTGGGAGCCAGACAGCTTGATTTGGAAACCTGACCTCACTCGTTCCTGGCTGCTGACCTTGGGCAAGTGATCTCATCTCTCCAAGCTATAACTGCCTCACAGTTAAGTGGACGGAAAATCACCTCTTCCTCAGTCATCAGGAACCTCAACTCGGGGCAATGTATGTAAGGGCTTTGTACTGGAAACAGAAAGAGCTTACTAAATGAGAGAGAATAGTATGAAGAGACTTAATGTTTTTCTTCTGGAAGTCATAGATGAGCACAGTGGCCAGCTATTGGAAGTTGACAATGACCAATTAGGAGCAATCATTGAAGGTGATGTTCTTACAACAAAATGAAGAATAAGAATATTCTTATTAACATATATTAACTAATGTGAAACACGCTGTAGGAGGGTACTGAAATCTAATAAACTCTGATAAAGTTATGAGAATTGTAGAGATAATGATAAATATAAATCAAGACAAGATAGTTATAACCCCCAATTAGGAAGAAAGTCAGCTATTACCTGACAGTAACCATGTCTAGCAGTTACATACAAGTGAGAAACTGAACTATTAATAGGAAAAAACCCTACTAAATATTAAACAAACTCTAAATAAAAGCAAACTCTGTATTAGCCTCCAGGCTTTCCTCATCTATCAAACCATCTATTTTAAAGGGTGCTTTTAAGCATCACTATTATAGAAGATGGTATATATAGAAACATTGCAAAATGGCATAAATTTCTATTCGGTTGGTGCAAAAGTAATTGTGGTTTTGCACTGTTGAACTTTGCTGTTTGATATTGGAATACATTCTTAAATAAATGTGGTTATGTTATATATCATTTTAATGGACATTTCTTGCTTTGTGCTTTTTTGCTAATGCATTACTTGCTGTTTATTTTTCAGTTCAGTTCAGTCACGTCTGACTCTTTGAGACCCCATGAACTGCAGCACGCCAGGCCTCCCTGTTCATCACCAACTCCCAGAGTTTACTCAAACTCATGTCCATTGAGTCGGTGATGTCATTCAGTCATCTCAAAGACTAAGAGCAAATTCAAGCAATTTTTTAATTCAAGTTCAAAATGGGTTGTAAAGCAGTGGAGACAACTTGCAACATCAACAACCTGGCCCATGAACTGCTAATGAACATCCAGTGCAGTAGTGGTTAGGGAAGTTTTGCAAAGGAGACGAAAGCCTTGAATATGAGCACGGTGGCCAGCCATCGGAAGTTGACAATGACCAATTAAGAGCAATCATCAAAGGTGATGCTCTTACAACTACGTGAGAAATTGCAGAAGAACTCAGCATCTACATTCCACAGTCATTCGGCATTCAAAGCAAATTGAAAAGGTGAAGAAGCTCTATAAGTGGGTTCCTCATAAGCTGACTGCAAATCAAAGAAATCATCATTTTGAAGTGTTGTCTTCTCTTATTCTACTCAACAACAATGAACCATTTTTCAACCTGATTGTGAGGTGTGGCAAAAAAATGGATTTTACACAACAGCCAGCGATGACCAGCTAAGTAGCTGGACTGAGAAGAAGCTCCAAAAAACTTTCCAAAGCCAAACTTGCACCAAAAAAAGGTCATGGTCATTGTTTGGTGGTCTGCTGCCCAGCTGATCCACTATAGCTTTCTGAATCCCGGTGAAACCGTTACCTCTGAGAAGTGTTCTCAGCAGATCAATGAGACGCACTGCAAGATGCAGCACCTTCAGCCAGCACTGGTCCACAGAAGGGCCCACAGCAACGTCCGACCACACACTGCACAACCGACATTTCAAAAGTTGAACGAATGGGGCTACGCGGTTTTGCCTCATCTGCACATTCACCTGGCCTCTCTCGTCAACCGACTACCAATTCTTCAGGCATCTCAACAACTTTTTGCAGGGAAAATGCTTTCACAACCAGCAGGACGCAGAAAATGCTTTCCAAAAGTTTGCTGAAACTTGAAGCACGAATTTTTATGCCACAGGAATACACAAACTTATTTCTCAAATAAGCAAGAATGGGTTGATTGTAATGGTTCCTATTCTGATTAATACAGATGTGTTTGAGACTAGTTATAACTGCAAGGAGATCCAACCAGTCAATCCTAAAGGAAATCAGTCCTGAATATTCACTGGAAGGACTGAAGCTGAGGCTGAAACTCCAATACCTTGGCCACCTGATGCAAATAACTGACTCACTGGAAAAAACCCTGATGCTGGGAAAGATTGAGGGCAGGAGGAGAAGGGGACGACAGAGGATGAGACGGTTGGATGGCATCACCGACTCGATGGACATAAGTTTGAGTAAGCTTCAGGAGTTGGTGATGGCCAGGGAAGCCTGGAGTGCTGTAGGAGTCGCAAAGAGTTGGACATGACTAAGTGACTGAACTGAACAGATAATGATTAAAATTTACTGTCTGAAACTGCATTAATTTTGTACCAACCTAATAAAAGAACACAAGATGCTGTTACTGGTAACTTTACGATAATCAGAGTTAGAATCAGGTTGGGCTAATCATTACTCAGTACAAGGTGCAAAAGATAATGTACCATGAAAAAATACCTGCATCAGCTGGTTGAAAATAAGTCTGAACACAAAAAGGTTTGAAGAAAAAAAAAAAATCAAGTGACCTAGGTTTATTTTCTTATATCAAAACCAAGAAAGTATACTGTAATTCTAAAAAGCACATGGTAAGTAGAAAAACTCGTTAGAAAATCTGAAAGAAAACTACTGAAATAATTATGGGCTTTTTTCCCCAATATTTTGTCTTGTGACCTGAACAGGGAGCTTATCTTCTTCATGAGTGAAAGAACTGATGTGCATGGTGGGGAGGAAAATGAAGGATCTTCTAAAGAATGAGTCTTGAGCTGAGAAGCTGCAGGTGAAGCCGGTGCAGCCGGGGCCAAGCACTCTGGTTTACTGTGCTCGCCCTCCTGGCACTCCAACACCCGCAGGCAAGTCCTGCTTCCATGAAGCAGTCTCTCATCTAGAACACATTTAATTTTAAATTCCTCATTGGTTTTCTTCCCAGATATTTCAAGAAAGGCACACAGTGTCACAGAGTTGCAATTTCGGGCATTTTACAGCTTCTGCAGACTAACAAAAAGTTAAATCTGAAGTCATGGTTCTTAAAAATGAACAAAGTACAAAAGCGAGTCATTTGCAAACTGTATCTAAACAGTACTTTGGAATTCGAAGGTGGCCAGAATACTGCAAGCTCTGACTTAGCAAAGACATTCAGACTTACCTCTTGTCACGTGGGCCTGCCCAGCCGACCTAGTTGGAGGGAGTCTAGAATCAGGAGTTAACAGAGGCCGAGAGTAGGACGCGGCCCCTTGAGAGGGTGGTCTGTGTACACAGCTAAGACAGGGGGGCTTGCCAGCGGGGAAACCTTACTCCTTCCGGTTTTCCAGCCTCCTCGGCCCACCTCACCTCTTGGACGAGCTTCCTTCCTGTCATCCGCTGATGGCCTCCCCTTGCTCCAAAAGCAGCTGCAGTATTAGGCATGTGAGGAATCCCCCTCCAGCTTGTATGACAGTGCTTCCTCAACTGTTAACCTCAGTCTGAATTCCTGATCAGTTTTAGTTGCAACACCCTGCTACTCACATGTTATTGCCTCTTCTTCCCTCCCCAAGCCATAAAGAACAGAGTGGGGGTGGGGGAAGGAAACCTACACAAGTTATATTTTCAGAGAAACCAAGACAACAAAAAAATCCTCAAAAATATGTACATGTGGCCAAAAGGAACAGATAAGAGCAGATCCTGGGTGAGAAGCCACGTGTATGGACAGGGAGTGAGAGGGTGTTGCAGATGAGAACAGGGGAGGCAGAGCTCCAAATGTCACCAGCAAGTATCCACCAGCAGAAGACGGTGACTGCACCCCGAGGTGGGGTCCAGGAGCAGCGCTGAGAGGGAACGGGGGCGGCTCTGCTGGGGGAGCTGGAAACCGGAGGCTGGGACCACCCTCGGGCCCCCAGGCTACCCATCTCTTAAAGTGTCACCTTTCCCTAAGAGGAAAGGGACACCTTAGAAAGAAGCAGCTGAACACTGGGGAGTCAATGGAGTGATGGGGGGACACCATGGCTGGAGGGGAAAGCCCTCCTACACCAGGCTAGGTTCTGAGAGGCAGAGGGGGAAAGAAACAGTGCCTCAGGGCAGCACAGAGAGGAAGGGGCCCTAGAGTAGAGTCTGGCTCCTCCCTCTCCCTTCACAGCCAGGAAAAGCACACTCACTCCACTGAATAACAACAGAAAGAACAGATATAGCAACCATGCAGAAGACTATAAAAAACTGTGGAAAAGAACAGCAAAACTCCCTATGAGGAAAACGCAGCAGGAAAAAAAAATGTAACCACAGAAGTGGATAAGGTGAAAATTATAACCCAAAATAGCACTGAATTTTTTTTTTTAACTCAGTGAAGCAACTGCAATTTTAAAGGAAGATCACGCAAGAGGGCCAGATAAGATGCACCAATGAAGCAGAAACTAGAGGAACTTAGGGAAGAAAAAGAATTTAGAATTCTTTTCTGCAATGAATAAAAAATGACAGGTCAGGATAGATGCACAGAAAGCAAGAGCCCCAGAAACAGTGGGTGTCACTCTGGGTTGTTCAGGTCACACTCCAGACTTTCTGATGGTTTTAGCTACAGGTTCACCGTCACTCTCGACTCCTCTCTCTCAGCTCCTGGTGATCTCAGTACCCATGCTGATAACCCTGCCACCATCCTGGCCTGGCAGGCTGCAGTCCATGGGGTGGCAAAGAGTCAGACACGACTGAGGGACTGAACAACAATCCTGGCCTCAGTTCTTTGTATGAAAGTGAAAGTTGCTCGGTTGTGTCCGACTCCTTGCAATCCCATGAACTATATAGTTCATGAAATTCTCTAGGCCAGAATACTGGAGTGGGTAGCCTTTCCCTTTTCCAAGGGATCTTCCCAACTGAGGCATCGAACCCAGGTCTCCCTCATTGCAGGCAGATTCTTTATCAGCTGAGCCACAGAGAAGCCCCAGTTCTTTGTATGTTTCTTTCCAAATGAGCTTATCCTCTATCCTCTAAAAATCACACACTCCAAGATCTAACCGAATGCCTTCTTATTACCAACAACTGTTAACTGTTCCATAACCTTAGTTTCATAGACACAACTTACAAATCACCACCTCCTGTATGCCTAGCACTCTCTGACTGGTACCCTGATCCCAACAAACCTCTGACAACTCCCAGGACCTAGGGCCCTTCGGTCCTGCCTCTTTGCCACTTTCCCTCACACAACCTCCCCCTCCCCCTCGGTTCACTGGCCTCCTGACCCAACTTGCACTCCACAGCCAGCCTAAACATCATCATCTTCTACTCCCCTGCCTGTGTCCTTGAGTCCCTCCCTCCACTCATCTTAACCACTCGACAAATCCAAAACTCTAGTTGAGCCCAATACTGTGGTCCTCTAGTACATGACTGTGCCATACAGCACTTACCAAACCTCTGTTCATGGAGACTTTATCCTAAGATTATAAGTTTAACACTGGGGGAACTTACCACTCATGCTGTTTTTACAAATGAATCCTTCCGAGATCTATATAGAGAAAATACCCAGTGTAATGATACCTAGATGAAAACATTCTCTTATCTGTGCATCCAAGTTCCATTTATTTACATGCTCAAAAGTCTAGTTCTACCCAGAGTAAAAGCCTGAGTTAGGGATTTTGGTAGATAAGAGCTGAAAAATCAACTAATGTCACTCTGTCAGGGTTGGCTTATCATTATGGTCATTATCAGTAATCACTTCAAACAGAAGTAACCTTATAACAAAGGACTATTTAATAAAGGTATTTCTATATTATCCATGAATTACTCTTCCTAATGAGCTATTCAGTAAATGAAAACATCTTTCAGAATCTTGAGTTTTTCATAAAAATCAAAGAAGTTAATATAAATATCTCTTCTCTCATTCTTTATCAATACCTGCCTAAAGCACACTAACCCGCATTACTTTCAAAATACAATACATTACAACAAAGTGTAGAATCTTGGGATTCAAAAGCCAACTTCAGCATTATCTGGGTTTCCTGTCACTTTAAATCCCAGTGCAATATGCCACGGAATGCAGGGCTGTGTTTAGTTTGCGAGGGCTGCCATAACAAAATAGCATAGAGTGGCGGCTTAAAACAACAGAATTTTATTTTCTCGCAGTTCTGGATGGAGGCTGGAAGCCTATGGTCAAGGTGCCAGTGGGGTGGGCTTTTCCTGAGGCTTCTTCTTGGCTTGCACATGGCCTTCTTCATGCTATATCCTCATGTGGCCTTCTCTCTGTGCCTGAGCATCCCTGGTGTTTCTCCCCTTCACATATGGACAACAGTCACACCGGATTAGGACACTACCCTTATGACCTATTTTAACCTTAATTACCTTTCCAAAGGCCCTATCTTCAAATTCAGTCACACTGCAGATTAGGACTTCAACAAATGAATAGGGGAACACAATTCAGTCCATAACAAGGAACTTGACACAGCTTACAAGAGAGAAAGGTAAAAAAAAAAAAATTAATGAATAAATTAAGATACTTGTCAAGTATCTTTGATGTACGCTCAAACACCTGGATGAATGAGTAACTTGTACCAGTCCATAGCAACCTCAGAAAACCTTGCAGGAAGGACCACTCATAATCACTGCAATTCCTTCTACTCAACTCTTAATTACTCTCCTTAATATCATACAAAAGGAAAGGAGATCCTCTTCCACTTGACACTTCAGTTCAGTTCAGTCACTCAATCGTGTCCGACTCTTTGAGACCCCACGGATGGCAGCATGCCAAGCTTCCCTGTTCATCACCAACTCCCAGAGCTTGCTCAAACTCATGTCCATCGAGTCAGTGATGCCATCCAACCATCTCATCCTCTGTCATCCCCTTCTCCTCCCACCTTCAATCGTTTCCGGCATCTAATGAGTCAGTTCTTTGCATCAGGTGGCCAAAATATTGGAGCTTTAGCATCAGCATCAGTCCTTCCAATGAATATTCAGGATTGATTTCCTTTAGAATTGACTGGTTGGATCTCCTTGCTGTCCAAGGGACTCTCAAGAGTCTTCAACACCACAGTTCAAAAGCATCAATTCTTTGGTGCTCAGCTTTCTTTATAGTCCAACTTTCACATCCATACATGACTACTGGAAAACCCATAGCCTTGACTAGACGAACCTTTGTTGGCAAAGTAACGTCTCTGCTTTTGAATATGCTGTATAGGTTGGTCATAGCTTTTCTTCCAAGGAGTAAGCGTCTTTTAATTTCATAGCTGTAGTCACCATCTCCAATGATTTTGGAGCCCAAAAAGATAAAGTCTGTCACTGCTTCCATTGCTTACCCATCTATTTCCCATGAAGTAATGGGACCAGATGCCATGATCTTCGTTTTCTGAATGTTGAGTTTCAAGCCAACTTTTTCACTCTCCTCTTTCACTTTCATCACGAGGCTTTTTAGTTCTTCTTCACTTTCTGCCGTAAGGGTGGTGTCATCTGTATATCTGAGGTGACTGGTATTTCTCCTGGCAATCTTGATTCCAGCTTGTGCTTCAATGGATCCAGACTGCCATTTCACATGATGTACTCTGCATATAAGTTAAATAAGCAGGGTGATAATATACAGCCTTGATGTACTCCTTTTCCTATTTGGAACCAGTCTGTTGTTCCATGTCTAGTTCTAACTGTTGCTTCCTGACCTGCATATAGGTTTTCTCAAGACGCAAGTCAGGTGGTCTGGTATTCCCATCTCTTTCAGAATTTTCTATAGTTTGTTGTGACCCATACAGTCAAAGGTTTTGGTGTAATGAAGCAGAAGTAGATTTTTTTCTGGAACTCTCTTGCGTTTTCCATGATTTCCAACGGATGTTGGCAATTTGATCTCTGGTTCCTCTTGACATCCCTTCAACTATTTGAAGCAGCAATCCAATCCCCCTCTAGATGAAATGTTCCTAGTATTTCCAAATGCTGTATGGATCCATGCATCATAGAGTGATTTCTGTACCCTCTCATTCCCCTCTCCCTTTCCATTATTCATATTAAACAACTGGTACCCCACCCCTACCCCACCCCAGAACCAGGCTCATAGAAAGGTACTGTGCCTTTCCTTTAAGATTTCTAAGATACCTTTTTCCCCTCATGTCATCCTTGTGCAGGAGCCATGCTAATCTTCTCTGTATCATTCTATTTTTAGTATTAATATATGTGCTGCCAACGTGAGCACTAAGATTTCTTTATAAAACTGTTTTGTTCTCATTCAGTTGATTTTACATTGTAGCATTGTAGTCAGGATTGCTGAGCGCTTCCCATCTTATCAAACTGTGTTCTTCTCCTCCAGGGTCACATCTTGAAATCATAACATTCTCTTCTTTAAAGTTTTCTATTCTCACCTTTATGTTCTATCCTTTGTCATCCAATGGATTCTTAATAGCCTCTGTATGCAAAGCTCTTGAGGGATATAATTCTGCATTAAAGTATGATCCCCTGCCATAGAAGAGATTAGAGACTCTGGTAGTAAAGGAAAAAATGTTGGCACCTAGAAAAAAAGCATAAAGATGAAATACAGAAGAATTCACAAGCCAGCATCTCATTACCAAATGAGTGAGAAGAGATTCCTGCCATAAGGTCAAAGGTAAGAAAAAAAATAAACATTTATAATGGCTAGTACATGACACACATACTTATATAGATAAAGGGTAACCTACTTGAGATTATTCATTTGTTCTTATAGGACAGAGAGCTATGAACAGGGCACGTGAAGTTCTTTCTCTTTAGGAGCTGGCATTCTAGTAGGGAATGCAGAAAATAAGCGGACAATTATAGTAGTTTAATATACCAATCAAATAGAAGAGAGTTGGACTATAAAGATGGCTGAGAGCTGAAGAATTGATGCTTTTGAACTGTGGTGCTGGAGAAGACTCTTGGAGAGTCCCTTGGACTGCAAGGAGATCCAACCAGTCAATCCTAAAGGAAATCAGTCCTGATTATTCATTGGAAGGACGGATGCTGAGCTGAAACTCCAATACTTTGGCCATCTGGTGCGAAGAACTGACTCATTGGAAAAGACCCTGATGCTGGGAAAGATTGAAGGCAGGTAGAAAAGGGGATGACAGAAGATGAGATGGTTGGATGGCATCACTGACTCAATGGACATGAGTTTGAGTAAGCTCCAGGAGCTGGTGATGGACAGGGAAGCCTGGTAGGCTGCCGTCCATAGGGTCGCAGAGAGTCAGACATGACTGAGTGACTGAACAACAGACTTACTGATGAAAGGCATCACAGAAACAAAGCTGTTTAATGAGAAACAATGAGTGGAGGAAGCACAGCGATAGGTCAGGGAAGATATGTCTAATGACACAACCTTTGGGCTGAGACCTGAATGCCAAGGAGGAGCCAACTGTGCGAAGATTTGAGAAAATGTTTGAGGCAGAGGAAAAGCAAGTGCAGTTACTCTGAGTTAAGAAGGAGCTCAACTGTTCAGTCAGGGGAAAGGCAACTACTGTGGCTGAAATCTACAAAGAGGGAGAGTGGTTGCAGTTGGAGAGTGAGGGCAAGATCAGCCTTGGAGGGTGTGGTGGGGTATGGCGGGCTGACACGGTCTGACATCCTTCACCTCGGCTACAGTGTGGAGAAGAGACTGCAGGTGGGCAGGAATGGGAGCCGGGGGTACAATTCAGAGGCTGCTATCACCCAGAGAAGAAAGAGTAGGAGCTGGGACCTGCGTGGTGACAGCAGAGGCAGAGGGGAAAGGACAGATTTGGCAGGTAGGACCAACAGGGTGTGCATTTAGGTTGCAAACGGGGAGCAAAAACTACACAGAACTAGGGACGGAGTTTGGGACCAAGGGTAAGAAAGTTCACGTTCAGGACAGTGGTTTACATACGGGGGCAGTGAGGGACAGAGCTCCCTGGAGCTGTATCTTTATTTTAGCTCGTAAAATAAATTTTAGTTCCTAAAACAAACAGAAAGCGTTCACTCACATTCAGTTGTAAACCACACTCGTTTTCAGTCACGTGGGCAAAATCACCAGAGAGAAGAAAGGGTGGCTGCTCTTTGTTCAGATTCCCTTGGATTAAGACATGAATTTTTACCCCTACCTCTGTTCCATGTCAACACCTTAGGCGAAGAAAATCACAACAGTGAATTCAAAGCTACTGAAGCTTTTCTCCTCAAGAGGAAAAAAATTCAACCAGGTATTTTCAGACATGTGACATCAGAAGTAGATATATCGCATTTTAAGGAAGGGAGGGAGGGACGGGTGGAGAGAGAGAACATGTTTTCTACTCGTTTCCTTCTATAAACTGCTTTCCCTTCCACCAACACCCACCAACCAATCGCCCTAGGAAAAGGAAGGAAACACCTCCATTTCCTAGGTAAATACGCCATTTCAGTCAATTTATTAACTTCTCAGGACTGGTGATTCTTTTTAAAGAAAAGTCTGCTCTGGCAACCAAAAAGGAGAAGTTGATGATACCAGCTTCCCTTTTTTGCAGTCATGTGTTAAGGTGCAAAAAGAGTGTTCTTCACCAGACTGTAGTTAAAAGAACTGCATTCATTCTCAAAAGAAACAAAAGGGCTCACACCACTATAGAGATTTTTATGTTTCATCTCAAAGTCCTAAGGACCTCCTGAGAATAAGAGCCAGGCGCCGATCCTTCTCAATAAACAAGGAAAGAAATCACAACAGAGAAACCAATAATATTTACTTCAAATCTAAACAAATCTGTGTTGGATCAACAGCTTTAATCTATAGGAGATATATGATTAAAAAAAATAAAACAATGAAGATTCAACATAAATCTTTTTTCAGTCACCTTCCCTTAATATTTATAATATGGGCTTCAGTTCACACATTTTACGCCCCCCTACAAAGTCCTGACTTCTCAAATCTTCTGGAACACATATGACATATCACGCATATTTTTTCTGCTAAGAAAACTTCTACACGTACACATTCATATTTTATAAAGTTACCAATGGATCTTTTTTTTGGTTCTTTTCCAAAGGCAAGCTTTAGCCACTCTCCAACTTCCTCTTTTAGATGATTCTTTAAACCAATACTCAAATGACAGAATTCTTATTAGCACTGGTAAGACTTACTGTAATATATATGTACGGTAAATTTTTACCTCAACAAATGTGTTTCGTGGTCAGCTGTGGTCATTTCTATCTATCAATTTCCTTCAACTCATAACTTAAGATAATTATGACATGATTCACTCCAGAATCCCTTGTGACTGCAATTCTCCCACCTCTTAATATTTAGAAATAATACATAGCTCTTAGTGGAATTCTAGTTCTAACTTACAGATAACTGTTTCCATTATGGGAATTTAAAAGCATGCACGAAGGGTCCAGATGTGGCAACTGGTTTCTTAATACCAAAGAGAAGAATCTCACATATGTTAGAAGAGCTCTCAGGACTTTTATTTTTTTACTTGGTTTAACCAATTTCACTTGGTTAAAATCATAGCCTGTTAAAGTTAGAACAGACCATAATCCAGCCCACAGAAAAAATATATAAGAAAATCATGCTCTGGAAGACTAGACAGCTTACTCAGGTCACACTGCTCTCTGGATCTGATTTCAGGAAATGTGCATGCATGCACACAGAGCTTGCCTAATTAGAAACTTTCCCTATTGTCTCATTGATTTTCCCCACTCAGCGAAATTCTGAAAAGTCTGGTTCTAATCAGGGAACTGCAATATAAATCACAATGGGACACAACCGTGGCTAAAATGGGTAAAATTTAAAAGACTGCAGATGTCAAATATTGGCAAGAATTTGGAGCAACATAAACGAATACAGTGGCTGGTGGGGCCACTACTTGGGTAACTGGTTTCCTGTATCGACTACAGTTGAGCATACACATTATCCTACGACACTGCAACCCAATTCCCAGACACAGACATGAAACAAAACAATGTACAAGAGTGCTCAGCATTGTTCATAAAAGGAAAAAAACAAAACAAAGCAAAAACACAGAAACACTCCAAACGTCCAGCAACAGTAGAAAGAAAAACTAGATATGGTATGTCTGAATACAGTAATGAAAACAAAGGACTGACAGCTACCTGTAACAATACAGATGCAACAATACTTAGAAAGTGCACAAACCTAATGGGAGAAAGAAGTTTAACATAAATTACTTGATTCCATTAGATAAAGTTAAGAACTAGGAAGGTTAATTGGTGACATTAGAAGTCAGGACGCTGGTGATCTATGGACAGTATGGATGGGCTCTAAGCATGAGAAGGTCTACAAGAGGCTGGCAATGTTCTACTTCCTGATGTGTGGTATTGTAACATAATTTACTGAGCTACACTAATAATTTCTATACAGTTCAGTTCAGTCGCTCAGTTGTGTCCGACTCTTCGCGACCCCATGAATTGCAGCACGCCAGGCCTCCCTGTCCATCACCAACTCCCGGAGTCCACCCAAACTCATGTCCATTGAGTCAGTGATGCCATCCAGCCATCTCATCCTCTGTCGTCCCCTTCTCCTCCTGCCCCCAATCCCTCCCAGCATCAGGGTCTTTTCCAATGAGTCAACTCTTCGCATGAGGTGGCCAAAGTATTGGAGTTTCAGCCTCAGCATCAGTCCTTCCAATGAATACCCAGGACTGATCTCCTTTAGAATGGACTGGTTGGATCTCCTTGCAGTCCAAGGGACTCTCAAGAGTCTTTTCCTTCACTACAGCTCAAAAGCATCAATTCTTCAGAGTTCAGCTTTCTTCACAGTCCAACTCTCACATCCATACATGACTACTGGAAAAACCACAGCCTTGACTAGACGGACCTTTGTTGTCAAAGTAATATCTCTGCTTTTTAATATGCTATCTAGGTTAGTTATAACTTTCCTTCCAAGGAGTAAGCATCTTTTAATTTCACCATCTGCCATGATTTTGGAGCCCCCAAAAATAAAGTCAGACACTGTTTCCACTGTTTCCCCATCTATTTCCCATGAAGGGATGGGACCAGATGCCATGATCTTTGTTTTCTGAATGTTGAGCTTTAAGCCAACTTTTTCACTCTCCTCTTTCACTTTCATCAAGAGACTTCTTAGTTCCTCTTCACTTTCTGCCATAAGGGTGGTGTCATCTGCATATCTGAGGTTATTGATATTTCTCCCGGCAATCTTGATTCCAGATTGTGCTTCTTCCAGCCCAGTGTTTCTATGATGTACTCTGCATATAGTTAAATAATTTCTATAACAACTCTCTCTATATACATGTGTGTGTATAAAATACTTCTATTTTTTAAAATTAAAAAAAGTCTTTAATTATGTGATGGGATGTCAATATATTTATCTGTTTCTTTCAAAAACATGCATTCTTTCTGTGTGTTCCATGTGTCCTGAGTCCTTCTCTGAATTGTGTGTGTTTGCACCAGGATGAAGGGGCCCTGTGAAACACCCTCTTCTGGTTCACCTCATATAGTAGGCTCAAGCCTTTTCAACCCACAGAGACTTGCTTATCCTTGTCCCGGATGTCACAGGTAGGATGTCCCAAACAAAATACAGATGTTAAAGGGTAAACGAGTGTATATCTCCCTTCCTCATTCTGTTAATGAAAATAGTACTGTTTAAAAAAATAACTTGAGAACTAAATCTAAAGTTTGAGAACTAAATCTAAGCATGTCTTTGACGCACTATGATCTTCTGGTCTTTGGATAACAATCGGTTTTATTTGTACGTCAACTTCAGTCTATTGGGAATGGTTGCCTAGAACACTGCACTAAGAAAGATTTAATTCCGTGTTAAGGCCAGAGATAGAGAATACTGTCAAAATGGAGCACAAACACCTTGCTGACTCACAGTCAACAGAACACTTTCTCCCTTAGGATAAAAACAGGTTCTTAATCATTTTAAATGCTCCACAGAGAAATCTCTAATAAAGTTCTAGTTTATTAAATCTATTTACTGCATATACTTAGAAAGTGATATTATTTTAACATAATTTAATTTCTAACATATTTTACATTTACATATTTAGAATATTTAAATATTTTATGCTTAATATAAATTATATTATTGTAATGTGGTTTAAATACATCATGAGTAAAGCAAATCAACAAGACTAGAGATTATTTGTAACAAAAAGTAGCTTAATAGGGAGGGAAAAAAAACCTACTTAAGTTTAAAAACATTTTGTTTCCTCTACCCTACATTTTGCAAAACAGGACTGCCAGAATACTGTTTTGAAAACTCACAAAATTCCAATTTTATGAAATGCTGTTTTGGGGTTCCTCCAAGAATTAAGCCTTTTGACTGCTATTTTTGGTATAAATTAAACCATACAACTCAATATTTTTTTTTTGGTATAAATTAAACCATACAATTTAGTATTTTATATGTTTTCATTGATCTTAATCAAAATTAATATGAAAATAAATTTTCCCACTGCAATCCTCAGGAAGACTTTAGCTTCAGTTGAATAGATGTACATATTCTAAATATGAGGATATTTCCTTACTTACAGCATCTTCTGATTTCTTCTGTAAAATTAGATAATTTGTACTGACACAAATTCAAAAGATGCAAATGTAGTGTGAAGAGAAGCACCTAAATGGGGTGCAAAGTATCATCTTATTCAATCACATTCAATATTATTAGCATTACCAGATGGGGGAAAAAGTGAACTGAAATTTCACACTTCTCCCTTTCACTTCCATGTGATTTCTGCAGAGCCCTTATCAGTAATGCACACTTGATGGTAGGTTAGATTTTTAGCAGTAACTTGCTCTACTGAAATCTAAACTTCCCATCATTTAAACATTTAATCTTAGAATTTAAAAAAGACAACCTTCCTCTGCTTCCCTGGTACACTCACTCTTTCAACTGTCAAAACTTCAAGAAGTTTACTTTCTCTTCTTTCCATAAACTTCTAACAGCTTTCTCTCTCACTACCTATCTGGTGCCTGTGCCTCCTATTTTGTTCAGAACTCAGAAACTTTCCATCTTTACCCATCAAATTTCGAGTCCACACCACACTTTGCAACAAATCTGCACGGTGGATAAAAAGGCAAACCACTTATCAGTGGTCCATTCCCCATAGTCTCTCACCTTCAAAGACAATTCTTTCACAAGTATACTCTCACCAGAATCTCCCTTGTATAGTAGGAAAAAAATGCACCTTTTCTTTGATCATCTTTGTATTTCTATGGTAGAATCTACTAGTTGCCTCCTAAATAATTGATTTATTTATCCCTTTTCTCTCAAATGGAGCAATCCCCATTTTTAGTGAGCGCACTGCAATCCAGCTAAAAGATGCTTTCGGCCTTCCTGGCAGTAGCCACGTGACTCTCAGTTCTGGTCAGTAATATACACAGAGGTGAGAGGGTGCTGGGAAGTCCCTTTAAGTGGAACAGGTCAGTCCTTCTGCCTCCTTTTCTCCATCTACACAAGGAACATGGATAGGACACTGCCTTTCTTTTTTTTTTTTTTGAATTTTCCAAATCTGTGAACCATCTTCTTTTTAGTTAAATATATATATATATATTTTTTTACCTTTTGACCCCCTTGACTGATTTCTTCCACCCCTCACCCCTGACAACCACCAATCTGTTCTCCATATGCAGAAGTTTAGGGGTTGTTTGGTTTGAGTTTTTTTTTTTTTTTTTTTAATTTCACATGCAAGAAAGATCATACAGTAATTGCCCCCTTCTCTGACCTAATACAGTGCACTTGAGGTCTATCCATGTGGTCACAAATGGCAAGATTTCGGGTTTTTTTAATGGCTGAATAATGTTCCACTGTGTATATCTATCTATCCACCACATCATCTTTATCCATTCAGCCATCAATGGACACAGGTTGCTTCCATACCTTGGCTATTGTAAATAAAGCTGTAATGAACATGGGAGTGAGACACACTTTCAAGCTAGCATTTCTGTTTTCTTTGGATAAAAATCCAAATGTAGAACTGCTGGATCATATGGGAATCCCTGGCGGATCAAACGGTAAAGAATCTGCCTGCAATATGGGAGGCTAGGGTTTGATCTCTGGGTTGGGAAGATCCCGTGGAGGAGAAAATGGCAACCCACTCCAATATTATTGCCTGGAGAATGCCATAAACAGAGGAGCCTGGCAGGCTACAGCCCATGAGGTCACAAAGCATTAGGTATGACTGAGTGACTAACACAACAGCACAGTGGTAACTTTACTTTTCATTTTTTGAGGAACCTCCAATACAGTTTTCCATAGTGGTAGCACCAATTTACATTCCCACAGACAATGCATAAGGGTTCCCTTTTCTCCACATCCTCATCAACACCTGTTATTTCTTGTCTTTTTGGTTTCCTTTGCTATGCGGTTTAGTTTGATATAGTCCCACATATGTTTGCTTTTGTAGGTTTCACTTTTGTTGTCAAATTTAAAAAATCATTGCTGAGACCTATATGAAGGAGCCCACCACCTATGTTTTCTTCTAGGAGTTGTGTAGTTCAGGCCTTATGTTCAAGTCTATACCATTCTGAGTTAATTTTTGCGTATTAGTGTAAGCTGGTGGTCCTGTTTCATTCTCTTCCATGTGTCTGTCCAGTTTTCCCAACACAATTTATTGAAGAGACTCCTTTTTGTACTGTATATTTTTGGCTTTATTGTAAATTAATTGATAATATATACATGGGTTTATTTCTGGACCCTCCATTCTTTTTCATTGACCTATGTGTCTGTTTTTAATACCAATACCATACTGTTTTAATTGCTATAGCTCTGTAATAGTTTGAAATCAGAGAGTGTGATTACTCCAGCTTTTTTTTTTTTCTCCCCAAGATTGTTTTGGTTATTCAGGATGTTTTGCAATATAAATGTTAAGATTGTTTATTCTATGAAAAATACCATCGTAATTTTGATAGGGATTACACTGAATTTGTAGATTACATTGGATAATATGGACATAATATTAAGTGTTCTTATCCATAAGCATGGAATAGCTCTCCATTTACATGTGTCTCCTTCAATTTCTTTTCTTAATGTCTGGTATTTTTCAATATATATCCCTGGTTAAATTTATTCCCTTCTGATACAATTGTAAATGGGATTTTCTTAATTTCTCTTTCTGATAATTTGTTTTTAGTGTATAGAAACACAACGGATTTTGAGTATTGATTTTATAACCTGCAACATCACTAAATTTGTTTATATTAGTTCTATATTTTATTAGTTATACTAGTTTTTTGATGGAGTCTTCAGGGTTTTCTATATATATGTATCATGTCATCTGCAAATAGTGAGTTTTACTTCTTCCTTTCCAATTTGGAAGTCTTCTATTTATTTTTCTTGCCTAATGCTCTGTCCAGGATTTCCAATACTTTTGAATGAAAATGGCAATAATGGGTATCCTTATGCTTGTTCCTGATCTTGGAGGAAAAGCTTTTTAGCTTTTCACCATTGAGTATGATGTTAGCTGCAGGCTTGTTACTATGGATGTTACTATGTTGAAGTAAGTTCCCTCCATACCCATCTTTGTTGAGAGTTTATCATAAATGGATGTTAAATTCCGTCAAATGTTTTTTCTCTATTTACTGAAACGATCATATGATTTTTATCCTTCATTTTGTTAATGCACTGTATGCATCACATGGTCTGATCTGCGGAGACTGAACCAGCTTTTCATCCCTGGAATATATCCAGGGATTTATTCTTTCAAAGTCACTAGTTTGCCAGATTCAATTCTCTGTTTTCATCTTATTCAATGTCTTGGCAACATTAGACACATGATGCCTCACCCATCCTTAAAACACTCTTTTTAATTTCCCCAGCAGAGATTGATTTTCTTCTTAACTTAATGGTCATTCCTTCCCTGACTATGCTGTTTTCTCCTTGCTTTCCCAACATCTACATTTTTTTTTTTAATGCTCCAGCCCTCTGAATTCTACTCCCTTCTATGTGATTATTTTAGATTTATAGTTTAAAATATCATTTGTATTCTGATGCCACTCTGGTCTCCAAACTCATGTATCTAAACTAGATGTTTGACACCTCCATTTAGATGTTTAAAAGACACCTCAAAATTTACTTGGCCAAAACAAAATTCTCCCACATCTCCTGAACCGTTGTTCTTCCCATCTTAGTACATATTCACCACCATCCACTTGGCTGCTCAATGCAAAAACCATGGCATCACCCAGATCTCCTCTCTCCCTCTCGCCCCCACCCCACCCCAAGCATTACAAGTCCTGCTGTCTGTGCCTCCACAGTACATCCAGCACTTCTCGCCACCTCCCCCAGCTACCACTCTGGGGCAAGGCAACACCTCTCTCTTCAAAACCCTGCCATAGCCAGGGTGTCCTCTTTCTATTTCCTCAAAGTCTATTTACTAAGCAGCAGCCAAAGTAATCTTTCCAACGTGCAGATCTGATTGTGTCTCTTCCCTGCCTCTTGGACTGAAATCTAAGCTCCACAAGGCCTCACATGGCCTCCACAGCTCTAGGTGACCTGACTGGCCTCCTCTCCCAGTTCTGTCTCTTGCCACTCTTGCCTCAAGTGCTGTGCATCAGCCACACTGGATTTTTCTTTTTTTCCTGTTTTCTGAACACCCTAAGCTCTGGACTGCTTTTTAAAACTACCAGCTGTTAGTAGTTTTCCAGCTGTTAGCAGGCTTCCAACTAATTGCTCTTCCCCAGTATCTTCTCACTATCAGCCCCTCCTCTTCTGCATTCAGAGGATTCTCTAAGCTAAGGCAGCTTCTCCCTAATCACCTGCTCTCACATCACTCTCATTATTTTTTTTCCTTCATGGGAAATTAAGTTGCTCATTAATTAAAAAAAAAAAAAAAAAAAAAAAACCACTGGTTTCTCCTCACACTGGAAACTACAGAACAGGACCGTTTGGATCTTGTTTACTGCTGGATACCCAGGGTCTTAAACAGTGACGAGCAAGCAGTTGGGGCTCAATAAATTATTTGCTGAATGAATAAAGACTTAATATCAAAACTTTAAAGTCACTCAGTCTGAACCATTATTCAGGTATCTAAAACTCTGAGTAACAGACCTGAGAAATATCTTACCACGATATGCTGCTCAGAACTGCACTGCTTCTGAGGTAGACAATTCTATCTCTTAACAACTAGGATTGCTCAAATGCCCTTACTCCTTCGTAAGCTGAAGACTGACTACTGTGGCTCTGTTCATCTGTGGAGAACTCTATGATCAAGCAGGTATATTCCTTGTGTTTCAGACAAGATAGTGCTTCAAATGTCTGAAGGTGGTGACTGTACCTTCCCAGAGTTGAACAGTCCCAGTCTCTTTAACGGCTCTTCACAAGGCTATTAAAAACAAGAGTTTCGGGTCTTCTCTTCACCCTTCCACATACTCCAAGACTGCCCCAAACCACAATGTAGTCACATATTTAGCTATCAACCATGCCATGAGTATGCAACTCTGGTCCAATTTACCTCATAAACCGATCTCTTTCTGAGGGAGCTTGACCTAACTGAAGTTAACTCTATCTTCCTTCCAGTTCAAGCTCACACACCATTTCCCATCCATGCATCCTTCATACCACTAAGTGCACACTGCTTCTGTAATCTCTGGGCACTACAGTCATTCCCATCTTCTTCCCAGAATTCCTGACGCCATTTAGCTTTCCCAACATAAGATACCAATCCTATCCTATGGAAAAAGACCTTCTGGCCTCCCTTCTTGGATAAAGGTCCTGATTTTCCACATATGCAAATTAAAATTATAAACTCTCTTTATCTTCCCACAGGTAGCCTGAGGCAGACTAGCATTATTTCTAATCAGCAGCCAGGGAGCCACAGAAAGGAGAGGCCCTTTTAGTTAACTACGAGAACAGATCTGCAGCCAGAAGAGCAAGGTGGAGCCAACACTGGTGCCCCTGGACAAACTGGAACAACCGTCAGTGCACCGATCCTACGGACTCTCGGGGATAAGGTGGGACCTCCACGCTACTCCCTTCCTTGCTCCTCCAAGAACAGCCAAAGAAAACTAGAGTTACTCCAAATCGCAATATGAGTTACCTTACACTGCTGAGCATAGCAGCACTTTTTTAGAATCATCTGTAATCTAATTTACTCCCTTTGACTCCAAAACACACTAATATCTCACTTCAATCTTTCAGGTAGAGTAATAACTGTTGGGAAGTTAATGATTACAGAAACACAGTTGGTCATCTGAAAACATTTCAGATGTTCCAGTGTGTCAGCACTCTGGCAAACAGAGTAGCCTTAATGAAGTAGGCTGAAAAATACAACTATGTAGGTTAATATAACCTGAAAGAGTTTAGGTAAGTCTGGACGACCAAAATACTGATTGCAAAATGACTAGAATGATCCAGGTATAGGATTAGCTGTGATTCAGAAACAAAAAGTCAAATAAACCTATAGATCAGATCTGTGATTTTTAAAAAAAAAATTATTATATATACTCTGAGAAGTAATAATTCCTAACAATATGCCACATTAAACTAGTTTTCTAGTATTCCGTCTTTGACAAGTACAGCAAAGGATAATTTGTGGGGAACCGAGTTATCTTCTACATCTGCCTCAGGAGATAACAATACCCCCGCTTTAGTTCATCCCTGTCCTTAATAATATACTACACATTTACCCTGACAAAATTAACCTAAATCATATCCAGTCAGATTTTATTTTTAATAAACAAAAGTTCCTAAAATTTGAAAGTGCTTCCAAGTTCCAAAGCTATGAGATTTCATCAGATCTCATCTAGAATCACATAGTTTTAAAGCAAACCTTGGTATCTACATCTGTAAATCTTTCATTAATGAACATTTATTAGCTGCCTAACACACTACAGAAAAATGCAGTTAAGTGTTATCTCTTCTAACGTAATTATTTCTTACATTCATTCTAAAGAGAATCTCTTCTTGGAGGAACACTAGTTGTCCATTTCTGAATCTCCACCAAGTTCTCATGAAGAACTGACAACAAATAGTGAAGTCAATTTAAAACTCAACTCACAGCATTGTGTTATCTTCTGGATGTTGGAAGAGATACGCTGGGCCAACTGGGCGGGGTCACCACCAACACCTGGAGTGTAAGACATGGTTGCTTTGCTTGTTCGCTAATTTCATCAGCTGTTGGTGAGCAGTGCAGTTTTCTCAGCAGTCACCTAAATAACATAAAAGAAAAGTCACATAGTTATACCTATTTTAAAGTTACTCCTTCAGTTCAGTTCAGTTGCTCAGTCGTGTCCGACTCTTTGTGACCCCATGAATCGCCACACGCCAGGCCTCCCTGTCCCATCACCAACTCCCAGAGTTCACTCAAACTCACGTCCATCGAGTCGGTGATGCCATCCAGCCATCTCATCCTCTGTCGTCCCCTTTTCTTCCTGCCCCCAATCCCTCCCAGCATCAGAGTCTTTTCCAATGAGTCAACTCTTCGCATGAGGTGGCCAAAGTACTGGAGTTTCAGATACATTTTACAAATTTGATGTACCTAACAGGGTTGAAATTTAGCAAAGGAACTCTTCGAAGAGTAAAACTCACGTGTTGATATTCTTAAAAATGGACTTTATAGGACAGAACTGAATTAAACATGTTAAAGAAAATAAGGTTCAAATTGTTCATTCCCTTTGGAAACATCTTTGATCTCGCAAAGGATGACTTAGCAAGTGCCTTTTCTGTGTATCATTTTAACCATTTGTATATTTCCTTCTTAACTAAACTGTGAGCAACTATAGGCCAGGGTCCACATACTATTTATGTTTCTTTCTCCAACATTTAAAATAATTCCTGGCAGAGAAGAGGAATTCAATTATGAATTATATGGCACACCCATTTCAGGCTTTCCCCAGAAATTTCATTTTATCTCATTTAACTTAACACAGGAACAGCTCACTAATGGGTCTCTGATTTTAATGGGCAAAAAGGTTCAATTTGAAAGAGCAGAGCCAAAAAGTTAAGAAAAAAGGAAATAAACCCTGTAAAAGGCCCATCACACGCACATTCCCCTGAAAGAGTAAGGAGAATTCTGCTGTGGAAGCCAGTATCTTAGAACACGAAGCTAAGTGGGGCAACTGCCACCGGAAGCAGGTAAAATGAAGATCTGTTCTTCTTCAGTTCATACCACACATCAGTCATAGTTCGGGGAAAAGGATAAAAAGGAGTGTCCCTGTGGATAGGACTATGCACAGCAAAGAATTTCAACTACTCCTGAACTATCTTTTCATGGAGTATGCTCAGAACACTGTAAAGGTGCAGGCAGTCAGCATACTAACTGACTCTGCTACACAGCCTACATTACATTAGGCCCTGGGGAGCTGCGAACAAGCAAACAAAACAATCAAGAGAAAGCATCTGCTTGAACCAGTTCAGTTCAGTCTCTCAGTTGTGTCCGACTCTTCGCAACCCCATGGACTGCAGCAGGCCAGGCCTCCCTGTCCATCACCAACTCCTGGAGTTTACTCAGACTCATGTCTGTTGAGATGGTGATGCCATCCGACCATCTCATCCTCTGTCGTCCCCTTCTCCTCCCACCTTCAATCTTTCCCAGCATCAGGGTCTTTTCAAATGAGTCAGTTCTTCGCATCACGTGGCCCTAATATTGGAGTTTCAGCTTCAGCATCAGTCCTTCCAATGAATAGTCAGGTCTGATTTCTTTTAGGATGGACTGGTTGGATCTCCTTGCTGTCCAGAGGATTCTCAAGAGTCTTCTCCAACACCACAGTTCAAAAGCATCAATTTTTCGGTGCTCAGCTTTCGTTATAGTCCAACTCTCATATCCATACATGACTACTGGAAAAACCATAGCTTTGACTAGACAAAGCTTTGCTGGCAAAGTAATATCTTTGCTTTTTAATATGCTGTCTAGGTTGGTCATAATTTTTGTTCCAAGGAGCAAGCATCTTTTAATTCATGGCTGCAGTCACCATCTGCAGTGATTTGGGAGCCCAGAAAAATAAAGTCTCTCACTGTTTCCACTGTTTCCCCATCTATTTCCCATGAAGTGATGGGACCAGATGCCATGATCTTAGTTTTCTGAATGTTGAGTTTAGAGCCAACTTTTTCACTCTCCTCTTTCACTTTTTCAAGAGGCTCTTTAGTTCTTCTTTGCTTTCTGCCATAAAAGTGGTGTCATCTGCATATCTGAGGTGATTTATATTTCTCCCAGCAATCTTGATTCCAGCTTGTGCTTCATCCAGCCCAGCGCTTCTCATGATGTACTCAGAATTTAGGCTAAATAAGCAGGGTGACAATATACAGCCTTGACGTACTCCTTTTCCTATTTGGAACCAGTCTGTTGTTCCATGTCCAGTTCTAACTGTTGCTTCCTGACCTGTATACAGGTTTCTCAAGAGGCAGGTCAGGTGGTCTGGTATTCCCATCACTTTCACAATTTTCCACAGTTTGTTGTGATCCACACAGTCAAAGGCTTTGGTATAGTCAATAAAGCAGAAGTAGACATTTTTCTGGAACTCTCTTGCTTTTTCGATGATCCAGTGGATGTTGGCAATTTGATATCTGGTTCCTCTGCCTTTTTAAGTCCAGCTTGAACATCTGAAGTTCACGGTTCACGTACTGTTGAAGCCTAGCTTGGAGAATTTTGAGCATTATTTTACTAGTGTGTGAGTGAAGTGAAAGTTGCTCAGTTGTGTCCGACTCTTTGCGACCCCATAGGCTATACAGTCCATGGAATTCTCCAAGCGAGAATACTGGAGTGGGTAGCCTATCCCTTCTCCAGGATTAGCGTGTGAGATGAGTACAATTGTGCGGTAGTTTGAGCATTCTTTGGCACTGCCTTTCTTTGGAATTGGAATGAAGATGGTAAGAATACACAGAAGAACTATACAGAAAAGATCTTCATGACCCAGATAATCATGATGGTGTGATCACTCACCTAGAGCCAGACGTCCTGGAATGTGAAGTCAAGTGGGCCTCAAAAAGCATCACTACAAACAAAGCTAATGGAGGTGATGAATTCCACTTGAGCTATTTCAAATTCTAAAAGATGATGCTGTGAAAGTGCTGCACTCAATATGCCAGCAAATTTGGAAAACTCAGCAGTGGCCACAGGACTGGAAAAGGTCAGTTTTCATTCCAATTCCAAAGAAAGGCAATACCAAAGAATGCTCAAATCAAGTCTGCCATTTACAAGAATGATAAAGTTAATAATATAAAACAATGAAAGCAATACAAGCCTGCCCTCTTCTGTGACATTAGTTTTAGGGGGCAGCAAGGATGGGTAGCTTTAGAACCAGAATCCTGGAACTGAATCCTATCTCTGCTGGTGGGTGGGTTGATCAGTAGAAAGTCATGTGCTGGGCAAAAGTGATAGGGATAGGGAAAAGGAAACATGACTATCACTCTTCTCTAAAAAGAATTTATGAAACTCAGGTGTAAGACTTGGATACCTGAGTATGACTATATGAAAAACAACAAAGGCAAAGACATGAAGCTGAGGCAGACAGACCCAGATCCCGTGGACAGCATGAAGGCAGTGTGTCAGTTACCAAAGGAAGGGGAAATCTACGGTCAACCCTGGATCAGATGCGTCATGGTCGGGTAAGCAGGAGATGACTCAGAGAAGGAAAAGGTGCAATGGCCTAACATTTACTGCACATCTGTGAAATGAAAAGCATTTCACATAGACTGTCTAATTTAATTTTCAAGTTCTCCCCTTTAGGTAGTGACAAATAAACCTGGCTTTACCAATGAGCAAACTGTGGCATATGAAGATTAAGTAACTGGAAAGGTACCCCAAACGACCCAGTAGGCAGAGGTGGGATTCAATTCCAGGGTTCTGATTCTAACACTACCTGTCCTTGCTGCTGCTGCTGCTAAGTCGCTTCAGTCATGTCTGACTGTGTGACCCCACAGACGGCAGCCCACCAGGCTCCCCCGTCCCTGGGATTCTCCAAGCAAGAGCACTAGAGTGGGTTGCCATTTCCTTCTCCAATGCATGAAAGTGAAAAGTGAAAGTGAAGTCGCTCAGTCGTGTCTCTTAGCGACCCCATGGACACTCCGTCCATGGGATTTTCCAGGCAAGAGTACTGGAGTGGGGTGCCATTGCCTGCTCCGCTACCTATCCCTGCTGCCCCATAAAACTGATGTCACAGAAGAGGGTGGGCTCTGGATGCTAGGTTTGGTTTGAATATGTTGCAAGAAGAACCCACTGGAGATTTCTGGTAATCAGGAGGGAAGAGACCACAAGGAAATATGTGTCTTTGATCTAATGGTTGGTGCTGGTAGGAAGTACAACAGTGGAACGGCTGTGACAGAAAAAATAGTACTAGGGCCATGCTTGTGCTCTGCTGTGTCGAGGCCACCCTTGAATCCCTGGGAGGTTTTAGATGCTCTCCATTCTCTCTCCCTGATTGACAGGTCCAGTTTCTCTATTCTGAGCCCTTTGGACTTCACTAAGTAATTGAAAGAGAACCAAAACCAATTTCACAAAAGGGTAAATCAAACTTCTACTCAAACAGTAGAACCACTGCAGCAGGGCAGCAGGAATAAGATTACTCCCAGGTAGCCTTGGACTTGGGCTTGCAGCCACCTGAAGAGCTGAGGACCCAACCTACACTGGATCTGGGATTCAGCGAGATCAACACTATCCCAAGTTGCCTACAAAACACCAACTAGATCTTTAAAATTTGCATCTTTTTTCCCCCAATAAGAACTTGGGGGTTGAAAAGGGCTTCCCTGATGGTTCAGTGAGTAAAGATTCTACCTGCCAATGCAAGAGACACAGGAAATGCGGGTTTAATCCCTGGGTCAGGAAGATTACCTGGAGAAGGAAATGGTAACCCACTCCAGTATTCTTGCCTGAATGCGATGAACAGAGGTGCCTAGTGGACTGCAGTCCAAAGAGCTGGATGAAACTGAGCACAACAGCTTTACTTAGATACAATTCACAGAGCATACACTCACCCATTTAAAGTGCACTATCCAATGGTGTCTTTAAACACTCATAATAAAAAGTTGTGCAACCACGACATCACTGCTAGAACATTTCCTTACCCCGCAAATAAAGCTGATACCCATTAGCAGTGACTCCCCATTTCTGAACAAGTTCCTAAGCTGCAGGCCACCACTCATCTATTTTATGTCTTTACAGGCTTGCCAGTTCTGTACATTTCATATTAAAGGAAACATACAATGTGTTCTTTTTGTGACTGATTTCTTTTTCTCAGCATGTTTTCAAGGCCCATTCATGTTGCAGCATGTATCGATTCTTCCCTCCTGTTCACTGCTGCTGCTGTTGTTAAGTTGCTTCAGTTGTGTCAGATTCTGTGCTACCCCACAGACTGCAGCCCACCAGGCTCCCCTGTCCCTGGGATTCTCGAGCCAAGAACATTGGAGTGGGTTACCATTGCCTTCTCCCTCCCTGTTCACTGCCAAATAATATTTTACTGTACAGACAGGGGCAACGTCCTCCTGGCTCACTGATATCCTTCTTTCTCCTTTCCCTCTATCAACTAGGCTCACGGCCTACACAAACACACTTGATGAGAACATGTTCCTCTTTCTTCTTTATGTACTCTCTTGGGGGTGCTCTTCCGTCCACACACAAACAAATGAGTCTCACATCCACGTCTCCAAGTCACACTCTTCACTCTCTGTAGTGTCTCTATGTCTTTGAAGCTGCAGGAACTCACTAACTGCCTTTCAGCTGCCAGTGGCACTGGCAAAAATGGGAAGTCTCTACTTTGAGGAAGACACTTAACATTTGGGCCTGCAGCCAGGATCCAAATGAGATAATGCACATCCAGGGACCAAGAGCTTTCCTACTCCACACAGAAGAAAGGAAAGCTCCGCTCTTGCATCTGCAGGAACAACATCAACAGATCATAACCACCTTCCCTGCCTCAGGACCACCTGACCACAGGATTAGCTGAGGCCCGCTTTCTCCCCCAGAGTGGGGAGTATGATCACTGAGTCCCATGGACTGCCACTTCATGGTAGCATTAACCTTAACCCTCAAGACTCAATAAGCCTAGGATAAGCCTTCCTACTGTTTTCTTTTATGGTCTCCTTTTCTGCTCTTTAGAGAATCAACCAAATAGCTACAAACTACCAGTGTTCCTCATCCCTTTACTCAAGCGCCTGCATTTGAGGAAGCTCTGCTGGTGAGACAACTAAGCGTCATTCATCCAAAAGGGCCGCCACTGCTGGACTGGCTGCATTTCCTCAGAGGAAGGGCGCAGTGCTGAGTCTCTTGGCTCAGTGCTGAGCTAAGAATGAAAAGAAACTGTGATCGATGGAAGGGAAGGAAAAACTCAACAAGATTATCGCTAACATGATTTTCTAAGCATTATGTTTAGGACTTCCATGTTTATTTTCTCAGTTGATTCTTCCATCAAGCCTACGGAGATAGGTACGACAATAATTATGATTTTTTACACGAAGAAACTGAGGCATAATGAGAATAAGCAACACACTTAATGTAAGAAAAGAACTAAAATTTGAAACTAAATCTTAAAGCCTACTATATTTTTAAAACACAAAACCATATTGTTGCTGCCCTGTACAACAAAATTAAGGACAGGTGAGCCCACTCAATTCAGAAACACCAAATTTACCACCTTTCTGCAGACCCTGTATGAAATCTGGCTAAACTCAAGGAAGATGGGGAAATAGGCCTGGGGTGACTTCATGATGAATCAAGGTAACACGGCTGCATAGCTTCCTTATCTTCTCTTATTCTGCTCATCTGCTCATCAGTTCAGTTCAGTTCAGTTCAGTTGCTCAGTCGTGTTTGACTCTTTGCAACCCCATGAATCGCAGCACGCCAGGCCTCCCTGTCCATCACCAACTCCCGGAGTTCACTCAGATTCACATCCATTGAGTCAGTGATGCCATGCAGCCATCTCATCCTCTGTCGTCCCCTTCTCCTCCTGCCCTCAACCCCTCCTAGCATCAGAGTCTTTTCCAAGGAGTCAACTCTTCGCATGAGGTGGCCAAAGCTCATAGTGATATCTAAAAGACAACAGTGATTGGCTCTCCTGATGATGAGCTATGAGAAATAAAGGATCCAAACAACCAACTATATTATAAAATACATAGAAATACATACACAGGTAACTATAAACTGATTTAAAAGTGTATGATCTTTGCACACAGGCTACATCAACCAAGTTATTCTGAGGTCTGCTTTGCATGTTCACTCTCCATCCAGCACGTAGCCCAGAGCTAAAATGCACCAAAGAACTCACGCTGTATACTTCTGAAAGGCCATTCAGAATTCCTAGTTTTATGGCTCAGAATAACTGTACCTCATTATCTAAACTAGCACTATCAAGTGTTCGCACATGTGTGGCCACTGGCTTGGACAGCTCACGGATGGAACATTTCCATTTCAGCAAAGTTCTGCTGAACAGTGTTCACCAAACATCTCAAAAATTAGCATTGTATGAGGATATATAAACATTACAAAGGGAAAGATGGGAAGAGAGGATCAAAGTGCAATATTTGTACTGAGAATCTTAAGACTGTTTCTAAAGAGCACAAATAAAAGAACAAAGGGGATTTTTAAAAGGAATCTTGAGCATCAAACATTATTCCTAGTTACTACAGGATGCAGTGCAGAATTCTTAAAATTCCCATTAACATAAAGGTCATGCTCTGTAAATTCAGTGTGGATAAAGCAATAGAAATAGTTTATAGTCAGCTTCACTTTCTTAACAGTGAGCATCAGCAGTACTTTCCTCCAACCTGTGCTCCAAAAATAAGCTCCCAGAAGGGCAGGTTTATTTTGTTTGTTTTTGGTGGTTTTTTTTTTTTTGGTCTACTGCATAGACTGCTCTACTTTAAGTATCTGTATATATAATAAATGCTTAATAAATATTTGTAAAATAAATGTACCTATTTCCTAAGAACACATACCCAGTCTGAGGGTTAATATAACCACTGCCAAGACAGTGAACTCAAGGGCTTTCTTTCAGATCCAGGATGTCCCAGGCTTATCGCTGACTTGGGCCACTGCTCCACGGTATTTCCTCTCCCTGGAGGGCTCATCCCATGGCCCCCGCCTCCTCCCTCGGTGACTTGCTCTTTTTCTCCCAGAAAGTCGCGTCACATGGCTGGAGAAGTATTCTACAGTTACTGTGATCTGAAGTGCGAAGTCACCATTCTGCCACTCTGCTGATTTAACCTACTGCATCACAGTGCTAAACATCATTTAAAATGATCTAGTCAGTACATCATTTATTGTCTATTCCTACCTCCGGAATATGGAGATGAGAGAGGCAAGTCTGCCAGTCTTGTGGAATTCACAAGTGCTGGGGCCATAGGAGATGTTCCACAGATGTGAGGGTCATCACTCTACTACAAGCATGAGCACTGTCAACATAAGCTGCACGAACTGCATTTGTTAGCTCAGCTCCTCCATCCGTTAAATTATCATACAACTCGGTTTGGTCCACAATACCAAGAATTATTTTTCACTCTTTCATGCACTAAGCTTTCAAATTTAATGGAATTACAGCAAACTTTACTCAGACTTACTGCAGGTGTTCTATACGATTTATTTTTTAACCAGCAGCCCCTGGCTAAAGTTTGAGATCATAATCAAAATTCAGACTGATTTTGAGATCAGGAACAGCAGAAGTAAGATATCTGAAGAAAAATGTACATGTTACTGAGTTAACATGGTATCATGTTAACTTCTTCAGAAAATCTGAACTAAAGCATAATTCTTAACCAGTCAAAAGTCTGGGACAAACTTCTCAAAGCAGCCTGCAAAGCAGAGGCCTGTCCACATCACAACACACAGTTTAACACTACTGTAAGTCTCTGCCCTGGGCGGGTGGGGGCGGTGATCAGGACAACTCCTGAAGAAACGTTCACTCCAATATCACTGAACAGCACAGCATTTCATAACCATTTTCTTTTCTTCCAGATGCTGTGCAAGCTTTAATGATATATAATTATGGTCAGAATATGTTGATCTGAATTAAACAAAATTTAGCATGTGTCTACAAGAACCAAGCAAATGTAAGAAACTTGAGAGGGAAAGAAATACACAGCATATGACTGGAAGGGCATTTTTTTCTTTTGTCTGAATTTAAGGAAAGTAACAACCTAAAAAACAAGAGGGGCGGGGTAGGGAGGCATCCTGGTATATTTTCTGTACCTGCAAAGGGCTTTCTGCAAGCCAATTAAGGGCAGGTACTCAGATGGTAAAGAATCTGCCTACAATGCAGGAGACGTGGGTTCGATCCCTGGGTCGGGCAGATCCCCTGGAGAAGGGAATGGCAACCCACTTCAGTATTCCTGCCTGGAAAATTCCACGGACAGAGGAGCCTGACGGGCTAGAGTTCGTGGGGTCGCACAAGAGTCGGACACGAAAGAGCGACTAACACTTTCCTGCACTGAAAAGATCAAAGAAAGGCTGCATGTCAAACTCCTTGCCAAACCGAAAACCAACCACGATGAGCCTTCGAATAAACAGACGGCTCCTTTACTACAGAAATATATGTCTTCAGTTGTTCTGTATTCGAGAGGAGAACTTAAAAGCGCGTTTTCTAAATCTGTGCGTTAAAAAGAGGAAGAGGTCAACTGGTGTCCAGCCCGAGGCAGAAGCAGAATTCCAGAGCTGGGCCGGAGCGGCTACGGCACCAGCCCCGCCCCGGAGCGCGCAGCCCGCCGGTGCGCCTGAGCGAGCGCGGCCGGGGCGGCCGGGGGCGGAGGCGAGGCTAGAGCGCAGCCGGCGCTGGGCGGGCCGGGCTGGCAGGGCCGGCGGGACCCGCCTGATCGGGCGGCGCACCCGCGCCAGCCGGCGGGGCGTGGGGAGCAGCGAGATCTCGGGACAGGGTTAGCGCCGGCCCTCCGACTCCCGAGAGCCTGCCGCAAAGCGCAGGGGCGGCGGCCACCTGACAACGCGCACAAAAAACAAGGTGGCGCGGCAGCCACGGGGACACGCGCTTTCGGGGCGCCCCGCCAGAGACACCCCCTCCCGAGGCTCCTCTTACCCCGACCTCCTCGGCTTCCTTCTCCTTCTTTGGCCGCGGGGACCCAAGGGCCCCTGAGCCCCCAGCTACGATTCTCAGCTGATGGGTGGTGGCGCTGGAACGCCCATTGCGCATGCCCGCAATACCACCCAGGGAAGGAGGCGGGGCTTTCTCCCCTCTCATTGGCCAGTGGAGTTGAGTGACGGCGGCCTTCCCCGCCCACTCTGGTTCTAAGCTAAGGAACAGGGGTTTCTGCAAAATCACACAGTACACAGGAGGTGTTCTTTGAGGTCTCAAGTGCGGATGGCGAACGCCCTAGTTTGCGTGTAAAAAACAAAAAGAGGGAATGGAGAGCTGCTGTTTTCTTTATCTGGTGATTTCGGCCTCCCTAGACTTCAGGCCGTATCATCAACTCATGCCTTACCTTGTTTCCCAACACTTAACTCTACAGTAGACCGTATTCGCAAGTCCATTAAAAAAATGCAAACGTATAAATATGCAGTTCTTGCAGTTCTAACAGGAACAATGAAGGAATAAACGAAGAGTAATTTCCTTGTGCTCTCTTAGACAAGTTTTCATAGCATCCTTGAAAGGCAGGATGTAGTTTTCCCAGGATTTGAAGTGAACAGAGAATGTTCTTATGATAAATATTCAAATATAAAGTAATCGTTAGATAAAAAGCATCAGTTGCTTCAGGTGAAAGAAATACCAAATTAATTAATGAGGTCTTTACTGGGGCTTCTCAGGCGCTGTAGTAGTAAAGAATCTGCCTGCCAATGTAGGAGACACAAGAGACGCAGGTTCGATCCCTGGGTTGGGAAGATCCCCTGGAATAGAAAGTGGCAACCCACTCCAGTATTCTTGCCTGGAAGATTCCATGAACAGAGGAGCATGGTGGGCTACAGTCCATGGGACTACAAAGAGTTGGACCCAACTGAGCACAAAGCACATATTTGTCTTTATTAAGGCAACAGTATTTTCTGAAAGGATCATCAGGACATCAAAATCCAGATAAACTAAAGTGGAAAAGAAATCTAAAGCCAGAATACTTTGAATTGGTACCACCCAAACAAATTTTTGGAGAAGGAAACGGCAACCTACTCCCGTATTCTTGTCTTGAGAATTTCAAGGACCAGAGGAGCCTGGCAGGCTACAGTCTATGGAATACAGGGAGCTGGACATGACTGAGGGACTAATAGTTTCACTTTCACTTTAGGAGCAAATTTTAGGTTGTTTGTAATTATGCATACAAATGTACTTAAGTGAGAGGTCACTCAAGGATAAGAAATATAAGAGGCTCTCTATTTATTTTTCATTTTTCTCCTTTAAATAGAGAAATGGGAACAAGAAATATTTTATTTTTTTAAAAAATTTTTGGTTATGCTGCATCTTTGTTGCACCACTCAGGCTTTCTCTGGTTGCCCCATGCATGTGGGATCCTAGTTCCCTAAGCAGGGATCAAGCCCACATCCCCTGCAATGAAAGGCAGATTCTCAACCGCTGGACCACCAGGAAAGTCCCCAAGAAATATTTTCTAGTTCTCATTTTTCCTGAAGAATACTGTGGTGTAAGTGTGACAATAGGCAGCAACTTATACTTTCACTCTGTTAGAAAAAGATGGGCAGGATTGTCAGACAAAACGCACACACCCGCATCTAAAGGAGCAGCATGATTCAGCTAGAGCCGATTGTGGACTTTTAGGAACATTGGCCCAATATAATCAAATTATCAGCTTTGTTGAGATATAGTGGAAATTCTGATTTTTTGCGAAATTTTTTTCCCAGTATTCTTAACCTTTTTATAAAACATTCTGTAATCAAATAAAATATGTATTTCAGCCTTTGTAATAGATGATAATTTCAGCCATCGAGTATTAAAGCTGGAGAAAGCCTAACAGAAAAGCTAGCTCTATTTCCCCATTTGACAGATGAAAAAAATCTGAAACCCAAAGAAGCATCATCAAAATTACACAAATAATTATGAGAAGCACAGGTCCAGGTAACCTAATTCAGCATCTTGATTTCTTCCTTTATTTCATTCAGCAAATACTCACTGATGCTCTGCCCTGTGCTAGGTGCTGTGTGAGGCACTGCAAATCTCAAAATGAGGAGGATACAGTATTTTCCCTCAAGGAGTGAGATCTTTCCCAGAACACTGCAAGAGATGCTGTGATAAAGATTTGTACACAGCACCAAGGGAGCCCAGAGATGAGGATCACTTACCGGGACAGGGACCATTCCAAAAAAGGAAGAGTTACTAGAATCTTGAAAAATGTGTAAGAGTTTACTGGGGAGACAAGATGGGAAAGGACATTCCACTCAAAAGGAAGAACACATAAAACATAAAATCATAGGCAAGTGTAAACTCTCAGGGATCTCTTATGACTTTAATTAGATAAAGCAAAGTGGGTGGAATGGAGGGGCATGAGACTAGAAAGTCAAATGGAATTTACATAATGAAAACCTGCATATCATGTTACATGAATACCTAATAGGAGTTAAAGTATGAAAGCAAAGGTGTGATGTACTCATAATTCCATCGTATGAAGACAACTTTGCAGAATGGGGGAAAATAAAGAGAAATAGTGAGAGGAGCTTCCCAGATGGCGCAGTGGTAAAGAATCCACCTACCTAATAGAGTTTTGCCAAGAGAATGCACTGGTCATAGCAAACACCCTCTTCCAACATCACAAGAGAGGACTCTACATATGGACGTCACCAGATGATCAACACCGAAATCAGATTGATTATGTTCTTTACAGCCAAAGATGGAGAAGCTCTATACAGTCAGCAAAAAGTCTGGGAGCTGACTGTGGTGTAGATCATGAATTCCTTATTGCCAAAACAGACATATTGAAGTTCAGTTCAGTTCAGTTCAGTAGCTCAATTGTTTCCGACTCTTTGCAACCCCATGAATCGAGCATGCCAGGCCTCCCTGTCCATCACCAACACCCAGAGTTCACTCAAGCTGTTGTCCATCGAGTCGGTGATGCCATCCAGCCATCTCATCCTCTGTTGTCCCCTTCTCCTCCTGCCCCCAATCCCTCCCAGCATCAGGGTCTTCTCCAATGAGTCAACTCTTCCCATGAGGTGGCCAAAGTATTGGAGCTTCAGTTTTAGCATCAGTCCTTCCAAAGAACACCCAGGACTGATCTCCTTTAGAATGGACTGGTTGGATCTCCTTGCAGTCCAAGGGGCCCTCAAGAGTCTTCTCCAACACCACAGTTCAAAAGCATCAATTCCTCAGTGCTCAGCTTACTTCACAGTCCAACTCTCACATCCATACATGACCAATGGAAGAACCATAGCCTTGACTAGACGGACCTTTGTTGGCAAAGTAATGTCTCTGCTTTTGAATATGCTATCTAGGTTAGTCATAACTTTCCTTCCAAGGAGTAAGCATCTTTTAATTTAATGGCTGCAATCATCATCTGCAGTGATTTTGGAGCCAAAAAAATAAAGTCTGACACTGTTTCCACTGTTTCCCCATCCATTTCCCATGAAGTGATGGAACCACATGCCATGATCTTGGTTTTCTGAATGTTGAGCTTTAAGCCAACTTTTTCACTCTCCTCTTTCACCTTCATCAAGAGGCTTTTTAGTTCCTCTTCACTTTCTGCCATAAGGGTGGTGTCATCTGCATATCTGAGGTGATTGGTATTTCTCCTAGCAGTCTTGATTCCAGCTTGTGCTTCTTCCAGCCAAGCGTTTCTCATGATGTACTCTGCATAGAAGTTAAATAAGCAGGGTGACAATATACAGCCCTGACATACTCCTTTTCCTATTTGGAACCAGTCTGTTGTTCCATGTCCAGTTCTAACTGTTGCTTCCTGACCTGCATACAGGTTTCTCAAGAGGCAGGTCAGGTGGTCTGGTATTCCCATCTTTTGAAGAATTTTCCACAGTTTATTGTGATCCACAGAGTCAAAGGCTTTGGCATAGTCAATAAAGCAGAAATAGATGTTTTCTGGAACTCTTTTGTTTTTTTGGTGATCCAGCAGATGTTGGCAATTTGATCTCTGGTTCCTCTGCCTTTTCTAAAACCAGCTTGAACATCTGGAAGTTCACGGTTCACGTACTGCTGAAGCCTGGCTTGGAGAATTTTGAACCTTACTTTACTACCGTGTGACATGAGTACAATTGTGTGGTAGTTTGAGCATTCTTTGGCATTGCCTTTCTTTGGGATTGGAATGAAAACTGACCTTTTCCAGTCCTGTGGCCACTGCTGAGTTTTCCAAATTTGCTGGCATATTGAGTGCAGCACTGTTACATCATCGTTTTTCAGGATTTGAAATAGCTCAACTGGAATTCCATCACCTCCACTAGCTTGTTCGCAGTGATGCTTTCTAAGGCCCACTTCTCTTCACATTCCAGGATATCTGGCTCTAGGTGAGTGATCACACCATCATGATTATCTGGGTCATGAAGCTCTTTTTTGTACAGTTATCCTGTGTATTCTTGCCACCTCTTCTTAATATCTTCTGCTTCTGTTATGTCCATACCATTTCTGTCCTTTATTGAGCCCATCTTTGCATGAAATGTTCCCTTGGTATCTCTAGTTTTCTTGAAGAGATCTCTAGTCTTTCCCATTCTGTTGTTTTCCTCTATTTCTTTGTGCTGATCACTGAGGAAGGCTATCTTATCTCTTCTTGCTATTCTTTGGAACTCTGCTTTCAGATGCTTATATCTTTATTTTTCTCTTTTGCTCTTCACTTCTCTTCTTTTCACAGCTATTTGTAAGGCCTCCCCAGACAGCCATTTTGCTTTTTTGCATTTCTTTTCCATGGGGATGGTCTTGATCCCTGTCTCCTGTACAATGTCATGAACCTCCGTCCATAGTTTATCAGGCACTCTGTCTATCAGATCTATTCCCTTAAATCTATTTCTCACTTCCACTGTATAATCATAAGGAACTTGATTTAGGTCATACCTTAATGGTCTAGTGGTTTCCCTACTTTCTTCATTTTAAGTCTGAATTTGGCAATACGGAGTTCATGGTCTGAGCCACAGTCAGCTCCTGGTCTTGTTTTTGCTGACTGTATAGAGCTTCTCCGTCTTTGGCTGCAAAGAATATAATCAATCTGATTTTGGTGTTGACCATCTGGTGATGTCCATGTGTAGAGTCTTCTCTTGTGTTGTTGGAAGAGGGTGTTTGCTATGACCAATGCAGTCTCTTGGCAAAACTCTATTAGTCTTTGCCCTGCTTCATTCTGTACTCCAAGGCCAAATTTGCCTGTTACTCCAGGTGTTTCTTGACTTCCTACTTTTGCATTCCAGTCTCCTATAATGAAAAGGACATCTTTTTGGGGTGTTTGTTCTGAAACGTCTTGTAGGTCTTCATGCTGCTGCTGCTGCTAAGTCACTTCAGTCATGTCCGACTCTGTGCGACCCCATAGACAGCAACCCACCAGGCTCCTCTGTCCCTGGGATTCCCCAGGCAAGAACACTGGAGTGGGTTGCCATTTCCTCCTCCAATGCATGAAAGTGAAAAGTCAAAGAACCGTTCAACTTCAGCTTCTTCAGTGCTACTGGTTGGGGCACAGTCTTGGATTACCGTGATATTGAATGGTTTGCCTTGGAAATGAACAGAGAGCATTCTGTCATTTTTGAGATTGCATCCAAGTCCTGCATTTTGGACTCATTTGTTTACCATGATGGCTACTCCATTTCTTCTAAGGGATTCCTGCCTGCAGTAGTAGATATAATGGTCATCTGAGTTAAATTCACCCATTCCAGTCCATTTTAGTTCATTGATTCCTAGAATGTCGACATTTGCTCTTGCCATCTCCTGTTTGACCACTTCCAATTTGTCTTGATCCATGGACCTGACATTCCAGGTTCCTATGCAATATTGCTCTTTACAGCATCGGACCTTGCTTCTATTACCAGTCACATCCACAACTGGGTATTGTTTTTGCTTTGGCTCCATCCCTTCTTTCTTTCTGGAGTTATTTCTCCACTGATCTCCAGTAGCATATTGGGCCCCTACCCACCCGGGGAGTTCCTCTTTCAGTATCCTATCATTTTACCTTTTCATACTGTTCATGGGGTTCTCAAGGCAAGAATACTGAAGTGGTTTGCCATTCCCTTCTCCAGTGGACCACATTCTGTCAGACCTCTCCACCATGACCCGCCCGTCCTGGGTGGCCCCACATGGCATGGCTTGCTTTCATTGAGTTAGACAAGGCTGTGGTCTGTGTGATCAGATTGGCTAGTTTTCTGTGATTATGGTTTCAATGTGTTTGCCCTCTGATGCCCTCTCGCAACACCTACCATCTTACTTGGGTTTCTCTTACTTTGGATGTGGGATATCTCTTCATGGCTGCTGCAGCAAAGCGCAGCCACTGCTCCTTACCTTGGACGAGGGGTATCTCCTCATGGTCGCCCCTCCTCCAGAGAAAGCAATGGCATCCCACTCCAGTACTCTTGCCTGGAAAATCCCATGGACAGAGGAGTCTGAGATCGCTAAGAGTTGGACATGACTGAAGCGGCTGAGCAGCAGCAGCAGCAGCAGGGAAAATCACTAGACCATTCAGATATGACCTAATTCAAATCCCTTATGATTCTACAGTGGAAGTGAGAAATAGATTTAAGGGACTAGATCTGATTGACAGTGCCTGGTCAACTATGGATGGAGGTTTGTAACATTGTACGGGAGACAGGGATCAACACCATTCCCAAGAAAAGGAAATGCAAAAAAGCAAAATGGCTGTCTGAGGCAGCCTTACAAATAGCTGTGAAAAGAAGAGAAGTGAAAAGCAAAGGAGAAAAGGAAAGATATACCCATTTGAATGCAGAGTTCCAAAGAATAGCAAAAAGAGATAAGAAAGCCTTCCTCAGTGATCAGCACAAAGAAATAGAGGAAAACAACAGAATGGGAAAGACTAGAGATCTCTTCAAGAAAACTAGAGATACCAAGGGAACATTTCATGCAAATATGGGCTCAATAAAGGACAGAAATGGTATGGACATAACAGAAGCAGAAGACATTAAGAAGAGGTGGCAAGAATACACAGGATAACTGTACAAAAAAGAGCTTCATGGCCCAGATAATCATGATGGTGTGATCACTCACCTAGAGCCAGGCATCCTGGAATATGAAGTCTAGTGGGCCTTAGGAAACATCTCTATGAACAAAGCTAGTGGAGGTGATGGAATTCCAGTTGAGCTATTTCAAATCCTGAAAAACGATGCTGTGAAAGTGCTGCACTCAATATGCCAGCAAATTTGGAAAACTCAGCAGTGGCCACAGGACTGGAAAAGGTCACTTTTCATTCCAATCCCAAAGAAAGGCAATGCCAAAGAATGCTCAAACTACCGCACAATTGCACTCATGTCACACGGTAGTAAAGTAAGGCTCAAAAGTCTCCAAGCCAGGCCTCAGCAGTACGTGAACCATGAACTTCCAGATGTTCAAGCTGGTTTTAGAAAAGGCAGAGGAACCAGAGATCAAATTGCTAACATCTGCTGGATCATGGAAAAAGCAAGAGAGTTCCAGAAAAACATCTATTTCTGCTTTATTGACTATGCCAAAGCCTTTGACTCTGTGGATCACAATAAACTGTGGAAAATTCTGAAAGATATAGGAATACCAGATGACCTGACCTGCCTCTTGAGAAACCTATTTGCAAGTCAGGAAGCAACAGTTAGAACTGGACATGAAACAGACTGTTTCCAATAAAGAAAAGGAGTATGTCAAGGCTGTATCTTGTCACCCTGCTTATTTAACTTTTATGCAGAGTACATCATGAGAAACGCTAGGCTGGAAGAAGCACAAGCTGGAATCAAGACTGCTGGGAGAAATACCAATCACCTCAGATATGCAGATGACACCACCCTTATGGCAGAAAGTGAAGAGGAATTTAAAAGCCTCTTGATGAAGGTGAAAGAGGAGAGTGAAAAAGTTGGCTTAAAGCTCAACATTCAGAAAACTAAGATCATGGCATGTGGTTCCATCACTTCATGGGAAATGGATGGGGAAACAGTGGAAACAGTGTCAGACTTTATTTTTTTGGCTCCAAAATCACTGCAGATGATGATTGCAGCCATGAAATTAAAAGACGCTTACTCCTTGGAAGGAAAGTTATGACCAACCTAGATAGCATATTCAAAAGCAGAGATATTACTTTGCCAACAAAGGTCCATCTAGTCAAGGCTATGGTTCTTCCAGTGGTCATGTATGGATATGAGAGTTGGACTGTGAAGAAAGCTGAACTCCGAAGAATTGATGCTTTTGAACTGTGGTGTTGGAGAAGACTCTTGAGGGTCCCTTGGATTGCAAGGAGATCCAACCAGTCCATCCTAAAGGAGATCAGTCCTGAGTGTTCTTGGAAGGACTGATGCTGAAGCTGAAACTCCAATATTTTGGCCGCCTTATGCGAAGAGTTGACTCATTGGAAAAGACCCTGATGCTGGGAGGGATTAGGGGCAGGAGGAGAAGGGAACAAAAGAGGATGAGATGGCTGGATGGCATCACCGACTCTATGGACATGAGTTTGAGTGAATTCCGGGGGTTGGTGATGTGCTGACAGAGGGGCCTGGTGTGCTGTGTTTCATGGGGTCTCAAAGAGTCGGACACGACTGAGTGACTGAACTAAACTGTTTGAAGGCTTGTGACCTGGATTTTTCAAGTCTAGCAAGTTTGGGGATTTGGGTCTTTGAAAGATTTTGAAGGGCAATCAGAAATAAGTTTTTGAGTGGGAATTGCTATCTGCATGCTAGTGTCCTTATTATAAATACTACCTAAATAACCTTTGCCATGTAGGCTAGGGAACTCTTCACTGGTGTATCTCCAGTGTTTAGAATAGTAGTTCTAGTGAACAGAAGGAGATAATTGTCCATTCACATGACAGTCCCTGAGCTAAAAATTTTTTAAAGGACTACCATATGATCTTGTGGGACAGCTAGAGAAATAAAAGACACAAAAAGAAAAATACAGCAAGACAAGGAATTTATTGATAAATGAGAGGTACAAGAGTTTTTGTGAAAGTTTGGTTTTGATTATTAGTGGGAAAACCACAGCTGTTTTAAGAAATCTGTCCTAGATTAAGAGGCAGCTGAAATTAATATCTAATAAACAAGTTTGTTACATTGTGCCTTGTTTTTAGGCACCCCTCACCTTCCTTTGTAGTCTCTTTGTTTTCTAAGACCACCCTGTGCCTAGTTAAATGCCAAGCACAGAGCAGATTTTGCTCTCACTTTTACATGTAGAGCTAATAGACATCCCACAGAAATCTTACATGGACAATTACAGCTGACAGCATGACAAGTGGTATGTTCATTTCTAATTTTACCTCCTAAATATTGTCAATATGTGGCCTCTTATCTCTGTCTCTCATGGTCTGTGTCCCAATCCACTGGCATCTGTACCTCCACTCCACTCAATGTCATTATTCTCAAAGCCAGCACTGAATATTTGAAGCACAAATCTGAAACATTACTTCAGGCTTCATGTCATCACCATGACTGCCACATGCCCTCAAATGTACTTCTTAGAAATAAAAGTGCATGGACTGGGCAGGGGTGAGGGATTGTGTAAGGTTGGGAGAAGGAATCATAGAAGGGGTCTGCCTTCTGGCATTTAGCAGCATGCCTTTAAGATACAGGCACACTATTGTATGAATCAATAGTTTGGTCTTTTCTATGGCTAAGTAGCATTCCATTGTCATTATGTAATACTATTCTGTCACCTATTGGTTGTTTCCAATTTGGGGCAATTACAAATAAAACTTATATATGTGTGTAGGTTTAGATAAAAGTACTCATTTTCAATTCACTTAGGTAAATATCTAGAAGTGAAATTGTTGGGTTGTATATGTTTAATTTTATAAGAAACTGCCGAATTGTTTTCTAAATTGATCATATAATTTTGCATTCCCACCAGCAATGAATGAGAATTTCTTTTGCTCTAATTCCTTGTCAACCTTTGATATTGTTAGATTTTCTTTTTTAATTTTTTCTATTATAATAGATGTATAGGCTTCCCTGGTTGCTCAGCAGTGAAGAATCTGCCTGCAATACAGGAAATACAGGTTTGCTCCCTAGGGGAGCTCCAGATCCCCTGGAGAAGGAAATGGCAACCCACTCCAGTACTCTTGCCTGGGAAATCCCATGGACAGAGTCTGGCAAGCTACAGCCCATGGATCACAAGAGTTAGACATGACTTAGTGACTAAACCACCAAACCAATAGCTGTGTAGTGGCATCTCACTGTGGCTTTAATTTCATTTTCTTAATGATATTGAACATTTTTATATGCTTATTTAAAATCTATATGTCTTCTTTACTGACGTATCTGTTCAAATCGTTTGCCCATTTTTTTTGTTAGATTGTCTCCCTATTGTAGGGTTTTAAGAGTTCTTTATATTTTCTGGGGCTGTAACAAATGTGTCATTTGCAAATATTCCTATTTTTTTAGCTTGTCTTTTTTATTTTCTTTTCAGTGTCTTTCACAGAGCAAAAAATTTTATTTTCTATAACATCCAATTTGCCAAATTTTTCTTTCTATAAATCATGCTATTGTTGTTGAATCTTTTCATTACCAAATCCAGAATTACACAGATTTTCTTCTAAATTGTTTTCTTAAAGTTTTATAGTTTTACCTTTTACATTTAGATCTACAATACATATTAATTTTTATTTTTGTATGAGGTGTATATCAAAGTTTTGGTTTTTTTTTTTTTTTTTTTAATATGGATGTCTACTTGTTTCAGGATCAGTTGTAGAAAAGACTTTTTTCTCCATTGAGTTGCCTTTGCGCTCTCAGGTAGAAATTGGCATGTGCTATGGGTACTTGCCTCTACCTTAAATCATGTCCTGCTATAGCTGCTGACCTTCAACATCCCTCTGAAAGGAGTTCAGGGTAGTGGAGAAATGAGGCATTCTGTGCTTTGGGAAAAACTGGCAGGACAGGTTTTCAGATAGATGTTCTCAGGAGGTGATTTTATGAGCCCAATTCTTGTAGCTCCTCATATCTAGAAAAGCATTAAAATCCTTCATGGTGATAACTGTTTCTCATGACTAGCAGAAAGCGTCATAAGACTAGCAAAAGCCTTCTGGAAAAATATGTGCCTGATTGCATGTACTCTCCTTTCAACAAAATCATATACACACTGTCCTCCCCCCCTGCCTCTTTGGAGCAGTCTCTCAGAGATATCTGTGGTGCTGTCTCCCGGTCAGCAGTCCTCATTTTGCCCCATTTAAAACTCAATTCGCAACTCTCATGTTGTGAATCTTAAGTAGACCTCACTCTTGTCAAAAGTCAGTTGAAGAGGAAAGTGAAAGTAAAGAATTAGTTGCTCAGTCGTGTTCAGCTCTTTGCAATTCCGTGGACTGTAGCCTGCCAGGCTCCTCTGTCCGTGGGATTCTCCAGGCAAGAATACTGGAGTCAGTTGCCATCTCCTACTCCAGGAGATATATATTCCTGACCCAGGGATCAAACCCGGGTTTTCTGCATTGCAAGCAGATTCTTTACCATCTGAGTCACCAGGGACGCTTTCTCAGTTAAAGAGAATTAACACCTTAACAAAACCGAAACTTTCAGTTTATGAACACAGTATATCTTTACATTTATATAGCTTTTCTTTTATTCTTAATAAGTGTTTTATCACTTTCAGTATACAAATCCTGAACATATTTTGTAAGTCATATGTAATGTATCATTCATTTGGATGCTGTTATAAAAGTATTTTTAATTTCAAAGTCCTCTTAATCTTAACCAACATGTATGGATCATTAACATTTAAAGTATGTTTGAATTAAATCTATGATATCTTTTAATTAAAGTCTACCATCCTGTTAATTGCTTATTTGTTCCTTTTATTCTTTTTATGTTCACCTTTTTCTTTCTTCCCTGGGTTTAAGAATTTTTAATAATTTTATTTCCTTTATTGACATATATTTCTCTTAGAAATATTTTGTCCCATTTTTAAAATTAATTTGAGCCTTGGTAAATGTCACATTGTACTTGAAAATATGTGGGTTATTTTCAGATATCTTTTTATGTTGATTTCTAACATAATTCCACAGTGATAAGAGAACAGACTCTGTATGATTTCAATACCTTTAGACCATGAAATTTTTGCACCTTATTTTATGTCCCTGGATATGTTCCAGTGTCTCCTAGATTATAGTCTATGGGAAATTGAGTAGAATTTATATCCTACTTTTGTGTGAAAATTGTATAAATCTTATTTATATTGAATTGGTTCGTAGTGCTTTTCAGGTCTACTACTATACTTCTACTTTTCTGTCTATTCATTCTATTAATTTTTGAGGGTCTGATATTGAAACTCCAACTAAAAATATTAATTTAACTACTTAAAAAATTATAATATATAGTGAAACTATATGTAACTTTCTTCTGTATTTTCCAAATCTCCTGTAAATATGTTATCATACTGTCATAATTTAAAAAATAAAAAAGAAAGAGAAAAAAATTATTTTGAGCCTACCTTCAAGTAATATTTCCAAGGACATTATAGTAGTGTCTTCCTAAATCCTCCCTCTCTTACCTTGTGCTGTTATTGTCATACATTTCACTTTTACGTATGCTATAAAAACATAATGTATTTTACAGTTTTAATATGGTCATCCGTATTTTAAAGCAATTTAAAATGAAAAAAACATTTATTTTACCTTCATATATTCCATTCCTGAATCTCTTCATTTCTTTGAGTAGATTTAAGTTTATGGTTTATTTTATATTCCACATACCTTAATGACTGCTTTTATCTTGGGGTGAAAAAGGCAAGGAAAGCAGAATGGGATGGTTTGTATTTATGACACATGTAGCAGTAGAGAAAAAACTTTCTCTGTCCTCTCTTGGCTTTCCTGGTGGCTCAGTTGATAAAGAATCTGCCTATGATGCAGGAGACCGAGGTTCAATACCTGGGTCAGGAAGATACCCTGGAGAAGAGAATGGCTACCCATTCCAGTATTCTTGCCTGGAGAATTCCATAGACAGAGGAGCCTGGTGGGCTACAATCCATGCGATCCCAAAGAGTTGGGCAGGACTGAGAGACTACAACTTTAGATTCAGCAGCTGGGCCTTGTGAATTAAATTAACAGAAGACTGATTAACAGGACAAAAGGTTTAGTTTGCATGAATACTGGGGCAAACAGGAAGTCACTGGTTTGTTACATGTTAACAAACAAAGATAGAAACAAAGGTTTATATGCTTAACTCCACAGGGGAAAGGTAAGGAGGAGAAAAAACTTCTTAGAAAAACAAATAGGTTTCTTTCAGTTCAGTTTAGTTCAGTCGCTCAGTCGTGTCCGACTCTTTTCGACCCCATGAATCGCAGCACGCCAGGCCTCCTGGAGTTTACCCAAACTCATGTCTATATAGTTGGTGATGCCATCCAGCCATTTCATTCTTGGTCGTCCCCTCCTCCTCCTGCCCCTAATCCCTCCCAGCATCAGGGTCTTTTCCAATGTGTCAACTCTTCGCATGAGGTGGCCAAAGTATTGGAGTTTCAGCTTCAGCATCAGTCCTTCCAATGAACACTCAGGACTGATCTCCTTTAGGATGGACTGGTTGGATCTCCTTGCAATCCAAAGGACTCTCAAAAGGCTTCTCCAACACCACAGTTCAAAAGCATCAATTCTTCGGCGCTCAGCTTTCTTCACACTCTAACTCTCACATTCATACATGACCACTGGAAAACCCATAGCCTTGACTAGATGGACCTTTGTTGACAAAATAATGTCTCTGCTTTTTAATATGCTATCTAGGATGGTCATTACTTTCCTTCCAAGGAGTTAGTGTCTTTTAATTTCATGGCTGCACTCACCATCTGCAGTGATTTTGGAGCCCCCAAAAATAAAGTCTGACACTGTTTCCACTATTTTCCCATCTATTTCCCATGAAGTGATGGGAGCAGATGCCATGATCTTAGTTTTCTGAATGTTGAGCTATAAACCAACGTTTTCACTCTCCACTTTCACTTTCATCAAGAGGCTTTTGAGTTCCTCTTCACTTTCTGCCATAAGGGTGGTGTCATCTGCATATCTGAGATGATTGATATTTCTCCCAGCAATCTTGATACCAGCTTCTTCCAGCCCAGCGTTTCTCATGACATACTCTGCATATAAGTTAAATAAGCAGGGTGACAATATACAGCCTTGACGTACTCCTTTTCCTATTTGGAACCAGCCTGTTGTTCCATGTCCAGTTCTAACTGTTGCTTTCTGACCTGCATATAGGTTTCTCAAGAGGCAGGTCAGGTGGTCTGGTATTCTCATCTCTTTCAGAATTTTCCACAGTTTATTGTGATCCACACAGTCAAAGGCTTTGGCATAGTCAATAAAGCAGAAATAGATGTTTTCCTGGAACTCTCTTGCTTTTTTGATGATCCAGCAGACGTTGGCAGTTTGATCTCTGGTTCCTCTGCCTGTTCTAAAACCAGCTTGAACATCTGGAATATCACAGTTCACGTACTGCTGAAGCCTGGCTTGGAGAATTTTGAGCATTACTTTACTAGTGTGTAAGATGAGTGCAATTGTGCGGTAGTTTGAGCATTCTTTGGCATTGCCTTTCTTTGGGATTGGAATGAAAACTGACCTTTCCCAGGTTTCTTTAGGAAAGACAAATAGGTTTTTAGGAGAATAGACTGGTGGTAGAAAAGTTTGGGTTAATATTTGTCTACATAGGCATGAAAGTGAAAGTGAAGTAGCTCAGTCATCTCTGACTCTTTGCAACCCCATGAACTGTAGCCTACCAGGCTCCTCCCTCCATGGGATTCTCCAAGCAAGAATACTGGAGTGGGTTGCCATTTCCTTCTCCTGGAGATCTTCCTGACCCAGGAATGGAACCCGGGTCTCCCTCATTACAGGCATACACTTTAACCTCTGAGCCACAAGGGAAGCCCCTACATAGGCATGGTGCTGCTGCTGCTGCTGCCGTTGCTAAGTCGCTTCAGTTGTGTCCGACTCTGTGCGACCACAAAGACCGCAGCCCACCAGGCTCCCCTGTCCCTGGGATTCTGCATAGGCATGCTGCTGCTGCTGCTAAGTCACTTCAGTCGTGTCTGACTCTGTGTGACCTCGTAGACGGCAGCCCACCAGGATCTGCTGTCCCTGGGATTCTCCAGGCAAGAACACTGGAGTGGGTTGCCATTTCCTTCTCCAATGCATGAAAGTGAAAAGTGAAAGGGAAGTTGCTCAGTCGTGTCTGACTCTTTGCGATCCCATGGACTGCAGCCTACCAGGCTCCTCCATCCATGGGATTTTCCAGGCAAGAGTACTACATAGGCATAAATGGTCTTAAAACTAAAACTCCTTTTAGGAAGGGACTTGGAGTAGGTTTACAGCCCCTAAAGCTTCCCAGTTGGCTCAGTGGGAAAAGAACTCACCTGTCAATGCATGAGATATGAGAGATGCAGGTTCAATCCCTGGGTTGGAAAGATCTGCTGGAGAATCGTATGGCAACTCCAGTATTTTTGCTTGGGAAATCCCATGGCGGAGGACTGGCAGGCTACAGTCCATGGGGTCACAGAAGACTCAGACATGACTTAACGATTAAACAATAACAATATAGTCCCTAAGGTCGAACAGAGTGGGACACTACTGAAGTGACTCAGCACACACAGCATGCATGCACATAGTTGAGTTCCCCATTCTCGGAGTAGATGTGCCCTGAAGAGGAATTTTACAGCAGCCTAATTTCCCAGAATTTACTACTTTTAAACAGATAAGAGAAGCTTTGAGAAAGCTTTCTTTTTCTTCTTCTTTCTTTGCATCTGTTGGATCTCAAATGCTTCCAGCTTAAAATATTCTTTACACCAAAGTAGTCACTATTTTGGGGTGCTGATTATCTTCACAGAAAAATTTATAAGTTCTTTATTAAAATCATGAACACAATTAAAGAGAATGACAAATGAACAGAAAATATGTGCAAATTCTAGCACAAATGGTTCACAGGCTCATTACTTACAAGAAAGACAACTCTCATATGGAGGAGGCTATTGATTCTCCAGTCAAATTCCCTTTAACTGCTACTGGAACCAAACCACAGGGGCTGTATTGGTTTAGAACAAATAACAACTGCCTTCTCTGGAGAGTTACCCTTGACTCAAGATGAGCTGTTCCGTTCAGAAGCTCGCATGCCCTGATCCCATAGACTCAGTCAATGACTGACTGAACTGAACTCCTGGAGTTGTGGTAGAACTGATTCTCTGGTGCAACCTGTGCTCCTGTGGGATGGACTGAAGCTAGTCTCTAGCTGAGACCACATTCCTAGCTTTTCCCCTGGCTCATCCTCCTTTCCTTCTACACTTTTCTCTTCTACACTTTCTTTTCACCTTCTCTTATACCCCAGTTCAGTTTCTGCATCTAGAGACACCAACCTAAGACATCACACTAGAAAAAGTAGCAAAAGCTCAGAATAGAAAACTCACAGAGGAGCCTTAGTCCAAGCTTCCCAAAAAGGAGAGCCTAAGGCAAAATTTTATATACTAAAGCTTTTTTGATAATTGAATTATGTTTGGCACATAATGTGTAAGTTTAAGGTGTACAACATGTTGACTTGATACATTTGTGTATGGCACTATGATTGCCATTGTGACATTAGCTGAGACCTCCATCACGTCATGTGATCACCATTTCTTTTTATGGTGGGAATAATTGAGGTCCAGTCTCTTAGCAGTGTTGAGATGCATTCCTAAGTCCAAGATAGAGACATTCCTGCCCAGGAAGCTATGTCAGCAAACCAAAATTTAGGTAACTTTGCATGTAGAGACTAGAAGCTCTGCAGAAACCTAGACGCATGGTTGGGAGGCAGAGAGACACAGCTGTGTTGGACTGTCCCTGGTGGTTGGATCTCCTGGAAACAAATGGCTGAAATTACTTGGGACTGAGCATATCTGGAAAAGTTTTTAAACTGCAGGAGAAGAAATCAAAATAGCCAATAATCATAGTTGAAAAGCCAATAAAAGTACAAAAGGGAAAGCAAAATAAAGCAAGCTGTTTTGTGGTTGTTGTTTTGACCTGTTAAAAAACAAATCTGGACTTAGTGAAAAGGGAATTTCCTTGAAAGTTATTGCAGTGGAGAGAAAGGAGCTGTTGCAGTGAGGAGAGCCTTTAGATCACAAGATCTCTAAGGTCTCGGGAGTTAGGTAATAGGCCATTTCTTTACTAGAGAGGAGGAAACCAGGCTAAGAACGAGCTGTCAGGACTTGGAATGAAAGGGACAGACAAGATTAGAAAGTGTTTTCTCCTGAGGCCAGTCCTTTCTCAGGAGAGGCTGTTAGGGAGGGGCTGGCCATTTGTGGGAAGGCTGAGGATAGACCAAAGTTCAGGCACCTGGGGGAAAGATGGAATCTTAACCGTTGTTTGAACAAAACAAGCATTTTGTTCTGATTGATTTGTAGAGACTAGAAGTTCAGTCAATCATTTATGAGGCTAAGAATGGGAATTTGATCTAGTCTGTCCCATCTTGTCATACATAAACAAGAAGGGCATCTATGAGTCTTACCTGTGTAAAAAAGGGCTCAACACTGTCACACATGAGAGACTGGGCATATAGGAATGATACTACATAGTGCTAACAGGTGGATATATGGGGAAATGGACACTCTCTTACAGTGCGGCAGCTCTATAAATTGACACAGCCTTTCTGCAAACTTTTAAATGCAATGTACTAACTCTTCAGCCCATCAACAACACCTTTAGAAATCTATACTGAGGAAATGCCTGGACAAGTGTGCTGAAATGACATATCACAATATGATTTTAAGTGTCAAGCATTTGGGAACAAAATAAATATCTGTCAATGGAATTCCCTAAGGATATTTGCACACAGACAACAGTGTAGCTTTAATAAAGACAATGGAAAGGCAGACCATCATGTAGTGATTAAGAGTATGCTCTTTGGAATCAGGCTGCCTGGGTTCAAACCCCAGCTCTAGCACTCACAGATGTGAAATCTTGGGCAACTCACTTACCTTCTCTGTGCCTCAGTTTTTTTACCTGTCAAATGGTACAAACTTCCAACTATAAAATAAAGTCCTAGAAATGTAATGTACAATATGGTGACTATAATTAAAAATAGTGTAATGTATATTTGGAAGTTCCTAAGAGAACAGACCTTAAAAGTTCCCATCACAGTAAAATAATTGTAGCTATTCAATAAGTGTGGTGATGGTTGCTAACTAAACTTATTCTAGTTTATTTAGCAACCAATAAAGCTTATTCACATTCTCACGGTATGTGAGGTACTACATACTTATACTACTTATATCAAATCATTATGTTTCACACTTAAAAACTAATGAAATGGTATATGTCAGTTATACCATTATACAATTATATTTCAATTAAAAAAATCTCATGTTAATTAGAATGGAAGATTATTAAAGACTGCTAAAGAAAAAGTGTACATGTTAAAAACATTGAAGAAATTCTTATAACAGTTACTCAGTTAGTTTACAGTTTAGGAAATAATCCAGCTGAGCCATGGCTTTGAATATTCCTAGTTATGACCTTCAATGGGTATTCTCAAAACTTTCTAAAACATTTCCCCTCCAAGTTCTTTTATCCTTGTTGAAGTCATTGATATAATTTCGATGCCTCATTTTTTCATAAGCCACTGAATTAAAGAAGTAGAGAAAGGGACTAAAAAGCTGTCTTCAAATAGTTACAGAAAGAGTTAAAGACAAAGACACAGGTTTGTTGAAATTCTAGTTTTGCCACCTATTTTCCCTAAATTTGCATAAGTTACTCAAAGTTTGTGTACTTCTATTTTCACATGTCAAGTAGAAATCATATTACCTCATACAGTTGTTTTAATGATTAAATGAATTTAGAATGTAAAGCATTTGTGAGAGCACCTAGCACAGGGTATGTACTCTGTACATGTTAGTTTTTGCTACTGTAGGAGTCACGGCCAGGATTAAAGCAGTGTGCATAGATGTTGACCTTGCTTCAGAAAAGACCTCGGGAGGAGGCGGGTTTTGTTATGCTGGGGTGTGAAAGAGGAAGAGATACTGAAATGTGCAGTGGGGACGGGGAATCACTTCTCTCTCTGTTTGCTTCATCTTTTCCTTTGTTTATCTACCATTTGCCTTTTGCTCTCCGTTCATCTCATCTCCCCTCATCTCACGTTATCTCATTTTATTTTCCATTTGGACCTTTCTTGGGATTCACTGAAGTGCCATGATCAATGATCAGATTAAACAAAAATGCATTATAGATTTCTATTTGATAGATTATTATGAATTAATAATGAAATACAATGAGCCATTAGGACCTTGGGCTTCCCTGGTGGCTCAGTCGTAAAGAATCTGCCTGCAATGCACAAGATGCATGCAAGAGGTGCAGATTCAATCCCTGGATCAGGAAGATCCCCTGGAGAAGGAAATGGCAACTCACTCCAGTATTCTTGCCCTGGAAGCCCCATGGACAGAAGAGCCTGGGGGGCTACAGTCCAAGGGGTCACAAAAGAGTAGGACACAACTTAATGAAAAACAGTTAGGACCCTGGTTTAGTTGAAAGAATAGCCAACTGTTCTTCCTAAGGCATCTGGATCACATACATAAATAGGATCATAAAACACTGGGTGGGAGGTATTTGGAGACAGTGAATAACGTCTTGGGGTCACTGTACTTATCAGAAACACCGTTACTAGTGTAAACTGTAAGCACACTGTCAAGTAAAAGTGAAAAGTGCCAGAAACAGCTAAACATGTATGCAAAACCACATGTGTAAATTGACATGTGTATAATCTGTCTTTTGCTTATAACAAATTGAAACCCAGAGAGTTTGAAGATGGGTTCAGGGTATGAGAAATTAGGAACTTGAATACAATCTGTCCTTACTCACTTCAGAGTCTCTGACGGGAGAACATTCTACAATAAAAACATCAGCCTGGCTCTCCCAAGGACCTCCCTTCACCCCCTCCTTGTTCCCCGGAATGCTCCTCCTCCCTCTCTCCTGAGTTCTTATCTCAGAGCTCTGTAATTGTTTACTTGGCCTCTCCCAAACCAGACCATGAGCAGGTTAGGGGTTGTGACTTTTATCTGCATTCTTAGCACCAAACATGGATGCCTGGCTCTAGAAAGTGCTTAGCAAGTGTGAGTGGAAAGAATGGACCTGATTTTTCCGATTGAGTTGAGAGCATTTTCCTTTCTACTAGGGCTACTTCCCCTGGGGCAGTGTTTCTCAAGAAATGTTCTGTGGAATGCCGGAATCATTTGTGGTGCATGACTTAAAAAAGCACACTTCACCACAGTCCTAGAACTTCTGGGTGCAAGGCCTGAAATCTTAAACACCTCATGATTTTGAACACGAAGACAAGTTCAAAAATCTTTCTTTGACTTGTTTATATGGAGAAGTAGCTTGGAAGGGAGAAAGTGGGTAGTCTCTAGCTGTCATGCTTTCAAAGTGTTTGTCATTCAGTTGCTGTATTGTGTCTGATTCTTTGCAGCACCATGGACTGCAGTCAGCCAGGTTCCTCTGTCCCTGGAATTCTCCAGGCAAGAATACTGGGATGGGTTGCCATTCCCTTCTCCAGGGGATCTTCCCAACCCAGGGATCAAATCTGGGTCTCCTGCACTGCAGGTTCATTCTTTACCATCTGAGTCACCACAGAGACTCTTTTCAAAGTGTTTGGTGTGGAGCTTATTTTGGGGAGGGGTTTGGGTGGTGACGTTTTTGAACACACACTTACTTTTCTGGGCTTTAACTTAATCGTTTGGTCAGCCCAGTATTGCCTAGCGTGACCACTAAGGGGCAGCAGAGTACAGGGAAAAATGAAAGTGTCAAAGAAGGGAGACATTATTACCCTTGAAATAGATCAGTAAGAAAGACCTGCCAAGAAATAATGAGTTAAGATGCCTCAATCCCTTATACTTTTACTATTTAAGGGATTTAGATTTCAAGCATCATAATTTATACTTTTGTTAAATAAACAATTTCTCGATTATGTGGCAGAAGATGGAAACATGGAAGTGTGAAATGGTCATTTTATTGGGTAAACTGGCTTATGAGTACATGCATGCACCTACCTTGGGAATTCGAGGGGTAACTATGAGATCTGTTCTAAGGAGGAGACTTAGATTTATGCCAGTAAGCCAGAGCTTAAATAAGTATAAACTTGAGAAATAAAAGTAAAAATGAATTGATTTAAAACTCATGGACTAGTAAGGCCCGAAAATGCCACAGACATATATACACACATACCACACACATACATTTATAATTCACAGATTAGCAAAGCTTATTAACTACAGAGTATAGACATATAGATAAAAGATACACATATACACAAGTGTGTTCACCCAGCTTTTTTTAAGAGCCTGCACTTTCAACAGAGGCCAAATCTATGGTATGAGATACGTGTGCTGTGGGTGCTCATTCGCTCAGTCCAACTCTTTGTGGTCCCATGAACTGAATCATGCCAGGCTCCTCTGTCCATGGAGTTTTCCAGGGAAGAATACTGGAGTGGGTTGCCATTTCCTTCTCGAGGGAGTCTTCCACACCCAGGGATCGAACCCACATCTCCTGTGTCTCCTGCACTGGCAGGCAGATTCTTTACCACTGAGCCACCTGGAAAGCTGATGGTATGATGGCAATAAAGTAAGTAAGCAATCTAGTCTCTAGTTCAATTAAGATTCAGGTTCAACGTTTTAACTTTTCATGGTTAAATGAAGTTAAAAATAGTTACTATTGTTTGGTGCTCTTCATGGGGTTCTCAGGGTAGTAATTAAAGTCTATGTCCCAACCACAAATGCAGAAGAAGCTGAAGTTGAATGGTTCTATGAAGACCTACAAGACCTTCTAGAACTAACCGCTCCCCCCCCCAAAAAAAAGAAAAGATGTCCTTTTCATCATAGGCGACTAGAATGCAAAAGTAGGAAGTCAAGAGATACTTGGAGTAACAGGCAAGTTTGGCCTTGGAGTACAAAATGAAGCATGGCAAAGGATAACAGAGTTTTTTCAGGAGAATGCACTGGTCATAGCAAACACCCTCTTTCAACAACATAAGAGATGACTCTACACATGGACATCACCAGATGGTCAATACCAAAATCAAATTGATTATATCCTTTACAACTGAAGATGGAGAAGCTCTATACAGTCAGCAAAAGCAAGACCAGGAGCTGACTGTGGCTCAGATCATGAACTCCTTATTGCCAAATTCAGACTGAAACTGAAGAAAGTAGGGAAAACCACTATGCCATTCAGGTATGATATAAATCTAATACCTTATGATTATACAGTGGATGTGAGAAATAGATTCAAAGGATTCGATCTGATGGAGTGCTTGACAAACTGTGCCTGGAGGTTCATAACACTGTACAGGACACGGTGATCAAAACCATCCCTAAGAAGAAAGGCAAAAACGGCAAAATGGCTGTCTGAGGAGGCCTTACAAATAGTTGAGAAAAGAAGAGAAGCGAAAGGCAAAGGGGAAAAGGAAAGACACATCCATCTGAATGCAAAGTTCCAAAGAATAGCAAGGAGAGATAAGAAAGCCTTCTAAAGTGATCAGTGCAAAGAAATAGAGGAAAACAATAGAATGGGAAAGACTAGAGATCTCTTCAAGAATATTAGAGATACCAAGGGAACATTTCATGTAAAGATGGGCACAATAAAGGACAGAAACGGTACGGATCTAACAGAAGCAGAAGATATTAGAACGAGATGGCAAGAACACACGGAAGAACTATACAAAAAAGATCTTCATAACCCAGATAACCATGACGGTGTGATCACTCACCTAGAGCCAGACATCCTGGAGTGTGAGGTAAAGTGGGCCTTAGGAAGCATCACTATGAACAAGGGTAGCAGAGGTGATGGAATTCCAGCTGAGCTATTTCAAATCCTAAAAGATGATGCTGTGCAAGTGCTGCACTCAATAGGCCAGCAAATTTGGAAAACTCAGCAGTGGCCACAGGACTGGAAAAGGTCAGTTTTCATTCCAATCCCAAAAAAAGGCAATGTTAAAGAATTCTCAAACTACTGCACAGTTGCACTCATCTCACACTCTAGCAAAGTAATGCCCAAAATTCTCCAAGCTAGGCTTCAACAGTTCATGACCCGTGAACTTCCAGATGTTCAAGCTGGATTTCTAAAAGGCGGAGGAACCAGAGATCAAATCACCAACATCCATTGGATAATAGAAAAAGAAACAGAATTCAAGAAAAACATCTACTTCTACTTCATTGAGTATGCTGAAGCGTTTGTCTGTGTGGATCACAATAAACTGTGGAAAATTCTTTAAGAGATGGGAATGCCAGACCACCTGACCTGCCTCATGAGAAATCTGCATGTAGGTCAAGAAGCAACAGTTAGAACCAGACATGGAACAACGGACTGGTTCCAAATTGAGAAAGGAGTACATCAAGGCTGTATATTGTCACCCTGCTTATTTAACTTATATCCAGAGTACATCCTGCAAAATGCTGGACTGGATGAAGCATGAGCTGGAATCAAGATTGCTGGGAGAAATATCAATAACCTCAGATACGCAGATGACACCATCCTTATGGCAGAAAGCAAAGAGGAACTAAAGAGCCTCGATGAGAGTGAAAGAGGAGAGTGAAAAACTGGTTTAAACTCAACATTCAAAAAACGAAGATCATGGCATCTAGTCCCATCAATCATGGCATATAGATGGGGAGACAATGGAAGCAGGGACAGACTGTATTTTCTTGGGCTCCTAAATCACTGCAGATGGTGACTGCAGCTATGAAATTAAAAGACGCTTCCTACTTGTAAGAAAAACTATGACCAACCTAGATAGCATATTAAAAAAGCAGAAACATTATGGACATACCCATCTAGTTAAGGCTATGGTTTTTCCAGTAGTCATGTATGGATGTGAAAGTTGGACCATAAAGAAGGCTGAGCGCCAAAGAGTTGATGCTTTTGAACTGTGGTGTTGGAGAAGACTCTTGAGAGTCCTTTGGACTGCAAGGAGATCCAACCAGTCCATCCTAAGGGAAATCAGTCCTGAATCTTCATTGGAAGGACTGATGCTGAAGCTGAAGCACCAAAACTTTGGCCACCTGATGCAAAGAACTGACTCATTGGAAAAGACCCTGATTCTGGGAAAGATTGAAGGCAGGAGGAGTAGGGGACGACAAAGGATGAGATGGCTGGATGGCATCACCAACTCAACGGATATGAGTTTGAGCAAGCTCTGGGAGTTGGTGATGGACAGGGAAGCTTGGCATGCTGCAGTCCACAGGGTTGGAAAGAGTTGGGCATGACTGAGAGAATGAACTGAACTAAATTGTTTGGTGACTTCTGTAAAGTGTCTGAAGACTGTATTCTTTAGTATAGAAACAATCAAATAAAAACAAACACTGGGAGAAACAAACTTTGTATCTCCTTGAATTTTGGATGCCTTTGAATAAATCCATTCCCATTAGAGAGGTAGCTAATCTAACCACCTCCCCACCCTAGCCCAGACCATTCCAGGTGTTACATAGGCCTCTGTTCTTTTAAGGATGAAAGGTGAAGGGCTAGGTGAGTTATTTCTTAGTTTAATCAATCTCACTGATTTTAGACTGAAAGAGATGGGCATACCAGACCACCCGACCTGCCTCTTGAGAAACCTGTATGCAGGTTAGGTAGCAACAGTTAGAACTGGACATGGAACAACAGACTGGTTCCAAATCAGGAAAGGAGTGCGTCAAGGCTGTATATTGTCACCTTGCTTATTTAACTTATATGCAGAGCACATCATGAGAAACGCTGGGCTGGAGGAAGCACAAGCTGAAATCAAGATTGCTGGGAGAAATATCAATAACCTCAGATATGCAGATGACACCACCCTTATGGCAGAAAGTGAAGAGGAACTAAAGAGCCTTTTGATGAAAGTGAAAGAGGAGAGTGAAAAAGTTGGCTTAAAGCTCAACATTCAGAAAACTAAGATCATGGCATCCAGTCCCATCAGTTCATAGCAAATAGATGGGGAAATAGTGGAAACAGTGGCTGACTTTATTTTTGGGGGCTCCAAAATCTCTGCAGATGGTGAATGCAGCCATGAAATTAAAAGACGCTTATTCCTTGGAAGGAAAGTTATGAGCAACCTAGACAGCCTATTAAAAAGCAGAGTACTTTGCCAACAAAGGTCTGTCTAGTCAAGGCTATGGTTTTTCCAGTGGTCATGTATGGATTTAAGAGTTGGACTATAAAGAAAGCTGAGCACCGAAGAATTGATGCTTTTGAACTGTGGTGTTGGAGAAGACTCTTAAGAGTCCCTTGGACTCCAAGGAGATCCAACCAGTCCATTCTAAAGGAGATCAGTCCTGGCTGTTCATTGGAAGGACTGATGCTGAAGCTGAAACTCCAATACTTTGGCCACCTGATGTGAAGAGCTGACGCATTTGAAAAGACACTGATGCTGGGAGGGATTGAGGGCAGGAGGAGAAGGGGACGACAGAGGATGAGATGGTTGGATGGCATCACCAACTTGATGGACATGGGTTTGGGTGGACTCCGGAAGTTGGTGATGGAGAGGGAGGCCTGGTGTGCTGTACTTCATGGGGTCCCAAAGAGTCGGACACAACTGAGCGACTGAACTGAACTGAACTGAAAACTGGTTGTTAGCTAGAAAAATACTTATACACTGATTATATATTAGTATCAATTTGGGAAGAATAGTTCTGCAAATCATCTCAAGCAGTCCAAACCACGGAGGAATACAAAAAAACCAAAAAACAAAAAACCCCCACAAATTTGAAAATATAAGCAGTGGAGGAAATACACTCTCCAAATAAGTTTAGCAAGTTATTATGAGTAAATATTTCCTTAGTCTTTACACTCTATACTATAGGGATTTTTGAGGCTATAATTTGAAGGAGACGTAATTTACTTCTTCCTTCTTGAAAAAATGAAGTATAGTTTATCCTTACTGGTGGACTACTCAGGGGAGATGACTTAGTGGATAAAATCCAGCTTTTGGTAGCCTAATTAGCTCTCAGCTCAGGAGGTTATAGACAAGGTTTCAAAAGGTAAAGTAACACACAAAAAGGGACTTTCTAACCATTAGCTAATTACATTATATAAAATGTATCATTGGACTAAGAATGCTGACTATATTTTAATGACTCTGCAACAAATTCCCAATCTAAATATATCAAAAACTTGGGAATAGTTTTTGAAAAGACCAAGAGGTTAGAGTTCATATTCTCCCCCAAATGGGAAAAAAGTTACTAACTTTCATTTATTTTAACCAGAAATTTTTTCTTCCAGAAGCTTTTAAAATTGCCGTCTCTTTCTTGTTTTAAATTGCTGAAATAGGGAATTGGAGAACCCTAAACTCTTTCAAAGAAGAAGGCAATGGTGAACAATTTCTCCCAAGCTGAAGCTGTGGAACTCTGCTACCAGAACATCAATGGGTCCTGTGTTAAGACCTCTTACACACCAGGTCCTCGGGCAATTCTATATGCAGTCCTCGGTTTGGGGGCTGTGCTGGCCGTGTTTGGAAACTTACTGGTCATTATTGTTATTCTTCACTTCAAACAGCTGCACACTCCCACTAACTTTCTGATCGCATCTCTGGCCTGTGCAGACTTCTTGGTGGGAGTGACTGTGATGCCCTTCAGCACAGTGAGGTCAGTGGAGAGCTGCTGGTACTTTGGGGACAGCTACTGTAAATTTCATACTTGTTTCGATACTTCCTTCTGTTTTGCTTCTTTATTTCATTTATGCTGTATCTCGATCGATAGATATATTGCTGTTACTGACCCTCTGGCCTATCCTACCAAGTTTACGGTTTCTGTTTCAGGAATATGCATTGTTCTCTCTTGGTTCTTTTCTGTCACATACAGTTTTTCTATCTTTTACACGGGGGCCAATGAGGAAGGGATTGAGGACCTCGTAGTTGCTCTCACTTGTGTAGGAGGCTGCCAGGCTCCATTGAATCAAAATTGGGTTCTACTCTGTTTTCTCCTATTCTTTATACCCACTGTTGTTATGGTGTTTATATATGGTAAGATATTTTTGGTGGCTAAATATCAGGCCAGGAAGATAGAAAGTACAGCCAGCCAAGCTCAGTGCTCCTCAGAGAGTTACAAGGAAAGAGTAGCAAAGAGAGAGAGAAAAGCGGCTAAAACACTGGGTATTGCCGTGGCAGCTTTTCTGGTCTCTTGGCTTCCATATGTTATTGATGCTGTGATCGATGCTTATATGAATTTTATAACTCCTCCTTATGTTTATGAGATTTTAGTGTGGTGTGTTTATTATAATTCGGCTATGAATCCCTTGATTTATGCTTTTTTTTATCCATGGTTTCGGAAGGCAATAAAGCTTATCATAAGTGGCCAAGTCTTAAGAGTTGATTCATCCACAATTAATATATTTTCTGAGGAAGCAGACATAGATTAACAAGATTGCTTCAGGAACTTAAAAACTAACATGGGAGTAAGGTCAAGGGCAAAATTAAGTACTTGGATCTAGAGAGGCAAGTGTAATCATTTGCCAACCAGAAGGATATTAATGTTTAAAAGTTTGTTGTTCCAAAATTTTGTTGTGTTCATGTGTAGAATATTGGCATTTATTTTAGAATTTAGTGTTAAATGAGTAATGTTGTCTCTCATTTCATATTCTTTTATGCTTTTCTGATTCTCTACTTTTTCCTCTGAAATTTCTCATTGTTTCTTCAAATAATTTGAACTTTGTAGATTCTTTTATACTTGTTACCAATGTTAAGTTGTCCAAAATATATAGATGCTGAAAAAAATCCTACCTAACTTGAAGTTAGATTTGGGGGAACAAAAAAATCTTTTTTAAAGTATATTTTATTTGAAAGTTAATGTAAGATTACAAACTCTTGAAACTTGTTAATCTAAAAAGGACTTTAGAAAAAGGGAAAAAGCAAAAGGTGCAATGGAAATTTTCTAGTGAATTAAAGACTGATTTTTGTTTTCTAAATCCTGGTCATACTTTCTCTCCATTTTATGGACACTGGGTTCACAGAAAACATGTACAGTAATTACGTGATTACAGAACATTTTACTATTGGAGAACATAATTTATTATAGTCAAATGAGCATGTAGACAAAAAGATGGTACTGCTTTTTTAACAATCTGGATAAGATGTGATGTGCTTAGTCACTCAGTCATGTCTGACTCTTTGCTACCCTATGGCTCGCCAGGCTCCTCTGTCTGAGGGGATTCTCCAGGCAAGAATATTGGAGTGGGTTGCCATGCCCTTCTCCAGGGGATCTTCCCAACCTGGGGACTGAACCCAGGTCTCCCACATTGCAGGCAGATTCTTTACTGTTTGAGCCACCAAATGCTAATTCAAATGAACATTCTGTTCCACTTTTGAGTTCATTCTTTGTATTAGAGACTGTATTTGGAGATATACATTACCTGAATTATAATAACAGCTGAATTACCCAAATATAAACAAGGACTATTTCAAAAGAGCAAGTACCCAAGTCGGTACTATAGACTCTAGTAAGATTATTAGTTTTCTCTGATAACATTTCTTATTCACATGAATTTTAATTCATTTTAATTAAACATGTATGTCAAGTGTTTAAGATGGAGAAAAATTTGAAAAAACCAAGAATAGGGTGATTTGTCTTCTTAAATCTTTGAATCACAGCCGTAAATTTTTATTTAGATAACTCATTTTCACAGACTATTCTATAACAAACTTGTTTTATGAGATGAAAAGAAGAGATAACTAGAGTTACATAAACTTTGTATGTTATATGTTTTATAAAAAAAAACTTTGTGAAATACAAAGGTTAAGCTGCTGCTGCTAAGTCACTTCAGTCGTGTCCGACTCTGTGCGACCCCAGAGACGGCAGCCCACCAGGCTCCCCTGTCCCTGGGATTCTCCAGGCAAGAACACTGGAGTGGCTCGCCATTTCCTTCTCCAAGGTTAAGCTAGTTCACATTTATGCATTAATATCTTTCAAATAGAGCTGACAGTATTTAGGAGAAAAAAAAATAAAGATAAAAGAGGATGAAGGGAATATGGAGTCTTCATGGCAGAACACCTATGTGGTTCAGACATGACATCACCAAACAGGTCTACTGGTCACCTTTCAAATGATCATCATTAAGGTCCCTCTCACTCTCTCCAGAGAAGAGCTCAAAGCTGTGTCCCTTCAATAGTGAATCAATAATGTTGTCTTCATAGAAATGTGTGTTAATTGCAAGTGTAAACTGACAGTGACATTCATATATAATAAGGAAAATAATCTGGGGGACTTAAATAATATATATAAATATACTGTTGTATTCACTTGCACTTTGTAGAGTGTAATCATTGGATGAACCGATTGTAGAAATAAATACTGTCCAGTGATGTTTTTAAGCTCTTATTCACATTTATGAATGAAGAATACACTTCAAATGTAGTCTTTATTGTTTATTTTTCTACTGTCCTAGAAGTTCTTCATAAAAGTCTTTTGATTGAAAAAAACACAACACTTGGTTATTTACCACCAAACTATCTCAGTGATGACCTCAGCACCACTCCTTTCTTCTACATCTAATTTATTTATACAAGTAATAGATTAACTTCTTGGCTAGCTGCATACAAAATTGCTGCAGAGCCTTGGATGTATTTGGAACAAGACACCCTGAAGATGGAAGTAGGCTGTTATTGCAAAGATGTAATTAATCCACTTAGGCTCAGGTTGTAGATTTCATAAATACTATATCTCTCACATATATGTACTATTATTAAAGTGCATGTTTATTTTATTAATAAAATATGCATTTATGTAAAAGCATTATTGAATTCATAATTTTGTCCAACATGTATTTTTCTTAATGGGTTGATACTAAAAGTAAAGTGCTACTTCTAAAAAATTGTATATTAAAAAAATATTGAAATGGAGTGTTCATAAATAGAAAGTTATAGAACAAAAAACCACTACAATATTGTAAAGTAATTAGCCCCCAATTAAAATAAATAAATTAAAAAAAAAGTTATAGAACAATTGCTGTCATTGCCTCAGTGTTGGTTGAAATTAGAGCAAATTTATCAGTTGGCATCAAGGCTGTGAATAATCCATCAATAATACATTGCAAAGACAAAAAAGACCATCATTAATATATAGGTTCTCTTGCAGAACTGTCAGTGTCACTCATTGGTCACCACTGTAACAACATTTCTTCTTTTGTTACTGATGTAATTGATGCTTACCTGAATTTCGCACATCCCTATGTTTACAACATTTGAAGCTGTTGTTTATTTTTCTTCCGCTCTAATGCTTTTCATTTATTTTTTTTTTCAATTTTTGACACATTCCAACCTATTTAAGTATCAGTCTTGGAGAATGACTCTTCAGTATTACATCTGCACTTGAAAAAAAAGCAGAAACACACTAGTCATAGTAATTAAAAAGTCAAAAGTGAGTTTTAAAGACAACTGTCCTTTGACATGCAAGAAATTTATTTTGATTACTATATTTTAAACAAGTTTATCACAGAACCTTAGCAATAATTTTTAGATATTTTCAGGCTTTAGACAGATTTATTATATTTTGTATACCAAGTAATCTGATGTTCACTAATACTACTAAATAGCAGTGTACTTTTTACTTGTTATTTTTTCACCTTATTTCAATACCTAGTACAGTTCCTTGCTCTTTGTAAGCACCTAAGGCTATTTTTGGGACTTCCTTGGTGGCTTAGACGGTAAAACGTCTGCCTACAATGCAGGAAACCCGGGTTCAATCCTTGGGTTGGGAAGATCTCCTGGAGAAGGAAATGGCAACCCACTCCAGTATTCTTGCCTGGAGAATCCCATGGATGGAGGAGGCGGATAGGCTACAGTCCATGGGGTCGCAAAGAGCTGGACACGACTGAGCGACTTCACTTTCAGTTTTCACTTTCAAGGCTATTTTTAAGCAAATAATGACTTTATTTTCATCCATCAAATAATTGTGTACTGCTTTCTTGCATTAAAAATCTGCCTCCTTTTGAAACAGACATAGAGAATAAACTTATTGACATTGGGAGAGGGGATGAGAGGGTAAGATGTATGGAAAGAGTAACATGGAAATTTACGTTACCATATGCAAAATAGATAGCCAATGGGAAATTGCTGTATGGCTCAGGAAACTTAAACAGGGGTTCTGTTTCAATCTAGAGGGATGGGATGGGGCTGGAGAAGGGAGGGAGGTTCAAAAGGGTACACCTATGGCTGATTCATGTTGAGGTTTGACAAAAAACAAAATTCTGTAAAGCTATTATCCTTCAATAAAAAAATAAATTAAAAAAATCTGTCTCCTTTTAAATTTGGTTTTCTAAAGTAGAAGATTGTTAGTAATCAATATTCAGGAAAAATCCAGATTTGGCTATGGATAGTGTTTGTCTAATCCCCAAAGTTTATATTTAATGAGAAAAATGCTATAACACATAAACTTCCATAATACAGAGTGGAAATGGACATTCATGGGGTGATATCTCAGAGATATATTATCTGGATTATGAATGTCTAGTAGTTTTTAGAAACATGTGCCTTCTTTTATCTGTAAAATCTACACATACTACAGAGTCCAGAGTGAGATTTTAAAGCCAGGTTCTCTGGTTTGAAACCCATCCCTACCATTTTCTAGCTTCAATCTTGGTTAAGTCATTACCCTTTTGTATATCTTAGTTGCTTACCTATAAAATGAAAATGATAATAGGTGTTCTCATTGAGGTCTTGTGTAAAAATTAAGATGATTTAAACAAATCTGTAGGTGTTGGAGATCAAAGAGCCAGTACACAAACTACTATCGCATTGGAATTGTTGTTTCAATTTTATAAATTTTATCCGTGGAAAGAATTTATTAGGATGTTTTATTTGAGATAGTTTCAGAACATGCCTTTGTAAGATTGATTAGCTAAAGTCATACAATCAAGCATTTTAACCAAAAAGACTTCTTGGCTATTGTACACAGTGATGGGAAATAACATAATGTCTTATAATAAATTTCAAAAAACCAATAGCATTTCTCAGAAATAAAAAAGTGTAGACTATATTCCCAGGTATTACATAGCAACTGATATTTATATTTTATTCTGTCCACAGACACAACAGTTTCAAGGTATGTACTCAATTATATCTAATGGCAGAGGGTGATCTTTCATCAGGTTCTAAGGGCGATTCAAAGCTAAGCAGAATAGACAATTTTAAAGAGAAGAATAGATAAGGTTTCTGCTATGACTCATCTTTGTTAATTTATGAGGCAGGTAAAATCTACTTTGGAGTCTCCCATTTGCCCTGTCTTTACGTCCTACCGTCTCCTAGGGACTCCGTCTCCTTCCTATGAGCTGCTAAACAGTAACTACTGCCTGAATGAAAGCATGAACAATGAAACGTACCATTCTCACACAGCTTCCCCTGTGAGGTGGCAGTGGTTGAAGGCACAAGAGAAATTTTAGGGGGCATCCAGAGACAACAAGTACTTTGTAAAAAGGATAAAGGGCTAAGAGTGACATTTCAAGAAGGGAAGATTTATTCAGTTGGGAAAACTTCCTGGTGTCTCTCAATTAGTCCAAATTAAAGGTCCTCTTATTGAGAAGAGTTCCTTCTCCATTTCCATGCAAAATCAATGTTGAGCAAGTCTTATAAGGAACCTGCTGTCCAGCTTTTTTTTCTATCCACATACTAGCCTGAGTCTGCTGGCTAAATATTGTTGCCCACCTGGCCCAAGTATTAAATAGTTTTTCCAGTAGTCATGTACAGATGTGAGAGTTGTACCATAAAGAGAGCCGAGCATCAAAAAATTGATGCTTTTTAAAAAAAAATTAATTTATCTTTTATTGAAGGATAATTGCTTTACAGAATTTTGCTGTTTTCTGTGAAACCTCAACATGAACTGTGATGTTGGAGAAGACTCTTGAGAGTCACTTGAATTGCAAGAAATCAATCCTAAGAGTCCTAAAAGAAATCCTAAAATAAATCAGTCCTGAATGTTCATTGGAAGGACTGGTGCTGAAGCTGAAGCACCAAAACTTTGGCCACCTGATGTGAAGAACTGACTTGTTGGAAAAGACCCTGATGCTGGGAAAGATTGAAGGCAGGAGGAGAAGGGGACAACAGAGGATGAGATGGTTGAATGGCATCACTGACTCAATGGACATGAGTCTGAGTGAACTCTGGGAGTTGATGATGGACAGGGAGGCCCAGTGTGCTGCAGTCCATGCGGTTGTAAGTGCTGCAGTCCATGGGGTTGCAAAGAGTCAATCAGGACTGAGTGACTGAACTGAAGTGAACTGAAATGGGAAAGGGGAACTGATGCTAACATTTCAAGGGATGGTTGTCAGGTACTTAAGAAAGACAGTTGTGAGAGGTAAAATAGGCAAGAGGCTATTAAAATGATTTGTGTCTCAAAGGAGCAGAGGAAGAACTTACTTCTTATAGCAGAGATAGATCAGATCAGATCAGTTGCTGAGTCGTGTCCAACTCTGTGACCCCATGAATCACAGCACGCCAGGCCTCCCTGTCCATCACCAACTCCCGGAGTTCACTCAGACTAACGTCCATCCAGTCAGTGATGCCATCCAGCCATCTCATCCTCCATCGTCCCCTTCTCCTCCTGCCCCCAATCCCTCCCATCATCAGAGTCTTTTCCAATGAGTCAACTCTTCGCATGAGGTGGCCAAAGTACTGGAGTTTCAGCTTTAGCATCATTCCTTCCAAAGAAATCCCAGGGCTGATCTCCTTCAGAATGGACTGGTTGGATCTCCTTGCAGTCCAAGGGACTCTCAAGAGTCTTCTCCAACACCACAATTCAAAAGCATCAATTCTTCGGCGCTCAGCCTTCTTCAAAGTCCAACTCTCACATCCATACATGACCACTGGAAAAACCATAGCCTTGACTAGCTGGACCTTTGTTGGCAAAGTAGTGTCTCTGCTTTTGAATATTGTACCTAGGTTGCTCATAACTTTCCTTCCAAGGAATAAGCGTCTTTTAATTTCATGGCTGCAATCATCATCTGCAGTGATTTTGGAGCCAAAAAAATAAAGTCTGACACTGTTTCCACTGTTTCCCCATCTATTTCCCATTAAATGATGGGACTGGATGCCATTATCTTTGTTTTCTGAATATTGAGCTTTAAGCCAACTTTTTTCACTCTCCACTTTCACTTTCATCAAGAGGCTTTTGAGTTCCTCTTCACTTTCTGCCATAAGGGTGGTGTCATCTGCATATTTGATTTTATTGATATTTCTCCCGGCAATCTTGATTCCAGCTTGTGCTTACTCCAGCCCAGAGTTTCTCATGATGTACTCTGCATATAAGTTAAATAAACAGGGTGACAATATACAGCCTTGACGTACTCCTTTTCCTATTTGGAACCAGTCTGTTGTGCCATGTCCAGTTCTAACTGTTGCTTCCTGACCTGCACACAAATTTCTCAAGAGGCAGATCAGGTGGTCTGGTATTCCATCTCTTTCAGAATTTTCCACCGTTTATTGTGATCCAAACAGTCAAAGGCTTTGGCATAGTCAATAAAGCAGAAATAGATATTTTCCTGGAACTCTCTTGCTTTTTTGATGATCCAGCAGATGTTGGCAATTTGATCTCTGGTTCCTCTGCCTTTTCTAAAACCAGCTTGAACATCAGGAAGTTCATGGTTCACATATTGCTGAAGCCTGGCTTGGAGAATTTGAAGCATTACTTTACTAGCATGTGAGATGAGTGCAATTGTGCAATAGTTTGAGCATTCTTTGACATTGCCTTTCTTTAGGATTGGAATGAAAACTGACCTTTTCCAGTTCTGTGGCCACTGCTGAGTTTTCCAAATTTGCTGGCATATTGAGTGCAGCACTTTCACAGCATCGTCTTTCAGGATTTGGAATAGCTCAACTGGAATTCTATCAGCTCCACTAGCTTTGTTCGTAGTGATGCTTTGTAAGGCCCACTTGACTTCACATTCCAGGATGTCTGGCTCTAGGTCAGTGATCACACCATCGTGATTCTCTGGGTGGTGAAGCTCTTTTTTGTACAGTTCTTCTGTGTATTCTTGCCATCTCTTCTTAATATCTTCTGCTTCTCTTAGGTCCATACCATTTCTGTTCTTTATCAAGCCCATCTTTGCATGAAATGTTCCTTTGGTGTCTCTGATTTTCTTGAGGAGATCTCTAGTCTTTCCCATTCTGTTGTTTTCCTCTATTTCTTTGCATTGATTGCTGAAGAAGGCTTTCTTATCTCTTGCTATTCTTTGGAACTCTGCATTCAGATGCTTATATCTTTCCTTTTCTCCTTTGCTTTTTGCTTCTCTTCTTTTCACGGCATTTGTAAGGCTCCCCAGACAGCCATTTTGCTTTTTTGCATTTCTTTTCCATGGGGATGGTCTTGATCCCTGTCTCCTGTACAATGTCACGAACCTCATTCCATAGTTCATCAGGCACTCGATCTATCAGATCTATTCCCTTAAATCTATTTCTCACTTCCACTGTATAATCATAAGGGATTTGATTTAGGTCATACTTGAATGGTCTAGTGGTTTTCCCTACTTTCTTCAATTTAAGTCTGAATTTGGCAATAAGGAGTTCATGGTCTGAGCCACAGTCAGCTCCTGGTCTTGTTTTTGCTGACTGTATAGAGCTTCTCCATCTTTGGCTGCAAAGAATATAATCAATCTGATTTCGGTGTTGACCATCTGGTGATGTCCATGTGTAGAGTCTTCTCTTGTGTTGTTGGAAGAGGGTGTTTGTTATGACCAGTGCATTTTCTTGGCAAAACTCTATTAGTCTTTGCCCTGCTTCATTCCGTATTCCAAGGCCAAATTTGCCTGTTACTCCAGGTGTTTCTTGACTTCCTAATTTTGCATTCCAGTCCCCTATAATGTAAAGGACATCTTTTTTGGGTGTTAGTTCTAAAAGGTCTTGTAGGTGTTCATAGAACCATTCAACTTCAGCTGAGGTAAGTTGAGTTCAATTCTGTGGCTTGTTTGTGTCCGACATTTTGTCAGACACATTGTGTCTGACCTCTTGGACTGCAGCAGGCCAGGCCTCCCTGTCCATCACCAACTCCCAGAGTTCACTCAAACTCATGTCCATTGAGTCGGTGATGCCGTCCAGCCATCTCATCCCCTGTCATCCCCTTCTCCTCCTGCCCCCAATCCCTCCCAGCATCAGAGTCATTTCCAGTGAGTCAGTTCTTTGCATCAGGTGGCCAAAGTATTGGAGTTTAAACCTCAGCATCAGTCCTTCCAATGAAGATTCAGGACTGATTTCCTTTAGGATGGACTGGTTGGATCTCCTTGCAGTCCAAGAGACTCTCAAGAGTCTTTTCCAACATCACAGTTCAAAAGCATCAATTCTTTGGCATTCAACTTTCTTTATAGTCCAACTCTCACATCAATACATGACTACTGGAAAAACCATAGCTTTGACTAGACAAAGCTTTGTTGGAAAAGTAATGTCTCTGCTTTTTAATATGCTGTCTAGGTTGGTCATAATTTCTTCCAAGGAGCAAGCATCTTTTAATTTCATGGTTGCAGGCACCATCTGCAGTCATTTTGGAGCCCCTCAAAACAAAGTCTGCCACTTTTCCCACTATTTCCCCATCTGTTTGCCATGAAGTGATGGGACCAGATTCCATGATCTTAGTTTTCTGAATGTTGAGCTTTAAGCCAACTTTTTCACTCTCCTCTTTCACTTTTATCAAGAGGCTCTTTGTTCTTCATTTTCTGGCATAAGAGTAGTGTCATCTGCACATCTGAGGTTATTGATATTTCTCCCAGCAATCTTGATTCTAGCTTGTGCTTCAGCCAGCCCAGCATTTCTCATGATGTACTCTGCATATGTTGGCAATTTGATCTCTGGTTCCTCTGCAAGGGAGTACCAGAAAAACATCTATTTCTGCTTTATTGACTATGCCAAAGCCTTTGACTTTGTGGATCACAATAAAGTGTGGAAAATTCTTCAAGAGATGGGAATTCAAGACCACCTGACCTGCCTCTTGAGAAACCTATATGCAGGTCAGGAAGCACCAGTTAGAGCTGGACATGGAACAACAGACTAGTTCCAAATAGGAAAAGGAGTAAGTCAAGGCTGTATATTGTCACCCTGCTTATTTAACTTCTATGCAGAGTACATCATGAGAAACGCTGGGCTGGATGAAGCACAAGCTGGAATCAAGATTGCCAGGAGAAATATCAATAACCTCAGATATGCAGATGACACCACCTTTATGGCAGAAAGTGAAGAGGAACTAAAAAGCCTCTTGATGAAGGTGAAAGAGGAGAGTGGAAAGTTGGCTTAAAACTCAACATTTAGAAAACTAAGATCATGGCATCTGGTCCCATCACTTCATGGGAAATAGATGGGGAAACAGTGGGACCAGGTTCAGACTTTATTTTTTTGGCTCCAAAATCACTGCAGATGGTGACTGCAGCCATGAAATTAAAAGACGCTTACTCCTTGGAAGAAAAGTTGTGACCAACCTAGATAGTATATTCAAAAGCAGAGACATTACTTTGCCAAGAAAGGTCCATCTAGTCAAGGCTATGGTTTTTCCAGTGGTCATGTATGGATGTGAGATTTGGACTGTGAAGAAAGCTGAGCGCCGAATAATTGATGCTTTTGAACTGTGGTGTTGGAGAAGACTCTTGAGAGTCCCTTGGACTGCAAGGAGATCCAACCAGTCAATTCTAAAGGAGATCAGCCCTGGGTGTTCTTTGGAAGGAATGATGCTAAAGCTGAAACTCCAGTACTTTGGCCACCTCATGCGAAGAGTTGACTCATTGGAAAAGACTCTGATGCTGGGAGGGATTGGGGGCAGGAGGAGAAGGGGACGACAGAGGATGAGATAGCTGGATGACATCACCGACTTGATGGATGTGAGTTTGAGTGAACTCCGGGAGTTGATGATGGACAGGGAGGCCTGGCGTGCTGCGATTCATAAGGTCACAAAGAGTCGGACACGACTGAGTGACTGAACTGAACTGAACTCTGCATATAAGTTAAATAAGCAGGGTGACAATATACAGCCTTGATGTACTCCTTTCCCAATTTGGACCCAATCTGCTGTTCCATGTCCAGTTCTAACTGTTGCTTCTTGACCTGCATACAGATTTTTCATGAGGCAGATCAGGTGAATTGGTATTCCCATCTCTTGAAGAATTTTCCACAATTTGTTTTGATCCACATAGTCAAAGGCTTTGGTGTAGTCAATAAAGAAGAAGTAGATGTTTTTCTGGAACTCTCTTGCTTTTTCAATGATTTCCAACAGATGTTGGCAATTTGATCTCTGGTTCCTCTGCCTTTTCTAAAACCAGCTTGAACATCTGGAAGTTTGGTTCACGTAATGCTGAAATTTGGCTTGGAGAATTTTGAGCATTAGTTTACTAGTGTGTGAGATGAGTGCAATTGTGTGATAGTTTGAGCATTCTTCGGCATTGCTTTTCTCTGGGACTGGAATGAAAAGTGACCTTTTCCAGTTGTGTGGCCACTGCTGAGTTTTCCAAATTTGCTGGCGTTATTGAGTGCAGCACTTGAACAGCATCATCTTTTAGGATTTGAAGTAGCTCAACTGGAATTCCACCACCGCCACTAGCTTTGTTCATAGTGATGCTTTATAAGGCCCAGTTGACTTTGGTTTCCAGGATGTCTGGCTCTAGGTGAATGATCACACCATCGTGATTATCTGGGTTGTGAGATCTTTTTTGTATGCTTACTGAGTAGCAGATATATCCTAAGCTTTATGGCAGGTGTATAACAGGCTATCACATATACTCCTATGCCCATAAAAACACCAGTATGCTGAGGAATCCCACATGATCATATCAGGCACAATTTTTTTCCTGAGCTAAAAGTATGCAGGCTAACCTACTCACTGAAGAACCTCAGTTTTATGTTCTTTTACCCAATCCCAACTTAATCCATCATCATCCCCTCAAATGTACTTTTTGTACTACATACTGTATCTTTCTTTTTGGCAAGCTAAACACCTGGGAATCATCCTTGATTCCTGCTTCCATTATGCACCCCAAATCTTTACATCCTCTCAGTCTTTAAATTCTGTATGTTATATTGTCAGATAATAGGGGGGCAAGGTTACTGAATAAGAGTGGGTGAAAACAAGTTAGGTTTGAGAATTGAGAGTGAAGAAAAGGTTGCACTACCCAGAAGAATTCGGTTGACCATTAACTGAGTAATTGTTTTCATGAATATCTTTAATATCTGTTTCATTTTCATATCAAGCTATTTTCACTATTTTTATCCTCAATGGCAGATTATGCTTTAATTTTTAAGTATTAAACATAATGTGAAGGAAAAAATTCTTCATCACTTATTTGTTTTGTAGGGTTGCTTCCTATTTGCTTTAAAGGATCAAAGGTAACTTTTCTCCTCAGACTTCAAATACTTTAATGGGGTGGCTCAGAATGGTACTCAGAATGGTACCACTCAGGTGGTAATGAATCTGCCTGCAATGCAAGAGACTGGGGTTCAATTCCTGGGTCAGGAAGATCCCCTAGAAAAGGGAATGGCTACCGACCAAGTATTCTTTTTTTTCTTTCTGTAGACAAACACATCAGTTTTCCTTTTTATTTTAGATGAGGGATACAATTACAATAAATCTCCTACACAGAAACAAGTTCTGTTCTAAGAGCATATTTGTAAGTCCAATTTGTTTAAGTCCAATGAAGTTAGCCTAGGTACTCAACTAACATAATTGGTTATATAGTACTGTAATGTAATAGGTTTATAATACTTTCCACAGAAATAATACAAAGAAGGCAAACAAACACAAGCACAAAAAATAAAGAAAACATCTTTAATCTTACAATACAGTACCTTGAAAAGTACATTAATACAGTACCACAGCCACTCCAGTATTTTTGCCTGGAGAATTCCATGGACAGCAGAGCCTGGTGGGCTACAGTCCATGGGGTCCCAAAAAGTTGGACAAGACTGAGTGATTAACACTTTACAGTCTTTAGTCAGCCTCTGTAATTCTCTGATTTCCTGTTCATACTCGAAGGGCAAAATTCTGTGTCCAGAAAGTATACTACCATCAGAACGGCCTGGCCCTCAGCTCCCAATTGTCCCATCAGATAGTTTGGCAGTTGCCTCCGCTTGACATTCTTTGCTTCATTTAGTTGCTGTTACAAAGAGATAATTTAATTTCAGAAGCGAATCAGACAGGGCCCTTCCATAGGTTGCCACTAGTCCAGCAGCACTGAACCCTGCTATCAGGTTGGCACCCCACTCCAGTACTCTTGCCTGGAAAATCCCATGGATGGAGGAGCCTGGTAGGCTGCAGTCCATGGGGTCGCTCAGAATCGGACACGACTGAATGACTTCACTTTCACTTTTCACTTTCATGCATTGGAGAAGGAAATGGCAACCCACTCCAGTATTCTTGCTTGGAGAATCCCAGGGATGGGGGAGCCTGGTGGGCTGCCGTCTCAGGGGTTGCACAGAGTCGGACACGACTGAAGCGACTTAGCAGCAGCAGCAGCAGCTGCAGTTTTGGAACTTGTAATAATTTTATCTTTGAATTGTATTTTGTATGTGAAGTTGGAAGGGACCATGGAGCATGTGCAGGGTCTTGGAACCTGGAATCACAATAGCTGTGATTGTCTCCCATTATATCCCTTTCTCCCTGGGATCATCCACCTGCTCCTCACCCCCTGGCTCTTTGGGCCCAGTCCAGTGTCTCCTTCCTTACTCTGACCTACTACCACCACCATTCCTTTTCCACCCTGTGCGAGGACTGGACGTGACGTCGGGAAGGCTGTGGTCAGGTGCGCACTCCAGCAGTCTCACTGTAGGCATGCATGGCAGGTGTTTTTCCATCTCAGGTTGGTAGGGCCACAGCACATTCCTGTAGAGACTCAGCGGGCCAAGCCCCTCACCTACCCCAATTCATGCACGGTGTGGGTCCTGATGTGGAGGCTGCAGTCCCAGGGGGTTGTCTGTCTGTCTTTGGTTGAGGCGGCAGGCCCAGGAGAAGGGTAGATGCCTGGCTCAGCTTCCTCACCCCAAACAGAGCCTGGACTATTGTTTCAGTGGTTGGTGGGAGGGGGAGCCTGGCAGTGGGGGGGCCGCTGCGTTGCAGAACAGGGTCTCCAGGCACCTATGAGGACCTGCACTTGACCTGCTAATATCTCCACGTCCAAGAGAGTGAGGCATTCCACAGCAAAAATCAAATAATCTTGGCAAGTCGAGAGAAACTGCAGAGAAGGGGAAAAAACTTGTGAATGTGAGGGCACTATTTTTCATATTTTTGAACAAAGATCTCCAGATTGTTATTTTGTCCCAGATCCTGCAAATTGTGCAGCCAGTCTTATAAATAGGGAATAGGTAACATTATTGCCAAATACAGAATGAGGCTATTTTGGAACAGTTGAATTAAAATGGATTTCTTGAATGTGAAAATCGTGTTCTGATAAAGTAAAAGGGCACAGAGAAATATGTTTTGCCGAAAAACTTTTTAATTATAATCAACAAAAGTAAGTTTCTTTTCATCAGTCACACCTTACACTACAGGGATTGCTTGTGAGGAATTTATAATGGGCAAAGTTTATTGGCTGGCTTTCTAAAGCACCGTAGGTGTTAACGTTTCAGACAACATGAAGGCTGAGGTCCATTGAGAGGTGACTTTTTAAATGTGCAATTGTTGCATGTGATTATCCTTTGCAAGGAAGAAGTTCACAGGTGTAAAGGGCCAGGTATTTAAATTAAATTTCTTCAATTATTCAGATAATGTGATTTCTGAATAACCGTAGTAGATTTGCTTAAAGTTAACTACCTATGAGATTTAGATACAGAGAAATAATTATATAAACACAGAAGGACTAAATTTCAGAATTTTAAAAATTCTTTTAATTTCTTTACATAAAAAAATGGAACATAGATGTAATATGAGGAAGTTATAAAAAGCACTATTCAAGTATGCAGTTTTATTTATTTAATTTTCAGGATTGAACCATTTTTTCCAAAGGGCAGAAAAAAAGCAAGCATCCAACTGCAGAACCATGACCAGCAATCTTTCCCAACCTGATACCGTGCAGTTCTGCTATGAGAATGTGAACAGATCTTGTATTAAATCTTCCTACTCACCTGCATCTCGGGTGATTCTGTACACAGTGTTTGGCTTTGGGTCTTTATTGGCTATCTTTGGAAACTTCTTGGTGATGATGTCAGTTCTTCACTTCAAGCAGCTGCATTCGCCAGCCAATTTCTTGATCGCCTCTCTGGCCTGCGCGGACTTTCTGGTGGGAGTGACCGTGATGCCCTTCAGCATGGTCAGGTCCGTGGAGAGCTGCTGGTACTTTGGAGCCAGATTTTGTGCCCTTCACAGTTCCTGTGATGTGGCATTTTGTTACTCTTCTCTCTTCCACTTGTGCTTCATCTCCATCGACAGGTACGTTGCTGTTACTGACCCCCTGGTCTATCCCACCAAGTTCACGGTGTCTGTGTCAGGAGTATGCATCAGCATCTCCTGGATCCTGCCCATTGTGTACAGCGGAGCTGTGTTCTACACAGGTGTCAGTGACGATGGGATGGAGGAATTAGTAAGTGCTCTCAACTGTGTAGGCGGTTGTCAAATTGTTATAAATCAAGGATGGGTTTTGATAAGCGTTCTCATATTTTTTATACCTTCCCTCATTATGGTAATTCTTTATGGTAAGATTTTTATTGTAGCTAAACAACAAGCTCTAAAAATTGAAAATACTGGCAGCAAAGCAGAATCACAGAGCTATAAATCCAGAGTGGCCAAGAGAGAGAGAAAAGCGGCTAAAACCCTGGGGGTCACAGTAGTAGCATTTATGATTTCATGGTTACCATATACAATTGATATATTAATTGATGCCTTTATGGGTTTCATAACCCCTGCCTATATTTATGAGATTTGCTGTTGGGGTGCCTATTATAACTCAGCCATGAACCCTTTGATTTATGCTTTATTTTACCCTTGGTTTAGGAAAGCCATGAAAGTCATTTTAACTGGGGGACTTTTAAATGGTAGTTCATCAAACATTAGTTTATTTTTAGAATGAATGACAGCACTAAGTTGAATCAGTTCAGTTCAGTTCAGTCACTCAGTCGTGTCCGACTCTTTGTGACCCCATAAATCGCAGCACGCCAGGCCTCCCTGTCCATCATCAACTCCTGGAGTTCACTCAGACTCACGTCCATCGAGTTGGTGATGCCATCCAGCCATCTCATCCTCTGTCGTCCCCTTCTCCTCATGCCCCCAATCCCTCCCATCATCAGAGTCTTTTCCAATGAGTCAGCTCTTCACATGAGGTGGCCAAAGTACTGGAGTTTCAGTTTTAGCATCATTCTTTCCAAAGAAATCTCAGGGCTGATCTCCTTTAGAATGGACTGATTGGATCTCCTTGCAGTCCAAGGGACTCTCAAGAATCTTCTCTAACACCACAGTTCAAAAGCATCAATTCTTCGGTGTTCAGCTTTCTTTATAGTCCAACTTTCACATCCATGTATGACTACTGGAAAAACCATAGCCTTGACTAGACGGACCTTTGTTGGCAAAGTAATGTCTCTGCCTTTTAATATGCTGTTTAGGTTGGTCATAACTTTCCTTCCAAGGAGAAAGCGTCTTTTAATTTCATGGTTGCAGTCACCATCTGCAGTGATTTTGGAGCCCCCCAAAATAAAGTCTGACACTGTTTCCACTGTTTGCCCATCTATTTCCCATGAAGTGATTAGGGCTATTTTTAAAATTATGAATTTATGATGAAATTAGATACAAAAAATGAATAAAGCCTTTCAAAATTGGGGAAATATTTATTTTTTTTCAAGTTAGCCAGAAACAAATTTTCAGGCAGGTGTTTTAATCATAAAATGTAAAGATATTTACATTGTAAAGATATTTATTGCACTAAATAATAAATGATAAAGTGTTTTACCCATGTCATCTGTCTCAGCACTCTGCACATGCTCTTACCACATGCACTTGTCTCTTTCCATATCATTGAATCCTGAATCTCATTTTTCATTGTCAAATCTGTAATAATTTTCTCATTTATGCTCAACTTTCATATAGCTTTCAATTGTTCTTTTTTCTCAGTCTTTTGCAACATTATATTATGTTACTAGGGTTGTCATGACAAAGTATCAACAGATGGAGAGGTTTAATCAACAGAAATTATTTTCTCCTAGTTTTAGAGGTTAGAATTCCAAGATCAATGTGTCAGCAGTTTGTTTCTTATGAGGACCCCTCTCCGTGGACTGCAGATGGCTGTCTTCTCTCTGTGTTCTCTCATGGTCCTTGCTACATGAGAGTCTGCGTCCTGATCTTCTTTTCTAAGAATACTAGTCATGTTGGATTAGGGCTTATCCTTAAGAACTCATTTTAACTTAATTACCTTTTTAAAGATCTTGTCTCCAAATACAGTTATACTGCTTAATACTGGGAATTAGGACTTCAACATATGAATTAGGGGTGAGAGGACCTGATTCAGCCCATATCAGACAGTCCAGACTCAATAACATTACATAAGGCTTCCTAGATGGCGCTAGTGATAAAGAACCCACCTGCAGTGTAGGAGATGGAAGACGCAGGTTCAGTTCCTTGGTTTGGAAGATCCCCTGGAGAAGGGCATGGCAACTCACTCCAGTATTCTTGGTGGAAAATCCCATGGACAGTAGCCATACCCCACAGGTGGGCTACAATTCATAGGGTGTCAAAGAGTGGGACACAACTGAAGGGACTTAACACACACACACAAGTGTCTGTATCTCTAACTCCTCTGTACCTTCCTGGAGCTTTTGGAGCAGCAGGTAAGCCTCTCCTGCTTAATGGCTGTGCAGAATCTTGGAATGTTCACTTGCCGTATTGTGGAAGCAGTAATTCTGTTTTGGAATCAGATATTACTTACAGACATTATGCAAAAGTAGAAAATTGTGGGAAAATTGTACCACAAAAAGACTGGCATAATGATCATTAGCTAATGTAAAATCTGCATGTGAAAGCAATTATCACTAACAGTGACAATTTCTGCACCAATTTTTCTCGCTGGAAGGTAAAGTGTAATTCACATCCTTATTTATTCTCAGCAGTTTTCTCACCTAAATGTAGTCTGTATTTACTTCTCTGGGATATTGTAGGGTCAAGAATTTTATGCTTTTTACAAAAATTTTTATATTAATGAGAGTACAAACAATGTGTGCTGTAAGTTTACATGTTGATCTCTGGAATATTTTACACTATTGATTCAATAAGAGTTTTTGGAATGCATTTCCGGAATATTTTGTATAATGAAACTAAGTTATAATAAAATACTGGTATATAAGCCTTTTTTTTTGGATTGTTCTGTGCTGTTATTTCAGTTAAAATGGTTGAAGTAATTTTTTCTCATTGGTTTTCACTGAGGCTTTTCATTGTTATCAAATAAATTCTGAACATTAATTATATGCAAATACCTGTGTCAAGGATGGCTAAGGATAAAAAAAATGTATTTTGTCTAGTGTTTTGTAGGTAATATGGACAATGAATTTTCAATTATATTTTTGAGGCTTAGAAGAGTACCATAGATGTTAAATACTGTAAGCAGAGGACTAGTTGTCATTACCAGATTGGCACTTGGTTTGGTCTTTCCTATAACATTGTCTTCTCACCCACATGTGGTCCCATGGCTTTAATTTGTTAAAAATTATTAATGAGGACTTAAAATATTGTTAAAGAGGCCTTATTTTTGAGTAGAAAGAACTTTTGAGGTGTCTTCAAGCATGTTTCAACTTGTATAGGCAGATTGGAGTGTGAAAGCTATTTTGGATTGTGGGATTAATTTCCTGAAGTGGAAGCCTGGGCTTGGGAAAAGAGAAAGACAATCTACAAAAAATAGATGAGTGGGTTGGTAACGATAAATACATTTTCATGCTATCACTTCCTATCCTTAATAAATTAGATTAGCTGTAGCAGATTTTTAAGAAAAGATATAATGTTCCCTATTTTTAGAGTATAGAGGACAATAGAAAAAATTAAGTGAAAGAGTTGGATCATATTATAGTTCGGAGGAGAAGAGGATGATGGAGGATGAGATGGCTGGATGGCATCACCGACTCAATGGACATGGGTTTGGGTGGACTCCGGGAGTTGGTGATGAACAGGGAGGCCTGGCGTACTGCGGTTCATGAGGTTGCAGAGTCAGACATGACTGAGCGACTGAACTGAACTGATATCTCCATTCAATAAATGTCATAGAGAATTGCACTGTTACTAAATTAAATTATAGATAATGTATATGACAAGCCAAAGGAAAAGTAAACTTTTTAAAGTTTGTTCTATGAGTAAGCAAAATATTATATTGTTACAAATGACACCAAAATCTCAATGTAATTCTAAATATGAAATTCACTTGAACATGAAGTGAGTATGTGGAATACAACAAAAGAAAATAAGAGAGACGATTCTGTCATATACTTCATGATAGTCTTTTCTCAATATGACTATCCCAAATATGCCTGTCATGGCTTTCTAATAAAAACTTACAATGCCTTGATGGTATTGACACCACATTATAACCTCCTTGGTCTTAGATGACTAAATTAGAGTTGGCAGCATGATTCCAGACAAATTCATTAGTAGGTAGGGATGAATCTATTATATTGTCTATTATATTATACCCAAGAGAGAAAGAACAAAGACACAGGCCATGTTAATACTGAGCATTTGAATGAAGTTCCTGGATCTTCCCTAAGTTCTATGCAAAGTTTTGATTGCTCATTGTTTCCATGTTAACATGGTAAAAATATATCTATCACTGAAATTCAACACATACTCAGAGGTAAAATTTTAGGAGCACAATTTTTAAGGTTCAGATAAAGACAAAATGGTCCAATGTTATCACATTTTATAAATGCTATAAGTACTAGTTAATACAATTAGACAAGCCATAAAAATAGACATGGAAATTCAAAAATTAAAAATTAGTGTATCATCATTTACAGACGATATGACTAAAAAAAATTTAAGTCTGCCTTGATATTACTGAGAAACAAGTTCTGGACACCAAATGCCTTTGCTTGCCATACAAATAGAGATTATAGACATATATTTCCCACAATTGTTTAATTTACTTGAGGTGGAAAAGCACTCCGTGACTTTGAATTATACCATATATGTCCCCTAAGAAAACTTTCCTGTTATGTTTTTTAAAAATCCTACACAAGGGCTTCACTGGCAGTCCAGTGGTTAAGGTTCTGAGTTTCCACTGCAGGGAACATGGGTCTGATCCCTGATAGGGGGAAATCTTCCATGGGGAGAGGCACAGCCAAAAAAAAAAAAAAATTCTATAAGAAAGATGTCTGCTTCCAGCTCACATCATATAAAATGACTGAAAACTTTGAATTCTGGAGGTAGTATCAGACACACCATTCAAAGCTGAAGGCAACATAAAATAAAAATATTTTTAGTTGGAAAAAAGTGAGTATTCATTGCCAGCACACCATCACACACAAAGAAACTAAAGCAAGTTCTCCATGGAGAAGAAAACCAATTCCAGAGGAAACACTGAAAGGTAGGAAATAATGAAGAATATCACAAAGTATAAAGAAGAGAAAACTTAATACATGCTAAACTAAAATAAATGTCTTTTGGGATTTAATTAAATCTTTTGGGATTTAATTAAATTTAAATTAAATTATTTAAATAAAATAAATGACAACATTTATCAAAAGACTTGGGGGAGATAATAAGTTTAAATATTTAGCTGTGACTCCTGGAAATTTTTTGCACTGCTTGGAATTCATAAAATTATGAATTTATGGAAGAATTTAATTAATCAACAGTACATATTGAAATTCTTAGGTACCTACCAACAGAATGATAAAAGTGATATTTATAATTTCATAGCAGGGAATGATTGAATAATAACAAAATTTAATTAAAATAAGTCAAGAAGGCTTAAAGAACAAAGAAAAAATTTGATTATTAGAAAAAACAATAATACAATCCATTTAAACCCAAACACATCAATAATCATATTAAATATATACACAGTAATCATTCAAATTTACAATAAATTTATTGGATTGGATTTTTAAAATTCAGCTTTAAATTCCTTTCTTTACCCTTGGTTTAGGGGAGAAATAAAACTTAATATAACTGGTCAAGATTAAAAAGTTTATCAATATAAATTTGTTTTCTGGATAAGAAATTAAAATGAGGAAATTTAGTTTAAAAAATTTCCATTTTTAATGGCATAGAATATAGTGTAGGATATAATTTCAAATTTGAGAAAAGTTGTTCCTCAAATTTAATGAAACAAACATTGTTTAAAGTGAGTTTCCTCAACCATCTCCTAGAAATGTGTTTCCAAAAGCACGTTGGTCATCTTTCCTTACTGCTAAGATTTTTTACTTTTCCATTTCCCAGTCTTCTGGTGAATACATTTTTTTTTGTATTTTCACCCTTCATGCTCACCTCCCTATTATTTTCAATGCTCATTTTCTTCTTCCTATTTTTCTCTTAACATCATGTTTCAAAATTTAAAATTTCCATATAATAAAAAATCAAGTTGTGAATAAGAGAAACTTGAAATACCTCTTTAGAACATCTATTCTATTTTGATTGCTTTGGTTGAAATGAGGAATAAGTAGGATTATTTTCCTAACACTTCAGACTTGCAAGGCCAGAGTCTGTTGGGACAGGAGGAAATGGTGTTCAGCAGATTTGAGGTAGTTCTGGACAATAGCAAAACTTCCTTGCATCCAGGAGTAAGAGTAGGAAGGATAATTGGAGACCAGAAATTAGTAAGAAAATAGTGAAGGTCTATTGGGAAGGGTAACCCATTTCTCTGAATATGGTCTGAGTTGAGAGTGATAATAAATGATAAGCTCATGTAATTGGTTATAGAAGCCCTATATGGAGATCCACATCCTAAACCCTAGAACCCGTCAATGCTAATCTTATTTGAAAAATAAAGCTCTTGAAGATGTGATTAAGAACCTTTAGATGGAAAAGTTATCCTGGATTATTTGAGTGAGTACATCACATGTATCACCCTGCATGTTCATCTAAGGAAGAGGCACTAGGAGATTACCCACAGAGAGAAAAAGTTGATGTGATAACAGGAGCAGAGATTAGAGTGATGAGGCCACAAGCCAAAGAAGGCTGGAAGTCAGCAGAAACTAAAGGAGGCTGGGGATGGATTCTTTCCTAGATCCTCCAGAAGAAGCTTGGTCCTGGTAACACCTTGATTTAGGATTCTATAATTTTGGCCTCTAGAACTATCAGGGAATACCTTTCTGTTGTTTCAAGCTACCAGGTTTGTGGTGATTTCTTGAAGCAGTGACAGAAAACTGATAAGAGTCAAGTATGTTTGAAGGGAGAAGATCCAAGCGTAGGGGGAGCTCATTCTCCATTTTCTGGACAGAAGTCAATAAGAATGGAGACCATGGGGCGGAAATGGTCACCTAGGCTGTCTACAGATGTAGCCTGACAGATCATTTCACCACTCTGCCACAGCACAGGGACAGTAAAAGATTCCTGAGCTGCTGAGAGTAGCACGCAGTCATGACAGGTCCTAGAAATCCCCAAGTGTCCCATGGCCCCATGTGTACAAGCATAACTGAAGAATCCATTTCTCTGAGAAGTGAAAGTTTTCCCAACACCACTTACTGAAGAGACTGTCCTTTCCCCATTTGTGCCATAGATCGCCTGTTCTGTCACAGATGAGCTGACCATAAGTGTGAGTTTATCTTGGGGCTCTCTAGTCAGAGGCCATCGATCTGTGTATCTGTTTTTGTGTCACTTTAGCTTCGTAGTATCATTTGAAGTCAAGGAACATGATACTTCCAGCATTGTTCTTTTTCTCATCACTTTAAATCTTTCTTTTTTTTCAATTTTATTTTATTTTTAAACTTTACAAATTGTATTAGTTTTGCCAAATATCAAAATGAACTTTATATCTTTCATATGTGTTAATTTTAGCTTGAAGCACATTATTCTTGCTATTTTCTGTCTGTCTCTCATATTATGTGAAGACACCCTTAAAGGGCAGGAGATGTTTCTTGTGTACTCTCATATCTTTATTTGTGACCCAAATAAATTCTAAATAAACAAACATATATAAATGTTGCCTACATGAATGAATGGAATGCAGGTGAATTCATAGATGTCTTGCAAGGACTTATACCCTATAAATCTTCTCCCACTGAAGCATCTTTGCTTTTTGACTCATATTAAAGAGAATTCTCTCAAATTCCACTGCTGGGTATATCATATGCGATAGATCCTTTTAGTACAGACCTCTTCAGATACAAAAGATCTCTTGTATTTTTAGTTGGCTAAGAATTTTTTCTTTTATCAGTGAATAAAAGTTAAAATTTATCAAATGCATTTTTGCATTTCATTGGATGGTCGTAGAATTCTAATCTGTTAAAATGGTGAATTATAGAATTGTTAAAGCAAACTTCCATTCTTTGCACACACTCTAATCAAGATATATCATCTTTTAATATGTATTTGACTTCAGTTTGTTTAGTTTGCATCTTTGTTTTTGCGTGAGAGTGTTCTTTTGTTTTTCTTGAGTTTTTCTTGTATCCATGCATGAAACAATACATTTTAACCAGAGATTATTAAGTGTAAGTTTCTTCTTCACACCTTGCAGTATAAGGACTCCACTGTGGATAATTTTGGACATGGGATTTGGCTGTGGTTCCTGGGGGGTTTTGTCATTAACTTTTTAGTCAGTCTGAAGAGGGCGGTTGGGTAGTAAAAGGTAACCAATGAGTAACAAATCATACACATTTACTACCTTTGGCAAAGAGGAATATTCCTCATATATAGATCAGGTAATAAACGATTGTTGATAAATTGTAAAGCAAGAAATCTTTTGTGGCAAAGAATATTTGAAATATTTATTTTCTGTTAAATTCTTATTTGATTTAGAATATTGTTTTAAACTACATTCTAAATTATAAGAAAATAATAGCTAAGATTTATGGACATTTGAATGGAATATATTGTTATACATTCACAGATTGATATGGATATATGACAGGTGATGGGGATAATGTTTGGTAACTATAACAAAGGTAATCAGTGCAATGAGATCTTTTTTTCTCCCACCAGGAAATAGAAAACTGCTCTATTTTGTGTGACTGAAAAGGGACAGAACTTTTCCAAATGTTTACAAGCTTCTGACAGCAGCATCATGAACAGCAGCTCACCCAGCGTTGCAGCTGTGCAGCTCTGCTACAAGCACCTGAACGGATCCTGTGTGAAAACACCCTACTCACTAGGTCCCCGCCTGATCCTGTACACAGTGTTCATCTTTGGAGCTGTGCTGGCTGTATTTGGAAACCTCTTGGTAATGATTTCCATTCTCCACTTCAAGCAGCTGCATTCTCCTACCAATTTTTTGATCGCTTCCCTGGCTTGTGCGGACTTCATGGTGGGAGTGACTGTGATGCCCTTCAGCATAGTGAGGTCCGTGGAGAGCTGCTGGTATTTTGGGGAGAGTTACTGTCAATTTCATTCCTGTTTTGATGTGTCATTCTGTCTAGCTTCCATCTACCACTTGTGCTTTATCTCTCTGGACAGGTACATTGCCGTCACTGACCCCCTGGTCTATCCAACCAGGTTCACTGTGTCTTTTTCTGGCATGTGTATTGCCTCCTCTTGGCTCTTTTCGATTATTTATTCTTTTTCCCTTCTTGGCACAGGAGCAAATGCAGTTGGACTGGAGGATCTAGTAAGTGCTCTCACCTGTGTGGGAGGCTGTCAAATTGCAATGAATCAAAGTTGGGTATTGGTGAATTTTCTATTATTTTTCATCCCCACCCTTGTGATGATAATTCTTTACTCCAAGATTTTCCTCATTGCTGAACAACAGGCTAGAAAAATTGAGAGTCTGAACATTAAGACTGGGAGATGCTCAGAAAGCTACCAAGACAGAGTGGCCAAGAGGGAGAGAAAGGCAGCAAGAACACTGGGCATCACAGTGCTAGCATTTCTGGTCTCCTGGCTGCCTTACTTCCTGGATGCCATCACTGATGCCTTCCTAGGCTTCATCACTCCCACATATGTTTATGAAATACTGGTTTGGATTGCTTATTATAACTCAGCTATGAACCCCTTGATTTATGCTTTCTTTTATCCTTGGTTTCGAAAAGCCATCAAACTCATTGTCACTGGCAAAGTCTTGAGAGCGAATTCCTCGACAGTAAATTTATTTTCTGAGTAAGTTCACTTTTAAGATGGAGGAATTGAAAATAGATTCACAGTGAACACACCATTGGGTAGAAAATTTAATTACATATGTGCAAGATCTTCTAATGCAAAATGCTTCTGATATGACCTAAACACTTAAATTCAGTTTCATCATTCTTTAATCATTATAACATAAAAACCTGGTTGTTATGGAAACCGCATGACCTTGGAGCCAGAAACCTTTAACACCGATCTGGGGGTGCTACTTCTCTCTGAACTTCACTGTGTTTCTCTAGTTAATAATCTCCCCTTTGTAGCATCCTTAAAAAAATTTAGAAGAATGCATGACAAGGATCTAGTATATTTTTGTTATTCTAAATCCTCCCTTTTATTACTTTATGATAGTTCAATCCCTGGTTAAGAGTTTTCTTTATTCCTTTGTAATATTTTTCTATTAAAATGCAAAGGAGCTGGAAGATCCAGAGGTCCTGGTCTAGGGAGGGCAAAGTATTGAATCTGCACTGTCAGGTTTTCAGATTTCTGAGTCAGGGATATGATGATCAGAGTCAGGTAAAATCAATCCAGAGACAGAGTTCTTTACTACCCTATCAGTTGAATTATTTACTATGGGAAAGGTAATTCGTGCCATAAATAACTTTCATTTATTGAATGAGCTTCCACTTGGTGATTATCTGCTCATAACATTTCAGCTGTGTTTAGAAATTTTACCAGTTAACTTATGTTTATTGCATGCATTGGTTTCTAAGATTGTCACTCATTATTCTACTTTATCTTAAATTAACTTACTATTTCCTCACTTTTGCATTATTCCAAAAATTACTTATAAGAGTTTTCAAGGATTCAAACAAAAGCCCAAATTAAAAATGTGTCCAAAAGAATAGAAAACTGAAGTGAAGAGTGTAAAGGATGGCAGACAGAGGCCGATAAATGCATTCTGTGGGATCCACAGATTTGAAACTGAATAAGTTAAGCAACTCACGTTAGATACAACTTAGCCAGCTTTTCGGACATGCAGAATTGTTCTTGGTACTAAGATTGGAGTATGTTGTATATCTTTTTTTAAAATAAATTTTTAAAATTTTTAAATAAATTACTTAATTCTATTCTAACTTTAGCTTTGTTGTCATCAGACGTCAAGATTTAAAAATCAGTGTCACATCTTTGTAGCAGGAGTAAATACACATCAATATATTCTTGTTATTTTTCTGTAATTTCTTGCTTGCTGTAAATCAGTCTTATATTAGCACATCATTTCTATTGTTAAACAAATGCTTCAGATTGGTAAACTTTTCCTGAGATAGTGAATTATTTCTGATTATATTCTACTTGTGTGAAACTCTTGATCTGATGATTAAAGATGATAGACATGATTTAAAGGCACTCTAGACTGCTTAGTTTAGCCACAATTCTTCAGTTCTGAACTGGAATTTATCAGCTTATTTTCATTTAGTGGTTTCAATGCAGTAACTTTAATTCTGTTTCACAGCTATAGAGAAATCATATTTCCTCATTTTAAATATAAGAAAGCTAAAATTAAAGTGTTTACAAACTCTGCTGAATATCATAAAGCTTCCAGATTCAAACAAGTGCTTCTAACATCTTGTTCAATACATTTTCACTTGTCTTTTTTTAGTAGAGCTTCACATGTACTAGACAAATCATTAATTGTTCAACTTTCCTAATCTACATTTCTTCTGTTTTTATTACTATATCAGAACTTTCTTCTTTTAAAAAAATTAAGCTCCTGCTCTCATTTTTCTCTACTATGAATTACTCTGGTTGTGTGGGAACTAATCCATTGGCCTTTGTTTCAATGAACACTTATTGAGTGCTTCTGATATGCAAACCTAAGAATGCTTTGAGTTATAGGCCACTCATTCTGTGCTTGGGACTGACTTACCTGCCCTACTTAGTCTTCACAATACTATGTGAGAGAGAGAGTACTATTGCTATATTATTATTACTTCTGGGTCATAAATGAGGGACACGAGGCATAATGAGGTGAGTCTCATTTGGTGTATTTGTTAAACAATAGAGCTGATACATCCAAAGAATCAGAGAATAAGTAAAGTAACCAATAATTCTTTCTCCTCTGTTGTGGCCCAGGCACTGCAGTCAAGGTATTGAGAGCAATATGAACACAAGACTTTGTACCAATTGTTTTAAAGGAAAAAAATCAGTCATCACAGAGAACAGACTAAACACAATTCTTTGGAGATACCAATACATTGATGGGAGTAATTGATTTAGTGATGTATCATTTTAACCTACAATTCTTCATTATGTATTTTACTGTACAAAGTTTTCCCCCTGAGGGTGAAGGGAGGTTCATTTAAATAAATTACATCTTAATTTCTGCAGTAGGATTGGTCTGCACATCAAGCAAATACAGGCTCTTGTTTTTTCTATTACTGCTTATTTGGTTCCTTTGAGCCTCTTCCCCATAGCAAGTCTTTTACATTCAAAACACTTCATGCCATCTTTGTGGTGTGGGTTTTGAATTGCATTTAACTTTTTTTCATGGATATAGTATATTATTATGATAATGAAAGATTATATTTGCACCTTATATGCTCCTTGAATAGCTCATGATTTAACAATATGTTGTAAAGTTTGTCTTCGTTTTCTTCGTGAATGAGAAATTAGAACAGTAGCAATTGAATACATGTCTAAATAGCTCCTACCTTCTTAGGAACCTTTGTTCATTTGTCCCTTACACTACTTGCAGCTTTCTGATCATATGTTGGACATATTTATATTATATTTATACACATATATATTTACAGTGTCCTATCTCTCCTCCTGCACTGTGGCCCACAATGCGTCTGCAATGCGGGAGACTTGGGTTTGATCCCTTGGTTGGGAAGATCCACTGGAGGAGGGCATGGCAACCCACTCTAGTCTTTTGCCTGGGGAATCCCCATGGACAGAGGAGCCTGGTGGGCTACAGTCCATAGGGTCGCAAAGAATTGGACATGATTATCGACTAAGCACATCTCTCCCCCACAGTGCATGCCTTGGAAGAAAATGACCTATTTGTTTATATGAGTAGCTTCAAGATGAACCTTCTACTTTGCTTGGAATATAGGGGAAACTCAACACCTATTGCTGAATAAATAAATGCATGTTTTCTTTAAATATAGAAATACTTCATAGACATTGGAAAAAAATTGCACAGCATGAAAGTTGAGAGTTAAGTTTCATTTAGAGCAAAACAAGAACTGCAGCCCAGGAGATGGCATTTCAGAGAGCTTTGAAGAACTGCTCCGAGGAGGCAAGGGGAGGAACTAGATATATAGGAGTTTTGCAACAAAGGCTGGGTAGTTGGGAATATCAAAAAATTACTATTAATTAAAGAAACCAGATGTGTCAAGTTAAGAAATTTAGTGCTCTTCTATATATGGGAAGAAGTAAGAGTCTGGGCTCACTGAAACCATTCCTTTGATATGTACCTCAGCTACCTGGGGTCAGTATCCTGTATTTTCACATTCTGAGTGTTCTCAGGTCTCACTGTAGGGAGTGGTACAGTGTGATGGTTATTAGATGGTAGGTATTCTTTTCTGACTTTCATCAGGACTCAGAGGCTCATTTTGGAAGACTAGTTGCTGATGACTGTAACATTCTTGTTTACTGATATGAGAGGACATATTCTATTTCTCATAGATTATATAAGAATACACATTTTGTTCAGTCTCTCAGTTGTGTCTGACTCTTTGTGACCCCATGCACTGCAGCACACCAGGCTTCCCTCTCCTTCACCATCTCCTGGAGCTTGCTCAAACTTATGTCCATTGAGTTGGTGATGCTACCCAACCATCTCAGCCTCTGTCATCCCCTTCGATTCTGCCTTCAATCTTTCCCAGCATCAGGGTCTTTTCTAATGAATCAGCTCTACACATCAGGTGGTGAAAGTATTGGAGCTTCAGCTTCAGCATCAGTCCTTCCAACAAATAATCAGGACTGATTTCCTTTAGAATTGACTGGTTGGATCTCTTTGCAGTCCAAGGGACTCTCAAGAGTCTTCTCCAGCACCACAGTTCAAAAGCATCAATTTTTCAGTGCTCAGCTTTCTTTATAGTCCAACTCTCACATCCACACATGACTACTGGAAAAACCATAGCTTTGACTAGACGGACCTTTGTTGGCAAAGTAAAATCTCTGCTTTTTAACACTGTCTAGGTTGGTCATAGCTTTCCTTCCAAGGAGCAAGTATTTTTTAATTTCATAGCTGCAGTCACCATCTGCAGTGATTTTGGAGCCCAAAAAAGACTCTCAATGTTTCCATTGTTTACCCATCTATTTGCCATGAAGTGATGGGACTGGATGCTATGATCTTAGTGTTTTGAATATTGAGATTTAAGCCAACTTTTTCACTCTCCTTTTCCACTTTCATCAAGAGGCTCTTTAGTTCTTCTCTTTCTGCCATAAGGGTGGTATCATCTGCATATCTGAGATTATTGATATTTCTTGTAGCAATCTTGATTCCAGTTTGATTTCCAGCTCCAATCTTTATCCAGCCCTGCATTTCTCAGGATGTATTCTTCATATAAGTTAAATAAGCAGAGTGACAATATACAGCCTTGATGTACTCCTTTCCCGATTTGGAATCTGTCTCTTGTTCCATGTCCGGTTCTAACTGGTGCTTCTTGACCTGCATACAGATTTCTCAGGGGGCAGGTAAGGTGGTCTGGTATTCCCATGTTTTTAAAAATTTTCCACAGTTTGTTGTGATCCACATAGTCAAAGGTTTTAGTGTAGTGAATGAAGGAGACATAGATGCTTTTCTGGAATTCTCTTGCTTTTTCTGTGATCCAATGAATGTTGGCAGTTTGATCTCTGGTTCCTCCGCCTTTTCTAAATCCAGCTTGAACATCTGGAAGTTTTCAGTTCACATACTGTCGAAACTTAGCTTGAAGGATTTTGAGCATTACCTTGCTAGCATGTGAAATGAGTAGCAATTGTGCGGAAGTTTGAACATTCTTTGGCATTGCCTTTCTTTGGAATTGGAATGAAAACTAATCTTTTCCAGTCCTGTGGCCACCTTTGAGTGTTCCAAATTTGCTGACATATTAAGTGCAGCACTTAACAGCTTTATCTTTTAGAATTTGAAATAGCTCAGCTGGAATTCCATCACCTCCACTAACTTTATTCATAGTGATGCTTCTTAAATTCCACTTGACTTCACACTGCGGGATGTCTGGGTGTAGGTGAGTGATCAGACCATTATGGTTATCTGTGTCATTAAGATCTTTTCACATACATTAGATAAATAATTCTTTATGCATCATAGTGTTTATAGTAGTACCAAAATTGCAGACACTACAGACACTTATTTTGTAGTTCTTGGGATCATTCCCTGGAAGGAACATTCCTCTTTGTCAGACATTTGTAGGTAAATTCAGGGTCAGAAACATTTCCAAATCAGGCATATCACATTAGCCACATTTTCTTGACCTTCCAATCATTAGCCCACTGTGATAAATGTATAAAATGCTAAAACTGAAGGCAACTTTGAGATGATCTATTCTGAACCATCCCTTTTTATTTTTAGAGACTCTAATTTTAATACTTTCATAATAGACATGTATAACAGATGTAATCTATTCATACTTCTATAATTTTATGAATTTTAACATTTGTAGACACCTGTAAAGTTAATATAAAAATCAAGACTGAACATAGTTCAGTTCAGTTCATTCACTCAGTCATGTCTAACTCTTTGCAACCCCATGGACTGCAGCATGCCAGGCTTCGCTGTCCTTCACCAACTGCTGGAGCTTGTGCAAACTCATTCCCATAGAGTCGGTGATGCCATCCAACCATCTCATCCTCTGTTATCCCCTTCTCCTCCTGCCTTCAATCTTTCCCAGCATCAGGGTCTTTTCCAATGAGTCAGTTCTGTGCATCAGGTGGCCAAAGTATTGGAGTTTCAGCTTCAGCATCAGTCCTTCCAATGAATATTCAGGACTGATTTCCTTTTGGATTGACTGATTTGATCTGCTTGCAGTCCAAGAGACTTTCAAGAGTCTTCTCCAACACCACAGTTCAAAAGCATTCTTTGGCACTCAGCTTTCTTTATAGTCCAACTCTCACTTCCATACCTGACTACTGGAAAAACCATAGCTTTGACTAGACAGATCTTTGTTGACAAAGTAATGTCTCTGCATTTCAATATGCTATCTAGGTTGGTCATAGCTTTTCTTCCAAGTAGCAAGCATCTTTTAATTTCATGGCTGTGTCACCATCTGCAGTGATTTTGGAGCTAAAAAAGTATCTCACTTTTTCCATCATTTACCCGTCTATTTGCCATGAAGTGATGGGACTGGATGCCACGATCTTAGTTTTCTGCATGTCGAGTTTTAAGACAATTTTTTCACTCTCCTCTTTCAATTTCGTCAAGAGACTCTTTAGTTCTTTGCTTTCTGCCATAAGCGTGGTGTCATCTGCATATTTGAGTATTGAAATTTCTCCCATCAATCTTGATTCTAGCTTGTGCTTCATCTAGCCCAACATTTCGCATGATGTACTCTGTATATATGTTAAATAAGCAGGGTGACAGTATAGAGCCTTGACGTACTTCTTTCCCAATTTGGAACCAGTCCATTGTTCCATGTCCAGTTCTAACTTTTGCTTCTTGACCTGCATACAGATTTCCCTGGATGCAGGTAAGGTGGTCTCGTATTCCCATTTCTTGAAGAATTTTCTACAGTTTGTTGTGATCCACACAGTCAAGGCTTTGGCATAGACCATAAAGCAGACGTAGGAACTCTTTTGCTTTTTTCTATGATCCGACAGATGTTGGCAATTGGATCTCTGATTCCTCTGCCTTTTCTAAGTTGAGCTTGAACATCTGGAAGTTCATGGTTCATGTATTGTTGAAGCCTGGCTTGGAGAATTTTGAGTATTACTTTGCTAGCATGTGAGGTGAGTGCAATTGTGTGGTAGTTTGAGCATTCTTTGGCATTGCCTTTCTTTGGGATTGGAATGAAAACTGACCTTTTTCAGTCCTGTGGCTACTGCTGAGTTTTCCAAATTTGCTGGCATATTGAGTGCATCACTTTCACAGCATCATCTTTCAGGATTTGCAATAGCTCAACTGGCATTCCATCACCTCCACTAGCTTTGCTATATATCACTTCCCAGATTTTAATCATGTCCTTTGTAATGTTCTTCCTGCTCATCCCTACACACTCAACCCTCTTTCATCCCCAGGCAGCCACTGATCAGCTTTATGTCACTCTATACTAATTTGCACTTCATCAGTCAGTTCAGTCGCTCAGTCATGTCCGACTCTTTGCCACCCCATAGACTGCAGCTAGCCAGGCCTCCCTGTCCATCACCAACTTCCGGAGCTTGCTCAAACTCATTTCCATCAAGTGGGACTTCCTAGAATTTTATAGAATGTACTTCCTAGCATTTTATATAAATGCAACCATACATTATATTATGTGCTCTTTTTTGTTTGAATTATTTCACTCTGATGAATAATATAGAGAATAAGCCATGCCAAAGCATGAATGAACATTTGATTCTTTTTCTTTTTGATTGAGTAGTACGTCACTGTGTGTTAATTGACCACATTTGTTTCTCCTTTTTTTGTTGATTGAGGTTGAGTTTGAATCATCCGTTTTCCGGTGCAGGCCCTAGCTTAAGTGACCTGAACAAGGTCCTACAGCCAGAGTTATGAATTCACAGAGTGGGGCCAACCACTCTCCAGAGGGTGTCTGGCTGCATCTGGTCCTGCTGGGACAGCCTGATGGTCCACCTTCATCTGCCCCTCCTCTGGTCCTGCACAAGCTCTCCTTTCTAAAAATTGCTTCACTTCTGCTCCATTATATGTGGCTTGCCTGCTTTTAATGATCCACAACCATCCATTTCTTCTCTATTTTACACTAATGCAAATATTATATATTATTTACATGATATAAGCATGTACTTTATTATATTAATTATAATTCAGTAGAATAAAAATTTGGTATAATACATTGATATATTGTATGATATACAGAAATATATGCTATATGTATGCAATTATGCATTATATATTTCTTCTTAGTTCCATATGCATTTTAAAGAATTTTATAAGATTTCAGTTAAATTTTTGACTTTAACTAGAGTTATGTTTCCAAAAATAAATTGTCTGATAACTTTGAAAGCATGACTCCATTGCCTTCTTGGACCTAGTGTACTGATGAGAAGCTTGATCATGATATGATATTCATGTCTTTTTCATAAGCTGGTACCCTCTGGCCTCTGGTACTAGGAACTTTAAAGTTTCTCTTTGTATTTGTCTGTAGTTAGCATCTGCTTTTGTATCATTTTTCCTCTTTGCACTTGGTAGGAACTTGAAATTTAGACTCTTTAGCTGAGAATATACTTTTTATAGCATTGTTTTTATTATTTTCTTGTCCTCATTCTTCAGTTGCTTTTACTGGGATTAAGAATTTCTTTCAGAATCTATTAGAAAAAACATTTCTTTCACCTTTCTGGTAAACTTTATTGTGTATATCGTGAGTGTATTTCTCTACCCTGGTTTTTCCATTAGTTTGCTCCATCAGATTTTCCTTTCAGAAATACTTTTAAGGGCATCTCAATGGGCTTTTAGGAGGAAATGAACTCTGTGATTGGTTAACAGGGCTTATCTTCAGATGGTATGTACCATTTCAAGCATTCCCTTGTGAAAATGATGAAATGCTTAAGTTCAGACCTGGCTAGCCTAGGCACAGAGAAGACAGGGATACTCTTTGTACATTTAGACTGTAGTTTCAAATTGGAGTTGTCCAAACTAAATTATTAACACGGAGAGTGACTAGAAAGCTCTGGGGTGTGCCTGAGATCTAATGAGGGATAAGGAAGGAAGATTTGCAGAGGACACTGGGAGTCTGTGGTTGGAGAAAATACAATGTTGTGTCATTTGCCATTTTACCCAAATTATTCCAGAAGAGGTTAAGATATATTAAGAAATATCCATTAAATAGAAATAAATTATGTAAAGAATCAAGTTCATAACCAACTCAGTTTTACACTGACTTGCAAAAATGCTTAAAACTTGCATATACTTAATATACTTACTATGTGTTATCAAACCTGTGAAGACATCTTTTCCAAAGAATATCTGATTTGGGACGTTAGAACATGAACATATCATTTGTGGGGGGGTGGGCAGTACTGAACGCAGTACAGAGGGGAATGTGAGTCCTCTATCTGTGAGGATCTCACAGCAGCAGTATTCAGAGGGATTACACCCATTTCTCAGGTGAATGGAGAGACGTTGCAATCTGCTTCCAGTGACAACATCCCGAGAAGAGAGCGATCTTTTCTCAATCAGCACTGACTTTTGCAGAAGCTCACAATTGTGGGTGTGCCTAAATATCATGGTGTTTTTAATGCTTTCCTGTAATGTAATTCGTCCATTACAAGCTGCTCATGGTGTATGTTCCCTTGTCTGTTTGTTGGTGTCCACTGAAGATACAAAAATGATTCTTGACTGGAGGAAAAAAGCCAAGTATTTGCTCTCACTGTGTGTACCCAGTTATATCTTTTTAGCTAAAATCTAGTAAAGTGGCCACAACAGGATGAAGAATTGGTTCAAGTCTAAGGATATAAAAAGTCTTTGGCCAAAGAAACATAATGGGTAACTTAATGTGAGGAACTCTTCTGGAGAATAACTGTCTTAATAATCACTCTTCAAAATAATCTTCCAAGTTCACACCTTGCACTACAGGGATTCCATCTAGGGATTCTCTTATAGATAGCTTTTATATATCAGGAAGGATTGTGTGCTTTAGGCAGTAATGCAGATAAACCTGGTAGGAAATGATTCCTTCACTCTGTAATTACTTCCCATATCACTTCCTGTTGCAAAGAGAAACTCTGGAGGTAAAAAAATAGAAAAATATTTATAACTAAAAGAAAATTTTATCAAATTCAGGGAATGATGCGTTAGTTAAAACTAATCCCAATGTTATTTTTCAGTGTAATTTTTGTGCTTTGTTATTAAACACAATTGTGATTTTTACAATAAGGAAAATGAAAAAAAATAATTGTAATAATATCTGATAATTTCCTCAGATATCCTAGTGGATGTATGTTTTTCCCCTAGGTGTATTGAAAATCAGAATCCTATGTTCATTGTGAAAATCAAGGACAGAATTCTTTGAGTGTAAACGACAGATCATGAGCAGCAACTCATCCCCCACTGCAGCTGTGCAGCTCTGCTATGAGCACCTGAACGGATCCTGTGTGAAGACCCCTTACTCACCCGCATCCCGCGTGATTCTGTACATGGTGTATGGCTTTGGGGCTGTCCTGGCTGTGTTTGGAAACCTCCTGGTGATGACTGCCATCCTTCATTTCAAGCAGCTGCACTCACCAACCAATTGTCTCATCGCCTCTCTGGCCTGTGCAGACTTTCTAGTGGGAGTGACTGTGATGCCCTTCAGCATGGTCAGGACCGTGGAGAGCTGCTGGTACTTTGGGCGAACTTTCTGCACTTTTCACACATGCTTTGACGTAGCATTTTGTTACTGCTCTCTCTTCCACCTGTCCTTCATCTCCATTGACAGGTACATTGCTGTTACTGAGCCTCTGATCTATCCCATCAAGTTCACGGTGTCTGTGTCATGCATATGCATCAGCATCTCCTGGATCCTGCCCCTTACTTACAGTGGCGCCGTGTTCTACACGGGTGCCAATGAGAAAGGGCTAGAGGAATTGTCTAGTGCCCTCAACTGTGTAGGAGGCTGTCAGACAGTTGCAAATCAAAACTGGGTATTGATAGATTTTCTGTCCTTCTTTATACCTACCCTTGTCATGATCATTCTCTATAGTAATATTTTTCTTGTGGCCAGACAACAGGCTAAAAAGATTGAAAATACTGGCAGCAAAACAGATTCATCATCAGACAGTTATAAATCCAGAGTAGCCAAGAGAGAGAGAAAAGCAGCTAAAACCCTGGGTATCACAGTCATAGCATTCATGATTTCGTGGTTACCATACAGTATTGACTCATTAATTGATGCCTTTATGGGCTTCATAACCCCGGCCTATATTTATGAGACTTGCTGTTGGTGTGCTTATTACAATTCAGCCATGAACCCCTTGATCTATGCTTTATTTTACCCTTGGTTTAGGAAAGCCATCAAAGTCATTGTGAGTGGTTGGGTTTTCAAGGATAGTTCTGGGAGCATGAATTTGTCCTCTGAACAAATGTAAGCCGTTGGGTTGAGGAGGTTGAAGATATCTTTACATTTTCCAAATGAAACGAGTTTTAGAAAATCAAGTAAGGTTTTTCATGAAAGAAAACAAATGGCTTTTTCAGTTTAACTGGATGAGCCCTTGTGTTTCAGTCTTGTTAGGATGTGCACTTCTCTTTGCTTCTCCAAAAATATTTATTTGACTGATAAATGTTAACTCCCTTATTTGTTAACTACTGCAGAACTCACCATAGCCCACTCTCTGCAGACCGTCCACTCCCCCGCCACACACATTTTTATTCCATTAACCATTCCTTTTGTATCCTGTAAACATTTCAGTTGTCTCTGATTTCCTTTGTCTTTCTTTTTCAAAGTGGTCTACGTATTTCCAACTTCTCAGAACTTTCTCTGTGATTAACTTTCTCAAGGTTGTTGCCTCCCCCCCGCCTTTTCTGCTTTGCTCATATTCCCAGGAAACTTTTGGGTTTCAGTTAAATCTATTATGCTTAAGGTCTGCACTGGTGTCTGTCTGAGAAATTGATTCCAGCATCTTCTGCATCCTGTCTCTGGCCCACAGTGGTGCCAAATTGTACACAGATGCCCAAGATGATAGGATGGAGGGATAAGTAACTGCCCTCTGCTTGATAAGTGATTGTCAACTTGTTTAAATCAGTTCTGCATATTGGTAGGATCTCTATTGTTTTTCACACCTGGCTTTGTTAAGATTCTTCGGTACAGAAATACTCTTCTTGTGATTAGAAAACAGATTAAAAAGATTTAAACATTACTAGAAAGTAAAATTGTTACCAGAGAATTGCAAGATCAGAGTGGCTAAGACACAGAGAAAAGCAGCTAAAACCATGGACATCACAGTTTAGTATTTTTGGTCTCATGATTTTTCAGTGTAATCAATTCATTCATTGATTCTTCTTTGAGTTTTATAGCATTTAATATGCTTATGAGATATTTTGCTTCTTCAGTTACTATCAGATCAGATCAGATCAGATCAGTCACTCAGTCGTGTCCGACTCTTTGCGACCCCATGAATCGCAGCACGCCAGGCCTCCCTGTCCATCACCAACTCCCGGAGTTCACTCAGACTCACGTCCATCGAGTCAGTGATGCCATCCAGCCATCTCATCCTCTGTCGTCCCCTTCTCCTCCTGCCCCCAATCCCTCCCAGCATCAGAGTCTTTTCCAATGAGTCAACTCTTCGCATGAGGAACTGGCTCTAAATCCTTTGATTTATGCCTCATTTTACTTTGGTTTAAAAAAGTAATAGGACTTATTAAACTGGAAATATTAACGGACATTTCATCAATCAAAACTAAATTCTAAAACAAATTTTATATTGATGATTTGAAAAATTTAACAGTGATCTAGTGATATATTGAAAATTTCTGAATAATTGTTATATGAAATATAGTGCTTGAAAATGATCCACTAAACTGGGGAGGAAAAACAGTACCTCAATTTCAGCAGCATCAGTTTTACACTGTTATTTTTTGAGAAGTGGACATCCTCCGAGCATTTGATAAAAACATATTACTTACTAGTGGTTGACACCGTGGTCATAATTTCTAATTTCCTCACATCTTTACACTGTCCTGCTCTGTCAGTTGTTACTTTTCTCTTTCAAGTCCCTGTTATTCTTTTACCTTTCCTACCAAGCTTAGCTTTTTCTTTTTTCATTTCCAAATGTTTCTTCCAAGTTCTCTGTTAATGTCTTTCTGTGAACTCAGTTTCAGTTCAGTTCAATCGCTCAGTCGTGTCTGACTCTGCAACCCCAGGACTCCGTTTAGTTTGCTTTTAGTTTTAGCAAATTGATTCTTGGGGTCCAGTCTTTCTGCAGCTCCTAAAGATCTCTGAGCCATATCCATCAGCTTAAGACCCAGGATGAGATTCATATTTTATATTTTAGGAGATATTTTGTAAAGGTAGGAATAACCATGAGCAATATTTGTACTGCAGTAGTAGTTTCTTTTATGTAACAATTTTCCCATTTCATGAAGTTTGTTGCTTTTACCTTCCAGCTCATGATGGAGGGCAATTGTCTTTTATTTTTCCCCCTATATGTACTATTTGGAGTTTATAGCTATTCATGATTAAAATAACACTATTATTTATGTTATTGAAAAATGGATAATTTAAAAATGTTAATGTGGTATAAAACTTTTTGAAAAACTGTTAACGATCTTGCTTCATGTATTTTACAAAATCAAAACGGATTTATCTGAGATATTAAAAACTAGAAGAAAACATAGTTTTTATAATTTATTGGTAGAATCATGATAGAATATAGATTCATGCACTAAATTAAAATTTTTCAACTTCAAAGTGAAAGAAAGACATGTTAAAGAAAAACACACAAACTTGGAAAAGCTATTGGCAGCAAACAGGATGAAGAATTAGTAGATTAAAAAATATAAAAAGAATTTACAAAACATTAAGATGGAGATGAATATCCCACTAAACATAAATACAAAATTTTACAGAGGTATGGTTAATAAATACATTAAAATGTCAAATGTACACATAATTTTAAAATTAATTAAAATCTTATACAGTTTTGTATCTCATATTTGACAACACTGGATCATTAATATCAGATTAATTAGAGTATGAGAAATTGAGTACTCTGCTGAAAGTTGAGCACTTTCATAAACAAGTAGGAAAAACATAATTTAGCATTTTCTTTTAGAGGGGATTTAAGATATTTATGTAAAATTTCAAATCACATGTGTCACATGACTCTGTAGTTCTGTTTCTGGCAAGCAAGCACATGAAGAGAGTCAGGCAAGGAAGGAAACGTAACAAGGACATTCATCGTATATCTTTCAGTTACTAATTACAATAAACTAGGTTTCATATGGTGTAAATTAAATTATGCTCTACCTTTGAAATGAGATGTTATGAAACCATTAAAAAGCACAACTGACCATTAAAAATAGCAACTGACAAGGAAAGAAAACCTCAATATACTTCTTTGACTAAAATCAAAAGAAAACAAAAGCAAAACATCTGACCTAAATTATAATGCAACGTATAATAAGCCCTCATATTACACTTTTACAAAATGTACCTTTGTGTATAATAGTGTCTGTTATGGGGGGATTTACTTTGTAATTTATCTTTAAAATGTTAATGTTTATGATAAAATAAATGTATTAAAATTGATGTTAACAACACACATCTCTATTTTTATCTAAGCATTGAAGTTGTTTTATCTGTGTGCTTGGTTGTTTTATTTTGGTGGACTAACATTTGAGCATATATCTTTGGTTTATTTTTGTCTTATCTAATGAAACTAAATTGTCGGTACATTGGTATATTTTAGAAACTACATCTTAAAGAGATTTAAGTATCTCAGGATTTATATCTTAATATTTTTAAGGTATTTTTAATGGTTTCTTTCAGTAGATCTTTAATGCTCTGACTCTTCTTCTCTATATTAATAATGTGCTGTACTCAAGAGCGATGGAAGCTACCAAGAGTTATGTTTCCATGTTCCACTTGTGCTTTATTTCTACTCTTTAGGTAATTTTTGAAAAGTGACAAATATGCACAGTAGACGTGTTGAGTAGATGCACATGCTTTTGAGAGACGACATAACCTCCCAGCCTGGCTGTTAGGAGCCCTGCCCCTCAGGGAAGGCAAAGGTGCTGCCAAGTCAGGTCCTTAGGGTAGGAAAACGCATTCCTCAGTAGACAGACCTCAAAAAACACCCACGGATACTGTGAGACTGAGCTTTCTGAACATGGATGCCACTCTGGGGATAAAGGAGCAGAATCCCTATATTTATTGAGATTTTTTTCCTTGTACCTGGTGCAGTGTGAGGCTCTAAGCAGATTTAAGAGTATTACAGAAAAATATAAATCCTATCTAGCAGCCCTGAGCAGGTGAAGCGAAGATTTGTATCTGTCACCACGGGCATTTCATGTCCTCTCCCTTCCTAACCCTTCACCTCTGCAGATATCCAAACAGCTTGGCAAAATGAGGGGGGTGGGGTCAAGTTGTGAGCAGGTCTCCTTGAGCTCATGCCGCTCCCCACACTGCGCCTGCGCTACAGCCGCTCTCAGCCTTGCGAATGTGTCCAGCCCCCATCTCGGAGCCTCAAAACACACTGCCCTCTCGGCCTGGGAAACCCCTGTCTGTTTTTACCTTAAATATCTCCTGGATCCTCTCGACCTATATTTAAAGTTACCTTCTTGGTAAAATTACCTGTGAATACAATTCCCATGCTTCATTGTGGTGACCTCCACTGCACTCTGTTTATCGGAACCATCACCACATTGAGTTGTCTTTACTTGTCCACATGTTAGCCTCTTACGTAGAGTTAAGAGAAGTAAAATAAATATAATGGATAAGCTCTAATTTATTTAAAAATCCTATAAGGTGATAGGCAATCTACCAGGAGGAAAGAAAGATTTGAAGCAAACTGAAACACTCATAGCTTGCTGGTGAGAGCATAAAATGGTCCAGCTACCTTAGAAAATGTGTACTTCCTTACAGAGTTAAACATACACTTCCCAATATGACAGTCCCAAGATGAACAGTCTAAATATTTGTCAACTGGTATATGGATAAAATAACTGGAAGGCAATTGAATTCAGACAATGGAATTCCATTTAGCTATAAGGAGGAATGAGCTGCAAATGTTCTCAGACATGGGTGAAACTCACAGACACTGAGCTGAGTAAAATAAGCCAGACAGAGAAGAAGACAATCTGTGTGACCTTTGTGACACAAGATTTTTAGGCCTCAGAAAGTAATCCCTAGCCATAGAAGGGAGATCCGTGGTTCCCCAGGATAGGAGAGGGGATATGTGGGGTGATATTAAGTATAAAAGGGCCTGAGGAGAAATACAGGGTGTTGCTTCCCTTCTTGGTTGTGAATACAAGAGCAGATACATTTATCATGTCATCAGTCTGTACGTACTAAAAATGTAAACTTTTCAAATATATTTTATGCCTCAATATTAAAAAGCTGATTTTTTAACATAAGTAGAAGTCATGGAGAAGGAAATGGCAACCCACTCCAGTGTTCTTGCCTGGAGGATCCCAGGGACTGGGGAGCCTGGTGGGCTGCCTGTGGGGTCGCACAGAGTTGGACACGACTGAAGCGACTTAGCTACAGAAGTCACTGAGGGCTTCCCAGGTGGCACAGTGGTGAAGAATCTGCCTGCCAGTGCAGGATCGGCAAGAGACATGGGTTTGAACCCTGGGTTGGGAAAATCCCCTGGAGTAGGAGATAGTAATCTGCTCCAGTATTATTGCCTGTAAAATTTCATGGACAGAGAAGCCTGGGAGACTACAGTCCATGGGATTGCAAAGAGTTGAACATGACTGAGCAACTGAGCACACCACATAGAAGTCATTCATCAGAAAACATTTTTTTGAAACATAAGCTCATCTATTCTAGAACATTAAGAGGAAATGGAAATTTGTCAGTGGTAAAATATGGAGTATAATATAGGAATGCTCCCATTCCAAAAGTTCTTTCAACAATTTATTTAAAAAAATATCTTCCATATAGTGCCCATTACAACAAGAAAAACATTAGCAGGAACAATGTTTTATTTGTACTTGCACTTCCTTGGTTGTTTCATGAGGCAAACATTTTGTCCTCTACTCCTCCTCTTTTCTAAATCTGAATTATTAAAGTTAAACCTGAAGCATTCAACTGTTTAATATATGATTCTATTTATTTTTTTTCTTTAACACAAACTGATACTGGAAGAGAGAAAGGACTTATTTGAAAGAGTTCTAGTGACATTCAACACAGAAATGATAAACAAATGATTCTAAGAAAAATGAAAAGGCAGTAACTAATAACAGTAAATAATATGACTTTCCATTTCTGCTCAAAGGTTTTAAAGGCTAGGCATTATTATATTTCACGCAAAGGTCAAATGACATCAGGAAATTATAGGACATAAACTTAGTTTAGCATAAACGTAATTGTTATTTAATTCTTTCTTTCTAAACACCTTGCACTTGTGGGGATTCAATCTTAAGAGCTTTGGGGATTGAAATTATGGAACTATGTTCCTGAGGGGAGAGAGTGTTTGGGGCATTATCATTGCTCTGACAAATTAGGAAAATAATGCTAATAAAATGTGGCATTCGGACATGCATCATGTAATAGTTTCTTGAAGACAAACTCTTCTCTGAAATGAAGGATGAGGTAATACAGGAAGTCTTTAAAAAATTTAAATAGACAGCATTTTATGTAACAATGAAAATTAACCACTTATTCATTTAGAAGTGAATAATTTTACAAGATGAGGATACGAATCACTTTCTAAACATGTAAGTGAAGATTTGCACTTATAAGGAAGCAAAGACAGAATGCACTGGCAACTACTGACATTGTATTTATCTTTTCTTTAAGGACATTTCAAAAGCAGGAATGACATCCTGGGCCACAGAGGGTGACAGGTTTCCAGGTATCAAATCAGAGAATCATGAGCAGTGCGTCTCCTTCTGCTGCAGCTGTGCAGCTCTGCTACGAGCACCTGAACGGATCCTGTGTGAAAACCCCCTACTCACCAGGTCCCCGCCTCATCCTGTACACAGTGTTCATCTTTGGAGCTGTGCTGGCTGTGTTTGGAAATCTCCTGGTGATGATTTCCATTCTCCACTTCAAGCAGCTGCATTCTCCTACCAACTTCTTGATTGCTTCTCTGGCCTGTGCTGACTTCTTGGTGGGAGTGACCGTGATGCCCTTCAGCACAGTGAGTTCCGTGGAGAGCTGCTGGTACTTTGGGCAGCGTTACTGTCAACTCCACTCTTGTTTTGAAGGCTCATTCTGTTACGCTTCCATCTACCACTTGTGCTTTATCTCTCTGGACAGGTACATTACCGTCACTGACCCCCTGGTCTATCCAACCAGGTTCACTGTGTCTGTTTCTGGCATGTGTATTGCCTCCTCTTGGCTCTTTTCTATTATTTTTTCTTTTTCTCTTTTTGGCACAGGAGCGAATGCAGCTGGACTGGAGGATCTAGTAAGTGCTCTCACCTGTGTGGGAGGCTGTCAAATTGCAGTGAATCAGAGTTGGGTATTGGTGAATTTTCTATTATTTTTCATCCCCACCCTTGTGATGATAGTTCTTTACTCCAAGATTTTCCTCATTGCTAAACAGCAGGCTAGAAAAATTGAGAGTCTGAACAACAAGACAGGGTGATGCTCAGACAGCTTCCAAGACAGAGTGGCCAAGAGGGAGAGAAAGGCAGCAAGAACACTGGGCGTCGCAGTGCTAGCGTTTCTGGTCTCCTGGCTGCCTTACTTCCTGGATTCCATCATTGATGCCTTCCTAGGTTTCATCACTCCCACATATATTTATGAAATACTGGTTTGGATTGCTTATTATAACTCAGCTATGAACCCCTTGATTTATGCTTTCTTTTATCCTTGGTTTCGAAAAGCCATCAAACTCATTGTCACTGGCAAAGTCTTGAGAGCGAATTCCTCGACAGTAAATTTATTTTCTGGGTAAGTCCACATTTTAGATGGAGGAATTGAATATAGATTCACCGTGAACACTCCATTGGGTAGAAAACTTCATCATATACATGCAAGATCTTGTAAAGTAAAAGAATAAATTATGCTTCCAATATGATCTAAAGACTTAAATTCAGTTTCATCATTCTTTGGTCAATATAACATAAAAACCTGGTTGTTATGGAAACAGCATGACCTTGGAGCCAGAAATGTGGCATTTTACCATTGATCTTGGGCTACTACCTGTCTCTGAACTTCACTGTACAGTCTCTAGTTATTAATCCCTTCCTTGCAGCATTCTTGAGAAAATGTAAGAGAATATATGGGGAAGGATGTAGTATATTTTTTATTCAAAATCTTCTTTCATCATTTTATAATAGTTTAATCCCTGGTTATAGCTTCTCTTTATTCCTTTGTAATATTTTCCATTACAATGTAAATGCATGTGTGGAATACTTAGAGAGGTCCTGGTTGAAGGAGAGCAAAGTGGTAAGTCTGCACTGTCAAGTGGTCAGATTTATGAGTTCAGAAGCGTGAGCTCAGTGTCGGGTAAAATCAATCCAGAGATCGATTTATTGACTGATCATATATATATATATATATATATATATATATATATATATATAATATCGGAGAAGGCAATGGCACCCCACTCCAGTACTCTTGTCTAGAAAATCCTATGGATGGAGGAGCCTGGTAGGCTGCAGTCCATGGGGTCGCTAAGAGTCGGACACAACTGAGCGACTTCACTTTGACTTTTCACTTTCATGCATTGGAGAAGGAAATGGCAACCCACTCCAGTGTTCTTGCCTGGAGAATCCCAGGGGCGGGGGAGCCTGGTGGGCTGTCATCTATGGGGTCGCAGAGTCAGACACGACTGAAGTGACTTAGCAGCAGCATATATATATTATATATATATATATATATATATATATATATATATATATATATGAGAAAGGCATGGCAATCCACTCCAATATTCTTGCCTGGAGAATTTCATGGACAGAGAAGCCTGGTGGTCTACAATCCGTGGGGTCGCAAAGAGTCAGACATGACTGAGTAACTAACACACAGACATATATCAGTTGAGTTATGTAGTATGGGAAAGATAATTGATGTCATAAATAACATTAATTTGTCAAGTGGGCTTCTTCCTGGTGGTCCTCTGCTCATAAAATTTCACTTGAGTTTAGAAATTTTACTAGTTAACATATGTTGAGACCATGCATGAGTTTTTAAGATTGTCACTCATATTGTACTTTACCTTAAATTAACTTACAATTTTGTTTACTTTTGCATTGTTCCAGAAATTTTTTATAAGGCTTTTCATTGATACACAAGAATGCCCAAATTAAAAAGGTATTAAAAAAATAGAACACTGAAGTGAAGGGCCTAAAAGGATGACAGACAGAGGCTGATTAATACATTTTACATGACTCACAAATTTTCACATTGGATAAAAGCCAGCCAGCTTTTCAGAAATGAAGCCTTGTTTTTGGTACAAAGATTGGAGGGTGCTATACGTCTGGGTTATTAAAAGTAAATTAAACAAATTTTTACATAAATTGCTTGATTCTATTCTAACTTTCCCTGGTGGCTCAGCGGTAAAGGATCTGCCTGCCAATGCAGGGGACGTGGGTGCGATCCCTGGATTGGGAAGTTACCCTGAAGAAGGAAATGGCAACCCACTCCAATAGTCTTGCCTGGGAAATCCCATGGACAGAGGAGCCTGGTGAGTTACAGTCCAATGAAGTAAAAAAAAAAGAGTCAGATTTTATTTAGCAACTAAACATTTTAGTTTTAGTTGCTAACATTTTAACTTTTGTTGTAATCAGACATCAAGATTTAAAAATTAGAGCATCATGTCTCCTGAGCAGAAGTGAATTCACATCAATATATTCTGATTTTTTTCTACTGTCTTGCTTGATAGAAATTAATCATATATTAGAACATCATTTCTATTATTAGACATATGCTTTAAATCAATAATCCTTTCCTGAGATAGTGAATTATTTCTGACTACATTGTACTATACTTGATTGAAGTTCTCTCATCTTCATTTGGTGGTTAAGATGATTTAAAGGTACTTTTACCTGCTTAGTATTTAGTTTACCCACAGTTCTTCAGTTCTGACATTGAAAATCATCAATTTATTTTGATTTAGTGCTTTCAATGTAGTAACTTTCTTTAATCCTATGCCACAAGCTATAGGGAGTCATACTTCCTCATTTTAAAAATGAAAAAGCTAAAATCAAAATGTTTAAAAGTCTGTTGAATACCATAAAGCTTCTGGATTCAAATAAGCACTTGTAACATATAGTTTAATACGTTTACACTTGTTTTTCCTTTTTTAGTAACCTTTTACACAGCTAGACAAATCATTCAATTTTACCACTTTGTTTCCTAGAGCTATATATTATTCTATTTTTAAAAATATTTCTGAACTTTCTTTATAAAAGAATACACTCTAGGCTTCATTTCTCTCTTCTATGAATTAACTCTATTCATGCGGGACTTGTCCACTCGCCTTTGCTTCAGTGAACACTTATTGAGTGCTTCTGATATGCAAACTTAAGAATGCTTTATTATAGACTACTCATTCTTTGCTTGGGACCATCTTACCTGCCCTATTCAGTCTTTACAACAACACTATGTGAGAGGAAATATTATGACTATATTAAATTATTATTAAATTCTAGGTCACAAATGAGGGACCTGAGGCAAAGAGAGATGAGTCTTATGCCCAAGGTGGCATATTTGTTAAACAATAGGGTCAGTGTTCATGTCCAGGGGGTCAGAAAGTGAATAAGTAGTGACTCCTCCTCCCCTGATGTGGCCCAGCCACTGAAATCAAGTTATTGAAAGCAAGAAATGGAATATTTTCTGCCATATCAGTTAACAGAGGAGGTTATGATCATCAGCAATTGCAGCCACCATGGAGAATGAACTGGTAACCTTGAGGGAACTCAGGAAGGAAAGAATACCTGCCATCCACGGCCACATGAATTTCTTATGTATCACAGTGCTTATAGTACTGCAGACGCTATGCACACTTATTTTGTGGTTCTTGGGATCATCCCTTGGACAGAACATCCCTCTCTGTCAGACTTTGGCAGGTGAATTCAGGGCCAGAAAAATTCCCAGACCAAGAATATCACGTTAGCCAGATTTTCTTGACCATCCAATCATTTGCCCTCTGCGAGAAATGTACAAAACACTAAAACTGAAGGTAACTTTGAGATGATCTATTCTGAACCATTACCTTTTACTTTTTAACAGAGAAACTCAAATTTTAATATTTTCATAATACACATATGCATAATAGAGATAAACTACACATACGAATAATACACAATTTGATGAGTTTTGACATTTGTAGACACCTGCAAATTCATCACCAAAATCGAGACTAAACTTATTTACTACTCCAAAAGTTTCTTCACGTCTTTAGTAATGTCCTTCTTGTTCATCCCTACAAACTCAGCCCCCTTCTGTCCCCAGGTAGCCACTGATGAACTTCAAGTTACTCTACACTAATTTGTACTTTCTAGCATTTTATATAAATGCAAGCATACATATATACACTTATTTTTGTCTGAATTATTTCACTGTGCTTAGTAATTTGGAGAATAAGCCATGTCAAAGGATGAATCAGTAGCGATTTCCTTTTTCTTTGTGACTGACTCAGTAGTGTTGCACTGTGTGGTTTGGCCACAATTTATTTATTCTTCTTATTTGTTGGTTGAATTTGGGTTTGAACCATCATTTTTAAAATGCAGGCTGAAGTTTAAGTGACCTGAACAAGGCCAGGTACCCAGAGTCTCATACATTCGCAGAGTGGGGCTAGCCACCACCCAGGGAATGTCTGGCTGGATTGGGTCCTGCTGGAACAGCCCAGTGGTCCACTTTCATCTGCTCCTTCCTTAGGTCTTGGCACAACCTCCTCTTGCTAAGAATTGCCCCACCTCTGCTCGCTTATTTGTGGCTTGCCTGCTTCTAATGATCCATGACCATCCATTTGTAGCTCTGTTTTATACTTATGCAAATTACATATTTGAATTATATAAGCATATATTAATTATAATTCAGTTTAATAAAATATTTGTTATAATATATTGATATATTGTATACTACATAGAAATGCATACTATATATGTACATGTAACTAGAATGAATGTTCTTAATTCCAAACTAGCTTTAAAGAACTTTATAGGATTTCAATCATTATTTTAATTTTAACTAGAATGATGGTTTCAAAAATAAATTCTCTGATAACTTAAAAAACATGACTCCATTGCCTTCTTGGACCTAGTGTACTGATGAGAATTTTGATCCCAGTATAATATTCACATTGTTTTCATAAACCTGTTCCCTCTGGTCTCTGTTCCCAGGCACTTTTGAGAATTTCTCTTTAGACTTGTCCATATTTAGTGCCTGTTTTTATTCTATTTTCCTTCTTTAAACTTGATAGGCACTTGCATTTCAAGTTTAGACCCTTTAGCTCAGAATAAAATGTCTCAAGCATTGTTTTATGATTTTCTTGTCCTCATTCAGTGTTTTAAAAAAAATATTTTGTTTATTTGGCTGCATCCAGTCTTAGCTGAGGCAGGCAGGATCTTTGTTCCATCACGTGGGATCTTTTATTGCAGTGCACAGAATCCAGAGCACACAGGGTCAGTAGTTAAGGTATGCTGGCTTAATTGCTGTGCAGCACGTGGGATCTTAGTTTCCAGACCAGGGATCAAATTCATGTCCCCTACATTGCAAGGTGGATTCTTAACCACGGGATCACCTGGAAAGTTCCCTTGTCCTCGTTCTTATTTGCTTTTTCTGGAATTAAGAATCTCTGCCATGCTTTATTAGAAAGAACATTTTTTCACCTTAATGGTAAACTTTTATTGTATATAGTGTGGATTGTATTTTCTCTACCCTGCTTTTTCCATTAGTTTGCTCCAGTGAATTTTTATCTTTCAGAAATATTTCAGGGGCATTTCAATGGAATTTTAGGAGGAAGTAAACACTGTGATCAGTTAACAGGGCTTATCTTCAGAGGGCATGTGCAGTTCAGCCAGTCCATTGTGAAAATGATGAAATGTTTAAGTTCAGACCTGGCTAGCACAGGGAAGACAGGGATATTCCATGACATTTAGGTTGTGTTTCAACCTGGAGTCATCCAAACTGAGTTATTATCACACACAGTGACTAGACAGCCCTAAGATCTAATGCGAGCTGAGGAAGGAAGATATGTAGAGGACATTGGGAGTCTGTGGTTGGAGAAAATACAATGATGTATCATTTCCCATTTCACTCAATTTATTCCATAAGAGGTTAACATATATTTCTGAGAAATATCCATTAAACACAAATAGATTATGTAAAGAATCAAGTCCATAACTAGATTCATAAAGAATCAAGTGTGATTCAGTTTCACACTCACTTGTAAAAATGCTTTAAATATTATTATTACATATAATTAATGTGTGTGTACTTATTATGTTTTATCGATGGCAATTGCTGTTGATTCATAGTTCAATACTTCTACCCTCCTTTGTGTTTGGTTACATCTAGCTTCTAATCCAAAGAGACAAGAGTACAAAGCATTTCACTCTCACCCCTCCCATTAACAAGCTTCTGAGTTTGTGTGCTGGAAAAATCACAACTTTAATGCACATTTCTCTTGTTTTGTTTTAATGAGGAAAGTCTCACACTATCAGTCATTGGGGAGAGAGTTTATTGAATGGATTTTTAAGAATGCCTGAGAGTTTCAAAATCTGCAAATAGGGACTGAAAACTTTGGATAATGCAAGATAACCAAAATTTGCCTCCAAATTCTGTCCTTGGTATTAGAAGGATAGAATGAGAAATATGATTACTGCCTCTGAGAAATATGATTATTGTCTAATCTTATCTTTATTTGAGGCAGATCACTTTCTCAAGATGTGTGAGCATAAAAGGAAGAGTCAGATAGTGCAAGAATTTTAGAGGGTTCAGGAAGAGCCTCCAATTTTTACCTCATCTCAGCACAAGGCTAGTTGTCCTTAATTGGCCTAACATGAGAGCAGCAAATAACCTAGGTTCCTCTAATAAGTTTTGAAGGTAGCAAAAAAGAAAACATAGAAAAATGCAAGACAACTATTTTCTTTTCATAGCAGACATTAGATATTGCTTTTTCTATGTGGTTGATTTCTTGGACATATACATCTATTGGAAGAAATTTTACTATTTTAAATATTTGGAATTGATCAGAGGATGCCCTGGTTTATTTTAAGGCTCTAAAAGGCTTACCTGCTAAAATACCACCTTTGCTATTGAGAAGACTAATGGTTCCTGGAAACGTGGGTTTCAGAAACAATAAAATTGGTGAAAAAATCCAAGGAAACCACAAATGCTTGCCAAAGAATAACTTTGCCAGCTAAGGACTTCACAAACAGCAGCAGCAGCTGCAGGGACAATTTTATGTTTTGGCAAAATTTCATAAAAGAGAAGTATGGTTTTTTTTTTTGCTTAGTCATGAATGACTCTTTTTGACCCTATAGACTGTAACCTGCTAGGTTACTCTGTCCATGGAATTCTCTAGGCAAGAATCCTGGAGTGGGTTGCCATTTTCTTCTCCAGGGGATCTTCCCGACCCAGAGATCGAACCTGGGTCTCCTGCATTGTAGGTGAATTCTTTACCATGTTTTGATATTAATACTATAGGAAATACATCATTTAAAAATAAATGGCAGTTCTATAAATTGAACAAACAATATGAGACACACATCTCTTTGCCTTATTTTTCTCCTTTTCCTCTGATCGATGAGGAGTTGGCCGTAGATCAGCACTGATTCCCAGACTGGCTTTTCAATATAACTGAATTAAGATGAAAAGACAACACTGAAATGAATAAATATTGAGAAATAACTTTACAAATATGTTTTCTTCCATGTAGGTTCTCTGCACCATTTAGGAACCTGGTTGTCACCTGAGGACTTTGCTTTCCAGTAGCAAAGCCATGAGGGGGCATCCTCCATGTTCCTCGTGGTGGTGGAGAATTCACACTCCATCTTCCCTCAAACCCTCAAGGTCATCAGATTGTACCAGTCTTGCCTCTCTCCAATACTGTCAACTGGCACAGGGTCCTTCTTCCTTTTTGCATCTTAATGTTAATACCCGGCACTCTGTCATTCTCTCCAGAACTACTCTCAATATATATAGATCTTAAACATTTTAAGTGTGAACATGTGCTAGTTAAATACTACATAATGTGCTTTAGAATTAGTAACCCCAATAGTTGTCATAATAACCTTCTGTTGAAGGGAATATTATTATCCCTATTTCACAGCTGAGAAACTAAGTCCTCGGTCAGTTACAAAGTTGGGGAGAGCCTGGATTCAACCCTAGGCAACTGGATCCAGAGCCCATGCCTTTTTAAAAACACAGTTTTATTTATTTATTTATTTTAGGCTCTGCTGGGTCTTCCCTGCTGTGTGGGCTTGTCTCTAGTTGTAGCAAGCGGGGCTACTCTCCTGTGGTTCCAGGGCTTCTCATTGCGGTGTCTTCTGTTGTTAAGGAACACGGGCTTTAGATTCAGGAGCCTCAGTAGTTGCATGGCAGGAGCTCAGTAGTTGTAGTTCCCACGGTCTAGAGTACAGACTCAATAGTGTGGCACATGGGCTCAGTGGCTCCTAGGTTTGTGGGATCTTCGTGGATCAGGGATGGAAACTGCATCCCCTGCACTGGCAGGCAAATTCCTCACACTGAACAATCACTGGAAGACCCCAGAGTCCATGCTCTTGACAAAGTGCTAATCTGCCTCTAACAGTTTCTAGAAATTCCGTCCTTCTAGGATATCACCTCCAATTTGCCTCTGTCTTTACTTAGGACTTGTCATTTACCAGCTACAATCTTTTATCTAAAACTCCCAGGACTTCTAGTAATCAAATTTTTTTTTATTTTTCATTTAAAAGGCATATCCATTAAATGTTTGGAATAAACCAATGAAGTGTGCAAAGCATTTTTCACCAACACATTATTATTTCTCCACCAATAATCAGATATTCAACACAATATTGATATATCTGCATGAATATTCAGATAAACTAATTAAAAACTAAACATTAGAAATAGCCTATGTCAGTGTTTGTCACCAAATTAATCAGACATAAACTTACAATGTTATCCATTTTAGAATTTTAGAATGTGGACTTGTACTAAAACCTGAAATCCCTCCAGTTTAGGTATGTCATCACCAACACCAGCCTTTCAGGCTCACTTGCTCTAGAATGCCAAATGCAAGTCACCTTTCACCTCTTGCTTGCTGGAATTCATTACTATTCTCCTCACCCACCATCATTCTACTCAGTCCTTAGGAGTGAAGTTGTAAATTGGCAGTAAAGATCCTGCACCTGTTTTATTATTTTTGTTAATGCTTATTATATTTCTAACTCTTGTATACTATACTAACCTGTACTATTCTATGTTATTGGTAACATAGTAATTCAGTTTAAGCATAAGTTAAATCCTTTCCTACCTTACCTCTAGTCACACAACTCTTTATGGTGGGTATTATTACTCCCAAGTCAGCACTGAGCAATCTGATGCCAGAAAGTTCAAGAAAGTTTTCCAAGATCGCATATCCAGGCACATTCTGATTCAAAGCCCTCTACAGTCATTCTCTAGGGACACTGTCTTCTTAGCTTAGAAGATGGTTTCCCCATATAGCTTATATCAAACACATGCATTGTAGCTCTTACATTTTAGAAATGACAAAAAAAATATAAATCAAACACAATGAGAGAAGAATTACAGAAGTTCTCTTCCAATAATAATGCAATTGATAATAAAGCTCTCCACAGTATAAGGAGCTGTACTCACTGGTCTCATCTCAAACAGTTGTCCTCTCTAACTAAGTTCCTCATCACCTCTCTGGCCTTGACTGACTTATTGGTGGAGGTGGTTCTGACATTCAGCATAGTGAGGAGAATGAGGAGCACGGGGTTTGGACTGAACCTGAATCCCTCTTTCCTCTCTGTCACTGAAATTAACTTGTCTAGTTTCAAAATTGGCTGGATATTGAAGTGGGGAAGGACGTGCTTCCATGGGGGAAGGCTGCACATGGGAAATTTCTGTACCTTCTGCACAATTTTGTTTTGAACCTGAAACTGAAGTGAAAGGGAAATTCGCTCAGTCGTGTCAGACTCTGCATCCCCATGGACTGTAGCCCGCCAGGCTCCTCTGTCCATGGAATTCTCCAAGCAAGAATACTGGTGTGAGTAGCCATTCAACCTTATTTTTCAGTAAAAGGACTTTTGAGGAATCCCCAAGCATGTTTGGACCTGTGTAGGCAAAAGTAGGCAAATAGAAGGGAGGATTAGTTTGGGACTGTAGGATTAATTTCCATAAATGGAAGACTGGGCTTGGAAAAAGAGGGAGTAAAGTAGAGCAGTAGCATGATAAAAATAAGTACATTTTCACGTTATCACTTACTATCCTCAATACATCAGATTAACTGCAGCAGATTTTAAAAAAGGACATCTTCCTATTTTTAGAGCATAGAGCACATAGAAAAAATTAAGTGAAAGAGTCAGATAATAGTTCCATTCAATGAATGTCACACAGAATTACACTGTTACTAAATTAAATTATAGATAGACCAAAGGAAAATTAAAGATTTTAAAAATACTTCCTATGGGTAGGAAAAATATTCTATTGTTATATATTATACCAAAATCTCTAGTGCAATTCTGAATATGAAATTTCTTTTGAGCATGTAGTGAGTATGTGAAACTCAACAAAAGAAAAAGAAAACGAAAGAGCAGATTCTTGCATTCACTCCAGGATAGCAGTAGCAGTGTTAGTTGCTCAGTCGTGTCTGACTCTGCCACCCCACGAACTATAGCCTGCCAGGCTCCTCTGTCCATGGGATTCTTCAGGCAACAACACTGAAGTGGACTGCCATTCCCTTCTCCAGAGCATGTTCCTGACCCGGGGATCGAACCCAGGTCTCCTGCATTGTAGGCAGATTCTTTACCATCTGAGCTACAGGGAAGATCACTTCAGAATAGTCTTTCCTAAATATCACTACCCAGGTTGGCTGATCAAGGCTTTCTAATTACACAAGCATGTAATGCTTTTGTTGGTACTGTATTATGACCTCCTTAGCCTTAGATGCAATGGCAACCCACTCCAGTGTTCTTACCTGGAGAATCCCAGGGACGGCGGAGCCTGGTGGGCTGCAGTCTATGGGTTCGCACAGAGTCGGACACGACTGAAGCGACTTAGCAGCAGCAGCAGCAGCAGCAGCAGCCTTAGATGACTGAATTAGAGTTGGCAAAATGATTCCAGGAAAACTCATTAGTAGGTAGGCTGCTAAGTCGCTTCAGTCGTGTCCGACTCTGTGTGACCCCAGAGACGGCAGCCCACCAGGCTCCCCCGTCCCTGGGATTCTCCAGGCAAGAACACTGGAGTGGGTTGCCATTTCCTTCTCCATAAGTAGGTAGGAGTGAATCTATCATATTATTACTCAAGAGAAAAGTAACAAAGACACCAAGTCATGTTAATACTAAGTATGAGAATGAAGCTCTTTGATCTTGCCTGAGTTCTATTCAAAGTTTTGATTGCTCATTGTTTCCTTCTTTAAAGTGATAAAAATATATCTATCACTGAAATTCAGCACACACTGAGAGATAAAATTTAGAAGCAATCTCTTTGGAGTCCAGTAAAAGACAAAATGGTCCAATATTATCACATTTTATAAACATTGTTTTATTGCTGTTGTAATTCAGTCACTAAGTCATGTCCAACTGTTTGTGACCCCCATGGAGAGTGGTTCACCAGGCTTCCCTGTCCCTCACTGTCTCCCTGAGTTTGCTCAAACTCTTGTCCATTGAGATGGTGGTCTTATCTAACCATCTCATCCTCTTATCGCCCCCTTCTCCACCTGCCCTCAATCTTTCCCAGCATCAGGGTCTTTTCCAATGAGTCAGCTCTTTGCATCAGGAGGCCAAAGTATTGGAGCTTTAGCATTAGTCCTTTCAATGAATATTCAGGATTGATTTCCTTTAGGGCTGACTGGTTTGATCTTCTTGCTGTGCAAGGGATTCTCAAGATTCTTCTCCAGCACCACAATTTGAAAACATAAATTCTTCAGGCTCAGCTTTCTTTATGGTCCAACTCTCACATCCATACATGACTACTGGAAAAACCATAGCTTTGACTATATGGGCCTTTGTTGGCAAGTAATATCTCTGCTTTTAATATGCTAACTTTGTCATAGCTTTTCTTCCCAGGAATAAGCATTTTTAAATTTCAGGGCTACAGACACCATCCATAGTGATTCTGAAGCTAAAGAAAATCAAGTCTGTCACTGTTTCCATTTTTCCCCCTCTATTTGCCATGAAGTGATGGGATTGGAGGCCATGAACTTAGTCTTTTGAATGTTGAATTGTAAGCCAGATATTTTACTCTTGTCTTTTACCTTTCACCTCCTTTTCACTTTCTGCCCCTAGGCTGGTGTCATCTGCATATCTGAAGTTACTGATATTTCTCCTGGCAATCTTGATTCCAGCTTGCACTTTATCCAGCCCAGCATTTTGCATGATATACTCCGCATACAAGTTAAGTAAGCAGGGTGACAATATATAGCCTTAATGTACTGTTTTCCCAGTTTTGAACCAGTCCATTGTTTCATGTCTAGTTTTAATTGTTGCTTCTTCAAGGAGGGCTTCTCATACAGCACTTCTCAGGAGGCAGGTAAGGTGGTCTGGTATTCCCATCTCTTGAACAATTTCCCACAGTTTGTTGTGATCCACACAATCAAATGCTTTAGCAAAGTCAATGAAGCAGATGTTTTTCTGGAATTCTTTTGCTTTTTCTCTGATCCAGCGGATGATGGCAATTTGATCTCTAGATCCTCTGCCTTTTCTAAATCCCGCTTGTACCTCTGGAAGTTCTCAGTTCACCGTTGAAGCCTAGCTTGGAGAGCTTTGAGCATTACCTTACTAGCATGTGAAATAAGCACAATTGTGAAGTAGTTTGAACCTTTTGGACGTTGTCCTTCTTTGGGACTGGAATGAAAACTGACCTTTTCCAGTCCTGTGGCCACTGTTGAGTTTTCCAAATTTCCTGGCCTATTGAGTTAGCACTTTCACAGCATCATCTTTTAAGATATGAAATAGCTCAGCTAGAATTCCATCACCTCCACTAGTTTTGTTCATAGTAATGCTTCCTAAGGCCCATCTGACTTCACACTCCAGGATGTCTGGCTCTAGATGAATGACCACACCATCATGGTTATCTGAATCTCTAAGACCTTTTTTGGACAGTTCTTCTGTGTATTCTTGTCACCTCTTCTTAATCTCTTCTGCTTCTATTAGGTCATTATCATTTCTGTCCTTTATTGTGTCCATCTTTGCATGAACTATTCCCTTGATAACTCTCATTTTCCTGACAAGGTCTATACAATAAATAAGCAAATATAAATGTAATATACATGAATGACTGGAATGCATTTGAATTTACAGATATCTTGCATGCCTTACAGCTCAAAAATTTTCTCCTACTGAAGTGTCTCTGAGTTTTTATTAATCTTAAAGAGAATTTCTTAAATATCTCTCTGCAGTATATCCTGTGAAATAGGTTTTTTGTGTAGATCTCTTCAGATAAAAAGATCTCATATTTTTACTTAGCTAAGACTTTTTCCTTTTAGCAATGAATACATTTTGAAATATATCAGATGGAATTTTGTATTTCATTGGATGATCATACAATTTAAATTTCTTAAAAAGGTGAATTATAGTAATAGATTTTCAATTGTTAAAGCAAACTTCCATTTTTGGCATAGACTCTAATCAAGATGTATCATCTCTTTATATGCTGTTAATTTTATTTTCTGCTTCATTATGAGTGAGAGTGTTTATTCTTATTCCTTGGGTTTTGTATCCATGCTATTCTACATCAAATAATAAATTTTAATTGGAGATTAAAAGTGTAAATTTCTTCTTCTTCACACCTTGCACCATAGGGACTCCACTGTAGATGATTTTGGGTATGGGATTTGGCTGTGCTTCCTGGGGGGATTTGGCATTAACTTGTTAGATAGTTTGGAGGTGAGTAGTAAAAGGTAACCTGCGTCTTTTGCATCTCCTGCATTGGCAGGCAGGAGTTTTACCACTGGCATTATATGGGCTTCCATAAAAGGTAATGAATAAATAACAAATCAACACGCACCGTGCTAACTTTGACAAAGAGGAATACCCACCCGAGCATCAGCCAGGTAATAAAAGACTGCTGTTATATTGTAAGGTAAGACATCTTTTGTGGGAAAAGAAAATTTGCAACAGATTTATTTGAAGTTAAATTATTATTCAATTTAGAATATTGTTTCAGAGTACATTTTAAGTATAAAAATAATACTTTATATTCTAAAATTAAAATAAATTCAAATTCAATATACAGTTATTTAATATGTTCAGAAATTAAAACTAACATAAATACATGACAGGTCACACGATAATGTTTGGTAATTATAACAGAAATAACTGGTTCAAAGATCTTTGTTCTATTTTATTTGATTGAAAGAGGGAGGACCTTCTCCGGATGTTTACGTGCTATCTACAGCAGCACCATGAACAGCAGCTCATCCACTGTTGCAGCTGTGCAGCTCTGCTACGAGCACCTGAATGGATCCTGTGTGAAAACCCCCTACTCACCAGCTCCCCGCCTCATCCTGTACACAGTGTTCAGCTTTGGAACTGTGCTGGCTATATTTGGAAACCTCTTGGTAATGATTTCCATTCTTCACTTCAATCAGCTGCATTCTCCAACCAATTGCTTGATTGCCTCCTTGGCCTGTGCAGACTTCTTGATAGGAGTGACTGTGATGCCCTTCAGCACAGTGAGGTCTGTGGAGAGCTGCTGGTACTTTGGGGAGAGTTACTGTAAATTTCACACTTGTTTTGATGGGTCATTCTGTTACGCTTCCATCTACCACTTGTGCTTTATCTCTCTGGACAGGTATATTGCGATCACTGACCCCCTGGTCTATCCAACTAGGTTCACTATGTCTGTTTCTGGCATGTGTGTTGCCTTCTCCTGGCTCTTTTCAGTTATTTATTCTTTTTCCCTTCTTGGCTCAGGAGCAAATGCAGCTGGACTGGAGGATCTAGTAAGTGCTCTCTCCTGTGTGGGAGGCTGTCAATTTGCAGTGAATCAAAGTTGGGTATTAGTGAATTTCACTTTATTCTTCATTCCCACCCTTGTGATGATAGTTCTTTACTCCAATGTTTTCCTAATCGCTAAACAACAGGCTAGAAAAATTGAGAATCTGAGCAATAAGACTGGGCGATGCTCATACAGCTACCAAGACAGAGTGGCCAAGAGGGAGAGAAAGGCTGTAAAAACGCTGGGCATTGCAGTGCTAGTGTTCCTGATCTCCTGGCTGCCTTACTTCCTGGATTCCATCATTGATGCCTTCCTAGGTTTCATCACTCCCACATATGTTTATGAAATGTTGGTTTGGATTGCTTATTATAACTCAGCTATGAACCCCTTGATTTATGCTTTCTTTTATCCTTGGTTTCGAAAAGCCATCAAACTCATTGTCACTGGCAAATTCTTGAGAGAGAATTCCTTAACAGTAAATTTATTTTCTGGGTAAGTCAACATTTTAGATGGAGGAATTGACAGTAGATTAACAGTGAACACACTCTGGGTAGAAAATTTAGTCATATGTGTTTAAGGTCTTCTAATGTAAAATAAATTATACTTCAAATTTGACCCAAACACTTAAATTCAGCTTCATCATTCTTTGGTAAGTATAACATAAATCCCTGTATGTAATGGAAACAACATGACCTTGGAGCCAGAAACATGGCAATTTAACACCGATCTTGGGCTGCTTCCATCTCTAAACATCTCTTTATGTCTCTAGTTAATAACCTCTCCTTTGTAGCATTCTTGAGAAAATTTAAAAGAATGTATAAAGAAAGTGAAAGTCGTTCGGTCGTGTCTGACTCTTTGCCACCCCATGGACTATACAGTCCATGGAACTCTCCAGGTCAAAATACTGGAGTGGGTAGCCTTTCCCTTCTCCAGAGGATCTTCCCAACTTAGGGATTGAACCCAGGTCTCCTGCATTGCAGGTGGATTCTTTACCAACTGAGCCACAAGGGAAGCCCAAGTATACTGGAATGGGTAGCCTATTCCTTCTCCAGTGGATCTTCCCTACCCAGGAATCGAACCAGGGTCTCCTGCATTGGAGATTCTTTACCAACTGAGCTATCAGAGAAGCCGAAAAGAATGTTTGGAAAAAAAAAAAAAAAACTACTATGTTTTTATTATTCTAAATCCCCCCTTTTATTGCTTTATAATAGTTCAGCCTTGGTTATTACTTCTCTTTATATTTTCGTGATTGTAATATTTTTCCATTAAAATGTACATGCAGCTGGGGAATGCTCAGAGACATCCTGGCTCAGGGAGGGCAAAGTAGTGACTCCTTACTGTCAGGTGTTCAGATTTGTGGTCCAGAAATATGATCTTAGAGTCGAGTAAGATCAACCCAGAGAGAAAGAGTGACTATAACATCCATTTAAGTCTTTACTCTGGGAAAGGTGATTGGTGTCATTAATAGTATTTGATTATTTAGTAAGCTTCTTTGTACTGATTAATTCTACTCCTACAATTTCATTTTGGTTCAGAAATTTTACCAGTTATCATATCTTTAGAACATGGGTTTTAAGACTGTCACTCATTACTGTACTCTATCTTAAATTAATTTTTGTTCACTTTTGCATTGTACCAAAAATATTATTTTTTAAACATTTATTTTATTAAAGTATAGTGATTAAATGTACCAAAATTATTTATAAGGGCTTTCAATGATTTATATGAAATGTCCAAATTAAAAAACACCCAAAAGAATAGAAAAGTGAAATGAAGGAGATAAATGATGATAGACAGGCTGATAAACACATTGTGTGACCCACAGATTTGAAACTGAAGTAATTTAAGCAACTCACATTGGGTAAGCTAAGCTATTCACTTTGTATAACATTCACCAGCTTTTCAGACATGAAGACTTGTTCTGGGTCTTAAGATTGGAGGGTGCTGTGTGTCCCATGCACTGAGTGAGTTAATTATTTGATTCTCTTCTAACTTTTAGGTTGTTGTAATCAGACATCAAAATTTAAAGATCAGGGCATCATATCTTTGGGGCAAGAGTGAATACATATTAAAAATATTCTTGTTATTTTTCTTTAATTTCTTGATTTATATAAGATCAGAAATATATTAGCACATCTTTTCTATTATTAAAGAAATGCTTTAAGCTGGTAAGCCTTTCCTGAGACAGTGAACTTTTTCTGAATATACTATGCTTGAATGAAACTCTCTTATCTTCATTTTATGAGTAAAGATTATACAGATAATTTAAAGGCACCCTACTGCTAAGTCGCTTCAGTCGTGTCCGACTCTATGCAACCCCATAGACGGCAGCCCACCAGGCTCCCCCGTCCCTGGGATTCTCCAGGCAAGAACACTGGAGTGGGTTGCCATTTCCTTCTCCAATGCAGGAAAGTGAAAAGTGAAAGTGAAATTGCTCCGTCATGTCTGACTCTTAGTGACCCCATGGACTGCACCCTACCAGGCTCCTCCATCCATGGTATTTTCCAGGCAAAAATACTGGAGTGCGGTGCCATTGCCTTCTCCAAAAGGCACCCTAGACTGCTTAGTATTAGTTTATACACAACTCTTCCAACGCTGACAATCATCAATTTATTTTGATTTAGTGCTTTCAATGTAGTAACTTTCTCTAATCCTGTGCCACAAGCTATAGAGAAATCATACTGACCATTTTAAAAATAGAAAAAGCTACAAAGTGCTTACAAAATCTGCTGAATATCTTAGCAGATTTTGGATTCATATCTAAGCTTCTGGATTCAAATAAGCACTTCTAACATCTAGTTTAGTACTTTTACACTTGTCTTCCTGTTTTTTAAGTCCCTTTTCACATATATTTAACAAATGATTTAATTTTGCTCCTTTCTTCCCCAGATCAACATATCATTGTATTTTGGTGAATATTTAATATCTTTCTTTCTAAAAGCACAAGCTTCTTCTCATTTATGTGCCTGAGTATATAAAAGAAATAATTCTTTATGCATCATAGTGGTTATTGTGGTATGCAAATTACAGACACTTCACACTTATTTTGTGGTTATTGGGATGTACCTCTGGAAAGACCATCCCTCTCTGTCAGACATTTGGAGATGAAATCAGAGACAGAAAAATTCGCACACCAAGAAAAGCAAGCTGGTCACAGTTTCTTGGCCATTCAATTGTTAGTCTGCTGTGATAAATGTACAAAATAATAAAACTGAAGGTGACTTTGAGATGATCTATTCTGAACCATCCCTTAAAAATAATTAATTAAGTAATTTAAAATTTTTCTTGGCTGCACTACATGGCTTACAGAATCTCAGTTAGCCCATCCGGTTTTGAACCCAAGCCATGGAAGTGAAAGCATTGAATCCTAACCACTGGACCACCAGGGAACTCCCCATATTTAAATTTTTTAACAGAGAAGCTCATAATTAAATATTTTTCATAATGGACATATAAATTGAACATATTTAAACTATACGATTTGATAAGTTTTGACATTTGTAGATACCTGTAAAATCATCACCAAAATCAAGACTGAACATACCTATCTCCTCAAAGTTCTTCATGTTCTTTGTAATGTCCTTCCTGCTCATCCCTACACACTCAACCCTCTTCCATCCCCACGCAGCCACTGATCAGCTTTATGTCACTCTATACTAGTTTGTACTTCTAGCATTTTATATAAATACAGCTATACGTTATATATACTCATTTCTGCCTGAATTATTTCACTCTGTATAGTAATTTGGAGAATAACCCATGTCAAAGCATGAATCGGAGGGGGGGGTGATGATTTGGGAGAATGACATTAAAACATGTATAAAATCATATAAGAAACGAATCGCCAGTCCAGGTTTGATGCAGGATACAGGAAGCTTGGGGCTGGTACTCTGGGGTGACCCAGAGGGATGGTATGGGGAGGGAGGTAGGAGAGGGGTTCAGGTTGGGGAACAGGTGTACACCCGTGGCGGATGCATGTTGATGTATGACAAAACCAATACAATATTTTAAAGTAAAAAAAAATAATAATAAAAAAATTTTAAAAATATATTTTAGTCTTTTTTTTTGTGATGGAGTACCACTTCACTGTGGAGAAGGCAATGGCACCCCACTCCAGTACTCTTGCCTGGAAAATCCCATGGACGCAGAAGCCTGGTAGGCTGCAGTCCATGGGGTCGCTAAGAGTCGGACACGACTGAGCGACTTCACTTTCACTTTTCACATTCATGCATTGGAGAAGGAGATGACAACCCACTTCAGTATTCTTGCCTGGAGAATCCCAGAGATGGGGGAAACTGGTGGGCTGCCGTCTCTGGGGTCGCACAGAGTTGGACACAACTGCAGCGACTTAGCAGCAGTAGCAGCAGCATTTCACTGTGTGAATTGAGCACAATTTGTTTATTCATCTCACCTATTGACTGAAGTTTGGTTTGAACCATCTCTTTCTAGATGCAGGTCACAAGTACTTAAGTACTTGAGCAAGATAGCCAGTCTCATGAATTCACAGAAGGGGGCTTGGCCACCCTCCAGGAGGTGTCTGGCTGGATTGGGCCTTGCTGAGAAGTGTAGAAATCTACTTTCATCCCCTCCTCCCCCTAGTCTTGGCTCAAGGTCTCCTTTCTAAGAATTGCCTCACCTCTACTCCCTTAGATGTGGCTTGCCTGGTTCTAATGATCCATGACCATCTGATTCTTGCTCTAATTTATATTAATGCAAATTTTATTTATAAATTTATGTTATATAATCATGTTTATTAATTATAACTTAATATAATAAAACATTTGTTATATTGTGAAAAGTGAAAATGTTAGTCAGTTGTGTCTGACTCTACGCAACCCCAAGGACTGTAATCCACCAGGCTCCTCTGCCCATGCAATTCCAGGCAAGAATACAGGAGTGGGTAGCCATTTCCATCTCCAGGGGATATTCCTGACCCAGGGATTGAATCTGGGTCTCCTGCATTGATGGTAGATTCTTTCCCATCTGAGCTACCATATTGTATTTTATAGTATATAGAAATGTATACTATATATAATTATCCATTATATATTACTTCTTATTTGAGGCAGAAGCAGAAGAGGGTGACAGAAGATGAGATGGTTGGATGGCATCACCAATTCATTGGACATGAACTTGGGCAAACTCTGGGAAACAATGAGGGACAGAGAAGTCTGGCATGCCTCAGTCCCTGGGGTCATGAAGAGTCGGGCAAGACTTGGCAATTGAACAGCAACAATTCCAAAAAGTTTTTTTAAATTTTATAGGATTTCAATTATAGTTTTAATTTTCACAAGAGTTATATTTCCAAAAATAAATTATCTTGCAACTGCAAAAACATAACTCCATTGTCTTCTTGGACCTAGTGCACTGATGAGAAGCTTGGTCCCAGTATGGTGTTCATTCCATTTTCATAGACTAGTTCTCCCTGGCCTTTGTTCCTAGGAACTTTTAAGAATTTCTCTTTATATTTGTTTATATTTAGCGCCTCTATTTTTTGTTTTGTTTTGTTTCTTTGTAGTTGGTAGGCATTTACATTGGGAGTTTAGATTCTTTAGCTCAGAGAAAACTTTCTCTAGGATCATTTTTATTATTTTCTTGTGCTTATTCTTCAACTGCTTTTTTCTGGGATTAAGAATTTCTCCCAGGTCCTATGGAAAGAATATTTCTCTTACCCTTCTTATAAACTTTCACTGTGTTTAATGTGGGTTGTACTTTCTGTACCTAGGGTTTTCCATCTGTTTGACCCTATCTCATTTTTATCTTTCAGAGATACACTTTAGGGCATCTTACTGGGATATCGGAAGTAAATTATCGGCTCACTTATCTTGACAGGGCTAATCTTCAGATGGTATGTACCAATTCATCCATTCTATTGTGAAAATGATGAAATGCTTAACTGCTGGTTGGTAAACATCTGTTGACCTGAGCCTCCTACACCTCTCAAGCCTTGACATGATCCAACAATGAAAGATCAATGGAAAGCAAAGGTGGGCATCTCCACAGATTAACTATCTCTCAAAAGAGCATCCTTTCTGACCAGTCATTGCTCATGTCTTAGCAGATGGATTTTTTTCACGTTTTGAAATGTCAGCCCTAAATACTGACCCAGAAATCAAATGGTCACTTTTTGACGAGCACTTCATCAACAGTAAATTTACTTCTGATGATGAAAACTTAAATAGGGGAAAATTTAAGAATGTACTCAGAACTACTGAGTGATTGTTTAAATAATTATCATTCACTTTCTAAGAAATAAATGAGATTTCTGAAAATCTATAATGAGATAATGGGAAGAAGTTTTCAAATTATTCAGGAAAAGCATAAAAGAACAGAACTCTAGTCATTAGTTTCATCCTTCCTTCTAGTCTGATTAGGAAGTCTGGCCCATCGAATATGTCACTAGATTTGGGACAGTCTGAACTTGATGTATCTCAAACATAAAACAGCTTTACCATTTATCTCCTAGAGCAGGCAAATCTACTCTATTGATTCTCCCTTCCCCACATGTTAAGAACATTCTGGGAAGGTATTACTATTTTCCATTCAATTTCCAAAATTTATGAAGTCATGATAAGGTCTTTATAATTCAGAGTAAAGCTTTAAAATCACATCCAGTTAAGCAATCTTATCTTTCCTACCCCAGTCAGTGCCATCCAGGCTTAGGCCTCTTCCTTTCACTCCCAGTTTCTGCTTGGCGCCCCAACCACCCTCCAGGATGGAACAAGAATAAAAAGAGTATTAATAAAGAGATGAAAGCTGTGTTCTCATGCCTTATAGTGGCATGGTATTAATGACCTATGTCTTGATTGTGGCAGAAGCCCAACTGTAGGCTCAGTGATGAGGTATACATGTAACTTCTTTTGGGGGAATCCACCCACTGTTCAGTTCCCTAATGTGGGGTGAACCACCCCCCCACACCCCTCCAGCTGACCTCTCTTGACTTCTTAGAATCTCTCCAGGCAGACTTTTCTTCTGGGGTCCTTTGTTCAGGAAACTACTCCAGTGAAGAAGGTACTGGCAAGATGATTCAATCTTAATTGCCTCTTTAAATCTGCTTCTTCAATTGCTTGCTGACCTGCTCTGTGTTTGTGTTAAGCAGTGCATGCATGCTAAGTCGCCTCAGTCGTGTCCAACTCTTTGCAACCCTATAGACTGTAGCCCACCAGTCTCGTCTGTCCATGGGATTCTCCAGGCAAGAATATTGGAGTGGGTTGCCATGCCCTCCTCCAAGGATTCTTTCCCACCCAGGGATTGAACCTGAGTCTCTTACATCTCCTGCATTGGCAGGTGGGTTCTTTACCACTAGCACCATCTGGAAAGCCATGTTAAGCAGAGGAAAGTAGAAATGGAGAGAGATGGCTGGGAGGAGAAATGGGCCAGTGGGGAGAGAAGGCCATACTGTTAATGATTCAGGTGCCAGAGATGCATCACTTTCATGAGGTCTGGAGCCCAGTGGAAGCCAGTTTGGTTTGGCCCTTCCTCAGCCCTCCCACTTTAGGCTGTGTCAGGCAACTGTGACACTTCCTGCAGGACTTGAGGAGGATGCTGAGAAAGGCCAAACCAGCACTGATCACAAGGACGAGGGACCTGGGGTGGGAATGCCTCCTGTGCGGATGCCTGCAGCCCCCAGATATGCGATGCAGGAGTGAGATGCTGTTAGAAGGCTCATACACAGAGGTTGTGACCACTAAATGAAGGTTGCTGCTGCTGCTAAGTCGCCTCAGTAATGTCCAACTCTGTGCGATCCCATAGACGGAAGCCCACCAGGCTCCCCCGTCCTTGGGATTCTCCAGGCAAGAACACTGGAGTGGGTTGCCATTTCCTTCTCCAATGCATGAAAGCGAAAAGTCAAAGGGAAGGTGCTCAGTCGTGCCCGACTCTTAGCGACCCCATGGACTGCAGCCTACCAGGCTCCTCCATCCATGGGATTTTCCAGGCAAGAGTACTGGAGTGGGGTGTCATTGCCTTCTCCAAAATGAAGATTACAAGGAACCAAATTGGGCACAGAATGATTGTGCTCTTTTTCTTCTACTCTCTTCTTCTCTCTATGGGATAGAGCAGAAAAGGAGGGCGGGATAAGGAATAAATGATCAGACATGCTGTTTCCCTAAAATCGAGAGTTTTAAACTTAGGCTTGGCTAGTCTGGGTTCAGTGAGAATGCAGATACTGTATTTGATAGAGATTATGGTTTTAAATTAGTGTAGATCAAAATGGAAATTTTTAACACTCAGAGTGACTGGACAGCTCTGGGGTCTGCTTGAAATCTCATGAAGGGATAAAAAGGAAGATATGTTAGAGCACACTGGGCTGTGACGGGAGAGAATGTAATTTTGTACTGTTTCTCACCCCCAAAATATTCTATAAGCAGTTATACACATTTCTAAGAAATACTTGTTAAATACAAATGGACTGTATGGTGAATCTAGGTAAGAACTGATTCAGTTAGGCACCAACTTGAAGAATTGCTTAGACTGTAAATTAGATACATTGATCAAAGTGGCCAATGCCAGGGGCTGTTTATTTATAGTTTAAGACTCTGACCCTGCTTTGTGTTTGGTTACCTCTTGACTCTAATCCAAAGAGACAAGAGTACAAAATATGTCTCTCCCCTTCTCATTAGCAAGCTTCTGAGTTTGGGCACTGGAAAGACCACAAAGCATCATTAACGCATCTTTCTCCCGCTTTCATCATAACTGAGGAATACCTCACATTCTTAGCCACTGGGGAATTTATTAAACAGACTTTAAGTTGAGGAATGTCTTAGAGAAGTTCAAAGCCTGTAAACAAATGTCCAGTGTAGATATGAGACTGAAAACTGTAGATGACGCAAGACAACCAAAGCTTGACTCCAAATGCTGCCTAGTGTTCTCTAAATCCTTGAGAAACATGACTGCTGCCTAATCTTGATCTTTATCTGATGCAAATGCATTTACTTAAGATGGTCTTATGAAGGCCTTAGGAAGAGCCTCCAATTTATTTATTTTTTTTAATATAAATTTATTTATTTTAATTGGAGGTTAATTACTTTACACTATTGTATTGGTTTTGCCATATATCAACATGAATCTGCCATGGGTATACACGTGTTCCCCATCCTGCACCCCCCTCCCACCTCCCTCCCCATACCATCCCTCTAGGTCATCCCAGTGCACCAGCCCCAAGCATCCTGTATTATGCATGGAACCTGGACTGGCAATTCGTTTCATATATGATATTATACATGTTTTTCAATGTCATTCTCCCAAATCATCCCAGTCTCTCCCTCTCCCACAGAGTCCAAAAGACTCTGTGTCTCTTTTGCTGTCTCACATACAGGGTTATCATTACCATCTTTCTAAATTCCATATATATGCGTTAGTATACTATGTTGGTGTTTTTCTTTCTGGATTACTTCACTCTGTATAATAGGCTCCAGTTTCATCCACCTCATTAGAACTGATTCAAATGCATTCTTTTTAATGGCTGAGTAATACTCAATTGTGTATATGTACCACAGTCTCTTATCCATTCGTCTGCTGATACACATCTAGGTTGCTTAGAGCCTCCAACTTACATCTCATCTCTACATGACATGAGTACTCTTTAGGGACTAACCTAAAAGAACCTAGATTCCTGTAATATACTTCAGTTCAGTCGCTTAGTCATGTCCAACTCTTTGCGACCCCATGAACCGCAGCACGCCAGGCCTCCCTGTCCATCACCAACTCCCGGAGTCCACCCAAACCCATGTCCATTGTATCGGTGATGCCATCCAACCATCTCATCCTCTGTCATCTCCTTCTCCTCCTGGCCCCAATCCCTCCCAGCATCAGGGTCTATTCAAATGAGTCAACTCTTTGCATGAGGTGGCAAAAGTATTGGAGTTTCAGCTTCAACATCAGTCCTTCCAATGAACATCCGAGACTGATCTCCTTTAGGATGGACTGGTTGGATCTCCTTGCAGTCCAAGGGACTCTCAAGAGTCTTCTCCAACACCACAGTTCAAAAGCATCAATTCTTCTGCACTCAGCTTTCATTATAGTCCAACTCTCACATCCATATACGACTACTGGAAAAACCATAGCCTTAACTAGACAGACCTTTGTTGGCAAAGTAATGTCTGCTTTTTAATATGCTGTCTAGGTTGGTCATAACTTTCCTTCCAAGGAGCATGCGTCTTTTAATTTCATGGCTGCAATCACCATATGCAGTGATTTTGGAGCCCAGAAAAGTAAAGTCAGCCACTGTTTCCCCATCTATTTGCCATGAAGTGATGGGACTGGATGCCATGATCTTAGTTTTCTGAATGTTGAGCTTTAAGCCAACTTTTTCACTTTCGTCTTTCACTTTCATCAAGAGGGTTCAGAGTTGTAGCAAAAAAAAAAAAAAAGAGGTGGAAAAATGCAAGACAATTCTTCCCTTTTTATAGTAGATATTTCACATTGCTTCTTCTATGCATCTGGTTTCCTGGACTTCTCCTTCCATTGGGGCATCTTCCATGTTCCTCGTGGTGGTGGAGCACTCACCCTCCATCTTCCCTCAAACCCTCAAGGTCATCAGATTGTACCAGTCTTGCCTCTCTCTAATACTGTTAACTGGCACAGGGTCCTTCTTCCTTCTTGCATCTTAATGTTAATAACCAGCACTCTGTCATTCTCTCCACAACTACTCTCAATATATATAGATCTTAAACATTTAAAGTGTAAACACGTGCTAGTTAAGTACTATATCATGTGCTTTAGAATTAGTAACCCCAACAGTTGTCATAATAACCTTCTGTTGAAGGGAATATTATTATCCCCATTTCACAGCTGAAAAACCAAGTCCTCGGTCAGTTACAAAGTTGGGGAGAGCCTGGATTCAACCCTAGGCAACTGGATCCAGAATCCATGCCTTTTTAAAAACATAATTTATATTTATTTTAGGCTCTTCTGGGTCTTCCCAGCTGTGTGGGCTTGTCTCTAGTTGTAGCAAGCGGGGCTACTCTCCTGCGGTTCCAGTGCTTCTCATTGCGGTGTCTTCTGTTTTAAGGAACATGGGCTTTAGATTCGGGAGCCTCAGTAGTTGCATGGCAGGAGCTCAGTAGTCGTAGTTCCTACGGTCTAGAGCACAGGCTCAATAGTGTGGCACACGGTCTCAGTGGCTCCTAGGCTTGTGGGATCTTCCTGGATCAGGGATGGAAACTGCGTCCCCTGCACTGGCAGGAAAATTCCTCACACTGAACAATCACTGGAAGACCCCAGAGTCCACGCTCTTGACCAAATGCTAATCTGCCTCTAACAGTTTCTAGAAATTCTCTCCTTCTAGGATATCACCTGCAATCTGCCTCTGTCTTTACTTAAGACTTGTCATTTACCAGCTACAATCTTTTATCTAAAACTCCCAGGACTTCTAGTTATCAAATTTTTTTCTTTTTCATTTAAAAGGCACATCCATTAAATGTTTGGAATAAACCAATGAAGTGTGTGAAGCATTTGTCATCAACACATTATTATTTCTCCACCAATAATCAGATATTCAACACAATATTGATATATCTGCATGAATATTCAGATAGACTGATTAAAAAATAAACGTTAGAAATCACCTTATGTCAGTATTTGTCACCAAATTAATTAGACATAAACTTACAGTGTTATTGGTTTTTGAATTTTTAGAATGTGGACTTGTACTAAAACCTGAAATCCCTCCAGTTTAGGTATATCATCACCAACACCAGCCTTTCAGGCTCACTTGCTCTAGAATGCCAAATGCAAGTCACCTTTCACCTCTTGCTTGCTGGAATTCATTACTTTTCTTCTCACCCACATTAAATGTCAGCTGCTACTGCTGCTGCTAAGTCACTTCAGTCGTGTCTGACTCTGTGCGACCCCATAGATGGCAGCCCACCAGGCTCCACCATCCCTGGGATTCTCCAGGCAAGAACACTGGAGTGGGTTGCCATCATTCTACTCAGTCCTTAGAAGTGAAGTTGTAAATTGGCAGTAAAGATCCCGCACTTGTTTTATTATTTTTGTTAATGCTTATTATATTTCTAACTCTTGTATACTATACTAACCTGTACTATTCTATGTTATTGGTAACATAACATAGTAATTCAGTTAAGCATAAGTTGAATACTTTCCTACCTTACCTCTAGTCACACAACTCTTTATGGTGGGTATTATTACTCCCAAGTCAGAGCTGAGCAATATGATGCCAGGAGAGTTCAGGAAAGTTTTCCAAGATCGAATATCCAGGCACTTTCTGACTCAAAGCCCTCTACAATCATTCTCTAGGGACACTGTCTTCTTAGTTTAGAAGATGGTTTCCCCATATAGCTTATACCAAACACATGTATTGTAGCTCTTACTTTTTAGAAATGACAAAAAGAATAGAAATCAAACACAATGAGAGAAAAATTACAGAAGTTCTCTTCAAATAATAATGCAATTGATAGTAAAGCTCTCCACATATAAGGAGCTGTACTCACTGGTCTCATTTCAAACAGTTGTCCACTCTAAGTTCCTCATCACCTCCCTGGCCTTAGTTGACTTATTGGTGGAGGTGGTTCTGACATTCAGCATAGTGAGGAGAATGAAACGAGCACGGGGTTTGGACTGAACCTGAATTCCTTTTTCATCTCTGTCACTGAAATTAACTTGTCTAGTTTCAAAATGGGCTGGATATTGAAGTAGGGGAGGACATGCTTCCATGGGGGTAGGCTGCACATGGGAAATTTCTGTACCTTCCGCACAATTTTGTTTTGAACCTGAAACTGAAGTGAAAGGGAAATTCTCTCAGTCGTGTCAGACTCTTTGCAACCCCATGGACTGTAGCCTGCCAGGCTCTCTGTCCATGGAATTTTCCAAAAAAGAATACTGGCGTAAGTAGCCATTCCATTCTCGAGGGGATCTTCCCAACCCAGGGATCAAACTCAGGTCTCCTGCATTGCAGGCAGATTCTTTACCATCTGAGCCACCAGGGAAAGCCCAAGAATACTGGAGTAAGCCTATCCCTTCTCCAAGACATCTTTCTGACCCAGGGATAGAATCATGGTCTCCTGCATTGCAGGCAGGTTCTTTACCAGCTGAGCTACCAGGGAAGCCCCATGGTTTGAACCTAGAACTCCTCTAAAATGTACTTTATTTTTAAAATGAGGTAAATTATACCTACAATATAAGATTGACGACTGCTAAATGGCTGACGATAGAAGCTCACATTATTTACAATTTGCTTTCAAAGTTCTGAAATCTGTTTTTTTTTTGAACGATTGTGTTGATTTTCATTCCTTGATTTTTTGCTGAAATTTCTTCTTCACCAACCATTCTACCACTGAAATGGAAAGTACCCAGGAGAGTGTTTTCTTTTCTAGGACTGCTGTAAGAAATGACCACAATCTTGCTGGCTTTATTCTCTCACCGAAATTCTCTCATAGTATTCTCTCCTAGTCCTGTAGACTAGAGGTCTGAAATCCAAACCTCTGATTTTAGAGGTCTTGACAGAGCACTGAGAGGGCCATGCTCCCCTCCCAAGGCTCTAGGTAGAGTCATTCTATTCCAGCTTCTGATGACTCCAGCATTCCTTGGCTTGTAGCAGCATCATTCCAATCTCTGTCTCCATATTCACAAGGCCATCTTCTCTCTTCTCTTTCTCAGCTTTTGTCTAAGGATACTGCTCTTGGATTTAGTGCCCATCCATGTAGTACAGGATGATCTCATCTTATTAAACTCATGAAGGCAGCTTTTCCAAAGACCATCTGGCTCTGGGGGTTAGAACATGGGCATATTCCTTGTGGGGATGGGGTACAGCATTGAGCCCACTACAGATGGGAATGTGAAGTCTTCTGTCTGTGAGAATCTCACAGCAGCAGTATTCAGAGGATTTACACCTATTTCTCACGTGGATGGAGAGACACTGCAATCTTCTCCCAGTGACAACATCCTGAGAAGAGAATGATCTTTTCTCTACCAGCACTGATAGTTGTAGAAGCTCAGAAAGGAGGGTATGTCTAAATACCATGGCATTTTTAATGCTTTCCTGTAATGTAATTCATCCTTCTCAAGTTGCTCGCAATGTGTGTTTCATTTTCTGTTTGTTGGTATCCAGTTCAGATACAAAAATGTTTCTTAACTGGAGAAAAAAAAAAAGCCAAGGATTGATTCTCACTGCTTGTAACCTGTCATATTTTTGTAACAAAAATTCCAGTAATGTGGCCACAGCAGGACTGTGAATAGAGAAAAAGCTCAAGTCTAAGAAGAAAAAAAGTCTTTCGCCAAATAAACATAATGATAATCTAACTTAATGTGAAGATTATTTTGTAGAATAACTCTCTTAGTAATCATTCTTGAAAATAACCTTCCAAGTTCACACCTTGCACTACAGGGATTCCATCAAGGGGTTTTTAATGTATTAATACTAATCCTCAGACCTGTGGATGTTGGCTTTTTCAGTTTCCTCCACTTGACTTGACTTCATCACTTATTTGCCATTGCAAAGTGATAGCTTAATCTCTGAAGTGAACTGGACAAGGCCCTTACGTGGCTAAGTGGACTTTGTAGATATGGTTAAGGATTTTGAGATGGCAAGATTATTTTTGACTATCCAGGTGAGCTCAATGGAATCACAAGGGTCATTAAAAATGAAAAAGGGAGATGAGGAAAGAGTCAGAGTCAGAGATTTGAAGATGCTATCCTGTTTGGCAGAGAAGGCAATGGCACCCCACTCGAGTCCTCTTTCCTGGAAAATCCCATGGATGGAGGAGCCTGGTTGGCTGCAGTCCATAAGGTCGCAAAGAGTCATACATGACTGAGCGACTTCACTTTCACTTTTCACTTTCATGCATTGGAGAAGGAAATGGCAACCCACTCCAGTGTCCTTGCCTGGAGAATCCCAGGGATGGGGGGAGCCTGGCGTGCTGCTGTCTATGGGGTCGCACAGAGTCAGACATGACTGAAGCGACTTAGCAGCAGCAGCAGCAGCATCCTGTTTGGAGAAAGGGATTACAAGCTAAGGAATGCAGGTGACCTCTAGAAGCCACACCGGTTAGTCGTGTCCAACTCTTTTGACCCCATGGACTGGACTGTATGTAGCTCACCAGCTTCCTCTGTCCATGGAATTCTAAAGGCAAGTATACTAGGGTGGGTTGCCGTCCCCTTCTCCAGTGGATCTTCTTGACCCAGGGATTGAACCCAGGCTTCCTGCATTGCAGGCAGATTCTTTCCCATCTGAGCCACCATGGAAGCTCCTCAATTGACCTCTAGAAGTCAGGAAAGACAAGAGACAGATTCTCCTGTAGAGCTTCCAGTTGGATGACAGCACTGTCAATGCCTGGTTTTAGTCCAATGAGACCCATTAAATTTCTAGCCTCTGAAACTATAAGATAATAAACTTGTGTTGTTGTAAACCACTAAATTTGTGGTAATTTCTTATAGCAACAATAGGAATCTAGTACAAGGCCCAAATCCTGAGTCAAGCACTCCTTGTAGGTTTGTAGACATTTCCAACCAGGCTGCTGCTTATCTAACAAGTGAACCCATGTTCCATTACCCTATCAGCAGCACTCAGAAACTTTGCTTTCTTAATTATTGGTAGTTCATGGCCCCTTGGCTTTAAGAAAACTCTATTTCTGCTCCCTTGACTCTAGTCTCCCAGGGCCTAGATCTGTGCTTGTTTGCGCCCCGGCTTGGCAGTAAAACTTTTCTGATCAGAGCTCAGTCTTTGGTCTCGTATTCCTAATTAGCTACTTTAGCATCCCCAAACAAAATAAACATGAATCAAATCAAAACAGAATCTAAATAGCAACATGGCATTCTCTGAACCTATGTTTCCCAATAGAAATTCATGTCTTTTCTTCTTTATAATTAACATGAAAATATCAGCCGTTGCTCATGGTGTCTTTGTCTTCCCTACTCATTCCCATTAATTCTCAATCCACTGCAATTTGGAGTCTATCTCTAATATTCCATCAGAAGAGATAGAATCATATTCATCAGTGATCCAGTGTTTTTAATGACAACAAACAATTCTCAGTTTTTATTTAACCTGACCTGTCACTAACCTTTGACACTCCTGGTATTCTCTTTCACAAATCACTTTCATCCCGTGGGAGTCTGTGGGACCACTTTTTCATCTTTTCTCATCTGTATTTGTTTGTAGGCATAACTTTGAAGTTGGTGCACATCCAGGTCCTTCTATTTTCACTATATACCTTCCAAACTGGTCAACAAATGTTTATTGAGTATCAGATATATATCCTATGCTTTATGGCAGGTGTATAGCAGGCAATCACATTTACTTCTCAAAACACAAGTATGCTGAAGAATTTCATGTGATTATATCAGGCAAAGTTTCTTTTCTGAGCTAAAAATTTACAGACTAAACCACTCACTAAAGAACCTCAGTTTTATGTCCCTCTGGCCACTCCCAACTTAACCCATCATCTTTCTCCTTAGTGTACTCTTTCTCCTATTGCATCTTTCTTGTTGGCAAGCTAAAAGCCTGGAACCATCCTTGATTCTTGCTTCCATTATGCACCCCAAACCTCTCCACCCTCTCAGTCTGTAAATTCTGTATGTTATATTATCAAAAAAGGGGGAGGCAAGGTTACTAAATAAGAGTGGGAAGAAATCAAGTTATATTTGAGAATTGAAAGAAAAGAAATGATAGTAATCCCCAGAAGAATTTGGTAGATGATTAATTGAATAATTGTTTTCATGGGAAGGATTCTCATCCACTTGATCCCCAACCCCTGGCTCTTTGGGCCCAGTTCAGCCTCTCCTTCCTCACCCAGACTTACTAGCACTGCCACTCCCCCCTCCATCCTATATGAGGATTGGATATGATGCAGGGAAGGTTGTGGTCAGGTGTGCACTGAGCAGTCTCAGGGCAAGCACGGCAAGTGTCATCCCATCTCAGGCTGGTAGGGCACAGCGTGTTACTTGAGAGATTCAGGGAGTCCAAGCCCCTCCTTCACCAGTTCACGTACTGTGTGGTTCCTGATGTGGAGGCTGCCATCTCAGGGGGTTGTCTATCTGCCTTTGGTTGAGGTGGCAGGCCCAGGAGAAGGGCAGATACCTGGCTCAGCTTCCTCACTCCAACCTGAGCCTGGACTATTATTTCAGCGGTTGGTGGGAGGGGGAGCCTGGTAGTGGTTGGATCACTGAGTCACAGGGCAGGTCTCCAGGCACCTTTGAGACCTGCACTTGCCCTGCAAGTATCTCCATGTCCGAGAAAGAGGCATTCCATAGCAAAAAGCAAACATCTTGGCTGGTCGAGAGAAACTGCAGAGAAGGGGGAAAGCTTGATACTTTGAGGGCACTATTTTTCATATTTTTGAATAAAGATCTCCACATTTTTATTTTGCCCAACCCTGCAAATTATGCAGCCAGTCTTGTAAATAGTGAAGAGATAACATTATTGTCAAAATCAGAATAAGGCTATTTCAGAACAGTTGAATTAAAAGAAATTTCTCTGTTGTGAAAATTGTAAGGATTTTGATAAGGTAACAGGGCTCAGAGAAATATGTTCTGTAGAACTTTTTAATTATAATGATCTAAAGTAAGTTTCCTTTCATGAGTTACACTACCGGGGTTGCTTGTGAGGAATTTATCATGGGCCAAGTTTATTGGCTGGCTTCTTAAAGCATCCTGGGTGTTAACTTCTCAGATGTGAAGGTGGAAGTCTATCAAGATGTGACTTTCTAAACATGCAATTGTTGCATGTGATTATCCTTTATAAGGGGGCTTCCCAGGTGGCTCAGTGGTGAAGAATCTGCCTGCCAATGCTGGAGATGGAGACATGAGTTTATTCCCAAGGTCGGGAAGATCCCCTGGAGTAGGAAATTGCAACTCACTCCAGTATTTTTGCCTGAAAACTGCCATGGTCAGAGGAGTGGCGGGTACAGGACATGGAGTCATTAAGAGTTGAGACAATAGAGTGACTGAGCAACTAAGCATGCACACATATCCTTTGTAAGGAGGAAATTCACAGGTATAAAGGATCAAGTAATTAAATTAAATTTCTTCAATTATTAGGCATTGTGTTTTCTGGACTGATGAAATATCATAGTAGCTTTGCTTAGCGTTAACTATCTAGGAAATTTAGATATTATGAAAATATAGAGAAATATATGTATTTCTATATTTATATCATAGATTATATATTATCTATAAATATATATAATTATAACATTATATTATATATGTTATAGAAATATTATGTAAACAGATAATGTATTTCTGAGTTTTAAAAATTCTTTTAGTTTCTCTTCATAACAAAATGGGGAAAGGACAAAATATGAGACAGTTTTTAAAAGTAGTACTCAAGTATGCAGTTTTATTTTATTTTTTTTAATTTTCAGAATTGAAGACCAGTTTTCTGAAAAGCAGAAACACAGCAAGCATCCAACTGCAGAACCATGGACAGCAATCTTTCCCAACCTGAAACCGAGCAGCTCTGCTATGAGAACGTGAACAGATCTTGTATTAAATCTCCTTACTTGCCTGCATCTTGGGTGATTCTGTACACAGTGTTTGGCTTCGAGTCTTTATTGGATATCTTTGGAAACTTCTTGGTGATGACTTCAGACTTCAGTTCTTCACTTTAAGGAGCTGCATTCTCTAGTCAATTTCTTGATCGTTTCTCTGGCCTGTGCAGACTTTCTGGTGGGAGTGACAGTGATGCCCTTCAGCATGGTCAGGTCCATGGAGAGCTGTTAGTACTTTGGAGCCAGATTTTGTGCCCTTCACAGTTCCTGTGATGTGGCATTTTGTTACTCTTCTCTCTTCCACTTGTGCTTCATCTCCTTCGACAGGTACGTTGCTGTTACTGACCCCCTGGTCTATCCCACCAAGTTCACGGTGTCTGTGTCAGGAGTATGCATCAGTATCTCCTGGATTCTGCCCCTTGTGTACAGCGGAGCTGTGTTCTTCAGAGGTGTTCACCAGAACGGGATAAAGGAATTAGTAAATGCCCTCAGCTGCACTGGAAGTTGACAGCTTGTTATAAATCAATTTTGGATTTTGATAACCTTTCTATTACTTTTTTGTACCTACTTTTATTATGATAAATCTGTGTAGTAATATGTTTCTTGTGGCTAGACAACAGGCTATAAAGATTGAACATATTCCTAGCAAAATAGAAGGATTATCAGTTCAGTTCAGTCGCTCAGTTGTGTCTGACTCTTTGCGACCCCATGAACCGCAGCATGCCAGGCCTCCCTGTCCATCACCAAATCCTGGAGTTCACTGAGACTCACGTCCATCGAGTCAGTGATGCCATCCAGCCATCTCATCCTCCATCGTCCCCTTCTCCTCCTGCCCCCAATCCCCCCCAGCATCAGAGTCTTATCCAATGAGTCAACTCTTCGCATGAGGTGGCCAAAGTACTGGAGTTTCAGCTTTAGCATCATTCCTTCCAAAGAAATCCCAGGGCTGATCTCCTTTAGAATGGACTGGTTGGATCTCCTTGCATTCCAAGAGACTCTCAAGAGTCTTCTCCAACACCACAGTTCAAAAGCATCGATTCTTTGGTGCTCAGCCTTCTTCTCAGTCCAACTCTCACATCCACACATGACCACAGGAAAAACCATAGCCTTGACTAGACGGACCTTTGTTGGCAAAGTAATGTCTCTGCTTTTGAATGTGCTATCTAGGTTGGTCATAACTTTTCTACCAAGGAGTAAGCGTCTTTTAATTTCATGGCTGCAGTCACCATCTGCAGTGATTTTGGAGTCCCCCAAAATACAGTCTGACACTGTTTCCACTGTTTCCCCATCTATTTCACATGAAGTGATGGGACCAGATGCCATGATCTTCATTTTCTGAATGTTGAGCTTTGAGCCAACGTTTTCACTCTCCTCTCTCACTTTCATCAAGAGGCTTTTTAGTTCCTCTTCACTTTCTGCCATAAGGGTGGTATCATCTGCATATCTGAGGTTATTTATATTTCTCCCGGCAATCTTGATTCCAACTTGTGCTTCTTCCAGTCCAGCGTTTCTCATGATGTACTCTGCATATAAGTTAAATAAGCAGGGTGACAATATACAGCCTTGACGTACTCCTTTTCCTATTTGGAACCAGTCTGTTATTCCATGTGCAGTTCTAACTGTTGCTTCCTGATCTGCATACAGATTTCTCAAGAGGCAAGTCAGGTGGTCTGGTATTCCTATCTCTTGAAGAATTTTCCACACTTTATTGTGATCCACACAGTCAAAGGCTTTAGCATAGGATTATCAGGATTATCAGGCATATGCATAGGATTATCAGGATTATCAAGCATATACAAAACCGGAGTGACTAAGAGAGAGAGAAAAGCTGCTAAAACTCTAAGTATAGCATTTTTGGTGATAGCATTTTTGATCTCATGGTTACCGTATATGATTGATTCATGTATTGATTTTTTGGGGGGGTTTTATAACACCTTCATATGTTTATGAGCTATTTTGCTGGTTTGGTTATTTTAATTCTGCTCTAAATCCTTTGATTTATGCTTTATTTTACTCTTGTTTTACGAAAGCAATAAAAGTTATCATAACAGTCCAAGTGTTAACAGACAGCTCATCAACCATAAACTTATTTTCTAAAGAGAGCTAATTTTGAAACTGAGGAATTTAATGATTTATTTAGTATTTCTCAGTAACTGTGGCATGTGATACATTGCATAAAAGTGTTCCATTCAGCTGGGGAGGAGAAACGATATCTCAATTTCAGCAGCATCACCTTCATGCTCTTACTTTTTTGATGAGTGAACATTTTTAATCATTTGACAGAAATATATTCTATAAAAATGCTTGACACAAGTTGATATTTTCTAGTTTCCTCAAATCTGCATGCTTCCTTGCTTTGTTGTTAATGATTTTCCTTTTCTGGGCCTCTCTTTCAGGCTGATGTTTCCTTCACTTTCAAAAGTTTCTTAGTTCTATGTCCCATGAAAGTCTTGTATTCCCTGTCTTTTTTTCTGAACTCAGTTAACTTCGTTCTCATTTTCAGAGGCTTGTATCTTGGAGAAAGGTCTTTTGGTCCTTGAGTCAAGTCAGAGACCTTAAGAGGTCCCTGAGTCATATACATCAGCCATTTCGGACTCAGGGCTGGACTTATATAATTTGGGGATTTCTGTAAATGTGGGAATAGCCATGAACAGGTGGTGCTATTTCCTCAACAGTGATTGTCTTTTTATGATTATTTTTCTCATTCCATCAAGTGTGTTATTTTACCTTCCAGTTATGACAGGGCAATTTTTTTCTATAAACACTATCCAAAGTTTGTCCACTGTTTTCTTTTTAACTTTTTTTTTTTTAATATTGGAGTAAAGCCAATTAACAAATGTGTGACAGTTTCAGGTTCACAGCAAAGTGACTTAGTCATACACATACATGTATTCATTCACCCCTGAAGTTTCTGCCCATCCAGGCTGCCATATAACATTGAGCAGAGTTCCCTGCACTATGCAGTATGTTCTTATTGGTTATCCTTTTAAAATAGAGCAATGTGTATGTGTCGATCTCAAAAGATGTTTGCTTCTTTTAATTTAATGAAAATACATTTTGTGTGTATATTTCTAGCATATATTTTTCTTACCTAATGAAAATAAACTGTAACAGTGTTGGTATATTTTAGGGTTGTTGTTTAGTCTCTAAGTTGTGTCCATCTCTTTTGCGACCCCATGGACTGTAGCCTGAGTGACTCCTCTATCAGTGGAATTTTCCAGGCAAGAATACTGGAGCGGATTGCCATTTCCTTCTCTAGGGGATCTTGCTGAACCAGGGATCAAACTCATGCCCCCTCCTTGGCAGGTAGATTCTTTATCACTGAGCCACCTGGGAAGCCCAATATTTTGGGGACTACATCTTAAAGTGATGAAAATATCTCAGGAATTATTATATCTTTCTGTAGTAAAGTAGTTTAATATTGTTTTGCAGCATGTCTTTAAAGCTTCCAAGGTGGATCAGTGGTAAAGAATCCACCTGCCAAAGTAGGAGACTCAGGAGACGTGACTTTCATCCCTGGGTTGGGAAGATCCCCCACAGAAGGAAATGGCAACCCCCTCCAGTATTCTTGTCTGGAAAATCCTATGGACAGAGGAGCCTGGCAGGCTACGCTCCATGAGATTGCAAATAATTGGACATGACTGAGCATGAGCATGTCTTTAAGATTCTTCAACTCTTCCTTCACTAAAGATTATGTGCTGCATGGTGGGCCTTTATTAATACATTAAGCCTGATCCTGCTTTACTCAACTTCCACACTGATATCACACACTTGAGATCCATTCTCATATATATTCCTTGGGTTTCTGTCCATATAGATGGGCAGAATCCTACATGCTTTAGTTTGGAGATGCATATCTTCATGAGTCTCACTTTGTACTGTTCCCTTTGGGTCCTGCTAGGACTGGGTCCTGATGATAGGTGAGGAGATAAGGACAGGTGTGAGGGGATGCCCCGGGGAGGGTCCAGGTGCGTTGTTACAGCAGCTACCTTGGAGGAGGACACCGCAGCTCCTTCAGAGAAAGGAAGACTGAAAGTGTCAGCCAGTTGGGGAAGGGCTGCTGCTTCTGCCGGAGAAGACTTGACAGTATTAGAGGTTGGAGGTAACCAGTTTCATTAGGACCTGCTTTATGTCACCATCCTAGTTTCAAGAATCCCTTTCCTTGCTAATCAGTGCCAGACTTTTGATAAAAGAGGCTCTAGAAGTTTGAGAATTCTGTTTGCCTTGTAATTCAGGGCCCTACAGATTTCAGCTTGGAGTTTGGTTTTCAGAAACTCAGTTCTGTGACTCTAGGATATTCAGAGTTCTTTCAGAGCTTTTATCAAAGATTTCGAGTCTCTTATATGAACATTAAGCTGGCACTTTAAAGTCTTTAAGCTCATTTCCCCCCTCAAGTTCTTCAGAGCAGTTAAAAGAAACTAATCAACACAAGACACTGCTTATTTTTACCAAAATGTTTAATGCAGCAAGAACCTTTGGCCACCCAGAGCCCTTTCTTCTGTAGGCACTTGATTACAGGTGTCTACAGATACTGAAGTGAAGTGAAGTGAAGTCGCTCAGTCGTGTCCGACTCTTTGCGACCCCATGGACTGTAGCCCACCAGGCTCCTTGGTCCATGGGATTTTCCAAGCAAGAATACTGGAGTGGGTACTAGTTTGGATAAATGTTGTTCCGTATTTGATTTGATTCTATTCTCTCTCTCTTTTTTTTTTTTTGATTCTATTCTCTTGATACTTGTTTCTCATTATATTTTGTTTCTCTATTGTTTCTTTTTTTTTTTTAATTTTGCTAAAATAATACTTTTTTTTTTTTTCCTCTTTGGGCTTCTTAACCATGGAAAGACAAAATATGCATTTGGCCAGGTAGGCTCAATATTATTTAAATGTACAATCCTTCAATGTTAGGAAACTATAGCAATTTAAAATTTAGAGGCTTTGCAGCTATTTGAAAAGCATCTAAATTCATAAATAATTATTGTGTTTGTTGTTGTTCAGTCACTAAGTCATGTCCAACTCTTTGCAATCCCATGGACTACAGCACACCAGGCTTCCCTGTCCTTCACCATCTCCTGGAGTTTGTTCAAACCCATGACCCATGGAGTCAGTGATGCCATCCAACCATATCATCCTCTGTCACCCCCTCTCCTCCTGCCCTCAATCTTTTCCAGCATCAGGGTCTTTTCCAACAAGCCAGAAAACCATACATGATGTAATCAAATGGGGAAATGAGAAAATTTACTGTCCCAATCAAATATTCCAGTGCCCCTCTTCATAATTGTTTTAAAGACTCAATTTTATAACAGTGAACACTGCTGGGTTTTGTTTTGTTTTGTTTGCTTTTTTGACAAGGTGGTTTTAAAAATTTTATAAAAAATAAAGACATAAGATGGCCAAAACAATTTTGGAAAAGACAAAAAAGTAAAAGGTTTATACAACTTGGTTTTAAGACTTAAGGTAAAGTTTCAGTTAAGACAAAAGGGTATTGACCTAAATATAGAAATAGAGATCAACAGAACAGAAGAGAACCCGGAAATAAATCCACACACATATGGTTGATTGATTTTTTTTTTCTTCAAAGTTGATTTTTATTTTTTTTTCCAATAGTTTAATTTTTTTTAATTTTATTTTATTTTTATTTTTTTATTTTTTTTCTAATTTTATTTTATTTTTAAACTTTACATAATTGTATTAGTTTTGCCAAATATCAAAATGAATCCGCCACAGGTATACCTATGTTCCCCATCCTGAACCCTCCTCCCTCCTCCCTCCTCCCTCCCCATACCCTCCCTCTTGGTTGATTGATTTTTGACATGAACAAATATCGTTCACTGGAGAAAGATAGTCATTTCAAGAAATTCTGCTGGAATTACTGAATATCCTTATACTACTACTCATTCTCCTAATAAACCTCAGACCCCTCCTTATAACATATTTAAAATTAATATGATGTGAGTCATAAAACACTAGCAGCAAAAAATATGAAAATTCTAGAAGAAGCATAGAAGAAAATAGTTGTGACTGCATTGGACAATTGTCTTAGACAAGAAAAAAAAAAAAAACTCGAGCCATTAAAAAAATAGTAAGTTGGACTTCATTAAAAATAAAACCTTCTATTCTTCAAAAGACACTCTCAAGAAAATATTCAGGAAACTAAAATCAAATATTCAGTCAAATATTCAGAAGATATATGCCAAAGGAACTTGTACCCAGTAAACTCAATAATAAGAAATTTTAGAACTCAAGTAAAAATGGACAAAATTTTTAATGGACATGTCACCAAAAGTGGATACATTAATTGCCAATAATAACATGAACAGGTTCTCAATACCACCATTCATTAAATTAAAAGCATGAGATGTGACTATACACCATCTAGAATGGTTAATTTTAAAAACATGTCACTAGCAAGTGTTGAAGAAGATTTGAAGCATTTAGAACACTCATAAATTGCTGGTGGGAGCATAAAATGCTACAATTACTTTAGAAGATAGTTTGTATTTTCTTGTACAGTTAAACATATATTTTCCATTCAGTTCAGTTCAGTTCAGTTCAGTCACTAAATCGTGTCCGACTCTTTGCGACCCCATGAATCGCAGCACGCCAGGCCTCCCTGTCCATCACCAAATCCTGGAGTTCACTCAGACTCACATCCATCGAGTCAGTGATGCCATCCAGCCATCTCATCCTCTGTGGTCCCCTTCTCCTCCTGCCCCCAATCCCTCCCAGCACCAGAGTCTTTTCCACTGAGTCAACTCTTCGCATGAGGTGGCCAAAGTACTGGAGTTTCAGCTTTAGCATCATTCCTTCCAAAGAAATCCCAGGGCTGATCTCCTTTAGAATGGACTGGTTGGACCTCCTTTCAGTCCAAGGGACTCTCAAGAGTCTTCTCCAACAGCACAGTTCAAAAGCATCAATTCTTCGGGCTCAGCCTTCTTCACAGTCCAACTCTCACATCCATACATGACCACAGGAAAAACCATAGTCTTGACTAGATGGACCTTTGTTGGCAAAGTCATGTCTCTGTTTTTGAATGTGCTATCTAGGTTGGTCATAACTTTCCTTCCAAGGAGTAAGCGTCTTTTAATTTCATGGCTGCAGTCACCATCTGCAGTGATTTTGGAGCCCAGAAAAATAAAGTCTGACACTGTTTCCACTGTTTCCCCATCTATTTCCCATGAAGTGATGGGACCGGATGCCATGATCTTCATTTTCTGAATGTTGAGCTTTAAGCCAACTTTTTCACTCTCCTCTTTCACTTTCATCAAGAGGCTTTTTAGTTTCTCTTCACCTTCTGCCATAAGGGTGGTGTCATCTGAATATCTGAGGTTATTGATATTTCTCCCGGCAATCTTGATTCCAGCTTGTGTTTCTTCCAGCCCAGTGTTTCTCATGATGTACTCTGCATATAGGTTAAATAAGCAGGGTGACAATATGCAGCCTTGACAAATTCCTTTTCCTATTTGGAACCAGTCTGTTGTTCCATGTCCAGCTCTAACTGTTTTCCTGACCTGCATACAGGTTTCTCAAGAGGCAGGTCAGGTGTTCTGGTATTCCCATCTGTTTCAGAATTTTCCACAGTTTATTGTGATCCACACAGTCAAAGGCTTTGGCATAGTCAATAAAGTAGAAATAGATGTTTTTCTGGAACTCTCTTGCTTTTTCCATGATCCAGCGGATGTTGGCAATTTGATCTCTGGTTCCTCTGCCTTTTCTAAAAGCAGCTTGAACATTAGGAATTCACGGTTCACATATTGCTGAAGCCTGGCTTGGAGAATTTTGAGCATTACTTTACTAGTGTGTGAGATGAGTGCAATTGTGCAGTAGTTTGAGCATTCTTTGGCATTGCCTTTCTTTGTGATTGGAATGAAAACTGACCTTTTGCAGTCCTGTCACTGCTGAGTTTTCCAAATTTGCTAGCATATTGAGTGCAGCACTTTCACAGCATCATCTTTCAGGATTTGCAATAGCTCAACTGGAATTCCATCACCTCCACTAGCTTTGTTCATAGTGATGCTTCCTAAGGCCCACTTGACTTCACATTCCAGGATGTCTGGTTCTAGGTCAGTGATCACACCATTGTGATAGGGCCAGAAGTTTACCCAAAAGAAATGAAACACATGTCAAAGCAGACAATTATATATGAGTATTCTTAGAAACACCTAATAACAGCCCTAATGTGAACAAGAGTCCAAATGAATATCAAAATATATATGAATAAAACAATTGTGATATGTTCCTACAATAGATCGCTCCTTAGCAAATAACTGGGAATGCATTCCTTATATACCAAATAAATGGATGCACTGAACTGAGGTGTTGGAAACAGTCTATTCTATACCTTGATTGCAGGGGTGGTTACATGGGTGGAGACAGTTACCATAATTCCACAACCTGTTCATTTTAAAAGTGTGAAAATTTCAAATATAAACTACACCTCAGATTTAGAAAGCTGATTTTGTAAAATGACCAGAAGTCACTCATCAGAAAAATTTTTTTTCAAGTCTAAGTTGAGTTCTGTTCTAGAGCTCTAAGAGGAGAATTTGTCAATGGTAAAATTCATAGTATAATATAGGAATATTCACATTCCAAAAATACATTTTTCATATTATTTTCTTTAATATATCCCCAACAGTTCCCATCTAGAAACAACAAAATTCCTCCCTCTCCAAAATAAAAACCTTAGCAGGAACTGCTTTTACCATGTACTTACTCTTCCTTCATGTATTTCTATGAGGAAACGTTTTGGATTCTCCACGTTCAGTTTTCCAAATCAGAATTATTAAAACTAAACCTGAAACAGTCTAGATTTTAATATAATTCTGTATTTAATCTCTTTACCCAAACTCGAACTGTAAGAGCTTAAGTACTTCTTTGAAAGACTTCTAGTGACAAATGGGAATCAACAACCAGTGGTCCTTACAAAATGAAAATTGAGTCACCCATAATTAGTAAGAATAAACAATACGGCTTTCAAACCTTGAGCAGTTTTTAAGGAGACTATTCCCATTTCTATTTCATGAGAAGGTCAAATGTCATCAGAAAATTAGTAGGGCATAAAATTATTTTTAGCATAAACACAATCATGATTTAAAATTTCCTTTCTTTCCACACCTTCCACTATGGGGATACAGTCTTAAGTGTTTTGGGTATTGGAATCATTTGGCTCCTTTCCTGAGGGGATAGAGTGGTTGGGGCATTATCCTTGCTCTGATAAATTAGGAAAAGGCTCCTATAAAATGTAGCATTTGAACAAGCATCATATAACAGCTTCTTGAAGACCAGCACTTCTCAGACATGAAGTACCAGGTAATGCAAAGGAATACATTTTTTTAATTTAAAAAATTTAATGATTTAAGTTAACTGTTAATGCATTTGTAAGTGAATTATTTTACAAGACATGAATCACTTTCTAAACAGGAAAGTAAGGATTTGGGGACTTCCGTAGTGGTCCAGTGGTTAAAAACCTGTCTTGCAACGCAGGCAATATGGGTTTGATCCCTGGTGGGAGAATTAAGATCCCACATGCTGCAGGGCAACTAAACCCACACACTGTAAGTACTGAGTCCACAAGCCGCAACTAGAGAGTCCCTGCCGTGCAACAAAAGATCCCACATGATGCAACTAAGATGCAATATAGCAAAGAAATAATTTTTAAAAAAGAAAAAGATTGGCACTTACAAAGAAATGGAGACAGAATATGCTGGCAATTACTAACATATTGTATTTATCTTTTTTTTTTAAGGACTTTGAAAACTGGAATGACATCCCGGACCACAGAGGGTGACAGGTTTCCAGGTATCAAATCAGAGAATCATGAGCAGTGCATCTCCTTCTGCTGCAGCTGTGCAGCTCTGCTATGAGCACCTGAACGGATCCTGTGTGAAAACCCCCTACTCACCAGGTTTCCGTCTCATCCTGTACACAGTGTTCATCTTTGGAGCTGTGCTGGCTGTATTTGGAAACCTCTTGGTAATGATTTCCATTCTGCACTTCAAGCAGCTGCATTCTCCAGCCAATTTCTTGATCACCTCCCTGGCCTGTGCAGACTTCTTGGTGGGAGTGACTGTGATGCCCTTCAGCACAGTGAGGTCCGTGGAGAGCTGCTGGTACTTTGGGCAGCGTTACTGTCAACTCCACTCCTGTTTTGAAGGCTCATTCTGTTACGCTTCCATCTACCACTTGTGCTTTATCTCTCTGGACAGGTACATTGCCGTCACTGACCCCCTGGTCTATCCAACAAAGTTCACTGTATCTGTTTCTGGCATGTGTATTGTCTTCTCTTGGCTCTTTCCCATTATTTATACTTTTTCCCTTCTTGGTACAGGAGCGAATGCAGCTGGACTGGAGGATCTAGTAAGTGCTCTCACTTGTGTGGGAGGCTGTCAAATTGCAGTGAATCAGAGTTGGGTATTGGTGAATTTTCTATTATTTTTCATCCCCACCCTTGTGATGATAGTTCTTTACTCCAAGATTTTCCTCATTGCTAAACAGCAGGCTAGAAAAATTGAGAATCTGATCAATAAGACTGGGAGATGCTCAGACAGCTTCCAAGACAGAGTGGCCAAGAGGGAGAGAAAGGCAGCAAGAACACTGGGCGTGGCAGTGCTAGCGTTTCTGGTCTCCTGGCTGCCTTACTTCCTGGATTCCATCATTGATGCCTTCCTAGGTTTCATCACTCCCACATATGTTTATGAAATACTGGTTTGGATTGCTTATTATAACTCAGCTATGAATCCCTTGATTTATGCTTTCTTTTATCCTTGGTTTCAAAAAGCCATCAAACTCATCATCACAGGCAAAGTCTTGAGAGAGAATTCCTCAACAATAAATTTGTTTTCTGAGTAGGTTCTGGTCTTAGTTTGGGAGAACTGAAAATAGACTCACATTAGACGGAAAATGAGGAGAAAAAAGTTGATTGTAAAAGTGCAACTTTTGTAATGTAAAATAACTAAATTGTAGTTCAACCCTGACCCAGATGCTTAAATTCAAGCTCATAATTCTCTGATAAATATAACATCAAAACTTATTTGTAATGGGGACAGCATAGCTTTGGAGCCAGAAATGCCTGGATGGCAATTTTCATTCTGCTGTTGAACACTTGGGTGATCTTAGGTGATCTTGAGTAGCTTGGCTCTTTCTGAAATTCATGGTATTTCTCTGGAGAATAACCTCTCCGTTGTAGTAGTCATGACCAAATTTAGGAGAATACAAGTGAAGGACCTAATATACATTTGTTAATATAAATCCTTCTTTCAATTACCTTGTATTAGTTCAATCTCTGCCTAAATCTTCTGTTTCTTCCTTTGTATATTTTTTCTGTTAAAATGTAAATACAACCACTCAGTGGCGGGGTGCCTCCTCGCTCGGGGAGGGCAGAGCAGTGTGTCTGCACTGTCAGGTGTTGAGATTTGTGACTCCCGCATTGTGGTTTCATATCAGGGAATACAAATCAAGTGATCACTCTGTTAACTATAATATCAACTCAGTTGTGCACAATGGGAAAGATAATTTGCATCATAGCGTTTATTTATTCAGTGAGCTTCTTCCTTATTAGTAAGTCTGCTCATAAAATTATATTAGAGTTTAGAGCCAGTTAGCAGATGTTTAAAGCAGAGTTTTAAGACTGTCATTCATTATGTGACTTTATTTTCAGATTAATTTATTCCGTATTCATTTAGTTGGACAGTGTTCTTGAAAGCATAGCTTAAAAGTATGCTCAAAAGAAGAAAGAAAACTGAAGTGAAGGGCATAGAATGAAGCCAAGACAGAGGCTGTGAAAGGCATTTTCTTATGTCCCACAAACTCAGTTCTAAGGCAAAAAAAAAAAAAACAAAAAAAACAAATGAATTAGTTCTGCAATTAACAGTGGATAAATCAAGCCAATTATTTCAGAGAATTATTCTTGATACTAAGACTGGAGGGTTCTGTGTGTCAATTAGATATCAAGATTTTAAAATCAGATTATGATATCTTTGGGGCAGGAGAGAATATACATCAAAGTATTCTTGCTATATTTTAAAAATTTCTAGCTTGATGTAAATCAACAATACCTATTAGCACATTATTTCTGACTACCATTACACAAATACTTTGAGTTGGTAAACATTTCTAGAAGTAGTGTATTATTCCTAATTATACTGTTTCTGGAGAAGGAGATGGCAACCCACTCCAGTATTCTTGCCTAGGAAATACCATGGACAGAGGACCCTGGCAGGCTCCATGGGGTCACAAAGGGTCGGACATGACTTAGTGACTGAACATACTGTTTCTATCTGATTTTACAGATAATTAAAGGCACCCTAGCCTGCATGGTATCAGTTTATACATAATTTTCAGTTCTAACACAGGGTAATGAATTTATTTTGATTCCTGTGGTTTCAATATAGTAATTTTCCTATATAATCTTGTTTTGCAAGCTACTGATGGAATGCAGTTTATGCTTCGAGGCAGGAGAAGAAAATTTAAGCATAACATACTCTCTGCCCGTTTTGTTGTTCAGTCACATTGGCAGGCAGATTCTTTACCATGGAGCCATCTGGGAAGTCCATTTTATATATAGAAATTGTGTGTATGTCAGTCTCAGTTTATCCCTCCACCACTTATACCCTGGTATTATAAGTTGTTTTCTGTGTCTGTAACTTTATAAAATACCACTTTTACTATTAAAAAGACTAATGTATCAGGATAGTGGTTCTTAGAAACATGGGGTTCAGAAATAATAAAGATGGTGAAAAATTCAAGGAACCCACAGATAATTTCTGAGTGTTAACCCTGCCAACCAAGGACATCGCAAAAAGCCACAACAGCAGCAAGGACAATCATATATACTTTGCAATAATTTCATAAAAGAAAAGTGCGCTTTACTTTGGGAGGAATCTAGCTCCTCACTTTATGGAGATCTAGGGGTCTGTCCAGGTTTTACACAGAAGAAGCTTCAGGTCTCCCACCCCATCCTGCTTCTGACCACAGCCAGACTTCTCTCTCTCCCTCTTTGCCTCTTTCTATACTTCTGGTGTAATATCTCTCATTAAGTTTCTCTATGCTAAAAAAAGGTCTGAAATCTCCAACTATAGTTTCACTCATTTCCTATTTTCTTTCTCTGAGTATATATTCTACTTGCTGTTGTTGTTTTTAGTTGTAAGTTGTGTCTGACATTTTTACAACCGCATGCACTATAGCCCACCAGGCTCCTCTGTCTAAGGGATTTCTCAGGTAAGAACACTGGAGCGGATTGCCAATTCTTTCTCCAGGGGATCTTCCTATCCCAGAGATAGAACTCACATCTCCTGCATTAGCAGGCAGATTCTTTTCCACTGAGCCACCAAGGAAGCCCATATATTACATTAAAAGTCTATAATATTGCAGCAGCATTTTGGGTTTACTCTGTTGGTAGGAACTTTACTGTCTCCACCTGCCTGTCTAGGTGGTCACTACTCTCTCATACAATACTGTCTTTCACCTTTGTAATACTTCTCACAATTTTTATTCATACATCCATTTATCTGCTTACTTGTTGAAGGTTTATCCTCCTTTTAAGACTGAAAGTGTCATAAAGAAAGGGGTCATATTTGCTTTGTTCATTTCTTTGTACCCAGCTCTTGGCACTCAGTAAATATGCCTTGGATTAAAGAATTAATTATTGAATAAATTTAAAATAATTGAGAGAGATAAAGTTATTTCTGTACCCCAAATAACAAGTGTTACTTGTAATACTTGTGATCATATGATACTTCTTTTTTGCCTAGATTCATGGTTCTAAGTAAGGCAGATCCACTGATATATTGGGTTCAGACAGTAAAGAATCCATCTGCAATGAGGAAGAACTGGGTTCAATCCCAGGGTTGGGAAGATCCCCTGAGAAGGAAATGGCTACCCACTGCAGTATTCTGGCCTGGAGAATTCCATGGACAGAGGAGCCTGGCATGGACAGAGGTGTCCATGGTGTTGCCAAGAGTCAGACACGACTGTGCTCATTTCACTCATTCCCTCTCTGATACATTTGCCCCTCAGAGGACACTTCTCAGTGTCTGGAGATATTTTTGGCTTTCACAATTAAGGGGATTTTACTGGCATCTAGTAGCAGGGATGCTGCTAGATGTCCTTCGATGTACAGGACAGATCCCACATCAAAACTTACCAGAACTCAAATGTCAATAGTGCTGAAGCTGAGAAAGCCTGCTGCTGCTGCTAAGTCGCTTCAGCCGTGGCTAACTCTGTGCGATCCCATAGATGGCAGCCCACCAGGCTCCTCCATCCATGGGATTTTCCAGGTGAGAGTACTAGACTGAGTTTCCATTGCCTTCTCCATGAGAAAGCCTAGCCTAAATCTTTGTCGATTTAAGTAACTGATTATTTTACAAAATCAAACTCTCAGAATACATTAGGAAGAATCTAAGAGATCATTAAGAATATTTTGTGTGTGTGTGATTAGGAGTCAGATAGCCAGATGAATTAATAATAATTCCTATGGCACAATTCAAAAGAACAAGTCCAGATATATCTTCAAAATCAATGGCTCCTCTGTCCATGGAATTCTCCAGGCCAGAATACTGGAGTGGGTAGCCATTTCCTTCTCCAGGGGATCTTCCCAACCCTGGGATTGAACCCAGGTCTCCCTCATTGCAGATGGATTGTTTACTGTCTGAACCCAATATATCAGTGGATCTGCCTTACTTAGAACCATGATTCTAGGCAAAAAAAAGTATCATATGATCGAGTCTGGAATCCTGCTTGAAGAAGGCTGGATAATACTTTCTTTTGCTCTGCTCTGTCCTGACATTCCAAGGGTGGGAAATTACCAAGAAATGTATTGCTATGTTTCCATCTTCTGTTCATTATTCGTTGGTTGACATTTTTTAGCACAAGGGACAGAAATCACTTGGATTCATAAACGAATGTGAATCATTCGGAGGGTTCATGGGTGGACTTCTCACGTGGATGAGGAGACATTACAGATCCACTTCCGATGATGTCTTGAGAAGAGAACACATCTTTTCTCTAAGAGCACTGACAGTCGTAGTAGTTCAGAAAAGTGGACATGTCTAAATACCATGGTTTTTTTCTTTTAATGTTTTCCTAAAATGTAATTCATCCATCTCAAGTTGCTCACACTGTATGCTACCTTTTCTGTATGTTAGTAGCCAGTGCACAGGCAAAAAATAATTCTTACTGGGAGAGAAAGGCTAAGTATTGACTCGCAGTGCCTGTACTTTATGATACCTCTGTAACAAAAATCCAATAAGGCGGTCACAGCAGGACTAAAATTAGGGGAAATGTCCAAATGTTGGAAGAAAAAAACACTTGAGCTCAAGAAACATAATGATTTCTTTCCGTCTACTAACCCTGGGGTTCTTTGTTTGTTTGTTTTCTAGTTGCTTTAGGCTTACAGTTAGGTTATTTATTTGACTTTTTCTTGTTTCTTGAGGTATGCCTGTATTGCTATGAACTTTCCCCTTAGGACTGCTTTTACAGTGTCCCACAGGTTTTGGGTTGTTGTGTTTTCATTTTCATTCGTTTCAATGCAAATTTTGATTTCTTTTCTGATTTCTTCTGTGATTTGTTGGTTATTCATCAGTGTGTTGTTCAGCCTCCATATGTTGGAATTTTTAACAGTTTTTCTCCTGTAATTGAGATCTAATCTTACTGCATTGTGGTCAGAAAAGATGCTTGGAATGATTTCAGTTTTTTTGAATTTACCAAGGCTAGATTTATGGCCCAGGATGTGATCTATCCTGGAGAAGGTTCCGTGTGCTCTTGAGAAAAAGGTGAAATTCATTGTTTGGGGGTGAAAATTAGGGCAGAAATAAATGCAAAAGAAACAAAAGAAACCATGGCAAAAATCAACAAAGCCAAAAGCTGGTTCTTTGAAAGGATAAATAAAATTGACAAACCATTAGCCAGACTCATCAAGAAACAAAGGGTAGAAAAATCAGATCAATAAAATTAGAAATGAAAATGGAGAGATCACAACAGACAATACAGAAATACAAAGGATCATAAGAGACTACTATCAGCAATTATATGCCAATAAAATGGACAACGTGGAAGAAATGGACAAATTCTTAGAAAAGTACAACTTTCCAAAACTGGACCAGGAAGAAATAGAAAATCTTAACAGACCCATCACAAGCACGGAAATTGAAACTGTAATCAGAAATCTTCCAGCAAACAAAAACTCAGGTCCAGACGGCTTCACAGCTGAATTCTACCAAAAATTTAGAGTAGAGCTAACACTGATCCTACTCAAACTCTTCCGGAAAATTGCAGAGGAAGGTAAACTTCCAAACTCATTCTATGAGGCCACCATCACCCTAATACCAAAACCTGACAAAGATGCCACAAAAAAAGAAAACTACAGGCCAATATCACTGATGAACATAGATGCAAAAATCCTTAACAAAATTCTAGCAATCAGAATCCAACAACACATTAAAAAGATCATACACCATGACCAAGTGGGCTTTATCCCAGGGATGCAAGGATTCTTCAATATCCGTAAATCAATCAATGTAATACACCACATTAACAAATTGAAAAATAAAAATCATATGATTATCTTAATAGATGCAGAGAAAGCCCTTGACAAAATTCAACATCCATTTATGATAAAAACTCTCCAGAAAGCAGGAATAGAAGGAACATACCTCAACATAATAAAAGCTATATATGACAAACCCACAGCAAACATTATCCTCAATGGTGAAAAATTGAAAGCATTTCCCCTAAAGTCAGGAACAAGACAAGGGTGTCTACTTTCACCATTACTATTCAATATAGTTTTGGAAGTTTTGGCCACAGCAATCAGAGCAGAAAAAGAAATAAAAGGAATCCAAATTGGAAAAGAAGAAGTAAAACTCTCACTGTTTGCAGATGACATGATCCTCTACATAGAAAACCCTAAAGACTCCACCAGAAAATTACTAGAGCTAATCAATGAATATAGTAAAGTTGCAGGATATAAAATCAACACACAGAAATCCCTTGCATTCCTATACACTAATTATGAGAAAATAGAAAGAGAAATTAAGGAAACAATTCCATTCACCATTGCAATGAAAAGAATAAAATACTTAGGAATATATCACACTGGTGAAAGAAATCAAAGAGGACACTAATAGACGGAGAAATATACCATGTTCATGGATTGGAAGAATCAATATAGTGAAAATGAGTATACTACCCAAAGCAATTTATAGATTCAATGCAATCCCTATCAAGCTACCAACGGTATTCTTCACAGAGCTAGAACAAATAATTTCACAATTTGTATGGAAGTACAAAAAACCTCGAATAGCCAAAGCAATCTTGAGAAAGAAGAATGGAACTGGAGGAATCAACCTGCCTGACTTCAGGCTCTACTACAAAGCCACAGTCATCAAGACAGTATGGTACTGGCACAAAGACAGAAATATAGATCAATGGAACAAAATAGAAAGCCCAGAGATAAATCCATGCACATATGGACACCTTATCTTTGGCAAAGGAGGCAAGAATATACAATGGATTAAAGACAATCTCTTTAACAAGTGGTGCTGGGAAAACTGGTCAACCACTTGTGAAAGAATGAAACTAGAACACTTTCTAACACCATACACAAAAATAAACTAAAAATGGATTAAAGATCTAAACATAAGACCAGAAACTATAAAACTCCTAGAGGAGAACATAGGCAAAACACTCTCCGACATACATCATAGCAGGACCCTCTATGACCCGCCTCCCAGAATATTGGAAATAAAAGCAAAAATAAACAAATGGGACCTAATTAAACTTAAAAGCTTCTGCACAACAAAGGAAACTATTAGCAAGGTGAAAAGACAGCCTTCAGAATGGCAGAAAATAATAGCAAATGAAGCAACTGACAAACAACTAATCTCAAAAATATACAAGCAACCTCTACAGCTCAATTCCAGAAAAATAAATGACCCAATCAAAAAATGGGCCTAAGAACTAAATAGACATTTCTCCAAAGAAGACATACAGATGGCTAACAAACACATGAAAAGATGCTCAACATCACTCATTATCAGAGAAATGCAAATCAAAACCGCTATGAGGTACCATTTCACGCCAGTCAGAATGGCTGTGATCCAAAAGTCTATAAGCAAAATGCTGGAGAGGATGTGGAGAAAAGGGAACCCTCTTACACTGTTGGTGGGAATGCAAACTAGTACAGCCACTACAGAGAACAGTGTGGAGATTCCTTAAAAAAATGGAAATAGAACTGCCTTATGACCCAGCAATCCCACTGCTGGGCATACACACTGAGGAAACCAGAATTGAAAGAGACACATGTACCCCAATGTTCGCTGCAGCACTGTTTATAATAGCCAGGAGATGGAAGCAACCTAGATGTCCATCAGCAGATGAATGGATAAGAAAGCAGTGGTACATATAAACAATGGAGTATTACTCAGCCATTAAAAAGAATACATTTGAATCAGTTCTAATGAGGTGGATGAAACTGGAGCCTATTATACAGAGTGAAGTAAGCCAGAAAGAAAAACACCAATACAGTATACTAACGCATATATATGGAATTTAGAAAGATGGTAACAATAACCCTGTATGTGAGACAGCAAAAGAGACACAGATGTATAGAACAGTCTTTTGGACTCTGTGGGAGAGGGAGAGGTTGGGATGATTGGGAGAATGGCATTGAAACATGTATAGTATCATATATGAAACGAGTCACCAGTCCAGGTTTGATGCATGATGCTGGATGCTTGGGGCTGGTGCACTGGGACGACCCAGAGGGATGGTACGGGGAGGGAGGAGGGAGGAGAGTTCAGGATGGGGAACACATGTATACCTGTGGCAGATTCATGTTGATATATGGCAAAACCAATACAATATTGTAAAGTTAAAAAAAAAAAGTATGAGAAAAAAAAAAAAAGAAACACAATGACCTAATTAAAACAGTTGTTTGTGCTGTAGCTTTCTTAACACTCACTACTGAAAATGAACTTCCAAGTTCACACCTTGCACTACAGGGATTCCATCTAGGGATTTTCCTATTGATGACATTTGTATATCTGGAAGGGCTGTATGCTTTAGGCGGTAAGGCAGATAAACCTAACAGGAGTTGATGCTATAATTACTTCCCGTATCAGTGCCTGTTGCAAAGAGGAACTCTGAAGGTAAAATTTTTTTAAAGATATTTAGGACCAAAAGGGAATTTCATCAAATTCAAGGATCTAAGCTTTAGTTAGTTGAAATTCATTCCCAGTGACTTTGTCCAATGTAAATTTTTTGCATTTTATTCTGTTACTGAACTTATTTAAGATTTACAATAGTACTAATGTCTGATAATTTCCTCAAGCATCCTACTGTATGTATGATTTCCTCCAAAAGCATTAAAAGTCCATGGAAATCAAGAAGGACAGAATTCTCTGAATGTAAAGGACAGATCATGAGCAGCAACTCATCCCCCACTGCAGCTGTGCAGCTCTGCTATGAGCACCTGAACGGATCTTGTGTGAAAACCCCCTACTCACCCGCATCCCGCGTGATTCTGTACATGGTGTATGGCTTTGGGGGTGTCCTGGCTGTGTTTGGAAACCTCCTGGTGATGACTGCCATCCTTCATTTCAAGCAGCTGCACTCACCAACCAATTTTCTCATTGCCTCTCTGGCCTGTACGGACTTTGTACTAGGAGTGACTGTGATGCCATTCAGCATGGTCAGGTCTGTGGAGAACTGCTGGTACTTTGGGCAAAGTTTCTGTGCTTTGCACACATGCTGTGATGTGGCATTTTGTTACTCCTCTCTCTTCCACCTGTGCTTCATCTCCATCGACAGGTACATTGCTGTTACTGACCCTCTGGTCTATCCCACCAAGTTCACGGTGTCTGTATCATGCATATGCATCAGCATCTCCTGGATCCTACCCATTACTTACAGTGGTGCCGTGTTCTACACAGGTGCCAATGAGAATGGGCTAGAGGAATTGTCTAGTGCCCTCAACTGTGTAGGAGGTTGTCAGATAGTTATAAATCAAAACTGGGTGTTGGTACATTTTCTATCCTTCTTTATACCTACCTTTGTTATGCTAATTCTCTATTGTAATATTTTCCTAGTGGCCAGACAACAGGCTAAAAAGATTGAAAATATCAGTAGTAAAAGAGAGTCATCATCAGACAGTTATAAATCCAGAGTAGCCAAGAGAGAGAGGAAAGCAGCTAAAACCCTGGGTATCACAGTCATAGCATTTATGATTTCGTGGTTACCATACAGTATTGACTCATTAATTGATGCCTTTATGGGCTTCATAACCCTGGCCTATATTTATGAGATTTGCTGTTGGTGTACTTATTATAACTCAGCCATGAACCCCTTGATCTATGCTTTATTTTACCCTTGGTTTAGGAAAGCCATCAAAGTCATTGTGAGTGGTGGGGTTTTCAAGAATGGTTCTGCAAGCATGAATTTATTCTCTGAATAAATGTAAGCCATTGGGTTGAGAAAGTTGAAGGTATCTTCACATTTTACAAATGAATGAATTTTTAAAAAATCAAGTAAGACTGTTAGTGCAGAGAAAACAAATGGCTTTTCCGGTTTAATTGGATAAGTCAATGTCTCAGTCTGTTAGGATGTGCATTTCCCTTTTGCTTCTCCAAAAATATTTATTTGACTAATAAATGTTAAGCCCATTATTGTTAACTGCTGTAGAATGCACCATTTCCTGTTCCCTGCAGTCATTCCCCACCTTTTCTCTCTTATTCCATTGACTCTTCCCTTTGTAACCTGTAAACATGTCTGTTGCTTTTTATTTCCTTTCTTTTTTTCCTTACAAACTGATCTACTCTTTCCCAATTTATCAAAAATTTCTCTGTGATTAACTTTCTCCAGTTTGCTGCTTTTCTTGCTTTGAGTATTTTCCCAGGGAATTTTTTTGGGATGCAGTTAAAAGTATTATGTTTAAGTCTGCATGGTGTCTGTGTCAGGAATTGGCTTCAGCATCTTCTCCATCCTGCCCCTGGCGTACAGTGGTGCCAAGCTGTACACAGATGTCAGAGATGATGGGATGGAGGGATTAGTAAGTGCTCTCTGCATAATAAGTGATTTTCAACCTGTTTAAATCAGTTTTGGATATTGATAGGATTTCTATTATTTTTCACACCTGGCTTTGTTAAGATCCTACTGTACAGAAATATTGTTCTTATGGTTAGAAAGCAGACTAAAAAGATGGAAAATATTACTAGAAAATAAATCTGTTACCAGGGACTCGCAAGATCAGAGTGGCTAAGAGACAGAGAAAAGCAGTTAAAACCCTGGGCTTCACAATGTAGCACTTTTGGTCTCATGATTACTCGATGTATCTGATTCATTCATTGATTCTTCTTTAAGTTTTATCACACTTCATATGCTTATGAGATACTTTGTTGGTTCAGTTATTGCAAATTGCCCTAAATCATTCGATTTATGCTTCATTTACCATTGGTTTGGGAGAGCAATAGAACTTATTAAACTGGCAATATTAAAAGACAGTTTATGAATTATAAAACTAACTTCTAAAGCCTAAGTTTCATATCGATGATTTGAAAAATTTTAAGTTGATCTGGTGATATATTGGAAATTTCTGTAGTGATTATTGCATGAAATATAGACTTGACTATGATCATTCAGTTGAGGAGGAGACATGGCACCTCGACTTTGGCAGCTTCACTTTTAAACGTTTACGTATTTTGAAAAGTGAGCATCCTTTGAGCATTTGATAGAACCCTGTTATCTAGTAGTGGTCCACACAGTGGCCGTAATTTCTAGTTTCCTCAAATCTTTACACCAGCCTGCTTTGTCAGTTGTTATTTTCTTCTTTCAAGCCTGTTGCTGTTTTACCTTTCCTACCACTTAACTTTTTTTTCATTTTCACATTTCTTCCTTCTCTGTTCCCTGTTAATGTCAGATTGTTCTGTGGACTCCATTTGCATTTATTTTGAGCGAATTGATTCTTGGGGTCCAGTCTTCTAGAGCTCCTAAAGGTCTCTGAGACATATCCATCAGCCATTTCAGACTCAGGATGAGATTCATGTTTTATTTTTTCAGGAGATATTTTGTAAATGTAGGAATAACCGTTAGCCAAATGGAACCCCAGTTTCTATCATAGTTGCATCCCTTTATGTAACCATTTTCTCATTTCATGAAGTTTGTTGTTTTACCTTCCAGCTCATGATGGAGAGCAATTGTCCGTTATTTTTCCTTCTATAGGTACTATTTGGAACTTATACACTGTTTATGATAAAAAAAAAAAAACACTATTACCTATGTTATTGGAAAAATGTGTAATTTAGAAATGTTGCTGTATAAAACTTTTTGAAAAATTCTTAAGGATCTTGCTTCACGTATTTCACAAAATCAAAACTGATTTCTTCCCGATGTTAAAAAACCAGAAGAAAACATATATATTTTTTTAACTTTGTTGGTGGAATCATGACAGAAAATCCATATGGATTCAGGCACTTAATTTTTTAAAATTTTTATTTTATTTTTAAACTTTACAATATTGTATTGGTTTTGTCAAATATCGAAATGAATCCGCCACAGGTATACATGTGTTCCCCATCCTGAACCCTCCTCCCTCCTCCCTCCCCATACCATCCCTCTGGGTCGTCCCAGTGCACCAACCCCAAGCATCCAGTATCGATGCAGTTAATTTTTAAACTTCAAAGAGAGAACGCCATGTTAAGGAAAAACATACAAACTTAGAAAAACTATCAGTAGCATGTATGATGAAGAATTAGTAGATTTTAAAATGTAAAAGCAATTTACACAATAGAAAGACAGAGACAAATGTCCCAGTAAACAAATAAATAGGAAATTTTACAGAGGTATGGCTCAGAAATACATTAAAATGTCCAATGTACAAATAATTTTAAAAGTTAGATATTTGGCAAAACTAATACAATTATGTAAAGTTTAAAAAAAAGTTAGTTAAAATGTAATAAAGTTTCATATCTCAACTTGGAAGGACAGCATTGAAAGGATCATTAATATCAGATTAATTAGATTCTGAGAAGTTGAGCACACTGCTGAGAGTTGGGCATGTTCATATAGGAAAAACACAATTTAATATCTCTTGTCTTAGAGGAAAATGAAGACATTTATATAAAATTTCAAATCACATATCACTTGACTCTGTAGTTCCATTTCTGCCAAGCAAGCCTAAGAAGATAGAGTCAGGCAAGGAAGGAAACATGACAAGGACATTCATTGTATATCTCTCAATTATAGATGGAAATAAACTAGGATTGATATGGTGTAAATTAAATCAATTATGTTCTACTTTTGAAATGGAACATTATAAAACCATTTAAAAGAACAAATGCCTTGTAACAGTTAACAAGGTAAGACAATCACAATATATTTTTTTCACTAAAATCAAAAGAAAACAGAAGCAAAAAAATCTGACCTAGATTTTAAAACCATATATGGACTAGGTCCCCATATTACACTTTTACAAAATGTAATTTTATGTATAACAGACTGTGTATATGTTTGGGGAGGGGGATTTACTTTGTAATTTAGCTTTATCATTTTAATGTTTGTGATTAAAATACATAGGTTAAAATTGATATTAATAATATCACCTTTATTTTTATCTAAGCATCATTAGCTTTATCTGTGTACTTGCTTGTTTTATTTGGCGTGGGATGAATATCTTTAGAGAATATATCTTTGGTATATTTTTGTCTTATCTAAGGAAACTATGACACAGGTACATTGCTGCTAAGTCACTTCTGTCTTGTCCGACTCTGTGTGACCCCATAGATGGCAGCCCACCAAGCTCCCCCGTCCCTGGGATTCTCCAGGCAAGAACACTGGAGTGGGTTGCCATTTCCTTCTCCAATGCATGAAAGTGAAAAGTGAAAGTGAAGTCGCTCAGTCGTGTCTGACTCTTAGCGACCCCATGGACTGCAGCCTACCAGGCTCCTCCATCCATGGGATTTTCCAGGCAAGAGTACTGGAGTGGGGTGCCATTGCCTTCTCCAACAGGTACAGTAGTATATTTTAGAAACTGCACCTTATACAGATAAAGTATCTAAGGAATTATATGTTAATATTTTTAAGTATTTTTATGGTTTTCTTTCAGCATATCTTTAACATGCTCCAACTCTTCTTGTCTATATTAATCGCGTGCTGCCTTTAGGAGCGATGGAAGCTACCAAAAGTCATGGTTCAAAGTTCCATTTGTGCTTTATTTCTACTCTTCAGGTCATTTCTTGAGAAGTGATAAACAGTAGATGTGTTGCGTAGATGCGCATATTCTGAGAAGAGACTTCACCTCCCAGCGAGGCTGGAAGGAGCATTTCCCATCTAGAAGGGGAATGTTGCCCAGTCTGCCCTTGTTGTTAGTCACGAAGTCTTGTCTTTTCTTTTGTGACCCCGTGGACAGAGGAGCATGGCAGGCTAGAGTACCTGGGTTTTCCCAGGCAAGAATACTGGCGTGGGTTACCATTTCCTTCTCCAAGGAATCTTCCTGACCCAGGGATCAACCCGTATCCCTTGCATTGGCAGGCGAATTCTTTGGTAAAGCGTCTGCCTGCAATGCGGGAGACCCGGGTTCGATCCCTGGGTCAGGAAGATCCCCTGGAGAAGGAAATGGCAACCCACTCCAGTACTCTTGCCTGGAAAATTCCATGGACAGAGCCACCAGGAAAGATTATAAGTCTGTCCCTTAGGTCAGGAAAATGCATTCCTCAGAAGACAGACCTCAAAGAACACCCAGAGATACTAATGTGAGACCTAGCTCTCCGAAGATGGATGACACTGTGGGGATAAAGGTCACAATCCCTATATTTACTGAGGTATTTTTCTTGTACCTGGTGAGGTGTGAGACTCTAAGTAGATTTAAGAGTATTGCAGAAAAATAAATCCTATCTAGCATCCCTGAGCAGGTGAAGCGAAGATTTGTATCTGTTACCACGGGTATTTCATGTCCTCTCCCCTCCTACCCACTGACTTTTGTAGAAATCCAAGCAACTTGGCAAAATGAGGGGGGTGGGGTCAGGTTGTGCGCAGGTCTCCTTGAGCTCATGCCGCTCCCCACACTGCGCCTGCGCTACAGCCGCTCTCAGCCCTGCGAATGCGTCCAACCCCCATCTCGGAGCCTCAAAACACACTGCCCTCTTGCCCTGGGAACCCTTCTCTGTTTTTACCTTAAATATCTTCTTGACCCTCTCAACCTATCTTTATAGTTAGCTGCTTGGTAACTTTGCCTGTGGATACGGTTCCCTTGCTTCATTGTGGTGACCTCCACTGCACTCTGTGTATCCGAGCCATCACCACATTGAGTTGTCATTACTTGTTCACAGGTTGGCCTCTCACGTGGAGTTAGAGAAGTAGGATAAAGTATAGTGGATAAGCTTTGATTTATTCCAAAATCTTTTAAGTCGATAGACAATCCACCAGGAGGAAAGAAAGATTTGGAGCAAACTGGAACACTCATAGCTTGCTGGTGGGAGTATAAAATGGTCCAGTTACTTTAGAAGACAGTGTATACTTTCTTGCAGAGTTAAACCTACACTTCCCAATATGACAACCCCAAGCTGAACAGTCTGAATATTTATTAACTGATCAGACATGACTGAACAACTGGACAACAACAAAATACAGATAAAATAATTGTGGTATATTCAGACAATGGAACTACATTTAGCAACAATAAGGAATGAGCTTAAAATGTACTCAGACATGGATCAAACTCACAGACATTGACCTGAGTGAAATAAGCCAGACATCAAAGAGGACAAACTTTGTGACTCTTCATAAAAGATTTTGGGGCCTTGAAAATTAATCTCTAGAATGGAGATCAGCGTTTTCCCTAGGAAATGTGGGGTGAGATTAACTATAAAAGGGCCTGAGAAGAATTGCCAGGGTGTTGCTTTCTATCTTGGTTGTGGTGGTGAGTATAAGGGTGGATACATTTATCATATCATCAATTCGTGCGTGCTAAAAATGTAAACTTTTCAAATTTATTTTATGCCTCAATATGAAAAAGCTGATTTTTAAACATAGAAGTCATTCCTCAGAAAACACTTTAAAAAGAAAATAATTTTATTTGTTCAGTTTTTGGCTGTGCTGGGTCTTCGTTGCTGCGCAGGCTTTTCTCCAGTTGCAGCCAGCAGGGGCTGTTCTCTAGCTGCAGGGCACAGCCTTCTCATCACCGCGGCTTCTCTTGCTGTGAGCACGTGGTGCGTGAGCCGCAGTAGCTGCAGCACATGGCCTCAGTGGTTGCGGCTCCCGGGCTCTAGAGCACAGGCTCAGTAGTTGTGGTGCAGGGACTCAGTAGCTCCATGGCCTATGGGATCTTCCCCGATCAGGGATCGAACCTGTGTCTCCTGCACTGGTAGGCAAATTGTTTATCACAGAACCATCAGGGAAGCTGCAAAAAACACTTTTTGAAAAACTAAGGTGAGATCTGTTGTAGAATGCTGAGAGAAAAAGGAAATTTGTCAGTGGTATAATCCAGCGTATAACATAGGAATATCCACATTCCAAAAGTCCTTTCAATATTTTATTTTTTAAGTATCTTCCATGCTGCTCCCACTACAACTCCAACAACAACAGGAGCAGAAACGATGTTTTATTTGTACTTACACTTCCTTTGTTGTTCCCTGAGGCAAACACCTTGTATTCTGCTACCCCACTTTCCCAGGTCAGAATTTTTAAAAGCAAACCTGAAGCATTCAAGTATTTAACATATAATTCTTTAACTTCTTTGAGCTTTTCAGTGTGTGGTGTGGTAAAGAATCCAACTGCCAATACAGGAGACATAAAACACACATATTAGATCCCTGGATTGGAAAGATCCCCTGGTGAAGGAAATGGCAACCCACTCCAGTGTTCTGGCCTGGAAAAGGCGAGACAGAGGAGCTTGGTGGGCTATAACCCATGTGGTCACAAAGAGTCAGACACGACTGCGTGACTGAGCAACTGAGCCCACACATTTAATTTTTTTAACACAAATCAACACTGGTAGGGATAAAGAGTTTATTTGAAAGAGTTCTAGTGACATTCAACACAGAAATCATATACATAAAAGGTTCTGCTACTGCTGCTGCTAAGTCACTTCAGTCGTGTCCGACTCTGTGTGACCCCATAGACGTCAGCCCACCAGGCTCTCCTGCCCCTGGGATTCTCCAGGCAAGAACACTGGAGTGGGTTGCCATTTCCTTCTCCAATGCATGAAAATGAAAAAGTGAAAGTGAAGTCGCTCAGTTGTGTCCGACTCTTAGCGACCCCATGGACTGCAGCCTACCAGGCTCCTCCATCCATGGGATTTTCCAGGCAAGAGTAATGGAGTAGGGTGCCATTGCCTTCTCCGATAAAAGGTTTTAAAAAAAGTGAAAAGGTAGTATTTAATAATAGCAAATAATATGACTTTCAAATTCCACTCAAAGATTTTAAAGAATAGGCACTATTCTGTTCCATGAAAAGCTAAAGTGTCATCAGGAAATTAGTAGGGCATAAACTTATTTTAGCATAAACATAATTGTTATTTAATTTTCTTTCTAAGCACCTTGAACTTATGGGGATTCAATTTTAAGGGCTTTGGAGATTGAAATTGTTTAGTTACATTCCTGAGGGGAGGGAGTGTTTGGGTCATTATCTTTGCTTTGATAAATTAGGAAAATAATGCTAATAAAATGTGGCATTTGAACATGTATCCTGTAAAAGCTTCTTGAAGACAACCTCTCCTTTAATATGAAAAACTAGGTAAGATTTTTTAAAAATTTAAATCAACAGCATTTTATGTAATGTTGAAAATTACCTGCTTATTCATTTGGAAGTGATCATTTTACAAGATGAGGATATGAATCACTTTCTAAACATACAAGTGAAGATTTGCACTTACAAGGAATTAAAGACAGAATACACTGGCAAGTGCTGACATTGTATTTATCTTTTCTTTAAGGACATTTTGAAAACTGGAATGACATCCTGGGCCACAGAGGGTGACAGGTTTCCAGCAAACCAGAGAATCATGAGCAGTGCGTCTCCTTCTGCTGCAGCTGTGCAGCTCTGCTACGAGCACCTGAATGGATCCTGTGTGAAAACCCCCTGCTCACCAGGTCCCCGCCTCATCCTGTACACAGTGTTCATCTTTGGAGCTGTGCTGGCTGTATTTGGAAATCTCCTGGTGATGATTTCCATTCTCCACTTCAAGCAGCTGCATTCTCCTACCAACTTCTTGATTGCTTCTCTGGCCTGTGCTGACTTCTTGCTGGGAGTGACTGTGATGCCCTTCAGCACAGTGAGGTCCGTGGAGAGCTGCTGGTACTTTGGGGAAAGTTACTGTAAATTTCACACTTGTTTTGATGGGTCATTCTGTTATGCTTCCATCTACCACTTGTGCTTTATCTCTCTGGACAGGTACATTGCGATCACTGACCCCCTGGTCTATCCAACCAGGTTCACTGAGTCTGTTTCTGGTATGTGTATTGCCTTCTCCTGGCTCTTTTCGATTATTTATTCTTTTTCCCTTCTTGGCACAGGAGCAAATGCAGCTAGACTGGAGGGTCTAGTAAGTGCGCTCACCTGTGTGGGAGGCTGTCAAATTGCAGTGAATCAGAGTTGGGTATTGGTGAATTTTCTATTATTTTTCATCCGCACCCTTGTGATGATAGTTCTTTACTCCAAGATTTTCCTCATTGCTAAACAGCAGGCTAGAAAAATTGAGAGTCTGAACAACAAGACTGGGAGATGCTCAGACAGCTTCCAAGACAGAGTGGCCAAGAGGGAGAGAAAGGCAGCGAGAACACTCGGCGTGGCAGTCGTAGCGTTTCTGGTCTCCTGGCTGCCTTACTTCCTGGATGCCATCATTGATGCCTTCCTAGGTTTCATCACTCCCACATATGTTTATGAAATACTGGTTTGGATTGCTTATTATAACTCAGCTATGAATCCCTTGATTTATGCTTTCTTTTATCCTTGGTTTCGAAAAGCCATCAAACTCATTGTCACTGGCAAAGTCTTGAGAGCGAATTCCTCGACAGTAAATTTATTTTCTGGCTAAGTCCATATTTTAGATGGAGGAATTGAATATAGATTCACCGTGAACACTCCATTGGGTAGAAAATGTAATCATATACATGCAAGATCTTGTAAAGTAAAAGAATAAATTAGGCTTCCAATATGACCTGAAGACTTAAATTCAGTTTCATCATTCTTTGGTCAATATAACATAAAAACCTGGTTGTTATGGAAACAGCATGACCTTGGAGCCAGAAATGTGGCATTTTAACATTGATCTTGGGTTGCTACTTGTCTCTGATCTTCACTGTACATCTCTAGTTATTAATCCCTTCCTTGTAGCATTCTTGAGAAAATGTAAAAGATAGAAACTGCAATGTTTTGTTATTCTAAATCCTCCCTTTATTACTTTATAATAGTTTAATCCTTGGTTATAGCTTCTCTTTTTTCCTGTGAAATATTTATTTAATTACTATTACAATACTTAAAAGTATTCTGGCTCAGGGAGGGCAAAGTAGTGACTCTGCCCTGTCAAGTGTTCAGATTTGTGAGTCCAGAAACATAATGTCGGAGTCGGATAAAATCAACCCAGAGATAAATATATTGACTATAATATCTGTCAAATTATTTGCTATGGGAAAGGTAATTGATGTTATAAATAGCATTCATTTGTTGAGTGGGCTACTTCCTGGTGATTGTCTGCTCATAAAATTTTGGCTGACTTTATAAATTTTACCAGTTAACATGTTTATAGCATGCACGAGTTTTTAACATTGTCATTTTTTATTGTACTTTATGTTAAATTAGCCTTCTGTTTTGTTCACTTTTGCATTGTTCCAAAGATTATTTATAAGGATTTTCAGTGATATACATGAAAGCCCAAATTACAAATATGTTCCAAAAAATACAGAACTGAAATGAAGGATATAAAAAGATGACAGACAGAGGCTGATAAATGCATTTTATATAACCCACAAATTTGAAACTGAACAAGTTAAGCAATTCACATTGTATAGAAGCCAGTCAACTTTTCAGAAATGGAGACTTGTTTTGGGTACTAAGACTAGAGAATGCTGTATTTCTGTAATTTTAATAATTTTTTAAATAAATTTCTTGATTCTATTCTAATTTTATTTCGTAGCAATCAGATATCAAGTTTGAGAAATCAGAGAATCATATCATTGGGACAGGGATGAATATATTTCAAAATATCCTTGTTTATTTCTCTAATTTCTTATTTAATGTAAATCAATCATATATTAGGGACATCATTTCTGACTATTATTTAACAAATGCTTTAAATTGGTAAACCTTTCCTGAGACTGTGTATTATCTATGATTTAATGTACTTATGAGAAACTCTCCCATCTTTACTTGATGGTTAAAGATGAAACAAATGATTTAAAGGCACCCTAGACTGCTTAGCATTAGTTTACCCTTAACTCTTCAGTTCTGACAGTGAAAATCATCAATTTATTTTGATTTACTGCTTTCAAAAATGCAATCGTTGTTGTTGCTCAGTCACTAAGTCATGTTTGACTCGTTGCAACCCCATGGACTGCAGCATACCAAGCTTCCCTGTCCTTCACTATCTTCCAGAGTTTGCTCAAATTCATGTTCATTGAGTCCATGATGTTAACTAACCATCTCATCCTCTGTCTCTGTCACCCCTCTCTCCTCCTACCCTTAATCTCTCTTAGTATAAGGATTTTTTTCCAATGAATTGGCTCTTCCCATCAGGTGTGGCTCAGCTGGATAAGAATCCTCCTGCAATGCAGGAGACCTGGGTTCGATCCCTGAATTGGGAAGATCCCCTGGAGAAGGGAAAGGCTACCCACTCCAGTGTTCTGGCCTAGAGAATTCCTCGACTCTATAGTCCATGGGGTTGCAAAGAGTCGGACACGACTGAGCGACTTTCACTTCACGTCAAGTGACCGGAGTATTGGTGCTTCAGCTTTAACATCAGTCCTCCCAATGAATATTCAGGGTTGATCTCCTTTAGGATTGACTGGTTTAATCTCCTTGCTGTCCAAGGAACTCTCAAGAGTCTTCTCTGGCACCACAGTTGGAAAGCATCAGTTCTTTGGTGCTCAACCTTCTTTATGGTCCAACTGTCACATCCATACATGACTACCGGAAAACCATAGCTTTGACTCTACGAACCTCTGTCAGCAAAATTATGTCTTTGCTTTTTATTATGCTGTCTAGATTTATCATGGCTTTCCTTCCAAGGAGCAAGCATCTTCTAATTTCATGGCTGTAGTTACTGTCAGCAATGATTTGGGAGCCCCCCCAGAAATAAAATCTGTCACTGCTTTGGCTTTTTTCCTGTTCTATTTGCCATGAAATGATGGAACCAGATGCCATGATTTTAGTTTTCTGAATGTTGACTTGTAAGCCAGCTTTTCACTCTTCTTTTTCACCCTCATCCAGAGGCTCTGTAGTTCCTCTTTACTTTCTGCCATTAGAATGGTATCACCTGCATGTCTGAGGTTATTGACATTTTTTCAGAAATCTTGATTCCAGTTTGCAGTTTATCACTTCTGGCATTTAACATGCCAGATGTACACATGTCAGTACATTCAGATATACTCTGAATATAAGTTAAATAAGCAGAGTAACAATATACAGGCTTGTCTTTCTGCTTTCCCAATTTTGAACCAGTCCTTTGTTCCATGTCCGGTTCTAACTGTTGCTTCTTGTCCTGCACACAGATTTTTCAGGAGACAGGTAAGGTGGTATGATATTCCCATCTCTTTAATAATTTCCCACAGTTTGTTGAACTATACAGTCAAAGGCTTTTTTGAAATCAATGAAGGAAAAGTAGATACTTTTCTTGAATTTCTTTGCTTTCTCTGTGATCCAGTGAATTTTGACAATTTGCTCTCTGGTTCTTCTGCCTTTTCTAAGTCCAGTTTGTACATCCAGAAGTTCTCGGTTCACTGTTGAAGCCGCGCTTGAAGTGTTTTGAGCATAACCTTATTAATATGTTAAATGAACACAATTGTATGGTAGTTTGAACATTCTCTGGCATTGCCCTTTATTGGAATTGGATTGAAAACTGACCTTTTCCAGTCCTGTGGCCACTGCTGAGTTATCCAAATTTGTTGGCGTATTGAGTGCAGCACATTCACAGCATCATATTTAAGGATTTGAAATAGCTCAGCTGGAATTCCATCACCTCCACTAGCTTTGTTCCTTGTAATGCTTCCTAAGGCCCAGTTGACTTCTCACTCCAGGATCCCTGGCTCTAGGTGAGTGACCACACCATCATGGTTAATCCGAGTCATTAAGATCTTTTATATATAGTTATTATGTGTATTCTTGCCACTTCTTTTTAATATCTTCTGCTTCTGTTAGGTCCTTACAATTTCTGTCCGTTATCGTGCCCATCCTTGTATGAAATGTTCCCTCGATATCTCCTGTTTTCTTGAAGAGATCTCTAGTCTTTCCCAGTCTGTTGTTTTCCTCTATTTCTTTGTGTTGTTCATTTTAAAAGGCCTTCTAATCTCTCTTTGATATTCCTGGAAGTCTTCATTCAGTTGGGTATATCCTTCCTTTCCTCCTTTGCTCTTCACTCCTCTTCTTTCATCAGCTATTTGTGAAACCTCCTCAGACAACCACTTTGCCTTCTTCAGTGCAGTAACTTTCTCTAATCCTGTGCCACAAGATATAGAGAAATCATACTTCCTCGTTTTAAAAATGAAAAAGCTAAAATCAAAGTTTAAAAGTCTGCTGAATGTCATAAAGCTTCTGGATTCAAATAAGCACTCTAACATCTAGTTTAATGCATTTATGCTTGTCTTCCTTTTGTTTTAGTAGACTTGCACGTATATTAGACAAAACATTTAGTTTTACCACTTCCTTTCCTAGGTCAACATTCAATTCTGTCTATAATTATAAATATTTTAGAACTTTCTTATTAAGAAAACAACAAGCACTTGCCCTCATTTCTCTTCTTAACTTACTCTGGCTGTATGCGGGCTAGTCTATTGGCCTTTGTGTCAGCGAACACTTACTGAGTGTTACTGGTGTGTAACATGTGAGCTTTGGAACTGGCAGGGTACAACGATAAAAACCATCTACCCCTAAGAGTGCTGTCTGAATTATGGATCTTTCATTGAGCACTTGGGACCACCTTACCTCCCCCACTCAGTCTTCACAACAACTCCATGTGCAAGGGAATATTGTTACTATATTATTATTACTTTACATCATAAACGAGGAACCTGGGGCATAAAGAAGTGAGTCTCATGCCCAAGGTGGCATATCCGTTAAAGAATAGAGCCAGTATTCTGGCTTTCCAGGTGGTGCTAGTGGTAAAAAATCTGCCTGCCAGTGCAGGAGACACGAGAGATGCAGGTTCGATCCCTGGGTTAGGAAGCTCCCCTGGAGTAAGGACTGACAACCCAGTCAGGTATTCTGGAAAATTTCATGAACAGAGGAACCTGCCAGCCTGCATTCCATGGGACCGCAAAGAGTGAGATGTGGCTGAGTGTTCACACACACACACACACACACACACACACACATAGCCAGTATTCACATCCAGGGAGTCAGAAATTAAGTGAAATAACCAGTAAGTAAATTTTCTCCCCTGTTGTGGCCCAGCCACTGCCATCAAGTTTCTGGGAACAATATGAAAACACGCTTTGTACTAATTATGTCAAAGGAAAAATTCTGTCATCATAAAGGAAAGATTAAACAAAATTCTTTGGAGATATGGGGACACTGGTGGGAATAATTGATTTCCTGTGACATATCATTTCAACCTAGACTTCTTCATTATATATTTTACTATATAAGGTTTCCCCCTCTAAGGGTGAAGGGAGCATCATTTAGATAAATTACATCTTAATTTCTATAGCAGGATTGGTCTGCACAGCAAGCAAATACAAACAATCTTGTTGTTTCTATTAATAACTATTTGGTTCCTTTGAGCTGCTTCTCCACAGCAAGACTTCTACTTTCAAAACATTTCAAGGCACCTGAGTGTTGTGAATTTGCAAATTGCATACAATTTTTTCATGGATATCATATATTATTATGATAAGGAATGATTATATTTGCAAATCATGTGCTCCTTTAATAGCTCATATATTAACAGTACCTTATAATTTTATTTTTTATTTTATTTTATTTGACTGTACCGGGTCTTAGTTGCAGCATGTGGGATCTAATTCCCCAACTAGGAACTGAAAGCAGGCTCCCTGAATTGGGAATGGAGAGTCTTAGCCACTGGACAACTAGGGAAGTCCCAGCAGTACCTGGTAACGTGTGTCTTCATTTCTTCATGAATGAAAAGCGAGAACAATAGAGGTTGTAAATGTATATACATAGCCCCTGCCTTCTCAGGAACCACTTTGTTCATTTGTCTGTTACACTGCTTTCTGCTTTCTGATGATCTGTTTGGTATACTGTGTGCCCCTATCTCCCCAAATGTGTGCTCCTCAGAGGAAGATAACCAGCTCTTCATATGAACACCTCTAAGATGGACCTCCCACTGTATGTGGAATATAGGAGAGAGTCAAACACTAGAGTAGCAAATAGCATAGATTCCTCTAATAAGTTTTGATGAGTAGCAAAAACAATATAGAAAGACTCAGCACAACTCTTTTATAGTCGATGTTAGATATTGCTTTTTATTTTTTTGCATTTTATTTTTTTAATATATGTAGTTGATTTTTCCGATATCTGCTTTTATTGGAAGAGATTTCACTGTCTCAGAAGTTTGGAATTGACTAGAGGCTGCCTTGGTTTATTTTTAGGGTTATTCTATGCAACCTTTGTTATTAAAAAGACTAATGTCTCAGGATGGTAGTTCTTAGAAACTTCGGTTTCAGAAACAAGAAAATTTGTAAAAAAAAAAAAAAAAAATTCAAGGAACCAACAGATAGTTGCCAAACATAAACTTTGCCAACTCAGGACATCATAGACAGCAGCAGCAACAGTAGCAGGGACAGCTTTATGTTTTGCCTGAATTTCACAGAAGAAAGGAGAAGGCAATGGCACCCAACTCCAGTACTCTTGCCTGGAAAATCCCATGGACGGAGGAGCCTGGTAGGCTGCAGTCCATGGGGTCGCTAGGAGTCAGACACGACTGAGCAACTTCACTTTCACTTTTCACTTTCATGCATTGGAGAAGGAAATGGCAACCCACTCCAGTATTCTTGCCTGGAGAATCCCAGGGACGGCGGAGCCTAGTGGGCTGCCATCTATGGGGTTGCACAGAGTCGGAGACGACTGAGGTGACTTAGCCGTAGTAGCAGCACAGAAGAAAAGTATGTTTTAATATCAATATATAAGAAATAGATTATTTAAGAATAAAGGGCAGTTCTGTAAATTGAACAAACAATATGAGACACGCATCTTATTGTTCTCATTCTCTGACCCCCACACTGGCACTGATCCCCAGACTGGCATTTCAGCATAACTGAATTAAGATTGAAAGACATTACAAAGAATAAACATTGAGATTTAACTTTACAAACATGTTTCTTCTGTGTCAGTTCTGTGCACGTTTTAGGAACCTGGTCTTCATCTGAGGTCTCTACTCTTTCACAGCAGAGCAATGAGGGGGCATCCTTTGCATTCTTTCTCATGGTGGTGGAGCAGTCACCCTCCAACCTCCCAGAAACCCCCAAAGGTCATCAGATTATACCAGTCTTGCCTCTCTCCAATATTGTCAACATGGGCACAGGGCCCTTCTTCCTTTTTGCTTCTTAATGTTAATTCTGAGCACTTCATCATTCTCTCCACAACTATAATACATATATTTATACATAAACATATATGTATATAAAACATTTAAAGTTGTGAACACTTGCTCTGTTAAATACTGAATCATGTGCTTTAGCAATACTAACCCTAATAATCATCGTACTAACTCTTTGTTGAAGGTAAAATTATCGTCCCCATTTCACAGCTGAAAATACTGAGGCCTGGGCCAGTTATGAAGTTGGGGAAAGCCTGAATTCAACCCTAGGACAACTGGATCCAGAGTCTGTGCTCTTGACCATGCACTAATCTGCCTCACAGTTTCTAGAAATTCTCTCCTTCTAGAATATCACCTCCACCCTGCCTCTGTCCTTACTTAGGACTTGTAATTTACTAGATACAATCTTTTATCTGAAACCCCTAGGACTTATAGAAATCAGACTCTTTTACTTTTTCATTTAAAAGGCCTATCCCTTAAATATTTGGAATATACCAGTGGAGAGTGTGAAGCACTTGTCATCAATGAGTTATTTCCTCATCAATACTCAGATAGTCAAAACAATATTAATGTATCTGCATGAATATTCAGATAGACTGATAAGAAATTAACACTAGAAATAGCCTCATGTAAGTGTTTGTCAACAAATTAATTAGAAACAAACTTCAACGTTATAGATTTTAGAATTTTAGAATATGGACCTGTACTTGAAATCCCTCCAATTTGGGTATCTAATCACTGACACCAGTCTTTCCAGCTCACTTGCTCTAGCAAGCCAACTGCATTCTACCTTCACCTCTTGCTTACAGGCGTTCATCACTTACCCACCTTCAGTGTCAGCACCGTCATTCTACTCAGTCCTTAGAAGTGAAGTTATAAACTGGAAGGAAAGATCCTGTACTTGTTTTATTATTTTTACTAATGGTTATTATATCTCTAACTCTACTATGCTATACTAACCTGTATTATTCTATATTATTGGTAATGTAATATAGTAATTAATTGGACTTAAGCATAAGTTAAGTCTTTTCCTACCTTACTTCTATTCAGACAGCTCTTTATGGTGGGTATTACTACTCCCAAATCAGAGCTGAGCAATCTGATTCCAGGAGAGTTCAGGTAAGCTGTCCAATTACATATCCAGGATTTACGCTTGGTACTTTCTGATTCAAACCTCTGTACAATCATTCTCCAGGGACATTGTCTTCCCAGCTTAGAAGGTGGGCTCCCCCTATAGCTTATACCAAACTCATGTATTGTAGCTCATCACTTTTTCAGAAATGGCATAAAGAGTAGAAATCAAACTCAGTGACAGATGGCAGAATAACAAAAGATCTCTTCGAAATAATCAGTTGGTAATAAAGCTCTCCAAGGTACCAGCAGCTCTACTCACTGGCCTCATTCCAAACAGCTGTCCTCTCCAGCTCAGTTCCTCATCACCTCTCTGACCTTGGCTGACTTTTTGGTGGGTGGTGGTTCTGACACTCAGCACAGTGAGGAGAATGAAAGGAGACCCTGGTGGTCCAGTGGTTAATACTCCATGCTTCCAATGCCAGGACACGGAAGCAACATTACTGTCTATCTATAAATGAATGGATAAGGAAGATGTGGTGCATATACACAAATTCTCTCATTTCACATGCTAGCAAGGTAAAGCTCAAAATCCTTCAAGCTAGGCTTCAACGGGACATGAATTGAAAACTTCCAGATGTACAAGCTGGATTTAAAATTTTCTGTACCTTCCACACAATTTTGTTTTGAACCTAAAACTCCTCTAAAAATATTTTGTTTAAAATGAACATAATTATACCTATAGTATCAGGTTATGACTGCTGATTGGCTGACAACAGACACTCTCATTGTTTGCAACTTGCCTTCAAAGCTATGAAATCCAGCTTTTTGAATGAAGTGTGTTGATTTTCATCCTTTGATACTTTGCTATAATTCCTTCCTTGCCAACCATTCTAATGAAAACCATCCAGGAGAGTGTCTTACTTTCCCAGGCTGCCATAACAAACAACCACAATCTTGCCGGCACTATTCTCTCCAGAAATGTATTCTCTCACAGTCCTGTAACCAAAGTCTGAAATCAAGGCATTGACAGGCCATGCTCCCCTCCCATGGCTCTGGGGAGAGTCATTCTCTACCTCTTCCAGCCTCTGATCCTCCAAGCATTCCTTGGTTTCTGGTGGCACCATTCCATTCTCTGCCTCCATTTTCACAGAGCCATCTTCTCTCTTCTCCCTGTTTCTCAAGTTCTGTCCCTTAGAAGGACACTGCTCTTAGATTTAATGCCCTTCTTTGTAGTACAGGGTGATTTCTTTATTAAATTCGTGAAGGCCTCTTTTCCAAAGAAGATCTGATTTGGGGGGTTAGAACAAGGACATATCTTTTGCAAAGGTTGGGGCAGGGATAGCATGGAACCCACTGCAGAGGGGAATGGGAAGTCTTCTGTTTGTGAGTATCTCACAGAAGCAGGACTTGGGGGGTTTACACCCATTTCTCACATGGATGGAGAGACATTGCAGTCTGCTTCCAGTGACAATACCCTAAGAAGACAATGATCTCTCTGCCAGCGCTAACTGTAACAGAAGCTCAGAAAGCAAGGTGTGTCTAAATACAACGAATGGAGCTTTCAGTGCTTTCATTGCAAGTTGCTCACAGTGTGTGTTCCTTTTTCTGTTTGTTGGTGTCCAGTGAAGATGCAAAGCTGATTCTTAACTGGAGAAAAAAGCCAAGTATTCACTGTCACTGCTCATACCCTCTTTTATCTTTTTTTTTTTTTTTAAATTTTATTTTATTTTTAAACTTTAAAATATTGTATTAGTTTTGCCAAATATCGAAAAGAATCCGCCACAGGTATACATGTATTCCCCATCCTGAACCCTCCTCCCTACTCCCTCCCCATACCATCCCTCTGGGTCATCCCAGTGCACTAGCCCCAAGCATCCAGTATCGTGCATCGAACCTGGACTGGCAACTCGTTTCATACATGATATTATACATGTTTCAATGCCATTCTCCCAAATCTCCCCACCCTCTCCCTCTCCCACAAAGTCCATAAGACTGTTCTATACATCAGTGTCTCTTTTGCCGTCTCATACACAGGGTTATTATTACCATCTTTCTAAATTCCACATATATGCCTTAGTATACTATATTGGTGTTTTTATTTCTGGCTTACTTCACAATAAAAATGCAAGAAAGTGTCCACAACAGAAGTGAGATTAGGGGAAATTTTCAAGTCTAAGAAGAAAAAAAAGTCTTTGGCTTTTTTTTTTTTTTGTAGAAATGTAATGAGTAACCTAACTTAATGCGAGGAGTCATTTTGTAGAATAACTGTCTTAATAATCACTCTTGAAAACGATCTTCCAATTTCACACGTTGCTCTACAGGGAGTCCATCTAGGGATTTTCCTATAGATGGCATTCATTTATCTGCAAGGACTGTGTGCTTTAGGCAGTAATGCAGATAAACCTAACAGGAGATGGTGCTTTCTGTCTACAATTAGTTCTCATATCACACCCTGTTGAAAAGAGGAACTCTGGAGGTAAACACCTAAAAATATTTAAGACTTTACCAAATCAAGGAAACTAAGCATTAGTCAAAACTAACTCCTAGCAATCTTGGCCAATGTAATTTTTTGTATTTTATTTTGCTATTGAACACAATTGAGATTTATAGTAAAAAAAAAAAAAAAAAAGGAAAATTGAAAAACAATAGTACTAATATGTGATAATTTCCTCAGGCATCCTACTGTATGTTTTTCCCTCAGAAGCACTGAGAGTCTGTGGAAATCGAGGACAGAATTCTCTGAATGTAAAGGGCAGATCATGAGCAACTCGTCTCCCACTGCAGCTGTGCAGCTCTGCTACGAGCACCTGAACGGATCTTGTGTGAAGACCCCCTACTCACCCACATCCTGTGTGATTCTGTACATGGTGTATGGCTTTGGGGCTGTCCTGGCTGTGTTTGGAAACCTCCTGGTGATGACTGCCATCCTTTATTTCAAGCAGCTGCACTCACCAACCAATTGTCTCATTGCCTCTCTGGCCTGTGCAGACTTTCTAGTGGGAGTGACTGTGATGCCCTTCAGCATGGTCAGGTCTGTGGAGAGCTGCTGGTACTTTGGGCGAACTTTCTGCACTTTTCACACATGCTTTGACACAGCATTTTGTTACTCTTCTCTCTTCCACTTGTGCTTCATCTCCATCGACAGGTACATTGCTGTTACTGACCCTCTGGTCTATCCCACCAAGTTCACGGTGTCTGTATCATGCATATGCATCAGCATCTCCTGGATCCTACCCATTACTTACAGTGGCGCAGTGTTCTACACGGGTGCCAATGAGAATGGGCTAGAGGAATTGTCTCATGCCCTCAACTGTGCAGGAGGCTGTCAGACAGTTGTAAATCAAAACTGGGTATTGATAGATTTTCTGTCCTTCTTTATACCTACCCTTGTCATGATCATTCTCTATAGTAATATTTTTCTTGTGGCCAGACAACAGGCTAAAAAGATTGAAAATACTGGTAGCAAAGCAGAGTCATCCTCAGACAGTTACAAATCCAGAGTAGCCAAGAGAGAGAGAAAAGCAGCTAAAACCCTGGGTATCACTGTCATAGCATTCATGATTTCATGGTTACCATACAGTATTGACTCATTAATTGATGCCTTTATGGGCTTCATAACCCCGGCCTATATTTATGAGATTTGCTGTTGGTGTGCTTATTACAACTCAGCCATGAACCCCTTGATCTATGCTTTATTTTACCCTTGGTTTAGGAAAGCCGTAAAAGTCATTGTGAGTGGTCGGGTTTTTAAGAATAGTTCAGCAAGCATGAATTTGTCCTCTGAACAAATGTAAGCCATTGGATTGAGGAAGTATAAGATATCTTTACATTTTCCAAATGAAATGAATTTTTAAAACTCAAATAAGACTGTTACTGAAGAGAAAACAAATTGCTTTCCCAATTTAACTGGATAAGTCAATATGTTTCAGTCTTTCTAGGATATTCACTTCCTGTTGCTTCTCCAAAATATTTATTTGACTCATAAATGTTAAATCCCTATTTGTTGTCTAAAGTGGAGCTCACTCTGTACCCCAATAATGTAGAATAGTATAGGTTAGTATAGCATATTACAGTTATAGATATAATAACCACTAGCAAAAACAATAAAACAAGTATAGGATCTTTCCTTCCAGTTTATAACTTCACTTCTAAGGCCTGAGTAGGATGGTGCTGACACTGAAGGTGAGTAATGAATGCCTGCAAGCAAGAGGTGAAAGGTGGAATGTAGTTGACACATTCCTCCTTCTGTTTTCTTTTTATTCCATTGACTCTTCCCTTTGTAACCTGAAAATGTCTTTTTCTTGATTTCTTTTCCTCTTTTCCTTACAAAGACTTTCACTCACCTCCAACTTGTCAAAAACTTCTCTATGATGACTTTCACTGGGCTATTGTGGGTTTTTTTTTTTTGCAATGTAACTTAACAAATTGGCCAATATTAAAGAAGAGTTCATCAAACATAAAAATTAATATCAAAATAATCATAAATTTCATATTGATAATTTGAAAAATTTGAAATTAATTTGGTGATATATTGGGAGTTTGCCAATAACTGTGACATGAAATGCAGTGCTTGAAAGTGGCCTATTAAACTGGGGAAGAGAAACGGTACCTCAGTTTCAGTAGCATCATCTTTATACTTTACCTTCTTGCTGATGTGAACATCCTTGAGCATCTGAGAGAAATATATTTCTTAACTAATGGTTGACACAGTGGTCATATTTTCTAGTTTCCTAAAATCTGAGTACCACCCTGTTCTGTCAGTGAATTATTTCTCTCTTCAGGCCTTGATTACCTGTCATGCCTTTTCTAACAAGCTTACCTTTTCTTCGCTTTCAAACGTTTCCTTGTTCCTTGTTCCCTGTTAACGCCGTGTATTCCTTGTCTTTCTCTGGACTCAGTTTACTTTCACTGTGAGCAGCTTTTTCCTTGAACTCTGGTATTTCTGGACGTCCTAAAGGCCTCTAGCCCCGCACATCAGCCATCTCAAACTCAATGCGACGCTCGTATGTTACATTTAGTAGCATATTTTGTAACTGTGGGAAAAACTATGAACAAATGGTGAAATTACCATAATAGTAGTTATCATTTTGTGTAATAGTTTTCTTATTCCGTGAGGTTTTTTGTTTTAACTTCCAGTGTTGACAGAGGGCAATTTCCGGTCATTTCTTTCCTATAAACTCTTTCAAGTTTGTACATTGTCCATGATTAAAATGACACTGTCGTTTATGTTATTAGGAAAAATAGATAATTTAGAAATGTTGATTTGGTATAAAATTTATTGGAAAAGTCTTAAGCATTTTGCCTCATGTATTTCACAAAACCAAAACTGTTTTCTTCCAGATGTTAGAAGGCTAGAAGATAGCATAGTTTTTATAGTTTGGATTGGTGGACTCAGAACAGAAAATGTGCCCTACATTTTTAAACTTCAAAAAAAAAAAAAAGAGCCATGACAAAGAAAAAAAGACAAACTTAGAAGCCACTGGTGCACACACGATGAAGAAAGTGTTAGTAACTTGAAAATGTAAAAGCTTGGATTTCTCTGGTGGTCCAGAGAAGACTCCATGCTTCCAATGTAGGGGATCAATTTCTGGCCTGGGAAGTTAAAAAAAAAATGTAAAAGCCTTTTACAAAACAGACAGAGAGAGAGAGAAAAACATCCCACTAAACAAATAAATATGCAATTTTACAGAGATGTGGCTAAGGAATACACTAAAAGGACAAGTGTGCAAATAATCAAATAATGCTAAAAAATGTAATAGAGTTTCAGATTGCAAAATGGCAAACTTTATATGACTCAGTAATATCTATTAATAATTAGAGTGTGGGAAATGAGCACTCTCATGAGAACTGAGCATGCGTATATACATTTAAGGGAAATATAATTTAGTATTTTCTTTGTGAGAAGGATTAAGATATTTATGTAAAATTTCAAATTTTGTATGTCACTTGACTCTATAATTCTGTTCCTGGCAAGTAATCCTAAGAAAAGAGTCAGGCAAGTAACCAAACATGATAAGGATATTTATTGTATACCTCTCAATTACTAACTGGAGAAAAATGTAGATCAGTGTGGGATAAATTAAGTAAATATGGTCCAATTATGCAATAGAATGTTACAAAGCCAATAAAAAGCACCAATAAGTTCTGTATCAGTTCACATAAAAAGGCAACTACAATTTATTTTTTGACTCAAAACAAAACCAGAAAAGTGTAACCCAGATTATAAAACAGCATATGCAATATGCCCCCCATATATATTTTATATATACCTTTATATGCTTGTACAAGGTTTAACTTTATATATAATGGACAGTGTGTGTGTACAGGGGATCTAATTTATAATTTATCTCTATAGTTTCAATATTTGTGATGAAATAAATATATAAAAATTGATATTACCGTACACTTCTCTATTCTTATCAATGCATTTGGGTTTGGGTTTATGTGTTTATTTCTTTCATTTTAGGTGACTGTCTTTTCAGTATGAATCTCTGATATACTATCTTCTTACTGAATGAAATTAAATAGTAGCTGCATGGGAAAAGTTAAGAGATCATATTTTAAAGTGATGTAAATATTTTAGCAGTTATATCTCCATGTTGTTAAAGTGCTTAAAACATTTTTTTTTTGTAGCAGTACTTTAAGATCCTACAACTCTTCCTATTTAACATTAATCAGAAGCTGTATTCAAAAGCTGTGGACTCTACCAAGAGTCATTCTTCTAACTTCTATTTGTGTTTCGCTTCTGTGCTATATGTCAATTCTTGAAAAGTGATAAACAGTAATAGTAGATGTGTTGGGTATAAGATGGGAGAGATCTCATCTTCTAATACAGGAAGGCAGAGTCTCTAGAGAATCATTGCACAGGAGTTTGAATCAGAAAGTGCTGAGGACAAATCCTGGCTTTGTGACGTTGGACAACTTCCATAACCTCTTCCAGCTGCAGATTTTTCACCCTTAATATGGGAATAATATTACCTCCATATAGAGCTGTATGAGTTAGATAAGGTGGGAAAAGGACTCAACTTATAGTTGGAGCTGAGTTACTATATAATAACCAATAACATAGTATGGTAAAATACTTGATAGATAATCATTAACAAAATAAAACAAGTGCAGAATCTTTTCTTCCAACTTCAACTTTTAAGGAATGATTAGAATGATGGTTGCTGATATTTAAGGTGGGTGAGGAAGCAAATGATGAAAGTAAAGTGAGAGGAAGTGAGAGGTAAAGTGACTAGTAGCTGGCTTTCTAGAGCTAGTGAGACTGAAAGGCAGGTGTCACGGATCATATACCCAAATTGGAGAGATTTCAGGTTTTGGCACAAGTCCACATCCTGAAATTCCAAAAGCAAAAATATTGGAAGTTAGTGTCTGATTAATTTGGTGACAAACACTGACATGAAGTTATTTCTAATGTTTATTTCTGACCAGCCCTTCTGAAGGTTCATGCTTTGGTGCAGAGATAATAGTGTTGATGACAAATGCTTCACATACTTCACTGCTGCTGCTGCTGCTGCTAAGTTGCTTAAGTCATATTCTGTGCAAACCCATAGACGGCAGCCCACCAGGTTCCCCCATCCCTGGGATTCTCCAGGCAAGAACACTGGAGTAGGCTGCCATTTCCACATTCAAAATTTTTAACAGATGTGCCTTTTTCAATTAAAAAGAAATTCCAATTTCCAGAAGTCCCAAGGGTTTCAGATAAGATTGTAGCTTGTAGATTACAAGTCCTAGGTCACAACTGAGGTAGGGTGCTGGTGATATCCTGAAAGGAAAGGATTGTATGGAGGCAGCTTTAGCATATGGACAGAACACAGAGTCCACTCAGTCTGCCTAAGACTGTCTCCAGACTCTCCCCAACTTTGTAACCTCCTAGGCCTTAGTATTCTCAGCTGTGAAATGGGGATAATAATACTAGCTTCATTGGAGGCTTACTGTGATGACTATTGAGGTAAACACTTCTAAAGCACATGGTTTAGTACTTAATATAGCAAGTGTTTATGTTTAAAATATAATAAATACTGAGAGTAGAACTAGAGAGAATGACAGAGTGCTGAGTATTAAAATTAAGGAGCAAAAATAGAAAGAAGGATGTGTTGACAGTATTGGAGAGAGGCAAGACTGGTACGGTGTAATGACCTTGGGGGGACTGGGGTGATGGAGGGTGAATGCTCCACCACCATGAGGAATACAGAGGATGCCACTTCATTTGCTCTGACACCAGACAGCAGAGTCCTCAGGTGAAGACCAGGTTCCTAAAAGTTACAGAGAACCTGCATAGAAGGAAATATGTTTGTAAAGTTATATCTCAGTATTTACTCTCTGTAATACTGTCTTTTAATCTTAATTCAGTTATGTTGAAATGCCAGTCTGGGAATCAGTGCTGAACTACGGCAAACTTTTCATTGGTCAGAAGGAAAAAATGAGAAAAAAAAAGAGAACAATGAGGCATGTGTTTCATAATGGAAAATTTATTCAATTTACAAGACTGTTGTTTCTTCTTAGATTATGTTGTTCCTAAATTTTGGTATTAAAACACTTATATAAAATTATGGGAAAGGGCATGAACATTGTTCCCACAGTTATTATTGCTATTTATCTTTATTTGGTAAGTTAAAATTGGTTGATTATCTATTGGTTCCCCTAATTTTTGTCAATTTTTTAATTTCTGAAGCCCAAGTTTCCAGGAACCAGTTTCCTAACGTTGGTATTTTTAATAGAAAAGGTGGTGTTTTCAGCAGCTAAGTCTTTTATTATGCCCCTCAGATAAACCAGGGCAACACTGGTCAATTCCAAACATTACACTCAGTGAAGTAACAATGAGTGGTAATAAACTTGACATGCTCCAAGGGAAGGAGAAGTCCAAGAAACCAGCTGCATAGAAGAAGCAATGTGAAACATCTACTATAAAAAGGAAGAATTGTCCTGCATTTTTCTGCATTTTTTTTTTTTTGCTACAACTCTGAAGCCTCTTGATGAAAGTGAAAGAAGAGAGTGAAAAAGCTGGCTTAAAGCTCAACATTCAGAAAACTAAGATCATGGCATCCGGTCCCATCACTTCATGGCAAATAGATGGGGAAACAGTGGCTGACTTTATTTTTCTGGGCTCCAAAATCACTGCGGATGGTGATTGCAGCCATGGAATTAAAAGACGCATGCTCCTTAGAAGGAAAGTTATGACGTCCTAAAGGAGAAAATTCAGTCTACTGGCTTGCTATAGATAAATGGATGTTAGACTTTTAAAAAGAGGTGGCAACTGCAGTTCGAGTATAGTCTGGAGGTTCATGTGAAACTAGTGTCACTCTATTTTGATTTTCTTGTTCAGGCTAGGGCTTGAAAATGTTTTTCCTGGGAGGCAGGAGAATTAAAAAATTTCTGTATGCAATCATTTTCCCCTCAAATGAGCCTCCTACCTTTGTACACATACCTCGCTGAGGAGAGGAACCGGGGAGGCCACTCTCACTTCTCTTCACTGCACACGTGCAGCCACCGTCTTGAGCGCTGTCTCCCGTCCCTGCTGTCTTTTGCTTTGGACGGTATTGTGTCTACACAAGGAGTCGAGCTGGCCTTCCCCCAGAGACACCCTGGAGTCTCAAATGATCAGAATTAATTTATTCATGTCTTCTGTTATGCTTGTATCTCTTACTTGTTTTGACAATAAAAATCCTTACTACTTTCTCAAATATAAAAAAAAAAAAAAAGAAGGAAAGTTATGACCAACCTAGACAGCATATTAAAAAGCAGACTTTACTTTGCCACAAAGGTCTGTCTAGTTAAGGCTATGGTTTTTCCAGTAGTCATATATGGATGTGAGAGTTGGACTATAATGAAAGCCGAGTGCAGAAGAATTGATGCTTTTGAACTGTGGTGTTGGAGAAGACTTTTGAGAGTCCCTTGGACTGCAAGGAGATCCAACCAGTCCATCCTAAAGGAGATCAGTCCTGGGTGTTCATTGGAAGGACTGATGTTGAAGCTGAAACTCCAATACTTTGGCCACCTCATGCAAAGAGTTGACTCATTTGAAAAGACCCTGATGTTGGGAGGGATTGGGGGCAGGAGGAGAAGGGGACGACAGAGGATGAGATGGTTGGATGGCATCACCGATACAATGGACATGGGTTTGGGTGGACTCTGGGAGTTGGTGATGGACAGGGAGGCCTGGCATGCTGCGGTTGAAGGGGTCGCAAAGAGTCGGACATGACTAAGCGACTGAACTGAAGTATATTACAGGAATCTAGGTTCTTTTAGGTTAGTCCCTGAAGAGAACTCATGTCATGTTGAGATGAGATGTAATTTGGAGGCTCTAAGCAACCTAGATGTCTATCAGCAGACGAATGGATAAGAGACTGTGGTACATATACACAATTGAGTATTACTTAGCCATTAAAAAGAATGCATTTGAATCAGTTCTAATGAGATGGCTGAAACTGGAGCCTATTATACAGAGTGAAGTAATCCAGAAAGAAAAACACCAATATAGTATACTAATGCATATATATGGAATTTAGAAAGATGGTAATGATAACCCTGTATGTGAGACAGCAAAAGAGACACAGATGTATAGTACAGTCTTTTGGACTCTGTGGGAGAGGGAGAGAGTGGGATGATTTGGGAGAATGGCATTGAAACATGTATAATATCATATATGAAACGAATTGCCAGTCCAGGTTCCATGCATGATACAGGATGCTTGGGGCTGGTGCACTGGGATGACCTAGAGGGATGGTATGGGGAGGGAGGTGGGAGGGGGGTTCAGGATGGGGAACACGTGTATACCCATGGCAGATTCATGTTGATATATGGCAAAACCAATACAATGGTGTAAAGTAATTAACCTCCAATTAAAATAAATAAATTTATATTAAAAAAATAAATTGGAGGCTCTTCCTAAGGCCTTCATAAGACCATCTTAAGTAAATGCATTTGCATCAGATAAAGATCAAGATTAGGCAGCAGTCACGTTTCTCAAGGGGTTAGAGAACACTAGGCAGCATTTGGAGTCAAACTTTGGTTGTCTTGCATCATCTACAGTTTTCAGTCTCATATCTACATTGGACCTTTGTTTACAGGCTTTGAACTTCTCTAAGACATTCCTCAACTTAAAGTCTGTTTAATAAATTCCCCAATGGCTAAGAATGTGAGGTATTCCTCAGTTATGATGAAAGTGGGAGAAAGATGCGTTAATGATGCTCTGTGGTCTTTCCAGTGCCCAAACTCAGAAGCTTGCTAATGAGAAGGGGAGAGACATATTTTGTACTCTTGTCTCTTTGGATTAGAGTCAAGAGGTAACCAAACATAAAGCAGGGTCAGAGTGTTAAACTATAAATAAACAGCCCCTGGCATTGGCCACTTTGATCAATATGTCTAATTTACAGTCTAAGCAATTCTTCAAGTTGGTGCCTAACTGAATCAGTTCTTACCTAGATTCACCATACAGTCCATTTGTATTTAACAAGTATTTCTTAGGAATGTGTATAACTGCTTATAGAATATTTTGGGGGTGAGAAACAGTACAAAATTACATTCTCTCCCGTCACAGTCCAGTGTGCTCTAACATATCTTCCTTTTTATCCCTTCATGAGATTTCAGGCAGACCTCAGAGCTGTCCAGTCACTCTGAGTGTTAAATTTCCATTTTGATCTACACTAATTTAAAACCATAATCTCTATCAAATACAGTATCTGCATTCTCACTGAACCCAGACTAGCCAAGCCTAAGTTTAAAACTCTCGATTTTAGGGAAACAGCATGTCTGATCATTTATTCCTTATCCCACCCTCCTTTTCCGCTCTATCCCATAGAGAGAAGAAGAGAGTAGAAGAAAAAGAGCACAATCATTCTGTGCCCAATTAGGTTCCTTGTAACCTTCATTTCAGAGAAGGCAATGGCACCCCACTCCAGTACTCTGGCCTGGAAAATCCCATGGATGGAGGAGCCTGGTAGGCTGTAGTCCATGGGGTCGCTAAGAGTCGGACAGGACTGAGCAACTTCCCTTTCACTTTTCGCTTTCATGCATTGGAGACGGAAATGGCAACCCACTCCAGTGTTCTTGCCTGGAGAATCCCAAGGACGGGGGAGCCTGGTGGGCTTCCGTCTATGGGGTCGCACAGAGTCGGACACGACTGAGGCGACTTAGCAGCAGCAGAGGCAGCAACCTTCATTTAGTGGTCACAACCTCTGTGTATGAGCCTTCTAACAGCATCCCACTCCTGCATCGCATATCTGGGGGCTGCAGGCATCCCCACAGGAGGCATTCCCACCCCAGGTCCCTCGTCCTTGTGATCAGTGCTGGTTTGGCCTTTTTCAGCATCCTCCTCAAGTCCTGCGGGAAGTGTCACAGTTGCCTGACACACCCTGAAGTGGGAGGGCTGAGGAAGGGCCAAACCAGACTGGCTTCCACTGGGCTCCAGACCTCATGAAACTGATGCATCTCTGGCACCAGAATCATTAACAGTATGGCCTTCTCTCCCCACTGGCCCATTTCTCCTCCCAGCCATCTCTCTCCATTTCTACTTTCCTCTGCTTAACATGGCTTTCCAGATGGTGCTAGTGGTAAAGAACCCACCTGCCAATGCAGGAGATTTAAAAGACTCAGGTTCAATCCCTGGGTGGGAAAAAACCCTTGGAGGAGGGCATGGCAACCCACTCCAATATTCTTGCCTAGAGAATCCCACGGACAGATGAGACTAGTGGGCTACAGTCTACAGGGTCGCAAAGAGTCAGACACGACTGAGGTGACTTAGCGTGCACGCACTGCTTAACACAAACACAGAGCAGGTCAGCAAGCAATTGAAGAAGCAGATTTAAAGAGGCAATTAAGATTGAATCATCTTGCCAGTACCTTCTTCACTGGAGTAGTTTCCTGAACAAAGGACCCCAGAAGAAAAGTCTGCCTGGAGAGATTCTAAGGAGAAGTCAAGAGAGGTCAGCTGGGGGTGGGGGGGAGTGGTTCACCCCACATTAGGGAACTGAACCGTGGGTGGATTCCCCCAAAAGAAGTTACATGTATACCTCATCACTGAGCCTACAGTTGGGCTTCTGCCACAATCAAGACGTAGGTCATTAATACCATGACACTACAAGGCATGAGAACACAGCTTTCATCTCTTTATTAATACTCTTTTTATTCTTGTTCCATCCTGGAGGGTGGTTGGGGCTCCAAGCAGAAACTGGGAGTGAAAGGAAGAGGCCTAAGCCTGGATGGCACTGACTGGGGTAGGAAAGATAAGATTGCTTAACTGGATGTGATTTTAAAGCTTTACTCTGAATTATAAAGACCTTATCATGACTTTATAAATTTTGGAAATTGAATGGAAAATAGTAATACCTTCCCAGAATGTTCTTAACATGTGGGGAAGGGAGAATCAATAGAGTAGATTTGCCTGCTCTAGGAGATAAATGGTAAAGCTGTTTTATGTTTGAGATGCACCAAGTTCAGACTGTCCCAAATCTAGTGACATATTCGATGGGCCAGACTTCCTAATCAGACTAGAAGGAAGGATGAAGCTAATGACTAGAGTTCTGTTCTTTCATGCTTTTCCTGAATAATTTGAAAACTTCTTCCCATCATCTCATTATATGTTTTCAGAAATCTCATTTATTTCTTAGAAAGTAAATAATAATTATTTAAACAATCACTCAGTAGTTCTGAGTACATTCTTAATTTTCCCCTATTTAAGTTTTCATCATCAGAAGTAAATTTACTGTTGATGAAGTGCTCTTCAAAAAGTGACCATTTGATTTCTGGGTCAGTATTTAGGGCTGACATTTTGAAACGTGAAAAAATCCATCTGCTAAGACATGAGCAATGACTGGTCAGAAAGGATGCTCTTTTGAGAGATAGTTAATCTGTGGAGGTGCCCACCTTTGCTTTCCATTGATCTTTCATTGTTGGATCATGTCAAGGCTTGAGAGGTGTAGGAGGCTCAGGTCAACAGATATTTACCAACAGTAGTTAAGCATTTCATCATTTTCACAATGGAATGGTTGAATTGGTACATACCATCTGAAGATTAGCCCTGTCAAGATAAGTGAGCCGATAATTTACTTACTTCTGAAATCCCAGTTAGATGCCCTAAAGTGTATCTCTGAAAGATAAAAATGAGATAGGGTCAAACAGATGGAAAACCCTAGGTACAGAAAATACAACCCACATTAAACACAGTGAAAGTTTCTCAGATAGGTAAGAGAAATTCTTTCCATAGGACCTGGGAGAAATTCTTAATTCCAGAAAAAATCAGCTGAAGAATGAGCACAAGAAAATAATAAAAATGATCCTAGAGAAAGTTTTCTCTGGGCTAAAGAATCTAAACTCCAAATGTAAATGCCTACCAACTACAAAGAGACAAAACAAAACAAAAAATAGAGGCGCTAAATATAAACAAATATAAAGAGAAGTTCTTAAAAGTTCCTAGGAACAAAGGCCAGAGAGAACTAGTCTATGAAAATAGAATGAACACCATACTGGGACCAAGCTTCTCATCAGTACACTAGGTCCAAGAAGACAATGGAGTTATGTTTTTGCAGTTGCAAGATAATTTATTTTTGGAAATATAACTCTTGTGAAAATTAAAACTATAATTGAAATCCTATAAAATTTAAAAAAACTTTTTGGAATTGTTGCTGTTCAATTGCCAAATCATGCCCGAATCTTCATGACGCCAGGGACTGAGGCATGCCAGGCTTCTCTGTCCCTCATTGTTTCCCAGAGTTTGCCCAAGTTCATGTCCAATGAATTGGTGATGCCATCCAACCATCTCATCTTCTGTCACCCTCTTCTGCTTCTGCCTCAAATAAGAAGTAATAGATAATGGATAACTATATATAGTATACATTTCTATATACTATAATATACAATGTGGTGGCTCAGATGGTAAAGAATCTACTATCAATGCAGGAGACCCAGGTTCAATCCCTGGGTCAGGAATATCCCCTGGAGATGGAAATGGCTACCCACTCCTGTATTCTTGCCTGGAGAATTGCATGGACAGAGGAGCCTGGTAGGTTATAGTCCTTGGGGTGGTGTAGAGTCAGACACAACTGACTGACTAACATTTTCACTTTACACAATATAACAAATGTTTTATTATATTAAATTATAATTAATAAACATGATTGTATAACATACATTTATAAATAAAATTTGCATTAATACAAAATAGAGCAAGAATCAGATGGTCATGGATCATTAGAACCAGGCAAGCCACATCTAAGGGAGTAGAGGTGAGGCAATTCTTAGAAAGGAGACCTTGAGCCAAGACTAGGGGGAGGAGGGGATGAAAGTAGATTTCTACACTTCTCAGCAAGGCCCAATCCACCTCCTGGAGGGTGGCCAAGCCCCCTTCTGTGAATTCATGAGACTGGCTATCTTGCTCAAGTACTTAAGTTGTGACCTGCATCTAGAAAGGGATGGTTCAAACCAAACTTCAGTCAACAGGTGAGGTGAATAAACAAATTGTGCTCAATTCACATAGTGAAATGCTGCTGCTGCTGCTGCTGCTGCTGTTGCGGTCACTTCAGTCATGTCCGACTCTGTGCGACCCCATAGACGGCAGCCCACCAGGCTCCCCATCCCTGGGCTTCTCCAGGCAAGAATAATGGAGTGGGTTGTCATTTCCTTCTCCAATGCATGAATGTGAAAAGTGAAAGTGAAGTCGCTCAGTCGTGTCCGACTCTTAGCGACCTCATGGGCTGCAGCCTACCAGGCTCCTCCGTCCATGGGATTTTCCAGGCAAGAGTACTGGAGTGGGGTGCCATTGCCTTCTCCACAGTGAAATGCTACTCTATCACAAAGAAAAAAGACTAAAATATATATTTTTAAATTTTTATTATTATTTTTTTTTTTACTTTACAGTATTGTACTGGTTTTGCCACACATCAACATGCATCCGCCACGGGTGCACACCTGTTCCCCATCTTGAACCCCGCTCCCACCTCCCTCCCTATAGCATCCCTCTGGGTCACCCCAGTGCACCAGCCCCAAGCTTCCTGTATCCTGCATCGAACCTGGACTGGCGATTCGTTTCTTATATGATATTATACATGTTTTAATGCCATTCTCCCAAATCATCCCCCCACCCCCGATTCATGCTTTGACATGGATTATTCTCCAAATTACTATACAGAGTGAAATAATTCAGACAGAAATGAGTATATATAATGTATAGCTGTATTTATATAAAATGCTAGAAGTACAAACTAGTATAGAGTGACATAAAGCTGATCAGTGGCTGTGTGGGGATGGAAGAAGGTTGAGTGTGTAGGGATGAGCAGGAAGGACATATCAAAGAACATGAGGAATCTTTGGGGAGATAGGTATGTTCAGTCTTGATTTTGGTGATGATTTTACAGGTATCTACAAATGTCAAGATTTATCAAATATATAGTTTAAATATGTTCAATTTATATGTCCATTATGAAAAATATTTAATTATGAGCTTCTCTGTTAAAAAATTTAAATATGGGGAGTTCCCTGGTGGTCCAGTGGTTAGGATTCAATGCTTTCAATTCCATGGCTTGGGTTCAAAACCGGATGGGCTAACTGAGATTCTGTAACCCATGCAGTGCAGCCAGGAAAAATTTTAAATTACTTAATTAATTATTTTAAAGGGATGGTTCAGAATAGACCATCTCAAAGTCACCTTCAGTTTTATTATTTTGTACATTTATCACAGCAGACTAACAATTGAATGGCCAAGAAACTGTGACCAGCTTGCTTTTCTTGGTGTGTGAATTTTTCTGTCTCTGATTTCATCTCCAAATGTCTGACAGAGAGGGATGGTCTTTCCAGAGGTACATCCCAATAACCACAAAATAAGTGTGAAGTGTCTGTAATTTGCATATCACATAACCACTATGATGCATAAAGAATTATTTCTTTTATATACTCAGGCACATAAATGAGAAGAAGCTTGTGCTTTTAGAAAGAAAGATATTAAATATTCACCAAAATACAGTGATATGTTGATCTGGGGAAGAAAGGAGCAAAATTAAATCATTTGTTAAATATATGTGAAAAGGGACTTAAAAAACAGAAAGACAAGTGTAAAAGTACTAAACTAGATGTTAGAAGTGCTTATTTGAATCCAGAAGCTTAGATATGAATCCAAAGTCTGCTAAGATATTCAGCAGATTTTGTAAGCACTTTGTAGCTTTTTCTATTTTTAAAATGGTCAGTATGATTTCTCTATAGCTTGTGGCACAGGATTAGAGAAAGTTACTACATTGAAAGCACTAAATCAAAATAAATTGATGATTGTCAGCATTGGAAGAGTTGTGTATAAACTAATACTAAGCAGTCTAGGGTGCCTTTAAATTATCTGCATCATCTTTACTCATAAAATGAAGATGAGAGAGTTTCATTCAAGCATAGTATATTCAGAAAAAGTTCACTGTCTCAGGAAAGGCTTACCAGCTTAAAGCATTTGTTTAATAATAGAAACAATGTGCTAATATATTTCTGATTTATATGAATCAAGAAATTAAAGAAAAATAACAAGAATATTTTTAATATTTATTCACTCTTGCCCCAAAGATATGATGCTCTGATTTTTAAATTTTGATGTCTGATTACAACAAACCAAAAGTTAGAAGAGAATCAAACAATTAACTCAGTGCATGGGACACACAGCACCCTCCAATCTTAAGACCCAGAACAAGTCTTCATGTCTGAAAAGCTGGTGAATGTTATACAAAGTAAATAGCTTAACTTACCCAATGTGAGTTGCTTAAATTAATTCAGTTTCAAATCTGTGGGTCACACAAAATGTGTTTACCAGTCTGTCTATCATCATTTATCTCGTTTACTTCACTTTTCTATTCTTTTGGGTGTTTTTTAATTTGGACGTTTTATGTGTATCATTGAAAGCCCTTATAAATAATTTTGGTACATTTAATCACTATACTTTAATAAAATAAATGTTTAAAAAATAATATTTTTGGTACAATGCAAAAGTGAACAAATATTAAATTAATTTAAGATAGAGTATAGTAATGAGTGACAGTCTTAAAACCCATGTTCTAAACATATGTTAACTGGTAAAATTTCTGAACCAAAATGAAATTGTAGGAGTAGAATTAATCAGTACAAAGAAGCTTACTGAATAATCAAATACTATTAATGACACCAATCACCTTACCCATAGTAAAGACTTAAATGGATGTTATAGTCACTCTTTCTCTCTGGGTTGATCTTACCCGACTCTGAGATCATATTTCTGGACCACAAATCTGAACACCTGACAGTAAGGAGTCACTACTTTGCCCTCCCTGAGCCAGGATGTCTCTGAGCATTCCCCAGCTGCATGTGCATTTTAATGGAAAAATATTACAATCACAAAAATATAAAGAGAAGTAATAACCAAGGCTGAACTATTATAAAGCAATAAAAGGGGGGATTTAGAATAATAAAAACATAGTTTTGTTTTTTTTTTCTACACATACTTTTCGGCTTCTCTGATAGCTCAGTTGGTAAAGAATCTGCAATGCAGGAGACCCTGGTTCGATTCCTGGGTAGGGAAGATCCACTGGAGAAGGGATAGGGTACCCATTCCAGTATACTTGGGCTTCCCTCGTGGCTCAGTTGGTAAAGAATCCACCTGCAATGCAGGAGACCTGGGTTCAATCCCTGGGTTGGGAAGATCCCCTGGAGAAGGGAAAGGCTACCCACTCCAGTATTTTGACCTGGAGAGTTCCATGGACTATATAGTCCATGGGGAGGCAAAGAGTCAGACATGACCGAATGACTTTCACTTTCTTTATACATTCTTTTAAATTTTCTCAAGAATGCTACAAAGGAGAGGTTATTAACTAGAGACATACAGTGAAGTTCAGAGAATGGAAACAGCCCAAGATCGGTGTTAGATTGCAATGTTCCTGGCTCCAAGGTCATGCTGTTTCCATTACATACAGGGTTTTATGTTATATTTACCAAAGAATGATGAATCTGAATTTAAGTGTTTGGGTCAAATTTGAAGCATAATTTATTTTACATTAGAAGACCCTGACACATATGACTAAATTTTCTACCCAACGTGTGTTCACTGTGAATCTAGTGTCAATTCCTCCATCTAAAATGTAGACTTACCCAGAAAATAAATTTACTGTTGAGGAATTCTCTCTCAAGACTTTGCCAGTGACAATGAGTTTGATGGCTTTTCGAAACCAAGGATAAAAGAATGCATAAATCAAGGGGTTCATAGCTGAGTTATAATAAGCAATCCAAACCAATATTTCATAAATATATGTAGGAGTGATGAAACCTAGGAAGGCATCAATGATGGAATCGAGGAAGTAAGGCAGCCAGGAGATCAGAAATGCTAGCACTGCAATGCCCAGCGTTTTTGCAGCCTTTCTCTCCCTCTTGGCTACTCTGTCTTGGTAGCTGTTTGAGCATCGCCCAGTCTAATTGCTCAGATTCTCAATTTTTCTAGCCTGTTGTTTAGCGATGAGGAAAACATTGGAGTAAAGAACTATCATCACAAGGGTGGGAATGAAGAATAAAATGAAATTCACTAATACCCAGCTCTGATTCACTGCAACTTGACAGCCTCCCACACAGGAGAGAGCACTTACTAGATCCTCCAGTCCAGCTGCATTTGCTCCTGAGCCAAGAAGGGAAAAAGAATAAATAACTGAAAAGAGCCAGGAGAAGGCAACACACATGCCAGAAACAGACATAGTGAACCTAGTTGGATAGACCAGGGTGTCAGTGATCGCAATGTACCTGTCCAGAGAGATAAAGCACAAGTGGTAGATGGAAGCGTAACAGAATGACCCATCAAAACAAGTGTGAAATTTACAGTAACTCTCCCCAAAGTACCAGCAGCTCTCCACGGACTTCACTGTGCTGAAGGGCATCACAGTCACTCCCACCAAGAAGTCTGCACAGGCCAGGGAGGCAATCAAGCAATTGGTTGGAGAATGCAGCTGCTTGAAGTGGAGAATGGAAATCATTACCAAGAGGTTTCCAAATACAGCCAGCACAGCTCCAAAGGTGAACACTGTGTACAGGATGAGGCGGGGAGCTGGTGAGTAGGGGATTTTCACACAGGATCCATTCAGGTGCTCGTAGCAGAGCTGCACAGCTGCAACAGTGGATGAGCTGCTGTTCATGGTGCTGCTGTAGATAGCACGTAAACATCCGGAGAAGGTCCTCCCTTTTTCAATCAAATAAAATAGAACAAAGATATTTGAACCGGTTATTTCTGTTATAATTACCAAACATTATCGTGTGACCTGTCATGTATTTATGTTAGTTTTAATCTCTGAACATATTAAATAACTGTATATTGAATTTGAATTTATTTTAATTTTAGAATGTAGAGTATTATTTTTATACTTAAAATGTACTATGAAACAATATTCTAAATTGAATAATAATTTAACTTCACATTGTTGCAAATTTTATTTTCCCACAAAAGATGTCTTACCTTACAATATAACAGCAATCTTTTATTACCTGACTGATGTTTGGGTGGGTATTCCTCTTTGTCAAAGTTAGCATGGTGCATGTTGATTTGTTATTCATTCATTACCTTTTAGGGAAGCCCATATAATGCCAGTGGTAAAACTCCTGCCTGCCAATGCAGGAGATGCAAAAGACGCAGGTTACCTTTTACTACTCACCTCTAAACTATCTAACAAGTTAATGCCAAATCCCCTCAGGAAGCACAGCCAAATCCCATATCCAAAATCCTCTACAGTGGAGTCCCTATGGTGCAAGGTGTGAAGAAGAAGAAATTCACACTTTTACTCTTCAATTAAAATTTATTGTTTGATGTAGAATAGCATGGATACAAAACCCAAGGAAAAAGAATGAACACTCTCACTCATAATGAAGCAGAAATCCTAAACAAAATAAAATTAACAGCATATAAAGAGATGATACATCTTGGGGTTGGTGATGGACAGGGAGGCCCAGCGTGCTGCAATTCATGGGGTCGCAGAGTTGGACACGACTGAGTGACTGAACTGAACTGAACTGATGCCAAGAATGAAAGTTTGCTTTAACAATTGAAAATCTATTACTATAATTCACCATTTAACAGATTTAAATTGTATGATCATCCAATGAAATACAAAATTCCATCTGATATATTTCAAAATTTAGTCATTGCTAAAAGGAAAAAGTCTTAGCTAAGTAAAAATATGAGATCGTTTTATCTGAAGAGGTCTACACAAAAAGGACCTATTGCACAGGATATATTGCAGAGAGATATTTAAGAACATTCTCTTTAAGATGAATAAAAACTCAGAGACACTTCAGTAGAAGAAAATTTATGAGCTGTAAGGCATGCAAGATATCTGTAAATTCAAATGCATTTCAGTCATTCATGTATATTACATTTATATTTGCTTATTTATTGTATAGACCTTGTCAAGAAAATGAGAGTTATTAAGGGAATAGTTCATGCAAAGATGGACACAATAAAGGACAGAAATGGTAATAACCTAATAGAAGCAGAAGAGATTAAGAAGAGGTGGCAAGAATACACAGAAGAACTGTACAAAAAAGGTCTTAGAGACAAAGATAACCATGATGGTGTGGTCATTCATCTAGAGCCAGACATCCTGGAGTGTGAAGTCAGATGGGCCTTAGGAAGCATTACTATGAACAAAACTAGTGGAGGTGATGGAATTCCAGCTGAGCTATTTCATATCTTAAAAGATGATGCTGTGAAAGTGCTATACTCAATAGGCCAGGAAATTTGGAAAACTCAACAGTGGCCACAGGACTGGAAAAGGTCAGTTTTCATTCCAGTTCCAAAGAAGGACAATGTCCCAAAGGTTCAAACTACCGCACAATTGTGCTTATTTCACATGCTAGTAAGGTAATGCTCAAAGCTCTCCAAGCTAGGCTTCAACGGTGAACTGACAACTTCTAGAGGTACAAGCGGGATTTAGAAAAGGCAGAGGAACTAGAGATCAAATTGCCATCATCCGTTGGATCAGAGAAAAAGCAAAAGAATTCCAGAAAAACATCTTATTCATTGACTTTGCTAAAGCATTTGATTGTGTGGATCACAACAAACTGTGGGAAATTGTTCAAGAGATGGGAATACCAGATCACCTTACCCACCTCCTGAGAAGCGCTATATGAGAAGCCCTCCTTCAAGAAGCAACAATTACAACTAGGCATGAAACAATGGACTGGTTCAAAACTGGGAAAACAGTACATTAAGGCTGTATATTGTCACCCTGCTTACTTAACTTCTATGCAGAGTATATCATGCAAAATGCTGGGCTGGATAAAGCGCAAGCTGGAATCAAGATTGCCAGGAGAAATAGCAATAACTTCAGATATGCAGATGACACCACCCTAGGGGCAGAAAGTGAAGAGGAGATGAAGGATGAAAGACAAGAGTAAAATATCTGGCTTACAATTCAACATTCAAATGACTAAGTTCATGGCCTCCAGTCCCAACACTTCATGGCAAATAGAGGGGAAAAGAATGGAAACACTGACAGACTTGATTTTCTTTAGCTTCAGAATCACTATGGATGGTGTCTGCAGCCATGAAATTTAAAAATGCTTATTCCTGGGAAGAAAAGCTATGACAAACTTAGCATATTAAAAGCAGAGATGTTACTTGCCAACAAAGGTCCATATAGTCAAAGGTATGGTTTTTCCTCTAGTTATGTATGGATGTGAGAGTTGGACCATAAAGAAGGCTGAGCCTGAAGAATTTATGTTTTCAAATTGTGGTGCTGGAGAAGAATCTTGAGAATCCCTTGGATGGCAAGAAGATCAAACCAGTATATCCTAAAGGAAATCAATCCTGAATATTCATTGAAAGGACTAATGCTAAAGCTCCAATATTTTGGCTCCTGATGCAAAGAGCTGACACATTGGAAAAGACCCTGATGCTGGGAAAGATTGAGGGCAGGAGGAGAAGGGGGCGATAAGAGGATGAGATGATTAGATAAGACCACCAACTCAATGGACAAGAGTTTGAGCAAACTCAGGGAGACAGTGAGGGACAGGGAAGCCTGGTGAACCACTCTCCATGGGGGTCACAAACAGTTGGGCATGACTTAGTGACTGAACAACAACAGCAATAAAACAATGTTTATAAAATGTGATAATATTGGACCATTTTGTCTTTTACTGGACTCCAAAGAGATTGCTTCTAAATTTTCATCTCTCAGTGTGTGCTGAATTTCAGTGATAGATATATTTTTTATCATTTTAAAGAAGGAAACAATGAGCAATCAAAACTTTGAATAGAACTCAGGCAAGATCAAAGAGCTACATTCTCATACTTAGTATTAACATGATCTGGTGTCTTTGTTACTTTTCTCTTGAGTAACAATATGATAGATTCACTCCTACCTACTAATGGAGAAGGAAATAGCAACCCACTCCAGTGTTCTTGCCTGGAGAATCCCAGGGACGGGGGAGCCTGGTGGGCTGCCATCTCTGGGGTCGCACAGAGTCGGACACGACTGAAATGACTTAGCAGCCTACCTACTAAAGAGTTTTCCTGGAATCATTTTGCCAACTCTAATTCAGTCATCTAAGGCTAGATCAGATCAGATCAGATCAGTCGCTCAGTCGTGTCCGACTCTTTGCAACCCCATGAATCGCAGCATGCCAGGCCTCCCTATCCATCACCAACTCCCGGAGTTCACTCAGACTCACATCCATCGAGTCAGTGATGCCATCCAGCCATCTCATCCTCTGTCGTCCCCTTCTCCTCCTGCCCCCAATCCCTCCCAGCATCAGAGTCTTTTCCATTGAGTCAACTCTTCGCATGAGGTGGCCAAAGTACTGGAGTTTCAGCTTTAGCAGCATTCCTTCCAAAGAAATCCCAGGGCTGATCTCCTTCAGAATGGACTGGTTGGATGTCCTTGCAGTCCAAGGGACTCTCAAGAGTCTTCTCCAACACCACAGATCAAAAGCATCAATTCTTCAGCGCTCAGCCTTCTTCATAGTCCAACTCTCACATCCACACATGACCACAGGAAAAACCATAGCCTTGACTAGCTGGACCTTTGTTGGCAAAGTAATGTCTCTGCTTTTGAATATGCTATCTAGGTTGGTCATAACTTTCCTTCCAAGGAGTAAGCGTCTTTTAATTTCATGGCTGCAGTCACCATCTGTAGTGATTTTGGAGCCCAGAAAAATAAAGTCTGACACTGTTTCCACTGTTTCCCCATCTATTTCCCATGAAGTGGTGGGACCGGATGCCATGATCTTCGTTTTCTGAATGTTGAGCTTTAAGCCAACTTTTTCACTCTCCACTTTCACTTTCATCAAGAGGCTTTTGAGTTCCTCTTCACTTTCTGCCATAAGGGTGGTGTCATCTGCATATCTGAGGTTATTGATATTTCTTCCAGCAATCTTGATACTAGTTTGTGTTTCTTCCAGTCAAGCATTTCTCATGATGTACTCTGCATATAAGTTAAATAAACAGGGTGACAATATACAGTGTTGACGAACTCCTTTTCCTATTTGGAACCAGTCTGTTGTTCCATGTCCAGTTCCAACTGTTGCTTCCTGATCTGCATACAAATTTCTCAAGAGGCAGATCAGGTGGTCTTGTATTCCCATCTCTTGAAGAATTTTCCACAGTTTATTGTGATCCACATAGTCAAAGGCTTTGGCATAGTCAATAAAGCAGAAATAGATGTTTTTCTGGAACTCTCTTGCTTTTTCGATGATCCAGTGGATGTTGGCAATTTGATCTCTGGTTCCTCTGCCTTTTCTAAAAGCAGCTTGAACATCAGGAAGTTCACAGTTCACATATTGCTGAAGCCTGGCTTGGAGAATTTTGAGCATTACTTTACTAGCATGTGAGATGTGTGCAGTTGTGCGGTAGTTTGAGCATTCTTTGGCATTGCCTTTCTTAGGGATTGGAATGAAAACTGACCTTTTCCAGTCCTGTGGCCACTGCTGAGTTTTCCAAATTTGCTGGCATATTGAGTGCAGCACTTTCACAGCATCATCTTTCAGGATTTGGAATAGCTCAACTGGAATTCCATAACATCCACTAGCTTTGTTCGTAGTGGTGCTTTCCAAGGCCCACTTGACTTCACATTCCAGGATGTCTGGCTCTAGGTCAGTGATCACACCATCGTGATTATCTGGGTTGTGAAGATCTTTTTTGTACAGTTCTTCTGTGTATTCTTGCCATCTCTTCTTAATATCTTCTGCTTCTCTTAGGTCCATACAATTTCTGTCCTTTATCGAGCTCCTCTTTGCATGAAATGTTCCTTTGGTATCTCTGATTTTCTTGAAGAGATCCCTAGTCTTTCCCATTCTGTTGTTTTCCTCTATTTCTTTGCATTGATCACTGAAGAAGGCTTTCTTATCTCTTCTTGCTATTCTTTGGAAGTCTGCATTCAGATGTTTATATCTTTCCTTTTCTCCTTTGCTTTTTGCTTCTCTTCTTTTCACAGCTATTTGTAAGGCCTCCCCAGGCAGCCATTTTGCTTTTTTTGCATTTCTTTTCCATGGGGATGGTCTTGATCCCTGTCTCCTGTACAATGTCACGAACCTCATTCCATAGCTCATCAGGCACTCTGTTTATCAGATCTAGGCCCTTAAATCTATTTCTCACTTCCACTGTATAATCATAAGGGATTTGATTTAGGTCATACTTGAATGGTCTAGTGGTTTTCCCTACTTTCTTCAATTTAAGTCTGACTTTGGCAATAAGAAGTTCATGGTCTGAGCCACAGTCAGCTCCTGGTCTTGTTTTTGCTGACTGTATAGAGCTTCTCCATCTTTGGCTGCAAAGAATATAATCAATCTGATTTTGGTGTTGACCATCTGGTGATGTCCATGGAGATCAGTGGAGAAATAACTCCAGAAAGAATGAAGGGATGGAGCCAAAGCAAAAACAATACCCAGCTGTGGATGTGACTGGTGATAGAAGCAAGGTCTGATGCTGTAAAGAGCAATATTGCATAGGAACTTGGAATGTCAGGTCCATGAATCAAGGCAAATTGGAAGTGGTCAAACAAGAGATGGTAAGAGTGAATGTCGACATTCTAGGAATCAGCGAACTGAAATGGACTCGAAAGGGTGAGTTTAACTCAGATGGCCATTATATCTACTACGGCGGGCAGGAATCCCTCAGAAGAAATGGAGTGGCCATCATGGTCAACAAAAGAGTCCAAAATGCTGTACTTGGATGCAATCTCAAAAACGACAGAATGATCTCTGTTCGTTTCCAAGGCAAACTATTCAATATTATGCCCCAACCAGTAACACTGAAAAAGCTGAAGTTGAATGGTTCTCTGAAGACCTACAAGACCTTTTAGAACTAACACCCAAAAAAGATGTCCTTTTCATTATAGGGACTGGAATGCAAATGTAGGAAGTCAAGAAACACCTGGAGTAACAGGCAAATTTGGCCTTGGAATACGGAATGAAGCAGGCAAAGACTGATAGAGTTTTGCCAAGAAAATTTCTGGTCATCTAAGGCTAAGGAGGTTATAATACAGTACCAACAAAAGCATTACATGCTTGTGTAATTAGAAAGCCTTAATCAGCCAACCTGGGTAGTCATATTTAGGAAAGACTATCCTGGAGTGGTCTTCCCTGGAGCTCAGATGGTAAAGAATCTGCCTACAATGCAGGAGACCTGGGTTCGATCCTCAGGTCAAGAAGATGCTCTGGAGAAGGGAATGGCAATCCACTTCAGTGTTCTTGCCTGGAGAATCCCATGAACAGAGGAGCCTGGCAGGCTACAGTTCATGGGGTTGCAAAGAGTCAGACACGACTGAGCAACTAACACTGCTACTGCTATCCTGCAGTGAATGCAAGAATCTGCTCTTTTGTTTTCTTTTTCTTTTGTTGAGTTCCACATACTCACTACATGCTCAAAAGAAATTTCATATTCAGAATTGTACTAGAGATTTTGGTATAATATATAATAATAGAATATTTTCCCTACCCATAGGAAGTATTTTAAAAATCTTTAATTTTCCTTTGGTCTATCTATAATTTAGTAACAGTGTAATTCTGTGTGAAATTTATTGAATGGAACTATTATGTGACTCTTTCACTTAATTTTTTCTATGTGCTCTATGCTCTAAAAATAGGAAGATGTCCTTTTTTAAAATCTGCTGCAGTTAATCTGATGTATTGAGGATAGTAAGTGATAACATGAAAATGTACTTATTTTTATCATACTACTGCTCTACTTTACTCCCTCTTTTTCCAAGCCCAGTCTTCCATTTATGGAAATTAATCCAACAGTCCCAAACTAATCTAGCCTTCTATTTGCCTACTTTTGCCTACACAAGTCCAAACATGCTTGGGGATTCCTCAAAAGTCCTTCCTACTGAAAAATAAGGTTGTTTTAACAACTTTTTAACCCACAGGCCATGGGACCATATGTGGGTGAGAAGACAATATTATAGGAATGACCAAATACCATGTGCCAGCCTTGTGATGGCAACTCATCCTCTGCTCACAGGAGTTAGATCTGCGATATCCTTCTGAGTCTCAAAAAATATATTTTAAAATGAATTATCCATACTACCCACAAAATTATTTTCCTTGAGGAAAATACTAGATAAAATACATTTTTTTAATCCTTAGCTATCCTTGCACAGGTACTTAGTGAAGTGAAGTCGCTCAGTCGTGTCCAACTCTTTGCGACCCCACGGACTGTAGCCTACCAGGTTCCTCTGTCCATGGGATTTTCCAGGCAATAGTCCTGGAGTGGATTGCCATTTCCTTCTCCAGAGGATTTCCCCAACCCAGGGACTGAACCCGGGTCTCCAGCATTGTAGACAGACACTTTACCTTCTGAGCCATTTACTTGTATATAATTAATATTCAGAATTTGTTTGAAAACAATGAAAAGACTCAATGAAAACCAATGAGAAAAAATTACTTCAAATGAATGACAAGACAGAAAAATCCAAAAGAAAAAGACCTACATACCACTACTTATACTACAATGGTTTCATTATGCAAAATACACTGGACTTCCTCAATGGATCAGCAGATAAAGAATCTGCCTGCAATACAGGAGACACAGGAGACATGGGTCGGAGATTTATACATTGTTTATGCTTTTTCTAATATTAGGTTTTTTGCAGCAAAAGCAAAGAATTTTTGATCCTACAACATCCTGGAGAAGTAAATACAGAGTACACTTAGGTGAGGCAACTGCTGAGAAGAAAATGAGAATGTGAATTACACATTATTTTCAAGTGAGAGAAATTGATGCAGAAATGGTCCCTGCTAGTGATAATAGATATTTTTTTCACATGCAGATTTTATATTAGCTAACAATCATTGTATCAGCTTTTTTGGTAAATTTTCCCCACAATTTCTACTTCTTTATAATGTCTGTAACTAACCTCTACATTTCTAAGTGGGAGAAATAATTTCTGTCGACTGAGCCACCCCACCTGTGATACTTTGCTATGACAGCCCTAGAAAATGAAATAATGTTGCAGAAGACTGAGAAAGAAGGACCATTGAAAGATAAATGAAAGTTGAGCCTAAATGAGAAAATGATTACAGATTTGAGAACGAAAAATGAGATTCAGGATTCACAGAAATGGATATATGGTACATATAGAATGCATATACATATAGTATAACAAGTACATATAGTAAGAATGTGTACAAAGCATCAAGACAGATGATACAAGTAAACTACTTAATCATTTATTACTTTGTTATATCGTTTCAGTTGTGTCTAACTCTTGCTGAGCCTATGAACTGTAGCCCCCCAGGCTCCTCTGTCCATGGAATTCTCCAAACAAGAATACTGGAGTGGGCTGCCAGGCCCTCCTCAAGGCCATGCCTTTATTACTTAGTGCAATAAATATCTTTATTATATAATGAAGGCACCTGTCTGTGACTTTGCTCCTGGATAATTTGAAATATATATATATATATATATATATATATATATATATATCCCCAATTTTGAAAAGCTTTATTCATTTTTTTGTATCTAATTTCATCATAAATTCATAATTTCAAAAATAGTCCTAAATTTTTCAACTTAGTGCTTTCATTTACTCTGAAAATAAGCTAGTGGTTGATGAACTATCCTTAAAAGTTCCCCACTTAAAATAGCTTTCAAGGCTTTCCTAAACCAAGGGTAAAATAAAGTATAAATCAAAGTGTTCATGGCTGAGTTGTAATAGGAACCCCAACAGCAAATCTCATAAATATAGGGAGGGTTTATGAAATCCATAAAGGCATCAATTAGTATATCAACTGTATATGGTAACCATGAAATCAGAAATGCTACTACTGTGACCCAGTGTTTTAGCTGCTTTTCTCTCTCTCTTTGCCACTCTGGATTTGTAACTCTCTGATTCTGCTTGCTACCAGTATTTTCAATTTTTAGAGCTTGTTGTTTACTGCTGCTAAGTCACTTCAGTCGAGTCCAACTCTGTGCAACCCCAGAGATGGCAGCCCACCAGGCTCCCCTGTCCCTGGGATTCTCCAGGCAAGAACATTGGAGTGAGTTGCCATTTCCTTCTCCAATGCAGGAAAGTGAAAAGTAAAAGTGAAGTCGCTCAGTCGTGTCCGACTCTTAGAGAACCCATGGACTGCAGCCTACCAGGCTCCTCCAATATGGGATTTTCCAGGCAAGAGTACTGGAGTGGGGTGCCATTGCCTTCTCTGTGTTGTTTAGCTATTTAAAAAAATCTTGCCATACAGAATTATCATAACAATGGTAGGTATAAAAAATAACAAAACACTTAACAAAACCCATATGCAGTTGAGAGCACTTACTAATTCCTCCATCCCATCATCACTGACACCTGTGTAGGACACAGCTCCGCTGTACACAATGGGTAGAATCCAGGAGATGCTGATGCACACCCCTGACACAGACACCTTGAATTTGGGGGGATAGACCAGGGGATCAGTAACAGCAACGTACCTGTCGATGGAGATAAAGCACAAGTGGAAGAGAAAAGAGTAACAAAATGCCACATCACAGGAACTGTGAAGCACACAAAATCTGGCTCCAAAGTACCAGCAGCTCTCCACGGACCTGACCATGCTGAAGAGCATCACAGTCACTCCGCACAGGCCAAAGAGGTGATCAAGAAATTGGCTAGAGAATGCAGCTGCTTGAAGTGAAGAACTGAAGTCTGAAATCATCACCAAGAAGTTTCCAAAGATAGCCAATAAAGACCCAAAGGAGATTTAATACAAGATGTGTTCACATTCTCATGGCAGAGCTGCACGGTTTCAGGTTGGGAAAGATTGCTGGCCATGGTTCTGCAGTTGGATGCTTGCTTTGTTTCTGCTTTTCAGAAAAATGGTCTTCAATTCTGAAAATTAAAATAAAATAAAATAAAATAAAACTGCATACTTGAGTACTACTTTTAAAAATTGTCTCATATTTTGTCCTTTTCCCGTTTTGTTATGAGAGAAACTAAAAGAATTTTTAAAACTCAGGAATACATTCTTACTATGTTCACATAATATTTCTATACCTAAATCTCCTAGATAGTTAACTCTAAGCAAATCTACTATGATTTTTCATCAGTCCAGAAAACACATTGCCTCATAATTGAAGAAATTTAATTTAATTACTTGGTCCTTTATACCTGTGGATTTCTTCCTTACAAAGGTTATGTGTGCATGCTTAGTTGCTCAGTCACTCAATTGTCTCAACTCTTAACGACCCATGTCCTGTAGTCCACCAGGCTCCTCCAACCATGGCATTTTTCAGGCAAAAATACTGGAATGAGTTGCAATTTCCTACTCCAGGGGATCTTCCTGACCCAGGGAATGAACTCATGTCTCCATCTCCAGCATTGGTAGGCAGATTCTTCACCACTGAGCCACCTGGGAAGCCCCCTTATAAAGGATAATCACATGCAACAATTGCATGTTTAGAAAGTCACATCTTGATAGACTTCCACCTTCACATCTGAGAAGTTAACACCCAGGATGCTTTAAGAAGCCAGCCAATAAACTTGGCCCATGATAAATTCCTTACAAGCAACCCTGGTAGTGTAAGGTATGACTCATGAAAGGAAACTTACTTTAGGTCATTATAATTAAAAAGTTCTACAGAACATATTTCTCTGAGCCCTGTTACTTTATCAAAATCCTTACAATTTTCACAACAGAGAAATTTCTTTTAATTCAACTGTTCTGAAATAGCCTTATCCTGTATTTGACAATAATGTTACCTATTCACTATTTATAAGACTGGTTGTGCAATTTGCAGGGTTGGGCAAAAGAAAAATGTGGAGATTTTATTCAAAAACATGAAAAATAGTGCCCTCAAAGTATCAAGCTTTTCCCCTTCTCTGCAGTTTCTCTCACCTACCAAGATGTTTGATTTTTGCTATGGAATGCCTCTCTCTCAGACATGCAGATATTAGCAGGGCAAGTGCAGGTCCTCAAAGGTGCCTGGAGACCCTGCTCTGTGACTCAGTGATCCAACCACTACCAGGCTCCCCCTCTCACCAACCGCTGAAATAATAGTCCAGGCTCAGGTTGGAGTGAGGAAGCTGAGCCAGGTATCTGCCCTTCTCCTGGGCCTGCCACCTCAACCAAAGGCAGATAGACAACTCCCTGAGATGGCAGCCTCCACATCAGGAACCTCACAGTACCTGAACTGGTGAAGGAGGGGCTTGGACTCCCTGAATCTCTCAAGTAACATGCTGTGCCCTACCAGCCTGAGATGGGATAACACTTGCCGTGCTTGCCCTGAGACTGCTCAGTGCACACATGACCACAACCTTTCCTGCATCATATCCAGTCCTCATATAGGATGGAGAGGGGAGTGGCAGTGCTAGTAAGTCTGGGTGAGGAAGGAGAGGCTGAACTGGGCCCAAAGAGCCAAGGGGTTGGGGATCAGGTGGAAGAGAATCCCTCCCATGAAAACAATTATTCAATTAATCATCTACCAAATTCTTCTGGGGATTACTATCATTACTTTTTTTTCAATTTTCAAATATAACTTGATTTCTTCCCACTCTTATTTAGTAACCTTGCCTCCCCCTTTTTTGATAATATGACATATAGAATTTAAAGACTGAGAGGGTAGAGAGGTTTGGGGTGCATAATGGAAGCAAGAATCAAGGATGGTTCCAGGCTTTTAGCTTGCCAACAAGAAAGATGCAATAGGAGAAAGAGTACACTAGGGAGAAAGATGATGGGTTAAGTTGAGATTGGTCAGAGGGACATAAAACTGAGGTTCTTTAGTGAGTGGTTTAGTCTGTAAATTTTTAGCTCAGAAAATAAACTTTGCCTGATATGATCACATGAAATTTTGAGAAGTAAATGTGTTTGCCTGCTATACACCTGTCATAAAGCCTAGGATATATATCTGATACTCAATAAACAATTGTTGACTACTTTGGAAGGTATATAGTGAAAATAGAAGGACCTGGATGTGCACCAACTTCAAAGTTATGCCTACAAACAAATACAGATGAGAAAAGATGAAAAAGTGGTCCCACAGACTCCCACGGGATGAAAGTGGTTCGTGAAGGAGAGAATACCAGGAGTGTCAAAGGTTAGTGACAGGTCAGGTTAAATAAAAACTGAGAATTGTTTGTTGTCATTAAAAACTGGATCACTGCTGAACATGATTCTACCTCTTCTGGTGGAATATTAGAGATAGACTCCAATTGCAGCAGATTGAGAATTAATGGGAATGAGTAGGGAAGACAAAGACACCATGAGCCTATCAGGCTTCTCCATCCTTGGGATTTTCCAGGCAAGAGTACTGGAGTGGGGTGCCATTGCCTTCTCTGCCAAACAGAATAGCATCTTCAAATCTCTGACTCTGACTCTTCCCTCATTTCCCTTTTTCATTTTTAATGACCCTTGTGATTACATTGAGCTCATCTGGATAGTCAAAAATAATCTTGCCATCTCAAAATCCTTAACCACATCTACAAAGTCCACTTAGCCACATAAGGGCCTTGTCCAGTTCACTTCAGAGATTAAGCTATCACTTTGCAACAGCAAATAAGTGATTAAGTCAAGTCAAGTGGAAGCAACTGCAAAAGCTGACATCCACAGGTTGTGAGGATTAGTATTAATACATTAAAAATCCCTTGATGGAATCCCTGTAGTGCAAGATGTGAACTTGAAAGGTTATTTTCAACAGTGATTACTAAGAGAGTTATTCTACAAAACAATCTTCACATTAAGTTAGATTATCATTATGTTTATTTGGCCAAAAACTTTTTTTCTTCTTAGACTTGAGCTTTTTCTCTAGTCACAGTCCTGCTGTGGCCACATTACTGGATTTTTATTACAAAGATATGACAGGTTACAAGCAGTGAGAATCAATCCTTGGCTTTTTTTTCTTCAGTTAAGAATCATTTTTGTATCTGACTGGATACCAACAAACAGAAAATGAAACACACATTAGAGCAACTGGAAAAGGATGAATTACATTATGGGAAAGCATTAAAAATGCCATGGTATTTAGACACACCCTCCTTTCTGAGCTTCTACAACTATCAGTGCTGGTAGAGAAAAGATCATTCTCTTCTCAGGATGTTGTCACTGGGAGAAGAGTGCAGTGTCTCTCCATCCACGTGAGAAACGTCTGTAAATCCTCTGAATACTGCTGCTGTGAGATTCTCACAGACAGAAGACTTCACATTCCCATCTGTAGTGGGCTCAATGCTGTACCCCATCCCCACAAGGAATATGCCCATGTTCTAACCCCCAGAGCCAGCTCTTCTTTGGAAAAGATGCCTTCATGAGTTTAATAAGATGAGATCATCCTGTACTACATGGATGGGCACTAAATCCAAGAGTAGTGTCCTCAGACAAAAGCTGAGAAAGAGAAGAGAGAAGATGGCTTTGTGAAGATGGAGCCAGAGAATGGAATGATACTGCTACAAGCCAAGGAATGCTTGGAGCCATCAGAAGCTGGAAGAGACAGAGAATAACTGTACCCAGAGCCGTGGGAGGGGAGCATGGCCCTGTCAGTGTTCTGTCAAGACCTGTAAAATCAGAGGTTTGGATTTCAGACCTCTAGTCTACAGGACTATGAGAGAATACATTTCTGGAGAGAACAAAGACAGCAAGATTGTGGTCATTCGTTACAGCAGTCCTAGAAAAGAAAACACTCTCCTGGGTACTTTCCATTTCAGTGGTAGAATGGTTGGTGAAGAAGAAATTTCAGCAAAAAATCAAGGAATGAAAATCAACACAATCGTTCAAAAAACCAGATTTCAGAGCTTTGAAAGCAAATTGTAAATAACGTGAGCTTCTACCATCAGCCATTTAGCAGTCATCAACCTTATATTGTAGGTATAATTTAACTCATTTTAAAAATAAAGTACATTTTAGAGGAGTTCTAGGTTCAAACCATGGGGCTTCCCTGGTAGCTCAGCTGGTAAAGAACCTGCCTGCAATGCAGGAGACCATGATTCTATCCCTGGGTCAGAAAGATCTCTTGGAGAAGGGATAGGCTTACTCCAGTATTCTTGGGCTTTCCCTGGTGGCTCAGATGGTAAAGAATCTGCCTGCAATGCAGGAAACCTGAGTTTGATCCCTGGGTTGGGAAGATCCCCTGGAGAATGGAACGGCTACTCACGCCAGTATTCTTGCTTGGAGAATTCCATGGACAGAGGAGCCTCGCGGGCTACAGTCCATGGGGATGCAGAGTCTGACATGACTGAGTGAATTTCCCTTTCACTTCAGTTTCAGGTTCAAAACAAAATTGTGTGGAAAGTACAGAAATTTCCCCTGTGCAGCCTACCCCCATGGAAGCACATCCTCCCCCACTTCAATATCCAGCCAATTTTGAAACTAGACAAGTTAATCTCAGTGACAGAGACGAAAGAGGAATTCAGGTTCAGTCCAAACCCCATGCTCGTTTCATTCTCCTCACTATGCTGAATGTCAGAACCACCTCCACCAATAAGTCAGTCAAGGCCAGAGAGGTGATGAGGAACTTAATTAGAGTGGACAACTGTTTGAGATGAGACCAGTGAGTACAGCTCCTTATACTGTGGAGAGCTTTATTATCAATTGCATTATTATTTGAAGAAAACTTCTGTAATTCTTCTCTCATTGTGTTTGACTTCTATTTTTTTGTCATTTCTAAAAAGTAAGAGCTACAATACATGTGTTTGGTATAAGCCATATGGGAGAATCATCTTCTAAGCTAAGAAGACAGTGTCCCTAGAGAATGATTATAGAGGGCTTTGAATCAGAAAGTGCCTGGATATGAGATCTTGGAAGACTTACCTGAAGTCTCCTGGCATCAGATTGCTCAGCTCTGACTTGGGAGTAATAATACCTACCATAAAGAATTGTGTGACTAGAGGTAAGGTAGGAAAGGATTTAACTTATGCTTAAACTGAATTACTATGTTACCAATAATATAGAATAGTACAGGTTAGTATAGTATACAAGAGTTAGAAATATAATAAGCATTAACAAAAATAATAAAACAAGTGCTGGATCTTTACTGCCAATTTACAACTTCACTCCTAAGGACTGAGTAGAATGATGGTGCTGACATTTAAGGTGGGTGAGGAGAATAATAATGAATTCCAGCAAGCAAGAGGTGAAAGGTGACTTGCATTTGGCATTCTAGAGCAAGTGAGCCTGAAAGGCTGGTGTTGGTGATGATATAACTAAACTGGAGGGATTTCAGGTTTTAGTACAAGTCCACATTCTAAAATTCTAAAATCGATAACATCGTAAGTTTATGTCTAATTAATTTGGTGACAAACACTGACATAAGGCTATTTCTAATGTTTATTTTTTAATCAGTCTATCTGAATATTCATGCAGATATATCAATATTGTGTTGAATATCTGATTATTGGTGCAGAAATAATAATGTGTTGATGACAAAAGCTTCACACACTTCATTGGTTTAGTCCAAACATTAATGGATATGCCTTTTAAATGAAAAAGAAAAAAATTTGATTACTTACAAGTCTTGGGACTTTTAGATAAAAGATTGTAGCTGGTAAATGACAAGTCCTAAGTAAGGACAGAGGCAGATTGCAGGTGATATCCTAGAAGGAGAGAATTTCTAGAAACTGTTAGAGGCAGATTAGCATTTGGTCAAGAGCGTGGACTCTGGGGTCTTCCAGTGATTGTTCAGTGTGAGGAATTTGCCTGCCAGTGCAGGGGACGCAGTTTCCATCCCTGATCCAGGAAGATCCCACAAACCTAGGAGCCACTGAGCCCGTGTGCCACACTATTGAGCCTGTGCTCTAGACCGTGGGAACTACAACTACTGAGCTCCTGCCATGCAACTACCGAGGCTCCCGAATCTAAAGCCCGTGTTCCTTAAAACAGAAGACACCGCAATGAGAAGCCCTCGAACCACAGGAGAGTAGCCCCTCTTGCTACAACTAGAGACAAGCCCACACAGCAGGGAAGACCCAGCAGAGCCTAAAATAAATAGATAAATAAAACTATGTTTTTAAAAAGGCATGGGCTCTGCCTAGGGTTGAATCCAGGCTCTCCCCAACTTTGTAACTGACCAAGGACTCAGTTTTTCAGCTGTGAAATGGGGATAATAATATTCCCTTCAACAGAAGGTTATTATGACAACTTAACTAGCACGTGTTTACACTTTAAATGTTTAAGATCTATATATGTTGAGAGTAGTTCTGGAGAGAATGATAGAGTGCTGGGTATTAACATTAAGATGCAAGAAGGAAGAAGGACCCTGTGCCAGGTGACAGTATTGGAGAGAGACAAGACTGGTACAATCTGATGACCTTGAGGGTTTGAGGGAAGATGGAGTGTGAATTCTTCGCCACCACGAGGAACATGCAGGAAGCCCCCTCATGGCTCTGCTACTGGAAAGCAAAGTCCTCAGGTGACAACTAGGTTCCTAAATGGTGCAGAGAACCTACATAGAAGAAAACATGTTTGTAAAGTTATTTCTCAATATTTATTCATTTCAATGTTCACTTTTCATCTTAATTCAGTTATATTGAAAAGCCAGTCTGGGAATCAGTGCTGATCTACGGCCAACTCCTCATCGATCAGAGGAAAAGGAGAAAAATAAGGCAAAGAGATGTGTGTCTCATATTGTTTGTTCAATTTATAGAACTGCCATTTATTTTTAAATGATGTGTTTCCTATAATATTAATATCAAAACATGGTAAAGAATTCACCTACAATGCAGGAGACCCAGGTTCGATCTCTGGGTCGGGAAGATCCCCTGGAGAAGAAAATGGCAACCCACTCCAGGATTCTTGCCTGGAGAATTCCATGGAAAGAGTAACCTAGCAGGTTACAGTCTATAGGGTCAAAAGAGTCATTCATGACTGAGCAAAAAAACCCATACTTCTCTTTTATGAAATTTTGCCAAAACATAAAATTGTCCCTGCAGCTGCTGCTGCTGTTTGTGAAGTCCTTAGCTGGCAAAGTTATTCTTTGGCAAGCATCTGTGGTTTCCTTGGATTTTTTTCACCAATTTTATTGTTTCTGAAACCCACGTTTCCAGGAACCATTAGTCTTCTCAATAGCAAAGGTGGTATTTTAGCAGGTAAGCCTTTTAGAGCCTTAAAATAAATCAGGGCATCCTTTGATCAATTCCAAATATTTAAAATAGTAAAATTTCTTCTAATAGACGTATATGTCCAAGAAATCAACCACCTAGAAAAAGCAATATCTAATGTCTGCTATGAAAAGAAAACAGTTGTCTTGCATTTTTCTATGTTTTCTTTTTTGCTACTTTCAAAACTTATTAGAGGAACCTAGGTTATTTGCTGCTCTCATGTTAGGGCAATTAAGGACAACTAGCCTTGTGGTGAGATGAGGTAAAAAATGGAGGCTCTTCCTGAACCCTCTAAAATTCTTGCACTATCTGACTCTTCCTTTTATGCTTATACATGTTGAGAAAGTGATCTGCCTCAAATAAAGATAAGATTAAACAATAATCATATTTCTCAGAAGCAGTAATCATATTTCTCCTTCTAATACCAAGGACAGAATTTGAGGCAAATTTTGGTTATCTTGCATTATCCAAAGTTTTCAGTGCCTATTTGCAGATTTTGAAATTCTCAGGCATTCTTAAAAATCCATTCAATAAACTCTCTCCCCAGTGACTGATAGTGTGAGACTTTCCTCATTAAAACAAAACAAGAGAAAGGGTGCATTAAAGTTGTGATTTTTCCAGCACACAAACTCAGAAGCTTGTTAATGGGAGGGGTGAGAATGAAATGCTTTGTACTCTTGTCTCTTTGGATTAGAAGCTAGATGTAACCAAACACAAAGGAGGGTAGAAGTATTGAACTATGAATCAACAGCAATTGCCATTGATAACACGTAATAAGTACACACACATTAATTATATGTAATAATAATATTTAAAGCATTTTTACAAGTGAGTGTGAAACTGAATCACACTTGATTCTTTATGAATCAAGTTATGAATTTGATTCTTTACATAATATATTTGTGTAATGGATATTTCTCAGAAATATATGTTAACCTGTTATGGAATAAATTGAGTGAAATGGAAATGATATGTCATTGTATTTTCTCCAACCACAGACTCCCAATGTCCTCTACATATTTTCCTTCCTCAGCTCGCATTAGATCTCAGGGCTGTCTAGTCACTGTGTGTGATAATAACTCAGTTTGGATGAGTCCAGGTTGAAACACACCCTAAATGTCATGGAATGACAATGCTTGAGACATTTTATTCTGAGATAAAGGGTCTAAACTTGAAATGCAAGTGCCTATCAAGTTTAAAGAAGGAAAATAGAATAAACACAGGCACTAAATATGGACAAGTCTAAAGAGAAATTCTCAAAAGTGCCTGGGAACAGAGACCAGAGGGAACAGGTTTATGAAAACGATGTGAATATCATACTGGGATCAAAATTCTCATCAGTACACTAGGTCCAAGAAGGCAATGGAGTCATGTTTTTTAAGTTATCAGAGAATTTATTTTTGAAACCATCATTCTAGTTAAAATTAAAATAATGATTGAAATCCTATAAAGTTCTTTAAAGCTAGTTTGGAATTAAGAACATTCGTTCTAGTTACATGTATATATAGTATGCATTTCTATGTATTATACAATATATCAATATATTATAACAAATATTTTATTAAACTGAATTATAATTAATATAATATATGCTTATATAATTCAAATATGTAATTTGCATAAGTATAAAACAGAGCTACAAATAGATGGTCATGGATCATTAGAAGCAGGCAAGCCACAAATAAGCAAGCAGAGGTGGGGCGATTCTTAGCAAGAGGAGGTTGTGCCAAGACCTAAGGAAGGAGCAGATGAAAATGGACCACTGGGCTGTTCCAGCAGGACCTGATCCAGCCAGACATTCCCTGGGTGGTGGCTAGCCCCACTCTGCGAATGCATGAGACTCTGGGTATCTGACCTTGTTCAGGTCACTTAAACTTCAGCCTGCATTGTAAAAATGATGGTTCAAACCCAAATTCAATCAACAAATAAGAAGAATAAATAAATTGTGGCCAACCCACACAGTGCAACACTACTCAGTCACAAAGTCACAAAGAAAAAGGAATTCGATACTGATTCATCCTTTGACATGGCTTATTCTCCAAATTACTAAGCACAGTGAAATAATTCAGACAAAAATAAGTGTATATATGTATGCTTGCATTTATATAAAATGCTAGAAAGTACAAATTAGTGTAGAGTAACATGAAGTTCATCAGTGGCTACCTGGGGACAGAAGGGGGCTGAATTTGTAGGGATGAACAAGAAGGACATTACTAAAGACGTGAAGAAACTTTTGGAGTAATAAATAAGTTTAGTCTTGATTTTGGTGATGAATTTGCAGGTGTCTACAAATGTCAAAACTCATCAAATTGTATATTATTTGTATGTGTAGTTTCTATTATGCATATGTGTATTACAAAAATATTAAAATTTGAGTTTCTCTGTTAAAAAGTAAAAGGTAATGGTTCAGAATAGATCATCTCAAAGTTACCTTCAGTTTTAGTGTTTTGTACATTTCTCGCAGAGGGCCCATGATTGGATGGTCAAGTAAATCTGGCTAACGTGATATTCTTGGTCTGGGAATTTTTCTGGCCCTGAATTCACCTGCCCAAGTCTGACAGAGAGGGATGTTCTGTCCAAGGGATGATCCCAAGAACCACAAAATAAGTGTGCATAGCTCCTGCAGTACTATAAGCACTGTGATACATAAGAAATTTATGTAGCCGTGGATGGCAGGTATTCTTTCCTTCCTGAGTTCCCTCAAGGTTACCAGTTCATTCTCCATGGTGGCTGCAATTGCTGATGATCATAACCTCCTCTGTTAACTGATACGGCAGAAAATATCCCATTTCTTGCTTTCAATAACTTGATTTCAGTGGCTGGGCCACATCAGGGAAGGAGGAGTTACTACTTACTCACTTTCTGACCCCCTGGACATGAACACCAACCCTATTGTTTAACAAATATGCCACCTTGGGCATAAGACTCATCTCTCTTTGCCTCAGATCTCTCATTTGTGACCTAGAAGTAATAATAATGTATTATAGTCATAATATTTCCTCTCACATAGTGTTATTGTAAAGACTGAATAGGGCAGGTAAGATGGTCCCAAGCAAAGAATGAGTAGTCTATAACAAAGCATTCTTAGGTTTGCATATCAGAAACACTCAATAAGTGTTCACTGAAGCAAAGGCGAGTGGACAAGTCCAACATGAACAGAGTAATTCATAGAAGAGATAAATGAGGCCTAGAGTGTATTCTTTTATAAAGAAAGTTCAGAAATAAGTTCAGAAATATTTTAAAAAAATAGAATAATATGTAGTTCTAGGACACAAAGTGGTAAAATTGAATGATTTGTCTAGCATGTGTAAAAGGTAACTAAAAAAGGAAAAACAAATGTAAATGTATTAAACTATATGTTCAGTTCAGTTTAGTCGCTCACTTGTGTCTGACTCTTTGTGACCCCATGAATCGCAGCACGCCAGGCCTCCCTGTCCATCACCAACTCCCGGAGTTCACTCAGACTCACGTCCATTGAGTCAGTGATGCTATCCAGCCATCTCATCCTCTGTCGTCCCCTTCTCCTCCTGCCCCCAATCCCTCCCAGCATCAGAGTCTTTTCCAATGAGTCAACTCTTCGCATGAGGTGGCCAAAGTACTGGAGTTTCAGCTTTAGCATCATTCCTTCCAAAGAAATCCCAGGGCTGATCTCCTTCAGAATGGACTGGTTGGATCTCCTTGCAGTCCAAGGGACTCTCAAGAGTCTTCTCCAACACCACAGTTCAAAAGCATCAATTCTTCAGTGCTCAGCTTTCTTCATAGTCCAACTCTCACATCCATACATGACCACTGGAAAAACCATAGCCTTGTCTAGACAGACCTTTGTTGGCAAAGTAATGTCTCTGCTTTTCAATATGCTATCTAGGTTGGTCATAACTTTCCTTCCAAGGAGTAAGCATCTTTTAATTTCATGGCTGCAGTCACCATCTCCAGTGATTTTGGAGCTCAAAAAAATAAAGTCTGACACTGTTGCCACTCTTTTCCCATCTATTTCTCAAGTGCTTATTTGAATCCAGAAGATTTATGGTGTTCAACAGACTTTTAAACACTTTGATTTTAGCTTTTTCATTTTTAAAATGAGGAAGTATGGCTCCCTATAGCTTGTGGCATAGGATTAAAGCAAGTTACTACATTGAAAGCACTAAATCAAAATAAATTGATGATTTTCAATGTCAGAACTGAAGAACTGTGGGTAAACTAAATACTAAGCAGGTAAAAGTACCTTTAAATCATCTTAACCACCAAATGAAGATGAGAGAACTTCAATCAAGTATAGGATAATGTAATCAGAAATAATTCACTATCTCAGGAAAGGTTTATTGATTTAAAGCATATGTCTAATAATAGAAATGATGTGCTAATATATGACTAATTTCTATCAAGCAAGAAAGTAGAAAAATTCAGAATATTGATGTGAATTCACTTCTGCTCAGGAGACATGATGCTCTAATTTTTAAATCTTGATGTCTAATTACAACAAAAGTTAAAATGTTTTATTGTTGTTTTAGTTGCTAAATAAAATCTGACTCTTTTTTTTTTACTTCATTGAACTGTAACTCACCAGGCTTCTCTGTCCATGGTATTTCCCAGGCAAGACTATTGGAGTGGGTTGCCATTTCCTTCTTCAGGGTAACTTCCCAATCCAGGGATCACACCCACGTTCCCTGCATTGGCAGGCAGATCCTTTACTGCTGAGCCACCAGGGAAATTTAGAATAGAATCAAGCAATTTATGTAAAAAATTTTTTAATTTACTTTTAAAAACCCAGACGTATAGCATCCTCCAATCTTTGTACCAAAAACAAGGCTTCATTTCTGAAAAGCTGGCTGGCTTTTATCCAATGTGAAAATTTGTGAGTCATGTAAAATGTATTAATCAGCCTCTGTCTGTCATCCTTTTAGGCCCTTCACTTCAGTGTTCTATTTTTTTAATACATTTTTAATTTGGGCTTTCTTGTATATCAATGAAAACCCTTATAAATAATTTCTGGAACAATGCAAAAGTGAACAAAATTGTAAGTTAATTTAAGATAAAGTACAATGTGAGTGACAATCTTAAAAACTCATGCATGGTCTCAACATATGTTAATTAGTAAAATTTCTAAACTCAAGTGAAATTTTATGAGCAGAGGATCACCAGGAAGAAGCCCACTGGACAAATGATTGTTATTTATGACATCAATTATCTTTCCCATAGTACATAACTCAACTGATATATGTCAGTGTGTTCGTCACTCAGTTATGTCTGACTCTTTGCAACCCCATGGATTGTAGACCACCAGGCTTCTCTGTCTATGGAATTCTCCAGGCAAGAATATTGGAGTGGATTGCCATGCCTTTCTCATATATATATTATATATATATAATATAAAATCAGTCAATAAATCGATCTCTGGGTTGATTTTACCCGACACTGAGCTCACACTTCTGAACTCATAAATCTGACCACCTGACAGTGCAGACTTACCACTTTGCTCTCCTTCAACCAGGACCTCTCTAAGTATTCCACAGGTGCATTTACATTGTAATGGAAAATATTACAAAGGAATAAAGAGAAGCTATAACCAGGGATTAAACTATTATAAAATGGTAAAAGAAGATTTTGAATAAAAAATATACTACATCCTTCCCCATATGTTCTCTTACATTTTCTCAAGAATGCTGCAAGGAAGGGATAAATAGCTAGAGACTGTACAGTGAAGTTCAGAGACAAGTAGTAGCCCAAGACCAATGGCAAAATGCCACATTTCTGGCTCCAAGGTCATGCTGTTTCCATAACAACCAGGTTTTTATGTTATATTGACCAAAAAATGATGAAACTGAATTTAAGTCTTTAGATCATATTGGAAGCATAATTAATTCTTTTAATTTACAAGATCTTGCATGTATATAATGAAGTTTTCTACCCAATGGTGTGTCCATGGTGAATCTATATTCAATTCCTCCATCTAAAACGTGGACTTACCCAGAAAATAAATTTACTGTCGAGGAATTCGCTCTCAAGACTTTGCCAGTGACAATGAGTTTGATGGCTTTTCGAAACCAAGGATAAAAGAAAGCATAAATCAAGGGGTTCATAGCTGAGTTATAATAAGCAATCCAAACCAGTATTTCATAAACATACGTGGGAGTGATGAAACCTAGGAAGGCATCAATGATGGCATCCAGGAAGTAAGGCAGCCAGGAGACCAGAAACGCTAGCACTGCGACGCCCAGTGTTCTTGCTGCCTTTCTCTCCCTCTTGGCCACTCTGTCTTGGAAGCTGTCTGAGCATCGCCCAGTCTTGTTGTTCAGACTCTCAATTTTTCTAGCCTGCTGTTTAGCAATGAGGAAAATGTTGAAGTAAACAGTTATCATGACAAGAGTGGGGATGAAAAATACAAGGAAACTGACCAATACCCAACTCTGATTCACTGCAATTTGACAGCCTCCCACACAGGTGAGAGCACTTACTACATCCTCCAGTCCAGCTGCATTTGCTCCTGTGCCAAAAAGAGAAAAAGAAAAAATAATAGAAAAGAGCCAAGAGGAGGCAATACACATGCCAGAAACAGACACAGTGAACCTGGCTGGATAAACCAAGGGGTCAGTGACCACAATGTACCTGTCCAGAGAGATAAAGCACAAGTGGTAGATGGAAGTGTAACAGAATGAGCCTTCAAAACAGGAGTGGAGTTGACAGTAACGCTGCCCAAAGTACCAGCAGCTCTCCACGGACCTCACTGTGCTGAAGGGCATCACAGTCACTCCCAGCAAGAAGTCAGCACAGGCCAGAGAAGCAATCAAGAAGTTGGTAGGAGAATGCAGCTGCTTGAAGTAGAGAATGGAAATCATCACCAGGAGATTTCCAAACACAGCCAGCACAGCTCCAAAGATGAACACTGTGTACAGGATGAGGCGGGGACCTGGTGAGTAGGGGGTTTTCACACAGGATCCGTTCAGGTGCTCGTAGCAGAGCTGCACAGCTGCAGCAGAAGGAGATGCACTGCTCATGATTCTCTGGTTTGATACCTGGAAACCTGTCACCCTCTGTGGCCCAGGCTGTCATTCCCGATTTTGAAATGTCCTTAAAGAAAAGGTAAACACAATGTGAGTAGTCGCCAGTGCATTCTGTCTTTGCTTCCTTGTAAGTGCAAATCTTCACTTACATGTTTAGAAAGTGATTCATATCCTCATCTTGTAAAATGATTCACTTCTAAATGAATAAGCGGTTAATTTTCATTTTTACATAAAATGCTGTCTATTTAAATTTTTTAAAGACTTTCTGTATTACCTCGTTCTTCATTTCAGAGGAGAGTTTGTCTTCAAGAAACTATTACATGATGCATGTCCGAATGCCACATTTTATTCGCATTATTTTCCTAATTTGTCAGAGCAATGATAATGCCCCAAACACTCTCTCCCCTCAGGAACATAGTTCCATAATTTCAATCCCCAAAGCTCTTAAGATTGAATCCCCGCAAGTGCAAGGTGTTTAGAAAGAAAGAATTAAATAACAATTATGTTTATGCTAAACTAAGTTTATGTCCTATAATGTCCTGATGTCATTTGACCTTTGCATGAAATATAATAATGCCTAGCCTTTAAAACCTTTGAGCAGAAATGGAAAGTCATATTATTTACTGTTATTAGTTACTGCCTTTTCATTTTTCTTAGAATCATTTGTTTATCATTTCTGTGTTGAATGTCACTAGAACTCTTTCAAATAAGTCCTTTCTCTCTTCCAGTATCAGTTTGTGTTAAAGAAAAAAAATAAATAGAATCATATATTAAACAGTTGAATGCTTCAGGTTTAACTTTAATAATTCAGATTTAGAAAAGAGGAGGAGTAGAGGACAAAATGTTTGCCTCATGAAACAACCAAGGAAGTGCAAGTACAAATAAAACATTGTTCCTGCTAATGTTTTTCTTGTTGTAATGGGCACTATATGGAAGATATTTTTAAAAATAAATTGTTGAAAGAACTTTTGGAATGGGAGCATTCCTATATTATACTCCATATTTTACCATTGACAAATTTCCATTTCCTCTTAATGTTCTAGAATAGATGAGCTTATGTTTCAAAAAAATGTTTTCTGATGAATGACTTCCATGTGCTCAGTCATGTTCAACTCTTTGCAATCCCATGGACTGTAGTCTACCAGGCTTCTCTGTCCATGAAATTTTACAGGCAATAATACTGGAGCAGATTACTATTTCCTACTCCAGGGGATTTTCCCAACCCAGGGATCAAACTCATGTCTCTTGCCTATCCTGCATTGGCAGGCAGATTCTTCACCACTGTGCCACCTGTGAAGCCCTCAATGACTTCTACTTATGTTGAAAAATCAGCTTTTTAATATTGAGGCATAAAATATATTTGAAAAGTTTACATTTTTAGTAGGTACAGACTGATGACATGATAAATGTATCTGCTCTTGTATTCACAACCAAGAAGGGAAGCAACACCCTGTATTTCTCCTCAGGCCCTTTTATACTTAATCTCACCCCACATATCCCTTCTCCTATCCTGGGGAACCGCGGATCTCCCTTCTATGGCTAGGGATTACTTTCTGAGGCCTAAAAATCTTGTGTCACAAAGGTCACACAGTTTGTCTTCTCTGTCTGGCTTATTTTACTCAGCTCAGTGTCTGTGAGTTTCACCCATGTCTGAGAACATTTGCAGCTCATTCCTCCTTATAGCTAAATGGAATTCCATTGTCTGAATTCAATTGCCTTCGAGTTATTTTATCCATATACCAGTTGATAAATATTTAGACTGTTCATCTTGGGACTGTCATATTGGGAAGTATATGTTTAACTCTGCAAGGAAGTACACATTTTCTAAGGTAGCTGGACCATTTTATGCTCTCACCAGCAAGCTATGAGTGTTTCAGTTTGCTTCAAATCTTTCTTTCCTCCTGGTAGATTGCCTATCACCTTACAGGATTTTTAAATAAATTAGAGCTTATCCATTATATTTATTTTACTTCTCTTAACTCTATGTGAGAGGCTAACATGTGGACAAGTAATGACAACTCAATGTGGTGATGGTTCCGATAAACAGAGTACAGTGGAGGTCACCACAGTGAAGCATGGGAATTGTATTCACAGGTAATTTTACCAAGAAGGTAACTTTAAATATAGGTCGAGAGGATCCAGGAGATATTTAAGGTAAAAACAGACAGGGGTTTCCCAGGCCGAGAGGGCAGTGTGTTTTGAGGCTCCGAGATGGGGGCTGGACACATTCGCAAGGCTGAGAGCGGCTGTAGCGCAGGCGCAGTGTGGGGAGTGGCATGAGCTCAAGAAGACCTGCGCACAACCTGACCCCACCCACCTCATTTTGCCAAGCTGTTTGGGTATCTGCAGAGGTGAAGGGTTAGGAAGGGAGAGGACATGAAATGCCCTTGGTGACAGATACAAATCTTCGCTTCACCTGCTCAGGGCTGCTAGATAGGATTTATATTTTTCTGTAATACTCTTAAATCTACTTAGAGCCTCACACTGCACCAGGTACAAGAAAAAAATCTCAATAAATATAGGGATTCTGCTCCTTTATCCCCAGAGTGGCATCCATGTTCAGAAAGCTCAGTCTCACAGTATCTGTGGGTGTTTTTTGAGGTCTGTCTACTGAGGAATGCGTTTTCCTACCTTAAGGACCTGACTTGGCAGCACCTTCGCCTTCCCTGAGGGGCAGGGCTCCTAACAGCCAGGCTGGGAGGTTATGTCGTCTCTCAAAAGCATGTGCATCTACTCAATACATCTGTGCATGTTTATCACTTTTCAAAAATGACCTAAAGAGCAGAAATAAAGCACAAGTGGAACATGGAAACATAACTCTTGGTAGCTTCCATCGCTCTTGAGTACAGCACATAATTAATATAGAGAAGAAGAGTCAGAGCATTAAAGATCTACTGAAAGAAACCATTAAAAATACTTTAAAAATATTAAGATATAAATCCTGAGATACTTAAATCTCCGTAAGATGTAGTTTCTAAAATATACCAATGTACCTACAATTTAGTTTCATTAGATAAAACAAAAATATACCAAAGATACATGCTCAAATGTTAGTCCACCAAAATAAAACAGCCAAGCACTGTTAACATCAATTTTAATACATTTATTTTATCACAAACATTAACATTTTAAAGATAAATTACAAAGTAAATCCCCCTATAACAGACACTGTCTATTATACACAAAGGTACATTTTGTAAAAGTGTAATATGGGGGCTTATTATACGTTGCTATATAATTTAGGTCAGATTTTTTGCTTTTGTTTTCTTTTGATTTTAGTCAAAGAAGTATATTGAGGTTTTCTCTCCTTGTCAATTGTTATTTTTAATGGTCAGTTGTGCTTTTTAATGGTTTCATAACATCTCATTTCAAAGGTAGAGCATAATTTATTTAATTTACACCATATGAATCCTAGTTCATTGTAATTAGTAATTGAGAGATATACAATGAATGTCCTTGTCACGTTTCCTTCCTTGCCTGACTCTCTTCATATGCTTGCTTGCCAGAAACAGAACTACAGAGTCATGTGACACATGTGATTTGAAATTTTACATAAATATCTTAATTCCCCTCTAAAAGAAAATGCTAAATTATGTTTTTCCTACTTGTTTATGAAAGTGCTGAACTTTCAGCAGAGTACTCAACTTCTCATACTCTAATTAACCTGATGTTAATGATCCAGTGTTGTCAAATATGAGATACAAAACTGTATAAGATTTTAATTAATTTTAAAATTATGTGTACATTTGACGTTTTAATGTATTTATTAACCATACCTCTGTAAAATTTCATATTTATGTTTAGTGGGATATTCATCTCCATCTTAATGTTTTGTAAATTCTTTGTATATTTTCAAATCTACTAATTCTTCAACCTGTTTGCTGCCAATAGCTTTTCCGAGTTTGTGTGTTTTTCTTTAACGTGCCTTTCTTTCACTTTGAAGTTGAAAAATTTAAATTTAGTGCATGAATCTATATTCTGTCATGATTCATGTCAATAAATTATAAAAACTATGTTTTCTTCTAGTTTTTAATATCTCAGATAAATCAGTTTTGATTTTGTTAAATACATGAAGCAAGATTGTTAAGAGTTTTAAAAAAGTTTTATACCACATTAACATCTCTAAATTATCCATTTTTCAATAGCATAAATAATAGTGTTATTTTTATTATGAATAGCTATAAACTCCAAATAGTACTTATAGGGGGAAAAATAAAAGACAATTGCCCTCCATCATGAGCATCAAACTTCATGAAATGAGAAAATGGTTACATAAAAGAAACTACTATTGCAGTACACATATTGCTCATGGTTATTCCTACCTGTACAAAATATCTCCTAAAATATAAAGTATGAATCCCATCCTGGGTCTGTAATAGCTGATGGATATGTCTCAGAGATCTTTAGGAGCTCCAGAAAGACCGGAGCCCAAGAATCAATTTGATAAAAATAAAAGCAAACTAAACTGAGTCCTGCGGTTGCAGAGAGTCGGACACAACTGAGCAACTGAACTGAACTGAAACTGAGTTCACAGAAAGACAATAACAGAGAACTTGGAAGAAACATTTGAAAATGAAAAAAGAAAAAGTTAAGCTTGGTAGGAAAGGTAAAAGAGTAACAGGGACTTGAAAGAGGAAAGTAACAACTGACAGAGCAGGAGTGTAAAGATGTGAGGAAACTTGAAATTATGACCACTGTGTCAACCACTAGTAAGTAATATGTTTTTATCAAATGCTCAAAGGATGTTCGCTTCCCAAAAAATAACAGTATAAAACTGATGCTGCTGAAATTGAGGTACTGTTTTTCCTCCCCAGTTTAGTGGATCATTTTCAAGCACTATATTTCATATAAAAATTATTCAGAATTTTTCAATATATCACTAGATAACTGTTAAATTTTTCAAATCATCAATATGAAATTTGTTTTAGAATTTAGTTTTGATTGATGAAATGTCCTTTAATATTTCCAGTTTAATAAGTCCTATTACTCTTTTAAACCAAAGTAAAATGAGGCATAAATCAAAGGATTTAGAGCCAATTATAGTAACTGAATGAGCAAACTATCTCATAAGCATATTAAATGCTATAAAACTCAAAAAAGAATCAATGAATGAATCAATTACATTGAGAAATCATGAGACCAAAAATACTAAGCTGTGATGTTCAGGGTTTTAGCCGCTTTTCTCTGTGTCTTAGCCACTCTGTTCTTGCAATTCTCTGGTAACAATTTTACTTTCTAGTAATGTTTAAATCTTTTTAATCTGTTTTCTAATCACAAGAAGAGTATTTCTGTACCGAAGAATCTTAACAAAGCCAGGTGTGAAAAACAATAGAGATCCTACCAATATGCAGAACTGATTTAAACAAGTTGACAATTACTTATCAAGCAGAGGGCAATTACATATCCCTCCATCCTATCATCTTGGGCATCTGTGTACAATTTGGCACCACTGTAGGCCAGAGACAGGATGCAGAAGATGCTGGAGTCAATTTCTCAGACAGACACCAGTGCAGACCTTAAGCATAATAGATTTAACTGAAACCCAAAAGTTTCCTGGGAATATGAGCAAAGCAGAAAAGGAAAAAAAAAGCAACAACCTTGAGAAAGTTAATCACAGAGAAATTTCTGAGGAGTTGGAAATAAGTAGACCACTTTGTAAGAGAAAGACAAAGGAAATCAGAGACAACTGAAATGTTTACAGGATACAAAAGGAATGGTTAATGGAATAAAAATGTATGTGGCGGGGGAGTGGACTGTCTGCAGAGAGTGGGCTATGGTGAGTTCTGCAGTAGTTAACAAATAAGGGAGTTAACATTTATTAGTCACATAAATATTTTTGGAGAAGCAAAGGGAAGTGCACATCCTAACAAGACTGAAACACAAGGGCTCATCCAGTTAGACTGAAAAAGCTATTTGTTTTCTTTCATGAAAAACCTTACTTGATTTTCTAAAACTCATTTCATTTGGAAAATGTGAAGATATCTTCAACCTCCTCAACCCAACGGCTTACATTTGTTCAGAGGACAAATTCATGCTCCCAGAACTATCCTTGAAAACCCGACCACTCACAATGACTTGGATGGCTTTCCTAAACCAAGGGTAAAATAAAGCATAGATCAAGGGGTTCATGGCTGAGTTGTAATAAGCACACCAACAGCAAATCTCATAAATATAGGCCGGGGTTATGAAGCCCATAAAGGCATCAATTAATGAGTCAATACTGTATGGTAACCACGAGATCATGAATGCTATGACCGTGATACCCAGGGTTTTAGCTGCTTTTCTCTCTCTCTTGGCTACTCTGGATTTGTAACTGTCTGATGATGAATCTGTTTTACTACTGGTATTTTCAATCTTTTTAGCCTGTTGTCTGGCCACAAGAAAAATATTACTGTAGAGAATGATCATGACAAGGGTAGGTATAAAGAAGGACAGAAAATCTATCAATACCCAGTTTTGATTTACAACCATCTGACAGCCTCCTGCACAGTTGAGGGCACTAGACAATTCCTCTAGCCCTTTCTCATTGGCACCCGTGTAGAACACGGCACCACTGTAAGTAAGGGGCAGGATCCAGGAGATGCTGATGCATATGCATGACACAGACACTGTGAACTTGGTGGGATAGACCAGAGGGTCAGTAACAGCAATGTACCTGTCGATGGAGATGAAGGACAGGTGGAAGAGAGAAGAGTAACAAAATGCTGCATCAAAGCATGTGTGAAAAGTGCAGAAAGTTTGCCCAAAGTACCAGCAGCTCTCCACAGACCTGACCATGCTGAAGGGCATCACAGTCACTCCCACTAGAAAGTCTGCACAGGCCAGAGAGGCGATGAGAAAATTGGTTGGTGAGTGCAGCTGCTTGAAATGAAGGATGGCAGTCATCACCAGGAGGTTTCCAAACACAGCCAGGACAGCCCCAAAGCCATACACCATGTACAGAATCACGCGGGATGCGGGTGAGTAAGGGGTCTTCACACAGGATCCGTTCAGGTGCTCGTAGCAGAGCTGCACAGCTGCAGTGGGGGACGAGTTGCTGCTCATGATCTGTTGTTTACACTCAAAGAATTCTGTCCTTGATTTTCATAATGAACATAGGATTCTGATTTTCAATACACCTAGGGGAAAAACATACATCTACTAGGATATCTGAGGAAATTATCAGATATTACAAATATTTTTTTTTAATTTTACTTATTTTATAAATCACAAATGTGTTTAATAACAAAGCACAAAAATTACACTGAACAATAACATTGGGATTAATTTCAACTAATGCTTCATTCCCTGAATTTGATAAAATTTTCTTTTAGTCATAAATATTTTTATATTTTTTCACGTCCAGAGTTCCTCTTTGCAACAGGCAGTGATATGGAAAGTAATTACAGAGTGAAAGAATCATTTCCTACCAGGTTTCTGCATTACTGCCTAAAGCACACAATCCTTCCTGATATATAAAAGCTATCTATAAGAGAATCCCTAGATGGAATCCCTGTAGTGCAAGGTGTGAACTTGGAAGATTATTTTCAAGAGTGATTATTAAGACAGTTATCTCCAGAAGAGTTCCTCACATTAAGTTACCCATTAACTTAACCCAAAGACTTTTTATATCCTTAGACTCGAACCTTTTACCAATTCTTAATCCTGTTGTGGCCACTTTACTGGATTTTAGCTAAAAAGATATAACTGGGTACACACAGTGAGAGCAAATACTTGGCTTTTTTCCTCCAGTCAAGAATCATTTTTGTATTTTCAGTGGACACCAACAGACAAGGGAACATACACCATGAGCAGCTTGTAATGGACGAATTACATTACAGGAAAGCATTAAAAACACCACGATATTTAGGCACATCCATAATTGTGAGCTTCTGCAAAAGTCAGTGCTGATTGAGAAAAGATCGCTCTCTTCTCGGGATGTTGTCACTGGAAGCAGATTGCAACATCTCTCCATTCACCTGAGAAATGGGTGTAATCCCTCTGAATACTGCTGCTGTGAGATCCTCACAGATAGAAGACCTCACATCCCCCTCTGTAGCGCATTCAGTACTGCCCCCCCACAAATGATACGTTCATGTTCTAACCCCCCAAATCAGATACTCTTTGGAAAAGATGTCTTCACAGGTTTGATAACACATAGTAAGTACATTAATTTTGTGCAAGTTTTAAGCATTTTTGCAAGTCAGTGTAAAACTGAGTCAGTTATGAACTTGATTCTTTACATAATTTATTTCTGTTTAATGGATATTTCTTAATATATGTTAACCTCTTCTGGAATAATTTGGGTAAAATGGCAAATAACACAACATTGTATTTTCTCCAACCACAGACTCCCAGTGTCCTCTGCAAATCTTCCTTCTTTATCCCTCATTAGATCTCAGGCACACCCCAGAGCTTTCTAGTCACTCTCTGTGTTAATAATTTAGTTTGGACAACTCCAATTTGAAACTACAGTCTAAATATAAAAACAGTATCCCTGTCTTCCCTGTGCCCAGGTTAGCCAGGTCTGAACTTAAGCATTTCATCATTTTCACAAGGGAATGCTTGAATTGGTACATACCATCTGAAGATAAGCCCTGTTAACTAATCACAAAGTTCATTTCCTCCTAAAAGCCCATTGAGATGCCCTTAAAAGTATTTCTGAAAGAGGAAAATCTGATGGAGCAAACTAATGGAAAAACCAGGGTAGAGAAATACACTCACGATATACACAATAAAGTTTACCAGAAAAGTGAAAGAAATGTTTTTTCTAATAGATCCTGAAAGAAATTCTTAATCTCAGAAAAAGCAACTAAAGAATGAGGACAAGAAAATAATAAAAACAATGCTATAAAAACTTTCTTCTCAGCTAAAGGGTCTAAATTTCAAGTTCCTACCAAGTGCAAAGAGGAAAAATGATACAAAAGCAGATGCTAACTACAGACAAATACAAAGAGAAACTTAAAAGCTCCTAGGAACAGAGGCCAGAGGGTACCAGCTTATGAAAAAGACATGAATATCATATCATGATCAAGCTTCTCATCAGTACACTAGGTCCAAAAGTTGTGCTTTCAAAGTTATCAGACAATTTATTTTTGGAAACATAACTCTAATTAAAGTCAAAATTTTAACTGAAATCTTACAAATTCTTTAAAACTCATATGGAACTAAGAAGAAATATATATGCATAATTGCATACATATAGCATATATTTCTGTATATTATACAATGTATCAATGTATTATACCAAATTTTTATTCTACTGAATTATAATTAATATAATAAAGTACATGATTATATCTTGTAAATAATATTTGCAGTAGTATAAAATAGAGAAGAAATAGATGGTCGTGGATCATTAAAAGTAGGCAAGCCACATATAATGGAGCAGAAGTGAAGCAATTCTTAGAAAGGAGAGCTTGTGCAGAACCAGAGGAGGGGCAGATGAAGGTGGACCATCGGGCTGTCCCAGCAGGACCAGATGCAGCCAGACACCCTCTGGAGAGTGGTTGGCCCCACTCTGTGAATTCATGACTCTGGCTGTAGGACCTTGTTCAGGTCACTTAAGCTAGGGCCTGCACCTGAAAAGGAATGATTCAAATTCAGCCTCAATCAACAACAAAAAAAGAAACAAATGTGGTCAATTCACACAGTGAAGTACTATTCAATCAAAAAGAAAAAGAATCAAATGCTGATTCATGCTTTGATGTGGCTTATTCTCTATATTATTCATCAGAGTGAAATAATTCAAAGAAAAATGAGCACATAATATAATGTATGGTTGAATTTATATAAAATGCTAGGAAGTACATTCTATAAAATTCTAGGAAGTCCCACTTGATGGAAATGAGTTTGAGCAAGCTCCGGAAGTTGGTGATGGACAGGGAGGCCTGGCTTGCTGCGGTCTATGGGGTGGCAAAGAGTCGGACATGACTGAGTGACTGAACTGATTGAGGAAGTGCAAATTAGTATAGCGTGACATAAAGCTGATCAGTGGCTGCCTGGGGATGGAAGAGAGTTGAGTGTGTAGAGATGAGCAGGAGGAACATTACAAAGGACATGAAAAAATCTGGGAAATGATATATAGCAAAGCTAGTGGAGGTGATGGAATGCCAGTTGAGCTATTGCAAATCCTGAAAGATGATGCTGTGAAAGTGCTGCACTCAATATGCCAGCAAATTTGGAAAACTCAGCAGTAGCCACAGGACTGAAAAATGTCAGTTTTCACTCCAATCCCAAAGAAAGGCAATGCCAAAGAATGCTCAAACCACCACACAATTGCACTCACCTCACATGCTAGCAAAGTAATACTCAAGATTCTCCAAGCCAGGCTTCAACAGTACATGAACCATGAAAGTCCAGACGTTCAAGCTCGATTTAGAAAAGGCAGAGGAATCAGAGATCTAATTGCCAACATCTGTTGGATCATAGAAAAAGCAAGAGAGCTCCTACATCTGCTTTATGGACTATGCCAAAGCCTTGACTGTGTGGATCACAACAAACTGTAGAAAATTCTTCAAGACATGGGAATACCAGACCACCTGACCTGCCTCTTGAGAAAACTATATGCAGGTCAGGAAGCAACAGTTAGAACTGGACATGGAGCAACAGACTGGTTCCAAATAGGAAAAGGAGTACGTCAAGGCTGTATACTGTCACTCTGCTTATTTAACTTATATGCAGAGTACATCATGGGAAACGCTGGGCTGGAGGAAGCACAAGCTGGAATCAAGATTGCCGGGAGAAATATCAATAACCTCAGATATGCAGATGACACCACCCTTATGGCAGAAAGCAAAGAACTAAGTAGTCTTTTGACAAAATTGAAAGAGGAGAGTGAAAAAATTGGCTTAAAATTCAACATGCAGAAAACTAAGATCGTGGCATCCAGTCCCATCACTTCATGGCAAATAGATGGGTAAACAATGGAAACAGTGAGATACTTTATTTTTTAGCTCCAAAATCACTCATATGGTGACTGCAGCCATGAAATTAAAAGATGCTTGCTCCTTGGAAGAAAAGCTATGACCAACCTAGATAGCATATTGAAATTCAGAGACATTACTTTGTCAATAAAGGTCTGTCTATACTGGAAAAGCTATGCTTTTTCCAGTAGTCAGGTATGGAAGTGAGAGTTGGACTATAAAGAAAGCTGAGTGCCAAAGAAATTAATGTTTTTGAACTGTGGTGTTGGACAAGACTCTTAAAAGTCTTGGATTGCAAGCAGATCAAATCAGTCAATCCAAAAGGAAATCAGTCCTGAATATTCATTGAAAGGACTGTTGTTGAAGCTGAAACTCTAATACTTTGGCCACCTGATGCACAGAACTGACTCATTGGAAAAGACCCTGATGCTGGGAAAGATTGAAGGCAGGAGGAGAAGGGGACAACAGAGAATGAGATGGTTGGATGGCATCACTGACTCGATGGACATGAGTTTGCACAAGCTCCAGGAGTTGGTGAAGAACAGCGAAGCCTGGCATGCCGCAGTCCATGGGGTTACAAAGAGTTAGACATGACTGAGTGAATGAACTGAACTGAACTGATATATGTTCAGTCTTGATTTTTATAATAACTTTACAGGTGTCTACAAATGTCAAAATTCATCAAATTATATAAGTATGAATAGATTATATCTGTTATGCATGTCCATTATGAAAGTACTAAAATTAGAGTCTCTAAAAATAAAAAGGGATGGTTCAGAATAGATCATCTCAAAGTTGCCTTCAGTTTTAGCATTTTATACATTTATCAAAATGGGCTAATGATTGGAAGGTCAAGAAAATGTGGCTAATGTGATATGAATTTACCTACAAATGTCTGACAAAGAGGAATGCTTCTTCCAGGGAATGATCCCAAGAACTACAAAATAAGTGTCTGTAGTGTCTGCAATTTTGGTATTACTATAAATAGTATGATGCATAAAAAGTTATTTATCTAATGTATGTGAAAAGATCTTAATGACCCAGATAACCACAATTGTCTGATCACTCACCTACACCCAGACATTCTGGAGTGTGAAGACAAGTGGAATTTAGGAAGCATCACTATGAATAAAGTTAGTGGAGGTGATGGAATTCCAGCTGAGCTATTTCAAATTCTAAAAGATAAAGCTGTTAAGTACTGCACTCAATATGTCAGCAAATTTAAAACACTCAACGGTGGCCACAGGACTGAAAAAGATTAGTTTTCACTCCAATTCCAAAGAAAGGCAATGCCAAAGAATGTTCAAACTTCTGCACAATTGCTACTCATTTAACATGCTAGCAAGGTAATGCTCAAAATCCTTCAAGCTAAGTTTCGACAGTATGTGAACCAAAAACTTCCAGATGTTCAAGCTGGATTTAGAAAAGGCGGAGGAACCAGAGACCAAATTGCCAACATTCGTTGGATCACAGAAAAAGCAAGAGAATTCCAGAAAAGCATCTATGTCTCCTTCATTCACTACACTAAAACCTTTGACTATGTGTATCACAACAAACTGTGGAAAATTCTTAAAGAGATGGGAATACCAGACCACCTTACCTGCCCCCTAGAAATCTGTATGCAGGTCAAGAAGTACCAGTTAGAACTGGACATGGAACAAGAGACTGATTCCAAATTGGGAAAGGAGTACATCAAGGCTGTATATTGTCACTCTGCTTATTTAACTTATATGAAGAATACATCCTGCAAAATGCTGGGCTGGATAAAGATTGGAGCTGGAAATCATGCTGGAATCAAGACTGCTGTGAGAAATATCAATAATCTCAGCTATGAAGATGATACCACCCTTATGGCAGAAAGAGAAGAAGAACTAAAGAGCCTCTTGATGAAAGTGAAAAAGGAGCGTGAAAAATTTGGCTTAAATCTCAATATTCAAAAAACTAAGATCATAGCATCCAGTCCCATCACTTCATGGCAAATAGATGGGTAAACAATGGAAACATTGAGAGTCTTTTTTGGGCTCCAAAATCACTGCAGATGGTGACTGCAGCTATGAAATTAAAAGGTGCTTGCTCCTTGGAAGAAAAGCTATGACCAACCTAGACAGCGTTAAAAACCAGAGATATTACTTTGCCAACAAAGGTCCGTCTAGTCAAAGCTATGGTTTTTCCAGTAGTCATGTATGGATGTGAGAGTTGGACTATAAAGAAAGCTGAACACTGAAGAATTGGTGCTTTTGAACTGTGGTGTTGGAGAAGACTCTTGAGAGTCCCTTGGACTGCAAGGAGATCCAACCAGTCAATCCTAAAGGAAATCAGTCCTGATTATTTGTTGGAAGGACTGATGCTGAAGCTGAAGCTGAAGCTCCAATATTTTCACCACCTGATATGAAGAGATGATTTATTAGAAAAGACCCTGATGCTGGGAAAGATTGAAGGCAGAATCGAAGGGGACGAAGAGGCTGAGGTGGTTGGTTAGCATCACAGACTCAATGGACACAAGTTTGAGCAAGCTCCAGGAGATGGTGAAGGAGAGGGAAGCGTGGTGTGCTGCAGTCCATGGGGTTGCAAAGAGTCAGACACAACTGAGTGACTGAACAAAATGTGTATTCTTATATAATCTATGAGAAATAGAATATGTCCTGTCATATCAGTAAACAAGAATGTTACAATCATCAGCAACTACAGTCCTCCAACATGAGCCTCTGAGTCCTGACCAAAGTCAGAAAAGAATACCTACCATCTAATAACCATCACACTGTACCACTCCCTACAGTGAGACCTGAGAATACTCAGAATGTTAAAATACAGGATACTGACCCCAGGCAGCTGAGGGCATATCAAAGGAATGGTTTCAGTGAGCCCAGACTCTTACTTCTTCCCATATATAGAAGAGCATTAAATTTCTTAACTTGACACGTCTGCTTTATTTAATTAACAGTAATTTTTGATATTCCCAACTATCCACCCTGTGTTGCAAAACTCCTATATATCTAGTTCCTCCCCTTGCCTCCTCGGAGCAGTTCTTTAAAGCTCTCTGAAATGCCGTCTTCTGGGCTGCAGTTCTTGTTTTGCTCTAAATGAAACTTAACTCTCAACTTTCATGCTGTGCAATTTTTCCCCAATGTCTAAGAAGTATTTCTATATTTAAAGAAAACATGTATTTATTTATTCAGCAATAGGTGTTGAGTTTCCCCTATATTTCAAGCAAAGTGGAAGGTTCATCTTGAAACTACTCATATAAACAAGTAGGTCATTTTCTTCTGGGGCATGCATTGTGGGGGAGAAATGTGCTTTCTTCTGGGGCATGCACTGTGGGGGAGAGATGTGCTTAGTCGGTCAGTCATGTCCAATTCTTTGAAACCCTATGGACTGTAGCCCACCAGGCTCCTCTGTCCATGGGGATTCCCCAGGCAAAATACTAGAGTGGGTTGCCATGCCCTCCTCCAGTGGATCTTCCCAACCAAGGGATCAAACCCAAGTCTCCCGTATTGCAGACGCATTGTGGGCCACAGTGCAGGAGGAGAGATAGGACACTATAAATATATATGTGTATAAATATAATATAAATATGTCCAACATATGATCAGAAAGCTGCAAGTAGTGTAAGGGACAAATGAACAAAGGTTCCTAAGAAGGTAGGAGCTATTTAGATAGGTATTTAATTGCTACTGTTTTAATTTCTCATTCACGAAAAAAATGAAGACAAACTTTACAACATATTGTTAATACATGAGCTATTCAAGGAGCATATAAGGTGCAAATATAATCATTCGCTATAATAATACTATACTATATCCATGAAAAAAAGTTAAATGCAATTCGGAAACCCACACCACAAAGATGGCATGAAGTGTTTTGAATGTAAAAGACTTACTATGGGGAAGAGGCTCAAAGGAACCAAATAATCAGTAATAGAAAAAACAAGAGCCTGTGTTTGCTTGATGTGCAGACCAATCCTGCTGCAGAAATTAAGAGGTAATTTATTTAAATGAACCTCCCTTCACCCTCAGGGGGAAAACTTGGTACAGTAAAATACATAATGAAGAATTGTAGGTTAAAATAATACATCACTAAATCAATTACTCCCTTCAATGTATTGGTATCTCCAAAGAATTGTGTTTAGTCTGTTCTCTGTGATGACTGATTTTTTTCCTTTAAAACAATTGGTACAAAGTCTTGTGTTCATATTGCTCTCAGTACCTTGACTGCAGTGCCTGGGCCCCAACAGAGTAGAAAGAATTATTGGTTACTTTACTTATTCTCTGATTCTTTGGATGTGAGTATCAGCTCTATTGTTTAACAAATACACCACCTTGGGAATGAGACTCACCTCATTATGCCCCTTGTCCCTCATTTATGGCCCAGAAGTAATAATAACATAGCAATAGTACTCTCTCTCTCACATAGTATTGTGAAGACTAAGTAGGGTAGGTACGTCAGTCCCAAGCACAGAACGAGTGGCCTATAACTCAAAGCATTCTTAGGTTTGCATATCAGAAGCACTCAATGAATGTTCATTGAAACAAAGGCCAATGAATTAGTTCCCACACAACCAGAGTAATTCATAGTAGAGAAAAATGAGAGCAGGAGCTTAAATTTTTTTTAAAGAAGAAAGTCCTGATATAGTTATAAAAACAGAAGAAATGTAGGTTAGGAAAGTTGAACAATTAATGATTTGTCTAGTACATGTCAAGCTCTACTAAAAAAAGACAAGTGAAAATGTATTGAACAAGATGTTAGAAGCACTTGTTTGAATCTGGAAGCTTTATGATATTCAGCAGAGTTTGTAAACACTTTAATTTTAGCTTTCTTATATTTAAAATGAGGAAATATGATTTCTCTATAGCTGTGAAACAGAATTAAAGTTACTGCATTGAAACCACTAAATGAAAATAAGCTGATAAATTCCAGTTCAGAACTGAAGAATTGTGGCTAAACTAAGCAGTCTAGAGTGCCTTTAAATCATGTCTATCATCTTTAATCATCAGATCAAGAGTTTCACACAAGTAGAATATAATCAGAAATAATTCACTATCTCAGGAAAAGTTTACCAATCTGAAGCATTTGTTTAACAATAGAAATGATGTGCTAATATAAGACTGATTTACAGCAAGCAAGAAATTACAGAAAAATAACAAGAATATATTGATGTGTATTTACTCCTGCTACAAAGATGTGACACTGACTTTTTAAATCTTGACGTCTGATGACAACAAAGCTAAACTTAGAATAGAATTAAGCAATTTATTTAAAAATTTTAAAAATTTATTTTAAAAAAAGATATACAACATCCTCCAATCTCAGTACCAAGAACAAGTCTGCATGTCTGAAAAGCTGGCTAAGTTGTATCCAACGTGAGTTGCTTAACTTATTCAGTTTCAAATCTGTGGATCCCACAGAATGCATTTATCGGCCTCTGTCTGCCATCCTTTACACTCTTCACTTCAGTTTTCTATTCTTTTGGACACATTTTTAATTTGAGCTTTTGTCTGAATCCTTGAAAACTCTTATAAGTAATTTTTGGAATAATGCAAAAGTGAGGAAATAGTAAGTTAATTTAAGATAAAGTACAATAATGAATGACAATCTTAGAAACCAATGCATGCAATAAACATAAGTTAACTGGTAAAATTTCTAAACACAGCTGAAATGTTATGAGCAGATAATCACCAAGTAGAAGCTCATTCAACAAATGAAAGTTATTTATGACACCAATTACCTTTCCCATAGTAAATAATTCAACTGATAGGGTAGTAAAGAACTCTGTCTCTGGATTGATTTTACCTGACTCTGATCATCATATCCCTGACTCAGAAATCTGAAAACCTGACAGTGCAGATTCAATACTTTGCCCTCCCTAGACCAGGACCTCTGGATCTTCCAGCTCCTTTGCATTTTAATAGAAAAATATTACAAAGGAATAAAGAAAACTCTTAACCAGGGATTGAACTATCATAAAGTAATAAAAGGGAGGATTTAGAATAACAAAAATATACTAGATCCTTGTCATGCATTCTTTTAAATTTTTTTAAGGATGCTATAAAGGGGAGATTATTAACTAGAGAAACACAGTGAAGTTCAGAGAGAAGTAGCACCCCCAGATCGGTGATAAAGGTTTCTGGCTCTAAGGTCATGCAGTTTCCATAACAACCAGGTTTTTATGTTATATTGATTAAAGAATGATGAAACTGAATTTAAGAGTTTAGGTCATATCAGAAGCATTTTGCCTTAGAAGATCTTGCACATAAATGATTAAGTTTTCTACCCAATGGTGTGTTCACTGTGAATCTATTTTCAATTTCTCGATCTTAAAAGTGAACTTACCCAGAAAATAAATTTACTGTCGAGGAATTCGCTCTCAAGACTTTGCCAGTGACAATGAGTTTGATGGCTTTTCGAAACCAAGGATAAAAGAAAGCATAAATCAAGGGGTTCATAGCTGAGTTATAATAAGCAATCCAAACCAGTATTTCATAAACATATGTGGGAGTGATGAAGCCTAGGAAGGCATCAGTGATGGCATCCAGGAAGTAAGGCAGCCAGGAGACCAGAAACGCTAGCACTGCCACGCCCAGTGTTCTTGCTGCCTTTCTCTCCCTCTTGGCCACTCTGTCTTGGTAGCTGTTTGAGCATCGCCCAGTCTTACTCCTCAGATTCTCAATTTTTCTAGCCTGCTGTTTAGCAATGAGGAAAATTTTGGAGTAAAGAACTATCATCACAAGGGTGGGGATGAAAAATAATAGAAAATTCACCAATACCCAACTCTGATTCACTGCAATTTGACAGCCTCCCACACAGGTGAGAGCACTTACTAGATCCTCCAGTCCAACTGCATTTGCTCCTGTGCCAAGAAGGGAAAAAGAATAAATAATCGAAAAGAGCCAGGAGAAGGCAATACACATGCCAGAAACAGACACAGTGAACCTGATTGGATAGACCAGGGGGTCAGAGACGGCAATGTACCTGTCCAGAGAGATAAAGCACAAGTGGTAGATGGAAGCTAGACAGAATGACACGTCAAAACAGGAATGAAATTGACAGTAACTCTCCCCAAAATACTAGCAGCTCTCCACGGACCTCACTATGCTGAAGGGCATCACAGTCACTCCCACCATGAAGTCCGCACAAGCCAGGGAAGCGATCAAAAAATTGGTTGGAGAATGCAGCTGCTTGAAGTGGAGAATGGAAATCATTACCAAGAGATTTCCAAATATAGCCAGCACAGCTCCAAAACCAAACATTGTGTACAGGATCAGGCGGGGACCTAGTGAGTAGGGGGTTTTCACACAGGATCCGTTCAGGTGCTCGTAGCAGAGCTGCACAGCTGCAACGCTGGATGAGCTGCTGTTCATGATGCTGCTGTCAGTAGCTTGTAAAGATTTGGAGAAGTTCTGTCCCTTTTCAGTCACACAAAATAGAGCAGTTTTCTATTTCCTGGTGGGAGAAAAAAAGATCTCATTGCACTGATTACCTTTGTTATAGTTACCAAACATTATCCCCATCACCCGTCATATATCCATATCAATCTGTGAATGTATGAAATAATAATATATTCCATTCAAATGTCCATAATCTTAGCTATTATTTTTCTTATAATTTAGAATTTAATTTAAAACAATATTCTAAATCAAATAAGAATTTAACAGAAAATAAATATTTCAAATATTCTTTGCCACAAAAGATTTCTTGCTTTACAATTTATCAGCATTCGTTTATTACCTGATCTATATATGGGGAATATTCCTCTTTGCCAAAGGTAGTAAATGTGTATGATTTGTTACTCATTGGTTACCTTTTACTACCCAACCACCCTCCCCAGACTGACTAAAAAGTTAATGACAAAACCCCCAGGAAGCACAGTCAATTCCCATGTCCAAAATTATCCACAGTGGAGTCCCTATACTGCAAGGTGTGAAAAAGAAGAAACTTACACTTAATAATCTCTGGTTAAAATGTATTGTTTCATGCATGGATACAAGAAAAACTCAAGAAAAACAAAGGAACACTCTCACGCAAAAACAAAGATGCAAACTAAACAAACTGAAGTCAAATACATATTAAAAGATGATACATCTTGATTAGAGTGTATTCAGAGAATGGAAGTTTGCTTTAACAATTCTATAATTCACCATTTTAACAGATTAGAATTCTATGACCATCCAATGAAATGCAAAAATGCATTTGATAAATTTTAACTTTTATTAACTGCTAAAAGAAAAAATTCTTAGCCAACTAAAAATACAAGAGATCTTTTGTATCTGAAGAGGTCTGTACTAAAAGGATCTATCGCATATGATATACCCAGCAGTGGAATTTGAGAGAATTCTCTTTAATATGAGTCAAAAAGCAAAGATGCTTCAGTGGGAGAAGATTTATAGGGTGTAAGTCCTTGCAAGACATCCATGAATTCACCTGCATTCCATTCATTCATGTAGGCAACATTTATATATGTTTATCTATTTAGAATTTATTTGGGCCAAGAGTCTTAAAGATAGGAGAGTACACAAGAAACATCCCCTGCCCTTTAAGGGTATCTTCATGTAACATGAGAGACAGACAGAAAATAGCAAGAATAATGTGCTTCAAGCTAAAATTAACACATATGAAAGATGTGAAGTGATGAGAAAAAGAACAAAGCTGGAAGTATCATGTTCCTTGACTTCAACTGATACTATGAAGCTGAAGTGACACAAAAACAGATGCACAGATCGATTGCCTCTGAATACAGAGCCCCAAGATAAGCTCACACTTATGGTCAGCTCATCTGTGACAGAACAGGCAATCTGTGACACAAATGGGGAAAGGACAGTCTCTTCAGTAAGTGGTGTTGGGAAAACTTTCACTTCTCAGAGAAATGGATTCTTAAGCTATGCTTGTACATATGGGGCCATGGGACACTTGGGGATTTCTAGGACCTGTCATGACTGCGTGCTACTCTCAGCAGCTCAGGAATCTTTTACTGTCCCTGTGCTGTGGCAGAGTGGTGAGATGATCTGTCAGGCTACATCTGTAGACAGCCTAGGTGACCATTTCCGCCCCACGGTCTCCATTCTTATTGACTTCTCTCCAGAAAATGGAGAATGAGCTCCCCCTACGCTTGGATCTTCTCCCTTCAAACATACTTGACTCTTATCAGTTTTCTGTCACTGCTTCAAGAAATCACCACAAACTTGATAGCTTGAAACAACAGAAAGGTATTCCCTGATAGTTCTAGAGGCCAAAATTATAGAATCCCAAATCAAGGTGTTACCAGGACCAAGCTTCTTCTGGAGGGTCTAGGAAAGAATCCATCCCCAGCCTCCTTTAGTTTCTGCTGACTTCCAGCCTTCTTTGGCTTGTGGCCTCATCACTCTAATCTCTGCTCCTGTTATCACATCACCTTTTTCTCTCTGTGGGTAATCTCCTAGTGCCTCTTCCTTAGATGAACATGCAGGGTAATGCCTTTAGTACTCAATCAAATAATCCAGGATAATTTTTCCATTTAAAAGTTCTTAATCACATCTTCAAGAGCTTTCTTTTTTCAAATAAGATTAGCATTGATGGGTTCTAGGGTTTAACATGTGGATCTCCATATAGGGCTTCTATAACCAATTACACGAGCTTATCATTTATTATCACTCAACTCAGACCATATTCAGAGAGATGGGTTACCCTTCCCAATAGACCTTCACTATTTTCTTACTAATTTCTGGTCTCTGATTATCCTTCCTACTCTTATTCCTGGATGCAAGGAAGTTTTGCTATTGTCCAGAACTAGTTCAAATGTATTGAATATCATTTCCTCCTGTCCCAACAGACTCTGGCCTTGTAAGTCTGAAGTGTTAGGAAAATAATCCTACTTATTCCTCATTTCAACCAAAGCAATCAAAATAGAATAGATGTTCTAAAGAGGTATTTCAAGTTTCTCTTATTCACAACTTGATTTTTTATTATATGGAAATTTTAAATTTTGAAACATGATGTTAAGAGAAAAATAGGAAGAAGAAAATGAGCATTGAAAATAATAGGGAGGTGAGCATGAAGGGTGAAAATACAAAAAAATGTATTTACCAGAAGACTGGGAAATGGAAAAGTTAAAAATCTTAGCAGTAAGGAAAGATGACCAATGTGCTTTTGGAAACACATTTCTAGGAGATGGTTGAAGAAACTCAATTTAAACAATGTTTGTTTCATTGAGTTTGAGGAACAGCTTTTCTCAAATTTGAAATTATACCCAACACTATATAGTATGCCATTAAAAATGGAAATTTTTTTTTCTAATTTTATTTTATTTTTAAACTTTACATAATTGTATTAGTTTTGCCAAATATCAAAATGAATCCGCCACAGGTATACATGTGTTCCCCATCCTGAACCCTCCTCCCTCCTCCCTCCCCATACCATCCCTCTGGGTCGTCCCAGTGCACTAGCCCCAAGCATCCAGTACCATGCATTGAACCTGGACTGGCAACTCGTTTCATACATGATATTTTACATGTTTCAATGCCATTCTCCCAAATCATGCCACCCTCTCCCTCTCCCACAGAGTCCATAAGACTGTTCTATACATCGGTGTCTCTCTTGCTGTCTCGTACACAGGGTTATTGTTACCATCTTTCTAAATTCCATATATATGCGTTAGTATACTGTATTTATGTTTTTCCTTCTGGCTTACTTCACTCTGTATAATAGGCTCCAGTTTCATCCACCTCATTAGAACTGATTCAAATGTATTCTTTTTAATGGCTGAGTAATACTCCATTGTGTATATGTACCACTGCTTTCTTATCCATTCATCTGCTGATGGACATCTAGGTTGCTTCCATGTCTTGGCTATTATAAACAGTGCTGCGATGAACATTGGGGTACACGTGTCTCTTTCCCTTCTGGTTTCCTCAGTGTGTATGCCCAGCAGTGGGATTGCTGGATCATAAGGCAGTTCTATTTCCAGTTTTTTAAGGAATCTCCACACTGTTCTCCATAGTGGCTGTACTAGTTTGCATTCCCACCAACAGTGTAAGAGGGTTCCCTTTTCTCCACACCCTCTCCAGCATTTATTATTTGTAGACTTTTGGATCGCAGCCATTCTGACTGGTGTGAAATGGTACCTCATAGTGGTTTTGATTTGCATTTCTCTGATAATGAGTGATGTTGAGCATCTTTTCATGTGTTTGTTAGCCATCTGTATGTCTTCTTTGGAGAAATGTCTATTTAGTTCTTTGGCCCATTTTTTGATTGGGTCGTTTATTTTTCTGGAGTTGAGCTGTAGGAGTTGCTTGTATATTTTTGAGATTAGTTGTTTGTCGGTTGCTTCATTTGCTATTATTTTCTCCCATTCTGAAGGCTGTCTTTTCACCTTGCTAATAGTTTCCTTTGATGTGCAGAAGCTTTTAAGGTTAATTAGGTCCCATTTGTTTATTTTTGCTTTTAATTCCAATATTCTGGGAGGTGGGTCATAGAGGATTCTGCTGTGATGTATGTCGGAGAGTGTTTTGCCTATGTTCTCCTCTAGGAGTTTTATAGTTTCTGGTCTTACGTTTAGATCTTTAATCCAAAAAATGGAAATTTTTTAAACTAAATTTCCTCACTTTAATTTATCTAGAAAACAAATTTATATTGATAAATTTTTAATCTTGACCAGTTATATTAAGTTTTAATTCTCCCCTAAACCAAGGGTAAAGAAAAGAATTTAAAGCTGAATTTTTAAAATCCAATCCAATAAGTTTATTGTAAATTTGAATGATTACTGTGTATATATTTAATATAACTGTTGATGTGTTTGGGTTTAAATGGATTGTATTACTGTTTTTTTCTAATCATCAAATTTTTTTCTTTGTTCTTTTAAGGCTTCTTGACTTATTTTAATTAATTTTTGTTATTATTCAATCATTCCCTGCTATGAAATTATAAATATCACTTTTATCATTCTGTTGGCAGGTACCCAAGAGTTTCAATATGTATTGTTGATTAATTAAATTTTATGAATTCCAAGCAGTGCAAGAAATTGCCAGGAACCACAGCTAAGTATCTAAACTTATTATCTCCCCCACCTCTTTTGATAACTGTTATCATTTATTTTATTTAAATAATTTAGTTTAAATTTAATTAAATCCCAAAAGATTTCATTTAAATCCCAAAAGGCATTTATTTTAGTTTAGCATGTATTAAGTTTTCTCTTCTTTATACGTTGTGATATTCATTATTTCCTACTTTTCAGTGTTTCCTCTGGAATCGATTTTCTTCTCCACGGAGAATTTGCTTTATTAGCCATCTGTATGTCTTCTTTGGAGAAATGTCTATTTAGTTCTTTGGCCCATTTTTTGATTGGTTCATTTATTTTTCTGGAGTTGAGCTGTAGGAGTTGCTTGTATATTTTTGAGATTAGTTGTTTGTCAGTTGCTTCATTTGCTATTATTTTCTCCCATTCTGAAGGCTGTCTTTTCACCTTGCTAATAGTTTCCTTTGATGTACAGAAGCTTTTAAGGTTAATTAGGTCCCATTTGTTTATTTTTGTTTTTATTTCCAATATTCTGGGAGGTGGGTCATAGAGGATCCTGCTGTGATGTGTCAGAGAGTGTGATGCCCAACATCACTCATTATCAGAGAAATGCAAATCAAAACCACTATGAGGTACCATTTCACACCAGTCAGAATGGCTGCGATCCAAAAGTCTACAAGTAATAAATGCTGGAGAGGGTGTGGAGAAAAGGGAACCCTCTTACACTGTTGGTGGGAATGCAAACTAGTACAGCCACTATGGAGAACAGTGTGGAGATTCCTTAAAAAACTGGAAATAGAACTGCCTTATGATCCAGCAATCCCACTGCTGGGCATACACACTGAGGAAACCAGAAGGGAAAGAGACACGTGTACCCCAATGTTCATCACAGCACTGTTTATAATAGCCAGGACATGGAAGCAACCTAGATGTCCATCAGCAGATGAATGGATAAGAAAGCAGTGGTACATATACACAATGGAGTATTACTCAGCCATTAAAAAGAATACATTTGAATCAGTTCTAATGAGGTGGATGAAACTGGAGCCTATTATACAGAGTGAAGTAAGCCAGAAGGAAAAACATAAATACAGTATACTAACGCATATATATGGAATTTAGAAAGATGGTAACAATAACCCTGTGTACGAGACAGCAAGAGAGACACCGATGTATAGAACAGTCTTATGGACTCTGTGGGAGAGGGAGAGGGTGGCATGATTTGGGAGAATGGCATTGAAACATGTAAAATATCATGTATGAAACGAGTTGCCAGTCCAGGTTCAATGCATGATACTGGATGCTTGGGGCTAGTGCACTGGGACGACCCAGAGGGATGGTATGGGGAGGGAGGAGGGAGGAGGGTTCAGGATGGGGAACACATGTATACCTGTGGCGGATTCATTTTGATATTTGGCAAAACTAATGCAATTTTGTAAAGTTTAAAAATAAAAAAAAATAAAAAGAATTTGCTTTAGTTTCTTTGTGTGTGATGGTGTGCTGGCAATGAACACTTGCTTTTTTTCAACTAAAAAATATTTTTATTTTATGTTCCCTTCAGCTTTGAAGGAGAAGGCAATGGCACCCCACTCCAGTACTCTTGCCTGGAAAATCCCATGGATGGAGGAACCTGGAAGGCTGCAGTCCATGGGGTCGCTAAGACTCGATATGACTGAGCGACTTCACTTTCACTTTTCACTTTCATGCATTGGAGAAGGAAATGGCAACCCACTCCAGTGTTCTTGCCTGGAGAATCCCAGGGATGGGGGAGCCTGGTGGGCTGCCGTTCATGGAGTCGCACAGAGTCGGACACGACTGAAGTGACTTAGCAGCAGCAGCAGCAGCAGCAGCAGCAGCTTTGAAAGGTGTGTCTGATACTACCTCCAGAATTCAAAGTCATCAGTCATTTTATATGATGTGAGCTGGAAGCAGACATCTTTCTTATAGAATTTTTTTTTTTTTTGGCTGTGTCACTCCCCATGAAAGATTTCCCCCTATCAGGGATCAGACCCATGCTCCTTGCAGTGGAAACTCAGAACCTTAACCACTGGACTGCCAGTGAAGCCCTTGTGTAGGATTTTTAAAAAACATAACAGGAAAGTTTTCTTAGGGGACATATATGGTATAATTCAAAGTCACGGAGTGCTTTTCCACTTCAAGTAAATTAAACAATTGTGGGAAATATATGTCTATAATCTCTATTTGTATGGCAAGTGAAGGCATTTGGTGCCCACAACTTGTTTCTCAATAATATCAAGGCAGACTTAAATTTTTTTAGTCACACTATCTGCAAATGATGATACACTAATTTTTAATTTTTGAATTTCCATGTCTATTTATATGGCTTGTCTAATTGTATTAACTAGTACTTACAGCATTTATAAAATGTGATAACATTGGACCATTTTGTCTTTATCTGAACCTTAAAAATTGTGCTCCTAAAATTTTACCTCTGAGTAGGTGTTGAATTTCAGTGATAGATATATTTCTAACATGTTAACATGGAAACAATGAGCAATCAAACCTTTGCATAGAACTTAGGGAAGATCCAGGAACTTCATTCAAATGCTCAGTATTAACATGGCCTGTGTCTTTGTTCTTTCTCTCTTGGGTATAATATAATAGACAATATAATAGATTCATCCCTACCTACTGAAGAATTTTTCTGGAATCATGTTGCCAACTCTAATTTAGTCATCTAAGACCCAGGAGGTTATAATGTGGTGTCAATACCATCAAGGCATTGTAAGTTTTTATTAGAAAACCATGATGGGCATATCTGGGATAGTCATATTGAGAAAAGACTATCATGAATTGTATGATAGAATCGTCTCTCTTATTTTCTTTTGTTGTATTCCACATACTCACTTCATGTTCAAGTGCATTTCATATTTAGAATTACATTAAGATTTTGGTGTCATTTGTTACAATATAATATTTTGCTTACCCATAGGATAAACTTTAAAAAGTTTAATTTTCCTTTGGCCTTGTCATATACATTATCTATAATTTAATTTAGTAACAGTGCAATTTTCTGTGACATTTATTGAATGAAACTATCAGTTCAGTTCAGTTGCTCAGTTGTGTCCAACTCTGCGACCCCATGAACTGCAGCACACCAGGCCTCCCTGTCCAACACCAACTCCCGGAGTCCACCCAAACCCATGTCCATTGAGTCGGTGATGCCATCCAACCATCTCATCCTCTGTCGTCCCCTTCTCCTCTGAACTATAACGTGATCCAACTCTTCCACTTAATTTTTTCTGTGTCCTCTATACTCTAAAAATAGGGAACTTAATGTCTTTTCTTAAAAATCTGCTACAGATAATCTAATTTATTAAGGATAGGAAGTGATAGCATGAAAATGTATTTATTGTTACAAGGCCACTCATCTATTCTTTGTAGATTGTCTTTCTCTTGTGAATTACACTTTACCTTCAAGTGAGAAAAATTGGTGCAGAAATTGTCACTGTTAGTGATAATTGCTTTCACATTCAGATTTTACATTAGCTAATGATGGTGATTGCAGCCATGAAATTAAAAGACACTTACTCCTTGGAAGGAAAGTTATGACCAGCCTAGATAGCATATTCAAAAGCAGAGACATTACTTTGCCAACAAAGGTCCGTCTAGTCAAGGCTATGGTTTTTCCAGTGGTCATGTATGGATGTGAGAGCTGGACTGTGAAGAAAGCTGAGCACCGAAGAATTGATGCTTTTGAACTGTGGTGTTGGAGAAGACTCTTGAGAGTCCCTTGGACTGCAAGGAGATCCAACCAGTCCATCCTAAAGGAGATCAGTCCTGGGTGTTCATTGGAAGGACTGATGCTGAAGCTGAAACTCCGATACTTTGGCCACCTCATGTGAAAAGTTGACTCATTGGAAGAGACTCTGATGCTGGGAGGGATTGGGGCAGGAGGAGAAGGGGATGACAGAGGATGAGATGGCTGGATGGCATCACTGACTCGATGAACATGAGTTTGAGTGAACTCTGGGAGTTGGTGATGAACAGGAAGGCTTGGCGTGCTGTAATTCATGGGATCGCAGAGAGTCGGACACGACTGAGCGACTGAACTGAACTGAATGATCATTATGCCAGTCTTTATGTGGTACAATTTTTACACAATTTTCCACTTCTGCATAATGTCTGTAACTTATATCTTATTCCAAAGCAGAATTACTGCTTCCACAATACTGCAAGTCAAAATTTCAAGATTCTGCCCAGCCATTAAGCAGGAGAGGCTTACCTGCTGCTCCAAAAGCTCCAGGAAGGTACAGAGGACATAGAGGTACAGACCCTTGTGTGTGTGTTAAGTCCCTTAAATTGTGTCCCACTCTTTGATACCCTAAGAATTGTAGCCCGCCTGTGGGGCTCCGCTGTCCATGGGATTTCCCAGCAAGAATACTGGAGTGAGTTGCCATGCCCTTCTCCAGGGGATCTTCCAAACCAAGGAACTGAACCTGTGTCTTACATCTCCTGCACTGCAGGTGGGTTCTTTATCATTAGCGCCATCTAGGAAGCCGTATGTAATATTATTGAGCCTGGACTGTCTGATATGGACTGAATCAGGTCCCCTCACCCCTAATTCACATGTTGAAGTCCTAATTCCCAGTATTAAGCAGTATAACTGTATTTGGAGACAAGATCTTTGAAAAGGTAATTAAGTTAAAATGAGTTCTTAAGCATGAGCCCTAATCCAACATGACTGGTGTTCTTAGAAAAGGAGATTAGGATGCAGACTCTCACGTAGCAAGGACCATGAGAGAACACAGAGAGAAGACAGCCATCTGCAATCCAAGGAGAGGGGTCCTCATAAGAAACAAACTGCTGACACATTGATCTTGGAATTCTAACCTCTAAAACTAGGAGAAAATAATTTCTGTTGATTAAACCACTCCATGTGTTGATACTTTGTCATGACAACCCTAGTAACATAATACAATGTTGCAAAAGACTGAGAAAAAAGAACCATTGAAAGCTATATGAAAGTTGAGCATAAATGAGAAAATTATTACAGATTTGACAATGAAAAATGAGATTCAGGATTCAATGAAATGGAAAGAGACAAGTGCAAGTGGTAAGAGCATGTGCAGAGTGTTGAGACAGGTGACACAGGTAAAGCACTTTATCATTTATTATTTAGTGCAATAAATATCTCTACAATGTAAATATCTTTACATCTTATGATTAAAACACCTGCCTGCAACTTTGTTCCTGGCTAACTTGAAAAAAATAAATATTTCCCCAATTTTGAAAGACTTTATTCATTTTTTGTGTCTAATTTCACCATAAATTCATAATTTTAAAAATAATCCTAAAATTTCAACTTAGTGCTCTCATTAATTCTGAAAATAAACTAATGGTTGATGAACTATCATTAAAAAGTCCCCCAGTTAAAACGACTTTCATGGCTTTCCTAAACCAAGGGTAAAATAAAGCATAAATCAAAGGGTTCATGGCTGAGTTATAGTAGGCACCCCAACAGCAAATCTCATAAATATAGGCAGGAGTTATGAAACCCATAAAGGCATCAATTAATATATCAATTGTATATGGTAACCATGAAATCATAAATGCTACTACTGTGACCCCCAGTGTTTTAGCCGCTTTTCTCTCTCTCTTGGCCACTCTCAATTTGTAACTCTCTGATTCTGCTTTGCTGCCAGTATTTTCAATTTTTAGAGCTTGTTGTTTAGCTACAATAAAAATCTTACCATAAAGAATTACCATAATGAGGGAAGGTATAAAAAATATCAGAACACTTATCAAAACCCATTCTTGATTTACAACAATTTGACAACCGCCTATACAGTTGAGAGCACTTACTAATTCCTCCATCCCATCGTCACTGACACCTGTGTAGAACACAGCTCCGCTGTACACAATGGGCAGGATCCAGGAGATGCAGATGCATACTCCTGACACAGACACCGTGAACTTGGTGGGATAGACCAGGGGGTCAGTAACAGCAACGTACCTGTCAATGGAGATGAAGCACAAGTGGAAGAGAGAAGAGTAACAAAATGCCACATCACAGGAACTGTGAAGGGCACAAAATCTGGCTCCAAAGTACCAGCAGCTCTCCACGGACCTGACCATGCTGAAGGGCATCACGGTCACTCCCACCAGAAAGTCTGCACAGGCCAGAGAGGCGATCAAGAAATTGGCTGGCGAATGCAGCTGCTTGAAGTGAAGAACTGAAATCATCACCAAGAAGTTTCCAAAGATAGCCAATAAAGACCCAAAGCCAAACACTGTGTACAGAATCACCCGAGATGCAGGTGAGTAGGAAGATTTAATACAAGATCTGTTCACATTCTCATAGCAGAACTGCACGGTATCAGGTTGGGAAAGATTGCTGGTCATGGTTCTGCAGTTGGATGCTTGCTTTTTTTCTGCCCTTCGGAAAAAATGGTTCAATTCTGAAAATTAAATAAATAAAACTACATACTTGAATAATGCTTTTAAAACTTCCTCATATTATATCTATTTTCCATTTTGTTAGGTAAAGAAATTAAAAGAATTTTTAAAATTCTGAAATTTATTCCTTCTGTGTTTATATAATTATTTCTCTTTATCTAGATCTCATAAGTAGTGAACTTTAAGCAAATCTACTATGGTTATTCAGAAATCACATTATCTGAATAATTGAAGAAATTTAATTTAGATACCTGGCCCTTTACACCTGTGAACTTCTTCCTTGCAAAGGATAATCACATGCAACAATTGCACATTTAAAAAGTCACCTCTCAATGGACCTCAGCCTTCATGTTGTCTGAAACGTTAACACCTAGGGTGCTTTAGAAAGCCAGCCAATAAACTTTGCCCATTATAAATTCCCCACAAGCAATCCCTGTAGTGTAAGGTGTGACTGATGAAAAGAAACTTACCTTTGTTGATTATAATTAAAAAGTTTTTCTGCAAAACATATTTCTCTGTGCCCTTTTACTTTATCAGAACACGATTTTAACATCCAAGAAATCGATTTTAATTCAACGGTTCCAAAATAGCCTCATTTTGTATTTGGCAATAATGTTACCTATTCCCTATTTATAAGACTGGCTACACAATTTGCAGGATCTGGGACAAAACAACAATCTGGAGATCTTTGTTCAAAAATATGAAAAATAGTGCCCTCACATTCACAAGTTTTTTCCCCTTCTCTGCAGTTTCTCTCGACTTGCCAAGATATTTGATTTTTGCTGTGGAATGCCTCGCTCTCTTGGACGTGGAGATATTAGCAGGTCAAGTGCAGGTCCTTATAGGTGCCTGGAGACCCTGTTCTGCAACTCAGTGGCCCCCCCACTGCCAGGCTCCCCCTTCCACCAACCACTGAAACAATAGTCCAGGCTCTGTTTGGGGTGAGGAAGCTGAGCCAGGCATCTACCCTTCTCCTGGGCCTGCCGCCTCAACCAAAGACAGACAGACAACCCCCTGGGACTGCAGCCTCCACATCAGGACCCACACCGTGCATGAATTGGGGTAGGTGAGGGGCTTGGCCCGCTGAGTCTCTACTGGAACGTGCTGTGGCCCTACCAACCTGAGATGGGATGACACTTTCCATGCATGCCTACAGTGAGACTGCTGGAGTGCGCACCTCACCACAGCCTCCCCAACGTCACGTCCGGTCCTCGCACAGGGTGGAAAAGGAATGGCGGTGCTAGTAGGTCAGAGTAAGGAAGGAGACCCTGGACTGGCCCCAGAGAGCCAGGGGGTGAGGAGCAGGTAGATGAAAACCCCTCCCAGGGAGAAAGGGATATAATGGGAGACAATCATAGGTAATGTGATTCCAGGTTCCAAAACCCCGCACATGCTCCATGGTCCCTTCCGACTTCACATACAAAATACAATTCAAAGATAAAATTATTACAAATTCCAAAATTGCAGCAACAGACCTCAAAGCCCAATAGCAGGGTTCAGTGCTGCTGGACTAGTGGCAACCCATGGAAGGGCCCTGTTTGATTCGCTTCTGAAACTAAATTATCTCTTTGTAACAGCAACTAAATGAAGCAAAGAATGTCAAGGGGAGGCAACTGTCTAACTATCTGATAGGACAATTGGGAGCTGACGGCCAGGCAGTTCTGATGGTAATATACTTTCTGGACACAGAATTTTGCCCTTCGGGTATCAACAGGAAATCAGAGAATTACAGAGGCAGACTAAAGACTGTAAAGTGTTAATCACTCAGTCTTGTCCAACTTTTTGGGACCCCATGGACTGTAGCCCACCAGGCTCCTTCATCCATGGAATTCTCCAGGCAAGAATACTGGAGCGGCTGTGATACTGTATTAACATACTTTTCAAGGTACTGTATTGTAAGATTAAAGATGTTTTCTTTATTTTTTGTGCTTGTGTTTGTTTGCCTTCTTTGTATTATTTCTGTGGAAAGTATTATAAACCTATTACATTACAGTACTATATAACGATTATGTTAGTTGGGTACCTAGGCTAACTTCATTGGACTTAAACAAATTGGATTTATGAATATGCTCTTAGAACAGAACTTGTTTCTATGTAGGAGATTTATTGTAATTGTATCCCTCATCTAAAATAAAAAGGAAAAATGATGTGTTTGTCTACAGAAAGAAAAAAAAAAAGAATACTTGGTGGGTAGCCATTCCCTTTTCTAGGGGATCTTCCTGACCCAGGAATTGAACCCCAGTCTCTTGCATTGCAGGCAGATTCTTTACCACCTGAGTGGTACCATTCTGAGTGCCATTCTGAGCCACCCCATTAAAGTATTTCAAGTCTGAGGAAAAAAGTTACCTTTGATCCTTTAAAGCAAATAGGAAGCAACCCTACAAAACAAATAAGTGATGAAGAATTTTTTCCTTCACATTATGTTTAATACTTAAAAATTAAAGCATAATCTACCATTAAGGATAAAAATAGCTTGATATAAAAATGAAACAGATATTAAAGATGTGCCTGAAAACAATTACTCAGTTAATTGTCAACCGAATTCTTCTGGGTAGTGCTACCTTTTCTTCACTCTCAATTCTCAAACCTGTTTTCACCCCACTTTACTCAGTAAACTTGCCTCCCTATTTTCTGACAATATAACATATAGAATTTAAAGACTGAGAGGATGGAAAGATTTGGAGTGCATAATGGAAGCAGGAATCAAGGATGATTCCCAGGTGTTTAGCTTGCCAAAAAGATACAGTATGTAGCACAAAAAGTACATTTGAGGGGATGATTATGGATTAAGTTGGGGTTGGGTAGAAGAACATAAAACTGAGGTTCTTCAGTGAGTAGGTTAGCCTGCATACTTTTAGCTCAGGAAAAAAATTGTGCCTGATATGATCATGTGGGATTCCTCAGCATACTGGTGTTTTTATGGGCATAGGAGTATATGTGACAGCCTGCTATACACCTGCCATAAAGCTTAGGATATATCTGCTACTCAGTAAGCATACAAAAAAGATCTCACAACCCAGATAATCACGATGGTGTGATCATTCACCTAGAGCCAGACATCCTGGAATGCAAAGTCAAGTGGGCTTTATAAAGCATCACTATGAACGAATCTAGTGGCGGTGGTGGAATTCCAGTTGAGCTACTTCAAATCCTAAAAGATGATGCTGTTCAAGTGCTGCACTCAATATGCCAGCAAATTTGGAAAACTCAGCAGTGGCCACAGGACTGGAAAATGTCACTTTTCATTCCAGTCCCAAAAAAAGCAATGCCGAAGAATGCTCAAACTATCACACAATTGCACTCATCTCACACACTAGTAAACTAATGCTCAAAATTCTCCAAGCCAGATTTCAACATATGTGAACCAAAGTTCCAGATGTTCAAGCTGGTTTTAGAAAAGGCAGAGGAACCAGAGATCAAATTGCCAACATCTGTTGGAAATCATTGAAAAAGCAAGAGAGTTCCAGAAACATCTACTTCTTCTTTATTGACTACACCAAAGCCTTTGACTATGTGGATCAAAACAAATTGTGAAAAATTCTTCAAGAGATGGGAATACCAGATCACCTGATCTGCCTCATGAGAAATCTGTATGCAGGTCAACAAGCAACAGTAAGAACTGGACATGGAACAGCAGACTGGTTCCAAATTGGGAAAAGAGTATATCAAGGCTGTATATTGTCACCTTGCTTATTTAACTTATATGCAGAGTACAGTTAAGTTCAGTCGGTCAGTCGTGTCCGACTCTTTGCGACACTATGAATCACACCACGCCAGGTATCTCTGTCCATCACCAACTCCCGGAGTTCACTCAAACTCACGTCCATCAAGTCGGTGATGCTGTCCAGCCATCTCATCCTCTGTCATCCCCTTCTCCTACTGCCCCCAATCCCGCCCAGCATCAGAGTCTTTTCCAATGAGTCAACTCTTCGCATGAGGTGGCCAAAGTACTGGAGTTTCAGCATTAGCATCATTCCTTCCAAAGAACACCCAGGGCTGATCTCCTATAGAACGGACTGGTTGGATCATCTTGCAGTCCAAGGGACTCTCAAGAGTCTTCTCAAACACTACAATTCAAAAGCATCAATTCTTCTACGCTCAGTTTTATTCACAGTCCAACTCTCACATCCATGCATGACCACTGGAAAAACCATAGCCTTGACTAGACAGACCTTTGTTGGCAAAGTAATGTCTCTGCTTTTGAACATGCTATCTAGGTTGGTCATAGCTTTTCTTCCAAGGAGTAAGCGTCTTTTAATTTCATGGTGCAGTCACTATCTGCAGTGATTTTGGAGCCTCAAAAAATAAAGTCTGACATTGTTTCCACTGTTCCCCATCTATTTTCCATGAAGTGATGGGACAGGATGCCATGATCTTAGTTATCTGAATGTTGAGCTTTAAGCTAACTTTTTCACTCTCCTCTTTCACTTTCATCAAGAGGCTTTTGAGTTCCTCTTCACTTTCTGCCAAAAGGGTGGTGTTATCTGCATATCTGAGGTTATTGATATTTCTCCTGGCAATCTTGATTCCAGCTTCTGCTTCCTCCAGCCCAGTGTTTCTCATGATGTACTCTGCATATAAGTTAAATAAGCATGGTGACAATATATACCTTGACATACTCTTTTTCCTATTTGGAACCAGTCTATTGTTCCATGTCCAGTTCTAACTGTTGCTTCCTGACCTGCATATAGGTTTCTCAAGAGGCAGGTCAGGTGGTCTGGTATTCCCATCTCTTGAAGAATTTCCCACCATTTATTGTGATCCACACAGTCAAAGGCTTTGACATATGACCTAAATCAAATCCCTTATGATTATACAGTGGAAGTGAGAAATAGATTTAAGGGACTAGATCTGATAGATATAGTGCCTGATGAACTATGGAATGAGGTTCGTGACATTGTACAGGAGACAGGGATCAAGACCATCCCCATGGAAAAGAAATGCAAAAAAGCAAAATGGTTGTCTGGGGAGGCCTTACAAATAGCTGTGAAAAGAAAAGTGAAAAGCAAAGGAGAAAAGGAAAGATATAAGCATCTGAATGCAGAGTTCCAAAGAATAGCAAGAAGAGATAAGAAAGTCTTCCTCAGTGATCAATGCAAAGAAATAGAGGAAAACTACAGAATGGGAAAGACTAGAGATCTCTTCAATAAAGTTAGAGATACCAAGGGAACATTTCATGCAAAGATGGACTCGATAAAGGACAGAAATGGTATGCACATAACAGAAGCAGATGATATCAAGAAGAGGTGGCAAGAATACACAGAAGAACTGTACAAAAAAGATCGTCATGACCCAGATAATCACGATGGTGTGATCACTGACCTAGAGCCAGACATCCTGGAATGTGAAGTCAAGTGGGCCTGGAAAGCATCACTACAAACAAAGCTAGTGGAGATGATAGAATTCCAGTTGAGCTATTTCAAATCCTGAAAGATGGTGCTGTGAAAGTGCTGCACTCAATATGTCAACAAATTTGGAAAACTCAGCAGTGGCTACAGGACTGGAAAAGGTCAGTTTTCATTCCAATCCCAAAGAAAGGCAATGCCAAAGAATGCTCAAACTACTGCACAATTGCACTCATCTCAAACGCTAGTAAAGTAATGCTCAAAATTCTCCAAGCCAGGCTTCTGCAATGTGAACTGTGAACTTCCTGATGTTCAAGCTGGTTTTAGAAAACGCAGAGGAACCAGAGATCAAATTGCCAACATCTGCTGGATCATGGAAAAAGCAAGAGAGTTCCAGAAAAACATCTATTTCTGCCTTCTTGACTATGCCAAGCCTTTGACTATGTGGATCACAATAAACTGTGGGAAATTCTGAAAGAGATGGGAATACCAGACCACCTGACCTGCCTCTTGAGAAACCTGTAGGCAGGTCAGGAAGCAACAGTTAGAACTGGACATGGAACAACAGACTGGTTCCAAATAGGAAAAGAAGTACGTCAAGGCTGTATATTGTCACCCTGCTTATTTAATTTATATGCAGAGGACATCATGAGAAACGCTGGCCTGGAAGAAACACAAGCTGGAATCAAGATTGCTGGGAGAAATATCAATAACCTCAGATATGCAGATGACACCACCCTTATGGCAGAAAGTGAAGAGGAACTCAAAAGCCCCTTAATGAAAGTGAAAGAGGAGAGTGAAAAAGTTGGCTTAAAGCTCAACATTCAGAAAACGAAGATCATGGCATTCTGTCCCATCACTTCATGGGAAATAGATGGGGAAGCAGTGTCAGACTTTATTTTTTGGGGGCTCCAAAATCACTACAGATAGTGACTGCAGCCATGAAATTAAAAGACGCTTACTCCTTGGAAGGAAAGTTATGAGCAACCTACATAGCATATTAAAAAGCAGACATTACTTTGCCAACAAAGGTCTGACTAGTCAAGGCTATGGTTTTTCCAGTGGTCATGTATGGATGTGAGAGTTGGACTGTGAAGAAGGCTGAGTGCCAAAGAATTTATGCTTTTGAACTGTGGTGTTGGAGAAGACTCTTGAGAGTCCCTTGGACTGCAAGGACATCCAACCAGTCCATTCTGAAGGAGATCAGCCCTGGGATTTCTTTGGAAGGAATGATGCTAAAGCTGAAACCCCAGTACTTTGGCCACCTCATGCGAAGAATTGACTCATTGGAAAAGACTCTGATGCTGGGAGGGATTGCGGACAGGAGAAGGAGAAGACAGAGGATGAGATGGCTGGATGGCATCACAGACTCGATGGATGTGAATCTGAGTGAACTCCAGGAGTTGGTGATGGACGGGGAGGCCTGGTGTGCTGTGATTCATGGGGTTGCAAAGACTCAGACACGACTGAGCGACTGAAATGATAGTCAATAAAGCAAAATAGATGTTTTTCTGGTATTCTCTTGAAGAGGAACCAGAGGTCAAATTGCCAACATATGCAGAGTACATCATGAGAAATGCTGTGCTGGCTGAAGCACAAGCCAGAATCAAGATTGCTGGGAGAAATATCAATAACCTCAGATGTGCGGGTGACACTACTCTTATGCCTGAAAATGAAGAAGAACTAAAGAGCCTCTTGATATAAGTGAAAGAGGAGAGTGAAAAAGTTGGCTTAAAGCTCAGCATTCAGAAAACTAAGATCATGGCATCTGGTCCCATCATTTCATGGGAAACAGATGGGGAAATAGTGGGAAAAGTGGCAGACTTTGTTTTGAGGGGCTCCAAAATGACTGCAGATGGTGACTGCAAACATGAAATTAAAAGACGTTTGCTCCTTGGAAGAAATTATGACCAACCTAGACAGCATATTAAAAAGCAGAGACATTACTTTTCCAACAAAGCTTTGTCTAGTCAAAGCTATGGTTTTTCCAGTAGTCATGTACAGATGTGAGAGTTGGACTATAAAGAAAGTTGAATGCCAAAGAATTGATGCTTTTGAATTGTGGTGTTGGAAAAGACTCTTGAGAGTCCCTTGGACTGCAAGGAGATCCAACCAGTCCATTCTAAACGAAATGAGTACTGAATCTTCATTGGAAGGACTGATGCTGAGGTTTAAACTCCAATACTTTGGCCATCCGATGCAAAGAACTGACTCAATGGAAAAGACCCTGATGCTGGGAGGGACTGGGAACAGGAGGAGAAGAGGATGACAGAGGACAAGATGGTTGGATGGCATCAGGGACTCGATGGACATGAGTTTGAGTGAACTCTGGGAGTTGGTGATGGACAGGGAGGCCTGGCCTGCTGCAGTCCAAGGGGTCACAAAGTGTTGGACACAACTAAGCCACAGAATTGAACTCAACTTACCTCTGCTATTGTAAGTTCTTCCTCTCCTCCTATGAGACACAAATTATTTTAGTAGCCTCTTGTCTATTTTGCCACCCACAACTGTGTTTCTTAAGTACTTGACAACCATCCCTTGAAATGTTCACATCAGTTCCCCATTTCCCATTTCAGTTCACTTCAGTTCAGTTGCTCAGTCCTTTTTGACCTTTGGCAACCCCATGGACTGCAGCACTTGCAATCCCATGGACTGTAGCATGCCAGGCCTCCCTGTCCACCACCACCTCCTGGAGTTTGCTCAAACTCATGTCCATTAAGTCAGTGATGCCATCCAACCATCTCATCCTCTGTTGTCCCCTTCTCCTCTTGCCTTCAATCTTTCCCAGCATCAGGGTCTTTTCCAACGAGTCAGTTCTTCACATCAGGTGGCCAAAGTTTTGGCAGTTCAGCTTCAGCACCAGTCCTTCCAATGAACATTCAGTACTGATGTCTTTTTTTTTTTAATTTTATTTTATTTTTAAACTTTACAATATTGTATGGTTTTGCCAAATATCAAAATGAATCTGCCACAGGTATACATGTGTTCCCCACCCTGAACCCTCCTCCCTCCTGCCTCCCCATACCATCCCTCTGGGTTGTCCCATTGCACCAGCCCCAAGCATCAGGTATCGTGCATCGAACGTGGACTGGCGACTCGTTTCACACATGATATTATACATGTTTCAATGATTTCTTTTAGGATTTCTTTTAGGATTCTTTTAGGATTGATTTCTTGCAGTTCAAGTGACACTCAAGAGTCTTCTCCAACATCACTGTTCATGTTGAGGTTTGAAATCGAAAAAGTGGTACAAATGAACCTATTTACAAAACAGAAATAAAGTCACAGATATGGAAAACAAACTTATGGTTACCAAGGGGGAAATTATGCGTGCGCGCATGTGTGTGCTCAGTGGTGTTCACTCTTTGCAACCCCATGGACTCTAGCCCACCAGGCTGCAACTGTCCATGGAATGTTCCAGGGAAGGAATACTGGAGCAGGTTGCTGTTTCCTACTCCAGGGGATCTTCCCAAACCAGAGATCAAACCCGCATCTCTGCATTTCCTGCATTGGCAGGTGGAGTCTCTACCACTAGTGCCACCTGGGAAGCCAAGGGGAAAAGGGGGGAGGGATTAATTGGAAGACTGGGATTGATATATACACACAACTGTATGTAAAATAGGTAACTAATAAGAACCTACTGTAGAGCACAGGGGACTCTACTCAATACTTTGTAATAACCTATATGGGAATAGAATCTTTAAAAAAAGTATATATATATATATATATATATATATACACACATATGTGAGTGTGTATTACTGCTCACTTTGCTAAACAGCAGAAACCAATTGTACATCAACTATACTCCAATAAAATTGATTTAAAAAATAAAATAAAATTGACATAAAAACTAAAAAAAAAAAAAGAAAAATTCTGTAAAGCAATTATCCTTCAATAAAAGATAAATTAATTTTTTTAAAAAAGCATCAATTTTTAGACACCCGGCTTTCTTTATGGTCCAACTCTCACATCCGTACATGACTACTGGGAAAACTATTTAATACTTGGGCCAGGTGGGCAACAATATTTAGCCAGCAGACTCAGGCTAGTATGTGGATAGAAAAAAAAGCTGGACAGCAGGTTCATTATAAGACTTGCTCAACATTGATTTTGCATGGAAATGGAGAAGGAACTCTTCTCAATAAGAGGACCTTTAATTTGGACTAACTGAGGGACACCAGGAAGTTTTCCCAACTGAATAAATCTTCCCTTCTTGAAACGTCACTCTTAGCCCTTTATCCTTTTTACGAAGTACTTGTCTCTGGATGCCCCCTAAAATTTCTCTTGTGCCTTCAACCACTGCCACCTCACAGGGGAAGCTGTGTGAGAATGGTATGTTTCATTTTCATGCTTTCATTCAGCAGTAGTTACTGTTTAGCAGCTCATAGGAAGGAGAGGGGGTTCCTAGGAGATGGTAGAAAGTAAAGACAGGGCAAATGGGAGACTCCAAAGTAGATTTTACCTGCCTCATAAATTAACAAAGATGAGTTATAGCAGAAACCTTATCTATTCTTCTCTTTAAAATTGTCTATTCTGCTTAGCTTTGTATTGTCCTTAGAACCTGATGAAAAATCACACTTTGCCATTAGATATAATTGAGTACATACCTTGAAACTGTTGTGTCTGTGGACAGAATAAAATATAAATGTCAGTTGCTATGTAATACCTGGGAATATAGTCTACACTTTTTTATTTCTGAGAAATGCTATTGGTTTTTTGAAATTTATTATAAGACATTATGTTATTTCCCATCACTGTGTACAATAGCCAAGAAGTCTTTTTGGTTAAAATGCTTGATTGTATGACTTTAGCTAATCAATCTTACAAAGGCATGTTCTGAAAGTGTCTCAAATAAAACATCCTAATACAATTCTTTCCACTGATAAAATTTATAAAATTGGAACAACAATTCCGATGCGATAGTAGTTTGTGTACTGGCTCTTTGATCTCCAGCACCTACAGATTTGTTTAAATCATCCTAATTTTTACACAAGACCTCAATGAGAACACCTGTTATCATTTTCATTTTATAGGTAAGCAACTAAGATATACAAAAGGGTAATGACTTAACCAAGATTGAAGCTAGAAAATGGTAGGAATGGGTTTCAAACCAGAGAACCTGGCTTTAAAATCTCACTCTGGACTCTGTAGTATATGTAGATTTTACAGATAAAAGAAGGCACATGTTTCTAAAAACTACTAGACATTCATAATCCAGATAATAAATCTCTGAGATGTCACCCCATGAATGTCCATTTCCACTCTGTATTATGGAAGTATATGTGTTCTAGCATTTTTCTCATTAAATATAAAATTTGGGGATTAGACAAACACTATCAATAGCCAAATCTGGATTTTTCCTACATTTGATTACTAACAATCTTCTACTTTAGAAAGCCAAATGTAAACGGAGACAGATTTTTTCAATTTATTTTTTTATTGAAGGATAATTGCTTTACAGAATTTTGTTTTCTGTCAAACCTCAACATGAATCAGCCATAGGTATACATACCCTTTTGAACCTCCCTCCCTTCTCCAGCCCCATCCCACCCCTCTAGATTGATACAGAGCCCCTGTTTAAGTTTCCTGAGCCATACAGCAACTTCCCATTGGCTATCTATTTTGCATATGGTAATATAAGTTTCCATGTTACTCTTTCCATACATCTTAGCCTCTCATCCCCTCTCCCCATGTCCATAAGTTTATTCTCTATGTCTGTTTCAAAAGGAGGCAGATTTTTAATGCAAAAAAGCAGTATACAATTATTTGGTGGATGAAAATAAAGTCATTATTTGCTTAAAAATAGCCTTAGATGCTTACAAAGAGCAAGGAACTGTACTAGGTATTGAAATAAGGTGAAAAAATAACAAGTAAAAAGTACACAGCTATTTAGTATTGTTAGTAAACATCAGATTACTTGATATACAAAGTATAATAAATCTGTCTAAAGCCTATTAGACAGAATATCTAAATGTCTAAATGAAAATATCTAAAGAGTATTGCTAAGGTTCTGTGATAAACAAGTTTAAAATATAGCAATCAAAATAAATTTCTTGCATGTCAAAGGACAGCTGTCTTTAAAACTCACTTTTGACTTTTTAATTACTATGACTAGTGTGTTTCTGCTTTTTTTTCAAGTGCAGATGTAATACTGAAGAGTCATTCTCCAAGACTGATACTTAAATAGGTTGGAATGTGTCAAAAATGAAGAGTAAAAACATAAATGAAGAGCATTAGAGCTGAAGAAAAATCAACAGCAGCTTCAAAGGTTGTAAACATGGGGATCTGTGAAATTCAGGTAAGCATCAATTACATCAGTAACAAAAGAAGAAATGTTGTTACAGTGGTGACCAATGAGTGACACTGACAGTTCTGCAAGAGAACCTATATATTAATGATGGTCTTTTTTGTCTTTGCAATGTGTTATTGATGGATTATTCACAGCCTTGATGCCAACTGATAAATTTGCTCTAATCTCAACCAACACTGAGTCAAATGACAGCAATTGTTCTATAACTTTCTTTTTTTTAATTAATTTATTTTAATTGGAGGCTAATTACTTTACAATATTGTAGTGTTTTTTTGTTCTATAACTTTCTATTTCTGAACACTCCATTTCAATAATTTTTTAATATAAAATTTTAAAAAAAGTAGTGCTACACTTTTAGTATCAACCAATTAAGAAAAATACATGTTGGACAAAAATAATTATGAATTCAATAATGCTTTTACATAAATGCATATTTTATTAATAAAAATAAGCATGCACTTTAATAATAATACATATATGTGAGAGACATAGTATTTATGAAATCCACAACCTGAGGCCTAAGTGGATTAATTACATCGTTGCAATAACTGCCTATTTCCATCTTCAGGGTGTCTTGTTCCAAATACATCCAAGGCTCTGCAGCACTTTTGTATGCAGCAAGCCAAGAAGTTAATCTATTACTTGTATAAATAAATTAGATGTAGAAGAAAGGAGTGGTGCTGAGGTCATCAGCACTATCAGTCATTGGGAACAGAGTTTATTGAATGGATTTTTAAGAATGCCTGAGAGCTTCAAAATCTGCAAATAGGGACTGAAAACTTTGGATAATGCAAGATAACCAAAATTTGCCTCCAAATTCTGTCGTTGGTATTAGAAGGATAGAATGAGAAATATGATTACTGCCTCTGAGAAATATGATTATTGTCTAATCTTATCTTTATTTGAGGCAGATCACTTTCTCAAGATGTATGAGCATAAAAGGAAGAGTCAGATACTGCAAGAATTTTAGAGGGTTCAGGAAGAGCCTCTAATTTTTACCTCATCTCAGCACAAGGCTAGTTGTCCTTAACTGGCCAAATATGAGAGCAGCAAATAACCTAGGTTCCTCTAATAAGTCTTGAAGGTAGCAAAAAAAGAAAATGTAGAAAAATGCAAGACGACTCTTTTCTTTTCATAGCAGACATTAGATATTGCTTTTTCTATGTGGTTGATTTCTTGGACATATACGTCTATTAGAAGAAATTTTACTATTTTAAATATTTGGAATTGATCAGAGGATGCCCTGGTTTATTTTAAGGCTCTAAAAGGCTTACCTGCTAAAATACCACCTTTGGTATTGAGAAGACTAATGGTTCCTGGAAACTTGGGTTTCAGAAACAATAAAATTGGTGAAAAAAATCCAAGGAAACCACAGATGCTTGCCAAAGAATAACTTTGCCAGCTAAGGACTTCACAAACAGCAGCAGCAGCTGCAGGGACAATTTTATGTTTTGGCAAAATTTCATAAAAGAGAAGTATGGGTTTTTTTGCTCAGTCATGAATGACTCTTTTTGACCCTATAGACTGTAACCTGCTAGGTTACTCTGTCCATGGAATTCTCCAGGCAAGAATCCTGGAGTGGGTTGCCATTTTCTTCTCCAGGGGATTTTCCCGACCCAGACATCGAACCTGGGTCTCCTGCATTGTAGGTGAATTCTTTACCATGTTTTGATATTAATACTAAAGGAAACACATCATTTAAAAATAAATGGCAGTTCTATAAATTGAACAAACAATATGAGACACACATCTCTTTGTTCTTATTTTTCTCCTTTTCCTCTGATCGATGAGGAGTTGGCCATAGATCAGCACTGATTCCCAGACTGGCTTTTCAATATAACTGAATTAAGATGAAAAGACAATATTGAAATGAATAAATATTGAGAAATAACTTTACAAACATGTTTTCTTCTATGTAGGTTCTCTGCACCATTTAGGAACCTGGTTGTCACCTGAGGACTTTGCTTTCCAGTAGCAGAGCAATGAGGGGGCATCTTCCATGTTCCTCGTGGTGGTGGAGCACTCACACTCCATCTTCCCTCAAACCCTCAAGGTCATCAGATTGTACCAGTCTTGCCTCTCTCTAATACTGTCAGCTGGCACAGGGTCCTTCTTCCTTCTTGCATCTTAATGTTAATACCCAGCACTCTGTCGTTCTCTCCAGAACTACTCTCAACATATATAGATCTTAAACATTTTAAGTGTAAACACGTGTTAGTTAAGCACTATATCATGTGCTTTAGAATTAGTAACCCCAACAGTTGTCATAATAACCTTCTTTGAAGGGAATATTATTATCCCCGTTTCACAGCTGAAAAATCGAGTCCTCGGTCAGTTACAAAGTTGGGGAGAGCCTGGATTCAACCCTAGGCAACTGGATCCAGAGTCCATGCCTTTTTAAAAACACAGTTTTATTTATTTATTTATTTTAGGCTCTGCTGGGTCTTCCCTGCTGTGTGGGCTTGTCTCTAGTTGTAGCAAGAGGGGGCTACTCTCCTGTGGTTCGAGGGCTTATCATTGCGGTGTCTTCTGTTTTAAGGAACACGGGCTTTAGATTCGGGAGCCTCAGTAGTTGCATGGCAGGAGCTCAGTAGTTGTAGTTCCCACGGTCTAGAGCACAGGCTCAATAGTGTGGCACACGGGCTCAGTGGCTCCTAGGTTTGTGGGATCTTCCTGGATCAGGGATGGAAACTGCGTCCCTGCACTGGCAGGCAAATTCCTCACACTGAACAATCACTGGAAGACCCCAGAGTCCACGGTCTTGACCAAGTGCTAATCTGCCTCTAACAGTTTCTAGAAATTCTCTCCTTCTAGGATATCACCTGCAATCTGCCTCTGTCCTTACTTAGGACTTGTCATTTACCAGCTACAATCTTTTATCTAAAACTCCCAGGACTTGTAAGTAATCAATTTTTTTTTTCTTTTTCATTTAAAAGGCACATCCATTAAATATTTGGAGTAAACCAATGAAGTGTGTGAAGCATTTGTCATCAACATATTATTTCTGCCCCAATAATCAGATATTCAATACAATATTGATATATCTGCATGAATATTCAGATAGACTGATTAAAAAATAAACATTAGAAATAGCCTTATGTCAGTGTTTGTCACCAAATTAATTAGACATAAACTTACAGTGTTATCAATTTTAGAATTTTAGAATGTGGACTTGTACTAAAACCTGAAATCCCTCCAGTTTAGTTATATCATCACCAACACCAGCCTTTCAGGCTCACTTGCTCTAGAATGCCAAATGCAAGTCACCTTTCACGTTTTGCTTGCTGGAATTCATTACTATTCTCCTCACCCACGTTAAATGTCAGCACCATCATTCTACTCAGTCCTTAGAAGTGAAGTTGTAAATTGGAAGTAAAGATCCCACACTTGTTTTATTATTTTTGTTAACGCTTACTCCTTGGAAGGAATGTTATGTCCAACCTAGATAGCATATTGAAAAGCAGAGACATTACTTTGCCAACAAAGTTCCGACTAGTCAAGGCTATGGTTTTTCCTGTGGTCATGTATGGATGTGAGAGTTGGACTGTGAAGAAGGCTGAGCGCTGAAGAATTGATGCTTTTGAACTGTGGTGTTGGAGAAGACTCTTGAGAGTCCCTTGGACTGCAAGGAGATCCAACTATTCCATTCTGAAGGAGATCAGCCCTGGGATTTCTTTGGAAGGAATGATGCTAAAGCTGAAACTCCAGTACTTTTGCCACCTCATGCGAAGAGTTGACTCATTGGAAAAGACTCTGATGCTGGGAGGGATTGCGGACAGGAGAAGGAGAAGACAGAGGATGAGATGGCTGGATGGCATCACTGACTCGACGGATGTGAGTCTGTGTGAACTCCGGGAGTTGGTAATGGACAGGGAGGCCTGACGGGCTGCAATTCATGGGATTGCAGAGTTGGGCATGACTGAGCGACTGAACTGAACTGAATGCTTATTATATTTCTAACTCTTGTATACTATACTAACCTGTACTATTCTATGTTGTTGGTAATATAACATAGTAATTCAGTTTAAGCATAAGTTAAATACTTTCCTACCTTACCTCTAGTCACACAACTCTTTATGGTGGATATTATTACTCCCAAGTCAGAGCTGAGCAATCTGATGCCAGGAAAGTTCAGGTAAGTTTTCCAAGATCGCATATTCAGGCATTTTCTGATTCAAAGCTCTTTACAATCATTCTCTAGGGACACTGTCTTTCTGGCTTAGAAGATGATTCTCCCATATGGCTTATACCAAACACATGTATTGTAGCTCTTACTTTTTAGAAATGACAAAAAGAATAGAAATCACACACAATGAGAGAAAAATTACAGAAGTTCTCTTCCAATAATAATGCAATTGATAATAAAGCTCTCCACAGTATAAGGAGCTGTACTCACTGGTCTCATCTCAAACAGCTGTACACTCTAACTAAGTTCCTCATCACCTCTCTGGCCTTGACTGACTTATTGGTGGAGGTGGTTCTGACATTCAGCATAGTGAGGAGAATGAAACGAGCATGCGGTTTGGACTGAACCTGAATTCCTCTTTCGTCTCTGTCACTAAAATTAACTTGTCTAGTTTCAAACTTGGCTGGATATTGAAGTGGGGGAGGATGTGCTTCCATGGGGGTAGGCTGCACAGGGGAAATTTCTGTACCTTCCACACAATTTTGTTTTGAACCTGAAACTGAAGTGAAAGGGAAATTCGCTCAGTCGTGTCAGACTCTGCATCCCCATGGACTGTAGCCTGCCAGGCTCCTCTGTCCATGGAATTCTCCAAGCAAGAATACTGGCATGAGTAGCCGTTCCATTCTCCAGGGGATCTTCCCAATCCAGGGATCAAACCCAGGTCTCCCACATTGCAGGCAGATTCTTTACCATCTGAGCCACCAGGGAAAGCCCAAGAATACTGGAGTAAGCCTATCCCTTCTCCAAGAGATCTTCCTGACCCAGGGATAGAATCATGGTCTCCTGCATGCAGGCAGGTTCTTTACCAGCTGAGCTACCAGGGAAGCCCCATGGATTGAACCTAGAACTCTTCTTTTTTTTTTTTTTTTACTAGTTTAATTAATTCCTTTTATTAAATTCTCTGTTAAAACAACTATGGCGATCAACTTTTTTTTAATTTTTAAAACAATTTTATTTTATTTTATTTTACAATATTGTATTGGTTTTGCCACATATCAAAATGAATCTGCCACAGGTACACATGTGTTCCCCATCCGGAACCCTCCTCCCTCCTCCCTCCCCATACCATCCCTCTGGGTCATCCCAGTGCACCAGCCCCAAGCATCCAGTATCCTGCATCAAACCTGGACTGGCGACTCGTTTCAAATATGATGTTATACATATTACAATGCCATTCTCCCAAATCATGCCACCCTCTCCCTCTCCCTCTCCCACAGAGTCCAAAAGACTGTTCTATACATCAGTGTCTCTTTTGCTGTCTCGAATACAGGGTTATTAGTGTACTTTATTTTTAAAATGAGTTGAATTATACCTACAATATAAGGCTGATGACTGCTAAATGGCTGACGATAGAAGCTCACATTATTTACAATTTGCTTTCAAAGCTCTGAAATCTGGTTTTTTTAACGATTGTGTTGATTTTCATTCCTTGATTTTTTGCTGAAATTTCTTCACCAACCATTCTACCACTGAAATGGAAAGTACCCAGGAGAGTGTTTTCTTTTCTAGGACTGCTGTAACAAATGACCACAATCTTACTGGCTTTATTCTCTCCAGAAATGTATTCTCTCATAGTCCTGTAGACTAGAGGTCTGAAATCCAAACCTCTGATTTTACAGGTCTTGACAGAACACTGACAGGACCATGCTCCCCTCCCACGGCTCTGGGTAGAGTCATTCTCTGTCTCTTCCCGCTTGTGACGGCTCCAAGCATTCCTTGGCTTGTAGCAGCATCGTTCCAATCTCTGGCTCCATCTTCACAAAGCCATCTTCTCTCTTCTATTTCTCAAATTTTGTCTGAGGACACTGCTCTTGGATTTAGTGCCCATCCATGTAGTACAGGATGATCTCATCTTATTAAACTCATGAAGGCATCTTTTCCAAAGAAGATCTGGCTCTGGGGGTTAGAACTTGGACATATTCTTTGTGGGGGTGAGGTACAGCATTGAGCCCACTACAGATGGGAATGTGAAGTCTTTTGTCTATGAGAATCTACAGATGGGAATGTGAAGTCTTTTGTCTATGAGAATCTCACAGCAGCAGTATTCAGAGGATTTACACACATTTCTCACGTGGATGGAGAGACACTGCAATCTTCTCCCAGTGACAACATCCTGAACAGAGAATGATCTTTTCTCTACCAGTAGTGATAGTTGTAGAAGCTCAGAAAGGAGGGTGTGTCTAAATACCATGGCATTTTTAATGCTTTCCTGTAATGTAATTCATCCTTCTCAAGTTGCTCTCAATGTGTGTTTCATTTTCTGTTTGTTGGTATCCAGTTCAGATACAAAAATGATTCTTAACTGGAGAAAAAAAAGCCAAGGATTGATTCTCACTGCTTGTAACCTGTCATATCTTTGTAACAAAAAATCCAGTAATGTGGCCACAGCAGGACTGTGAATAGAGAAAAAGCTCAAGTCTAAGAAGAAAAAAAAGTTTTTGGCCAAATAAACATAATGATAATCTAACTTAATGTGAAGACTGTTTTGTAGAATAACTCTCTTAATAATCACTCCTGAAAATAACCTTCCAAGTTCACACCTTGCACTACAGGGATTCTGAAAGGTTGTTGTTGAATCACGTGAATACACCGGGATTCTTGGCCCCCAGAGGAGAAGAATTCAATCTGGGGCCAGAGACGAGGCTTGATCGCTCAGAGCTTTTGTGTAATAAAGTTTTATTAAAGTATAAAGGAGATAGAGAAAGCTTCTGACATAGGCATCAGAAGGGGGCAGAAGAGTACCCCCCTGCTAGTCTTTAGCTGGATGTTATATAGTCACTAGCAGTCTGTTAATGAAAGAAAGGAATGTCTTAAAATTCAGAATGGCACCAGGCCCCTCACCCATAAGATGCATTTTGGGATAATCTTGGCACCAAATGTTTTATCCTGGGCCATAAAATGATTAATTTGAATCTTGAAGAAGGGCAGACCACCATACAAATGGTTTCATTTACATAGATTAGGGGAACAATATCTGAGTATAACATACTGGTTTGTCAAGTAGGTTCTGGGCCAAGAGGCGGAACCGACTTGGAGACAGAGTTTGGGGTAAAGGCATAGTACATTAGCATAGCTTAAGACGGACATTTACATAAGAAAAAGGCATTGGATATCTCTAGGCTCAAGAATAAACCAGCTGTCATTATGGCAACACAGTATTTTAAGAGAAACCTCCCTTTAAATTTGTATAGAGAAGGAACAAATATTGCTAGTTTGTTTCCTCCTGCCGCTTAAGAGAGATAAAAATGTCTGACACTTGCAGGCTATTTCCTCCATTTGGAGACCCCTGGCCTTCCTGCCTGTTACCCTCTCATTTTCATCGATGCCAGTCCCCAGGTCCTGGTCTACAAAGACTGTGAAAAGTTTGTCCTTTCTTCCTCCTTGAGAATTCCAGACCCCTCTCTCCTTGGGGACCCCTAGATTTCCTATCAACCTGCCTAGGAAATGACTCTCTCAATTCCATCAAGGGATTTTTAATGTATTAATACTAATCCTCAGAACCTGTGGATGTCGGCTTTTGCAGTTGCCTCCACTTGACTTGACTTAATCACTTATTTGCTGTTGCAAAGTGATAGCTTAATCTCTGAAGTGAACTGGACAAGGCCCTTATGTGGCTAAGTGGACTTTGTAGATGTGGTTAAGGATTTTGAGATGGCAAGATTATTTTTGACTATCCAGATGAGCTCAATGTAATCACAAGGGTCATTAAAAATGAAAAAGGGAGATGAGGGAAGTGTCAGAGTCAGAGATTTAAAGATGCTATCCTGTTTGGTAGAGAAGGCAATGGCACCCCACTCCAGTCCTCTTTCCTGGAAAATCCCATGGACGGAGGAGCCTGGTAGGCTGCAGTCCATGGGGTCGCAAAGACTCCAACATGACTGAGTGACTTCACTTTCACTTTTCACTTTCATGCATTGGAGAAGGAAATGGCAACCCACTCCAGTGTTCTTGCCTGGAGAATCCCAGGGAAGGGAGGAGCCTGGTGGGCTGCCGTCTATGGGGTCGCACAGAGTCGGACATGACTGAAGCGACTTAGCAGCAGCAGCAGCAGTAACATCCTGTTTGGTGAAAGGGACTACAGGCTAAGGAATGCAGGTGACATCTAGAGGCCACAACAGTTAGTCGTGTCCAATTGTTTTTGACTCCATGGACTGGACTGTATGTAGCTCCGAAGTTCCTCTATCCATGGAATTCTCAAGGCAAGAATACTAGAGTGGGTTGCCATTCCCTTCTCCAGCGGATCTTCTTGACCCAGGGATTGAACCCAGGCTTCCTGCATTGCAGGCAGATTCTTTCCCATCTGAGCCACCATGGAAGCTCCTCAATTGACCTCTAGAAGTCAGGAAAGACAAGAGACAGATTCTCCTGTAGAGCTTCCAGTTGGATGACAGCACTGTCAATGCCTGGTTTTAGTCCAATGAGACCCATTAAATTTCTAGCCTCTGAAACTATAAGATAATAAACTTGTGTTGCTGTAAACCACTAAATTTGTGGTGATTTCTTATAGCAACAATAGGAATCTAGTACAAGGCCCAAATCCTGAGTCAAGCACTCCTTGTAGGTTTGCAGACATTTCCAACCAGGCTTCTGCTGCTGCTGCTGCTGTTGCTGCTAGGTTGCTTCATTCATGTCTGACTCTGTGCGACCCCATAGACGGCAGCCCACCAGGCTCCACCATCCCCAAGATTCTCCAGGCAAGAACACTGGAGCGGGTTGCCATTTCCTTCTCCGATGCATGAAAGTGAAAAGTGAAAGTGAAGTTGCTCAGTCGTGTCTGACTCTTAGTGACCCCATGGACTACAGCCTACCAGGCTCCTCCGTCCATGGGATTTTCCAGGCAAGAGTACTGGTCCAACCAGGCTGGTGCTTATCTAACAAGTGCACCCATGTTCCATTACCCTATCAGCAGCACTCAGAAACTTTGCTTTCTTAATTATTGGTAGTTCATGGCCCCTTGGCTTTCAGAAAACTCTATTTCTGCTCCCTTGACTCTAGTCTCCCAGGGACTAGATCTGTGCTTGCTTGCGCCCGGCTTGGCAGTAAAACTTTTCTGATCAGAGCTCAGTCTTTGGTCTCGTATTCCTCATTAGCTACTTTAGCATCCCCAAACAAAATAAACGTGAATCAAATCAAAACAGAATCTAAATAGCAACATGGCATTCTCTGAACCTATGTTTCCCAATAGAAATTCATGTCTCTTTTCTTCTTTATAATTAACATGAAAATATCAGCCATTGCTCATGGTGTCTTTGTCTTCCCTACTCATTCCCGTTAATTCTCAATCCACTGCAATTTGGAGTCTATCTCTAATATTCCACCAGAAGAGGTAGAATCATGTTTATCATGATCCAGTTTTTAATGACAACAAACAATTCTCAGTTTTTATTTAACCTGACCCGTCACTAACCTTTGACACTCCTGGTATTCTCTCCTTCACGAACCACTTTCATCACATGGGAGTCTGTGGGACCACTTTTTCATCTTTTCTCATCTGTATTTGTTTGTAGGCATAACTTTGAAGTTGGTGCACATCCAGTTTCTTCTGCTTTCACTATATACCTTCCAAACTGGTCAACAAATGTTTATTGAGTATCAGATATATATCCTAGGCTTTATGACAGGTGTATAGCAGGCAATCACATTTACTTCTCAAAACACGAGGATGCTGAAGAATTTCATGTGATCATATCAGGCAGTTTCTTTTCTGAGCTAAAAATTTACAGACTAAACCACTCACTAAAGAACCTCAGTTTTATGTCCCCCTGACCACTCCCAACTTAACCCATCATCTTTCTCCCTAGTGTACTCTTTCTCCTATTGCATCTTTCCTGTTGGCAAGCTAAAAGCCTGGAACCATCCTTGATTCTTGCTTCCATTATGCACCCCAAACCTCTCCACCCTCTCAGTCTTTAAATTCTGTATGTTATATTATCAAAAAAGGGGGAGGCAAAAATAAGAGTGGGAAGAAATCAAGTTATATTTGAGAATTGAAAGAAAAGAAATGATAGTACTCCCCAGAAGAATTTGGTAGATGATTAACTGAATAATTGTTTTCATGGGAAGGATTCTCATCCATCTGATCCCCTACCCCTGGCTTTTTGGGCCCAGTTCAGCCTTTCCTTCCTCACCCAGACTTACTAGCACTGCCACTCCCCTCTCTGTGTATTTGAGGACTGGATATGATGCGGGGAAGGTTGTGGTTTGGTGTGCATTGAGCAATCTCAGGGCAAGCATGACAAGTGTCATCCCGTCTCAGGCTGGTAGGGCACAGCATGTTACTTGAGAGATTCAGGGAGTCCAAGCCCCTCCTTCACCAGTTCACGTACTGTGTGGTTCCTGATGTGGAGGCTGCCATCTCAGGGAGTTGTCTATCTGCCTTTGGTTGAGGTGGCAGGCCCAGGAGAAGGGCAGATACCTGGCTCAGCTTCCTCACTCGAACCTGAGCCTGGACTATTATTTCAGCGGTTGGTGAGAGGGGGAGCCTGGTAGTGGTTGGATCACTGAGTCACAGGGCAGGATCTCCAGGCACCTTTGAGGACCTGCACTTGCCCTGCTAATATCTCCATGTCTGAGAGAGAGGCATTCCATAGCAAAAATCAAACATCTTGGTAGGTGAGAGAAACTGCAGAGAAGGGGAAAAGCTTGATACTTTGAGGGCACTATTTTTCATGTTTTTGAATAAAGGTCTCCACATTTTTATTTTGCCCAACCCTGCAAATTGCACAACCAGTCTTATAAATAATGAATAGGTAACATTATTGTCAAATACAGGATAAGGCTATTTCAGAACAGTTGAATTAAAAGAAATTTCTCTGTTGTGAAAATTGTAAGGATTTTGATAAGGTAACAGGGCTTAGAGAAATGTGTTCTGTAGAACTTTTTAATTATAATGATCTAAAGTAAGTTTCCTTTCATGAGTCGTACCTTACACTACAGGGGTTGCTTGTGAGGAATTTATCATGGACCAAGTTTATTGGCTGGCTTCTTAAAGCATCCTGAGTGTTAACTTCTCAGATGTGAAGGTGGAAGTCTATCAAGATTTGACTTTTTAAACATGCAATTGTTGCATGCGATTATCCTTTATAAGGGGGCTTCCCAGGTGGCTCAGTGGTGAAGAATCTGCCTGCCAATGCTGGAGATGAAGGAGACATGAGTTCATTCCCTGGGTCAGGAAGATCCCTTGGAGTAGGAAATTGCAACTCATTCCAGTATTTTTGCCTGAAAAATGCCATGGTTGGAGGAGCCTGGTGGGCTACAGGACATGAGGTCATTAAGAGTTGACACAATTGATTGACTGAGCAACTAAGCATGCCCACATATCCTTTGTAAGGAAGAAATCCACAGGTATAAAGGACCAAGTAATTAAATTTCTTCAATTATGAGGCAATGTGTTTTCTGGACTGATGAAAAATCATAGTAGATTTGCTTAGGGTTAACTATCTAGGAGATTTAGATATAGAAATATTATGTAAACATAGAAAGAATGTATTTCTGAGTTTTCAAAATTCTTTTAGTTTCTCTTCATAACAAAATGGGAAAAGGATGAAATATGAGACAGTTTTTAAAAGTAGTACTCAAGTATGCAGTTTTATTTTATTTTTTAAAATTTTCAGAATTGAAGACCATTTTTCTGAAAAGCAGAAACAAAGCAAGCATCCAACTGCAGAACCATGGTCAGCAATCTTTCCCAACCTGAAACCGTGCAGCTCTGCCATGAGAATGTGAACAGATCTTGTATTAAATCTCCTTTGGGGCTTTATTGGCTATCTTTGGAAACTTGTTGGTGATTACTTCAGTTCTTCACTTCAAGCAGCTGCATTCTCTAGCCAATTTCTTGATCACCTCTCTGGCCTGTGCAGGGTGACCGTGATGCCCTTCAGCATGGTCAGGTCCATGGAGAGGTGCTGGTACTTTGGAGCCAGATTTTGTGTGCTTCACAATTCCTGTGAAGTGGTATTTTGTTACTCTTCTCTCTTCCACCTGTCCTTCATCTTCATTGACAGTACATTGCTGTTACTGACCCCCTGGTCTATCCCACCAAGTTCAAGGTGTCTGTGTCAGGGGTATGCATCAGCATCTCCTGGATTCTGCCCCTTGTGTACAGCGGAGCTGTGTCCTACACAGGTGTCAGTGATGATGGGATGGAGGAATTAGTAAGTGCTCTCAACTGTGTATGGGTTTTGATAAGTGTTTTGTTATTTTTTATACCTACCATTGTTATGATTCTTTATGGCAAGATTCTTTAAATAGCTAAACAACAAGCTCTAAAAATTGAAAATACTGGTAGCAAAGCAGAATCAGAGAGTTACAAATCCAGAGTGCCCAAGAGAGAGAGAAAAGCAGCTAAAACATTGGGGATCACAGTAGTAGCATTTATGATTTCATGGTTACCATATACAGTTGATATATTAATTGGTGCCTTTATGGGTTTCATAAACCCTCCCTATATTTATGAGATTTGCTGTTGGGGTTCCTATTATAATTCAGCCATGAACACTTTGATTTATACTTTATTTTACTCTTGGTTTAGGAAAATCTTGAAAGCTATTTTAAGTGGGGGACTTTTTAAGGATAGTTCATCAACCACTAGCTTATTTTCAGAGTAAATTAAAGCACTAAGTTGAAAAATTTAGGACTATTTTTTTTTCTAATTTTATTTTATTTTTAAACTTTACATAATTGTATTAGTTTTGCCAAATATCAAAATGAATCCGCCACAGGTATACATGTGTTCCCCATCCCGAACCCTCCTCCCTCCTCCCTCCCCATACCATCCCTCTGGGCCGTCCCAGTGCACCAGCCCCAAGCATCCAGCATCGTGCATCGAACCTGGACTGGTTTTAATATTATGAATTTATGGTGAAATTAGATACAAAAAATGAATAAAGCCTTTCAAAATTGGGGAAATATATATATATATTTCAAATTAGCCAGGAGCAAAGTCACAGACAGTTACCTTCATCATATAATAAAGATATTTATTGCACTAAGTAATAAAGGCATGGCCTTGAGGAGGGCCTGGCAGCCCACTCCAGTATTCTTGCCTGGAGAATTCCATGGACAGAGGAGCCTGGGGGGCTACAGTTTATAGGCTCAGCAAGAGTTGGACACAACTGAAGCGATTTAACAAAGTAACAAATGGTTAAGTGGTTTACTTGTATCATCTGTCTTGATGCTTTGTACACATCCTTACTATACGTACTTGTTATACTATATGTATATGTATACTATATGTACCATATATCCATTTCTGTGAATCCTGAATCTCATTTTTCGTTCTCAAATCTGTAATCATTTTCTCATTTAGGCTCAACTTTCATTTATCTTTCAATGGTCCTTCTTTCTCAGTCTTCTGCAACATTATTTCATTTTCTAGGGCTGTCATAGCAAAGTATCACAGGTGGGGTGGCTCAGTCGACAGAAATCATTTCTCCTACTTAGAAATGTAGAGGTTAGACTTCCAAGATCAATGTGTCAGCAAGAGTTTGTTTGCTCAGAGGACCGCTCTCCTTGGATTGCAGATGCCTGTCTTCTCTCTGTGTCCTCTTATGGTCCCTTTTACATGTGAGTCTGCATCCTAATCTACTCTTCTAAGAATACCAGTCATATAGGACTAAAAACTCATTTTAGCTTAATTAACTTTTTAAAGATCTTGTCTCCAAATATAGTTATATTGCAAAATACTGAGAGTTAGGAATTCAACATATGAATTGGGAATGAGAGGACCTGATTCAGCCCATATCAGACAGTCCAGGCTTGAGGACATTATCTAAGGGTCTGTGTATTTACTGCTCTCTTGAGACTCTATCTCCTCTGTATCTTCCTGGAGCTTTTGGAGCAGCAGGTAAGCCCCTCCTGCTTAACAGCTGGGAAGAATCTTAGAATGTTCACTTGTAGTATTGTGGAAACAGTAATTCTGCTTTGAAATCAGGTGTTAGTTACAGACATTATAAAGAAGTAGAAATTGTGGAAAAAATTTACCAAAAAAGCTGATACAATGATTGTTAGCTAATATGAAGTCTGCATGTGAAAAAATTATCTATTATCTCTAGCAGGGACCATTTCTGCACCAATTTCTCTCACTTGAAAATGATGTGTAATTCACATTCTCATTTTTTCCTCAGCAGTTTCCTCACCTAAGTGTACTCTGTATTTACTTCTCCAGGATGTTGTAGGATCAAAAATTTTTTGCTTTTGCTGCAAAAAACCTAATATTAGAAAAAGCATAAACAATGTATAAATCTCCGACCCATGTCTCCTGTGTCTCCTGTATTGCAGGCAGAGTCTTTATCTGCTGAGCCATTGCGGAAGTCCAGTGTATTTTGTATAATGAAACCATTATAGTATAAGTAGTGGTATGTAGGTCTTTTTCTTTTGGATTTTTCTGTCTTGTCATTTATTTGAAGTAATTTTTTCTCATTGGTTTTCATTGAGTCTTTTCACTGTTTTCAAACAAATACTGAACTTTAATTATATACAAGTAAGTGGCTCAGATGGTAAAGCGTCTGTCTATAATGCGGTAGACCCGGGTTCAATCCCCGTGTTGAGAAGATCCCCTGGAGAAGGAAATGGCAATCCACTCCAGGACTATTGCCTGGAAAATCCCATGGACAGAGGAGCCTGGTAGGCTGCAGTCCATGGGGTCACAAAGAGTTGGACACGACTGAGCGACTTCACTTCACTAAGTACCTGTACAAGGATAGCTAAGGATTAAAAATGTATTTTATCTAGTATTTTCCTCAAGGGAAATAATTTTGTGGGTAGTATGGACAATTCATTTTAAAATATATTTTTTGAGACTCAGAAGGATATCGCAGATCTAACTCCTGTGAGCAGAGGATGAATTGCCATCACAAGGCTGGCACATGGTATTTGGTCATTCCTATAATATTGTCTTCTCACCCACATATGGTCGCATGGCCTGCGTATTTAAAAGTTGTTAAAACAACCTTATTTTTCAGTAGGAAGGACTTTTGAGGAATCCCCAAGCATGTTTGGACTTGTGTAGGCAAAAGTAGGCAAATAGAAGGGTAGATTAGTTTGGGACTGTTGGATTAATTTCCATAAATGGAAGACTGGGCTTGGAAAAGAGGGAATCAAGTAGAGCAATAGCATGATAAAAATAAGTACATTTTCATGTTATCACTTACTATCCTCAATACATCAGATTAACTGAAGCAGATTTTAAAAAAGGACATCTTCCTATTTTTAGAGCATAGAGAACATTGAAAAAATTAATGAAAGAGTCAGATAATAGTTCCATTCAATAAATGTCACACAGAATTACAGTTACTAAATTAAATTATAGATAGTCAGATCAAAGGAAAATTAAAGATTTTTAAAATACTTCCGGGTAGGAAAAATATTCTATTATTATGTATGATACCAAAATCTCTAGTGCAATTCTGAATATGAAATTTCTTTTGAGCATGTAGTGAGTATGTGGAACTCAACAAAAGAAAAAGAAAACAAAAGAGCAGATTCTTACATTCACTCCAGGATAGCAGTAGCAGTGTTATTTGCTCAGTCATGTCTGACTCTTTGCAACCCCATGAACTGTAGCCTGCCAGGCTCCTCTGTCCATGGGATTCTCCAGGCAAGAACACTGAAGTGGATTGCCATTCCCTTCTCCAGACCATCTTCCTGACCTGGGGATCGAACCCAGGTCTCCTGCATTGTAGGCAGATTCTTTACCAACTGAGCCACAGGGAAGATCACTCCAGGAGAGTCTTTCCTAAATATGACTGCCCAGGTTGGCTGATCAAGGCTTTCCAATTACACAAGCATGTAATGCTTTTCTTGGTACTGTATTATAACCTCCTTAGCCTTAGATGACTGAATTAGAGTTGGCAAAATGATTCCAGGAAAACTCATTAGTAGGTAGGCTGCTAAGTCGCTTCAGTCGTGTCCGACTCTGTGCGACCCCAGAGACGGCAGCCCACCAGGCTCCCCCGTCCCTGGGATTCTCCAGGTAAGAACACTGGAGTGGGTTGCCATTTCCTTCTCCATAAGTAGGTAGGAGTGAATCTATCATATTATTACTCAAGAGAAAAGTAACAAAGACACCAGGTCATGTTAATACTAAGTATGAGAATGAAGCTCTTTGATCTTGCCTGAGTTCTATTCAAAGTTTTGATTGCTCATTGTTTCCTTCTTTAAAGTGATAAAAATATATCTATCACTGAAATTCAGCACACACTGAGAGATGAAAATTTAAAAGCAATCTCTTTGGAGTCCAGTAAAAGACAAAATGGTCCAATATCATCACATTTTATAAACATTGTTTTATTGCTGTTGTAATTCAGTCACTAAGTCATGTCCAACTGTTTGTGACCCCCATGGAGAGTGGTTCACCAGGCTTCCCTGTCCCTCACTGTCTCCCTGAGTTTGCTCAAACTCTTGTCCATTGAGTTGGTGGTCTTATCTAACCGTCTCATCCTCTTATCGCCCCCTTCTCCTCCTGCCCTCAATTTTTCCCAGCATCAGGGTCTTTTTCAATGAGTCAGCTCTTTGCATCAGGAGGCCAAAATATTGGAGCTTTAGCATTAGTCCTTTCAATGAATATTCAGGATTGATTTCCTTTAGGATATACTGGTTTGATCTTCTTGCTGTGCAAGGGATTCTCAAGATTCTTCTCCAGCACCACAATTTGAAAACATAAATTCTTCAGGCTCAGCTTTCTTTATGGTCCAACTCTCACATCCATACATGACTACTGGAAAAACCATAGCTTTGACTATATGGACCTTTGTTGGCAAGTAATATCTCTGCTTTTAATATGCTAAGTTTGTCATAGCTTTTCTTCCTAGGAATAAGCATTTTTAAATTTCATGGCTGCAGACATCATCCATAGTGATTCTGAAGCCAAAGAAAATCAAGTCTGTCACTGTTTCCATTGTTTCCCCTCTATTTGCCATGAAGTGATGGGACTAGAGGCCATGAACTTAGTCTTTTGAATGTTGAATTGTAAGCCAGATATTTTACTCTCGTCTTTCACCTTTCACCTCCTCTTCACTTTCTGCCCCTAGGGTGGTGTCATCTGCATATCTGAAGTTATTGCTATTTCTCCTGGCAATCTTGATTCCAGCTTGCGCTTTATCCAGCCCAGCATTTTGCATGATATATTCTGCATAGAAGTTAAGTAAGCAGGATGACAATATACAGCCTTAATGTACTGTTTTCCCAGTTTTGCACCAGTCCATTGTTTCATGCCTAGTTGTAATTGTTGCTTCTTGAAGGAGGGCTTCTCATACAGCACTTCTCAGGAGGTGGGTAAGGTGATCTGGTATTTCCATCTCTTCAACAATTTCCCACAGTTTGTTGTGATCCACACAATCAAATGCTTTAGCAAAGTCAATGAAGCAGATGTTTTTCTGGAATTCTTTTGCTTTTTCTCTGATCCAATGGATTATGGCAATTTGATCTCTAGTTCCTCTGCCTTTTCTAAATCCCGCTTGTGCTTCTGGAAGCTCTCAGTTCACGTTGAAGCCTAGCTTGGAGAGCTTTGAGCATTACCTTACTAGCATGTGAAATAAGCACAATTGTGAAGTAGTTTAAACCTTTTTGGGTTGTCCTTCTTTGGGACTGGAATGTAAACTGAGCTTTTCCAGTCCTGTGGCCACTGTTGAGTTTTCCAAATTTCCTGGCCTATTGAGTATAGCACTTTCACAGCATTATCTTTTTAAGATATGAAATAGCTCAGCTAGAATTCCATACCTCCACTAGCTTTGTTCATAGTAATGCTTCCTAAGGCCCATCTGACTTCACACTCCAGGATGTGTGGCTCTAGATGAATGACCACACCATCATGGTTATCTTTGCCTCTAAGACCTTTTTTGTGTAGTTCTGTGTATTCTTCCCACCTCTTCTTAATTTCTTTTGCTTCTATTAGGTCATTACCATTTCTGTCCTTTATTGTGTCCATCTTTGCATGAACTATTCCCTTGATAACTCTCATTTTCTTGACAAGGTCTAAACAATAAATAAGCAAATATAAATGTAATATACATGAATGACTGAAATGCATTTGAATTTACAGATATCTTGCATGCCTTACAGCTCATAAATTTTCTCCTACTGAAGTGTTTCTGAGTTTTTATTAATCTTAAAGAGAATTTCTTAAATATCTCTCTGCAGTATATCCTGTGCAATAGGTCCTTTTTGTGTAGACCTCTTCAGATAAAAATATCTCATATTTTACTTAGCTAAGACTTTTTCCCTTTAGCAATGAATAAATTTTGAAATAGATGGAATTTTGTATTTCATTGTATGATCATACAATTTAAATTTGTTAAAATGGTGAATTATAGTAATAGATTTTCAATTGTTAAAGCAAACTTCCATTCTTGGCATAGACTCTAATCAAGATGTATCATCTCTTTATATGCTGTTAATTTGTTTATTTTCTGCTTCATTATGAGTGAGAGTGTTTATTCTTTTTCCTTGGGTTTTGTATCCATGCTATTCTACATCAAACAATAAATTTTAATTGGAGATTAAAAGTGTGAATTTCTTCTTCTTCACACCTTGCACCATAGGGACTCCACTGTAGATGATTTTGGATATGGGATTTGGCTGTGCTTCCTGGGGGGATTTGGCATTAACTTGTTAGATAGTTTGGAGGTGAGTAGTAAAAGGTAATCTGCGTCTTTTGCATCTCCTGCATTGGCAGGCAGGAGTTTTACCACTGGCATTATATAGGCTTCCCTAAAATGTAATGAATGAATAACAAATCAATACGCATCATGCTAACTTTGACAAAGAGGAATACCCAGCCAAACATCAGCCAGGTAATAAGAGATTTTTGTTAAATTGTAAGGTAAGACATCTTTTGTGGGAAAAGAAAATTTGCAACAGATTTATTTGAAGTTAAATTATTATTCAATTTAGAATATTATTTCAGAGTACATTTTAAGTATAAAAATAATACCTTATATTCTAAAATTAAAATAAATTCAAATTCAATATACAGTTATTCAATATGTTCAGAGATTAAAACTAACATAAATACATGACAGGTCACACGATAATGTTTGGTAATTATAACAGAAATAAGTGGTTCAAATATCTTTGTTCTATTTTATTTGATTGAAAAAGGGAGGACCTTCTCCGGATGTTTACGTGCTATCTACAGCAGCACCATGAACAGCAGCTCATCCACTGTTGCAGCTGTGCAGCTCTGCTACGAGCACCTGAATGGATCCTGTGTGAAAATCCCCTACTCACCAGCTCCCCGCCTCATCCTGTACACAGTGTTCATCTTTGGAGCTGTGCTGGCTGTATTTGGAAACCTCTTGGTAATGATTTCCATTCTCCACTTCAAGCAGCTGCATTCTCCAACCAATTGCTTGATTGCCTCCCTGGCCTGTGCAGACTTCTTGGTGGGAGTGACTGTGATGCCCTTCAGCACAGTGAAGTCCGTGGAGAGCTGCTGGTACTTTGGGGAGAGTTACTGTAAATTTCACACTTGTTTTGATGGGTCATTCTGTTACGCTTCCATCTACCACTTGTGCTTTATCTCTCTGGACAGGTACGTTGCGATCACTGACCCCCTGGTCTATCCAACTAGGTTCGCTATGTCTGTTTCTGGCATGTGTGTTGCCTTCTCCTGGCTCTTTTCGATTATTTATTCTTTTTCCCTTCTTGGCACAGGAGCGAATGCAGCTGGACTGGAGGATCTAATAAGTGCTCTCACCTGTGTGGGAGGCTGTCAAGTTGCAGTGAATCAAAGTTGGGTATTAGTGAATTTCATTTTATTCTTCATTCCCACCCTTGTGGTGATAGTTCTTTACTCTAATGTTTTCCTCATTGCTAAACAGCAGGCTAGAAAAATTGAGAATCTGAGGAGTAAGACTGGGCGATGCTCAAACAGCTACCAAGACAGAGTGGCCAAGAGGGAGAGAAAGGCTGCAAAAACGCTGGGCATTGCAGTGCTAGCGTTTCTGATCTCCTGGCTGCCTTACTTCCTCGATTCCATCATTGATGCCTTCCTAGGTTTCATCACTCCCACATATGTTTATGAAATATTGGTTTGGATTGCTTATTATAACTCAGCTATGAACCCCTTGATTTATGCATTCTTTTATCCTTGGTTTCAAAAAGCCATCAAACTCATTGTCACTGGCAAAGTCTTCAGAGAGAATTCCTCAACAGTAAATTTATTTTCTGGGTAAGTCTACATTTTAGATGGAGGAATTGACAGTAGATTCACAGTGAACACACGCTGGGTAGAAAATTAGTTATATGTGTTTAAGATCTTCTAATGTAAAATAAATTATGCTTCAAATTTGACCCAAACACTTAAATTCAGATTCATCATTCTTTGGTAAATATAACATAAAACCCTGTATGTAATGGAAACAACATGACCTTGGAGCCAGGAACATGGCAATTTAACACCAAACTTGGGCTGCTTCCACTCCCTGAACTTCACTGTATGTCTCTAGTTAATAACCTCTCCTTTGTAGCATTCTTGAGAAAATTTAAAAGAATGTATAAAGAAAGTGAAAGTTGTTTGGTCATGTCTGACTCTTTGCCACCCCCATGGACTATACAGTCCATGGAACTCTCCAGGTCAAAATACTGGAGTGGGTAGCCTTTCCCTTCTCCAGGGGATCTTCCCAACCCAGGGATTGAACCCAGGTCTCCTGCATTGCCCATGGATTCTTTACCAACTGAGCCATGAGGGAAGCCCAAGTACTGGAATGGGTACCCTATCCCTTCTCCAGTGGATCTTCCCTACCCAGGAATCGAACCAGGGTCTCCTGCATTGGAGATTCTTTACCACCTGAGCTATCAGAGAAGCCGAAAAGTATGTGTAGGAAAAAAAAAAACAAACTATGTTTTTATTATTCTAAATCTCCCCTTTTTATTGCTTTATAATAGTTCAGCCTTGGTTATTACTTCTCTTTATATTTTCGTGATTGTAATATTTCTCTATTAAAATGTACATGCAGCTGGGGAATGCTCAGAGACATCCTGGCTCAGGGAGGGCAAAGTAGTGACTCCACACTGTCAGGTGTTCAGATTTGTGGTCCAGAAATATGATCTCAGAGTCGGGTAAGATCAACCCAGAGAGAAAGAGTGACTATAACATCCATTTAAGTCTACTATGGAAAGGTGATTGGTGTCATTAATAGTATTTGATCATTCAGTAAGCTTCTTTGTACTGATTAAGTCTACTCCTACAATTTCATTTTGGTTCAGAAATTTTACCAGTTAACATATGTTTAGAACATGGGTTTTAAGACTGTCACTCATTACTGTGCTCTATCTTAAATTAATTTAATCTTTGTTCACTTTTGCATTGTACCAAAAATATTATTTTTTAAACATTTATTTTATTAAAATATAGTGATTAAATGTACCAAAATTATTTATAAGGGCTTTCAATGATACACATAAAATGTCCAAATTAAAAAACACCCAAAAGAATAGAAAAGTGAAGTAAAGGAGATAAATGATGATAGACAGGCTGGTAAACACATTGTGTGACCCACAGATTTGAAACTGAATTAATTTAAGCAACTCACATTGGGTAAGTTAAGCTACTTACTTTGTATAACATTCACCAGCTTTTCAGACATGAAGACTTGTTCTGGGTCTTAAGATTGGAGGGTGCTGTGCGTCCCATGCACTGAGTGAGTTAACTGATTGATTCTCTTATAACTTATAGTTTGTTGTAATCAGACATCAAAATTAAAAATCAGAGCATCATATCTTTGGGGCAAGAGTGAATACATATTAAAAATATTCTTATTTTTCTTTAATTTCTTGATTGATATAAATCAGAAATATATTAGCACATCATTTCTATTATTAAAGAAATGCTTTAAGCTGGTAACCTTTCCTGAGACAGTGAACTTTTTCTGAATATACTATGCTTTTTTTTTTTTTTTTCAATTTTAATTAAAAAAAATTATACATGTGTTCCCCATCCTGAACCCTCCTCCCTCCTCCCTCCCCATACCATCCCTCTGGGTCGTCCCAGTGGACCAGCCTCAAGCATCCAGCATCGTGCATTGAACCTGGACTGGCATCTCGTTTCATACATGACATTTCACATGTTTCAATGCCATTCTCCCAAATCTTCCCACCCTCTCCCTCTCCCACAGAGTCCATAAGACTGTTCTATACATCAGTGTCTCTTTTGCTGTCTCGTATACAGGGTTATCGTTACCATCTTTCTAAATTCCATATATATGCGTTAGTATACTGTATTGGTGTTTGTCCTTCTGGCTTACTTCACTCTGTATAATAGGCTCCAGTTTCATCCACCTCATTAGAACTGATTCAAATGTATTCTTTTTAATGGCTGAGTAATACTCCATTGTGTATATGTACCACAGCTTTCTTATCCATTCATCTGCTGATGGACATCTAGGTTGTTTCCATGTCCTGGCTATTATAAACAGTGCTGCAATGAACATTGGGGTACACGTGTCTCTTTCCCTTCTGGTTTCCTCAGTGTGTATGCCCAGCAGTGGGATTGCTGGATCATAAGGCAGTTCTATTCCCAGTTTTTTAAGGAGTCTCCACACTGTTCTCCATAGTGGCTGTACTAGTTTGCATTCCCACCAACAGTGTAAGAGGGTTCCCTTTTCTCCACACCCTCTCCAGCATTTATTATTTGTAGACTTTTGGATCGCAGCCATTCTGACTGGTGTGAAATGGTATCTCATTTCACACATCTCTGAATATACTATGCTTGAATGAAACTCTCTCATCTTCATTTTATGAGTAAAGATGATGCAGATAATTTAAAGGCACCCTAGACTGCTTAGTATTAGTTTATACACAACTCTTCCAATGCTGAAAATCATCAATTTATTTTGATTTAGTGCTTTCAATGTAGTAACTTTCTCTAATCCTGTGCCACAAGCTATAGAGAAATCATACTGACCATTTTAAAAATAGAAAAAGCTACAAAGTGCTTACAAAATCTGCTGAATATCTTAGCAGACTTTGGATTCATATCTAAGCTTCTGGATTCAAGTAAGCACTTCTAACATCTAGTTTAGTACTTTTACACTTGTCTTTCTGTTTTTTAAGTCCCTTTTCACATATATTTAACAAATGATTTAATTTTGCTCCTATCTTCCCCAGATCAACATATCATTGTATTTTGGTGAATATTTCATATCTTTCTTTCTAAAAGCACAAGCTTCGCATTTATGTGTATGAGTATATAAAAGAAATAATTCTTTATGCATCATAGTGGTTATGTGATATGCAAATTACAGACACTTCACACTTATTTTGTGGTTATTGGGATGTACCTCTGGAAAGAGTATCCCTCTCTGTCAGACATTTGGAGATGAAATCAGAGACAGAAAAATTCACACACCAAGAAAAGCAAGCTGGTCACAGTTTCTTGGCCATTCAATTGTTAGTCTGCTGTGATAAATGTACAAAATAATAAAACTGAAGGTGACTTTGAGATGATCTATTCTGAACCATCCCTTTAAAATAATTAATTAAGTAATTTAAAATTTTTCTTGGCTGCACTACATGGCTTACAGAATCTCAGTTAGCCCATCCGGTTTTGAACCCAAGCCATGGAAGTGAAAGCATTGAATCCTAACCACTGGACCACCAGGGAACTCCCCATATTTAAATTTTTTAACAGAGAAGCTCATAATTAAATAGTTTTCATAATGGACATATAAATTGAACATATTTAAACTATACAATTTGATAAGTTTTGACATTTGTAGATACCTGTAAAATCATCACCAAAATCAAGACTGAACATACCTATCTCCTCAAAGTTTCTTCATGTTCTTTGTAATGTCCTTCCTGCTCATCCCTACACACTCAACCCTCTTCCATCCCCACACAGCCACTGATCAGCTTTATGTCACTCTATACTAGTTTGTACCTCTAGCATTTTATATAAATACAGCTATATGTTATACATACTCATTTCTGTCTGAATTATTTCACTCTGTATAGTAATTTGGAGAATAATCCATGTCAAAGCATGAATCGGGGGTCGGGGGATGATTTGGGAGAATGGCATTAAAACATGTATAATATCATATAAGAAATGAATCACCAGTCCAGGTTCAATGCAGGATACAGGAAGCTTGGGGCTGATGCACTGGGGTGACCCAGAGGGATGGTATGGGGAGGGAGGTGGGAGGGGGGTTCAGGATGGGGAACACACGTACACCCATGGCAGATGCATGTTGATGTATGACAAAACCAATACAATATTGTAAAATAAAAAATATAATAATAATAATAATAAAGTTAAAAATATATATTTTAGTCTTTTTTCTTTGTGATGGAGTAGCATTTCACTGTGGAGAAGGCAATGGCAGCCCACTTCAGTACTCTTGCCTGGAAAATCCCATGGACCGAGGAGCCTGGTAGGCTGCAGTCCATGGGGTCGCTAAGAGTCGGACACGACTGAGCGACTTCACTTTCAGTTTTCACATTCATGCATTGGAGAAGGAGATGACAACCCACTCCAGTATTCTTGCCTGGAGAATCCCAGAGATGGGGGAGCCTGGTGGGCTGCCGTCTATGGGGTCGCACAGAGTTGGACACGACTGAAGCGACTTAGCAGCAGCAGCAGCATTTCACTATATGAATTGAGCACAATTTGTTTATTCATCTCACCTGTTGACTGACGTTTGGTTTGAACCAACCCTTTCTAGATGCAGGTCATAACTTAAGTACTTGAGCGAGATAGCCAAAGTCTCATGAATTCACAGAAGGGGGCTTGGCCACCCTCCAGGAGGTGTCTGGCTGGATTGGGCCTTGCTGAGAAGTGTAGAAATCTACTTTCATCCTCTCCTCCCCCTAGTCTTGGCACAAGGTCTCCTTTCTAAGAATTGCCTCACCTCTACTCCCTTAGATGTGGCTTGCCTGGTTCTAATGATCCATGACCATCTGTTTCTTGCTCTATTTTATTTTAATGTAAATTTTATTTATAAATTTATGTTATATAATCATGTTTATTAATTATAATTTAATATAATAAAACATTTGTTATATTGTGAAAAGTGAAAATGTTAGTCAGTTGTGTCTGACTACGCAACCCCAATGACTGTAACCCACCAGGCTCCTCTGCCCATGCAATTCTCCAGGCAAGAATACAGGAGTGGGTAGCCATTTCCATCTCCAGGGGATATTCCTGACCCAGGGATTGAACCTGGGTCTCCTGCATTGATAGTAGATTCTTTACCATCTGAGCCACCATATTGTATATTATAGTATATAGAAATGTATACTATATATAGTTATCCATTATATATTCTTATTTGAGGCAGAAGGAGAAGAGGGTGACAGAAGATGAGATGGTTGGATGGCATCACCAATTCATTGGACATGAACTTGGGCAAACTCTGGGAAACAATCAGGGACAGAGAAGCCTGGCGTGCTCCAGTCCCTGGGGTCATGAAGAGTCGGGCATGATTTGGCAATTGAACAGCAACAATTCCAAAAAGTTTTTTTAAATTTTATAGGATTTCAATTATAGTTTTAATTTTCACAAGAGTTATATTTCCAAAAATAAATTATCTTGCAACTGCAAAAACATAACTCCATTGTCTTCTTGGACCTAGTGCACTGATGAGAAGCTTGGTCCCAGTATGGTGTTCATTACATTTTCATAGACTAGTTCTCTCTGGCCTTTGTTCCTAGGAACTTTTAAGAACTTCTCTTTATATTTGTTTATATTTAGCGCCTCTATTTTTTGTTTTGTTTTGTCTCTTTGTAGTTGGTAGGCATTTACATTTGGAGTTTAGATTCTTTAGCCCAGAGAAAACTTTCTCTAGGATCATTTTTATTATTTTCTTGTGCTCATTCTTCAGCTGATTTTTTCTGGGATTAAGAATTTCTCCCAGGTCCTATGGAAAGAATATTTCTCTTACCCATCTGAGAAACTTTCACTGTGTTTAATGTGGGTTATTTTCTGTACCTAGGGTTTTCCATCTGTTTGACCCTATCTCATTTTTATCTTTCAGAGATACACTTTAGGGCATCTAACTGGAATTTCAGAAGTAAGTAAATTATCAGTTCACTTATCTTGACAGGGCTAATCTTCAGATGGTATGTACCAATTCAACCATTCCATTGTGAAAATGATGAAATGCTTAACTGCTGGTTGGTAAATATCTGTCAACCTGAGCCTCCTAAACCTCTCAAGCCTTGACATGATCCAACAAGGAAAGATCAATGGAAAGCAAAGGTGGGCATCTCCACAGATTAACTATCTCTCAAAAGAGCATCCTTTCTGACCAGTCATTGCTCATGTCTTAGCAGATGGATTTTTTCACATTTTGAAATGTCAGCCCTAAATACTGACCCAGAAATCAAATGGTCACTTTTTGACGAGCACTTCATCAACAGTAAATTTACTTCTGATGATGAAAACTTAAATAGGGGAAAATTAAGAATGTACTCAGAAGTACCGAGTGATTGTTTAAATAATTATTATTCACTTTCTAAGAAATAAATGAGATTTCTGAAAATCTATAATGAGATGATGGGAAGAAGTTTTCAAATTATTCAGGAAAAGCATAAAAGAACAGAACTCTAGTCTTCAGCTTCATCCTTCCTTCTAGTCTGATTAGGAAGTCTGGCCCATCGAATATGTCACTAGATTTGGGACAGTCTGAACTTGGTGCATCTCAAACATAAAACAGCTTTACCATTTATCTCCTAGAGCGGGCAAATCTACTCTATTGATTCTCCCTTCCCCACATGTTAAGAACATTCTGGGAAGGTATTACTATTTTCCATTCAATTTCCAAAATTTATGAAGTCATGATAAGGTCTTTATAATTCAGAGTAAAGCTTTAAAATCACATCCAGTTAAGTAATCTTATCTTTCCTACCCCAGTCAGTGCCATCCAGGCTTAGGCCTCTTTCTTTCACTCCCAGTTTCTGCTTGGAGCCCCAACCACCCTCCAGGATGGAACAAGAATAAAAAGAGTATTAATAAAGAGATGAAAGCTGTGTTCTCATGCCTTGTAGTGTCATGGTATTAATGACCTATGTCTTGATTGTGGCAGAAGCCCAACTGTAGGCTCAGTGATGAGGTATACATGTAATTTCTTTTGGGGGAATCCACCCACTGTTCAGTTCCCTAAAGTGGGGTGAACTCCCCATCCAGCTGACCTCTCTTGACTTCTCCTTAGAATCTCTCCAGGCAGACTTTTCTTCTGGGGTCCTTTGTTCAGGAAACTACTCCAGTGAAGAAGGAACTGGCAAAATGATTCAATCTTAATTGCCTGTTTAAATCTGCTTCTTCAATTGCTTGCTGACCTGCTCTGTGTTTGTGTTAAGCAGTGCATGCATGCTAAGTCGCCTCAGTCGTGTCCAACTCTTTGCAACCCTATAGACTGTAGCCCACCAGTCTTGTCTGTCCATGGGATTCTCCAGGCAAGAATATTGGAGTGGGTTGCCATGCCCTCCTCCAAGGATTCTTTCCCACCCAGGGGTTGAACCTGAGTCTCTTACATCTCCTGCATTGGCAGGTGGGTTCTTTACCACTAGCACCACCTGGAAAGCCATGTTAAGCAGAGGAAAGTAGAAATGGAGAGAGAGGGCTGGGAGGAGAAATGGGCCAGTGGGGAGAGAAGGCCAAACTGTTAATCATTCAGGTGCCAGAGATGCATCAGTTTCACGAGGTCTGGAGACCAGTGGAAGCCAGTCTGGTTTGGCCCTTCCTCAGCCCTCCCACTTCAGGGTGTGTCAGGCAACTGTGACACATTCCGCAGGACTTGAGGAGGATGCTGAAAAAGGCCAAACCAGCACTGATCACAAGGACGAGGGACCCGGGGTGGGAATGCCTCCTGCAGGGATGCCTGCAGCCCCCAGATATGCAATGCAGGAGTGGGATGCTGTTAGAAGGCTCATACACAGAAGTTGTGACCACTAAATGAAGGTTACAAGGAACCAAATCGGGCACAGAATGATTGTGCTCTTTTTTTTTCTACTCTCTTCTTCTCTCTATGAGATAGAGCAGAAAAGGAGGGTGGGATAAGAAATAAATGATCAGACATGCTGTTTCCCTAAAATCTGGTTTTAAACTTAGACTTGGCTAGTCTGGGTTCAGTGAGAATGCAGATATTTGATTTGATAGAGATTATGGTTTTAAATTAGTGTAGATCAAAATGGAAATTTTTAACACTCAGAGTGACTGGATAGCTCTAGGGTCTGCCTGAAATCTAATGAAGGGATAAAAAAGAAGATATGTCTGGGCTGTGATGGGAGAGAATGTAATTTTGTACTATTTCTCACCCCCAAAATATTCCATAAGCAGTTATACACATTAATAAGTAATACTTGTTAAATACAAATGGACTGTATGGTGAATCTAGGTAAGAACTGATTCAGTTAGGCACCAACTTGAAGAATTGCTTAGACTGTAAATTAGATACATTGATCAAAGTGGCCAATGCCAAGGGCTGTTTGTTTATAGTTTAACACTCTGACCCTGCTTTATGTTTGGTTACCTCTTGACTCTAATCCAAAGAGACAAGAGTACAAAATATGTCTCTCCCCTTCTCATTAGCTAGCTTCTGAGTTTGGGCACTGGAAAGACCACAGAGCATCATTAACGCATCTTTCTCCCACTTTCATCATAACTGAGGAATACCTCACATTCTTAGCCATTGGGGAATTTATTAAACAGACTTTAATTTGAGGAATGTCTTAGAGAAGTTCAAAGCCTGTAAACAAATGTCCAATGTAGATATGAGACTGAAAACTGTAGATGATGCAAGACAACCAAAGTTCGACTCCAAATGCTGCCTCGTGTTCTCTAACCCCTTCAGAAATGTGACTCCTGCCTAATCTTGATCTTTGTCTGATGCAAATGCATTTACTTAAGATGGTCTTATGAAGGCCTTAGGAAGAGCCTCCAATTTATTTATTTATTTTTTAAATATAAATTTATTTATTTTAATTGGAGGTTAATTACTTTACAATATCGTATTCGTTTTGCCATATATCAACAACAATCTGCCAAGGGTGTACACATGTTCCCCATCCTGAACCCCGCTCCCACCTCCCTCCCCATAGCATCCCTCTGGGTCATACCAGTGCACCAGCCCCAAGCATCCTGTATCATACATGGAACCTGGACTATTCATTTCATATATGATATACATGTTTCAATGCCATTCTCCCAAATCATCCCACTCTCTCCCTCTCCCACAGAGTCCAAAAGACTGTTCTATACATCTGTGTCTCTTTTGCTGTCTCGCATACAGGGTTATTGTTACTATCTTTCTAAATTCCATATATATGCGTTAGTACACTGTATTGGTGTTTTTCTTTCTGGATTACTTCACTCTGTATAATAGGCTCCAGTTTCATCCACCTCATTAGAACTGATTCGAATGTATTCTTTTTAATGGCTGAGTAATACTCCATTGTGTGTATGTACCACAGCTTTCTTATCCATTCGTCTGCTGATGGACATCTAGGTTGCTTAGAGCCTCCAATTTACATTTCATCTCAACATGACACGAGTTCTCTTTTGGGACTAACCTAAAAGAACCTAGATTCCTGTAATATACTTCAGTTCAGTGGCTCAGTCATGTCTGACTCTGCGACCCCATGAACCGCAGCACGCCAGGCCTCCCTGTCCATCACCAACTCCCAGAGTCCACCCAAACCCATGTCCATTGTATCGGTGATGCCATCCAACCATCTCATCCTCTGTCGTCCCCTTCTCCTCCTGCCCCCAATCCCTCCCAGCATCAGGGTCTTTTCAAATGAGTCAACTCTTTGCATGAGGTGGCCAAAGTATTGGAGTTTCAGCTTCAACATCAGTCCTTCCAATGAACACCCAGGACTGATCTCCTTTAGGATGCACTGGTTGGATCTCCTTGCAGTCCAAGGGACTCTCAAGAGTCTTCTCCAACAACCACAGTTCAAAGCAGCAATTCTTCTGCACTCAGCTTTCTTTATAGTCCAACTCTGACATCCATACATGACTACTGGAAAAACCATAGCCTTGACTAGACAGACCTGTGCTGGCAAAGTAATGTCTGCTTTTTAATATGCTGTCTAGGTTGATCATAACTTTCCTTCCAAGGAGTAAGCGTCTTTTAGTTTCATGGCTGCAATAACCATCCGCAGTGATTTTGGAGCCCAGAAAAATAAAGTCAGCCACTGTTTCCCCATCTATTTGCCATGAAGTGATGGGACCTGATGCCATGATCTTAGTTTTCTGAATATTGAGCTTTAAGCCAACTTTTTCACTCTCTTCTTTCACTTTCAGAGTTGTAGCAAAAAAAAAAAAAAGGCGGAAAAATGCAGGACAATTCTTCCCTTTTTATAGTAGATGTTTCACATTGCTTCTTCTATGCAGCTGGTTTCTTGGACTTCTCCTTCCCTTGGATCATGTCAAGTTTATTACCACTCATTGTTACTTCACTGAGTGTAATGTTTGGAATTGACCAGTGTTGCCCTGGTTTGTCAGAGAGGCATAATAAAAGACTTACCTGCTGAAAATACCACCTTTGATATTAAAAATACTAATGTTATGAAACTGGTTGCTGGAAACTTGGACTTCAGAAATAAAAAAAAAAAATTGATAAAAATTAAAGGAACCAATAGATAATTATCCAAGTTTAACTTGCCAAATAAAGATAAATAGCAATAATAACTGTGGGAACAATGTTCATGCCCTTCCCATAATTTTATAAAAGTGTTTTAATACCAAAATTTAGGAACAACATAATCTAAGAAGAAACAACAGTCTTGTAAATTGAATAAATTTTCCATTATGAGACACATACCTCATTGTTCTTTTTTTTTCCTCATTTTTTCCTTCTGACCAATGAAAAGTTTGCTGTAGTTCAGCACTGATTCCCAGACTGGCATTTCAACATAACTGAATTAAGATTAAAAGACAGTATTACAAAGAGTAAATACCGAGATATAACTTTACAAACATATTTCCTTCTGTGCAGGTTCTCTGTAACTTTTAGGAACCTGGTCTTCACCTGAGGACTCTGCTCTCTGGTGTCAGAGCAAATGAAGTGGCATCCTCTGTATTCCTCATGGTGGTGGAGCATTCGCCCTCCATCACCCCAGTCCCCCCAAGGTCATTACACCGTACCAGTCTCGCCTCTCTCCAATACTGTCAACACATCCTTCTTTCTATTTTTGCTCCTTAATTTTAATCCCCAGCACTCTGTCATTCTCTCTAGTTCTACTCTCAGTATTTATTATATTTTAAACATAAACACTTGCTATATTAAGTACTAAACCATGTGCTTTAGAAGTGTTTACCTCAATAGTCATCACAGTAAGCCTCCAATGAAGCTAGTATTATTATCCCCATTTCACAGCTGAGAATACTAAGGCCTAGGAGGTTACAAAGTTGGGGAGAGTCTGGAGACAGTCTTAGGCAGACTGAGTGGACTCTGTTCTGTCCATATGCTAAAGCTGCCTCCATAAAATCCTTTCCTTTCAGGATATCACCACCACCCTACCGCAGTTGTAACCTAGGACTTGTAATCTACAAACTACAATCTTATCTGAAACCCTTGGGACTTCTGGAAATTGGAAATTTTTTTTAGGTGAAAAAGGCACTTCTGTTAAATATTTTGAATGTACTAGTGAAGTATGTGAAGCATTTGTCATCAATGCTATTATCTCTGCACCAAAGCATGAACCTTCAGAAGGGCTGGTCAGAAATAAACATTAGAAATAACTTCATGTCAGTGTTTGTCACCAAATTAATCAGACACTAACTTCCAATATTTTTGCTTTTGGAATTTCAGGATGTGGACTTGTGCCAAAACCTGAAATCTCTCCTGTTTGGGTATATGATCCGCGACACCTGCCTTTCAGTCTCACTAGCTCTAGAAAGCCAGCTACTAGTCACTTTACCTCTCACTTCCTCTCACTTTACTTTCATCACTTGCTTCCTCACCCACCTTAAATATCAGCAACCATCATTCTAATCATTCCTTAAAATTTGTAGTTGGAAGAGAAGATTCTGAACTTGTCTTATTTTGTTAATGATTATCTATCAAGTACTTTACCATACCATGTTATGGGTTACTATATAGTAACTCAGCTCCAACTATAAGTTGAGTCCTTTTCCCACCTTATCTAACTCATACAGCTCTATATGGAGGTAATATTATTCTTATATTAGAGGTGAAAAATCTGCAGCTGGAAGAGGTTATGGAAGTTGTCCAATGTCACAAAGCCAGGATTTGTCCTCAGCACTTTCTGATTCAAACTCCTGTGCAATGATTCTCTAGAGACTCTGCCTTCCTGTATTAGAAAATGAGATCTCTCCCATCTTATACCCAACACATCTACTATTACTGTTTATCACTTTTCAAGAATTGACATATAGCGCAGAAGCGAAACACAAATAGAAGTTAGAAGAATGACTCTTGGTAGAGTCCACAGCTTCTGAATACAGCTTCTGATTAATGTTAAAGAGGAAGAGTGGGAGGATCTTAAAGTACCGCTACAAAAAAAAGTGTTTTAAGCACTTCAACAACACTGAGATATAACTCCTAAAATATTTACATCACTTTAAAATATGGTCTCTTAACTCTTCCCATGCAGCTACTATTTAATTTCATTTGGTAAGAAGATAGTATATCAGAGATTCATACTGAAAAGATAGTCACCTAAAATGAAAGAAATGAATACATAAACCCAACCCAAATGCATAGATAAGAATAGAGAAGTGTATGGTAATATCAATTTTCATATATTTATTTCATCACAAATATTGAAACTATAGAGATAAATTATAAATTAGATTCCCTGTACACACACACTGTCCATTATACATAAAGTTAGACCTTGTACAAGCATATAGAGGTATATGTAAGATATATATGGGGGGCATATTGCATATGCTGTTTTATAATCTGGGTCGCAGTTTTCTGGTTTTGAGTCAAAAAATAGATTGTGGTTGCCTTTTTATGTGAACTGATACAGAACTTCTTAGTGCTTTTTATTGGCTTTGCAACATTCTATTGCATAGGTGGACCATATTTACTTAATTTATCCCACATTGATTTACATTTTTCTCCAGTTAGTAATTGAGAGGTATACAATGAATATCCTTATCATGTTTGGTTACTTGCCTGACTCTTTTCTTAGGATTACTTGCCAGGAACAGAATTATAGAGTCAAGTGACATACACGATTTGAAATTTTACATAAACATCTTAATCCTTCTCACAAAGAAAATACTGAATTATATTTCCCTTAAATGTATATAAGCATGCTCAGCTCTCATGAGAGTGCTCATTTCCCACACTCTAATTATTAATAGATATTACTGAGTCATATAAAGTTTGCCATTTTGCAATCTGAAACTCTATTACATTTTTTAGCATTATTTGATTATTTGCACACTTGACCTTTTAATGTATTCCTTAGCCACATCTCTGTAAAATTGCATATTTATTTGTTTAGTGGGATGTTTGTCTCTCTCTGTCTGTCTGTTTTGTAAAGGGCTTTTACATTTTTTTTAACTTCCCAGGCCAGAAATTGATCCCCTACATTGGAAGCATGGAGTCTTAACCACTGGACCACCAGAGAAATCCAAGCTTTTACATTTTCAAGTTACTAACACTTTCTTCATCATGTGTGCACCAATGGCTTCTAAGTTTGTCTTTTTTTCTTTGTCATGGCTCTATTTTTTTTTTTAAGTTTAAAAATATATAACATATTTTCTGTTCTGAGTCCACTAATCCAAACTATAAAAACTATGTTATCTTCTAGACTTTTAACATCTGGAAGAAAACAGTTTTGGTTTTGTGAACTACATGAGGCAAAATACTTAAGACTTTTCCAATAAATTTTATACCAAATCAACATTTCTAAATTATCTATTTTTCCTAATAACATAAATGACAGTGTCATTTTAATCATGGACAATGTACAAACTCGAAAGAGTTTATAGGAAAGAAATGACTGGAAATTGCCCTCTGTCAACACTGGAAGTTAAAACAAAAAACCTCACGGAATAAGAAAACTATTACACAAAATGAGAACTACTATTACGATAATTTCACCATTTGTTCGTAGTTTTTCCCACAGTTACAAAATATCCTACTAAATGTAAAATACGAGCATCGCATTGAGTTTGAGATGGCTGATGTGCGGGCTAGAGGCCTTTAGGACGTCCAGAAATACCAGAGTTCAAGGAAAAAGCTGCTCACAGCAAAAGTAAACTGAGTCCAGAGAAAGACAAGGAATACACGGCGTTAACAGGGAACACGGAACAAGGAAACGTTTGAAAGCGAAGAAAAGGTAAGCTTGTTAGAAAAGGCATGACAAGTAATCAAGGCCTGAAGAGAGAAATAATTAACTGACAGAACAGGGTGGTACTCAGATTTTAGGACACTAGGAAATATGACCACCATGTCAACCATTAGTTAAGAAATATATTTCTCTCAGATGCTCAAGGATGTTCACATCAGCAAGAAGGTAAAGTATAAAGGTGATGCTACTGAAACTGCGGTACCGTTTCTCTTCCCCAGTTTAATAGGCCACTTTCAAGCACTGCATTTCATGTCACAGTTATTGGCAAACTCCCAATATGTCACCAAATTAATTTCAAATTTTTCAAATTATCAATATGAAATTTGGGGTTATTTCGATATTAATTTTTATGTTTGATGAACTCCTCTTTAATATTGGCCAATTTGATAAGTTATATTGCAAAAAAAAAACACCCCACAATAGCCCAGTGAAAGTCATCATAGAGAAGTTTTTGACAAGTTGGAAGTGAGTGAAAGTCTTTGTAAAGAAAAGAGGAAATCAAGAAAAAGACATTTTCAGGTTACAAAGGAAAGAGTCAATGGAATAAAAAGAAAACAGAAAGAGGAATGTGTCAACTACATTCCACCTTTCACCTCTTGCTTGCAGGCATTCATTACTCACTCACCTTCAGTGTCAGCACCATCCTACTCAGGCCTTAGAAGTGAAGTTATAAACTGGAAAGAAAGATCCTGTACTTGTTTTATTGTTTTTGCTAATGGTTATTATATCTTTAACTGTAATATGCTATACTAACCTATACTATTCTACATTATTGGGGTACAGAGTGAGCTCCACTGTAGATAACAAATAGGGATTTAACATTTATGAGTCAAATAAATATTTTGGAGAAGCAACAGGAAGTGAATATCCTAGCAAGACTGAAACATATTGACTTATCCAATTAAATTGGAAAAGCAATTTGCTTTCTCTTCAGTAACAGTCTTATTTGATTTTTAAAAATTCATTTCATTTGGAAAATGTAAAGATATCTTCAACTTCCTCAATCCAATGGCTTACATTTATTCAGAGGACAAATTCATGCTTGCTGAACTATTCTTGAAAACCTGACCACTCACAATGACTTTGATGGCTTTCCTAAACCAAGGGTAAAATAAAGCATAGATCAAGGGGTTCATGGCTGAGTTGTAATAAGCACACCAACAGCAAATCTCATAAATATAGGCCGGGGTTATGAAGCCCATAAAGGCATCAATTAATGAGTCAATACTGTATGGTAACCACGAGATCATGAATGCTATGACAGTGATACCCAGGGTTTTAGCTGCTTTTCTCTCTCTCTTGGCTACTCTGGATTTGTAACTGTCTGATGATGAATCTGTTTTGCTACCAGTATTTTCAATCTTTTTAGCCTGTTGTCTGGCCACAAGAAAAATATTACAGTAGAGAATGATCATGACAAGGGTAGGTATAAAGAAGGACAGAAAATCTATCAATACCCAGTTTTGATTTACAACTGTCTGACAGCCTCCTGCACAGTTAAGGGCATGAGACAATTCCTCTAGCCCTTTCTCATTGGCACCCGTGTAGAACACGGCGCCACTGTAAGTAAGGGGCAGGATCCAGGAGATGCTGATGCATATGCATGATACAGACACCGTGAACTTGGTGGGATAGATCAGAGGGTCAGTAACAGCAATGTACCTGTCGATGGAGATGAAGCACAAGTGGAAGAGAGAAGAGTAACAAAATGCTGTGTCAAAGCATGTGTGAAAAGTGCAGAAAGTTTGCCCAAAGTACCAGCAGCTCTCCACAGACTTGACCATACTGAAGGGCATCACAGTCACTCCCACTAGAAAGTCTGCACAGGCCAGAGAGGCGATGAGAAAATTGGTTGGTGAGTGTAGCTGCTTGAAATGAAGGATGGCAGTCATCACCAGGAGGTTTCCAAACACAGCCAGGACAGCCCCAAAGCCATACACCATGTACAGAATCACGCGGGATGCGGGTGAGTAGGGGGTCTTCACACAGGATCCGTTCAGGTGCTCATAGCAGAGCTGCACAGCTGCAGTGGGGGACGAGTTGCTCATGATCTGCCCTTTACACTCAAAGAATTCTGTCCTTGATTTCCACAGACTTTCAATGCTTCTGAGGGAAAAACCTACAGTAGGATGCCTGAGGAAATGATCACATATTAGTACTATTGTTTTTCAATTTTCCTTTTTTTTTTTTTTACTATAAATCTCAATTGTGTTCAATAGCAAAATAAAATACAAAAAATTACATTGGCCAAGATCACTAGGAGTTAGTTTTGACTAATGCTTAGTTTCCTTGATTTGGTAAAGTCCTAAATATTTTTAGATGTTTTACCTCCAGATTTCCTCTTTTCAACAGGGTGTGAGATGAGAAGTAATTGTAGACGGAAAGCATCATCTCCTGTTAGGTTTATCTGCATTACTGCCTAAAGCACACAGTCCTTGCAGATAAATAAATGCCATCTATAGGAAAATCCCTAGATGGAATCCCTGTAGAGCAACGTGTGAAATTGGAAGATTGTTTTCAAGAGTGATTATTAAGACGGTTATTCTACAAAATGACTCCTCGCATTAAGTTAGGTTACTCATTACATTTCTACAAAAAAAAAAAAAAAAGCCAAAGACTTTTTTTTCTTCTTAGACTTGAAAATTTCCCCTATTCTCACTTCCGTTGTGGACACTTTCTTGCGTTTTCATTACAAAGATAAAAGAGGGTATGAGCAGTGACAGTGAATACTTGGCTTTTTTCTCCAGTTAAGAATCAGCTTTGCATCTTCACTGGACACCAACAAACAGAAAAAGGAACACACACTGTGAGCAACTTGCAATGAAAGCATTGAAAGCTCCATTTGTTGTATTTAGACACATCTTGCTTTCTGAGCTTCTGTTACAGTTAGCGCTGGTAGAGAGAAGATCATTGTGTTCTTAGGGTATTGTCACTGAAAGCAGATTGCAATGTCTCTCCATCCATGTGAGAAATGGGTGTAAACCCCCCAAGTCCTGCTTCTGTGAGATACTCACAAACAGAAGACTTCCCATTCCCCTCTGCAGTGGGTTCCATGCTATCCCTGCCCCAACCTTTGCAAAAGATATGTCCTTGTTCTAACCCCCCAAATCAGATCTTCTTTGGGAAAGAGGTCTTCACAAATTTAATAAAGAGATCACCCTGTACTATGAAGAAGGGCATTAAATCTAAGAGCAGTGTCCTTCTAAGGAACAGAACTTGAGAAACAGGGAGAGGAGAGAAGATGGCCCTGTGAAAATGGAGGCAGAGAATGGAATGGTGCCACCAGAAACCAAGGAACGCTTGGAGGATCAGAAGCTGGAAGAGGTAGAGAATGACTCTCCCCAGAGCCGTGGGAGGGGAGCATGGCCTGTCAATGCCTTGATTTCAGACTTTGGTTACAGGACTGGGAGAGAATACATTTCTGGGAGGGAATAGAGCCAGCAAGATTGTGGTTGTTTGTATGGCAGCCCTGGGAAACTAAGAGATCTCTTGGATGGTTTCCATTAGATGGTTGGCAAGGAAGAAAATTTAGCAAAGTATCAAAGGGTGAAAATCAACACAAGTCATTCAACAAGCTGGATTTCACAGCTTTGAAGGCAAGTTGCAAACAATCAGAGTGTCTGTTGTCAGACAATTAGCAGTCATAACCTGATACTGTAGGTATAATTATGTTCATTTTAAACAAAATATTTTTAGAGGAGTTTTAGGTTCAAAACAAAATTGTGTGAAAGGTACAGAAAAGTTTAAATCCAGCTTGTATGTCTGGAAGTTTTCAATTCATGTACTGTTGAAGCCTAGCTTGAAGGATTTTGAGCTTTACCTTTATAGCATGTGAAATTAGCAAATTTGTGTATATGTACCACATCTTCCTTATCCATTCATCTATAGATAGACAGTAATGTTGCTTCCATGTCCTGGCATTGGAAGCATGGAGTATTAACCATTGGACCACCAGGGTCTCCTTTCATTCTCCTCACTGTGCTGAGTGTCAGAACCACCACCCACCAAAAAGTCAGCCAAGGTCAGAGAGGTGATGAGGAACTGAGCTGGAAAGGACAGCTGTTTGGAATGAGGCCAGGGAGTAGACCTGCTGGTACTTTGGAGAGCTTTATTATCAACTGCACTATTATTTTGAAGAGATCTTTTGTTATTCTGCCAACTGTCATTGAGTTTGATTTTTACTCTTTATGCCATTTCTGAAAAAGTGATGAGCTACAATACACGAGTTTGGCATAAGCTATAGGGGGAGCCTTTCCTTCTAAGCTGGGAAGGCAATGTCCCTGGAGAATGATTGTACAGGGGTTTGAATCAGAAAGTACCAAGGGTAAATCCTGGATATGTAATCTTGGACAGCTTACTTGAACTCTCCTGGCATCAGATTGCTCAGCTCTGATTTGGGAGTAATAATACCCACCATAAAGGGCTGTCGAAATAGAGGTAAGGTAGGAAAAGACTCAACTTATGCTTAAGTCCAATTAATTACCATATTACATTACCAATAATATAGAATAGTACAGGTTAGTATAGCATAGTAGAGTTAGAGATATAATAACCATTAGTAAAAATAATAAAACAAGTACAGGATCTTTCCTTCCAGTTTATAACTTCACTTCTAAGGACTGAGTAGAATGACGGTGCTGACACTGAAGGTGGGTAAGTGATGAATGCCTGTAAGCAAGAGGTGAAGGTAGAATGCAGTTGGCTTCCTAGAGCAAGTGAGCTGGAAAGACTGGTATCAGTGATTAGATACCCAAATTGGAGGGATTTCAAGTACAGGTCCATATTCTAAAATTCTAAAATCTATAACATTGAAAGGTTGTTTCTAATTAATTTGTTGACGAACACTTGGATGAGGCTATTTCTAGTGTTAATTTCTTATCAGTCTATCTGAATATTCATGCAGATACATTAATATTCTTTTGACTATCTGAGTATTGATGCGGAAATAATGCATTGATGACAAGTGCTTCACAATATCCACTGGTATATTCCAAATATTTAATGGATAGGCCTTTTAAATGAAAAAGTAAAAGAGTCTGAATTCTACAAGTTTAGGGGTTTCAGATAAAAGATTGTGTCTAGTAAACTACAAGTTCTAAGTAAGGACAGAGGCAGGGTGGAGGTGATATTCTAGAAGGAGAGAATTTCTAGAAACTATGAGGCACATTAGTGCATGGTCAAGAGCACAGACTCTAGATCCAGTTGTCCTAGGATTGAATTCAGGCTTTCCCCAACTTCATAACTGGCCCAGGTCTCAGTATTTTCAGCTGTGAAATGGGGACGATAATTTTACCTTCAACAAAGAGTTAGTACGATGATTATTATTAAATTGAAGAAAGTAGGGAAAACCACTAGACCATTCAGGTATGACCTAAATCAAATCCCTTATGATTACACAGTGGAAGTGAGAAATAGATTTAAGGGCCTAGATCTGATAGACAGAGTGCCTGATGAACTGTGGAATGAGGTTCGTGACATTGTACAGGACAGGGATCAAGACCATTCCCATAGAAAAGAAATGCAAAAAAAAGCAAAATGGCTGTCTGGGGAGGCCTTACAAATAGCTGTGAAAAGAAGAGAAGGGAAAAGCAAAGGAGAAAAGGAAAGATATAAACATCTGAATGCAGAGTTCCAAAGAATAGCAAGAAGAGATAAGAAAGCCTTCTTTAGTGATCAATGCAAAGAAATAGAGGAAAACAACAGAATGGGAAAGACTAGGGATCTTTTCAAGAAAATCAGAGATACCAAAGGAACATTTCATGCAAAGATGAGCTCGATAAAGGACAGAAATGGTACGGACCTAACAATAGCAGAAGATATTAAGAAGAGATGGCAAGAATACACAGAAGAACTGTACAAAAAAGATCTTCACGACCCAGATAATTACAATGGTGTGATCACTGACATAGAGCCAGACATCCTGGAATGTGAAGTCAAGTGGGCCTTAGAAAGCATCACTAAGAACAAAGCTAGTGGAGGTGATGGAATTCCAGTTGAGCTATTTCAAATCCTGAAAGATGATGCTGTGAAAGTGCTGCACTCAACATGCCAGCAAATTTGGAAAACTCAGCAGTGGCCACAGGACTGGAAAAGGTCAGTTTTCATTCCAATCCCTAAGAAAGGCAATGCCAAAGAATGCTCAAACTACCACACAATTGCACTCATCTCAAACGCTAGTAAAGTAATGCTCAAAATTCTCCAAGCCAGGCTTCTGCAATGTGAACTGTGAACTTCCAGATGTTCAAGCTGGTTTTAGAAAAGGCAGAGGAACCAGAGATCAAATTGCCAACATCCTCTGGATCATGGAAAAAGCAAGAGAGTTCCAGAAAAACATCTATTTCTGCTTTATTGACTATGCCAAAGCCTTTGACTGTGTGGATCACAATAAACTGCGGAAAATTCTTCAAGAGATGGAAATATCAGACCACCTGATCTGCCTCTTGAGAAATTTGTATGCAGGTCAGGAAGCAACAGTTAGAACTGGACATGGAACAACAGACTGGTTCCAAATAGGAAAAGCAGTTCGTCAAGGCTGTATATTGCCACCCTGCTTATTTAATTTATGTGCAGAGTACATCATGAGAAACCCTGGACTGGAAGAAACACAAGCTGGAATCAAGATTGCCGGGAGAAATCTCAATAACCTCAGATATGCAGATGACACCACCCTTATGGCAGAAAGTGAAGAGGAACTCAAAAGCCTCTTGATGAAAGTGAAAGTGGAGAGTGAAAACGTTGGCTTAAAGCTCAACATTCAGAAAACGAAGATCATGGCATCCGGTCCCACCACTTCATGGGAAATAGATAGGGAAACAGTGGAAACAGTGTCAGACTTTATTTTTCTGGGCTCCAAAATCACTACAGATGGTGACTGCAGCCATGAAATTAAAAGACGCTTACTCCTAGGAAGGAAAGTTATGACCAACCTAGATAGCATATTCAAAAGCAGAGACATTACTTTGCCAACAAAGGTCCGTCTAGTCAAGGCTATGGTTTATTCTGTGGTCATGTATGGATGTGAGAGTTGGACTGTGAAGAACGCTTAGTGCCAAAGAATTGATTCTTTTGAACTATGGTTTTGGAGAAGACTCTTGAGAATCCCTTGGACTGCAAGGAGATCCAAGCAGTCCATTCTGAAGGAGATCAGCCCTGGGATTTCTTTGGAAGGAATGATGCTAAAGCTGAAACTCCAGTACTTTGGCCACCTCAGTGGAAGAGTTGACTCATTGGAAAAGACTCTGATGCTGGGAGGGATTGGGGGCAGGAGGAGAAGGGGACGACAGGATGAGATGGCTGGATGGCATCACTGACTCGATGGACATGAGTGTCAGTGAACTCCGGGAGTTGGTGATGCACAGGGAGGCCTGGCGTCCTGCGATTCATGGGGTCGCAAAGAGTCGGACACAACTGAGCGACAGATATGATCTAATCTGATTGCTAAAGCACATCTTGAGTATTTAACAGAGCAAGTGTTCATAACTTTAAATGTTTTATATACATATATGTATATGTATAGATATATGTATTTTAGTTGTGGAGAGAATGATGGAGTGCTCAGAATTAACATAAAGATGCAAAAAGGAAGAAGGACCCTGTGCCCATGTTGACAATATTGGAGAGAGGCAAGACTGGTACAGTCTGATGACCTTAGGGGTTTCTGGGAGGTTGCAAGGTGAATGCTCCACCACCATGAAGAAGAATACAAAGGATGCCCCCTCATTGCTCTGCTGTGAAAGAGCAGAGACTTCAGATGAAGACCAGGTTCCTAAAAGGTGCACAGAACTGACACAGAAGAAAACATGTTTGTAAAGTTAAATCTCAGTATTTATTCTTTGTAATGTCTTTCAATCTTAATTCATTTATGTTGAAATGCCAGTCTGGGGATCAGTACCAGTCTGGGGGTCAGAGGAGAATGAGAACAATAAAATGCATGTCTCATATTGTTTGTTCAATTTACAGAACTGCCCTTTATTCTTAAATAATCTATTTCTTATATATTGATATTAAAACATACTTTTTTTCTCTGATGCTGCTGCTGCTAAGTCACTTCAGTCATGTCTGATTCTGTGCGACCCCATAGACAGCAGCCCACCAGGCTCCGCCATCCCCAGGATTCTCCAGGCAAGAATAATGGAGTGGGTTGCCATTTCCTTCTCCAATGCACGAAAGTGAAAAGTGAAAGTGAAGTCGTTCAGTTGTGTCCAACTCCTAGTGACCCCATGGACTGCAGCCTATCAGGCTCCTCCGTCCATGGGACTTTCCAGGCAAGAGTACTGGAGTGGGGTGCCATTGCCTTCTACTTTCTTCTGTGAAATTCAGCCAAAACATAAAGCTGTCCCTGCTACTGTTGCTGCTGCTGTCTATGATGTCCTGAGTTGGCAAAGTTTATATTTGGCAACTATCTGTTGGTTCCTTGAATTTTTTTTTTTTTTTTTTTTTTACAAATTTTCTTATTTCTGAAACCCAAGTTTCTAAGAACTACCATCCTGAGACATTAGTCTTTTTAATAACAAAGGTTGTATTTTTGCATAGAATAACCCTAAAAATAAACCAGGGCAGCCTCTGGTCAATTCCAAACTTTTGAGACAGTGAAATCTCTTCCAATAGAAGCAGATATCTGAGAAATCAACCACATATATTAAAAATAAATAAATAAAATGCAAAAAAAAAGAAAAAGCAATATCTAACGTCAACTATGAAAAGAGTTGTGCTGAGTCTTTCTATATTGTTTTTGCTACTCATCAAAACTTATTAGAGGAATCTATGCTATTTGCTACTCTAGTGTTTGACTCTCTCCTATATTACACATATAGTGGGAGGTCCATCTTAGAGGTATTCATATGAAGAGCTGGTTATCTTCCTCTGAGGAGCACACATTTGGGGAGAGAGGGGCACACAATATACCAAACAGATCATCAGAAAGCAGAAAGCAGTGTAACAGACAAATGAACAAAGTGGTTCCTGAGAAGGCAGGGGCTATGTAGATATACATTTACAACCTCTATTGTTGTCGCTTTTCATTCATGAAAAAATGAAGACACACGTTACCAGGTACTGCTGGGACTTCCCTAGTTGTCCAGTGGCTAAGACTCTCCATTCCCAATTCAGGGAGCCTGCTTTCAGTTCCTGGTTGGGGAATTAGATCCCACATGCTGCAACTAAGACCCGGTACAGTCAAATAAAATAAAATAAAATAAAAATAAAATTATAAAGTACTGTTAATATATGAGCTATTAAAGGAGCACATGATTTGCAAATACAATCATTCTTTATCATAATAATATATGATATTCATGAAAAAATTGTATGCAATTTGCAAATTTGTAACACTCAGGTGCCTTGAAATGTTTTGAAAGTAGAAGTCTTGCTGTGGAGAAGGAGCTCAAAGGAACCAAATAGTTATTAATAGAAACAATAAGATTGTTTGTATTTGCTTGATGTGCTGACCAATCCTGCTATAGAAATTACGATGTAATTTATCTAAATGATGCTCCCTTCACCCTTAGAGGGGGAAACCTTATACAGTAAAATATATAATGAAGAAGTCTAGGTTGAATTGATATGTCACAGGAAATCAATTATTCCCACCAGTGTCCCCATATCTCCAAAGAATTTTGTTTAATCTTTCCTTTATGATGACAGAATTTTTCCTTTGACATAATTAGTACAAAGCGTCTTTTCATATTGCTCCCAGAAACTTGATGGCAGTGGCTGGGCCACAACAGGGGAGAAAATTTACTTACTGGTTATTTCACTTAATTTCTGACTCCCTGGATGTGAATACTGGCTGTGTGTGTGTGTGTGTGTGTGTGAACACTCAGCCACATCTCACTCTTTGCGGCCCCATGGAATGTAGGCTGGCAGGTTCCTCTGTTCATGAAATTTTCCAGAATACCTGACTGGGTTGTCAGTCCTTACTCCAGGGGAGCTTCCTAACCCAGGGATCGAACCTGCATCTCTCGTGTCTCCTGCACTGGCAGGCAGATTTTTTACCACTAGCACCACCTGGAAAGCCAGAATACTGGCTCTATTCTTTAACGGATATGCCACCTTGGGCATGAGACTCACTTCTTTATGCCCCAGGTTCCTCATTTATGATGTAAAGTAATAATAATATAGTAACAATATTCCCTTGTACATGGAGTTGTTGTGAAGACTGAGTGGGGGAGGTAAGGTGGTCCCAAGTGCTCAATGAAAGATCCATAATTCAGACAGCACTCTTAGGGTTAGATGGTTTTTATCGTTGTACCCTGCCAGTTCCAAAGCTCATGTGTTACATACCAGAAACACTCAATCAGTGTTCACTGACACAAAGGCCAGTAGACTAGCCCGCATACAGCCAGAGTAAATTAAGAAGAGAAATGAGGGCAAGTGCTTGTTGTTTCCTTAATAAGAAAGTTCTAAAATATTTATAATTATAGACAGAATTGAATGTTGACCTAGGAAAGGAAGTGGTAAAACTAAATGTTTTGTCTAATATACGTGCAAGTCTACTAAAACAAAAGGAAGACAAGCATAAATGCATTAAACTAGATGTTAGAGTGCTTATTTGAATCCAGAAGCTTTATGACATTCAGCAGACTTTTAAACTTTGATTTTAGCTTTTTCATTTTTAAAACGAGGAAGAATGATTTCTCTATATCTTGTGGCACAGGATTAGAGAAAGTTACTGCACTGAAGAAGGCAAAGTGGTTGTCTGAGGAGGTTTCACAAATAGCTGATGAAAGAAGAGAAGTGAAGAGCAAAGGACAAAGGGAAGGATATACCCAACTGAATGAAGACTTCCAGGAATAGCAAAGAGGGATAAGAAGACCTTTTAAAATGAACAATGCAAAGAAATAGAGGAAAACAACAGACTGGGAAAGACTAGAGTTCTCTTCAAGAAAACAGGAGATATCGAGGGAACATTTCACCCAAGGATGGGCATGATAATGGACAGAAATGGTAAGGACCTAACAGAAGCAGAAGATATTAAGAAGAGGTGGCAAGAATACACAGAATAACTATATATAAAAGGTCTTAATGACTCGCATTAACCACGATGGTGTGGTCAGTCACCTAGAGCTAGACATCCTGCAGTGAGAAGTCAACTGGGCCTTAGGAAGCATTACAAGGAACAAAGCTAGTGGAGGCAATGGAATTCCAGCTGAGCTATTTTAAATCCTTAAATCTGATGCTGTGAATGTGCTGCACTCAATATGCCAGCAAATTTGGAAAACTTAGCAGTGGCCACAGGACTGGAAAAGGTCAGTTTTCAAACCAATTCCAAAAAATGGCAATGCCAGAGAATGTTCACCCAAGAATTGTACTACCATACAATTGTGTTCATTTAACATGCTAGTAAGGTTATGCTCAAAATCCTTCAAGCTAGGCTTCAACAGTGAACCGAGAACTTCTGGATATAAAAACTGGGTTTAGAAAAGGCAGAAGAACCAGAGATCAAATTGCCAAAATTTTTTGGATCACAGAGAAAGCAAGGAGAGTCCAGAAAAATATCTACTTCTCCTTCATTGATTTCATGAAAGCCTTTGACTGTATGGTTCAACAAATTGTGGGAAATTATTCAAGAGATGGTAATACCTTATCACCTTACCTGTCTCCTGAAAAACCTGTGTGCAGGACAAGAAGCAACAGTTAGAACCGGACATGGAACAAAGGACTGGTTCAAAATTGGGAAAGCAGAAAGACAAAGCTGTATATTGTTACTCTGCTTATTAAACTTATAATCAGAGTACATCTGAATGTCCTGGCATGTGTACATCTGGCATATGTAAACCTGACATGTGAAATGCCAGAATGGATGAATTGCAAACTGGAATCAAGATTGCCAAGAAAAATGTCAATAACCTCAGATATGCAATAATACCACTCTAATGGCAGAAAGTAAAGAGGAACTACAGAGCCTGTGAATGAGGGTGAAAGAGAAGAGTGAAAAGCTGGCTTACAACTCAGCATTCAGAAAACTAAAATCATGGCATCTGGTTCCATCACTTCATGGCAAATAGAATAGGAAAAAAGCCGAAGCAGTGACAGATTTTATTTCTGGCGGCGGGGGTCGGAGGGGGAGGGGCTCCAAAATCACTGCTGACAGTAACTGCAGCCATGAAATTAAAAGACGCTTGCTCCTTGGAAGGAAAGCTATGATAAACCTAGACAGCATAATAAAAAGCAAAGACATCATTTTGCTGACAAAGGTTCATAGGGTCAAAGCTATGGTTTTCCAGTAGTCGTGTATGGATGTGACAGTTGGACCATAAAGAAGGTTGAGCACCAAAGAACTGATGCTTTCAAATCGTGGTGCTGGAGAAGACTCTTGAGAGTTCCTTGGACAGCAAGGAGATTAAACCAGTCAATCCTAAAGGAAATCAACCCTGAATATTCATTGGAAGGAACTGATGTCAAAGCTGAAGCACCAATACTCTGGTCACTTGATGTGAAGTGAAAGTCGCTCAGTCGTCTCTGACTCTTTGCAACCTCATGGACTATAGAGTCAAGGAATTCTCTAGGTCAGAATACTGGAGTGGGTAGACTTTCCCTTCTTCAGGGGATCTTCCCAAACCAGGGATCGAACCCAGATCTCCCACATTGCAGGCAGATTCTTATCCAGCTGAGCCACACCTGATGACAAGAGCCAATTCATCAGAAAAAACCCGGATGCTAGGAGAGATTAAGGGCAGGAGGAGAAGGGGGTGACAGAGACAGAGGATGAGATGGTTAGATAGCATCATAGACTCAATGAACATGAATTTGAGCAAACTCTGGAAGATAGTGAAGGACAGAAAAGACTGGTATGCTGCAGTCCATGGGGTTGCGACAAATCAAACATGACTTAGTGACTGAGCAACAACAAAGATTGTATTTTTGAAAGCAGTAAATCAAAATAAGTTGATGATTTTCACTGTCAGAACTAAAGAGTTGAGGGTAAACTAATGCTAAGCAGTCTAGGGTGCCTTTAAATCATTTGTTTCATCTTTAACCATCAAGTAAAGATGGGAGAGAGTTTCTCACAAGTACATTAAATCAGAAATAATACACAATCTCAGGAAAGGTTTACCAATTTAAAGCATTTGTTAAATAATAGTCAGAAATGATAACCCTAATATATGATTGATTTACATTAAATGAGAAATTAGAGAAATAAACAAGGATATTTTGATATATATTCATCCCTGTCCAATGATATGATGCTCTGATTTTTCAAACTTGATATCTGATTGCTACAAAGTAAAATTAGAATAGAATCAAGAAATTTATTTTAAAAATTATTTAAAAATACAGAAATATACATTCTCTAGTCTTGGTACCAAAAACAAGTCTCCATGTCTGAAAAGTTGACCGGCTTCTATACAATGTGAATTGCTTAACTTGTTCAGTTTCAAATTTGTGGGTTATATAAAATGCATTTATCAGCCTCTGTCATTTTTTTATATCCTTCATTTCAGTTCTGTATTTTTTAGAACATATCTGTAATTTGAGCTTTCATGTATATCATTGAAAATCCTTATAACTAATCTTTGGAGCACTGCAAAAGTGAACAAAACAGAAAGCTAATTTGACATAAAGTACAATAAAAAATGACAATGTTAAAAACTCGTGCGTGCTCTAAACATATGTTAATCGGCAAAATTTATAAAGTCAGCCAAAATTTTATGAGCAGACAATCACCAGGAAATAGCCCACTCAACAAATGAATGCTATTTATAACATCAATTACCTTTCCCAGGGCAAATAATTCGACAGATATTATAGTCAATACTTTTATCTCTGGGTTTATTTTACCTGACTCTGAGATCATATTTCTGGACTCACAAATCTGAACACCTGACAAGGCGGAGTCACTACTTTGCCCTCCCTGAGCCAGAATATCTCTAAGTATTCCCCAGCTACATTTACACTGTAATAGTAATTTAAAAAACATTTCAAAGGAATAAAGAGAAACTATAACCAGGGATTAAACTATTATAAAGTAATAAAAGGGAGGATTTAGAATAACAAAACATTGCAGTTTCTGTCTATACATTCTTTTACATTTTCTCAAGAATGTTACAAGGAAGGGATTAATAACTAGAGATGTACAGTGAAGATCAGAGACAAGTAGCAACCCAAGATCAATGTTAAAATGTTACGTTTCTGGCTCTAAGGTCATGCTGTTTCCATAACAACCAGGTTTTTATGTTATATTGACCAAAGAATGATGAAACTGAATTTAAGTCTTCAGGTCATAATTTATTATGAAGCATAATTTATTCTTTTACTTTATAAGATCTTGCATGTATATGATTACATTTTCTACCCAATGATGTGTTTGCTGTGAATCTATATTCAATTCCTCCATCTAAAATGTGGGCTTACCCAGAAAATAAATTTACTGTTGAGGAATTCTCTCTCAAGACTTTGCCTGTGACAATGAGTTTGATGGCTTTTCGAAACCAAGGATAAAAGAAAGCATAAATCAAGGGGTTCATAGCTGAGTTATAATAAGCAATCCAAACCAATATTTCATAAACATATGTGGGAGTGATGAAACCTAGGAAGGCATCAATGATGGAATCCAGGAAGTAAGGCAGCCAGGAGACCAGAAACGCTAGCACTGCAATGCCCAGTGTTCTCGCTGCCTTTCTCTCCCTCTTGGCCACTCTGTCTTGGTAGCTGTTTGAGCATCGCCCAGTCTTACTCCTCAGATTCTCAATTTTTCTAGCCTGCTGTTTAGCAATGAGGAAAATTTTGGAGTAAAGAACTATCATCACAAGGGTGGGGATGAAAAATAATAGAAAATTCACCAATACCCAACTCTGATTCACTGCAATTTGACAGCCTCCCACACAGGTGAGAGCACTTACTAGATCCTCCAGTCCAGCTGCATTCGCTCCTGTGCCAAGAAGGGAAAAAGTATAAATAATGGGAAAGAGCCAAGAGAAGACAATACACATGCCAGAAACAGACACAGTGAACTTTGTTGGATAGACCAGGGGGTCAGTGACGGCAATGTACCTGTCCAGAGAGATAAAGCACAAGTGGTAGATGGAAGCGTAACAGAATGACCCATTAAAACAAGAGTGGAGTTGACAGTAACTCTCCCCAAAGTACCAGCAGCTCTCCACGGACCTCACTGTGCTGAAGGGCATCACAGTCACTCCCACCAAGAAGTCTGCACAGGCCAGGGAGGTGGATCAAGAAATTGGCTGGAGAATGCAGCTGCTTGAAGTGGAGAATGGAAATCATTACCAAGAGGTTTCCAAATACAGTCAGCACAGCTCCAAAGATGAACACTGTGTACAGGATGAGGCGGGGGCCTGGTGAGTAGGGGGTTTTCACACAGGATCCGTTCAGGTGCTCGTAGCAGAGCTGCACAACTGCAGCAGAAGGAGACGCACTGCTCATGATTCTTTGATTTGATACCTGGAAACCTGTCACCCTCTGTGGCTCAGGATGTCATTCCAGTTTTCAAAATGTCCTTAAAGAGAAGATAAATACAATGTCAGCACTTGCTAGTGTATTCTGTCTTTAATTCCTTGTAAGTGCAAATCTTCACTTGCATGTTTAGAAAGTGATTCATATCCTCATGTAAAATGATCACTTTCAAATGAATAAGAAGTTAATTTTCAACATTACATAAAATGCTGTTGATTTAAATTTTGAAAAATCTTCCCTAGTTTTTCATATTAAAGGAGAGGTTGTCTTCAAGAAGCTTTTACAGGATACATGTTCGAATGCCACATTTTATTAGCATTATTTTCCTAATTTATCAGAGCAATGATAATGACCCAAACACTCCCTCCCCTCAGGAATGTAACTAAACAATTTCAATCCCCAAAGCCCTTAAGATTGAATCCCCATAAGTTCAAGGTGCTTAGAAAGAAAAAACTAAATAACAATTATGTTTATGCTAAAATAAGTTTATGCCCTACTAATTTCCTGATGACACTTTAGCTTTGCATGGAATCGAATAGTGCCTATCCTTTAAAACCTTTGAGTGGAATTTGAAAGTCATATTATTTGCTATTATTAAATACTGCCTTTTCACTTTTTTAAGAACCTTTTATGTATATGATTTCTGTGTTGAATGTCACTAGAACTCTTTCAAATAAACTCTTTATCCCTACCAGTGTTGATTTGTGTTAAAAAATTAAATGTGTGGGCTCAGTTGCTCAGTCACTCAGTCTTGTCTGACTCTTTGTGACCACATGGGTTATAGCCCACCAAGCTCCTCTGTCTCGCCTTTTCCAGGCCAGAACACTGGAGTGGGTTGTCAATTCCTTCACCAGGGGATCTTCCCAACCCAGGGATCTAAATGTGTGTTTTATGTCTCCTGTATTGGCAGTTGGATTCTTTACCACACCACACACTGAAAAGCTCAAAGAAGTTAAAGAATCATATGTTAAATACTTGAATGCTTCAGGTTTGCTTTTAAAAATTCTGACCTGGGAAAGTGGGGTAGCAGAATACAAGGTGTTTGCCTCAGGGAACAACAAAGGAAGTGTAAGTACAAATAAAACATCGTTTCTGCTCCTGTTGTTGTTGGAGTTGTAGTGGGAGCAGCGTGGAAGATACTTAAAAAATAAAATAAAATGAAAGGACTTTTGGAATGTGGATATTCCTATTATATACGCTGGATTATACCACTGACAAATTTCCTTTTTCTCTCAGCATTCTAGAACAGATCTCACCTTAGTTTTTCAAAAAGTGTTTTTTGCGGCTTCCCTGATGGTTCCCTGGTAAACAATTTGCCTACCAGTGCAGGAGACACAGGTTCAATCCCTGATCGGGGAAGATCCCATAGGCCATGGAGCAACTGAGTCCCTGCACCACAACTACTGAGCCTGTGCTCTAGAGCCCGGGAGCCGCAACCACTGAGGCCATGTGCTGCAGCTACTGCAGCGCACGCACCACGTGCTCACAGCAAGAGAAGCCGCGGTAATGAGAAGGCTGTGCACTGCAGCTAGAGAACAGCCCCTGCTGCTGCTGCTGCCAAGTCACTTCAGTCGTGGGCTGCCATCTATGAGTCACACAGAGTCGGACACGACTGAAGCGACTAGGCGGCGGCAGCAGCAACTGGAGAAAAGCCTGCGCAGCAACGAAGACCCAGCACAGCCATAAACTGAACAAATAAAATTATTATTTTTTTGTGGGTACCATTTTTAATTTTTTAATTTTTTTTTTACTTTACAATATTGTATTGGTTCTGCCAAACATCAATATGAATCCGCCACGGGTGTACACATGTTCCCCATCCTGAACCCCCCTCCCACCTCGCTCCCTGTACCATCCTTCCAAGTCATCCCAGTTCACCAGCCCCAAGCATCTTGTATTGAACCTGGACTGGTGATTTGTTTCTTATATGATATTATACATGTTTCTGTGCCATTTCCCCAAATCGTCACACCCTCTCCCTCTCCCATAGAGTCCAAAAGACTGTTCTATACATCTGTATCTCTTTTGCTGTCTCACATACAGGGTTATTGTTACCATCTTTCTAAATTCCATATATATGCGTTAGTATACTGTATTGGTGTTTTTCTTTCTGGCTTACTTCACTCTGTATAATAGGCTCCAGTTTCATCCACCTCATTAGAACTGATTCAAATGTATTCTTTTTAATGGCTGAGTAATACTCCATTGTGTATATGCACCACAGCTTTCTTATCCATTCATCTGCTGATGGGCATCTAGGTTGCTTCCATGTCCTGGCTATTATAAACAGTGCTGCGATGAACATTGGGGTACACGTGTTTCTTTCAATTCTGGTTTCCTTGGTGTGTATGCCCAGCGGTATTTAAAAAGTGTTTTCTGAGGAATGACTTCTATGTTTAAAAATCATTTTTTTCATATTGAGGCATAAAATAAATTTGAAAAGTTTACATTTTTAGCACACACGGACTGATGACATGATAAATGTATCCACCCTTATATTCAGCACCACAACCAAGGTAGAAAGCAACACCCTGGCAATTCTCCTCAGGCCCTTTTATAGTTAATCTCACCCCACATTTCCTAGGGAAAACGCTGATCTCCATTCTATGGCTAGAGATTAATTTTCAAGGCCTAAAAATCTTTTATGAAAAGCATCACAATGTTTGTCCTCTTTGATGTCTGGCTTATTTCACTCAGGTCAATGTCTGTGAGTTTCATCCATGTCTGAGTACATTTTCAGGTCATTCCTTATCGTTGCTAAATGTAATTCCATTGTCTGAATATACCACAATTATTTTATCCGTATTTTGTTGTTGTCCAGTTGCTCAGTCATGTCTGATCAGTTAATAAATATTCAGACTGTTCAGCTTGGGGTTGTCATATTGGGAAGTGTAGGTTTAACTCGGCAAGAAAGTATACACTTTCTTCTAAAGTAACTGGACCATTTTATACTCCCACCAGCAACCTATGAGTGTTCCAGTTTGCTCCAAATCTTTCTTTCCTCCTGGTGGATTGTCTATCGACTTAAAAGATGTTGGAATAAATCAAAGCTTATCCATCATATTTTATCTTACTTCTCTAACTCCACGTGAGAGGCCAACCTGTGAACAAGTAATGACAACTCAATGTGGTGACGGCTCGGATACACAGAGTGCAGTGGAGGTCACCGCAATGAAGCAAGGGAACCGTATCCACAGGCAAAGTTACCAAGCAGGTAACTATAAAGATAGGTTGAGAGGGTCAAGGAGATATTTAAGGTAAAAACAGAGAAGGGTTTCCCAGGGCAAGAGGGCAGTGTGTTTTGAGGCTCCGAGATGGGGGTTGGACGCATTCGCAGGGCTGAGAGCGGCTGTAGCGCAGGCGCAGTGTGGGGAGCGGCATGAGCTCAAGGAGACCTGCGCACAACCTGACCCCACCCCCCTCATTTTGCCAAGTTGTTTGGATTTCTGTGGAGGTCAGAGGTTAGGAGGGGAGAGGACATGAAATACCTGTGGTAACAGATACAAATCTTCGTTTCACCTGCTCAGGGATGCTAGATAGGATTTATTTTTCTGCAGTACTCTTAAATCTACTTAGAGTCTCACATTGCACCAGATACAAGAATAATACCTCAGTAAGTATAGGGATTGTGACCTTTATCCCCACAGTGTCATCCGTCTTCAGAGAGCTAGGTCTCACATTAGTATCTGTGGGTGTTCTTTGAGGTCTGTCTTCTGAGGAATGCATTTTCCTGACCTAAGGGACAGACTTATAATCTTTCCTGGTGGCTCTGTCCATGGAATTTTCCAGGCAAGAGTACTGGAGTGGGTTGCCATTTCCTTCTCCAGGGTATCTTCCTGACCCAGGGATCGAACCCGGGTCTCCCGCATTGCAGGCAGACGCTTTACCAAAGAATTCGCCTGCCAATGCAAGGGATGCGGGTTGATCCCTGGGTCAGGAAGATTCCTTGGAGAAGGAAATGGTAACCCACGCCAGTATTCTTGCCTGGGAAATCCCAGGTACTCTAGCCTGCCATGCTCCTCTGTCCACGGGGTCACAAAAGAAAAGACAAGACTTAGTGACTAACAACAAGGGCAGATTGGGCAACATTCCCCTTCTAGACGGGAAATGCTCCTTCCAGCCTCGCTGGGAGGTGAAGTCTCTTCTTAGAATATGTGCGTCTACTCAACACATCTACTGTTTATCACTTTTCAAGAAATGACCTGAAGAGTAGAAATAAAGCACAAGTGGAACGTTTAACCATGACTCTTGATAGCTTCCATCGCTCCTAAAGACAGCACATAATTAATATAGACCAGAAGAGTTGGAGCATGTTAAAGATCTGCTAAAAGAAAACCATAAAAATACTTAAAAATATTAAGATATAATTCCTTAGATATTTATCTATATAAGGTGCAGTTTCTAAAATATACTAATGTACCTATGTCATAGTTTCATTAGATAAGACAAAAATATACCAAAGATATATTCTCAAAAGATATTCTTCCCCTGCCAAATAAAACAAGCAAGCACACAGATAAAGCTAATGATGCTTAGATAAAAATAAAGGTGGTATTATTAATATCAATTTTAACCTATGTATTTCAATCACAAACATTAAAATGGTAAAGCTAAATTACAAAGTAAGTCCCCCTCCCCAAACACAGACACAGTCTTTTATACATAAAATTACATTTTGTAAAAGTGTAATATGGGGACCTAGTCCATATATTGTTTTACAATCTAGGTCAGATTTTTTTGCTTCTGTTTTCTTTTGATTTTAGTGAAAAAAATATATTGTGGTTGTCTTACCTTGTTAACTGTTATAAGGCATTTGTTCTTTTAAATGGTTTTATAATGTTCCATTTCAAAAGTAGAACATAATTGATTTAATTTACACCATATCAATCCTAGTTTATTTCCATCTATAATTGAGAGATATACAATGAATGTCCTTGTCATGTTTCCTTCCTTGCCTGACTCTATTTTCTTAGGCTTGCTTGGCAGAAATGGAACTACAGAGTCAAGTGATATGTGATTTGAAATTTTATATAAATGTCTTCATTTTCCTCTAAGACAAGAGATATTAAATTGTGTTTTTCCTATATGAACATGCCCAACTCTCAGCAGTGTGCTCAACTTCTCAGAATCTAATTAATCTGATATTAATGATCCTTTCAATGCTGTCCTTCCAATTTGAGATATGAAACTTTATTACATTTTAACTAACTTTTAAAATTATTTGTACATTGGACATTTTAATGTATTTATTACCATATCTCTGTAAAATTTCCTGTTTATTTGTTTAGTGGGACATTTGTCTCTGTCTTTCTATTGTGTAAATTGCTTTTACATTTTAAAATCTACTAATTCTTCATCCTGCATGCTACCAATAGTTTTTCTAAGTTTGTCTGTTTTCCTTAACATGGTGTTGTTTTTCTTTGAAGTTTAAAAATTAAGTGCCTGAATCCATATGGATTTTCTGTCATGATTCCACCAATAAAGTTAAAAAAATATATATGTTTTCTTCTGGTTTTTTAACATCGGGAAGAAATCAGTTTTGATTTTGTGAAATACATGAAGCAAGATCCTTAAGAATCTTTCAAAAAGTTTTATACAACAACATTTCTAAATTACACATTTTTCCAATAACATATATAATACTGGTATTTTTTTTTATCATAAACAGTATATAAGCTCCAAATAGTACCTATAGAAGGAAAAATAACCAACAATTGCTCTCCATCATCAGCTGGAAGGTAAAACAACAAACTTCATGAAATGAGAAAACGGTTACATAAAGGGATGCAACTATGATAGAAACTGGGCTTCCATTTGGCTAACAGTTATTCCTACATTTACAAAATGTCTCCTAAAAAAATAAAACATGAATCTCATCCTGAGTCTGAAATGGCTGATGGATACGTCTCAGAGACCTTTAGAAGCTCTAGAAGACTGGACCCCAAGAATCAATTTGCTCAAAATAAATGCGAACGGAGTCCACAGAACAACCTGACATTAACAGGGAACAGAGAAGGAAGAAATGTGAAAATGAAAAAAAGTTAGGTGGTAGGAAAGGTAAAACAGCAACAGGCTTGAAAGAAGAAAATAACAACTGACAGAGCAGGCTGGTGTAAAGATTTGAGGAAACTAGAAATTACGGCCACTGTGTGGACCACTACTAGATAACAGAGTTCTATCAAATGCTCAAAGGATGCTCACTTTTCAAAATCCGTAAACGTATAAAAGTGAAGCTGCCAAAGTCGAGGTGCCATGTCTCCTCCTCAACTGAATGATCATTTTCAAGTCTATATTTCATGCAATAATCACTACAGAAATTTCCAATATATCACCAGATCAACTTAAAATTTTTCAAATCATCGATATGAAACTTAGGCTTTAGAAGTTAGTTTTATAATTCATAAACTGTCTTTTAATATTGCCAGTTTAATAGGGTTTATTGCTCTCCCAAACCGATGGTAAATGAAGCATAAATCGAATGATTTAGGGCAATTTGCAATAACTGAACCAACAAAGTATCTCATAAGCATATGAAGTGTGATAAAACTTAAAGAATCAATGAATGAATCAGATACATCGAGTAATCATGAGACCAAAAGTGCTACATTGTGAAGCCCAGGGTTTTAACTGCTTTTCTCTGTCTCTTAGCCACTCTGATCTTGCGAGTCCCTGGTAACAAATTTATTTTCTAGTAATATTTTCCATCTCTTTAGTCTGCTTTCTAACCATAAGAACAATATTCCTGTACAGTAGGATCTTAACAAAGCCAGGTGTGAAAAATAATAGAAATCCTATCAATATCCAAAACTGATTTAAACAGGTTGAAAATCACTTATTACACAGAGAGCACTTACTAATCCCTCCATCCCATCATCTCTGACATCTGCGTACAGCTTGGCACCACTGTACGCCAGGGGCAGGATGGAGAAGATGCTGCAGCCAATTCCTGACACAGACACCATGCAGACTTAAACATAATACTTTTAACTGCATCCCCAAAAAAATTCCCTGGGAAAATAATCAAAGCAAGAAAAGCAACAAACTGGAGAAAGTTAATCACAGAGAAATTTTTGATAAATTGGGAAAGAGTAGATCAGTTTGTAAGGAAAAAAAGAAAGAAAATAAAAGGCAACAGACGTGTTTACAGGTTACAAAGGGAAGAGTCAATGGAATAAGAGAGAAAAGGTGGGGAATGACTGCAGGGAACAGGAAATGGTGCGTTCTACAGCAGTTAACAATAATGGGCTTAACATTTATTAGTCAAATAAATAATTTTGAAGAAGCAAAAGGGAAATGCACATCCTAATAGACTGAGACATTGATTTATCCAATTAAACTGGAAAAGCAATTTGTTTTCTCTGTAGTAACAATCTTACTTGATTTTTTAAAATTCATTCATTTTTAAAATGTGAAGATACCTTCAACTTCCTCAACCCAATGGCTTACATTTGTTCAGAGAATAAATTCATGCTTGCAGAACCATTCTTGAAAACCCCACCACTCACAATGACTTTGATGGCTTTCCTAAACCAAGGGTAAAATAAAGCATAGATCAAGGGGTTCATGGCTGAGTTATAATAAGTACACCAACAGCAAATCTCATAAATATAGGCCGGGGTTATGAAGCCCATAAAGGCATCAATTAATGAGTCAATACTGTATGGTAACCATGAAATCATAAATGCTATGACTGTGATACCCAGGGTTTTAGCTGCTTTCCTCTCTCTCTTGGCTACTCTGGATTTATAACTGTCTGATGATGACTCTCTTTTACTACTGATATTTTCAATCTTTTTAGCCTGTTGTCTGGCCACTAGGAAAACATTACAATAGAGAATTAACATAACAAAGGTAGGTATAAAGAAGGATAGAAAATGTACCAACACCCAGTTTTGATTTATAACTATCTGACAGCCTCCTGCACAGTTGAGGACACTAGACAATTCCTCTAGCCCTTTCTCATTGGCACCCGTGTAGAACACGGCACCACTGTAAGTAATGGGCAGGATCCAGGAGATGCTGATGCATATGCATGACACAGACACTGTGAACTTGGTGGGATAGACCAGAGGGTCAGTAACAGCAATGTACCTGTTGATGGAGATGAAGGACAGGTGGAAGAGAGAAGAGTAACAAAATGCCACATCACAGCATGTGTGCAAAGCACAGAAACTTTGCCCAAAGTATCAGCAGCTCTCCACAGACCTGACCATGCTGAAGGGCATCACAGTCACTCCTACTAGAAAGTCTGTACAGGCCAGAGAGGCAATGAGAAAATTGGTTGGTGAGTGCAGCTGCTTGAAATGAAGGATGGCAATCATCACCAGGAGGTTTCCTAACACGGCCAGGACAGCCCCAAAGCCATACACCGTGTACAGAATCACCTGGGATGTGGGCAAGAAGGGGGTTTTCACACAGGATCCATTCAGGTGCTCATAGCAGAGCTGCACAGCTGCATTGGGGGATGAGTTGCTGCTCATGATCTGTCCTTTACATTCAGAGAATTCTGTCCTTCTTGATTTCCATGGACTTTCAATGCTTCTGGAGGAAATCATACATACAGTAGGATTATTATCAGACATTAGTAGTATTATTTTTTCAATTTTCCTTTTTTATCATAAATCTTAAATAAGTTCAGTAACAGAATAAAATGCAAAAAAATTTACATTGGACAAAGTCACTGGGAATGAATTTCAACTAACTAAAGCTTAGATCCTTGAATTTGATGAAACCCCCTTTTGGTCCTAAATATCTTTAAAAATTTTTTACGTTCAGAGTTCCTCTTTGCAACAGGCACTGATATGGGAAGTAATTATAACATTACCTCCTGTTAGGTTTATCTGCCTTACCGCCTAAAGCATACAGCCCTTCCAGATATATAAATGCCATCAATAGGAAAATCCCTAGCTGGAATCCCTGTAGTGCAAGGTGGGAACTTAGAAGTTTATTTTCAGTAGTGAGTGTTAAGAAAGCTATTGTACAAACAACTGTTTTAATTAGGTCATTATGTTTCTTGAACTCAAGATTTTTTTTCTTCTCACCCTTGGGACTTTTCCCCTATTTTTAGTCCTGCTGTGAGCACCTTATTGGATTTTTGTTACAGAGGTATCATAAGGTACAGGCACTGCGAGTCGACTTAGCCTTGCTCTCCCAATAAGGATTAATTTTTGCCTGTGCACTGGCTACTAACAAACAGAAAAGGTAGCATACAGCGTGAGCAACTTGACTTGGATGAATTACATTTCGGGAAAACATTAAAAAACACACCAGGGTATTTAGACATGTCCACATTTCTGAACTACTATGACTGTCAGTGCTCTTAGAGAAAAGATGTGTTCTCTTCTCAAGACATCATCGGAAGTGGATCTGTAATGTCTCCTCATCCACGTAAGAAGTCCACCCATAAACCCTCCGAATGATTCACATTCGTTTGTGAATCCAAGTGATTTCTGTCCCTTGTGCTAAAAAATGTCAACTAAGGAATAATGAACAGAAAACGGAAACATAGCAATACATTTCTTGGTAATTTCCCACCCTTGGAATGTCGGGACAGAGCAGAGCAAAAGAAAGTATTATCCAGCCTTCTTCAAGCAGGATTCCAGACTGGATCATATGATACTTTTTTTTCCCCCTAGAATCATGGTTCTAAGTAAGGCAGATCCACTGATATATTGGGTTCAGACAGTAAAGAATCCATACGCAATGTGGGAGACCCGGGTTCAGTCCCAGGGTTGGGAAGATCCCCTGGAGAAGGAAATGGCTACCCACTCCAGTATTCTGGCCTGGAGAATTCCATGGACAGAGGAGCCACTGATTTTGAAGATATATCTGGACTGTAGGGCCACTGATTTTGAATATATATCTGGACTTGTTCTTTTGAATTGTGCCATAGAAATTATTATTAATTCATCTGGCCATCTGACTCCTAATCACACACACACACAAAATATTCTTAATGATCTCTTAGATTCTTCCTAATGTATTCTGAGAGTATGATTTTGTAAAATAATCAACTACTTAAATTGACAAGGGTGTAGGCTAGGCTTTCTCATGGAGAAGGCAATGGCAACCCACTCCAGTACTCTTGCCTGGAAATACCACGGACGGAGGAGCCTGGTAGGCTGTAGTCCATGGGGTCGCAAAGAGTCGGACATGACTGAGTGACTTCACTTTCACTTTTAACCTTCATGCATTGGAGAAGGCAATGGCAACCCACTCCAGTTCTCTTACATGGAAAATGCCAAGGACAGCGGAGCCTGGTGGGCTGCTGTCTCTGGGGTCGCACAGAGTCAGCCACGACTGAAGTGACTTAGCAGCAGCAGCAGCAGCAGCAGCAGCAGGCTTTCTCAGCTTCAGCACTATTGACATTTGAGTTCTGATAAGTTTTGATGTGGGATCTGTCCTGTACATCGAAGGACATCTAGCAGCATCCCTGTTACTAGATGCCAGTAAAATCCCCTTAATTGTGAAAGCCAAAAATATCTCCAGACACTGAGAAGTGTCCTCTGAGGGGCAAATGTATCAGAGAGGGAATGAGTGAAATGAGCACAGTCGTGTCTGACTCTTGGCAACACCATGGACACCTCTGTCCATGCCAGGCTCCTCTGTCCATGGAATTCTCCAGGCCAGAATACTGGAGTGGGTAGCCGTTTCCTTCTCCAGGGGATCTTCCCAACCCTGGGATTGAACCCAGTTCTTCCTCATTGCAGATGGATTCTTTACTGTCTGAACCCAATATATCAGTGGATCTGCCTTACTTAGAACCATGATTCTAGGCAAAAAAAAAAGTATCATATGATCACAAGTATTACAAGTATCATTTGTCATTTGGGGTCCAGAAATAACTTTATCTCCCTCAATTATTTTAAATTTATTCAATAATTAATTCTTTAATCCAAGGCATATTTACTGAGTGCCAGGAGCTGGGTACAAAGAAATGAACAAAACAGACATGACCCCTTTCTTTATGACACTTTCAGTCTTAAAAGGAGAATAAACCTTCAAACAAGTAAGCAGATAAATGGATGTATGAATAAAAATTGTGAGAAGTATTACAAAGGTGAAAGACAGTATTGTGTGAGAGAGTAGTGACCACCTAGACAGGCAGGTGGAGACAGTAAAGTTCCTACCAACAGAGTAAACCCAAAATGCTGCTGCAATATTATAGACTTTTAATGTAATATATGGGCTTCCTTGGTGGCTCAGTGGAAAAGAATCTGCCTGCTAATGCAGGAGATGCGGGTTCTATCTCTGGGATAGGAAGATCCCCTGGAGAAAGAATTGGCAACCCACTCCAGTGTTCTTACCTGAGAAATCCCTTAGACAGAGGAGCCTGGTGGGCTATAGTGCACGCGGTTGTAAAAATGTCGGACACAACTTACAACTAAAAACAACAACAGCAAGTAGAATATATACTCAGAGAAAGAAAATAGGAAATGAGTGAAACTATAGTTGGAGATTTCAGACCTTTTTTTAGCATAGAGAAACTTAATGAGAGATATTACACCAGAAGTATAGAAAGAGGCAAAGAGGGAGAGAGAGAAGTCTGGCTGTGGTCAGAAGCAGGATGGGGTGGGAGACCTGAAGCTTCTTCTGTGTAAAACCTGGACAGACCCCTAGATCTCCATAAAGTGAGGAGCTAGATTCCTCCCAAGGTAAAGCGCACTTTTCTTTTATGAAATTATTGCAAAGTATATATGATTGTCCTTGCTGCTGTTGTGGCTTTTTGCGATGTCCTTGGTTGGCAGGGTTAACACAGAAATTATCTGGGGGTTCCTTGAATTTTTCACCATCTTTATTATTTCTGAGCCCCATGTTTCTAAGAACCACCATCCTGACACATTAGTCTTTTTAATAGTAAAAGTGGTATTTTATAAAGTTACAGACACAGAAAACAACTTGTAATACCAGGATAAAAGTGGTGGAGGGATAAACTGAGATTGACATACACACAATTTCTATATATAAAATGGACTTCCCAGATGGCTCAGTGGTAAAGAATCTGCCTGCCAATGTGACTGAACAACAAAACGGGCAGAGAGTATGTTACGCTTAAATTTTCTTCTCCTGCCTTGAAACATAAACTGCATTCCATCAGTAGCTTGCAAAACAAGATTATATAGGAAAATTACTATATTGAAACCACAGAAATCAAAATAAATTCATTACACTGTGTTAGAACTGAAAAATTGTGTATAAACTGATACCATGCAGGCTAGGGTGCCTTTAATTATCTGTAAAATCAGATAGAAATGGTATGCTCAGTCACTAAGTCGTGTCCAACCCTTTGTGACCCCAAGGAGCCCGCCAGGGTCCTCTGTCCATGGTATTTCCTAGGCAAGAATACTGGAGTGGGTTGCCATCTCCTTCTCCAGAAACAGTATAATTAGGAATAATACACTATTTCTAGAAATGTTTACCAATTCAAAGTATTTGTGTAATGGTAGTCAGAAATAATGTGCTAATAGGTAATGTTGATTTACATCAAGCTAGAAATTTTTAAAATAGAGCAAGAATACTTTGATGTATATTCTCTCCTGCCCCAAAGATATCATAATCTGATTTTAAAGTCTTGATGTCTAATTGACACACAGAACCCTCCAGTCTTAGTATCAAGAATAATTCTCTGAAATAATTGGCTTGATTTATCCACTGTTAATTGCAGAACTAATTCATTTCTTTTTTTTTTTTTTTTGCCTTAGAACTGAGTTTGTGGGACATAAGAAAATGCCTTTCACAGCCTCTGTCTTGGCTTCATTCTATGCCCTTCACTTCAGTTTTCTTTCTTCTTTTGAGCACACTTTTAAGCTATGCTTTCAAGTGTATCCTCAAAATCCACTGTAAATTACTTTTAGAACACTGTACAACTAAATGAATATGGAATAAATTAATCCAAAAATAAAATAACATAATGAATGACAGTCTTAAAACCCTGCTTTAAACATCTGCTAACTGGCTCTAAACTCTAATATAATTTTATGAGCAGACTTAATAATAAGGAAGAAGCTCACTGAATAAATAAATGCTATGATGCAAATTATCTTTCCCATTGTGCACAACTGAGTTGATGTTATAGTTAACAGAGTGATCACTTGATTTGTATTCCCTGATCTGAAACCACAGTGTGGGAATCACAAATCTCAACACCGAACAGTGCAAACACACTGCTTTGCCCTCCCCGAGCAAGGAGGCGCCCCGTCACTAAGTGGTTGTATTTACATTTTAATAGAAAAACTATACAAAGGAAGAAACAGAAGATTTAGGCAGAGATTGAACTAATACAAGGTAATTGAAAGAAGGATTTATATTAACAAATGTATATTAGGTCCTTCACTTGTATTCTCCTAAATTTGGTCATGACTACTACAACGGAGAGGTTATTCTCCAGAGAAATACCATGAATTTCAGAAAGAGCCAAGCCACCCAAGATCACCTAAGATCACCCAAGTGTTCAACAGCAGAATGAAAATTGCCATCCAGGCATTTCTGGCTCCAAAGCTGTGCTGTCCCCATTACAAATAGGTTTTGATGTTATATTTACCAAAGAATTATGAACTTAAATTTAAGCATTTGGGTCAGGGTTGAACTACAGTTAAGTTATTTTACATAACAAAAATTGCGCTTTTACAATCAACTTTTTCTCCTCATTATCTGTCTAATGTGAGTCTATTTTCAGTTTTCCCAAACTAAGACCAGAACCTACTCAGAAAACAAATGTATTGTTGAGGAATTCTCTCTCAAGACTTTGCCTGTGACAATGAGTTTGATGGCTTTTCGAAACCAAGGATAAAAGAAAGCATAAATCAAGGGGTTCATAGCTGAGTTATAATAAGCAATCCAAACCAGTATTTCATAAACATATGTGGGAGTGATGAAACCCAGGAAGGCATCAATGATGGAATCCAGGAAGTAAGGCAGCCAGGAGACCAGAAACGCTAGCACTGCCATGCCCAGTGTTCTTGCTGCCTTTCTCTCCCTCTTGGCCACTCTGTCTTGGTAGCTTTCTGAGCATCGCCCAGGCTTATTGCTCAGACTCTCAATTTTTCTAGCCTGTTGTTTAGCAATGAGGAAATTTTGGAGTAAAGAACTATCATCGCAAGGGTGGGGATGAAAAATAATAGAAAATTCACCAATACCCAACTCTGATTCACTGCAATTTGACAGCCTCCCACACAGGTGAGAGCACTTACTAGATCCTCCAGTCCAGCTGCATTCACTCCTGTGCCAAGAAGGGAAAAAGTATAAATAATGGGAAAGAGCCAAGAGAAGACAATACACATGCCAGAAACAGACACAGTGAACTTTGTTGGATAAACCAGGGGATCAGTGACGGCAATGTACCTGTCCAGAGAGATAAAGCACAAGTGGTAGATGGAAGCGTAACAGAATGAGCCTTCAAAACAAGAGTGGAGTTGACAGTAACTCTCCCCAAAGTACCAGCAGCTCTCCATGGACCTCACTGTGCTGAAGGGCGTCACAGTCACTCCCACCAAGAAGTCTGCACAGGCCAGGGAGGTGATCAAGAAATTGGCTGGAGAATGCAGCTGCTTGAAGTGCAGAATGGAAATCATTACCAAGAGGTTTCCAAATACAGTCCGCACAGCTCCAAAGATGAACACTGTGTACAGAATGAGGCGGGGACCTGGTGAGTAGGGGGTTTTCACACAGGATCCGTTCAGGTGCTCGTAGCAGAGCTGCACAACTGCAGCAGAAGGAGACGCACTGCTCATGATTCTTTGATTTGATACTTGGAAACCTGTCACCCTCTGTGGCTCAGGATGTCACTGCAGTTTTCAAAGTCCTTAAAAAAAATAAATACATACAATATGTTAGTAATTTCCAGCATATTCTGTCTCCATTTCTTTGTAAGTGCCAATCTTTATTTTCTTTTTTAAAAATATATTTGTTTGCTGTGTTGCATCTTAGTTGCATCATGTGGGATCTTTCGTTGCATGGCAGGGACTCTCTAGTTGCTGCTTGTGGACTCAGTACTTACAGTGTGTGGGTTTAGTTGCCCTGCAGCATGTGGGATCTTAATTCTCCCACCAGGGATCAAACCCGTATTGCCTGCGTTGCAAGGCAGATTTTTAAACACTGGACCACTAGGGAAGTCCCCAAATCCTTACTTTCGTGTTTAGAAAGTGATTCATATCTTGTAAAATAATTCACTTACAAATGCATTAACAGTTAACTTAAATCATTAAATTATTTAAGTTAAAAAAATGTATTCCTTTGCACTATCTGGTACTTCATGTCTGAGAAGTGCTGGTCTTCAAGAAGCTGTTATATGATGCTTGTTCAAGTGCTACATTTTATAGGACCCTTTTCCTAATTTATCAGAGCAATGATAATGCCCCAAACACTCTATCCCCTCAGGAAAGGAGCCAAATGATTCCAATACCCAAAACACTTAAGATTGTATCCCCATAGTGGAAGGTGTAGAAAGAAAGGAAATTTTAAATCATGATTGTGTTTATGCTAAAAATAATTTTATGCCCTACTAATTTTCTGATGACATTTGACCTTCTCATGAAATAGAAATGGGAATAGTCTCCTTAAAAACTTGCTCAAGATTTGAAAGCCATATTGTTTATTCTTACTAATTATGGTGACTCAATTTTCATTTTGTAAGGACCACTGGTTGTTGATTCCCGTTTGTCACTAGAAGTCTTTCAGAGAAGTTGTTAAGCTCTTACAGTTCTAGTTTGGGTGAAGAGATTAAATACAGAATTATATTAAAATCTAGACTGTTTCAGGTTTAGTTTTAATAATCCTGATTTGGAAAACTGAACGTGGAGAATCCAAAACGTTTCCTCATAGAAATACATGAAGGAAGAGTAAGTACATCTTAAAAGCAGTTCATGCAAAGGTTTTTATTTTGGAGAGGGAGGAATTTTGTTGTTTCTAAATGGGAACTGTTGGGGATATATTAAAGAAAATAATATTAAAAATGTATTTTGGGAATGTGAATATTCCTATATTATACTACGAATTTTACCATTGACAAATTCTCCTCTTAGAGCTCTAGAACAGAACTCAACTTAGACTTGAAAAAAATTTTTTCTGATGAGTGGCTTCTGGTCATTTTACAAAATCAGCTTTCTAAATCTGAGGTGTAGTTTATATTTGAAATTTTCACACTTTTAAAGTGAACAGGTTGTGGAATTATGGTAACTGTCTCCACCCATGTAACCACCCCTGCAATCAAGGTAGAGAATAGACTGTTTCCAACACCTCAGTTCAGTGTCTGTGCAATATTCATCCATTTATTTGGTATATAAGGAATGCATTCCCAGTTATTTGCTAAGGAGTGATCTATTGTAGGAACATACCACAATTGTTTTATTCGTATATATTTTGATATTCATTTGGACTCTTGTTCACATTAGGGCTGTTATTAGGTGTTGCTAAGAACACTCATATATAATTGTCTGCATAGACATGTGTTTTATTTCTTTTGGGTAAATTGCTGGCCCTAATGGAAAATATATGTTTAACTGTACAAGAAAATACAAACTATCTTCTAAAGTAACTGTAGCATTTTATACTCCCACCAGCAATTTATGAGTGTTCTAAATGCTTCAAGTCTTCTTCAACACTTGCTATTTACATGTTTTTAAATTTAACCATTCTAGATGGTGTATAGTCACATCTCATGCTTTTAATCTAATGAATGGTGGTATTGAAAAGCTGTTCATGTTATTATTGACCATTAATGTATCCACTTTTGGTGACATGTCCATTAAAAATTTTGCCCATTTTTTACTTGAGTTCTAAAGTTTCTTATTATTGAGTTTACTGGGTACCAGTTCCTTTGGCATATATCTTCTGAATATTTGACTGAATATTTGACTTTAGTTTCCTGAATAGTTTCCTGAGAATGTCTTTTAAAGAATAAAAGGTTTTATTTTTAATGAAGTCCAACTTACTATTTTTCTAATGGCTAGTGTTTTGTTTTTTTTTCCCTTGCCTAAGAAAATTATCTAATGCAGTCACAACTATTTTCTTCTATGCTTCTTCTAGAATTTTTATAACTTTACTGCTAGTGTTTTATGACTCACATAATATTAATTTTAAATATGTTATGAGGAGGGGTCTGAGGTTTATTAGGAGAATGAGTAGTACTATAAGGATATTTAGTAATTCCAGCAGCGTTTCTTGAAATCACTATCTTTCTCCAGTGATCCATGTACGTTCATATCAAAAATCAATCAATCATATGTGTGTGGATTTATTTCTAGATTCTCTTCCATTCTGTTGATCTCTATTTCTATATTTAGGTCAATACCCTTTTGTCTTGACTGAAACTTTACCTTAAGTCTTAAAGCCAAGTTGTGTAAACCTTTTACTTTTTTGTCTTTTCCAAAATTGTTTTGGCCATCTAATGTCTTTATTTTTTATAAAAAAACCACCTTGTCAAAAAAGAAAAAAACAAAACAAAACCCAGCAGTGTTCATTGTTATAAAATTGAGTCTTTAAAACAATTATGAAGAGGGGCACTGGAATATTTGATCGGGACAGTAAATTTTCTCATTTCCCCATTTAATTACATCATGTATGGTTTTCTAACTCATTGGAAAAGATCCTGATGCTGGAAAAGATTGAGGGCAGGAGAAGAGGGGGTGATAGAGGATGATATGGTTGGATGGAATCACTGACTCCATGGATCATAGGTTTGAGCAAACTCCAGAAGATGGTGAAGGACAGGGAAGCCTGGTGTTCTGAGTCCATGGGGTTGCAAAGAGTTGGATGTGACTTAGTGACTGAACAACAACAACCACAATGATTTATGAATTTAGATGCTTTGAAAATAGCTGCAAAGCCTCTAAATTTTAAATTGCTATAGTTTCCTAACATTGAAGGATTGTACATCTTAATAATATTGAGCCTACCTAGCCAAATGCATATTTTGTCTTTCCATGGTTAAGAAGCTAAAAGAGGAAAAAAACCAAACTAAAAGTATTATTTTAGCAAAATTAAAAAAAAAAACACGAAAGAAACAATAGAGAAACAAAATATAACGAGAAACAAGTATCAAGAGAATAGAATCAGGTCAAATACGGAAAAACATCAGAGGTCAAATATGGAAAGATAATCACTGTTGCAGAAATAGCACCACCTGTTCATGGCTATTTCCACATTTACAGAAATCCCAAAATTATATAAGTCCAGCCCTGAGTCCGAAATGGCTGATGTATATGACTCAGGGAGCTCTTCAGTTCCCTGACTTGACTCAAGGACCACAAAATCTTTTTCTAAGATACAAGCCTCTGCAAATGAGAACAAAGTTAACTGAGTTCAGAAAAAAAGACAGGGAATACAAGACGTTCATGGGACAGGAAATAAGAAACTTTTGAAAATGAAGGAAGAAAAATACCAATACAGTATACTAATGCATATATGTGGAATTTAGAAAGATGGTAATGACAACCCTGTATGCAAGACAGCAAAAGAGACACAGATGTATAGAACAGTCTTTTGGACTCTGTGGGAGAGGGAGGGGGGGATGATTTGGGAGAATGGCATTAAAACATTTATAATATCATATAAGAAACAAATCGCCAGTCCAGGTTTGATGCAGGATACAGGAAGCTTGGGGCTGGTGCCCTGGGATGACCCAGAGGGATGGTATGGGGAGGGAGGTGGGAGGGGAGTTCAGGATGGGGAACACGTGTACACCTGTGGTGGATGTATGTTGATGTATGGCAAAACCAATACAATATTGTAAAGTAAAAAATAAATAAATAAATAAATTAATTAATTAAAAAAAAAAAGAAAGTGAGGGAAAGATCAGTCTGAAAGAGAGGCCCAGAAAAGGAAAATCATTAGCAACAAAGCAAGGAAGCATGCAGATTTGAGGAAACTAGAAAATATCAACTTGTGTCAAACATTTTTATTGAATATATTTCTGTCAAATGATTTAAAATGTTCACTCATCAAAAAAGTAAGAGCATGAAGGTGATGCTGCAGAAACTGAGGTATTGTTTCTCCTCCCCAGCTGAATGGAACAATTTTATGCAAAGTATTGCATGCCACAGTTACTGAGACATTCCAAATAAATCATTAAATTCCTAGGTTTGAAAATTAGCTCTCTTTAGAAAATAAGTTTATGGTTGATGAGCTGTCTGTTAACACTTGGCCTGTTATGATAACTTTTATTGCTTTCCTAAAACAAGAGTAAAATAAAGTATAAATCAAAGGATTTAGAGCAGAATTATAATAACCAAACCAGCAAAATAGCTCATAAACATATGAAGGTGTTATAAACCTCCCCCCAAAAAAATCAATAAATGAATCAATCATATACGGTAACCATGAGATCAAAAATGCTATCACCAAAAATGCTATACTTGGAGTTTTAGCAGCTTTTCTCTCTCTCTTAGTCACTCTGGTTTTGTATATGCCTGATAATCCTTCTACTTTGCTAGGAATATGTTCAATCTTTATAGCCTGTTGTCTAGCCACAAGAAATATATTACTACACAGAATTATTATAACCAAAGTAGATATAAAAATAATAGTCTATCAAAATCCAAAATTGATTTATAACAAGCTGACAACTTCCAGTGCAGCTGAGGGCACTTACTAATTCCTTTATCCCATTCTTGTGAACACCTGTGAAGAACACAGCTCCGCTGTACCCAGTGGGCAGGATCCAGGAGATGCTGACACATTCCCCTGACACAGACACCGTGAACTTGGTGGGATAGACCAGGGGGTCAGTAACGGCAACGTACCTGTCAATGGAGATGAAGCACAAGTGGAAGAGAGAAGAGTAACAAAATGCCACATCACAGGAACTGTGAAGGGCACAAAATCTGGCTCCAAAGTACTAACAGCTCTCCACAGACCTGACCATGCTGAAGGGCATCACAGTCACTCCCACTAGAAAGTCTGCATAGGCCAGAGAGGTGATGAGAAAACTGGTTGGTGAGTGAAGCTGCTTGAAATGAAGGATGGCAGTCATCACCAGGAGGTTTTCAAACATGGCCAGGACAGCCCAAAGCCAAACAACAAGTAGAGAATCACCCGGGATGCAGGTGAGTAGGGGGTTTTCGGAGAAGGCAATGGCAACCCACTCCAGTACTCTCGCCTGGCAAATCCCATGGACAGAGGAGCCCGGTAGGCTGCAGTCCATGGGGTCACAAAGAGTCAGACACGACTGAACGACTTCACTTTCACTTTTCACTTTCATGATTGGAGAAGGAAATGGCAACCCACTCCAGTATTTTTGCCTGGAGAATCCCAGGGACAGAAGACCCTGTTGGGCTGCCGTCTATGGGGTCGTACAGAGTCGGACATGACTGACACAACTTAGCAGCAGAAGCAGCAGCAGGAGGTTTTCACACAGGATCCGTTCAGGTGCTTGTAGCAGGGCTGCACAGCTGCAGGGGTGGATGAACTGCTATTCATGATGGTGCTGTTAATAGCATGTAAACACCTGGAGATGTTCTGCCCTTTTCAATCACATAAAATAGAGCAGTTTTCTATCTTCTGAAGAGAGAGGAGTCTCTTAACTAAATACCCATGTTACAGCTATCAGGTATTATCATAATGCCCTGTCATATATCTGTTTTAATTTTAAGCTCAGAACATATATAATAATAATATATGCAAGTTAAGTTCTCAATAAATACTACTATTAATAATTACTATTTTATTTTTATTCTTTAGAATATAGTTGAAAACAACTTTCCATATCCAATAAGAATTTAAGCAAATCTGTGGCAAATTTGCTTTTGCCACAATAAATGTCTTGCCTTGTAATTTATGAAAAAATTTTTTACCTGGACTGGATATTGGATTTATTCCTCATTGTCAAAGTTAGTGAGATACATGTGATTTGTTATTTATTAGTTACCTTTACTACCGCCACCCCCTCAAGAATGTCTGAGGAGTTAATGACAAAAACCCCCAGGAAATACCTAAGTTCAGTTCAGTTCAGTCACTCAGTCGAGTCTGACTCTTTGCGACCCCATGAATCGCAGCACACCAGGCCTCCCTGTCCATCACCAACTCCCGGAGTTCACTCAAACTCATGTCCATCGAGTCGGTGATGCCATCCAGCCATCTCATCTTCTGTCGTCCCCTTCTCCTCCTGCCCCCAATCCCTCCCAGCATCAGGGTCTTTTGCAGTGAGTCAACTCTTCACATGAAGTGGTCATAGTATTGGAGTTTCAGCTTCAACATTAGTCCTTCCAAAGAACATCCAGGGCTGATCTCCTTCAGAATGGACTGGTTGGATATCCTTGCACTCCAAGGGACTCTCAAGAGTCTTCTCTAACACCACAGTTCAAAAGCATCAATTTTTCAGCGCTCAGCTTTCTTCACAGTCCAACTCTCACATCCATACGTGACCACTGGAAAAACCATAGCCTTGACTAGATGGACCTTTGTTGATAAGTAATGTCTCTGCTTTTTAGTATGGTATCTAGGTTGGTTATAACTTTCCTTCCAAGGAGTAAGTGTCTTTTAATTTCATGGCTGCAATCACCATCTGCAGTGATTTTGGAGCCCCCCAAAATAAAGTCTGACACTGTTTCCAATGTTTCCCTATCTATTTGCCATGAAGTGATGGGACCAGATGCCATGATCTTAGTTTTCTGAATATTGAGCTTTAAGCCAACTTTTTCACTCTCCTCTTTCACTTTCATCAAGAGGCTTCTTAGTTCCTCTTCACTTTCTGCCATATGGGTGGTGTCATCTGCATATCTGAGGTGATTGATATTTCTCCTGGCAATCTTGATTCCAGCTTGTGCTTCTTCCAGCCCAGCGTTTCTCATGATGTATTCTGCATAGAAGTTAAATAAGCAGAGTGACAACATACAGCCTTGATGTATTCCTTTTCCTATTTGGAACCAGTCTGTTGTTCCATGTCCAGATCTAACTATTGCTTCCTGACCTGCATATAGGTTTCTCAAGAGGCAGATCAGGTGGTCTGGTATTCCCATCTCTTTCAGAATTTTCCACAGTTTATTGTGATCCACATGGTCAAAGGCTTTGGTGTAGTCAATAAAGCACCCAAAGCCCATATCAAAATATCTACAGTGGAGTCCCTGTAGTGCAAGGTGTGAACAGAGAGAAGAAACTTATATTTAATAATCTCCAGTTATAAGGCATTGTGTGATGTAGAATGACCTCACACCAGGGATCACATGAAAAATGAAAATGAGAGGATATCTCACTCATATACAAAGATGCAAGTATTCTAAACAGATGTTTGTAAACCAAATGTATCAATATATAAAAAGATGATACATTTGATTCAATCAATGCCAAAAGTGGAAATTGTGTTAACATTCAGTTCAGTTCAGTTCAGTTCAGTCACTCAGTCATGTCTGACTCTTTGAGACCCCATGAATCGCAGCATGCCAGGCTTTCCTGTCCATCACCAACTCCCAGAGTCCACCCAAACTCATGTCCTTTAAGTTGGTGATGCCATCCAGCCATCTCATCTTCTGTCATCCCCTTCTCCTCCTGCCCCCAATCCCTCCCAGCATCAGGGTCTTTTGCAGTGAGTCAACTCTTCGCATGAGGTGGCCAAAGTATTGGAGTCAGCTTCAGCATCAGTCCTTCCAAAGAACACCCAGGACTGATCTCCTTTAGAATGGACTGGTTGGATCTCCTTGCTGTCCAAGGGACTCTCAAGAGTCTTCTCCAACACCACAGTTCAAAAGCTACCGGGCTCCAGCCCTGGTTGGATCCAGGGATTCCTTGGGGAGGACAGCATTGGCGATTAAAAGGATAGATAAAAGGAGAAAGATCAGAGGTTCAATATAACTGGTTTATGTGGAAAGCCAATAAAACCTGTAACACCAGGTTTGCACTAACCGTGGAGGCTGCAGGTACCCTCTTGAATAGCGGAAGGTGCCCCACTTAGGCACCTTCTCTAGTGGGTCTTAGAAGCCTGGGCAAATAAGTAGTCTCAGAGGGCCCCCGTGCTCCAATTATTTGTCCTGAAGGAAGAACAGAGAAGAAAAGGTGAGAAAAGGAAGCAAGAAAGAATGACACAGGGAGACCAAGCTTTGAGCAAGGCCCATAGCTTTCTTTTCTTTTTCTTTTTTTTTTTGCTTTAATTATATATTTTTTTTATTTTTTTTTAATTTTATTTTATTTTTAAACTTTACATAATTGTATTAGTTTTGCCAAATATCAGAATGAATCTGCCACAGGTATACATGTGTTCCCCATCCTGAACCCTCCTCCCTCCTCCCTCCCTGTACCATCCCTCTGGGTTGTCCCAGTGCACTAGCCCCAAGCATCCAGTATCGTGCATCGAACCTGGACTGGGAATGACACGGGGAGACGGAGCTTTGAGCAAGGCCCGTAGCTTTATTTTCAAAGGGAGCTTATATACCTTAAGTTGTGCATAGAGGATAATAGGAGGTGTAAAATCATGCAAAGTCAGCAGTATTTTATCCTTATCGAGACCAGGCTTTCTTTTCTGCAAACTTACCGAATACTCTTACCGTATACAAATGGTTTAGGTGATTTACATCATCTTCTGGCCAGAAGGCCTTTTAACATTTTATGACTCTGATAAAGTTTTGTCAACCATGAGACTTATTTTCTCTAAGAGTAATTATTTTAAAGTTTGGCGCCATCCTCTGACGGTGTTAGATAAAGTTGCATTCCTATAGGGCAGAGGTGCAGTGGGTTTACAACAAGGAAAGAATTTATTACCTTAAGGGTCTAAAGTTGTTAGCACCAAGGCCACTACTTATTTTTTCTATATACCAACTATATTAATTAATATATTCCCAAGGACATAATACAGGGGATGTGGAAACTTGGCAGCAAGCATTGGCTCAACAATGAAATCTTCTACTAGTTTTCTTCTAACAATTTCTAACTCTCTGAGAGGCTCTATACTATTTGAATATCTTAAGCTTCCCATGCCTCTCGAGGTTGGGAGGCTGTAAACAATCGTATGCGTAGCTGTAGGAGTCCAGGTAAACCTGTCAGGCAAGTGAGAGAGCCATCTGAGGGGTTTGCATTGAAACACTCCTAATATGCCCAGGAGGCTAATTAACTAGGGCTCTAAGTTGATTTCCTTCAGAGAAAGTTGATCAGGGATAGCCCCCCCCCCACCCCCCCCACCCCCCCCACCACCCCCCCCACCCCCCGTTAATGTCAGAGGAGTTGGTGAAAGTCGTAAAGTAGTAAAACAGACAGATTGTGGTTTTGGGGTAGATGCTCAGGCAGATCCAGGGGGTCCCTCGAGTCCTGACTCGCCTTTGCATATCAGGCCTCTCCACATGACCTTTGTCATGGGTGGGAACTCCCGTGCTGGCTCCCGGCAAAAAGCATCAATTCTTCTGCGCTCAGCCTTCCTCACAGTCCAACTCTCACATCCATACATGACCACTGGAAAAACCATAGCCTTGACTAGACGGACCTCTGTTGACAAAGTAATGTCTCTGCTTTTGAATATGCTATCTAGTTTGGTCATAACTTTCCTTCCAAGGAGAAAGCGTCTTTTAATTTCATGGCTGCAGTCACCATCTGCAGTGATTTTGGAGCCCCCAAACATAAAGTCTGACACTGTTTCCACTGTTTCTCCATCTAATCAATTAATATAATTCACCATATTATCAAGTTAGAATTTTGTGATTATTTTATTAAATGCAACAATAGCACTCATTTTCCCCCCACTCTTTTTCTCGCATAATTGCATCAGCATTCCAGGATGCTAAGCAGATGACCTGGTTTCCATGTGAGCACATTGGGATGTCTTTGTATATTCTATCTGGTGAGAGATGGACATTTCTCATAATGGGAAAAAAAATGTTCACATTACCCTAAGCTTGAATCCACTTGAGATCTGTGAATCTGGTGACCCTCTCTCTATGTGCTTCAGACCATCCATGTGTGGCTCATGATGTAGTATGCTGCTTTGGCTTTTTTAGATTTCAGAGCTAAGGTACCATAATCAGTTTTCCCTCTATCTGTGGGAAAATGTTCCACTTTTAAAGAAATTATAGACTTATCAGGGGGTCTAGTTCTCCTATTGAAACCCCTTCCTTTTTAGTGTCTTCAGCCAGGACTCCAAGATTTTAGTTATGTCAGAGTACTCGGTCAGTTTTCTGTTTTTTTAATCTTCCTTCTTCCATCTCTCCTTCTCTCTTAGTCTCTTGATAATTACCCTGTGCATGTCCAGAAATGTGGAAATATTCTGAAGTTCTTTTTCAAATTCTCTCATCACTGTCACTTGTAATTTCTGAACTGAATATAACTTCAGAAAGCCTACTGTACATCTATCTTCACACCAGTTTTGTTGGAATTTGAGTCACAGCCCTTGGCTTACAACTTTTAATCAGTAGGCATACAGATGTGTGCATCCTAAAACATGATAGATATTCCAGACACACCCACAAGTATCTTCTGTGATTCACAGAGAATAGATTAAGGTGAGCAAGACATGTTACTTTAATGCAGCCATCATTATAATGGTAGCAAGCAGCAAACAGTATATATAAGTGGTTTTGTTTACATGCATTAAGTTATAATATGGTTATGTGCAAAAAAAATGAAGTCAGAAGTATTATTATCCTTATTTTAAAAATGAAAAAACTGATAAACTGAGAAGCTAATAACTTGCCTAAGATTACACTTCTAGTAAATGATGACCTTGGGCATTTGTATCTAAGCCATTTAGCTCCAGATTCTATGTTCTGAGCCTCCATGCTCTGAGCTTCTACTCCTATCCCCTCATTACCCCAGCAGGATGCCTCAGGGCCTTAGCACAGACTCTCATCTGCCTGCATCACTCTTTCCTCGGATTTTCACAGGTTCTTTCTCATTCTTCAGGCCTCAGCTTTAAAATGACTTCCTCAGAAAAATCACTGTCTCAGCTAATTGGTACTGTCTCAGTTGGTACTGCTATTTTATTGTTTTATTTACCTGTTTTCTCATGTTCTTAAGTGTATGTATCAGAATTTGAACCCAATCAGTCCATCCAAAAGGAAATCAGTCCTGAATATTCACTGGAAGGACTGATGCTGAAGCTGAAACTCCAATACTTTGGCACCCTGATGTGAAGAACTGACTCATTTGAAAAGACCCTGATGTTGGGAAAGATTGAAGGCCGGAGGAGAAGGGGATGACAGAGGATAAGATGGTTGCATGGCATCATCGACTCTACGGACATAAGTTTGAGTAAGCTCTGGGAGTTGGTGATGGACAGGAAAAATTGGCGTGCTGCAGTCCATGGGGTCGCAAATAGGCAGACATGACTGAGTGACTGAACTGAACTGAACACCACATTAACCCATATTTTAATTATCAGAACATGTATGGCCAAGCCTAACATCAGTGGACCTGGAACATTTGCTACTTCCCAGGGATTAGGGAACAGGGGAGACTGCAGTCAGAAAGAAGCATGAAATAGAGGCGGAAGTAGAGAAGACAAAGTCTCAGTGCCATCCTGTGATAGGTGCCAAGGGCCAAGACTGAGGATGATGTGTTCCTTGTCTTTGATTCTCAAATCCTTTCCCTACAATTCCAAATTTTCAGCCGTCAGAGTTGCAGAGGAAATCCATGCAAACTGTAAAGGTCTGTGGGGGAAGGACCAGCTGCTTTCACACACTTTGTAGGCCACTGTTTGTGTGACCTTTTGGTTCCCAATGCCTTCTGCAGAACTAACTTTACAGAACAGAGCTATTCAGAAGCAATACAAAGAATCTGACTGCAATGAGGGAGACCTGGGTTCGATCCCTGGGTTGGGAAGATTCCCTTTAGGAGGGCCCAGCAACCCACTCCAGTATTTTTGCCTGAAGAATTCCATAGATAGAAGAGCCTGGCAGGCTACAGTCCATGAGGTTGCAAATAAACGTGATTGAAGTGACTGAGCACATATACATTCATGTGTTTTCTATATTCTGAGATGCTACCTGCTGGGATGAGCTATAACCTGATTTGACTAAATTGTAAGAAAACAATGTAATTAAATTGAGAGATATTTAGAGGAAAAATAATGGTCAGGTTCATACAAAAGCAGAATCATTTCCTGCTGTGTGGATGTGATTGACTTGTAGAGTTCCACTTTGTGAAGCTGCTAAGTATTCTTACTTTCAGGACAGACAGCACCATACCTAATGGATTGGGAATGGGTATCGATGTATTCTAGGAAGGGAAGAGGAAAATGTGTTTTTAAAAATAATGACTGACATACTTTGCAAATTATATTTATTGTTACATCTAAGACACAGTATTCCAAGCTCCTTAAAGTTTTAAAACTGTAGTACTAAGATAATTTGAATTTGTAATTCATTTGTAATTTATCTCATAATGCTTGAGTTAAATGCAAAAGAAAGAATAATTACTTTCAAAGAAGTATTAAGTGTTAAAAAATACATTGAATATAGCAGTGTGTACATGAACACTGCTATAGTTTAAATGGATAACCAACAAAAACCTATTGTATAGCACATGGAACTCTGTTCAATGTTATTTGCCAGCCTGGATGGGAAGGGGATTTCAGGGAGAATGGATACATGTATATGTATGGCTGAGTCTCTTCACTGTTCACCTGAAACTATCACAACATTGTTAATACAATGTTGTTAATACATTATTATTAATATTGTTAATACAATAATTGGCTATACCCCAATACAAAATGTTTTTGCTGTTAAAAAATAAAAGTAAAAACATTAAAAATATATTGGAAAATATTTTTACAACAAATGTATTTTTTAATTATGAAAGAGTGGGATCGGTAAGAGTTATCCTTCCATCAAAAATTAAAAGAAAGAAATCCACTTTAGCTAACTTCATTGCCAAAATATGACTTTTGCTTCTTTATTTATTGATTGCTATGTCTATGTCTGTATCTGCATCTATAATATCATCTATATATCTGTACACTAGACACTTAAAATTAATTTACAAATAGTTTTCCAAGTAAGTAATTATTAATCTGAAAAAGTCACTAAGATATATGGAATTAGACTGACTAGAGACCTTTAGGGAAATATTTAGGAAGAAAACAGAAACAATATGAACATAAAAGACACATCCTTCCTAATAATAGCTCCTGTAAAGAATGATTCAATTCTGAGCAAGCATGTGGCATAAATAACTTATTTTTCTGTAGAAAATACACATACCAGTGTCTCTGGAAAAATGGGTCTAACTTGTATGACTTTTTAAAAGGAGAAAATATTAAAATGGTGAGATGTGAAGCATCATCACTTTACAAATATACCAGACATTTTCATTTTTCAATTATTAAAGAAAAAAGAAGAAAACATTCCTTCAAGAATATAATACATTTACTCATTGAGCATTGGAACAGACATTGAAACAAACCTGGCTTATCATCAACCTGTTTAGCAACTCGGTTCCAAGGAGACAGCATTTTTAAAGGGACCATTTTTAAAAAGAGACAGTCTGAACATTTGACCATGATTATGAAAAGTGATGCAAAATTAGTATGCAAACAATCTTTCCCAAAGTTCAGTTATACAAAGCTCAATTATTTGAACTTAAGGACATCTTAGAGAGCAAAGAGTACAAACCCTTGATTTTTTCTGATGGAGAAATTCGTGAGGGGAGGGGTAAGATATTGTCAAAATAGCCTGACCTGGCGCTGCCAGGTTGCAGGATCAGGACAGGAGCTCAGAAAACTGCCCTCTGTATTTCTTTCCCTTCACTTCTGCATCTTAGTTGTCTCCAAGGAAGTAATAAATGAGGAGATTAATATTTGCACAGAGTTTTGAAATATCCAATAAACATTTAGAGGATGGCACTCTCTCCTTTCCATATATTCTATAGAAACATCGAAGGAGAAGAATGCTGTATCTCTTCCCAGAATAAGAAGTTTGTCTTTTTCCCCACTGCTCAAACCATGCTGCCCTGGAAGCCTGCCCACACTCCCAACACCACACAGCTCACCTTCACCATTCCATTCGTGCTTTTTGCAAAACCCTTTCCCTAGATGGTTAGATAGCATCACTGATTCAATGGACATGAGTTTGAGCAAACTCTGAGAGATAGTAGAGGACAGGGAAGCCTGGGGTGCTGCAGTTCATGGGGTCACAAAGAGTCAGACATGACTTAGTGGCTGAAAAACAACAAGCCTGCATTCGGTCAATCTTGGTACAAATCAATTGTGGGAGTCCGTGGCGAGAAGATCTCCCGACTCAGGAGAAGTTTCAGCGCCTTCCTGAACCACCGGTAGGGAAAGACATAGATGATGGGGTTGCAGGCTGAGTTGAAGTAAGCAAGCCAGATAAACGTGTCGAAGACCAGCGGTGGTGTGATGAAGTTAAGGAGGCTGTCGATCATCGTATCGACAGTGAAGGGAAGCCAGCACAAAAGGTACACACCCACGGCGATGCCCAGGGTCTTGGCAGCTTTTCTTTCACGTTTGGCAGCTCCAGCCAGGCTTTTGCTTAAGTTGTTGATCTGCTGAGCCTGCCTGGTTGCAACCACAAAGATCTTCACATATAAGCTTATCATGATGAAGCACGGGAAAAAGAACACAGGGAAGTTTAGCCAGCCCCAAAACTTATTGAACAGCAACTGGCAACTGCCCACACAAGGCATCTCTTCCAGCCACAGGTGGAGCCCTCTCTCTGCCATGTCTGTGTAGAGCAAGAAGGCGGTGTAAGCTGCTGGCAGCCCCCAGCCTGCCAGGATATACCTGAGGGCCACCCTGACCGTGAACTTAGAGGGATAGAGTAGGGGCTCACAGATAGCACAGTGGCGGTCAATAGAAATGAAACAGAGATGGAAGATGGAGATGAGGCAGAAGAGGGTGTCCAGGTAGGTATGCAGGCGGCAGAGAGAGTCTCCAAAGAACCAGCAGCTCTCCACGGAGTGGATGGTACTGAGGGGCAGCACCAGCAGACCCAGAAACATGTCAGCCAGGGCCAGGGAAAGCAGCAAGAAGTTGGTGGGAGTGTGAAGTGCTTTAAAGTAGGACACAGCAAACACCACAAACAAATTTCCTAGGACTGTAATCAGCACACCTGCTGCACAGGACAGGTAGATGGCCAGCTGGATGCCCAGGGGATGGATTGTCCTGGGGCAAGACCCATTCACCTGGTAGCAGAAAGTCTCGGGGCGTTCTTCAGCATCTTGGTTGAGGACCACACTCATTTATGGTTTCTCCTCCTCTTCTCTTTCTGGGAAGAGTTGCCTGTCCCCAACAACAGCAACAACAACAAAATTTATCTGATAAACGACTAAAAAGTGAGATCTACAGGAAGAACCAAAGGAAGATTTGAATCAACTGTGCCTTGAAAATTAAATACAGCATGGGACTCAAGGTCCCAGAAGAGTTACTTCTGTTAGCCCTGGTTTGTCTGACTAAGCACTTTTAAAACTACCAGAGACAATATCCTTAAGTAAAGAGAAGAAGGATGTAAGTACATATTTCCTCAAATAAAAAGCTAATTATTTCACAGTAGGGAGTATAAAATTATTGAGAGGTGTCTCTTCCATTTTGAAAATGTACCTGCTGTCAAATGTAAAGCGAGATTAAAATGATGAGGGAGAATTGGATGAAAATAGTCAAAAAGATACAAACTTTCAGTTATAAGATGAATAAGTACCTGGGATATAAAATACAACATGATAAATGTAATTAACACTGCTGTATGTTATACATGGAAATTCTTAGGAGAGCAAATCCTAAGAGTTCTCCTCACAAGGAGAAATTTTAAATTATACAGTACTTCAACTTATACAGCACTGTAGGTCAATTATTTCTAAATAAAACTGGGTAAAAAATAAAATTATTTTTGAGTCTGAACCAGGGAAGAATTAATTCTTGCTAATAAATCATTAGTTGGGAAGATGTAACTTCTGGCTCCTCCTAAGAATTAAATAAACTGTCAATAAAATCAACTGAGTAAGCTGTTTTTAATTTATTTATTTATATTGAGGTATAATGACATATGGGACTTCCCTGGTTGCTCAGTCAGTAAAGAATCTCCTGCACTGCAGGAGACCCAGGTTTGATCCCCCTGGGTCAGGAAGATCCCTTGGAAAAGGAAATGACAAACTACTCCAGTGTCTTTGCCTGAAAATCCCATGGACAGAGGAGCCTGGTGGGCTGCAGTCCATGGGGTCACAAAGAGTCGGGCATGATTGAGCGACTAACACACACATAATGACAGGTAATCTTAACTTAGTTTCAAGAACAACATAATGTTTTGATATTTCTATATATTTATATTATGAAATGATTTGCACACTAAGTTTAGTTAGCATTCAACATTGCACATAGTTACAGAATTTTTCTTATGATGAAAACTTTTAAGATCTACTCTCTTAGCAACTTTCAAATATGCAGTACAGTAATATTAACTTCAGTCATCATCCCTATGACTTAATTATTTTATAAATGGATGTTTGAATGTTTTGACACCCTTCACCCATTCACTCAATCCCAGTCTCTGGCAACTTCCAATCTGTTCTCTGTATCTATGAGCTTGTTTTTTTAAATTCTACATATAAGTGAGATCACACAGTATTTATTTTTCTGTCTGATTTATTTCACTTAGCATAATGTCCTCAAGGTCCATCAATGTGGTCTCAGATTGCAAGACTGAATTTTTTATTACTAAAATATATTCCATTTATTATTTATTTTTTAATTGGAGGGTAATGGCTTTACAATTTTGCATTGGTTTCTGCTGTACAACACCGCAAATCAGTCATAACTATAACTCCCTCCCTCTTGAAGCTCCCTTATACCTCCCACCTTCCTGCCCCTCTAGGTCATCACAGAGCACCAGGCTGGGCTCCCTGTGGTATACAGCAACCTCCCACTGGTTATGATAGTGGATACATGTCAATGATACTTTCTCAGTTTGTTCCATCCTCACCATCCCCTGCTACATCCGCAAGTCTGTTCTCGACATCTGTGTCTCCATCCCTTCCCTGCAAAGAGTAAGCTTGCTGAATTACGTGGCAACTCTCCTCAGGAAAAGAATTCAGCATACAAATAATTAAATGAATAGAATTGCCCTATTTTAGCTCTGCGTGCTACACAAGTTCTAAAGATAACACAATGTTTACACATCCTGGGGGAACTGTCACAAATAAAAAAGGCATTTTCCTATCTAGTCTAGTCACTGGTCTGTGAAATTCTAAACAAAGTCTAATAAAATTGTACTCTGAGCTGTTAAGCTACTTACAGAAGAGTCAGAATCACTTCATGGAAAGGAGGTCTTCTTTTAGCAGGTGACATAAGGTACATAGCACTCACTTCCTTTAGCAAAGATGGCAGATGTACAAGCAGGTAATGATTTTATACTCCAAATAGAAGCTGCTCCTCTACTTCGGCATGCGAAACAAATTAGTACTGAAGGAGTACCCAGGGACCTAGTTTGCACAGTTCACAAGTCTCAGTAGTTTAAGGCTCCTTCTCAATATAGGATCATTTATCCTGCTAATTAATTAGAGATGAAATTTAAAGACACTGGATTTACATTTTATTTTCCTTAATTTTACTTTAAGTATGTTCCATATATCTCTTCTGCTTTAAGATTATGTATTTTTCTCCCAGCATGAGAAGTAATTGAGAATAATTGATCATAAGCCCTTCGGTTTGTGACTCCTACATTGGATTCATCATGGATTCTTTTTAAGCTCTCCATTTTGTGCTGGTTAAAGAAATCACAGAAGGTGAAACAGTTCACCTGGACATAGCAAAGTTAGATTCCCGTTCTGCCACTTTCTAGGTCATCACTGATCCTCTTCCTCCCTTTGTTTCCCCATTGATAAGACTATCTACGATTAGACTCATATGTCTGTATATCACAGAGATAATATCGAGGAAAATGTTCAATCATACTCTGCTATTTCTGTTTCTTGGTACCAAATATCCAGAGGATGGAATGTCTCTTTGCAGCCTTGGAGAAATCATTCCACAGTGCAAATTAAACTGATGTCACAAAAATGATAGAATTCAGTGGATTATATCTAGCAGCAGGGCCTGTAGGACAAGGTGGGAAGTCCAAAAAGAAAGAAAGGAATTTGGCATGTACCTCCCCCTTCTCTGCAAAGTCAGTGTTGACTGTCAGAAACTTGCATTGTGTGTGGTTTTAAGGTGACGGACTAAGATGTAAAAGACAAGCACAAGAAAATGCACAATCCATTTGTCTTGCGAATTGGAGGTTCAACTATTAATATCATATGAATACACTCACCTCTAAAACAATGCATATTAGAAAAAAATAAGCTTTTCCTAGTCAATACAGATTTAGGGACAAGTATTTCCATGAAGTAGATCCTACAATTTCTCCTGAACCGAGACCACAAAACAGACTGTTCAGAAATACCAGCTCCTAGTTTTACATCTTTTCTTTCATCTCCTTCTTCTAAACAAGCCACATCTGGTATCCCAAAGGCCATTCAAGAGTCCACATGGATTATTTTGACTAGTGTGTAAAGAGAGACAGGAGCAGCTAACACAGCTTATATGTAACCACTTCCTAGCTCAGCAATAATCCTGGAAAGGTGGTATTATACATAATACTTATACTGAATTGTCTCTAATTTGCATCCTTTCATTCCTATGTATATTAAAACCAAAGCATAATATGATGGGGAGGAAACAGTTAAAATCTAGTATTGGAAATTTCAATCTATTTCAATGCCTCCCCCTCACCTAATGGGTGAAATTCAGCCTTTAATAGGCACAGAAGGTGCTCCCAGTTCACTCCCAACATCTCTGCAGTTTCGTCTCCCTACGTCACGTGGCCAAACTTGTTCTATTCTTACACAAATATCTGGCTGCTCTTTTCTTTCCCTTGTTTTAGTCCTTGTGATGAAATATGCTCTGCCAGCCTGAGAAATATGTTTCCCAGAATCTCTTTATGTATATGATTCCAAGTTAGAGGAACTTTGGGGAGATTTGGAAAGCAGAAATGAAGCTGCAGTCATTATTCTTCTGGTTTTTCCTGGAAGACACAGAGGATGAGATGTTTGGATGGCATCACCAGCTCAATGGACATGAGTCTGTTCAAACTCCGGGAGCTGGTGAAGGACAGGGCAGCCTGGTGTGCTGCAGTCCATGGGGTCACAAAGAGTCGGACATGACTTAGTGACTAAACAACGACAGTGGTGGACAGAGGTAACAGGTTCCAGCTCAGCCTCACTCCTGTCTGCTGGCACTGCTGACCAGTGGTAGCCTCAGGTATCCCACCAAATTCCTGGAAGGATGCACCGAGGCAGCAGTCAGCCAGAGACAACAGCTAACCATTGACTTCTCTATAAGCTCAAACTTTGCAGTCCTGTGTCAGTGATTGGTGGAAAAGGAAATAGCAATCCACTCCAGCATTCTTGCCTGGAGAATCTCGTGGACAGAGGAGCCTGGTGGGCTGCTGTCCATGGGGTTGCACAGAGTCGGACATGACTGAAGCAACTTAGCATGCATTCATGCATTGGAGAAGGAAATGGTAGCCCAGTCCAGTATTCTTGCCTGGAGAATCCCAGGGACAGAGGAGCCTGGTGGGCTGCCATCTATGGGGTCGCACAGAATTGGACATGACTGAAGCAACTCAGCAGCAGCAGCAGCAGCAGTCAGTGATTGGAAGTGAGTTCTTTAATGAGCCTGATGATAACAATCCTTTGGCCTAAAACTCAGGCTGCTGCTCCTGCTGCTAAGTCACTTCAGTCATGTCCAACTTTTTGTGACCCTATGGAATGTAGCCCAGAAGGCCCCTCTATCCATGAGATTCTCCAGGCAAGAATGCTGGAGTGGGTTGCCATTTCCTTTTCCAAAATGCAGGCAGTCTTCTCTAAATCCCAAACCTGGCTAAATTTTCCTCTTCCATACTTCCTCCGCTTCCTGCAGTATAATTGAGTGGTGACGGATCATAAGCTTCTTAAGGCCAGGATTTGTTTTATTCATCTCAGAACCACAAGCATTCAGAGCAGTGCTTGGCACATAGTAGATGGCCAATAAATGTTTAATGAACTGAGTGGTTTTTAATAAAGAGAGCAAAGTGTCCATGCAGTTACCATGCTCTTGAGAAAATGACTACTCTGTTCATCCTAGATAATACCTAGATAGAAGATCTATTTTGGATTAGGAATAAGGATGGGATGATTCACTTTTTATATGAACTGGCCTGAGAAAAGCATGTGAAGCTGTTTTGTGAAACAACTGAACTAACATTCATGGGACACCCTTTCAAAATTACAAAAGTCCTCCATTGAGGTAAGAAATGATTGTGACTACGGTAGAAGCTTCTACCTGCTCCTTCATTTCTTCTCTATTTAGCTTGGCTCCTAGTGGGCAAAAAAAAAAAAAAAAAGCTAGGTGGTCTACAAAAAGGACCACCCCATGGCCTCAGACCCCAGTTTCTTGATGTTCAGTAACACATTTTATGTGATCTTAAGGAGAAAAGAAGTATGTGCTGAATGAATGGTTGCCCTTCCTATTCAGCCCCTTAGAATCAGCAACCCAAACATCTCTGCTAAATTCTCAAAGAGGAAAAGAGGCTTATCATGGGAAGCGGATTATAAAGTGCTCCTGTTATCATATAGTGGTCTATTGCCCATCAGGCCCTGGAAGGAGGTCTAACTTGGCCTGAAGTCTGAGTAACTATTCCTGTTCTTTTGATTTTCCAAAAGAAGTGCCTTACCCTCCAAATACTGCCTTCAGGATTATGGGTGGAGAAAATCTCCTCCTGAAGGACTACATTACTGCTCTTAGAAGAGAATAAACTAATTCTCTATTAAGCATCTTAATGTCTAGTTTTGATTTCATATATTGTACTGTGATAACAGTAATTTGCTGAAACATCTCAGCACTTAAATATGTTATATTCAAATTACTGAATTACAAGTACTAACTTTGGGAAGCTATGAATGTTCAATAGAACACATAGATCAAGAGGGTATTGGGGATCTCCAACTGAATAGAGATGTTGTTAAAGGTGTTTTAAAATAATGAGTAGTTTCCTCAGTAGATACACTGAAGCAAGGGTAGATTCAAAAAAAGAGTAAAAAGTTTCACAAAAGCCTTAGGATTTACCTATATGAATATTGGAAACTTTAGGATTAGCTGTACTGCATAGACGTGTGATGTCATTTTACCAGGTCAGAGAATGGGGGGGAGGGGATTGGTTAACCAAATATTCTGATATCACTGTAAGAATTGCTACAATCAAATACACATGTATTTGTAGCAAATACATACATGCTTAAGGTAACAAGTTTTCTCTTTGCAATTTGCCAGTGACTTTTGGTTATTGTTATGAAAAACAACCTTACTTTCTGCAAAAAAAAAAAAAAAAAAAAACACCTAAGGTTGGTGAATATGTTGCTCAAACTACATATGAACAGATTCTAAGTTTGTGACTATATTCCATTTAGGCTAGAAGAATGAGCCTATTAATGATTTACATTAAAAAAAAATCTCAGTCTGCTGTGGCTGATTCAAGTTGATGTATGGTAGAAACCAACACAATATAGTAAAGCAATTATCCTTCAATTAAAAATAAATAAATCTGAAAACCTCAATCTGTTAATACATAGAATAGTGAACAATATTTCTGTACAACCACACCTTTCTATAGAGCACTTGTACTACTGAGGCATTAGGAAAGGAGAGACTTAATGTCTATCCTCAGGAAGTTCACTGTATGAACATGAAAATTGTAGTCTGAATGTTGCAAGTGTTTCTGAGCTGGTCAGTCATTTTCCACCGTGTGCCTCTTCTGGCCTTGTCCTCAAGTTTCCCAGCACAACATTGTACACATATGACCAAAGCCCATTAGAGCATGTTTTAAATTCAGTTCAATTCCTTCTTTACAAGTGGACATTTTCCCCATCTTCCTTGCCAGGAGAAGGAGCCACCACTGTCCAATATCCTTTATCATTGTTTCTTTCTGTGAATTTGAGGAACTCCCTCCCATTTTCCTCAAAGTTTCTGTTTTGGTTATCCAATGAATGCATCCAAAGATATTTATTGGAAAGGAACTATACCAATCACTGTGGGATACAAAGATGAATAATATAAAGAGTCTTACACACAAGAAGCTCATAATCTACATGAACAACCAACACATATATGCATACTTAACTCCAGTACTGGTGGCTCAGATGGTAAAGAATCCACCTCTGGTGCAAGAGACCCAGGTTTGATCCCTGGGTCAAGAAGACCCCCAAGAGAAGGAAAAGGCTACCCTCTCCAGTACTCTTGCCTGGAAAACCCCGTGGACAGAGATGCATGGCAAGATATAGTCCATGGGGTCACAAAGAGTTGGACGTGACTGAATGAATTAAAAAGTAGAGACTTTGCCAACAAAGATCCATCTTGTCAAGGCTATGCTTTTTCCAGTAGTCATGTAAGGATATGAGAGTTGGACTATACAGAAAGCTGAGTGCCAAAGAATTGATGCTTTTGAACTGTGGTGTTGGAGAAGACTCTTGAGAGTCCCTTGGACTGTAAGGAGATCCAACTATTCCATCCTAAAGGAGATCAGTCCTGAGTGTTCATTGGAAGGACTGACGTCGAAGCTCCAATATTTTGGCCACCTGATGCGAAGAGCTGACTCATTTGAAAAGACCCTGATGCTGGAAAAGATTGAAGGCAAAAGAAGAAGGGGATGACAGAGGATGAGATGGTTGGATGGCATCACCGACTCAATGGAAATGAGTTTGGGTAAACTCCAGGAGTTGGTGATGGACAGAGAGGCCTGGTGTGCTGCAGTCCATGGGGCTGCAAAGAGTTAGACATGACTGAGTGACTTAACTGAACTGAACTGAATTGAATGACTAAGCATGCAACTCCAGTACAAAGCAGGAGCCAGAAGAGACAGTATTGGGGCAGGGAACATAGAAGGAAGATGTCAGCTACATTGAATTTAAAATCTTATTGGGGCACCCAAAAAGATCCTCCTCCGGTAGTAAGAAATAAGAAACTCAAATTTGAGGGAAATGATAAGACTGAAAATAAATATGTTAGAGAGAAATTCATGGAGAGATAGTAATTGAAGCTGTGAGGCTAAATAAGGTTAGAGCAGAATTTCTCAACCATGGCACTGTTGAAATTTGGGGCCAGATAATCCTTTGTTGTCAGGGAGGCTGTTTCATGCATTGTATGATTTTTGTCAGTATCCTTTACCTCTACCCTTAAAATGTCAGTAGAACTCCCTCACTGGCTATAACAACCCAAAATGTCTCTAGACTTTGCCAAATGCACTCAAGGGGCAGAACTGTCCCAGGCTAAGGACCACTGGGTGAGAGAGACAGAGTAATAGTGTGAAGGGTGAAAAGATCACAAAGGACACAACCTGATGAAATAAGTTTCTAGGGTAGGAGAAGGAGGAGAAAAGCAAAACATGGAGAAAAGACAATCATTGAGGTACATGATTAACCAAAAATATATAACCAAATATATTAAATATTAACAGTAAATATTATTGGCAGTAAATATTAACCAAAACACTGGGGGAGGGAAAGAACTTCAGTTTTGTGAATGAAGCTTAATCTTGGTGAATAAAATGTGCACACATAGCCAAAGAGATGTCCACAGCACTTGTATTTATACATGTAGGCCACGTGACTATATAGATCAAAAACATATGTTAGAGAAAGAATACATTCCTAAAATCCTTCTTTATCCATTCTGCTCATTTAATGAGACAGTCCAGTTTTATCAAACTATTGCAAAAGCCACTTGAAATCTTTTTTAAGAGATTAAATCAGAATCAGTAAAACTGGAAGCAACTGCAGCTGCTTCCTTCTCCTTTTCCATGTCCTCACATGCTCTGTACTTCAGCCTCACAGTGTTCTCAAGCTCTCCCCACTCTCCCAAAATGTAATAATCTCAAGAAAGACTTAGATAAACTCTACATGGCTATTAAAAGTGTGAAGTCCAACTGTCTCCTCTTTTGATGTTTACAGGATAAAAAGAAGATCCCCATCTGACATGCCAAAGGAGTGAAAATCTAAATCTCTAATTTTGTAAATTCGGGAGTCAACAAGTCTTGGGAGAGAGTGTCTTTTTACTGGAGGTCTCCCAGAACCCCAGAAATTGACCACTTTGGGAACTCTGGTATAACCAGAAGGCTAGATCTTTGCTTCTACCTAAGTGTCTATTACATCAGCTGGTGGCTCAGATGGTAAAGAATCCACTTGCAATGCAGGGTTTGATTCCTGGGTCAGGAAGATCTCCTAGAGAAGGGAATGGCAACCCACTCCAGTAACCTTGCCTGGAGAATTCCATGGACAGAGGAGCCTGGCAGGCTATAATCTATGGTGTCACAGAGTCTGACACAACTGAGTGACTAATACATGGGTGTCTATTACACCAAATGGAAGAATATCCTTGTCTAGTCAATCCACTCCCTTACCTCTAGGGAGAAAGAACATCCAGTTTCCTTAGTAGGAAAGAATTGTAGAAAATGGAGAGCATTACCTAAGCACATGCAGGAAATATGCTTAGGTTGGAAGAGTCAGGGTGGAAGATCATTCCTGAGACAATTGTCCTCAACGCCTTGCGAAACCAAGGATAAAACATACCATATATAATGGGATTGAAAGCAGAATTAAAATAGCCCAACCAGAGAAAGACGTTGTACAAATCTTCAGGCGTTGTAAAATTAATGAAAGGGTCTGTGATTGTCAAGACAAAAAAGGGCAGCCAACACAACACAAATACTCCCATGACAATGCTCAAAGTCTTGGTGGCCTTGCTTTCTGTTTTGGTTGATGCCTTCATTTTGCTTTCCGACCCAATGTGTTTCATCATAGAACCTGTGCCAATTTGCTTAGCATGCTTCCTGGCTACTGTGAAAATATGTATGTAAATTCCCACCATTACCGTCCCAGGGAGAAAGAAGGCTATAAAGGAGGCCAGCACCCCCCAGAGCTTGTTAAATATCAGCACACATAAACCTGTACAGTCAGTGGCTGCAACAAAGTCTTCTGCACCAATTATGTTTAATTCTGAGAATACCAGGCCAAAAGCAAAAAAGATGGGAATAGACCAACTGATGAGTAGAAAGACTCCTACGAGAGAGATGGTAATTTTGGTGACATAATGCAAAGGGTCACAAACAGCATAGTAGCGGTCCACTGAGATGAAGCAGAGGTGAAAAATGGAGGTGGTACAGAGCATGATGTCACAGCAGCTGTGGACTTTGCAAAAGAGATCACCAAAGTACCAGCAGGACTCAATGGACCGGATCATACTGAAGGGCATGACCACACAGCTCAGCAAGAAGTCAGTGGTGGCCATGGAGAGGATCAGGAAGTTGGTGGGGGAGTGCAGCTGCTTGAAGTGGGCAATGGAAATGATCACAACCAGGTTGCCCAGCATGGTCATTACTATGGCACCGATCATGACAACATACAAGGCACAGGCACTCAGCCCAGACCTCGTGTTTCTAGGGCATGAATTGTTCACCAGAGCAAAGCAGAATTGTACTTCTGAAGGGTTCCAAAGGTCCAGTGAATTCATTGTCTTTGTCTTGTGGGTACTATGAGTCTTTTGCAGAAATACTGTTCCTCTCTTTCCTGTGAAAGAAAGAGGAAAAACAATAAAAATAGTGCATCTTTTCAGAGAGGTCCAACTAACTGCACTTTCAATCCTGGGATAAGCTCCCTACTGACCGTGAGTGCTGCTTCCAACTTTAATGTGCATATGAATCAGTTAGAGATCTTTTCAAAACACAGATTCTAGTTCTGGGGTGGGGACTAAGAATCTGCTTTTCTCACCAGCTCTTGGGAAATGCCAGTGCTATTAGTCTAAGGACCATTCCTTGATTAGAAAGGGACTAAATACAACTAAATGAATATTGTCACCCAACACCTAAATAACCCAGTTAAAACCACCTAAGTAATCCAGGTAAATGCATGTTCTGATTGTACCAATATGTTATCCTTATTCAGGATTCTGAAGACATGGGCAGATCAAGAATTTTTCCCTGTCCCACTTTTATTAATCAATTTGATTTACTGGATAATTCCCCTCAAGAATTACCAGGACCTCGGGAAGTATTCTTTAATGCTGAGTTTAAACAATAATTGTGATCTAAAGATTATGCATCTTCTTCTTCTTTTTTTAAAATTTCTCTTGTGAATATTTGCAAATGTTTTGGATCCTGCCATTTAATACATACTCTTCAATTAAGAAAATATTGTTCTCTTCAAATGTGGTCAATATAGATTTCAGAGTTTAGAACAATATACGTAACTAAAAATACTCTAAAGCCTACAAGATTATACAGAAATTGCCTCCAAAGAGGGGTGGGAAATATCTCAAATGATAGATTGTGAAATTCTCTGGGTTGTCTCCTTCCATTTGGCAGCCACATTCATTTATAAACTCACATTCAAGTTAACGTCATCTCGTCCACAGACTTTAAGTCTCACATTGGTAACAAATTTGACATATAGGGTGCTCATTGATTTTACTTTATGTAATTTACGCTGTTGTACTTAAAATGTGAAAATAATGGGACTGACTCATCTGGAGTATGACAAGGGTTTGACTTGTTTTTCCAGAGCTAGGACTGGATGTATAACTCTGATGACCAATGACAAGCATTCATAAGATCTAAGGTCAGGTTGGAGAATGGAGTTTAGCCTGAGAATAGATGAAGACGCACTGGTCCATTGGGAAAATGAACCCAACAGCAAGTCCTTGCCAGATTTACTTGGAAAAGATACTAGTGAGAATACATGTAACTTTGAAGATAATATTTACATTTACAATACTTGCAACCATAGGTTAACAATTTTTTCCAATGTGCATTATTTGAAACCTTAACATTATGGCACATTTTATTTGCTCTGGGTATAGTGAATTAATTTCTTAGACTAGTATTATTCTTAAGATATATTTTAACTAAACCATTCCAATATTATGCAGCTGAGTTGAACTTGAGAAACCAAAGCGTAGAGAGTAACATATGAGAGACAAAGATTTATTCAATTGTTTTTTAAACTGCAGAGTATCCAGCACTAATTATTTGATTACTTATCATTTTGGTTCCTAAACTCTGATATTCATATAATAAAATCTTAAATACCTAATCACCTTCTTTAATAAATTAACTTTTAAAATTATTTTTATCCTTTTACTCTTGTGAATTAAAATTTTTTTAATTATTTTAAAAATTACTTTGAAAAATATCTAACAATTACCACAAAATAACTTATACATTTGTCACTAATAGGCTTCCCTACAGGTAAAGAATGGCAACTCATTCCAGTATTCTTGCCTGGAAAAGTCCGTGAACAACGGATTAATATAATTTAACCTCCTTGGTTTGTAAAGTGAATTTTGTTTGTTTTATTTTGGAAGACAAGTTATGAAACAGCTGCTAGAAATTAATAGTATTATTTCATGCTTCTGATGAATGGTTGTATATATTAGAGAAATATTTTAGCATTTAAGTATCATATTAAGACAAAAGGATAGAATAAAACATGTTTATTTTAAAAGTTAAGACATGGAAGATTTAAGAGAATATCAAAGATAATTAAGCTTTTATCGTCTTAGTTAAAAGTTGCAAAATAAATAAGCAAATGCAAGTATAACTACTAGTCTACTGCTTTGTTAAAAAAGAAAATAGTCCAGAAGAAAAAGAAGGAAATTATTAAGTGCACAGGACTTTATTTAAAAACTTAACAAAGTAAAGATTCCTTTTCACTGAAGATGCACCTCCAGGAAAGAATTTTTTAATAACAGTAATTTTTAATAATGTAAAGTTAACTCCTCTATGGCATCTGACTTTTATCATGGGACATTGTTGTTACACCTATTTTTTTTTTTTAATTACTGACATTTCAAAAAAGGATCAAATTAATGACAACACTGCAAAGAATGGCCTAAGGAAAGTACAGAAAATTGTTAATTTTACCAGGAGGTAAAAAGAAATATTTACTAGCAGTTCTGGAGAGAAGCAAAAACTGTATTACTTTTTAGTTCAAATTTCATTCTTTCAGGGAAAAAATTACAGAATGGATAAACAGACTCAAGGACACTGAAATAATAATTTTGAAAAATGTAGAACTTTCTCAGAATTTCAAGGAAAATATGAAAAAGAAATTATATAATAATTTTCCTCAAGTATTAAATATTTAAAAGTCTATTAATATATATGTATTTTCCTCAAATAAGAAGGAAAATATCCAACAAGTTTAATAATATATTGCAAATGAAATGGAAGAAACAAGGAGAGAACTTATATTTGCTTTATCAGGAATGATTTTTCTCCTCTTACTGGTTATGAGGCTTAAACACTCCACCTCTGAGACTGTTCTTCTGAAAACAATGATTTTGTCTTGCTTTGCTCTATCTCACTCAAACAATAATTTCCTAGGTAAGACAGATGACTTATTAGATGTGAGAAATGACTGTTGTGGATCTTTAGAATTGCCTCTTTAGAATTCCAGTGATTTTTAAAAAATGATCCAAATCTATTTTTATAGATCTTATACTTTGTAGAATTTATAGATTAATATTTTAAGTTTGGTAATATTTATTTTACTTGAAATAAATAAACACATACATACAAACATAACTACATATATCTGATCTTTTCTTTCAAGATACTCTTCTTTTGCTTATCAGAATTTGTTTGGCTAAGTTGGTGATTTGGAGCTAACATGGTTGAAAGTGATTTGTTTGTTGTGCTAAGGTTTCTTACCATGCAAATGAGCCTTATGCTTCACCACTCTCTTCCCTGATGATTTTCCCTGAGAAAATACACTTAGGCCTGAGATCTTATTGGTAGGCTCCTGGCAGTCTGTGTTGTCATCAGTATTTATACACAAAATATGCCTCCTGTGGCTGCATTACCTGGGTTGTGCTATTAACAGGAGTGTTTTTTTTTTAACAACTTCAGCATGTTGTCAGCAGAAATGCTATATCGAGTCACCAGAGAATTGGCTCTGGGAGAATAAAAGTTTTGTGCTATCATCGCCATGATTTCAAAGGGGCACCAAGAACTAGCCTCACACAAAGCAAAAGTGGAGAAGATTGAAAGGGGGAGAGGAAAGGTGGGAAGGAGGAACAAAGGAAGGAGTTAAAATCCAACAAATGCTCACTATACTTATTACCAAATGCTGCTGCTGCTGCTGCTAAGTCGCTTCGGTTGTGTCCGACTCTGTGCGACCTCATAGACGGCAGCCCACCAGGATGCCCCGTCCCTGGGATTCTCCAGGCCAGAACACTGGAGTGGGTTGCCATTTCCCTCTCCAGTGCATGAAAGTGAAAAGTGAAAGTGAAGTCGCTCAGTAGTGTCCGACTCTTAGCAACCTCATGGACTGCAGCCCACCAGGCTCCTCCATCCATGGGATTCTCCAGGCAAGAGTACTGGAGTGGGTTGCCATTGCCTTCTCCAAATGCTAGATGTTTTCAAATAGTGAGTTTTTTAATTCTTGTGAAAATTTGACTAATTTATATATCTTTTCCGTTTGCTGCCATGTACAAATCAGTGATACTCATTCACACTGCAGTGCTTTGTCTATAATTTCCTGAGCCCAAACAAAAGGCAATAAGAACCATGCTTCAAACCAACCAAAGGAAGAGGGGAAACTTCCATCATCATGTGGGTATTTTCATAGTCACTGGGAGACGGTGTATTCACTAGTGCACCATAGTTCCAATGGTGTGCTAAGCTTCAGGGAGTTTATGACAATAATTTTTTAAATTTTATTTTATTATTTAAATTTACAATATTGTATTGGTTTTGCCATATATCAACATGAATCCACCACAGGTATACACATGTTCCCCATCCTGAACCCTCCTCCCTCCTCCCTCCCCATACCATCCCTCTGGGTCGTCCCAGTGTACCAGCCCCAAGCATCCAGTATCGAGCATCGAACCTGGACTGGCGACTCGTTTCATATATGATATTATACATGTTTCAATGCCATTCTCCAGAATCATCCCACCCTCTCCCTCTCCCACGGAGTCCAAAGGACTGTTCTATACATTAGTGACTCTTTTGCTATCTCGTATACAGGGTTATTGTTACGATCATTCTAAATTCCATATATATGCGTTAGTATACTGTATTGGTGTCCATCAAACCACAGAACTGTTATATTTTAAATACCCAATGTTTCATTTCAGATCAATTCAGTTCAGTTGCTCAGTCATGTCCGACTCTTTGTGACCCCATGAATTGCAGCACGCCAGGCCTCCCTGTCCATCACCAACTCCTGGAATTCACCCAAACTCATGTCCATCGAGTTGGTGATGCCATCCAGCCATCTCATCCTCTGTCGTCCCCTTCTCTTCCTGCCCCCAATCCCTCCCAGCATCAGAGTCTTTTCCAGTGAGTCTTTTTCAACTCTTCGCATGAGGTGGCCAAAGTTTTGGAGTTTCAGCCTCAGTATCAGTCCTTCCAATGAACACCCAGGACTGATCTCCTTTAGAATGCACTGGTTGGATCTCCTTGCAGTCCAAGGGACTCTCAGGAGTCTTCTCCAACACCACAGTTCAAAAGCATCAGTTCTTCGGCGCTCAGCTTTCTTCACAGTCCAACTCTCACATCCATACATGACCACTGGAAAAACCATAGCCTTGACTAGACAGACCTTTGTTGGCAAAGTAATATCTCTGCTTTTGAATATGCTATCTAAGTTGGTCATAACTTTCCTTCCAAGGAGTAAGCGTCTTTTAATTTCATGGCTGCAGTCACCATCTGCAGTGATTTTGGAGCCCAAAATGTTTAGAGGGTATCAAAGTTTATTTATAAAAAATAGAATCAAATTATCCATGTTTAAATTAACTGGTCAAAATTAACTTTTACAGCCTCTAAGGATTTTCATCATAAAATGAATAAGAATGATAGGAAAATACTGTTTTCTTTACACATTCATCTGGGTTTACAAAACTTCTTTTTAGAAATTTCTTCCCAGGTAGATGAAGCAAATCAACCACATAGTATTAATATAGTTTGTGCTCAGTTTAAAAGTAATTTTTGTACATTTGTCATTTTCAGTATTTGCAATGTTTAAGGGAATTTAGCATTTACTACAAAAGCTTTATGATTCCCACTTAAATATATGTCATTAAATCATTGATTTAGCCATGATTTTTAAGTTGAGAGGAAGAAGTAAAGTTTGCTAAGTTTACTAAAGTTATTATAATTGTTAAGATTTTTAAATTTACCATATTTGTAAGTCCTTACATTTGCAAGAGCTAGGTACTGGGGAATGTTTTATGTATATTTGACAATTAAATTTTCAAAAAGTGACCTTGAAATTTTAATTTGATAAATGTAAATAAAAATATTGAAGGAATTCAACTACCTAAGTCTCTAACTGCTTCTTAAAAGATGTTGTGAAAATTTACTAAGTGTAGAATAACTTATATTCTAAGTTAAATAAAGTTCAATAGAAATTATAAGTTAAATTTTAAAAGAAGAGCTAATTTCTTCAATATTATTTTCTGAATAAAATATTAATTCTTAAAGCCAAAATTATCTTAAATACTCTTTTTTATACACAAAAGGACACCAGAAATCTCAAGATGACAACTGATCTTCAAAAGAAAAAGAAGTTTGCCAAGTGGAGGAGGGTGAATTACCCTCAGGTAGGGCCAACAAAGTGGGGATGACTTATTAGGGGGCCAGTGATTCCTTTAGAGGAGGGTAGACTTCAGAAGAGTGACTAAGTTTGTGTAGAAACACAAAGAAAGGCCAAGTCAGGCCTATACAAACCTGATGTCTTTGAGGGGAGTTTCAAAATTTTATCTCAAAACAATGAAAAGCTACATTCGTTCTTGGTCCAGTAGGAAACAGTTGGCACAATCAACCTGTATGATTGAGGAGAGTTTAATTTAAAAAAAAAAGAAGAAGAAAGAAAGAAACTATTTACAAAGATGTGGGCAGTGTTTAAGGAAACCAGCCAGAAAATTCTAGCACCCAGGGCAGCAGTAGTAGGAAAATCCTATGGACAGAGGAACCTTGTGGGCTATAGGCCATCAAGTCACAAAGAGGCAGACACGACTGAGCACAGGAGCATTACCTTGGCTGGAATTGACAGAAGATGAGGGTGGTACCAGGAGCACTAGAGGATGGCTATATGGAAAAAGGGTCTGAATGGCCTTTCCTGAAGGAGTCAGCCAGCCCCAGGGTAACTTGGCAGGGAGGTGGCCTAAGCACCCCGATTGCCCCTCCTTCCATCCTCACATCTCCTGCCACTGTTTCCTATTGGTAAAATGCCATCCATTAGACACTCCAGGGCAAGAGACCTTGTACATCCTAATTCGAATCTGTGCTTTCTACACAGTTCGTGGAGAAGGCTTGGACAAGCAGAAGGGATTTATCTTGGAAACCATGTAAGATATTTAAGAGGAAAGTGTCAACTTGGGATAATTGTGCAGAGTAGATTGCAAAGCTGTAAAATGGGAGGCAAGAACACTAGCTAACATGGTGAGAAAAGAGGCATATGCTGAGAATCAATTCTAAGTAAATATTCTTATCCTTTACTGAGTATCCAATATCTATCTCAGTGAATGTAGACAATTTTCCTGTAGCCTCTTGGCTATATATTTCATGAAACTAGCTAAGTCCATTCTAATAGATTGTCCCATTTATATTTAGATAGATTTATATGTTCAGTCTAATAATCACATGCTAATGTTGTACATACTAAAGCTGGCCATCCCTACACTGCTCCCTTCCCACTTTGAAAATTCCTAATCCTGCTTCCCTGAGAAGCACATGGGCATAAACACACACACAGAGACACACACACACAGGACAAAGACTCTCTCCTTTGATCAAATTTTAATCAAGCTCCTATGACTCCTCTGCTTGCCTACGCCAAACTTGGACTTCTTTGCTGTGGTAGACTCTAGACTGAGCAAGAATCCTGCTAAGTCAGCTTAGCAAAAACTCCCCCACTCTTGGTATCTGACTAGCCTCACTATCTTATCACTCTGCCCTACGTTCAGCAAGAATTCCGATGAGTCAGTCTAGCAAGAACGCTCCTTGATGTTTCCTCTTAATAATTTTCAATCCACTACTCACAACCCAGTCCCATGGGAACAAATCCCACATTGTTAGAGTTGAATTTGATCTCTCTACTTTACTACAAAAACCCTATTGTAGAAGCTTTCCTTGAATAAAGTCTGCCTTACAGTCTTTAACAAATATCATGAATAATTAATCTCTAACACACAGAGCGTGAAGTTTTTAAGAGTAAGGGAATTGTTCAAAAATACAGAAACAGATAAAAGTTTTAAAAGTTTAAGGAAGCCAAACAGAGCAGCCCAATCACTGGATGTGAAGTGTATCTACTACTGAAGGAATTCAAGTCTGTTTTAATGTCCTCATCTGTGAAGGGAGTGGCATAATAGGATCATGTCCATGGTCTTCTGAGACTCTCAGGAAGAAGGATCCTGGCCTTGCTCTCACAACCTAACATGTCTCTTCCTGGACAGAACCTAAAATATTCACTTCAAGACCAGTAGTCAAATTGGGTTAATAAATACTCTTTGGTAAGCATAAAAATATTCATTGGCTACCAATTATACATGTATTATGCACATTTGCTTTTCTACCAACAAATAGTTGTTCAGTGACTAAGTTGTGTCCGCTTCTTTGTGACCCCATGCACTGCAGCACACCAGGCTCCTCTGTCCTCCACTATCTCCCAGAGTTTGCTCAAATTCATGTCCATTGCATTAGTGATGCTATCTGACCATCTCATCCTCTGCCAACCCTTCTCCTCCTGCCCCCTCAATCTTTCCCAGCATCAGCGTCTTTTCTAATGAGTGCAATGAGTCAGCTCTTTACATCAGGCAGCCAAAGTATTGGAGCTTCAGTTTCAGCACCAGTCCTTCTGATGAATATTCAGGATTGATTTCTTTTAGGATTGACTGGTTTGATCTGCTTGCAATCCAAGAGATTTTCAAGAGTCTTCTCCAACACCACAGTTCAAAAGCATCAATTCTTCCACATTCAGCTTTCTTTATGATCCAATTCTCACATCCATACATGATTACTGGAAAAACCATAGCTTTGACTATACGGATTTTTGTCAGCAAAGTGATGTCTCTGCTTTTTAATATGCTCCCTAGGTTTGTCATAGCTTTCCTTCAAAGAGCAAATGTCTTAATTTCATGGTGCATGTAACAAGTACAGGGAATAAAAACTATAATGAATGAAGTAGTCCTTACTGAATATTATGCTTCAAGACACAATTTGAACCTATATATTTGAATTATATTATTAAATTATTCTTGGATCTAGAATTATTGAAATTTAATAAAATAATATTTGCAGTGACCTGGGGATGTAACGTACATGCTTCAGGTCAAAATTATAATAATCTCACTTTCAATACTCCATTCACTTGTAATGGCCTTTTTATTAATGTGCTTCAGGAAACAGATTTGCACTTTCTGAATGGGAGCTAAATATTTTTCCTGACACTATATATTTAAGAGCTTTCCGAAACCATGGATAAAAGAAGCCATGAATGAGAGGATTGCAAGTGGAGTTGAAGTACCCAAGCCACACTAAAAGATCAAGTACTATCATGGGAGTGGAGTAGCCTAGATATGGGTCAATCAAAACAGCAAGAAAACAAGGCAACCAGCAAGCTAGAAACACTCCCATTACTATACCCAGGGTCTTGGCTGCTTTGCGATCCTTTCTCTTGGATAAGTTTTTTCTCACTTCCCCCTTTGTGTTTTCAGGCATGTTGTCTATAACTCGAGCATGTCGTTTGGAAACAATAAAGATTTTGCCATAAATACCAACCATAACGGAGCCAGGAGTAAAAAAACATGTAGTGAACAATATTGTCCCCCAAAATTTGTTGAAAGCAAGTGCGCAGAAATTGAAGCAAGCAACAAGAATCTCATAGTTCTGCATACCAGAAACATTGGCCTTGGATAGAACTAAACCAAAAGAAAAAAGAGCAGGGGCTGACCAGCAAACTGCAAGCAGCCACTTTATCATGGAGATGGTCATTGTGGTTGTGTAGTGTAGAGGGTAACACACAGCATAAAATCTATCAATAGCAATGGAGCAGAGGTGGAAAATGGAGGCCAGACTTAGCATCATGTCAAAGCTTGTGTGGAATTTACAAAAGCCATCCCCAAAATACCAGCAGCTCTCTACTGATCGCACCATGCTATATGGCATAATGACCAAACCCAGCAGAAAGTCTGTGGTTGCCATGGAGAGGATCAGAAAATTTGTGGGAGAGTGAAGCTGCTTGAAATGTGATATGGAAATGATTATAACCAAGTTTCCAAAGATAGTGATGAACATGGCTCCGATCATAATTGAGTACATTATTACTCGAATATGAAAATGGCGGTTGGTGGGAGGACAGGATTTATTTCCAAATGTTGGACAACTGGATACATCTTCAGGAATATAAGTTAGATCCATGGTGCTTTATCTCTTTAAACTCCTTTTTTGGAAGGTAAGTCAATGTTTCTTCTCCTCTTAAAATGATCCCAGGAAATTTCAGCCCTGAAAGTACAATGAAGTCACCTGTCATTAATTCATTTCAATTATAATATATAAATATTTAAAATTATATAAATGGTGCTTACTTTCTGAGTTGTTTGCTGCATTTGAAAGTGAAAAACCTCAACTGCTCACTCTTTCCCGTTTTAGTCAATTTTACTCTATTTCATCCTTCTCTTTCATTTCATCCTTCTTTATTCACACTTTGGCCAATCAAATTTCGCATGACTCATATTGATCATAGGCATGCCTTTCTCTTATTCTACTGGGAGGCAAAGGACTAGTCTCTTGTTTTCCCTGAATTCTTGGTACTTAGGTTAATGCTTGTAGCAGGCACTAGATGCATATTTATGAATGAATAAGTATATACATAAATGTGAAATTATGGCTGTTTTAAAATACTTCCATTGTTCCAATAAAAGCAACTGTTTCAATACACTTATAACTTTGCTGAAAAGAATCGAATAATTTCAGGAGCTCACTTCATAAAGTATCTTTCTGTATTAAATTGCTTCTAATACTGCTATAAAAGAATCACTCCCAGAGTAGCATTTAGAGAGGCAGACCTGAGAGATTTTCTCTAAACATATTTTACTGATCCTTTAGGCTAGTGAGATAAGACCTAAGGATTTTGAGTTCAGATACGGATATGAAGGTATTAGTAAAAGGAAAAAAAAGAAAAAACTGCTGCAGGGGTTTCAGCTAAATGCCTTTGGGAGATGGTGGCAGTGGTGGCATAAGAACCCACTCAGTGCTCCATGACTTTGTTAGGATGGAGTTATGTGTTCTCAGTCATGTCCAACTCTTTGCAACCCTATGGACTGTAGCCCGCCAGGCTGCTCTGCCCATGGGATTTTCCAGGCAGGCATACTGGAGTGAATTGTCATTTCCTGCTCCAGGGGATCATCCCAACCCAAGGATTGAACTTACATCTTCTGTGTCTTCTGCGTTGCTGGTGGATTCCTTACCCGCTAAGTCATCAGGGAAGCCAGGATGGGGTTATACTGGCTTTAACGTCCCTTATGCATTGTTTGGTGCCTTACCTTTGCAGAGTTGGAAGTGTTCTTCCTGCTGATTCAGATACTCTGAAAAATTAAAGAAAATACTATGTGGGAGACTTACAACTTACAACTACACTTACATACTTCTAAGTCCATGAACATGCAGGCAAAGTACACTATTATCTAAATTTAGTTTTTCCTCCTTTTTATCTGTTGAAAAAAATCACATCAGATGGATTAGCAATGGAAAATAAACATTAATGTTGTTAGTTCTTTAATATACTAACTCAAATTAAATGTTTAATTTTTTATTTGTTTGAACTTAGATAAGGTTGATAAATAATGTGCTTTCACTTTCTCCTTTAAATTTTGATTGTAATGTGTTTCCTGGCATCTAAGGCTGAAGCCTAAAGTATTTCAGCTGTTAGGAAACTGCTTAAGAGAACTATATAACTTTTCAAATCCACGTCTCAAAATGTAGACTTTTCTGAATGTCTCTGTTTATGTCTTTCAGTTAGGACAAAGAGACTTTTTATTGAAAGTAGGATCAATGCAAAGACCTGGAACTAACACCAATAATAACTGTTTCATTTCTCTCTCCATCAGTCAGAAAGTAATGTCAATTTTTATAATATCTATTAAAAAAAAATCTTAAACTCCAAGTCTCAAATATAAATTCTATTTTTTAAAGCTCCAAAATCATGCTTAGCCTAAACAGTAGATGCCATTCAAACAGCAGATTTGTGTTAATATTTTTATTAAATAAAGATAAAAGTATGATTTTATGAGTAATTTCAAAATTTGAACAGTATCTATATTGCAACAGTGTAAATGGTACATGTAGTATAACAGGAAAGATAAGCAAAAGTTTAAAATTTGCAAAAATCCATGATGTTGGATCTTTTCTGTAAGTTCTCTAACATCTTACATAGACCATAATGATTATTACAATAACAGAACTGCTTGGAAACCATTCCAGGGATGACAATAAGTAGACTGCATTCAAATGCTGTGCTGAAAGCTAAGATAAAGAGAAGAAAAAATTTTTTTTCTGTGGCTGATTTCTATGACAAATGATTAATTTATTCCAAATAAATGGAATCACAGTCTGTAAGTAAGCTTCATAAAACCATATGGCAGTTCGCAATGGGCAGAGATAACACCTTGAAAACAATCTTCTTAAAAACATCTGGGAGCAGGAAAAATATTTTAACTGACAGTAAATACATACCAGAAACAGGCAGAGAGACCTCCATGTCAGAGAGCAGGGAGAGAAAGGAGAGTGAAAATTAAAACCATAGTAAATATCTTTCTCATAAATAGCCATAAACTATAGCATTCTTGAAAAACAAACAGAAGAGAAAAATCTTTACTACAACTATCAAAGAAGTATGAGGTCCAATGGAAATTGATCTAAATAAATGTTTTATCAAGTCTATGTGTACTTTTTTTGGTGGATACACGGAAAAGGTCTGGAAAAACATGCTTTGGCTAGAACATCGGAGCACTAGTTCGCCTGTGATAAATGATAAATCTTTTCCGCATCTGTTGGCATGGAAACCCCAGTTGTAACCCCTCCTCCCTTCAATCTACAATACTCCGCAACCTTTGGTCATGTAGTCTCTATATTCCCTGCAAACACCTGTGGTTTGGCCAGTCCCCTTTTCTCCACCTGACCCTTCAATCTCTTGAAAACCTGAAGGCTCAGCTCAAATATCATTGCCTTCTAGAAACCTTTTTTCACTCTCCCAGCTGGACTATTGGGATGACTAAAGATCTTAAAGTTATATTGTCTTCCCCATTTTACAGCTGACTTTGATTTCAAATGCCTTTTATTTTATCCTTTTCTTAGCACAACACTTTAAAAACATACATTACGTTAATTTACAATTCAATTTTTTGAGAAGTTTACAGTTAATGAGATAAAATGCCCTTAACTGTCTAAGCCTGGCAATGTTTAGTACGGATCTGCGTTCATCTCAGGTAAGCAGTAATGGCTTGCTGAATTAAATGGAAAGAAATTAATTTTAACACATTGAGAAATCTACATAATAGGCACTTTGTCTCATGGTATTAGAGACATTTGGTTTGAGAAAGATTAAATCATTAGGGAAACAGTAAATCTTGTTTATTTAAATATTTTTTTAAAAAATTGTATAATGTTGTGTTGGTTTCTGCCATACAACAGCTCAGATCAGCCATAATTATACATACATTCCCTTCCTCCCGAACACCCCCCACCCCACCATCCCTCCAGGTCGTCACAGAGCTGCAGGCTGGGCTCCACGTGCTACACAGCACATTCTCACCAGCTATCCATCTTACACCTTACAGTGTATACATAAAGTAGCTGATGCTACTTTCTGCATTCGCCCCACTCTCTCCCTCCTGCACTGTGTCCACAAGTCTAATCTCTATGTCTGCATCCAATCTCTACATCTGCATGTCCATTCCCTCCCTGCAAATAGGTTCATCAATATAATTTTTCTAGATTCCATATATATGCATTAATACACTGTATTTGTTTTTCTCCTTCTGATTTACTTCATCCACCTCACTAGAGCTTACTCAAATTTGTTCTTTTTTATGGCTTATTTAGAAAGTACCTAATAAATCCTCTCCCCATGGACAGAGGAGCCTGGTAGGCTGCAGTCCATGGGGTCGCTGGGAGTCGGACATGACTGAGCGACTTCCCTTTCACTTTTCACTTTCATGATTGGAGAAGGAAATGGCAACCCACTCCAGTTTTCTTACCTGGAGAATCCCAGGGACAGGGGAGCCTGGTGGCCTGCCGTCTATGGGGTCACACAGAGTCGGACACGACTGAAGTGACTTAGCAGCAAACATACAGTATTCCAAATGAAACTCAGCCAACAAAAATTTGGATATTTTAAAGTTTTTAAATTAAAAGGCACATTTCCACTGCCTTCTCCCAACTTTTTCAGGTATAGAATGTAACCAAGGTCTTGAGGGAGAAGTTGTTACTAAATGCTGTAACTAACATTGCAATCCAGGTCCTTTGGTTCCTGCTGCAATAAGCTTCCCACGATTGTTTGCTCTCTAAGAATGGGAAATAATAATAATATCAATAAGAAAGTCTATGGCTTCATCTGTTCATATTTCTTTCATACGGTCCTTGCTAATTAAATTATGGCCTGTAATCAGCTATGGATGACCTCATCTCCTGGGAACATTTTTGGAAATGAAAAATCTCAGACCCCTCCCACCAATGCACATTTTGGCAGGATAATATGTTATTTACATGACCATTGAATTCTGGAAGAATGGTTCTAGACAATAAGGAAGCTGTATTTTTAGTCTGGACACTCTTTGCGTATGAAATGAGTGGATAATCTTGAGGAGTAAAGAGTGACAGACTAACTCAAGTAAATGTTGCTTGCAAGAGAAAAAAAATATCAAAAGTGAGATGTGTAGTGTCTGGCAGTGAATTAAATAGTATATACCAAGAGTTTTTTTTTTTTTTAGATATATTATCAAAGAGGAGAGTGCATTTTAACATTACTAAAACACATATGTAACTTACATTTACTATAAATCATGTCTTGCATAGTTCCTGTTATCTGCAAAAACATTTTAAAAATGCCCTACATAGAGACTTTAAACCTTGCCATTTTGATGTAAAATTTAAAAACTTTTTTCATAATAATTGTTTTGCAGTTGGAAAAAAATCCTGCCTTCTCTCTTGCATGCTATTTGTAACAATTTTGGGTTCTTTGTAAAATTTAGTTACTGTTATTCAGTTATTTTGGAGAAGAGAATAAATCAGATTTAAAAAAACTAGGATAGTACATTTCTAATTCTTTTCATTGACTCAGTACCTTCCCTCTCTTGATAACTTAGTTGTGAATCATTGTGTCTCTTCTGGTGGCTTTGCAGGCATCAAGTCAGGATTGTAGACAGTGTAGTGTCAAGGACTGAGATATCTGACTCATAAAAGTTTATCTCTTCTCTCCAGAGGACTGGAGTGAAGAACACAGATTCAGGAGTTCCTAGAGGGAAACTAAGTGCACAGCCCCAGTGGAATTGCTCTTTTATCTCTCTTTCCTGAGGGATATTAACCTATTCTGTCTATTTTTAATATCCCAGATAGTTTTCAGTGCTTTTTTTTCCAAATAAAGGATGACAATTTCATATCAATTTCATGGTCATTTGGGCTTCATTCTGGTAAAATAGGGTAGTAAAATTTCTGTATCTTAAAAACATATAGACTTATGTAGCTAAACTAAATGTTGGCTGATATCCAAAGTAGAAATAATTGTCCAAATCATAAAAGGCCTCAGTTTACACTTTGATTCCTGGATGAAATGAGAAGATATTGGGATGGGAGAAAAGTATTTATCTTTGCTTCAGTGATTTGTTCCAGTTTAATAGAATCCTTAGTTAAAAAAACAAAAGTATACAATCCCATTAAATCTTGATAAAAACTAGTGTAGTAAATCAGGAGTCCAGAAAGCTAAGTTCTAGTTCTGCTTCTAAAGAAAATTGTATCAGTTCAGTTCCATTCATTTGCTCAGTCGTGTCCGACTCTTTTCGACCCCGTGGACTGTAGCACGCCAGGCTTCCCTGTCCATCACCAACGCCCATGCTGCTGCTACTGCTAAGTCACTTCAGTCGTGTCCGACTCTGTGCGACCCCATAGATGGCAGCCCACCAGGCTCCACCATCCCTGGGATTCTCCAGGCAAGAACACTGGAGTGGGTTGCCATTTCCTTCTCCAATGCATGAAAGTGAAAAGTGAAAGTGAAGTCGTTCAGTCGTGTCCGACTCTAGCGACCCCATGGACTGCAGCCTACCAGGCTCCTCCATCCATGGGATTCTCCAGGCAAGAGTACTGGAGTTGGGTGCCATTGCCTTCTCCGACCAACACCCATAGCCTGCTCAAACCCATATCCATCAAGTCGGTGGTGCTATCCAACCATCTCATCCTCTGTCATCTCATCCTCCTCCTGCCTTCAATCTTCCCAGCATCAGAGTCTTTTCCAGTGAGTCAGTTCTTCACATCAGGTGGCCAAAGCATTGGCGTTTCAGCTTCAATACAATAGAAAATTGTATAATCTGGGGCAAATCATTCAATCTCCCTTGGGTTCAGCTTTCTCATCTATAATGGTCTATAAAATTTTGAGTGTGAGGGGAAACAGTACTGACTTTGGGAATGAATGCAGGGTGAACAGTGGAAGGAGGAAAGCAGATAGGATGCTGGGTTACTACTGTATTTGAACTAGTGAACAAGCCAGGATGACCACATTCTGAAACTAAAAAGTGCCTCATAGAGACACAGACTTAGAGAACAAATGTATGGACACCAAGAGGGGAGGGAGAGGGTGGGATGAATTGGAAAATAGGGATTGACAAGTGTACACTGCTATGTATGAAGTAGATGGCTGGTGATATGATTCCACTTCTATGAGATACCTAGAAGATTCAAATCCATAGAGTCATAAAGTACTCTGGTAGCTGCCAAGGGTTTGGGAGTAGAGGGTAGTAAGGTGGGGAAGGGGGATGGGGAGTTTTTAATGGGAACAAAGTCTGGTTGAAGAAGGTGAAAAATCTGAGAGATGGATGGTGGTGAGAGTTGCACAACAATGTGAATGTACTTAGTGCCTCTGAACTGTACAGTTAAATATGGTTAAAATAATTTTTTAAGTGTGAAGAAAATTATGTTTCAGTGAAAGGGGAATAAATGAGTAGAATGTTTAGCTACTTGAATGATTTTTAAAATATGAGGAGGATTCTAATAGAGAGAAGCATCATGAGAAACTTTTGGACCAGATAGGACTGACAAATTGTTATTTCATCCATAAACACCATAATAAACAACAACCACCATCACAAACACTATCATTCTGTAAAAAGAACACCATTTCAAAGAAGATGCACTGTTCCACCTCTACCTCATAGGCTATTGGGTGAGACCAACCTATCATTAGGACAGCAAGGATGGAAGCGACATACAAGGTCTGGAGAACACGGGTCAGCCCATCTTCAGGCAACCAGGCAAGACACCACTTAAGCTGACTTCTGGGCAGTCACTGTTTCATTGTCATCTGTGCAGTGAACTAAGATCAAAGCACATTTGTGGGGCCTCTTGAGAAACCTATATGCAGGTCAGGAAGCAAGAGTTAGAACTGGACATGGAACATCAGACTGTTTCCAAATAGGAAAAGGAGTACCTCAAGGCTGTATATTGTCATCCTGCTTATTTAACTTATATGCAGAGTACATCATGAGAAACGCTGGGCTGGAAGAAGCACAAGCTGGAATCAAGATTGCCGGGAGAAATATCAATAACCTCAGATATGCAGATGACACCACCCTTATGACAGAAAGTGAAGAGGAACTCAAAAGCCTCTTGATGAAAGTGAAAGAGGAGAGGGAAAAAGTTGGCTTAAAACTCAACATTCAGAAAACTAAGATCATGGCATCTGGTCCCATCACTTCATGGGAAATAGATGGGGAAACAGTGGAAACAGTGTCAGACTTTATTTTGGGGGGTTCCAAAATCACTGCAGATGGTGATTGCAGCCATGAAATTAAAAGACGCTTACTCCTTGGAAGGAAAGTTATGACCAACCTAAATGGCATATTCAACAGCAGAGACATTACTTTGCCAACAAAAGTCTGTCTAGTCAAGGCTATGGTTTTTCCAGTAGTCATGTATGGATGTGAGAGTTGGACTGTGAAGAAGGCTGAATGCCGAAGAATTTATGCTTTTGAACTGTGGTGTTGGAGAAGACTCCTGAGAGTCCCTTGGACTGCAAGGAGATCCAACCAGTGCATTCTAAAGGAGATCAGCCCTGGGTGTTCTTTGGAAGGAATGATGCTAAAGCTGAAACTCCAGTACTTTGGCCACCTCATGCGAAGAGTTGACTCACTGGAAAAGACTCTGATGCTGGGAGGGATTGGAGGCAGGAGGAGAAGGGGACGACAGAGGATGAGATGGCTGGATGGCATCACTGACTCGTGGACGTGAGTCTGAGTGAACTCCGGGAGTTGGTGATGGACAGGGAGGCCTGGCATGCTGCAATTCTTGGGGTCGAAAAAAGTAGGACATGACTGAGTGACTGAACTGAACTGATGTAAACATTTCCAAAAAGAGAAAAAAAAAATGCTCATTGAAATAACGTAATGGAAAAATTAAACAAAAAAAATTTCAGTGAAACACAGAGCCCGTACACACACACAAAATACATCCACAAACATACTTGTGTATATACATTTAAATGAAAACTTCATAAGGCAATCTTTACCCTGAATGCAAGTATATTCTGAAATTATCTACTTTCTTCTGTTCTGGTTTGCTTTTCATTAAAAACATTTTTTGCAGTCAGTGGTAAATTAGAACCTCTTATGTCCACGTGCAGGAATAGGTTAACTTTTGAGGAATTTTAGAACCTGTTGACATTACGTTCATAGCTTGAAATCAGCTCAATGAAAATAAAAAATCAAATTCTACAAATATGGGCTTTTTTCTTTCTTTTCAGAGCCAGATGTTAAACATTTTCTAGCACACCACTGGTTGCAGACTTCTAAGTGGATTTTACAAATTACTAATGGGTCACAACTTAAAGTTTAAAAGTCATTGAATAGCACATGCTGTATAAAGCTTCTTGTACCCAGAAGCACCACCATAAATAGAAGCTTTCTTCTTTGCTTCCTCCTGCTGCTACTCTATTATTCAAAGATACATGTACACATTTTAAGCAAAAACGAGTGACTGAGTCAAAATGCAACCTTTTTTTGGTATATACTTCACATTTATTAAAAATCAGAACACCAATAGTCATACAAAGTGTGAATGAGCCAGAGAAAGAAAGGAAGGCTCTGGCTGGAATTCTCTGGCTAGTAAAACAGAAAAATAGAAAATAGAAAAAAGAAAAAATGTCAATTGCATGATTAAGATGATACTCGGACGGAAATGCGGATGGAATCTGGGGCCTCAGTTACACAGTTTCCATTTCTTATTTTATTAAAAAAAAAAGGTTCAATCTCACAACTGTAAAATCTAGTAAAGGCTGATTTTCAACTATCAAATGATTGATTCTTGACATCATATGACTTCTTGAAATTGTGTTTCCATATTTACTTACCTATAATTTTTAGTGGTCGATGTTTCAAAATACCTCTGATCAGACTCTGAGGAAGACAATGTAAATAAAATATCACACAAAATGTGTGTGATGGTGAGAATGGGGAGAGCAATACTCAAGCTCAGCTTGTGTTTTGCTCCCTTCCAAATAGTACAAAATTTTGTGTGTGTTCCCTTCATCCCCTTCCTGGCTTTTTCTACCTTCTCTTCACCTTTCTGACTTTTTTCTTTCTTCTCTACCTATAAGCAGTAAGAACTATTCTGAAAAGACAGGATTTGGGGTTCAAATAAAAAATTCTTTTTTCCTCTCAAGTTTTAGAAACCAAAAACTTTCCATGGTAGCCAAAGTCACACATACACACACACACCACACACAGAGTTTAAGTAACTTTGTTCTTCTAAATTCCAGTCCTTTGCTTCTTTCCACTCATACAAATAAGTCTATTCAGTTTCTTTTTCTTTAAACAAGTTAGTATTATGGAAATGTGAGCTGAAAATTTTACCCAGGAAAATGTACTTCAGGGCTCTGCGAAACCAGGGATAAAAGAAACCATATATTAAAGGATTACATGTGGAGTTAAAATAGCCAAACCATGTCAAAGCATCAAACAAAACTACAGGAGTAGAGAAGCTCAGAAAGGGATCCAATAAAATTGTGAAAAAGCAGGGAAACCAGCATAATAAAAAAACACCCATCACTATCCCTAAAGTCTTGGCTGCTTTCTTGTCTTTCCTCATTTGATTATTTTGATTTTCTGGTAAGTTGTTGATTGCACGAGCATGCTTTCTGGATACTGCAAAAATTTTGCCATAAATTCCAACCATCACAGACCCAGGAGCGAAGAAACCTGCCATGAACAAGGTGGTGCCCCATAGCTTGTTGAACATCACTGGGCAGGAACTAGAGCAAGCAACCAAGATGTCATAGCCTTCTATTCCATCAGCATAGGCCTCAGAGAAGACCACTCCGAAGGCGAATGTCCCGGGGACTGACCAGCAGAGACTCAGCAACTGCTTAATGGCTGGAATCGTCATTTTGATTGAATACTGTAAAGGGTAACAGATAGCATAAAATCTATCAATGGCCACCGAGCAAAGATGGAAAATGGATGTAATGCTGAGCATCAGATCAAAGCTATAATGAATCTTGCAAAATGTAAGCCCAAAATACCAGCAGTTCTCCACTGATCTTATCATACTGTATGGCATGATGGTGAATCCCAGCAGGAAATCAGTGACCGCCATGGAGAGGATGAGGAAGTTGGTTGGTGTGTGAAGCTGTTTGAAGTAGGAAATGGAAACGATCATGGCAAGATTACCAAACACTGTGATGAATATGGCTCCAGACATAAAGGAATACATGGCAGCTTGGACCCCTACCGGCCTTTCGTTTTCTGGGCAAGATCCACTTCCATATTCAGAGCAATTCAATAGTTTCTTAGGAAAAAGCAAGAACACATGGGATTGTGTCAGTTAATAGACAGTATATCACGTTTTTGATATACTTTCATAGAAAAATTTTAAAAAGACATAGAAGACTTAAGGAAGATAATTTATGATGAATTATTATAATTTTCTTATTTATCTTAATCTGTATTTAGTCTTAACCTGTAAATTTACAATTCATAGAATTCTAACCTAATGAGTTTAAGTGATCATAATTTACTTTACTCTTGCCTTTATTCAAATTAAGGCTTCCCTGATAGGTCAGCTGAAGAATCCACCTGCAACGCAGGAGACCCTGGTTCAACTCCTGGGTCGGGAAGATCTGCTGGAGAAGGAATAGTCTACCCACTCCAGTGTTCTTGGACTTCCCTTGTGGCTCAGCTGGTAAAGAATCTGCCTGCAATGCAGGAGACCTGGGTTCAATCCTTGAGTTGAGAAAATCCCCTGGAGAAGGAAAAGGCTACCCACGCTGACTTGGAGTGTTCTGATCTGCAGAATTCCATGGACTGTATAGTCCACGGGGCTGCAAGGAGTCGGACATGACTGAGTGACTTTCACTTTTCACTTACTCAAATTATACCACTGACATTCAGTAAGCTCTTAATTTATGCCAGGGCCTGAAATTAGAAGGAGGAGGAGGAGGAGGGGAGTCAGGAAAAGACTGAGGGGAGGAAGAAAAGAGGAGGGGGTAGACAGAAAAGAAGGAGAAGAAGAAACTTTTGTTATTGAACTTAATATAATTGTTCTTCCCTGTGTACATAGGAAGAATAGATACTGATACTTATTAGACAATACATTCACTTCTTCCTCAAATGAGTCAGGAGCAGGTAACCAGACTTTGTTTGATTGGGGTCTATTGGCTATGGGACCAGGAGTTTACTAAGCGAAAAACAGATTCCTGCATATGTTCTATCACTCTCACTGTGCTTCTATCTTTTTCATGCTAAGCGCATTTGAAAGAGGAAGAATCACTTAAGGAAGTCTAACAGTCTGGGAGAATCATCCTCTTCAGCTGGTCATGGAACTTTGATAAGCATCTCACCCTCAGAGCAGCTAAATCAGAGGAGCGCAGAGGCCAAAGCCGACCACCCCCGCTTTGTGAAGAGTAAGGGCACCACTGCAGCACCTCTCCTCAAGCCCCGTGCAATGGTAACAGCCTGGCAAGTTTCAGTGTGCGGGTCACACAGAGAGCTAGGGGCTGGGCATTAGCGAGTTCTAGGAAAGAAAGCCAGTTCTAAGTAGCACATGCTCTCCATGCATTGACCCAGTGTCTTTATTTTGCATATAAAAATCAGCATGTTACCATTTACGTGTATACTAGGGGTGGAACATGTATATGAATTAGGATAACTTTTTTCTTTTTTCTAAAATATATTATTTTTATTTTGCTTTGCTGGATCTTAGTTGCAGCATGTGGAATCTAGTCCCCCATCAGGGATCCAACTTGGGCCCCCTGCATTGGACTTGTGGAGTCTCAGGCACTGAACCACCAGAGAAGTCTCAGGATAACTTTCTTTTTTAAATGTACATTAGGAGAAAAAATCACTATCTAAATACAAATACATGACCACAATCCATGAGACACAACGAAAGGAACGAGAAGGCATGAATGGTGGTAGAGAGTCTATAAAACAGCTAAAAAGACAAAACACATCAACACTTAAAACCCAGATGATTTTGGACCACAGATTAAAAGCAACTGTGGTGATGAACTGACCAAAGACAAGTCTAGGCAATATGTGCAGTCAAAGATCAAAAGTGGACAAGAGGCTTTCAGGCTGGGTCAACAAGAATGCCCCAGTGAGGATAAGACTTTTGCCTGGTTCTCACTGGGTGAGTAAGATTTGAACAGAAAAGCAAAAACTCTATTTTAAGCAGGAAGGGTGAAGAAATGGCATAAGGTTATTCAGAGACCTTTGAAAGTCATTCTCAGGGTCTCTGAAACATGACAGAGAAAATTGGGTGTGGAGGAGAGGTTGGAATGGAGAAGGGAGAATTTCTAGTGTCAAGTTCCCTCAAGCCACTGTTCTTAATCTGTATTCAGTCAAAGGAGCTTTCCCACTTGGTTCTCATATTTAAGCAGTTATGTCTGAACTGTCTTCTACTCAAGTGTTAAATTAAAAGTGATTGCTGCATTCCCTTAGAAAGTGATTAAGCTGTAGGAGCAGACCATAATAATAAAGAATTTTCTGATTGTTCTAATATGGTCTCATTTCTTTTTATCTTGTCATTAAATTTTTGTGCTTCCATTTTAAATATTCCACTGCTTTAGAACCCACTCTTTAAGGATTTTAAGAGGCTTTTAAAAGTACTTTGTTCTGATAATCATTCTTTCTACTTTCCTTGAATTATTTTGACCTTACCCAAGCAATTGGTTTCTTTCAGTTGCTTAATTTCTATCTGAAACTTCATAATGAATCTTAACATATTAAATAATACACATGAACAGTCATAGCACAATGCCTGATATATAAAGAACGCTATCAAAGGTGACTGCCCTCTTGTTCTTCCTCTTTTCCTTCCTTCCCTCTTTCCTGGTTGGGATGAACACCACATTCAACATTCAAGGATACATTTGACCAGAAAAGATGTCTCCCAAGAAAGCAAAAGATGGGACTGTATGTAAAAACCCAGGTAACAGCCTTAACCCTCTGCCTCACACAGGTGAACACTTACGGTAAATGATTTTCTCAGCAGCTTATAAGCAAATAACCCTTTCCCTAATTCTCAATCTTCTTCCTAGGAAACATGCTGCCCGGCCGAAAGGCAGCACATTTTCCTGTTAGCATATTTAAAAGCCTCTGCCTTTTATTACAAATTTATATTAAGTCCTGCATCTATAATCTTCTGCATTCCTACCTGTCTCTTTGTACTGGACCAAAATGCATTAAAAAAAAAAGAATCAATCTACCGGTAATACCACTGTATTACTAGAGTAACAGTTTGCTTCCTGAGAAAACCCAAGGAAAAGAAAGTGCAGATCCATCCTTCTCAATCTCCTCTCCACATACCTGTTGTACTGCAGAAGATGACATTGCTAATTAAACTCCTTACTAGAGGAACTGTTCTTCTTTGTTTCTCTTCCATCTAAGTGAATGCTTTTATGGAGCTGAACAACCTGAACTATGTACATTACGCTGTTCTGCAACTTAACAACTAGTCTCAAGGGAATTGGGTCTGAAAATCAAAAAAAAAAAAAAAGCAAAGCGAAACCTTGCCTTTCTAAAGTTTAACAGCTAAATGAGCCTAAACCATTCCTTCATCCTCTCAGGACTCTGCTTTCCGAAGTTTTCATCACCTCCAACACTGACAGCTTTAAATCCACTATTATACAACAACTGTAAAAGTAACTCTAAACCCTCCAGTTATGGGTGACCCTAAGGACCCTGATTCGATTACGCATGAATGAGATTGGTAGTTCGAGAGAAGAATGGCATTATGTCCTCCATCTCTTTAGGAAAATCTGTCACAGTCCATGTGTGTCTCACATTTCAGTCACTAAGGGCTCTTAGCTCCTAACCATTTTTGTCTTTTTCCTTTGTTTAAATGTGACTAAAAGAGCAAGTCTCATCAACCCTCTTAGATCTGGAGGAATGGAGCATAATTATTACCTCTTTAAGGAACTCAAGTAATGATGCCAAAATCTCAGATGTTACCAACTTAAATCTATTCACACGTTGAAGAACTTACCTTTTTGTTTTGTTCTTGTAAAATGTGAAAACTCCTTTTGCATTGTTGGGGACAACTTCGGGAGGCAACACACTTCAGATGTAGAGAAACTATAATACTGGTCACTAAAAAGCATCAGGGTCTGTCAACAAGGACTTACTGTCCTTGTTGGAAGTCTGCTCAATGTTATGTGGCAGCCTGGATGAGAGCGGAGTTTGAGGGAGAATGGATACATATATTAATGTATGTATGGCTGAGTCCCTTTACTGTTCACCTGAAACTATCATGATATTGTTAATTGGCTATACCTCAATACAAAATAAAAACTTCAAAAGAAAACACACAAAAAAAATCAGGGTCTGCTTGCCTGAATTGAAATTATAGATATTCAGAAAATGAAGATCATGGCATCCGGTCCCACCACTTCATGGGAAATAGATGGAGAAACAGTGGAAACAGTGTCAGACTTTATTTTTCTGGGCTCCAAAATCACTACAGATGGTGATTGCAGCCATGAAATTAGAAGACGCTTACTCCTTGGAAGGAAAGTTATGACCAACCTAGATAGCATATTCAAAAGCAGAGACATTACTTTGCCAACAAAGGTTCATCTAGTCAAGGCTATGGTTTTTCCTGTGGTCATGTATGGATGTGAGAGTTGGACTGTGAAGAGGGCTGAGTGCTGAAGAACTGATGCTTTTGAACTGTGGTGTTGGAGAAGACTCTTGAGAGTCCCTTGGACGGCAAGGAGATCCAACCAGTCCATTCTGAAGGAGACCAGCCTTGGGATTTCTTTGGAAGGAATGATGCTAAAGCTGAAACTCCAGTACTTTGGCCACCTCATGTGAAGAGTTGACTCATTGGAAAAAGACTCTGATGCTGGGAGGGATTAGGGGCAGGAGGAGAAGGGGACGACAGAGGATGAGATGGCTGGATGGCATCACTGACTCGATGGACGTGAGTCTCAGTGAACTCCGGGAGTTGGTGATGGACAGGGAGGCCTGGCATGCTGCGATTCATGGGGTCGCAAAGAGTCAGACACGACTGAGCGACTGATCTGATCTGATCTGATCTGTGATTTGTCAGCTTGGCGTACGGCTGTTGCTTGGATATGCCGCTTGTGCAGTCACATGGGGTCACATGAAGTCCTGAGCTTCAAAGGGTCCACTCTTGGCTCAATGGCTCCGCTAATGCCCTCTTGAAATGCTTAATACATTTTAGGAAAGAGACTGCAGGGCTTCCCTGGTGGTCCAGTGGGTCAAGAATCTGCTTGCCAATGCAGTATTCTTGCCTGGAGAATCCCATGGACTGAGGAGCCTGGTGGGCTACGATCCATAGGATTGCAGAGTTGGACACGACTGAAGAGACTTAGCACGGCACAACGCAGGGGAGATGAGTTCAATCCCAGGTCCGGGAAGATTCCACATGTCATGCGGCAACTACGCCTGCACAGCAGAACTACGGAGCCTGTGCTCTAGAGCGTGCGTGCCACAATGACTGAGCCCCGGTCCTGCACCTACAGAGCCCACACGTCCAGAGCACATGCTCCACAAGAGAAGCCACTGCAATGAGAGGCCCGCACATCACAACTAGAGAGTATCCCTCCCTCCCTGAAAGTAGAGAAAGCCCACGTGCAGCATCAAAGACCTAGCACAACTAAAAACAAAGGAACAAATAAAAATTTTTTTTAAAAATGGCATTTTCGGTTTGCTGTGAGTTCCCTAAATTACATAGCTGGTCCTGCTCAATCTCTCTTGGGAGCTCTTCTTGAAGAAGAGAAATAAGAAGAAAAAAAACCTCTTATTTCAGAGCCTATTCATATTTATGATAGATGAGAAAATGTATATGAAGGTATTTTGTTAAGAAAACTTTATAAATATTAGCACGGTTGCTTGCCAAGAAGGTAGCACTTATTTTAAAAGCAAAAGGCATTACCACTCCAAAGTTGCCAGCAACTACTCTGTCTTCGGGGGGAAGTCAGTAAGTCATTTTAGATAGATCTTCTTGATTCTGTAAAGAATTAGTTAAACATTCTCTTTTAATTATGTAGATGGGGGACATGTAGCAGAGGCAGGTTAGAATATAAATTGTTGCTTTTAAAGAGCTAAGGAGCAAAAGGAATGAGTTTTGTTCTCTTATGAGATGAGTGCAATTGTGACTGAACTGAACTGTGATAGATAGAATATATCTAATAAACTAAAGTATATCATCTTAATATACACTAGCTTAATAAACAAGCCTAATATACCAGCTGGCAAGAAAGAACATTAGGGCTTTCTTGAGCAGGACTGACCATGACAGAGGGCAGATAGACAACTGACCCTTGAAAACTCCCCTGAACCAGCCTCTTTAATCCCAATGAAAAGATTTGAAAGAGAACTCTTTGGTGAATGTAAGTGTAGCGAGTGTCAACTCAGTCCTCTCCTTTCTAAGCCCCTGGAATCTATACTGTCCCCTGGCAGCCCCATTATCTACATCATTGCAGATGGAATGACACCACACTGGCTCCCTAGTGATACTTGCTACAGTGACACCTTGTGGCAACTTGGGAGAACTGAACCTTCGGATTCAGTCCTTACAGAATGCATCAGAAGATCAGAAAGGATATAAGAAAGATGGTTAATTTAAGTAAAACAAAGCGATATGATCTTATTTTGTACCTCAAGCTGGATAAAATGGATGTATCACTAATATGTTCACATTTTTAATGAAACTCAGAAGTACAGAATTAATTACAATTAGTCATGCCACAGGGCTTCCCAGGTGGCGCTAATGGTAAAGAACTTGTCTGCCAGTGCAGCTTAGGCATAGGCGACACCTGTTTGATCCCTGGGTCCGGAAGATCCCCTGGAGAAGGGAATGGCTACCCACTCCAGTATTCTTGCCTGGAGAATCCCATAGACAGAGGAGCCTGGCGGGCTACAGCCCATGGGGTCGCACAGAGTCGGACACGACTGAGGGAACTTAGCACGACCCGGGTCACAATCATGCCATACATCTTACTTGCTTTATTGCTTTGTTTGTAACATAATGAACACCCATGACTGTGAACTAGCTTGACAATAGTGTCCTTATTTCTGTATTCTGCTTTCTACCACCTCAGATAATTACTACACTGAATTTTGTGTTTATCAGTTTTTATATTCCTTTAATAGATTTATCATGTTATGGTTCATGATTAAATCAAAGTATTGATGGGTTTTGTTTTTTGAATTTCTTATAAAATGGGTATCATGCAATTTGTTGTCTTTTAGAATTTGTTTTGCTCTTATTTTTTCACTTAATTTTATACTATATATAACTATAGTTCATTCATTTTTATTGTTATATAATAATCTTTTCTCCTATCAAAAGATATCTGAATTATTTATAGTTCTTTTGCTATTATGAATGGTGCTATTTTGAATATCCTTGTGTAAGTTTCTTGATACTAATAGTCAAAAGATTTTCTTGTAAATGTACATGAGAAAATAATTAAGGAGTGAAAGAATGTGAATATTCAGTTTCACAACACTAAACAAATTTTATTCCAAAGTGGCTGTACTACATTCTCACAATAAATATGTAGAAATTCTATTGACTTATAATACAGGCAGCACATGATATTAACACACTTAAATGTTCAACAATTTAATGAGTGAAGAGTTGTATTTTATTGTATATTTGATTTGCATTTTCCTGATTTCCAATGAAGGACAGCATTTATTTGTGTGTTTATTGTTGTTTCCCTTCTGTGAAATCCTATTATTTCTTTTTATTTACATTTTCCTTTTCTTCTTGATTTATACAAGCTATTTTTATATCCTTAATAATAACCTTTATCAGTTATTATATATGTAGCAAATATATTTTCCCCATGGATAACTTGCCCTTTCCTTTTAGGTAGTTTTTTGATAAATGAAAATTCTTTCAAATAGCTAAATTTATCAATCATTTATGCTTTGTAACTTTATTTTAAAAAATCCTTCCCTAGTTCCGAGTCAGAAAAAATGCCATCTAAATTTTCTAGTGAAAATTTAAACATTTTGCTTTTAATATTCAAGTTTTTAATTCATCTGTAATTGTGTATGGTGTGAAGTAGGAAAAAAACTTATTTTTTTTCACATCTTTTTCCAGCTCCAGTTATTGAGTAGAATTTCCTTTCCCCAATGCAGATGTTGTATATCAAAGTCCACACATATCTCTGAGCTCTGCATACAATGCCATCCACTCATTCATTTAATACTGCACAAACACCACATTGGCTTAGTTATCATGGCTTGTAATGACTCTTGATGTTTAATAGAATAAGCCCTTTCCCCCTCCTCCTCCCCCCTCCTCCTCCTCCTTCTTCTTCCTTCCTTCAAAGATGTTAATTATCTTTCCAAGATCCATAAAAATTATGTTGGATTTTGAGGCAATAGCATTAATATCTCTTCACTATTATATCTCATCCATGAGATGGGCTAGATCCACATTTATTTGGTCTTCTGTAATGTTCTATTAAGTAAACTTTCCTAATACTTTACAAATGTGTCTTGCATACCTGCCGGGGTCCAGCCCCGGTGGATCCAGGGAATTCGAAGTGGGGACGGCGTCAGCGAACTGGATACAATAGCTTTAATTAAATATTAATTAGAGATATAAAGATTAATTGAATAAGGGTAGCTCAGCAGGAAAATTCAGTGGAGAAAAGAGGCGGAATAACTTGGTTTATGTGGAAAGCTAATAAAATTCCAAAATAAGGAATTTGCGTCACCTACGTAGGCCGCAGGTGTCCTCCCGTTCTCCTGAAGGAGAGGAGACACTAAGGCCTCCCTGGTCAGATCTTAGAAGCCCAGGCATAATTCGTAGGCTTGACGAGCCTCCATGCTACAGATGGGAATTCAGCCAGAAGGTGAGAGAAAGAATGACATGGGGAGACCAAGTTTCGGTGAACAAAGCCTGCACTTTATTTTCCAAAGTAGTTTTTATACCTTAAGTTGTGCATAGAGGATAATGAGGGAAGGGGTAGAGTCAGCAGTAAGCCAGGCTTTCTTCCTGCAAACTTATCATATGCAAAAGTTTAGGTGATTTACATCATCTTCTGGCCCGGAGGCCTGTCAACATTTTAAGATCCTTTTTTCAGAAAACTTATTTTTCTCTAAAGGTGATTATTCTAAAGTCAGGTGCCACCCTCCGAAAGCATTAGATAAAGTTGCATTCCTATAGGGCAAAGGTGTGGTGGGCTATAGCAAGAAAAGTATTAACTCAAGGGTCTAAGGTTACAAACATTAAAGCTACTACTTACATTCCTATATACCAATTATATTAATCAATCCACTGCCAGGGACACAGTAGGCAAGGGATATGGAAACTTAGCCACAAACATTGGCCCAACAAGTGAAAAACCCTTCACCAATACAATTTCTAATCAATCTTTTAACTGCTCAAAGGAATCTGTATTTAGACAGTTTAGAACATCTCATGCCTCTCACAGTTGGGAGGCTCTGAACAATCACGTGGCCGGAAGAACCTATAGGCAGGCTAGAGGACTTCCAAAGGAGTTTGTAGGTTGAAACACTCTTGTCACGCCCAGGAAGTTTATCAACTGGAGCTGTAAGTTAACTCTTTTTTAGAGAGAGGTAGTGGGGGACAGCCCCCCATAAAGTCAGTCAAAGTGAGAGCACAAAGCAGTAAAGTAGGCAGACTCTGGTTTTGGGGGTAGGTGCTCGAGAATTTCCAGGGGGACTCCTGAGGCTCCATCCCGCCTTTGCGTTTGCCGAACCTCCTTCCTCATGACCTTTGCCACAGGCGGAGTTCCTCACACTGGTTCCTGGCACATACCTTCTGATAATTTTATTCCTGAGTAACTCAATTTTACATTGGTGTATTTTTAAATCCACAGTTTTTTTTGTTGCTTATTACTGGTGCACACATTTAACTGAATTTTGTATTCAGGCAACTTGCTCAATTTTCCTATTATTTGAAAAATTTATTTGTAGACTCTTGAATTTTCTATGTGGTTAATAATACTACCTGCAAATTATTATGGTTCTATTTCCTCCTCTAATTCTTGAGGCCTTCAATTTCTTGTCCTTAATATACTGTACTAAGATCTTTAGGACAATATTGATTGAGGCTTTATTATAAAATGACTAAGTCACTTTAAAAATGAAACAGTTGCTTCTTATGACATTTAAAAAGTTTATTAGGGACTTCCTTGGAAGTCCAGCCATTAAAACTCCGTGCTCCCATTACAGGGTGCTCGGGTTTGATTCATGGTAGGGGAGCTAAGACCCCATCTGCCTCACGGCCAAAAAAAAAAAAAAAAATGTCTTTTAAAGATGACATAGCTCAAAATCTTTGTGGGCTCTTTTCTGCCAATTTTCAATTCAGCACACAAAACTTATCTTTTTATTGTAAGCTTATGTCCATTTTCTAGAGAAATAAGAACCATAGCTTATCACCCAGTCAAAACACTAAGATTTTGCTTGAAATGTTTCTTATTGTTTCTGAAAATTCAATTCACATTAAGAATCTTTTAAGCCACTTTAATCTGAAAAAAAAAATAGTACTGGTTCTACCTGAGTCTGATAATGACTGCTCATTCTTCTGAATCACTAAGGCTTCCACGGTGGTGGCCCTCGTCACTCAGACGCTTCCCACTGAGATTTTCCGTTTACACTGCACTGCTATTACTCTGTTTCTACTTTGTGTTGACCCTATCCTCCCCCATCCCATGAAAAACCTCTATTTTAAGCAAGTAATTTTTGCACTACAAGAAAGAGAGAAACTAAGGAACGAAAGAAAGATGGGAGGGAGGAACACATGCATGATGATTTGCTGCATCGGCTAAACAGATAGAGTGATATAATGCTGTGATCTGAGCTTAAAATTGATAGTCTGGGATGTATTTTTAAATCTCATCTGTGCACCTATGAACCAGGTTGACAATGGCAATGTTAATTATAAGTAATAATAATTTGAATTTCTTGATCTTGTACTATCTCATTTTCAAAAACCTCATTTCGTTTCCATTAACATTTCAGAGAGGTTGAGAACATATGGATATTATTCAGGTCTCTATCCTTAGCATTTAGCTGACACAATGACAGGTATATATCAGGTGCTCAGTAAATTTGTTATGTGAATGAATAAATGACTTAATGAATGAGTAAGTCTTCACTACAACTCTGAAAGTTACATATTACCCATTTACAAATAAGGAAACTGAAATTTAAGATTTGGTTAATTGCTTTCTGCTGCCAAACATAGCTGAATAGCTACTAATAACCTGTTTGAGTATAAACCCAAGCCGATATATTTTCAGGATTCATCCCAGAAATTATTCTGGTTTCTTTTGTTTTTAGTTTTATCTGATGGTCGTTACAGGGGTAGGAAGAAGAAAATTTAGATGATTCAATTACCCGGGTAATGACTATCATTTTTCACTTCTTTGTTAATTAGAACAAACATTATTCTAGTTATACATATTCAAATTTAGCATTGTGATAATAGCCCCTCTAGTCTACTCATGTAAAGCAGATGTTAGTATGTTATTTTGTTGTGTTGTATTTTGTTTTATTGTTCTTGCAACATGAACCATGGAAGAAAAATCAATGGATTATCTGAGTGTTTTTCCTTATTCTGCCAACTTTTAATAATTTTATGCACTTGGGAGAATTATACAGACAAAATGTAAACGCTAGGCCATTTAAAAATAGTTATTAGCACATTTCAAACTTATGATATCACTGTTTTCAAACTCTTCTGTTTGTTAAAAGTAAAGTCTTATGAGAATTGCTAATAGCAGTGATTAAATGTGTTGATTGGATATTTACCAATGTCCACAGTACTTCATTTACAGTTTGACACTTGGAACCTGAAATTCGAGCTCATAGTCCAAAGAGACCAGTATAAGCAGCATTTCTCTCTTTACTCTCATTTGCTAAGCTTTTGAGTAAATAGACACCGGAGGGCATCATTAACACATTAGCTGTTCTGCCTTGATTGTGATGGGAAATAATTTCACACTATTATTCATTGGGGAAGTAGTTGTACTTAGCGGAGACAGGAACACATTTATCACAGAACTGTGTTTGAAGAACCAAATGTTTGGGGACTTCTACAGATTATTAAGCAAAGTGCATATCTGAGAAAGAAAACTTTAGCTGATGCAAGAGAGGCAAAATAGTGACCTCTGTCTTAGTCTATCTTCTTATTTGATGTAAATGTGTTTACAGAGCTGGTATCATGAATGAAAAACAAAGAATCACTTATCTGGAAGATTTCAGAAATCTCAGAAAAACCATTCAGCTAACATTACATCTCAACTCTGGTTGGAGATACAAGAAACCTCTTAACTAAATATTCATTTTGTTTGTCCCTTAAGGAGTAATTTCAAATTTTAGAATTGTAATAAATTAAATACATTGAGTAAATTAAGATTCTGTGTCAAAAAAGGGTATAACACAAGAAAAAGACAATTTTTGTCTTCAGTTCAGTTCAGCCACTCAGTCATGTCCAACTCTTTGCGACCCCATGAACCACAGCATGCCAGGCCTCCCTATCCATCACCAACTCCTGGAGTCCACCCAAACCCATGTCCATTGAGTAGGTGATGACATCCAACCATCTCATCCTCTGTTGTCCCCTTCTCCTCCTGCCCTCAATCTTTCCCAGCATCAGCGTCTTTTCAAATCAGTCAGATCTTCGCATCAGGTGGCCAAAGTACTGGAGTTGCAGCTTCAACATCAGTCCTTTCAGTGAACATCCAGGACTGATTTCCTTTAGGATGGACTGGTTGAATCTCCAAAGGACTCTCAAGAGTCTTCTCTAACATCACAGTTCAAAAGCATCAATTCTTTGGTGCTCAGCTTTCTTTATAGTCCAACTCTCATATCCATATATGACTACTGGAAAAACCATAGCCTTGACTAGATGGACCTTTGTTGACAAAGTAACGTCTGCTTTTTAATATGCTGTCTAGTTTGGTCATAACTTTCTTTCCAAGGAGTAAGTGTCTTTTAATTTCATGGCTGCAGTCACCATCTGCGGTGATTTTGGAGCCCCCAAAAATAAAGTCAGCCATTGTTTCCACCGTTTCCCTATCTATTTGCCATGAAGTGATGGGACCGGCTGCCATGATCTTATTCTGAATGTTGAGTTTTAAGCCAACGTCTTCACTCTCCTCTTTCACTTTAATCAAGAGGCTCTTTAGTTCTTCACTTTCTGCCATAAGGGTGGTGTCATCTGCATATCTGAGGTTATTGATATTTCTCCCAACAATCTTGATTCCAGCCTGTGCTTCCTCCAGCCCAGCGTTTCTCATGAGGTACTCTGCATACAAGTTAAATAAGCAAGGTGACAATATACAGCCTTGACGTACTCTTTTTCCTATATGGAACCAGTCTGTTGGTCCATGTCCAGTTCTAACTGTTGCTTCCTGCCTGCATAACGGTTTTTTCAAGAGGCAGGTAAAGTGGTCTGGTATTCCCATCTCTTTCAGAATTTTCCACAGTTTATTGTGATCCACACAGTCAAAGGCTTTGGTATAGTCAATAAAGCAGAAATAGATGTTTTACTAGAACTCTCTTGTTTTTTTGATGATTCGATGGATATTGGCAATTTGATCTCTGGTTCCTCTGCCTTTTCTAAATCCAGCTTGAACATCTGGAAGCTCACAGTTCACATGTTGCTGAATTCTGGCTTGGAGAATTTTGAGCATTACTTTACTAGTGTGTGAGATGAGTGCAATTGTGTGGTAGTTTGAACATTCTTTGGCATTGCCTTTCTTTGGGTTTGGAATGAAAACTGACCTTTTCCAGTCCTGTGGCCGTTGCTGAGTTTTCCAAATTTGCTGGCATATTGAGTGCAACACTTTCACAGCATCATCTTTCAGGATTTGAAATAGCTCAACTGGAATTCCATCACCTCCACTAGCTTTGTTCGTAGTGATGCTTTCTAAGGCCCACTTGACTTCACATTCCAGAATGTCTGGCTCTAGATGAGTGTGAGTGATCACACCATCGTGATTATCTGGGTCGTGAAGATCTTTTTTGTACAGTTCTTCTGGGTATTCTTGCCACCTCTTCTTAATATCTTCTGCTTCTGTTAGGTCCATACCATTTCTGTCCTTTATTGAGCCCACCTTTGCATGAAGTGTTCCCTTGGTATCTCTAATTTTCTTGAGATCTCTAGTCTTTCCCATTCTGTTGTTTACCTCTATTTCTTCGCATTGATCACGGAGGAAGGCTTTCTTATCTCTTCTTGCTATTCTTTGGAACTCTGCATTCAGATGCTTATATCTTTCCTTTGCTTTTCACTTCTCTTCTTTTCACAGCTATTTGTAAGGCCTCCTAGCAAGAATTCTTTTGCTTGCATTGGTCGTGGCCTTTGTCATCTATTTTCATTGAATTTTAAGCATAGGTTATAAGTCGTCCTTAAAACTTTAATTTCTTCAATGATTGGAGCTATCCTGATGCCTCCATGGTATGCTGCAAGCTCACCATCAACTCTTACTGCCAAAACACCTTTCTTGCTTCAAGGGATATTAACAACGTAGAATAGTGGATTTGGGGATTTCACAAAAAGAAAGTTTTAAACATGGGGGCAAACGTGCCACTACGCTGTACTGTGCTGTCGCTTCTGTTGTGTCTGACTCTGTGCAACCCCATGGACTGTAGCTCGCCAGGCTCCTCTGTCCATAGGGATTCTCTAGGCAAGAATACTGGAGTGGGTTGCTGTGCCCTCCTCCAAGGGATCTTCCCAACCTTGGGATCAAACATAAGCTTGTCAAATAAGATCCTTGTCAAAATATTTTGTCTGTTATTACTACATTTTCTTTCATGAAAAGAACATCTTAATCCTGGAAATTTAGTAAGGAATGATCTTAGTCAAGAGACAGTCTATTAATTTGAATGCATATTCCATAATGAAAAACTCTTATACTGTGTTTATTTTCTCACTTCATAATGACTGGTAAAAAGTGTGTCATAGCCAATGCTAGTCTTCAAACTGGGAAAATTTGAGAATCCCTGAGTTAGATGATCAAGGCATTATTAGTTTGACAAAATAACATTAAAATGCTTAAATTTCAAAACATAACTTTAGAAATAGTTTTTCCCACAGGAACTCTACTTGGTGCACTGTGGTGACCTGAATAGGAGAGGAGGGGATACATTTATAAGTACAGTTGATTAATTTTGCTGTACAGTAGAAACTAATGCAACACTGAAGCAACTATAAAGTGAAGTCGCTCAGTTGTGTCTGACTCTTTGCGACCCCATGGACTGTAGCCTATCAGGCTCCTCAGTCCACGGGATTTTCCAGGCAAGAGTACTGGAGTGGGGTGCCATTAATTTAATAAATAAATAATTAATTAAAATTTTTAAAATGTTGCACTCAAATAGTTAGTTATCTTTCTTCTCTCCCTTCCTTGGACAAATGTTCTTGGAGCAACTATCTGGCCCAGGCCCTGTGGCAGATGCTGGGGAAAACTGAGTCCCTAACTCACAGGAGCTCATAGCCAGGGCTTCTGAGCTCATTTTTAAATACATTGTGCTATTCATTATTCCTCTGAATTTTCACTGTACAATATAAACTTAATTTTTTTTATTCCTTTTTTTTAACATCTAAGGAAATGGTGCTTAGGAGAAATGTGATCCAAGGAGCATGGGCTGCTGCTGTTTGAAACTGCAGATTTCTGAATCTCAATCCAATCAACCCTAAATAATTCCAAACAGTTAGGAATTGAACATCAGCCTCGGTAGTAGCTCATATGCTAAATCTAGTTAGCAGTTTCAGAACCAGCTTTTTAAATAATTTAACCATTAAAATCTTTTCCTATCCATAAATAATACATATTTATTGCCAAAATTAAAGTCATACAGGCACATCTGCTTAAACTTGACTGGAGATAAAACTATGAGTCCTGATAGTTGCTTCATATTTGATCTGAAGTAGGAAAGAGGGTAGAGTTTGGGCCAGACAGACTTGGATTCCAATCTGTCTCTAACTTGCATTAACACTATACCCTTGGATTTCTTATTTCCCCTGATTCATCTATTCCCCTTAAAAATGTGCTTTGAGTGACTTCTCTGTCCCAGGTCTGGTGCTGAGTATGGAGTAGAAGAATGAATAAGAAACAGTCCTTAACTTCTGTAGTTCACACTCCAGTGGGGACAGAGGGCATTTGAAAAATAAGCGGGCAGTGTATTGATGAGAGACTTCCCCAGTGGCTCCTGGGTTAAAGAATCCACCTGCAATGCAGGCGATGCAGATTTGATCCCTGGGTTGGAAGATCCCCTGGAGGAGGGCATGGCAACTCACCCCACTACTCTTGCCTGGAGAATCCCATGGACAAAGGAGCCTGGTGACCTACAGTCCATGGGATCACACAGAGTCTGAAGTGACTGAGCGTGCACATATAGATAAGTGCAGGGCACAACATTGGGAGGTTTTTTGGTTTTGTTTTGCTGCTGCTGCTGCTGCTAAGTCGCTTCAGTCGTGTCCGACTCTGTGCAACCCCATAGACGGCAGCGCACAAGGCTCCCCAGTCCCTGGGATTCTCCAGGCAAGAACACTGGAATGGGTTGCCATTTCCTTCTTCAATGCATGAAAGTGAAAAGTGAAAGTGAAGTTGCTCAGTCTTTTCCAACTCTCAGCGACCCCATGGATTGTAGCCCACCAGGCTCCTCCATCCATGGGATTTTCCAGGCCAGAGTACTAAGTTGGTTTGTTTGTTTGTTTTTTGATGTGGACAATTTTTAAAGTCTTTATTGAATTTGTTACAATATTGCTTCTGTTTTATGTTTGGGTTTTTAGGTTGTGCAGCATGTGGGATCTTAGCTCCCTGATCAGGAATTGATTGCATTGGAAGTTGAAGTCTTAACCACTGGATCGCCCAAGGAAGTCTGCACATTGGGGGATTCAGAGAAGACCCCTACTTGATCTTAGAGAATTTAGATGGATTCCTGGAGAGGCAATCCTCAAGATGAGTCTTTTAAAATGAGTAAAAGTCATGGAGATGGAAGAGGGGAAGGAGGCGTTTCAGCCATGGGGGCTGCAGGAGCAAAGACATAAGCAGGGAAAGCACAGGAACCACGAGGAAAATGGACTTGACCTCACACTTGTCTGGTTTCAAAGCCTGAGGCCATCCCTCTATGCGGGGAACTTCAGAAATCTGGCTCTAGACCAGCAAGCTTCAGAGCTTATACAAAGTGTTCATCCAAATTCATTAACTACTTGGACAATAAGTAGGTATTTTGCAGGTAAATATCAATACTATATATGTAGATAGAAATATATAGTTATGTTCATATATGCCTTCTATAGAAATTATTTTTAAAGAAATAAAAATTCCCAATATGCGAAACTGCCACAGACTAATGCAGAAATGTATCACCAGGTTAACTTTCTTCTTCATAGAACTTGGAATAAGTCTGATATTCTTTTCCATAATTTTAATTGTGGAATTTACTGGGAAATAGGATGATGTAATGTTGCTCTAGTCTTTTTTTTTTTTTAAAAGATATGTAATATCTGCCAGGTACTCCATGTGTACTAAGCATATTCTGAATGAACACTAGCATAGCACATACCAATAAAATGACAGAGAATAATGCTAATAAAATGTATTTGCTGAGTATTTTTATGTGCAAGGCCACATGCTAGGCAGTATCTCTCATGTAATGATTAATGGTCCAGTGAGACAATATTATTGTCCTTATTTTGCAGGTGAGTAATTCACTGGGAGCTTACAGACTTCATAAAGGGATTTTACGAGGAGAGGAATATGGAACAGAAGGTCAGGACCTGTCAAAGACAAATTTACCTTCTCTAAATGCTTGTTTACAGTTGGCCATGTACTCAATGACCTGTTTGAAACACTTTGGGAAATGAATATATACTTTATCTTAAAAAAAAAAAATCTTCAATTTGATTCTTACATTACTTAGATTATTTGAGTGCAACACTCAAAATATCTCTCAATACTGTTTTTTTTTTGTATACTTTATAGTCTACTAAATTTAAAAACATAAATCACTCTTCATGAATCTTTAAACATTTCAGTTAATATTCACACTCTGATTGACAGTGTACAGTTAAACAAACTGATTCACCAAAATCCACAATTTATGGGAGTTTATATAGTTTGCTTTACTTTTTTGACAAAAATTATGACTCTCCAAAAATTGGATTATTGACTTCAAGAACCAAGTTTAAAATCAGGCTGGAACTTCCATTGCACTGATCTCTTAAGATGGCAATATTATTATTACAAAAAAATCAGTTCCGACAAGTTCCTTGCTAAAACATGTTTATTTTTATCTCTTCTTCAATGGAAATTTATTTGAATATTTCTCTTTGAGAAGGGAGTGGAATATGATACTGTTTTGAATGGACATTGTTTGGACTAGGAAATAATGTTCTATTGGGTTGTAACAACTGCTTTCTTTATGTTTACCATAATATCGTATGTCAAGTTCAAGTTCTTCTCGTGCATGCAACCAAAAGCTATTCCTACTGTGAATTCATTAGAAGACTATCTGGGAGTCATGAAATCCATGAGAGAATGGAGAACTCAGTTTGGAAATGAATACTTGGGTATCTGTGGAATCTGGGAGGCATGAACTCCAACAACACCAAGAGCAGTCAGGTCACAGTCTCACCATACGAATAGAATGGAAACCCACATTTTTTTGGTTTGTTTTCTGCTAATGATTCTGCTAAAAATAGTTGTCTTTTTCCCTTCTTTTAAGGTTCAGTTTCTAAAGAAAGACCTTCTGAAATTTTTAGTGTAGGTTTTCTACCCATCTCTTTAGTTAAGGGGAAAGGCAGAAGGCCACTCTCTTCCTTACAGTTCCAACAAATTATATCTAGTCTGGATGAGAAATTTCCCAAAGCTAATCGAATTCCAGTTGAGAAGCAGATTCTGGACAACCAAAAGACTAAAATACCTCTGCATGGAGGAATGGAAACTAGAATAAAGCTGCACATAGGGAAAGACAAGGTGAGCCTTTCTTCTTGTTTGCTGAAAGGATGGGTTACTGGTTGTTTTTTTATTAAGAGTATTAAAAACAGAGGCTACAAAGAGAAATAGGCTATAGGGGATTTAGTACTAAGTCTAAAAGGTAGAATTATCTGAGTCATAAACTTGTTTCAAGAAAAATGTGGTCTCAATAGTCATTTAAAATAGATGGAAGACAAGGATGACTTATATCAACATTGTCAATGTTAGTTGCTGAGTCGCTTAGTCATGTCCAACTCTTTGTGACCCACTGGACTATAGCATATTGCTCTAAAAATTCTGACTCATGAAGTACAGCAAAGACTGTAGATAAGAATAACTATTAGAAAAGAGATAAAGTTTAGCATTTTTTGAGGATACTATGACTGTATAATGAAAATCCAAGCAAGTCAACTGAAAAACTAGAATAAATTTTACTATACACAAGCAATAATAATTATATAGAAAATATGATGACTTTAAAAAGATATATTCATAACAGGCAAGACACACACACACGAAAGTATAAAACATCTAAGAATGTGTGGGAGCAAATGAGGAAAACCACAGAAACTTGCTATAAGGTATAGTCAGTCAGTCAGTTCAGTCACTCAGTTGTGTCTGACTCTTTGTGAGCCCATGAACCACAGTACACCATGCCTCCCTGTCCATCACCAACTCGTGGAGTCCACCCAAACTCATGTCCATTGAGTTGGTGATGCCATCCAACCATCTCATCCTCTGTCGTCCCCTTCTCCTCCTGCCCTCAATCTTTCCCAGCATCAGGGTCTTTTCCAATGAGTCAGCTCTTTGCATCAGGTGGCCAAAGTATTGGAGTTACAGCTTTAACATCAGTCCTTCCAGTGAACACCCAGGACTGATCTCCTTTAGGATGGACTGGTATAGAAAACTATCTAAATGCTTTTGTTCCCTTTTTAAAATTTAACAAAAATAGTTTCACAAGTAGAAGAGTCAAGATAGTTTCTGAAACCAGGAGTGATTAGGGACAACTTTCTTACCATATACTAAATGAAAAAGGTTTTCAAACTGCTTTTAAAATCTATGAGAACAAAATCTAGTCACATCAAGGAAACTAAATATACAGTCCTGAAAGAGATTGTAATAGATAGAAGGGTTTGTGAACAGAAATGCATATACAGGAACATGCATTTTTAAATTTTATTTAAAATTAACTGCCTCACCCTAACTTACCCATGAGCATAAGTCACAATTGGGAAACAAATAAATTCAAATCCGTGGTGCTGCTTAACACGATACAAATTACATGAAGTCTAGATTAGAAACAGTTCAAATGCAAATTGATATTTATGATTAAGAATGCTTGCTCACTTCTATTAGGGGATCTTACTTGAAATCACTATTTCTCCTTATTTTTCTTTTCTATATGCCATAGTAATAGACATGGGATACACTGTGTCCAATTATAGCTCTTCTTTGCCTCATGTTTAGCTGCTCTGATGAATAACTGCTTCTCTTTCAGTGTAGCTTGGCACCCAACAAGTGAATTTGCTTTATTTCCTACAGCTTGTATTTTGAGTCCTATCACACCAGGCATGACCTTGAAATGTGATGAAATCCTCCCAGACGTTTTTGTGGGCTTCAATAACAGGTGCTGTGTGCTTAGTTGCTCAGTTATGTGTCCAACTCTTTGCAACCCCATGGTCCTTTAGCCCACCAGGCTCCTCTGTCCATGGGCAAGTGGGTTGCCATGTCCTCCTCCAGGGGATCTTCCCAACCCAGGGATCGAACCAAGGTCTCCTGCATTGCAGGCAGATTCTTTACCATCTGAGCCACTAGGGAAGCACAGGTAACAGGCATTTAATTTAAGCTGTTCAAAAAAAAAAAAAAGGAATCAAAATGAACTAAGTGGTCAACAATGGGAAAATGGTTAAAAAAATTTTTGTGCATTCATACAATTTAACATTTTGCAGTCATTACAAAATGATGTTTTTAAGAACTTTGAATGATATGGTTCTTAAGTAAGCTATGAATGATATTTTTATTTTTATTTTGTTTCTATATATTATTTTTATTTTCCTCTATTTTCCAAATTTCCTACAAGTATGAAAATCAGAAAAAAACATTTAAAAAATGTAAACATCAATAGATTTAAAAATCAGAATATGTATTAATAATTAGTAATAAATAGCAAATTATGTGTAAGCAATAGTAATATTCAATGTACACTTTTAGTTGACTTTAAAAAAAGGCATATATATCCAAGCAAATGAATGACAAAGTCCTTCTAATTGCCATCTCCAAATGTAGCCTCTTAGTTTCCACCACGGAACAACTGAGTAAGGTACCACTGTCGGTTTCATGGCAGTTCATGTAAGAGTAGGAAGTGTTCTTTAAAATTTTAAGTTCTTAATTTCTGGACTTGTAAAGCTTCAATATACATAATACGAATGGCAAATAAAAAGAAAGATGTAAGCATCATATCTCACTGTACAATCTTTGAACCAAATATTTGATAAAAGTCCCTACAATTGGCACATGTGGTTGATATTATGCATGTTCATAATGATCACCAACTATTTTGTAAAACACTTGAAATCAGTCCTTAATATTCATTGGAATGACTGATGCTGAAGCTGAAACTCTGATAATTTGGCCATCTGATGCGAAGAACTGACTAACTAGAAAATACCCTGATGCTGGGAAAGATTGAAGGCAGGAGGAGAAGGGGACAACAGAGGATGAGATAGTTGGATGGCATCACTGACTTGATGGACATGAGTTTGAGTAAGCTCCAGGAGTTGGTGATGGACAGGGAAGCCTGGCGTGCTGCAGTCCATGGGGTCGCAAAGAGTCAGACATAACTGAATGACTGAACTGACTGACTGAAATCATAATAATTCTATGGATTTATTCTGAAAATAATTTGCTCCTAGATGAATCTTTTTGGAAAATTTTACCAACTAGAATTATCTTTAGTGCTCTTCTGAACCAGGGGTAGAAAAATGCATAAATCATTGGATTAAAAGTAGAATTCAAATAGCCAAACCAAATCAATGCATCGTTCAAAGTAGGTGGGATAGTATAGTCCAGGAAAGGGTCCATGACCATGCAGACAAAGAAAGGACACCAGCATGTTAAGAAAACTCCCATCACAATCCCTAAAGTCTTCGCAGCTTTCCTTCCTCTGCTTCGTGAAATTCCATTTCTCTCTTCCAACCCAATTTGAACCTTCTGCTTTGCATCATGAATTGATCTTGCCTGGCCTTTTGCTATGAAATATATTCTACAATAGATGCACAGCATAATAGAGCCAGGTATATAGAAAGAAGTCATAAAGGCCAGAACCCCAGATGTTTTGCTGAAGAAGACAGAGCAACTCCCTATGCAGTGACTGTGTTTATAATACATCTCTTCAGCTCCTTTGAAGTTTAGCTCCAGAAAGATCATCCCAAATGCAAAAAGAGCAGGAATACTCCAACTAATGAAGATCATCAGAGAAATAACCAAGATGTTGATCTTGGTTTTGTATCTCAGTGGGTCACACACAGCATAGTAGCGGTCAATGGAAATGAAGGACAAGTGAAAAATGGATGCTGAACTCAGCATAATGTCAGTGCTGGTGTGAATTTTACAGAAGACTTCTCCAAAAGACCAGTGGTGCTCAATGGATCTCACCATGCTATAAGGCATGACCAGGCACCCCAGAAGAAAGTCCACAGTAGCCATGGACTGAATGAGCCAATTATTTAGGGTATGCAGTTGCTTGAAGTGTGATATGGAAATAATAACTAGCAGATTGCCAACCACTGTGGTCAGAATTATGAGCACCATTAAACTGTACAGGGAAGCCCGGATGTCATTTGACCAGCTGCTTTTCACACAGGAAATATTAATTTTATTGTGGCAAAGGGACATCATTTCTTAGGACAATGCACTGGTTGTTATCTTTTCCTTAGTGGTTTAAGGAGTCTGTCTTCGAAATCCATGATCAGGTTAGAGTTCCTTCTCTTACTTCCATATATATATATCCCAGAAACCTGTGGGGGGAAAAAAGGAAATTATCAACAGTTTGATTCTTCTCACTTTTAATGCATTTACCTGTTACTTCTTGCTGAAAAATGATTATTTTGAAAAGAGGTTTTATTTCCAAGTTCAGTTCAGTAAGTTCAGTTCCTATAAGTTTTTTTAACATCTACTTCATGTTAGTCACTGTGTTGGAAATGTAAAGCTGAATTATTAGTTTGACATATATGATTCTGTAATTCTGTAATACTCAGCTAAATTGTGGGGAACTTGCAATACATTTTGCAGTATATGTTTAATGTATATTATGTGTAATATATAACATTATGTTATATACTTGCATATTACAAAGATAAAAAGAGGAGGAGAGAGAGTTCAGAATAACAAAGTAAATTCTGGTTATCAGTGAATAAGCTGTTATTATATTGGGGAAATGCTAGGAAATAGCAAGAAGTCTTAGAATTCCAGGAATCTACTCTCCTTTTCATCTCTTCTCACTCCCTCTGGGATGACAGTTTAAATCAAGACCACATAAGAATCTAAATTTATCCAAAACTGGAATTGGAGGAATAAAATAACTTTGCCAACAAAGGTCCGTCTAGTCAAGGCTGTGGTTTTCCCAGTGGTCATGTATGGATGTGAGAGTTGGACTGTGAAGAAAGCTGAGCGCCAAAGAATTGATGCTTTTGAACTGTGGTGTTGGAGAAGACTCTTGAGAGTCCCTTGGACTGCAAGGAGATCCAACCAGTGCATTCTAAAGGAGATCAGTCCTGGGTGTTCATTGGAAGGACTGATGCTGAAGCTGAAACTCCAATACTTTGGCCACCTGATGTGAAGATCTGACTGATTTGAAAAGACCCTGATGCTGGGAAAGATTGAGGGCAGGAGGAGAAGGGGATGACAGAGGATGAGATGGTTGGATGGCATCATCAACTCAATGGACATGGGTTTGGCTGGACTCTGGGAGTTGGTGATGGACAGGGAGGCCTTATGTGCTGCGGTTCATGGGGTCACAAAGAGGGGGACACGACTGAGCAACTGAACTGAAATGAAAATGGATATTTTAATAAATTTGAAACATCTCTCCCCCTAGTCCCTTTCTGCCTTCTATTCCCAGGAGGAAACATATCAAATGCACCTGTAAGATTTATTTTAGTAGACACCCAGGCCCACTTTATGGCAGAACAAACAGCAGACTAAATATATTTATATTACTTGAATTGTATAATGTTCAAATTATAATTGAAATTCACTAAATAAATGATGGATTTTTTTTGACTACAAAATTTATGTGCTCTCAACTAAACTAAAATTTAAAGTTTTTTTCTCACTATTGCCCCCTTTTCCTTCTTTATTTTACTTTTGTTGTTGATATATTAAAGGAATCAAACAATGTTTAGAATGTTTGCTAATAATTTCTACCAATTAAGAAAATATCCCTGCCTGGTATCACATTGAGCAGCTTCACTCAGCAGGAACTAGGGTCCAAATATAAGTAAAGGAAGGTGGGGGGAAAAAAACTGACTGCTCAGTTTTAGAAGATTATATTCATAGATGATGAAAGAGTCATCTGGCAAATTTGTATGCCTTGTTCTTCATTCCCAGATAAAAATCAAATGGCTTCCTCCTCATAACGATACATCTTGTTTTCAGAGAAATAAAGCCTGAAGCATTTTATCTGAGAAACTATTGATAATATCAATGACACTTCAGAAGAATAATCTGTCTGGTCAACTTTAGAACTTTATGCATAAATTTTGTGCAAGTATTTTTAAATGTTATAATTTATTTTTTAAATGCTGCTGCTGCTGCTAAGTCACTTTAGTCATGTCCAACTCTGTGCGACCCCATAGATGGCAGCCCACCAGTCTCCCATCCCTGGGATTCTCCAGGCAAGAACACTGGAGTGGGTTGCCATTTCCTTCTCCAATGCATGAAAGTGAAAAGTGAAAGTGAAGATATTCAGTCGTGTCCGACTCTTAGCGACCCCATGGACTGCAGCCTACCAGGCTCCTCCGTCCATGGGATTTTCCAGGCAAGAGTACTGGGGTGTATTTTTTAAATAGATTTATTTAAATAAATGTTCTATGATGATATTATGAGTTGAACACTTATCTAAGAACATGACATAATAGTGGTTTTCTTTTCTTCCAGCTTTAAGAATTTAGCTGGCTAGAAATGATTACTCTCTGTATTTACAAATTACGAAGTTGAACATACTATAGCAATACAGAAAGTTAATCTCTATGATATCTAGCTAGGCTTCCCAGGTGGCGCTAGTGGTAAAGAACGTGCCTGCCAATTCAGGAGACATAAGAAACTCCAGCTGGATCCCTGGGTCAGGAAGATCCCCTGGAGGAGAGCATAGCAACACACTCCAGTATTCTTGCCTGGAGAATTCCAGGGACAGAGGAGCATGGTGGGTTACAGTCTATGGGGTTGTAAAGAGTCAGACACTACTGAAGCGACTTAACATGCATGCTCTGATAACTAGTTAACTCAACAGTTCTTTTCAAATTATCTAATTACCTAATGTTTGAAAATGACACATGATTTTAAAATATATTGTTAGGCATTATAGTTTGAAGTAGATTTGTCTAGCAAGATGGGATTTCACTGGTAGAGTGTCCCCAACTTCCCAATAAAAGGCCATCAATGCTAATTTCACCATGCCATTTGTCCCTGGTTCCTTCAACTACCCATGTCTAATGGCTCAGACTTTCAATCCCATACTAGTCTGTACAATTACTAATGTGAACCTATCTCCTAATCGACTCATCCACTACCCACTCACAAACCCTTCCATGTATTCCCTCTGGAGGTCATGGTCATCACCCTATTTCCTCAGGCTCTTTTTAAAAAACTTCCCTCTCTTTGTTCTAACTGAAACTTTCTTTCCCCTGAGGATATCTCTTTCCCTACATCCTTATCAAAGGTAATTGTTTCCTCTCCTGCATCCTTGGCTATCTTTTCTATTACAGGACTTGGAGGAAAAACATGTCCTCTTGTACTCATTGACATTGCAAATCATTATCCCTCCTTCCTTCCTAACTTCCATCCCTTGCAAACTTTGAAGCTCTGTGTTCAGACTATACCTCCTCTTGCTGCAGACTTCAGACTTCAAGTCATTTTTCTATATCTTGAAGATGTTAGCTCCTGGCCTACTCTCACTTTCTCCAAAGCTACTCCTGCTAAAATTCTTCATAATTTTCTTGTCCACATAAATGATTCAGTAATGGACTTTTTTTTTAAACTTTACATAATTGTATTAGTTTTGCAGCTCCTTACTCCTCTGTCTTCCAACAAGCATGTCCTCCACACGTTTTCTCTGCATAGCTATCTCACTTTCTTATTTAACTAAAGACACCAGATATGTACTTATGTTCACATTAATACAATGCAGAGTTTAACTTTGCATTAGACACAATTTGTTCTCTTCCTATAAATCCAAAACCTCAAATTAACTTAAGAATCTCTTAATTTTGATGACCTAAATCTGATGCACTATTATATTCTGTGTACCATAGTAGAGATGCTCTCAGGTATAGTGTGTTTATCTTATCATAATATTGCTGGAGATGATTTTTCTCTCTTATCTATCAGTCTATGCTGATGTCTCCACAAACAGATGGATTTTGCCATTCTTCCTGTTACTTACAGATGGAAACAATTTACTTGCAGGGATGTCCCATCTGGACATTCCATGCTGCTTCTGCTTAGTCACTTCAGTCATGTCTGACTCTTTGTGACCCAATGGACTGTAGCCCACCAGGCTCCTCTGTCCATGGAATTCTCCAGGCAAGAATACTGGAGTGGGTGGCCATGCCCTTCTCCAGGGGATCGTCTCAACCCAGGGATCGAACCCAGGTCTCCTGCATTGCCGGTGGATTCTTTACTATCTGAGTCATCAGGGAAGCCCAATGAGTCATAATTTAAATATTTGGAAATCCTGTGCATGACTAAAAACTGAATCACTGAACTTGCGAATCAAGCAGAGGAATATTACATACTCTAAGCTAAAAGACAAACAGAAAGGCAGTCATTCTTTTTCAAGATGTTATAATCAAATGCCTTCCTCCTGTCAGGCACTATGTGCTGAGGCAAGAATGGTGAACAGACACAATGAAATTCCCTGCTCTTCTGGAACTTACATTCCAGTTGAAGGATCAGTCAGTTCAGTTGCTCAGTCATGTCCGACTCTTTGTGACCCCATGAACTGCAGCATGCCAGGCCTCCCTGTCCATCACCAACTCCCGGAGTTTACCCAAACTCATGTGCATCGAGTCGGTGATCCCATCCAGCCATCTCATTCTCTGTAGTCCCCTTATCCTCCTGCCCCAAATCCCTCCCATATCAGGGTCTTTTGCAGTGAGTCAACTCTTCGCATGAGGTGGCCAAAGTATTGAAATTTCAGCTTCAACATCAATCCTTCCAATGAACACCCAGGACTGATCTCCTTTAGAATGGAATGGTTGGATCCCTTGCAGTCCAAGGGACTCTCAAGAGTCTTCTCCAACACCACAGTTCAAAAGCATCAATTCTTTGGCACTCAGCTTTCTTCACAGTCCAACTCTCACATCCATACATGACCATTGGAAAAACCATAGCCTTGCCCAGATGAACCTTTGTTGGCAAAAGTAATGTCTCTGCTTTTCAATATGCTATCTAGGTTGGTCATAACTTGCCTTCCAAGGAGTAAGCGTCTTTTAATTTCATGACTGCAATCACCATCTGCAGTGATTTTGGCACCCCCAAAAATAAAGTCTGACACTGTTTCCACTGTTTCCCCATCTATTTTCCATGAAGTGATGGGACCAGATGCCATGATCTTAGTTTTCTGAATGTTGAGCTTTAAGCCAACTTTTTCACTCTCCTCTTTCACTTTCATCAAGAGGCTTTTTAGTTCCTCTTCACTTTCTGCCATAAGGGTGGTGTCATCTGCCTATTGAGGTTATTGATAATTCTCCCGGCAATCTTGATTCCAGTTTGTGCTTCTTCCAGCCCAGGGTTTCTCATGATGTACTCTGCAGAGAAGTTAAATAAGCAGAGTGACAATATACAGCTTTGACATACTCCTTTTCCTATTTGGAACCAGTCTGTTGTTCCATGTCCAGTTCTAACTGTTGCTTCCTGACCTGCATATAGATTTCTCAAGAGGCAGGTCAGGTGGTCTGGTATTCCCATCTCTTGCAGAATTTTCCACAGTTTGTTGTGATCCACAAAGTCAAAGGCTTTGGCATAGTCAAAAAAGCAGAAATAGATGTTTTTCTGGAACTCTCTCTTGCTTTTTCGATGACCCAGTGGATATTGGCAATTTGATCTCTGGTTCTTCTGCCTTTTCTAAAACCAGTTTGAACATCTGGAAGTTCATGGTTCATGTATTGCTGAAGCCTGGCTTGGAGAATTTTGAGCATTACTCTACTAGTGTGTGAGATGAGTGCAATTGTGCAGTAGTTTGAGCATTCTTTGCATTGCCTTTCTTTGGGATTGGAATGAAAACTGACCTTTTCCAGTCCTGTGGCCACTGCTGAGTTTTCCAAGTTTGCTGGCATATTGAGTGCAGCACATTCACAGCATCATCTTTCAGGATTTGAAATAGCTCAACTGGAATTCCATCACCTCCACTAGCTTTGTTCATAGTGATGCTTTCTAAGGCCCACTTGACTTCACATTCCAGAATGTCTGGCTCTAGGTGAGTGATCACACCATCATGATTATCTGGGTCGTGAAGATCTTTTTTGTACAGTTCTTCTGTGTATTCTTGCCATCTCTTCTTAATATCTTCTGCTTCTGTTATGTCCATACCATTTCTGTCCTTTATTGAGCCCATCTTTGCATGAAGTGTTCCCTTGGTATCTCTAATTTTCTTGAAGAGATCTCTAGTCTTTCCCATTCTGTTGTTTTCCTCTATTTCTTTGCATTGATCACTGAGGAAGGCTTTCTTATCTCTCCTACTATTCTTTGGAACTCTGCATTCAGATGCTTATATCTTTCCTTTTCTCCTTTTCACTTCTCTTCTTTTCACAGCTATTTGTAAGGCCTCCCCAGACAGCCATTTTGCTTTTTTCCATTTCTTTTCCATGGGGATGGTCTTAATCCCTGTCTCCTGTACAATGTCACAAACCTCCGTCCATAGTTCATCAGGCACTCTGTCTATCAGATCTAGTCCCTTAAATCTATTTCTCACGTCCACTGTATAACCATAAAGGATTTGATTTAGAAGAGTAGTGGTATGCAATGCTAAAATTTGGGCTTTCCTGGTGGCTCAGTTGGTAAAGAATCTACCTGCAGTGCAGGAAACTAGGGTTCAATCTCTGGGTCAGGAAGGTCCTCTAAAGAAGGAAAATTCCATGAACAGACTAGCCTGGCGCTGTCCAGTCCACGGGGTCACAAGAGTCAGACACAACTTTAGCAACCAAACTACCGTCACCAAGAATAAAAGCAAACATAGTGAATAATATTATCTAAATAAAGATTTAGTTTATGTCAAAAAGAGTTATGACAATATGACACAATATAATGCTTTCTAAAAAAATTTTTAAATAGAAAAAAGTAAATTTCAAGAAAACACTTAATATTGAAATTTAAATTTTCAGCTATTTCAATAATCTCTAGTTGTAATCAAAGTTAGTGAGTAGCTGTCAAGACACTTCTTGCTGGATCCTAAGATGCAAAATTAATGATTTAATTTTGGAAAATTTCTCCAACTTCATGTTTTAAATTTTAAAATTCCAAGTTGCTTTACCCAGCAAACGTTCAGTGTGATGGTTTTCATAACAGTAACAAAAGTAAAAAGTAAAATCATCTAAACGTATATTAGACACATAAACCTCAGTAGATACATGTTCAAAAAGATGGCAAATTGGTGGAGTTGACTCTTTTTATAATAAGACATAGAGAGATGTCCATGAGATCTTGTCAAGTAAAGAAAAATATGCAGAGTGTTTTAAAGTAGCATGCACTTGAACACACACACTTGTATAAAAGCATGAAGCATAGGCATGGAATAATAGCTCCAACTGCTCAAAGATGGTAAGTTTGAAATTCATTAAATAAATAAATAAATAACAAAATGGGAAAAAATATCAATTTTAGCATTAATTTTTCCTAGGTGAAATAATGGATGAGTTTTACTTTCTTCTCTATAATTTTTTACATTTTGCAAGTTTCCTACTATGAAATGCTTCATTTTCATTTTCAGAAAAAAAATATTTAATAAAATTAAGTAGGTTGTGAATTGTTTCAAATGAAACTTTAAATGAAACTTTCAAAAAGCTATTGATAAATGATTATTAATAAATTATATTATTTGTGCTTCATGTGTTTGTATAATTCTTCACCTGAGTAAAGAATTTATTATGAAAAATCACACTTTTGCTAAATTTCTTAACTGACCCATATGCTGTTTTTGTTCTGTTATACAAAATTTGGAATCAAAATTAGAAATGGACTTGATAATAATGTTATTCACAAATATGTTTGCAGCTCTGTAATTTATCTAGTGTTTGTTAAAATAATGGAAGTATTTTTGAAAAATATTTATTTTAAAAGAAAGAAAGAGATAAAAGACAAGATTTCCAAATATTTAAGTCATAACTCATGGGGTCTCTAGGTGGAACATCCCTGGAAGCAAATTGTTTCCATCTTTAAGTAACAGGAAGCATGGCAAAATTCATTTGTTTGCTTAGACATCAGCATAGACCAATAGATAAGACAGAAAACAATCTCCACAATATTTTGATAAAGTAAACACACTATACCTGAAAGCGTCTCTGCTGTGTTACACAAAAGATAATAGTACATCAGATTTAGGTCATCAAAACTAAGAGATTCTTAAGTTAATGGATCTAATACATGGCACATATAAACACACACGCAGAGGTACACATATTAAAGCACAACATCATTCAGAAATGCACCAGCATTTTCCCCACCAAACAGTATTTGCCACAAATAAGCTTTTAGTTCTGCAGTTTCATATATAATAACAATAAGATACAATTTAATTTGTAATCCTGAAAAATTTCCATGAATACTCCATTATTACATTAAAAGTAGCCAAACACAACACGGAATTTCCTTCATTTTACAAGGAAAGAACATTTTTTAAAAATCCTTTTTCGAATTTTCTAGCCACCCACAGGTGAATTTTTAATCAAGGTGAAATATTTTGAAAAGCTCATATAAAGTAAGCTATTTAAAATATATGTAACTATTTTTATCCTCTCCTACTAAAATGACAGTAGAGAATCTTTCCATCAAATAACCCTAAATGTTAATATATTTGTAAGTACGAAACCATTGATAACTCTTACTCCCTTGAGCATTCTCCCTGTAAAAGATCACCTGGGCCTCCCGGCTAATCTCTGGTTTACAAGGCTGTTCATTGTGTTCAGACCTACCTTCTCAGGAAAGGGTCACAGAGCAAGTGGATAAGCAGAAACACTACCTTTGGGAGGAGGCCATCCTCACTCGTGTCCTGTACACCTGCTGCTGGCTTGAGCCACTGCTGATCAATGATAGACTGCAGTTAATGCAGACAGAATGACGCACATATTAACATCTGGAAAAGAGAAGCTGATAATAAATCTTTCTGAAACAGGTAACAGTATACTATTGAGAAAAATAGGTGAGAGGTGTGTTTATTCTAAATGAGCACCAGGAAGCTAGCAGTGAGCAAATTAAATAGAGAAGGTAAATATCACTGTTACTTTAAAAAGTATCTCAAGCATGAGCCACCAGGAACCACAGTCATGGATGTTAACGGCATATAAATGAAAACAAATGTCCATTAAGACTGCCTTAATTGTTGATTGATTTGAAAGAAAAAAATACTCCTGTATTAGGCATCTGTACAAAGGAGATAACTAGCACTAAAAAGCAAAAACAAAACCCCCCACTTTCAAAATAGATGACTTGTACTTGATAAAGGGCTGTTTTTAGAGATTAGACTGTTTTTAAACCTAATAACATAACTAGAAAATAATTTGAGGTCTAAATCATGGTAGGAAAAATGCATTTTAGCTCATGACTCAATACATATATAAATATGCATTCATAACAGAAGCAATGCTGTCATTAAAAATACCCTTACCTCATTCAATTCACTCTAATATTCTATTTTATTCAATTTCACTTTTTTAGCTGAGTGGGGTTTGTACCTCAATAATGTTACTAATCACAATTTTAAGAAAACCACTTTAGAGATGATACATATTTAGCCCACCAATTTTAAAATTGCTATATATAGAACTTCCAAAATGACCTTCTTTCAAAACAAGGAGCCAGTGCCTTCAACATGGCAAAATAAATGGGTTGAACAGTATAGTTTCTCATCTATTTCTATGAATCTGTTATTCTGCCATAGGAAATCATAGAATTATTATGACAGCTTGATTATTGGTTCCAATTCTCATTCTTCTAGTATCTCCACCTTTGTCTTTGCTTCACTTGGAATGGAAGGCCCCGCTTCCTTGTCCTTTGAATTTGAACTTTGCCGTTTAGCTTGTTTTGGCCAAAAGAATGTAGACAGAAATAAAAAGATGCCAGTTCCAAGCTTAGTCATTAAGGGGACTCACCTGTTTATGAATGTCCTGTGTCATCCCCATGAGAAGAACACACCCCAGCGAAGTCCACTTCTCCAAGGAGGTTGAGGGGCATGTAGAGCAAACTGGGGCATGTAGCTACCCAGCATTTGCAGAGCCATCCTTGCTGACCCTACTGATTCATGCACTGAAGTGGCTATTATTTTAAGCTACTGAGTTTGGGTTTTTTTTTTTTTTTTACACAGCATTTTCATAGGAATAACTAACTGAGTTAAGTTGTATTTCTGAAAGAAGCTACTGAGATCTATTACCCATTCTCTTCCTTGGAGAAACGCTGACACCAGAGAAGTACTGACACCACACGATGGGCCACCTATGATCTAAACAGCCATTAACAAAAGCTGCAACCATACAAAGAAAGAAAGTGTAAAATGAAAATTACCCTTTACTAGATGAAGATGACCTTTTACTAAGTAAATGTAACTCCATCTTCAGAAATTCCTGTATAAAAGGTTAAGAAGTAACACCCAAGTTTATTTCTTATTAACAGTACCTAGAAAATATTATTCGTAGTTCCAAAACTAAGGCCAATGTATGCCTAATTCACATATATACCTGTCATTTTGTGAATGAGTGAAAAAGCACAATGTCTCATGTACTGGAATTTATTAAGTTCCAGGAAATTAAAGATCTTATCTGCTTTGTTCATTTCTGTCTCTCCATCATCTAAAATAGTGCCTTCACATCATAAACATTCCATGCACATTTGGTCTGTGAACATCGGCTTCCTAATTATAAAATGAAGCATTGGTTGATTTCAGTTCCGCCACTGAATGGCTCACAGTGAAGTCAAGATCTGTGTCTCTGGCCACACAGGCTACCTGCTGATCGTTCAAGTGGGGCACTCTTATAGAATTCATGAGCTCCATGAAGACAGGGAACATATATGCTCTTTTCACTGCTTTATCCTTAGGACCCAGCACATAGTAGGTGCTCAATAACTACTGATCAGTTGACTGAGATTTCTAGCAGATTAGATGAATATTCACATTGATAGCACAAGAAAAGTCATAGCATGTGGTATTGATTTGGAAGGCAGCAACCTAGTGGTAATAGTTGAAGCTGAATCTGTGGTGGAGGATTAAAAGGAGAGACAGTGAGGAAGAGGGAGGAAATGAGCTGAAAATAAGGTGATAGGTTAAAGAAGTTGCCATTAGGGATTTTGAAGCAATTATCAGTGGATTATTATGGACTAGAGGGAGGAGGTCAAAGGAAAACTAGATTCATGAGACTAGAAAGATAGTGTGTGTTAGTTGCTCAGTCATGTCCACCTCTTTTGTGACCCCATGAACTGTACAGCCCGCCAGGCTCTTCTGTCCATGGGATTTTCCAGGCAAGGATACTGGATTGGGCTGCCATTTCCTTCTCCAGGGGATCTTCCCGACCCAGGGATCAAACCCGGGTCTCCTGCATTGCAGTCAGATGCTTTACCATCTGAGCTACTAGGGAAGCCCAAGAAAGACAGTGTGCATGGTGAAAAAATAGAAGTAGCTGGATTAAATTTTTTTGAGACATACGACAGTGAAAATAAGATTAAATAGAATATTATTAATATTATTTTGAAGAGATGAAAAGTTCAGGGAAGTATAAGGGCAACTACAAATTCAAAATAAAAGACTTAATACTCCTTTTTGAAAATCAGGGAAGAGGCTCCCTTCTCTCCCTTTTCTTAGAGCACTTACTTTAGAAAATGTTTAAGTTCTTTCTCTGTCTCTATGAAATATATGTAAATCTTTTTAAAAGCAAAATAAGCTAACTCTTGCCAGCTTTATGACACAGGAGTGTCTTGCCCAAGGACCTGGGAATCACTCTTTGAAACATAATTCTGGAAGATGATACCACTAGCCCTTAGTTTCTGTGGACTGGTAGGAGCCTAACCTCAATGAACACTTCACTCCAAAGATGAAAGCTATCTTTTGTCATAAAGAAGAGTTTATATTTCCTCTGAATAAAGCCAGTTAGTTAGCACAGATGGTCACCCCAACTACCAAGTGAATTTGAATAAACTGTGCGTGACAAATGATGCTTTCAGTCCTTTTTCTTGAGGGCTGTTATTGTTTATCTTGAGCACAGGTATGTATTAGTCAGGGTTCTCAGAAAAACTGAACTAGTAGGTTGTATATACATACATATACGGACAGATTTATTATACAGCATGTGTGTGCTTAGTCGCTCAGTGGTGTCCACCTCTTTGCGACCCCATGTACTGCAGCCCGCCAGGTTCCTCTGTCCATGGGGATTCTCCAGGCAAGAATACCGGAGTGGGTTGCCATTTCCTTCTCTGGGGGATTATACAGCATTCACTCCTATAATTATGGATGCTGCCAAGTTTCCAGATCTGCAGGGTGAGTTGGAAATTTGGAGACCGAGGAGAGTCAGTAGTGTAGTTCTAGTCCGAAGGATGACAGGCTTGAGACAGAAAAAGGGTCCATACTGCAGTTGGAATCCAAAGGCAGAAAAAAGCCACTGTCCTAGTTCAAAACCAGCCACGCAGGAGGAATTCTCTGTTACTTGATAAAGGTTCGCTTTTTGATTCTGCTTAGTCCCTCGACAGATTTGGGGGAGGGGAATTGGATGAAAGTGGTCAAAACTAAAAAACTTGCAGTTATAAAATAAGTAAGTTCTTGGGATATAAAGTACAACATGATACATGTAATTAACACTGCTGTATGTCATATGGACTTACCAGGTGGCTCAGATGTGAAAAATCCGCCTGCCAGTGCCCAAGACACAGGAGGTGCAGGTTCAGTCCCTGAATCAGGAAGATCCCCGGAGGAGGAACTGGCATCCCACTACAGTGTTCTTGACTAGGGGATCCCATTGACAGAGGAGCTTGGTGGGCTACAGTCCATGGGATTGCAAAGAGTTGGACATGACTGAGCACGCATGCATGTATGTTGTATATGAAAACTGAGAAAATCCTAAGAGTTCTTACCTCAAGAAAAAAAATTATTTCTATTTCTTTAATTTTGTATCTATATGAGATTATGAATATGTATGAAATTTATAGTGAAAAACACTTCATAATTTATGTAAGTCATATAACTATGTTGTACATCTTAAATTTGTACAGCACTGTGTGTCAATTATATCTCAACAAAACTGGAGTTAAAAAATAAAGTCAGTTCATCATACACACATACACAGATAGTGTGAAGGCTGAGAAACAAAGTGCTACTTCAAATATTGAGATCAGTTCAGAGCCTTAAGGATAGACCAAATGTTAGCAGGTTTCATATATCTCTTAAAACTCCATTCAGACAATAGACTGACTCATTAATAAAGTCATCCTGATGCAACTAGCTCTGAATATCTTCATAAATATTGTAGGAAGGATCTTTGGATGGGTTGTTTGTATATACATTGTTTGGCTACCACAAATAGAAGAATGAAAATGTAATGGGGCACATGGCTTATACACTTTAGAAAGGATAGTTTTTCTTTCTTAACTGATATTAAGACACCACACCTTGAATGTTAATTTCTTGCTAAACATGAATCTCTGACCCAGATATTATGTTCACATGTATCTATTTTTGTGGGATATAGGTTTTTATCCTGAATCCTTCCTCTTGTGCCTGGGTCCAGCCCCAGCAGGATCCAGGGGTACCCTCAGGATGACGGCCTAGGCGAAAGTATAGCAAAGCAGAGAGAGAGAGGCTTGATCTTCCTTGATTAACACAGAAAGCCAATAAAGCTCCTGGCATGGAACTTGCTCTGTTCACAGAGGCCGCAGGTGCCCTCTTGGTGGGGTGAGGACGCAGGACGCCCCCTCCCTGGTGAAGATGCAGGGCGCCTTCCCAATCGGGTCTTAGAAACCCAGGCAAAGAAGTGAACTCAGAGAGCCCCTGTGCCCCAAGGAGTCATCTTGAAAGAACAGAGAGAGAAAAGGAGGGAAAAGGAAAAAAAGAACGACATGGGGAGACCAAGCTTTGGTGAGAGAGGCCCATAACTTTATTTTCAAAAGGAACTTTTATAACTTGACTTGTACATAGAAGGAAATGAAATATGCAAAGTCATACAGAGTCAGCCCAAACACTACATCTGTTTTGTCTTTATCAAAACCAGGATTTTTTCTGCATATCTTTCCCATAAACAATGTTGTGTACATTATCTTCTGGCCTTGGAGGCTTGTGGACATTTTATGATCCTTTTTTGATAAAGGCTGCTCAACCAGAAAACTTATTTTCCCTTGAAGTGTTTTTTCTTTATATTTCTAATCTATGTCAGCCTCAGAAAGTGCCAAACAGAGTTACATTCTCACAGAGCAAAGATGTAGTAAGTTACAACAAAGAAAGAACCAATTAGCTCAAAGGTCTGATGTGGTTAATTGCAAGGTTGCTCCTTGTTTTTCTTACATTCCAACTATGTTAACCAATGCACTCCCAGGTGCACAGTGGGTAAGGGATATGGGCACTTGGCAGCAAGCATTGGCCCAATAATGAAACCCCACACCAGCACTACTCTAATAATTTTTAACTCTTTGAAAGGCTCTATATTTTTAGAATGTTTTAGGCTTCCCATGTCTCTCACGGTGGGGAGGCTGTGAACAGCCACATGCTTAGCTGCAAGAGTCTAGATAAACCTGTCAGGCAAGCTAGAAAGCCATCAGAGGGGTTTGAATTGAAACACTCTTATCATGTCCATTAACTAAAGCCCTAAGTTGATTTTTTTCCAGAGAAAGATGGTCGGGGATAGCCACCTGTTAATGTCAGAAGAGTTGGTGAAAGGCACAAAATAGTAAGACAAACAGATTTTGGTTTTGGGGTGGATGCTCGAGCAGATTCAGGGGGTCCCTTGAGGCCTGATCCGCCTTTGCCTGCCAGGTCTCTTCCGCATGACCTTTGTCATGGGTGGGATCTCCCTTGGTGGCTCCCGGCACTCTTGCCTCCCAAGGACCCTAGAATAGAGTGACCCAGTATGAAACAACTTCAATCTTCTCATTTTTTCCCCCTCAGAGGAGAGGGGAGGAGGAATAAACTAGGACCCTGTGGATCTCCCACATAATAGTAGATTTCCCACACTGTGCTACTCTAGACTTTCCCTTGCATCTTAGGACCTATTGAAGGCAAACCATAAACATACTGCTCCTGGGGACACAGCCTAAGCTTGGTTACTCTCAATAATAATAATAATAAAAGGGAAATAATAAGGAAGAAGAGGAGGGGCAAGAAGAGAGATGAAGAAGGAAGAGGAGAAAATGTGAGTGGAAGAAGAGGAGGAAAAAAGAGTAACAGGAGGGATAGAAGAAAGAAAGTGGAGGAGAAACAACATTTCCTGAAACAGTACCAGTCAATGAGTGAAGAGCCTTATGAGAAAGCTCTAATTTATTTCCGTAACAACTCTACAGTAATAGATACTATCTTGATAATTGCTTCACAAAGGAAGGTCATGAGAATTAGATACTTTAATTTATACTAAGGGGCAGCAGTGGATTTTGATTCCAGATTTGTCTGACTCCAGAGTTTCAGCTCCTAACCACGATGAAGAATTTGGGGGAAAAAAGTTTGAGTGAAGGGTTTTCTTTTCTATAGCTGATTTCTCCCTCAGCCCCTTCAAACAGCTAGATAGCAAAAACTGAGATAACCACCCTATTGAGAACTTTGCTTAACATTCATAAGTGTTATGAATAAGTGGACAAGTGAATCATATCATTTACAAGTTAGGACAGGTAATGTTGCAACAAGTTCAGTTAAGACTTTTAAAATGATCTTCATTAAAAAAAAAAGGCAGATGAGATAATAACATACTAACAGTAATTTGGGGGCTTCCCTGGTGGCTCAGATGGTAAAGAATCTGCCTGCAATGTGTGACACTGGAGTTTGATCCCTGGGTTGGGAAGATCCCCTGGAGATCTTCAACCCACTCCAGTATTCTTGCCTGGAAAACCAGTCAATCCTACAGGAAATCAACCCTGAATATTCATTGGAAGGACTGATGTTGAAACTGAAGTTCCAGCACTTTGGCCAGCTGATGTTAAGAACCAACTCATTGGAAAAGACCCTGATGCTGGAAAAGACTGAGGGCAGGAGGAGAAGGGGTGACAGAGGATGAGATGATTGGATGGCATCACCAACTCAATGGACATGAGTTTGCACAAACTCCTGAAGATAGTGAAGTCCATGAGGTGACAAAGAGTCAGACATGACTGAGCAACTGAACAATAGTAATAGCATAGTAACAACAATAGTAATTTCAAAACATTTTCAAAATACTTTTTGTAATTGTTTTTGTCACTAAAATTATATTTTTCTCATCAGTCTCTATAGATAACTTTCACATATTTCAGGTAAAATTAAATTATAAATTTTTTAGGCTAATAGTTTTATTTTCTTGCTATAATGCTTTTATAATTGATCTCTACAACAACTAGTTTCCTAGTACTAAGTACACACAATGTCAGGTGTTTCCTTTTTTTTTTTTTTTCCACTCATACTGCTATGGCAAATAAATCCTTAGTTGTCTTTGACAGAGCAAGATGAAATTTTATCATAGACGGGAAAAAAGAAATCAGCTGGTTCATAATTTCAGCTAAATCAACATCATAATCCATTAAAACAGAATTTTTGATACTAATGTTTTCATAACTCAAAGTTCATCCTGTCTACAAAGCATATTGCCCAAATATTAACTATTTATCAGATAATCTACCACTACGCTAACAGGTGGCTTTTCTTTGCTTTGGCAGGAGCTCAAAGTTTCCAGAATATATTGATGGCTAAACAGCTATTAACACTGATAAAAGCACTTGCTATATTTCTGCAACCAGACAACCATACGGAACTGATTTCAAAACAGAAAGATTAAAAGAGCTCACTCTTAACACACATAAGGGAACACAATGAACACATTGTCACTGATCCTTCTAAATTTACCTCCCAAGTCCCAAAAATTTCCACTCTTAATGTTGACAGTCCTCTCTCAGTGTTTCAAGGAAAATGTGTATTTTCTATGCCATGTTAACTGATATCATCAACTGAGTTCAATCTTTCTTCAGGGTGTGTATATATATTTTATATTAATTGTGTACTTTCACCTTAGCCCTCTACCTATCACCCTACAACCTACCAAACTCTGTGGCTATTAAAGCTACAAGATTGACTATGAGGAATGTAGTGTGTTGCTCTTACAAAGGTAGTGAAAGTGTGAAAGTGTTAATTACTCAGTCATGTCCGAATCTTTGTTACCACATGGACTGTAGCCCACAAGGCTCCTCTGTCCATGGAATCCTCCAGGCAATAACACTGGAGTGGATTGCCATTCCCTTCTGTAGGGCATCTACAACCCAGGAGTCGAACCTGGGTCTCCTGCACTGCAGGTGGACTCTTAAAAATGCAATTAAAATCTAGCTTTAATAATCATTAAGCAAAACATCAGTACCCAGCACTTTAATCAAACAGGATTAACAGTGAGTCCCTCAGGAAGCTGCAGTCTAGCGTGGCTATCTAAGAAAACACTGATAACCTAGAAAGCTAAAGAATACACTGGACATGAAGCTCAAAGATTCATTTTTGAGAATCTGATACACCCACTTGTTGGCTCTTGGGTGGAGCTTGGTTTCAGTGTTGGTATGGAGGCTTTTAGATGAGTTCTTGTCGATTAATGTTCCCCAGAGTCAGGAGTTTTCTGGTGTTCTCAAGTTTTGGATTTAAGCCTCCTGCCTCTGGCTTTCAGTCTTATTCTTACAGTAGCCTCAAGACATCTGCATGTATACATCATGGATGATAAAACATCTACGTTAATGGTGAAAAGAGTCTCCACAGTGGGGAAAACCCAGAGAGGTTCACAGAGTTACATGGAGAAGAGAAGAGAGAGGAGGGAGATAGAGGTGACCAGGAGGAGAAGAGGGGGAATCAAAAAGGGAGACTGCAATCTAGCCAGTAATCAATTCTCTATTTGCTCTCCACGGTCTGGAGAGCACTCAGAGAGGTTCAGTGTTCTCCACAGACCAGAACACCTAGAGATTCAGAGTTAAGTAGAGAAGAGAAGGGAGGGGGAGGAGATAGAGGTGACCTGGGGAAGAAAAAGGAGAGTCAAAAGGGGAGAGAGCAGTCAAGCCAGTAATCACACTCCTAAGTAAAAGTGAGTACTGAAGATTGGATTCTTAAAGGTACAGAATTGATAACAAATACCAAAAAGCAAAGATTAAAAATCTAGAGTAGAGGTTAGACTCTTAAAAATACAATATTACAAAAACAAAACAGAATCACAAAAGTCATAAAAAAAATATATATAATTTAAAAATAGCATCAATTTTTTGGCAAGGTAATAGTAGGTTTTAAAAATGAAAATTAAAGGAGTACTAAACAACTTAAAAATTTTAAAAATTTATTAAAAATGATAATAGTAAAATATATCTAGAAATTTCTCTGGAGCTGTTGAGGGCAGTGTGGGGTCAATTCAGTTTCAGATAGTTCCTTGTTCCAGCTTATACTTCTCAAGGTCCATAGGTCCCTTCTGAACTAGCCAATCCTAATGGCAAGGTTTTAATCTGTTGCACCTGTCACTTCCAAAGCGGTTCCTTCTTCTTTGTTTATTTTGGCTTCCTCTGTTTGCAAGCCTCTTGCTTCCCTGGTGGCTCAGAGGTTAAAGCGTCTGCCTGCAATGCCGGAGACCGGGGTTCGATCCCTGGGTCGGGAAGATCCCCTGGAGAAGGAAATGGCAACCCACTCCAGTATTCTTGCCTGGAGAATCCCATGGACAGAGGAGCCTGGTGGGCTACAGTCCACGGGGTCGCAATGAGTCAGACACGACTGAGCAACTTCACTTCTCACTTCAGTATCTAACTTCCACCCTGACACAAGGGGGCGAAGGTGGTCATTTATTTAGGTTCACTTGTTAACTTGTGCTGCAGGAGGGAGGAACACTGCAAACATACATCACTGGCGTGTGCGGGGAGTGCTCGCAGTGTCTGGGCCACACTGGGCTTGCTCACAGCGTGTGTGTTCTCCCATCCATACTGCTCAGGCTCCAGGTTGCTCTGCAGGGGAACTGTCTAAAGCGGGCCCTGGGTTGCGTGCACTTCCCAGATCTAAGCCTCTCAGGTGCAGGTTCTCGGGTACTCCACAAAGACACAGATTCAGTTGGGCCTGCGTTTTGTGCCCTTCCCAGGTCTGAGCAGCTCAGGTGACCAGGTGCTTGGTGAGTGCACTCTCCCCAGGTGGGCAGTGCGTCTTATCACCTCCCTCCCCCCACAACCCCGTCCAAGCCGCTCAGTTTCCTGGGTGTACAGCAGAAGCACCTTCTCAGGTGTGCTGTGTGTCTCATTTGGGGAGCTTACCTCTGGCTGAGACTCTCCTGGCGATGTCGACTGTCCAGGATCCTAGGAAGACTTGTTTAGCAACTGGGAGCCTGCTCGAAGTTTGGTAGAGGATGCACCTTGCCTTCTGGCTCTGGCTGGTGCCTGCCTGCCTCCCTGCCTCCAGCGGGGGATGGGCGGGTCTGCTGCCAGCTAGCTCTCCTCTGGTATTCGATCAGTCCTTTGTTCTGTGAGCAGGCCTGGCCTTTCCTTAGGTTAGAGCTTTTCACAGGAAAGTTCTCTCTCTCTCTCTCCTCTCTCTCTCTTTTTTTTTTCCCTCTCTCTCTGGCTATCCCATGGTTTGGGTTGCTATATCATGTTAGCTCCCTCAGATTGCCCTCAGGGCATTCAGGCCCAGTCTTTACCTTAAGCAATGCAGCCCTGCCTCCCTGTTCAGCCCCCTGCTTACTGATGTGAGTGTCTGGGCTGCTTCTCAGCTGGGAGTTGCAGTTAGACACATAATCTGTGGGTTTTATTAATTTATTTTTTTCTCCCAGTTATGTTGCCCTCTGAGATTCCAAAACTCCCCCACAGACCCACTGGTGAGAGGGTTTCCTGGTGTTTGGAATCTTCTCCTCTTTTATGACTCCCTCCCTGGGATGGGTCTCCATCCGTAACTCTTGTCTCTTTTTTATCTTATGTATTTTGTCTTACCTCCTTTTGAAGACAATGGGCTGCCTTTCTGGGTGCCTGGTGTCCTCTGCCAGTGTTCAGAAGTTGTTTTGTGGTATTTGCTCAGCGTTCAAATGATCTTTTGATGAATTTGTGGGGGAGACAGTGGTCCCCCTGTCCTATTCCTCTGCCATCTTGGATCGCCCCCAACACTTTGTGAAATAAAAGAAAATGTGCATTAAAATGTTTTTTTAAACTACAAAATGCTGTACAAAAAACATCAGTGATGCCTTTTACATACGCCTGGCAAGTACAGGTAAAAGTGCCTTTAGATCAATGAAAGATCAATGGAAAGTTTGAGCAACTATTGGTATTGGCTTGCAATTAACATATACATAGGATTGACAACAAAGTAATGGGGCAAGAGGCAAGAAGTATAGGGTAACTATAGATTAGAGAATAAAGGAAGGGTTAAAAACTTAACGTTCAAAAATGAAGATCATGGCATCCAGTCCCATCACTTCATGGCAAATAGATGGGGAAACAATGGAAACAGTGACAGACTTTATTTTCTTGGGCTCAAAATCACTGCAGATGTTGACTTCAGCCATGAAATTAAAAGACACTTGCTCCTTGGAAGAAAAGCTATGACCAACCTAGACAGCATATTAAAAAGCAGAGACACTACTTACTCTGCCAACAAAGGCCTATCTTAGTCAAAGCTGTGGTTTTTCCAGTAGTCATGTATGGAAGTGAGAGCTGGACTATAAAGAAAGCTGAGCACTGAAGAATTGATGCTTTTGAACTGTGGTATTGCAGAAGACTCTTGAGAGTCCCTTGGACTGCAAGGAGATGAAACCAGTCAATCCTAAAGGAAATCAGTCTTGAATATTCATTGGAAGGACTGATGCTGAAGCTGAAACTCTAATACTTTGGCCACCTGATGCAAAGAACTGACTCACTGGAAAACACCCTGATGTTGGGAAAGATTGAAGGCAGGAAGAGAAGGGGATGACAGAGAATAAGATGGTTGGATGGCCTCACCGACTTGATGGACATGAGTTAGAGAAAGTTCCAGGAGTTGGTTATGGACAGGGAAGCCTGGCATACTGCAATCCATGGGTTTCAAAGAGTCCCACAAGACTGAGTGACTGAATTGAACTGAACTAGCACTCTGGTGACTCACAGCAGACATTAATCATTTATTAAGTGATGTCTATATGGTAAAGTTGAAGATGAATGTAAGACACACATTTTTGAAGACTTTACATTCAGTGATAGACATAACTAGCATTAGCCACTATTTATAAATCTCTTCCCTTTCCTGGACATGCAGGGGAATTACACTTCCTATTTATTTAAATTTTTCGTGGCCATATGACTTTCTCTGGCCAATAAAATATGAGTGGAAATGGCAGGTATCACTCTGAGTGAAAGCATTTATAAGACATTGTACAATTTTTTCATGTTCTTTTCATGCTCTAGAAATTATGGGAGCACAGTTGATAAGGAAATGATACAAGGTGAAAAAAGCCTAGAGTTCTGATCTATGACGTAAAGGCTAGCTTCCCTAGAATAGACTCTGAATGAAGTAGACATAAAATTTTGCTTTGATGAGCCAGAATGCTTTTTATATTATTTATTACTGTACCATTCCCTAGTCTTTCCTGACTAAAATACATTCTAAATAGAGAGAAAGTATAACACCATGAAAGAGTAAACCCCTCCCTCAGTATCCAAGGGGGATTGATTTCAGGATCTCCATTGGATACCAAACTTCTCAAATGTCCAAGCCCCTTACACAAAATGGTTATTTGAATATAACCTATGCATATCCTCTAGTGCACTTTAAATCATCTGTAAATTGCTTATAATACCTAATACAATGTAAGTGGGTTTTCCAGGTGGTGCTAGTGGTAAAGAACCCTCCTGCCAATGAGGGAGATGCAGGAGACTCAGGTTCAACCCTGGATAGGGAAGATCCCCTGGAGAAAGGAATGAAAAGCCACTCCAGTATTCTTGCTTAGAGAAGCTCAAGGACAGAAGAGCTTGGCGGACTACAATCCATAGGGTTGCAAAGAGTTGGACACAACTGAAGTAACTTAGTCACACACATAATGTAAATGTTATGTAAACAGTTGCCAGCACATAGAAAATTCTGAAATTCTGAACTTTCTGAAATTTTTTTTCCAAATAATTTCAACCTGCTGTTGGTTGAGTCTGTGGGTACACTAACCACAGATACGAAGGGCCAACTTTACATATAGTTGAGGCAAAAGGAGCTAGATGTTTTAGATTATCTTAACTACTTATTTTTGATTGACTTTGAATATATTATCCTCTCCAAGACTCAATGACACCTTGTAGAATGAAGGCAATAATGCTTATTTAAAGGATTGTTTCATGTGAGAAAGTGCCTGTTTTTAGTAGTAAGTTAATTCAAACAGGAAACCACTAGATTTAGGTGGTTCTAATACCTTAGAAACCTATGTGAGCAAATCAGAACCTAAGCCTGTAAGTGCCTCAAAAGTTAAAAAATCAAAATCTCAGTACAGTTCAGTTCAGTTCAGTTCAGTCACTCAGTCGTGTTTGACTCTTTGTGACCCCATGAATCGCAGCAAGCCAGGCCTCCCTGTCCATCATCAACTCCTGGAGTTTACCCAAACTCATGTCCATCGAGTCGGTGATGCCATCCAGCCATCTCAACCTCTGTCGTCCCCTTCTCCCCCTGCCCCCAATCCCCCCCAGCATCAGGGTTTTTTCCAATGAGTCAACTCTTCGCATGAGGTGTCCAAAGTATTGGAGTTTCAGCTTCAACATCAGTCCTTCAATGAACACCCAGGACTGATCTCCTTTAGGATGGACTGATTGGATTTCCTTGCAGTCCAACAGACTCTCAATAGTCTTCTCCAACAACACAGTTCAAAAGCATCAATTCTTAGGTGCTCAGCTTTCTTCACAGTTCAACTCTCACATCCATACATGACCACTGGAAAAACCATAGCCTTGACTAGATGGACCTTTGTTGGTAAAGTAATATCTCTACTTTTCAGTATGCTATCTATGTGGTCATAACTTTTCTTCCAAGGAGTAAGTGCCTTTTAATTTCATGGCTGCAATCACCATCTGCAGTGATTTTGGAGCCCCCAAAAATAAAGTCTGATATTGTTTCCACTGTTTCCCCAGATATTTCCCATGAAGTGATGGGACCAGATGCCATGATCTTAGTTTTCTGAATGTTGAGCTTTAAACCAACTTTTTCACTCTCCTCTTTCACTTTCTTTTGTTGTTGTTGTTGTTTCTTTGAATATATTTTTTTATTTTTTTAATTTTATTATTATTATTATTTTTACTTTACAATATTGTATTAGTTTTGCCATACATCAACATGTATCCTCTTTCACTTTCATCAAGAGGCTTTTTAGTTCCTCTTCACTTTCTGCCATAAGAATGGTGTCATCTGCATATCTGAGGTGACTGATATTTCTCCCGGCAATCTTGATTCCAGCTTGTTGCTCTTCCAGCCCAGCGTTTCTCATGATGTACTCTGCAGAGAAGTTAAGTAAGCAGGGTGACAATATACAGCCTTGATGTACTCCTTTTCCTATTTGGAACCAGTCTGTTGGTCCATGTCCAGTTCTAGCTGTTGCTTCCTGACTTGCATATATGTTTCTCAAGAGGCAGGTCAGGTGGTCTGGCATTCCCATCTCTTGAAGAATTTCCCACAGTTTATTGTGATCCACACAGTCAAAGGCTTTGGCATAGTCAATAAAGCAGAAATAGATGTTTTTCTGGAACTCTCTCTTGCTTTTTCGATGACCCAGTGGATGTTGGCAATTTCATCTCTGGTTCCTCTGCCTTTTCTAAAACCAGCTGGAACATCTGGAAGTTCACGGTTCATGTACTGCTGAAGCCTGTCTTGGAGAATTTTGAGCATTACTTTACAAGCGTGTGAGATGAGTGCAAATGTATGGTAGTTTGAGCATTCTTCGGCATTGACTTTCTTTGGGATTGCAATGAAAACTGACCTTTTCCAGTCCTGTGGCCACTGCTGAGTTTTCCAAATTTGCTGGCATATTGAGTGCAGCACTTTCACAGCATCATCTTTCAGGATTTGAAATAACTCAACTGGAATTCCATCACTTCCACTAGCTTTGTTCATAATGCTTTCCAAGGCCCACTTGACTTCACATTCCTGGATTTCTGGCTCTAGGTCAGTGATCACACCATCATCATTATCTGGGTCGTCAAGCTCTTTTTTGTACAGTTCTTCTGTGTATTCTTGCTACCTCTTCTTAATATCTTCTGCTTCTGTTAGGTCCATACCATTTCTGTCCTTTGTCAAGCCCATCTTTGCATGAAATGTTCCCTTGGTATCTCTAATTTTCTTGAAGAGATCTCTAGTCTTTCCCATTCTGTTGTTTTCCTCTATTTCTTAGCACTGATCGCTGAGGATGGCTTTCTTACCTTTCCTTGCTATTCTTTGGAACTCTGCATTCAGATGCTTATATCTTTCCTTTTCTCCTTTGCTTTTTGCTTCTCTTCTCTTCACGGCTATTTGTAAGGCCTCCCCAGACAGCCATTTTGCTTTTTTGCATTTCTTTTCCATGGGGATGGTCTTGATCCCTGTCTGCTGTAAAATGTCACGAACCTCTGTCCATAGTTCATCAGGCACTCTATCTATCAGATCTAGTCCCTTAAATCTATTTCTCACTTCCACTGTATAATCATAAGAGATTTAATTTAGGTTATACCTGAATGGTCTAGTGGTTTTCCCTACTCTCTTCAATTTAAGTCTGAATTTGGCAATAAGGGGTTCATGATCTGAGCCACAGTCAACTCCTGGTCTTGTTTTTGCTGACTGTATAGAGCTTCTCCATCTTTGGCTGCAAAGAATATAATCAGTCTGATTTCGGTGTTGACCATCTGGTGATGTCCATGTGTAGAGTCTTCTCTTGTATTGTTGGAAAAGGGTGTTTGCCATGACCAGTGTGTTCTCTTGGCAAAACTCTATTAGTCTTTGCCCTGCTTTATTCTGTACTCCGAGGCCAAATTTGCCTGTTACTCCAGGTGTGTCTTGACTTCCTACTTTTCATTCCAGTCCCCTATAATGAAAAGGACATCATTTTGGGGTGTTAGTTCTAAAAGTTGTGTAGATCTTCATAGAACCATTCAACTTCAACTTCTTCAGCGTTACTGATTGGGACATAGGCTTGGATTACTGTGATATTGAATGGTTTGTCTTAGAAATGAACAGAAATCATTCTGTTGTTTTTGAGATTGCATCCAATTACTGCATTTCGGACTCTTTTGTTGACCATGCTGGCTACTCCATTTCTTCTAAGGGGTTCCTGCCCACAGTAGTAGAGATAATGGTCATCTGAATTAAATTCACCCATTCCAGTCCATTTGAGTTTGCTGATCCCTAGAATGTTGATGTTCACTCTTGCCATCTCCTGTTTGACCACTTCCAATTTGCCTTGATTCATGGACCTGACATTCCAGGTTCCTATGCAATATTGCTCTTTACAGCATCGGACCTTGCTTCTATCGCCAGTCACATCCACAACTGGGTATTGTTTTTTGCTTTAGCTCCATCCCTTCATTCTTTCTGGAATTATTTCTCCACTGATCTCCTGTAGCATATTGGGCACCTACAGACCCAGGGAGTTCCCCTTTCAGTATCCTATCATTTTGCCTTTTCATACTGTTCATGGGGTTCTCAAGGCAAGAATACTGAAGTGGTTTGCCATTCCCTTCTCCAGTGGACCACATTCTGTCAGACCTCTCCACCATGACCCGCCCGTCTTGGGTGGCCCCACATGACATGGCTTAGTTTCATTGTTAGACAAGTCTGTGGTCCATATGATCATATTGGCTAGTTTTCTGTGATTATGGTTTCAGTGTGCTTGCCCTCTGATGCCCTCTAGCAACACCTACCATCTTACTTGAGTTTCTCTTACCTTGGACATGGGGTATCTCTTCACGGCTTCTCCAGTCAAGTGCAGCTGCTGTTCCTTACCTTGGATGTGGAGCACCTCCCCTCAGCCCTCCTGTGCCCACGCAGCTGCCACTCCTTGGATGTGGGGTTGGTCCTCTCGGCCGCCTCAGCCAATTACAAACAGCCCACTAGACTTTCCCAAATAAGCCAATTACTTAAGTTATTGCCAATTAAATAGTTTCTTGCTTTGGATCTCCATCTTTCCTGTAAAAGTCTTGTCCCTAACTCCCGTCAGAGGACCTCTCCTAACCATTTTTGGTTTGGTGCTGCCCTATTCAAACTAATTTTTGCTCAAATTAACTCTTAGAATGTTTAACATGCCTCAGTTTATCTTTTAACAGTTCATGCTTGAAAATCTTCATTATTATTGTCATTATTGTTCAGTCCTCAGCAATAATAAAATACAGTTGAAATATTTTAAAAATAAACACAGCTCTTGTTGGTTCTACTACACATAGATGTCCTAATGCAATGGATGCTAAAGAGCTGTTATGGGCTGGAATATAGTAACTATCCTTTGAGAGTGTGAGGGGTGGGATATTCCCTGGCTCCAGAAAATAAGGGTGAGGGGCCATGCATTCCTGCTGGGGCATTTTTATTTTGCATTTGTTTATTTTTTCCATTTTTGCAACTTTGAATTTTTTGGGAGATCAGAGATCAAGACAACATGGGAATATCCTTATCACAGTGAGCAGACCACATGCATTTTGAATCCTCTCCAAGGACTGACTACTCTTGGAATCTAGAAATTCTGTTTTATTTATGTTTTTATTTCTTTTAATTTTTATACAGATATATTCCTAGATCTAAGGAACATTTCCCCTTCAGTATCTTCTTCACCAACTTGAAAGTGAATACTTTTAGTAAAGGAAGAAAGAAAATACTATGGCAACATTTTGACAGTTTGGGGGATTTTTTATGAAAAAATATGAATTGAGATGGAGAAAATGTCCCTACCTTAAGCCCACACTAATCACTCTCTCCCAACTCCACTGGCTTCATTAAGTCTCTATTAAATAAGCCATTGAAGCAGCTGTCCCATCATCACAAAGATGCATTTAGTAAGGAATAAAGAAAAAGAGAAAGAGTTGGATGAAGAGAGTGACAGTCCATTGGTTCCTCCAGTCAGTGTTCTATGGCAGTTAGAATGTGTCTTCATGATCATAGTCTTCACATTCCAGAGCTATAGCTAGCTGCTTAACTGGCCCAGATCTTGGTCTTGGCATCTGGGTTCTATTCACCCAGCATCCTGTCTCAAACCCGCATGAAGAATCCCATCAGTCCAGGTCAACTGTTGTCAGCACACCACAAGACATGGAGTCCCATTGACCCTAACACCATTCATGTCCCCACGGGGTATGAACCAGATCAAGGAGCCCTTGCTTTCTCCAGCATCCATGCCCAGGAAATATTTGACTGTAGGAAATCTAAGTTTTCTAAGATTAAGCCAAAACCACAGTCCATAGTTAGGAAAGCTCACAAAGTCTTTAACCCTGGCCATTGAAATTTACCAAGTTCTGAACTATGACTAGAAAGAGAAGTACAGCAGCCAAGTGCTCCTGCCATGCCTGGAGGCTGAAGGAACATGAGACTGTGGAGCAGAAGAACTCAGACCTCCAAGTGCAAGTAGGCTTATTTTCCTGTAGGATAGCATTTTTGATTGTTGGCTTTTGAAGAGACACATAGTGTTTCCTGTTTGAGATCACCATACCCAAACAAACCTTTCTCCCATAAGCACTTTTCTAGAAGCACAAACAACACCGACTCACATTTTAATCTGCACCTGTGCCCACCTAGGTGCCCCTTCATAAGTGCTAGGGCCTCTGTGTATGGTCATTGGGTATATCTGTGTGTGTGCATGCAAATGTAGGAATGAACACGCGTCTTTTGCATTATCATCCATTATAAGAGGCTTCATTTTTAGTTTTTAAGGAAAGTGCCATATTTTTATTAAATTATGAAGAATCCTCATGGTTTTCCTCTGCTGCTTTTTTCTTTCTGCCTTCCCATTCAGCACTGTTTCACGTTAGACCTTATTTACTTTTCCATGCATCTGTCTTTGGATTGAGCTGTTGGTATCAAGTGAGCATCACAAATACTTTCAGCAGAAGAAATAAAAATTACAGTTAAAAAGCACATCAAAACTATCATTAAAAAATCTATATTCATTAAAGAAATCCAGAGTGAAAATAACCAGAGCTGGGTATGAATGTAGTAAATGGCATTTTTTTAGAGTAAATTCACTGCTGCAATGTTTAACTAAAAAAAAAAATCATTTAAAGACAATGTAGCAAATTTGTCACAGGAAAAAATATCAGACAGTATATTAATATGAGCAATTCTTAAATGATCTCCAGGAAAATTTAATAACTAGGAACTAAAAACTAACGCAACATTGTAAAGGAATTATACTTTCATTAAAATTGTTTAATTAAAAAATAAAATAAAAAATGTTATTTCTTTCAGAAATGTCAGTAAATACCAAATGCAACAAAAGACTATGATGTGGTATCTTAGAATGATTGAATATTAATCATGTTTATAAAATTATATTCACTTGTTTGGGATATTAGCCTATTAAACATATTTGGTCATAAGTTAATCAAGGTAATCTTTTTGTGATGTTAATATAACAGAAAGCAAATGAAAATATTTTGTTTCTCTTTGGGTGGAAGAATAAGAAAGACTCAAGGATAATTTGCCCTTATTGGTTTTCAATACTAAGATACATTGTTCTTTAATACTTTAGAGCAGGAGATGGCAATGTTTCTCTGTAAAGGTAGTAAATATTTTCAGCTTCTTTGGCCGTGTAGTCTATACAGTCTCCATCACAAATACTCAGTTCCACACTGCATCATGAAAAACACCATCAACAGTACTGAACTAATGAACATGGCTTTCTTCAATAACACTTTAGGTATGGAGACAGAAATTTGAATTTCAAATGATTTTCATGTGTCACAAAATATTAGTCTTCTTTTAATTTTCTTTTTCAAATCTTCATAAACCTGAAAACCTTTCTTAGCTCACAGGCCATTATGAAGCCAGATTTGATAAACATCTACTTTATAGTCACCCTATTAATTTGCTTACAGGTTGACAAGACAGGCAAAGCTCTAAATAGGCAGTCAATCACCACTGAAAAGCATATAAAAAATCTTCAGGCTCTCGAGTAGGTTTCTAGATGTAAGCTCGGCTGCTCTCTGGGATACATTAGTGCTAGCTATTCAAGCCACACCCAATTGGCTTTTGAGTTTCTTGACTTTCTAATCAAAATATACAGAGTGGCTGAACTATTAGAAAACATATGCACTTGAACCAATCAGGGATGATAGGAGTTTAGCAATAAATACATCACAATTGGTTTTCCTGTGACAGTCCCATAACATTGTAAAAGTGAACATATATACAATACTTACCATGAGCTGGGAAGTTGTCTAAGCACTTTAACTGTAGTAACTTATTTAATACTCACTAAAAAAAAAAAAAAAACCTAACAGATGGGTATAACTGTTGTTCTTTTTCAAAATTTTATCACTTTATCTACTTTATATTGGCTGGTGTGTGTGTGTGTGTGTGTGTGTTTCTAAACAAGAGAAAAAAATGTATTAGCAATTCATTGATATGAATGATCATGAGCACTATTAGCAAAATCCCAGACACATTCTTCTTTTCATTTTTGTTATTTTTAAAATTATCCAAAATAAAAATAGAAAGTTAAATATTCTACCAATATAATGAGTACACAATAAGTATTATAACTATGAACATTACCCTTAGCGCTTGTGTCGTGAGGTCTGATAAAGTATTTGGTGCACTATCCTTCTCATATAACCTTCCGAAGAGAGTCACTGTCAAAACAGGTCCAGATGTTGGCTTCAGGCTGAACAAGCGTCCATCATTCGATACCTAATTAAAACACAGGGAAGCTGACTGAGAATAACTTTCAGTTGTACAACCTCACAACACACTCTTAAAATTCAGTACAACTGGATGAAGAAACAATGAAAATAATGGCCATATTCTACTGCATCTGAAATACTTGAAAAGGTACAGAGAAAAATTGGAGCTATAGAATTGGTACTTACTGAAATGTCTGTATTCTACATCTTACAATTTACTCATCTGAGAAGGCATCCCATGAGTTAATAAACACAAAACAATGGATTTGAGAATGTATGAGAGAACTCTTGTTCGCTCAAGCAAGAAAGACTCCTCCAAAGGCTCAGGAGAGCTTGACTAAGGGGCGTTGAGCTGAGCTTCTGTCATCCCTCATACTCATCACAGCCTCCCTATCTGCCCACTGTCCTCAACTCCCCACAGTAACTGTTTGGACCAAGAAAGGGGAGGAAGAGTGGCACCTGCAGGTACAGTCAGTGGGAGAATGTGGCTGAACAGAACACTTGTGCAAGAAGAAATTACTTCTGGCGTATTCTTTTTAAAAGGGTTGCTTCTTGCCAGTTCAGCCACTATCCAATTCTTCAGCTTTTCTTTCTTTCCTTTTCTGGATGGTCACCCAGGGCCTTCGAACACACCATGAAAAGAATTCTTTTCAACTGTTCTAGGCCATCCCTCCCCTAAACAAGGAGGCTTCCTCTGGTAGGACTGGTCATGCAACTCTTCTCTAGTCTTCTTTCTACTTGATAGACCTTAAACAGTCCAGCCCACTCCCTGAAGTCCCCACAGTAAAATATATTTCTTTACACTGGTTAGTCTCTAAAATAGGGGTCCCCAACCTCCAGGATCTAATGGCTGATGATCTGAGGTGGAAATGATGTAATAATAATAGAAATAAAGTGCACAGTGTCATGTGCTTTTTTGTTGTTGTTCAGTAGCATCCCAAAACCATCCCCCCTACTACCCCAATGGTCCATGGAGAAGTTGCCTTCCATGAAACCAGTCCCTGGTACCAAAAAGTTTGGGGATTGCTGCTCTAAAGGACTTTTAGACAAGAGATTCCACGTGCTCCATGTCCTTGATGAGCCCTAAGTCCAATTTTACTCTCTCCAAATGAAGATTTTCATGATATTTGCAAGCACTTGGACAGGTTTTCTATTCAAAAGATGCTTCTTCTTACATTAAATCATTAAATGATTTGTCAATATTAAGCAAAGGTTTGTACCTGAAATTCTCCAGGTGCAAGCTGAATTTCACTCAGCAACACCTCAGGGAAGACATACTGGGTTCCAAACGTGCCACTGAGGGAGAACATTTCAAACCTGGTGGAAGCAGTCTCAACTGAGTCACCACAAGTGTGTAAGTCTGTTGTTTTACACTTCAGCAGAGTACAAATCTAGGAACAGAATAAGAGAACAGTAAGTTTAAAAACAGTTAAGTCTTAGGAAAGCCAATTGAAACACTCTCTTGATCTAGAAAAAAAAGTCTATGTCCTTTTGTTATATTGCTTCCTCATTAGACTAATCTGCTTCGTTGCTGACTATTACTGCAATTAGCAAAAAAGAAAAAAGGACTTCGAGCCCTAATGCTTTCTGTGTACATGGCAAGTCACTTCAGTTGTGTCTGACTCTTTGTGACCCTGTGGACCATAAGCCCACCAGGGTCCTCTGTCCATGGGATTTTCCAGGCAAGAATACTGGAGTGGATTGCTGTGCCCTCCTCTAGAGGATCTTCCTAACCCAGGGATCAAACCTTCATCTCTTACATCTATTTCTGCAATTCACTGTAAAAAGATTAAACCACATAAAGAAATCATAGGTCCTTGGTCTATAGCCATGAACAATTATACCTTACTGTTTTCAAGTTAGCCATGCTTTTAGAAATCAAGAGTGTTCAATTATTTTTAACAAGTTTAAACACTAGTTTAATTTCTATCTTATCACCTATTTCTAACAAAGAAGGAACTTTAAAGTTGTAGAGAACCCTAGAGTTGATCTAGAGACAATTCATGAACTGGCAGAGTCACATACCCTACACCTGAGCAAGGGCTGAAAGCGCTTTCGTTATCTGACTTAGTTACACTATACTACACTATATTACAAAGCTATCTGCGTGTAAATCTAAGTGTATGAATCATCTCACCATGTGGATGCAAAACCCCCAAAAGGAAGAACCTTCTTCACTTATCTCCATCTATACTGCATCTTCAAAATTTTACTCCAAGCTACCTTCATTTATGGCCTGACTAAAGCAATGTCCCTTAACTGGTCTTCCTCCTTCCATATTTGAAGTTGGAGAGCAAGTGTTTTCTAGCAAGTGTGTCAAGATGAGATACAAATAACTTTCACGTAAAGGTACATGAATACATGCTTCTATTTTTTTCCCTTGCAATCCTACTAAAACAAACATTATTATTATTGTGGAAGATCTGGACCCACAAGATTAGGAGAACAGGAGGAAGACAGACTGTAGCAAAAGTTTAGAAGTTTGGGTGTTGACACAAAAATGGTAACTGAGGAAGCAACTCACATACCTATAAATAGACTATTGGATAAAAATATGTGGTACATATATACAAAGGAATATTTGGAAGGTTTGTTGCTAAGTTGTGTCCAGCTCTTCTGCAACCCCATGGACTGTAGCCTGCCAGTCTCTTCTGTGAATGGGATTTCCCAGGCAAGAATACTGGAGTGGGTTGCCATACCCTTCTCCAGGGGATCTTCCCAATCCAGGTATCGAAATGGAGACTCCTGAATTAGCATGGGGAAAGCCTAGAATCAACCTGTCTACACTGCAGAATAGGCTTCCTCGTGGCTCAGATGGTAAAGAGTCTGCCTGCGGTGCAGTTGGATCCCTGGGTCAGGAAGATGTCTTGGAGAAGGGAATAGTTACCCACTCCAGTATTCTTGCCTGGATAATTCCATGGAGCCTGGTGGTACAACCTATGAGGTTACAAAGAGCTGGACATGACTGAGTGACTTTCATTTTTGCTTTCACACTGCAGAATACTCAAAAGATTCCATCCCCGGGAGTACTAGGTATCTCAGTAACTGAGAGTATGTTGGGGTGTTTAATGAAAGGAAAACTGGTAGGAAGTTGTTAAGGGTGCCTCAATGCTGAGTCTCCAGACATGGATGAGCAACGACCCTTCCCCAGTTCCATAAAAGATGGAACCTTTATTACCAGAGAGGGTAAAGCAGACAATGTTTAGATGGAGACTCTGAAAGACTTAGTAAGAGGATTTTTTGAATGAGTCATGCTGAATAGTGATACCATGCCCTTCTACCCTGCATTTCCCCAACTTGATTCTCTTGTTGTTCAGTCACCCAGTCATTTCCAACTCTTTGTGACCCCATGGGCTACAGCATGCCAGATCTCTCTGTCCCTCCCCATCTTCTGAAGTTTGCCCAAGTTCAGGTCCATTGCACTGATGATGCCATCTAGCCATCTCATCCTCTGACACCTTCTTCTCCTTTTGCCCTCAATCTTTCCCAGCTTCAGGGACTTTTACAATGAGTCAGCTGCTGACTCTCTACATTCTGTTAAAAAGGCATTTTTTCCTTCAGGAATAGGGTTTCCTAATAAATTACAGGACAGGAGTCCCAGTTAAATCTGAAGTTTAGGTAAACTAAAAATACCAAAACCAGTTTTTAGTATAAATATGTCCCAACTATTACCTGGGCATTTTTTTTTAATCTGTGTTTATCTGAATTTTGAATTTACTGGGGCACCCTGTATTTTTATTTGCTAAATTAAGCAAACTTATTCAGTAAAGGAATTAGAAGAATTTTGAAATATGGGAAACTGAATCATCCCCAAAGGAAGTCTCTAAAGACATTTGCTTCAGGGATTCTTCTAGTAAAAAGCCCAGCTAGACTGTCCCCCCATGAAGCTTAAAGTTGGCAAGTATCAACCACATGCTCAGAGTTTTCAAACAGTTTCAGTTAAAAAGAAAGAAAAAAAAAAAGGTCATCATACACGTGAAGAAATTTTCTAAATTTAGAATTTTAAATTTAAAAGCCTGTCTGACACCAGTGGTTTAGCTGAAGGATCACTGTTCAGCAATAATAACAGAGAGCTTCTTGGTTTTACTTGGAGCACTAAGCAACCTCCCAACACTAAGAAGAGACCTATGGCTGATCTCCTCAAGTGGAGTCAAGACTCTGGGGCAGGCAGAGAGGCAGATAAGACTGAGAGGGAAGGAGGGAAAAGAAAGGAAGAGTCGAAAGAATGCTGTCTTGTTTTATAATCATTTCTTTAAACCTAAAATAGATCATAAATAATAAAAAATAATATATCCCAATTTTTTTATTTTAAAAAGCAGTATGGCAATAAAATACCACACATATGTACCACAAATATAATGCAATATATGTCAATATGCCATGTAATATATAATATTCATGTGGCAATAGATGCTTTTCTACAACATAATTTTTTAAACTAGTTTCCAATCATTGGACTTTTTCTACCTGTGTTCTTGATAGCATTTTTTCCCCCTTTCTTCTAGCACCTCAGAGCTCTGAGAAGGAATATTGATTCCTCCCACATTTTCATCCTTTCCTTTTTTGTTGCTCTTTCTCTTAGGCCTATAAAGATAATCAAGTTTCTTTCATCTATTGGAAAAACAGAAACAGCATTATCACGAGTTCTCTGGCTAGCTCCTATCTTGTTTCCTTTCTTCCTGAATCAGATACACTTTTTGAAGTGCATTGATTGATTCACTCATCCTTTCAATATCCTCACTTACTTCTCACTTTTCAACCCACTGTAATCTGTCTTTCACTCTATCATTCTGAGCCCAGGAGATTCCAACAAAATTATGTATTATTCATGCAATAATGGTAAACCTATTGCACAAATACACTTCAGTTTCCTCCTTCTGAGAGTCTCTACTTACCTTACCTTTGATAAGAGTTCTCTTTAAATGTTCCTTTATTTCTCAGTCATAATTGCAGGTTCCTATTCTTCTGTTTATTTCCTGCCCAAACACAGGAGCTTCAAAAGATTTCACCTTTAGCTCACTATTCTTTACCATTAGTCGATTTTTGCAATTCACTCTTTCTTGTGGGTTTATTACAACTTTTTTCCTGCTGATTCTCAAAACTGTATTTCTAAATCTAATATCTCCCTTAAGTGTCATATTACATTCAATAGCCTATTGGATACAACTGAATGTCCCCAAAGTAATGAAAAGCCCACACATCCAAAGCTGAATTTACCATCTCTCCCACTACTATCCAATCTGCTCCTCCTCTCGAATCCTGATCCGTCAAAGCATCCCATTTATCCATCTTGCCAAAAAGCTGGTACATTCTAGACCCTTCATTCTGTTTTCCTGTTCCATCTCAAATCAGCTACTAAGATTGGTTTTCTAAATATTTCTTGACTCCGTATCCTGATTTTATTCATATGAACATAATCTTGGTTGAAGCCCTAGTAGGACTATTTTAATAATACCACTAGTCATTTTGCCCTACGTTTCATGATCCACGGTGCAACCAAAACGATGTACTCATAAACAGTTGTGACAGCATCATTCCCTTGCTGAACACCTTCTGGCAGAAACCATCACTGATAGAACAAAGTCCACATCTTAGGAATGACAGGTAAGGTCCTGCAGGGTGTGATCCTGGCTCTATGCTCATCTTCCATCCATCCTTGCTTCTTATGCTAACACTTTAGTGACTCAACTGCTTGCTCATTTCTGTACACCCTGCTCTTTGACACATCCACCCCCTTGCTCAGGCTCTTCACCTTATCTTGAATTCCCTCCCACTTTTTTTCACCTGGATAAAATAGCACAAACTCAAGCATCATGTCTTCAGAAACTTTCCTGGATCTCCAAATTAGACTAAATGTAGCTCTTTAGTATTATTACAGCAAAATGTGACTTCTTTGTTCAATCACATGCCAACCTATACTGAAACTATGGTCATCTGTCTTTCTCGGCTACTAAATTCCTCAAGAGGAGGGTCCATACTTACTCATCTTCATCTCATTAGTGCTGAATATATATCTGGTATGTGTTTGGCATTCAAGAAATGTCTGCCAAAATGAGCAAGCATTGGACTGACATTTAAGATCAAAAGTTTTAGCAAATAAAAATCTAGGATACCCAACTAAAAGGAAATTTCAAGTAAATAGCCATTTTTTTTTAGTATACACATAAATACCAAAGCAGGACATACTCATAATAAAAGTAATCCATTGTTTTTGAAATTCACATTTAACTGGGTGTCCTGTGTTTTATCCAGTAATTCCTCTGCCACCAAAGCAATCATTACCTGTAAATAATAGCTCCCTTCAACAGTATGTAGTCCATCAAATGCCCCCAGGGCATAAACTTCATCTGATCTTTTCTCAGACATCTTGTAACTTAGATGACAGCAGAGATCTCTCTGACAAACTGTGTAATTTCCTCCAATTTCTTTGAGCTCCAAGAAGGTGAATTCATCAAAAAAGATGATGCCTGTAAATTCCTGGTTTCCCACTGAGTGGGCTTCTACACCACTGGCATAGGAAGTCCAGTTCACCACCGGTGTGGGGTGTGGGTGGGAGTCCAGTTGTGCAAGGAGGAGTTTTCCTTCCTCTGTCTTCATATCATAATGAAATGCTCGTGGAGAATCAGGTGCATAGATTCCACTCCCTGGAAATGACATTTAAAACAGTAAAACAAAAAGGAGTTGCATGGGTGTTATATTCTAAACTCATATGAACATTTTACTTCTTCTAAGCTGTATCTTTCATTAATTTCAGTAAAATATACTGATAAAGTCAGACAGATGAGGTGAAATCCAGTAAAGTATGACACAAAGAATCCAAGAAGAAAATTTCATGTAAGAAGTGGTGAATTTTGAAAAAAAGAAAAAGAGTGTATATTCAAGTTAAATAAAACTAAACCAGTTTATGAAACAATTTGGGTTGAGATTGATTGTACAGCATGTCACCAGCTATATATGCAAACATTAACAGTTGGAGGAATTTTGGTAAGGAGTACGTGTTAGCTAGAAAACATATTTTTTTCCTTTTTGATTACATCAAAATCTTAAAGACTACACATTACCTGTCATTTTCTTCAAGGGGTAATGTAGATTGGATGCTAGGAAGTTGACTCTCATGCCCATAGCCCAAGCTGAGTGGAATTCAATAGCTGACAAATGTGGCAAAACATTCATCCAAGCTGTTGGGAAGAGTATGGTGTCCACACGGGAATCTCTCACCAGAGTCACAGCAGGATCGTGGAAGAGAATATCAAAGCATGTGAAAATGCCAAACTTTCCAAAGGTGGTGTTGAAAGTCACGACCTCGGGTTCCTTGGGTGCATTGAATTGATCTTCATTCAAGAAAAGATTTTGCTGCGATAAACAGAAGACGATGGGGGGAAATCTCTTTAAAGAAGTTGGCCCAGATGTCATGGCATCTAAAAAAGTTCAAGCTCACATTTATTAAACTGTGCCAACCTCATCTATGACCACTGTCTCCACAGGGAAAGAACGTTAGAGAATTAGAGATGACTATGCTGATAGGAAACTTTGGCTCAGGTTCCACATTTGATAGATATGTATAAGGAAATCCTTATCTATTAACACCTTCTTGAATATTATTATATAAGACATAAAAGAGAAATGATAGATAGCTTCTATTTGCCAAGTGCACTTAACAATTTTCTGCAGACAAAGAACTTTGCTCCTTTTCTCTTTGAAAACAAGACTGGTAAGTTTTTCATTCTAGCTTTACCCTTTGCCAGGTCATGTCATGAAAAGTACAAAATGTAGGGCTTCTCTGTTTGTTCAGTCCCTGGTCCAGGAAGATTCCACATGCCACAGGGCAATCAAGTCCATGCACTACAGCCACGGAGCCAGTGCTCTAAAGCCCGTGCTCTGCAACAGAAGCCACTGCAGTGAGAAGCCTGCACACTGCAACAAGGAGTAACCTCCACTCACCATAACTAGAAAAAAACCCACATGCAGCAACAAAGACCCAGTGCAGTCAAAAATGAATGAATAAATGTTTTTTTTTTTAAAGGAAAATGACCATCCATCATTAAAAAAAAAAAAAAAAAAGACAAGTCCAAAAGGCAACATTTTATTTCAAGTCAGGTCACTCCTATTGACTCCCACACACTTCTAATGACACACTCCTGTGTTCCTAAATGTACAGGAAATATCCTTTTTCTAGGACCTTATCACAAATAATCATTACTTTCTGTGCTTTGTTTATACTGTTTTTAAAATGAGCTTATTATCAGCAATAATGATTGTTTCCCTTCTTGTTCACTTTATTTTGTTAAGCATTCAGTAATTGAATTATTTGCAAATAAATTCTACCTTATGGTAGCGTGCCACCAGTTTTCCCTTAGTATCAAACACCACATCAGTATTGTATTGGTAACGACCGTCAGGGGGACACTGAGGGTCGCTGGCGTTGCATGACTTCTTGTCCCCGATATTTGCCACAATGTAGATGGAGTTATCCTTGGCCAGACAGCTGAGTCTTTGTTGCACTGGGGTGTGACCAAATCTGTTATATATTCATTGGAAGAGGAAAAAAAACATAAAGCTTAGCTTTTAATAAAATTCAGAATGATAGTTTCTTAAATATATATGTAAACACAAAAATAAATTCTAAATAACATAGATAGAAGGGAAAGATTAACACAGAAACTTCAGAGGAAGTACATGTTTGTGGCAATTTGGTTGTAGAAAACTATTCTATGATGAGACTCTGGGCTATGCATTTTTTTCATAGCATTTATCATATCTGTAATTAATATATTTATGTATATGCTCATCTTAGGCTTCCCTGGTCACACAGCTGGTAAAGAATGCACCTGCAATGCAGGGGAGCTGGGTTGGGAAGATCCCCTGAAGAAGTGAATGGCTACCCACTCCAGTGTTCTTGCCAGGAGAATTCAATGGACAGAGAAGCCTGTCAGACTACAGTCCATAGTGCCGCAGAGTCGGACACAACTGAATGACTTTCACTTCATAATGTATATCACATCTTATAGATATTCTGGGACAAAGACCCATATCTCCTGTTTGCTGAACCCATGCCTGAAAGAAAAATGGCATTAAAAAGTATTCTGAATGATAGAACAATGTCTTGGAAGTAAGATGATTATAGGAAGAAGGCACCGAGAATCCTATCTTTCTACCTAATTCTAGGACTTCATCCGTTTCTTCCAAGTTGTACAATTTGTTGCATATAATTGTTCTTATGATCCCTTGTATTTCTGTGGTATTGGTTATAAAGTCCCCCCTTTCATTTCCAAAAATATGGAATGCTTCAGGGATTTTCATGCCATCCATGGACAGGGGGCAATGCTAATCTTCTCTGTCTTGTTCCAGTTTTAGCGTATGTGCTGCACAAGAGGTGTGCCTGTTTAATGGGTATAGAGTTTGAGTTTTGCTTGATGAAAAGAGTTCTGGAGAAAGAGGACGTGATGGCTGCACAACAACGTGTTTGTACTTAATACCACTGACTACATTTAAGGATGGCTAAGATGGTAAATTTTATGTAATGTGTATTTTACCTCACTTTTTTTAAGTGGAGGAAAAAAAGCCTTGGCAGTAGAAAAGGGAAATCTTGTTCAGGAAACTTGTTCAAGATGCAATAGCATCTTCAGGGGAAAAAAGGGGAATTTTAGAGATGCATTTTGGGTCATAGGAGAAGAGCTCTGCATAAGAGGTTAAGAAATCTTTTCCAAATGTTTTGAGAACAGAAGTCAAATGATATGAATTTTCTTCAAGATTAATAGGGCATCAGAACATAGAATGTACTAGAATATCAGAGTATAAATGTGGGGAATCACTAGGAAGCTGTTATCATAGTTCAGTTTAGAAGCAATAAGGGTTGGACTAGAGCAGTAACAGCCTCTATGGAAAAACAGAAATACTGAAATATTTGTTAATGCTTGATTTCTTTATTCCTTATCATGTTACCAGTAGTTGTCCCAGTAAAGCAATTAAAACACAATTTTGAACAGTAAGACCTCAGAATATATAACATATAGCCATATTTACTCCTTATTGGCATTAACACTAAAATAATAAATGGCTAATAGAAGGTACTAAAGAATATGTGACAAAGCTGTGATAACTGTTGGAAGAATGAAAATTTGGTGCCATCTGCTGGCAATATAATCAAAACCGTAGCAATGACCCACAAAACATATCCTTGAAAAAACCAACAAGGATAGAAAACATCTTTTAAAAATTATTATTTTAATGCATCTATATAAAATGACCATTTAATAATATTTACCTTCACTTGCTTAAATTAATATCTGAAATGCACAGATATAAATATGAGACATTAAACCATTTGAAACATATTTATCTCAAATCTTTTCAAATACTCTAAGTGGTAGAATAGGCACATGAAATAGAAGCCTACTGTTCTGGATTTATAAAACAGCTGTGATTGCATATTTTCCTCTTGTCTATATTAATTTTGAAAGGGTAGCATATATTCTAATCTATTTCCATCTAAACTAATTGTTCAGACTCTTTGTTATGCCCAGAAAGGCTCCAAAATTCTTTGTTAGATCACAAGTTTTGATTTGGAGTTTAAAAATGCATTTTGCTTATGTTAGTCTGAATCTGCTTCTCACTTAATCCATAATATTTTCCAAGCCCTTTATATACACATTTGAATGTAGAGTTCCAAAGAATAGCAAGGAGAGATAAGAAAGCCTTCCTCAGCGATCAGTGCTAAGAAATAGAGGAAAACAACAGAATGGGAAAGACTAGAGATCTCTTCAAGAAAATTAGAGATACCAAGGGAACATTTCATGCGAAGATGGGCTAAATAAAGGACAGAAATAGTAGGGACCTAACAGAAGCAGAAGATATTAAGAAGAGGTCGCAGGAATGCACAGAAGAACTGTACAAAAAAGATCTTCATGATCCAGACAATGACGATGGTGTGATCACTCACCTAGAGCCAGACATCCTGGAATATGAAGTCAAGTGGGCCTTAGAAAGCATCACTATGAACAAAGCTAGTGGAGGTGATGGAATTCCAGTGGAGCTATTTCAAATCCTGAAAGATGATGCTGTGAAAGTGCTGCACTCAATATGCCAGCATATTTGGAAAACTCAGCAGTGGCCACAGGACTGGAAAAGGTCAGTTTTCATTCCAATCCCAAAGAAAGGCAATGCCAAAGAATGCTCAAACTACCACACAATTGCACTCATCTCACACGCTAGTAAAGTAATGCTCAAAATTCTCCAAGCCAGGCTTCAGCAATGCATGAACCGTGAACTTCCAGATGTTCAAGCTGGTTTTAGAAAAGGCAGAGGAACCAGAGATCAAATTGCCAATATCCACTGGATCATGGAAAAAGCAAGAGAGTTCCAGAAAAACATCTATTTCTGCTTTATTGACTATGCCAAAGCCTTTGACTTTGTGGATCACAACAAACTGTGGAAAATTCTGCAAGAGATGGGAATACCAGACCACCTGACCTGCCTCTTGAGAAACCTATATACAGGTCAGGAAGCAACAGTTAGAACTAGACATGGAACAACAGACTGGTTCCAAATAGGAAAAGAAGTACGTCAAGGCTGTATCTTGTCACCCTGCTTATTTAACTTCTATGAAGGGGTACATCATGAGAAACGCTGGGATAGAGGAAGCACAAGCTGGAATCAAGATTGCCGGGAGAAATATCAATCACCTCAGATATGCAGATGACACCACCCTTATGGCATAAAGTGCCTCTTGATGAAAGTGAAAGAGGAGAGTGAAAAAGCTGGCTTAAAGCTCAACTTTCAGAAATTTAACATCATAGCATCTGGTCCCATCACTTCATGGCAAATAGATGGGGAAACAGTGGAAACAGTGGCTGACTTTATTTTTCTGGGCTCCAAAATCACTGCATATGGTGATTGCAGCCATGAAATTAAAAGACACTTACTCCTTTGAAGGAAAGTTATGACGAACCTAGATGGCATATTAAAAAGCATAGACATTACTTTGTCAACAAAGGTCCATCTAGTTAAGGCTATGGTTTTTCCAGTGGTCACATATGAATGTGAGAGTTGGACTATAAAGAAAGCTGAGCACCGAAGAATTGATGCTTTTGAACTGTGGTGATGGAGAAGACTCTTGCGAGTCCCTTGGACTACAAGGAGGTCCAACCAGTCCATCCTAAAGGAGATCAGTCCTGGGTGTTCATTGGAAGGACTGATGTTGAAGCTGCAACTCCAATACTTTGGCCACCTGATGAGAAGATCTGACTGATTTGAAAAGACCCTGATGCTGGGAAAGATTGAGGGGAGGAGGAAAAGGGGACGACAGAGTGCGAGATGGTTGGATGGCATCACTGACTCAATGGACATGGGTTTGGGTGGACTCTGAGCATTGGTGATGGACAGGGAGGCCTGGCGTGCTGCGGTTCATGGAATCACAAAGAGTTGGATACGACTGAGTGACTGAACTGAATCGAATAAATGCAGAGCTCTGTCTTCGGTCTACTGGGAACAGAAAAGGTATTTTCTTTTCTGTTTAAAAGGTATTTAAAAGGTATTTAAAGTGTATTTCCTAAGACAAAGCATTCAATCTGAAAATATAATAAAAACTGTCAGTTATGGAAGACAACTTTTACTAACTTTTAAAAAGTGCACATGAAATATTCAGCAAATATTTGTTGGGTCCTACAACTACACAAAGGCTTCCCTGGTGGCTTAGTGCCAAAGATTCTGCCTGCAGTGTGGGAGCCGGAGAAGACATGGGTTTGATCCCTGGGTTGGGAAGATCCCCTGGAGGAGGGCATGGTAACCCACTCCAGTATTCTTGCCTGGAGAACCTCAAGGACAGAGGAGTTGGCAGACTATAGTCCATAGGGTCGCACAGAGCTGAACACGACTGAAGTGACTTAAGATGCACGCAGAGGCATGCACCACTACAGGGAACACCATGCTAGATATGTGGGCGTCTGGGGAAGAGACATTCTATGCAGAGCTGTCCACGCACAGGGTGGGAGATACAGGGTAAAGCAGGGCTGGTGCCCTTCAAAACCCTCTTCAAACTTCTACCATCTTCATCCAAACAGCAGCATTTCTTTGCCTAGCTTACCTTCATAGCTTTTAAATTATCTCCTGCATTTTTACTGATCTTTCTGAAGGCTTGTCTCCACGAGGACACAGGAATGATCCTTATAAAACTGAAGTCAGAGCATGTCACTTCTCTGCTCAAAACTCACCAATGGCTACTTTCTCACCTAAGTACCAAGGTCATTAGCATGGCCCATGAACCCTTATACTATCAGGGCCCTCCAATCTGTCTGCCTTTCTGCCTCCATCTCCTACTTTTCTCCTACTTCTTCACATCATTTCAACCACACTAACTTTGTTGCTGTTTCTAATATGCTAGATATGCACTCTGACCATGGAACCTTGGTATTTAGAATTCCCTTGGCCTGGAAGGTTCTTTTCTCAGAAACCCATATGATTTCCTCCCTCACTTCCTTTAAGTTTTGCTTAGATACCACCAAGAAGCCCTCTGGTGACATAAAAATTTAAACCTCATTCTTTCCACCATATTCATCTTTCCCGTTTTATTTTTTCCTATAATATTTATTTCTACCCCATATTGTAGATAGGTTGACAAGTGATAGATAATTAAACAAATATCTTTTTTTTATTTCAATTGGCTGTTTCCACACTTGAATATAAGCTCCAAAGGACAAAGATTTTTAATTCTTTTTGTTCACTCCACTGTCCAGAACTGTGCTTGGACATAATAGGTATTCAAAAACTGTGTTAAATAAAAGCAAGAACAGAGATGTCATTGGTTGATGGGAAAAAAGAAAGACTACCAAACTTCTTGAAATGGAACAAATGCAACATCCTGGTGGGAATTCTCAGAAGGCCCTAGGAAATTTGGTTCTAGGGAAAAGTCATTCAGAAAGAAAGAAAGGCAATTCCTAATGGAAGTGAGAACAGAAGGCTTGTCATTTAGAACTGAACCTTGAGCATGGGACATGGTTAAATAAGAAATAATTATGATGCGATGCAATGCAATTAAAATAGTTTGTTAATATTAAGGTAAATAATATTGAACTTTGTCAAAAATCAAGGTGTCCCTATATGCAGACATAGTTGTTAGTTTGTGTGGTTTTGAGAGCTTTTCCAAAAAAGGAATTCCTACAATTTTAGCAATAGTGCATTTGGAAATGTGAGTCAACTGACATGATTCTCTTAAATGTATAGTTCATATGTTTTCCTTTATATTATAAGTAATAGCGTACTTTTATCAGACTTCATATTTCTTATTCTAGATTTGATTTAAACCACTTATATGGGACTTCCCTGGTGGTCCAGTGGTTAAGACTCCAGGTTCCCAATGCAAGGGGCCCAGGTTCAATCCCTGGTTAGGGAACTTGATCCTGCATGTAGCAACTAAGCTCCAGAACAGCCATATAAATTTAAAAAATAAAATAACCACCGACACAATTCTGCTCTATCCACCTCCTAGGTCCTCATCTTAAGCTTTAAGAATTTCATATACATTCATGTTATCCAACTATCTTATTGATGAGAAAGGGAAAATTTTAATATTAAGCTGACATGTGACTCTGTTTCACTATTTTCTCACACTGTTTTAAAAGTACAGACCTACACAGGAAAGCAATTTTCTGCTCACTGGTAAGGAGTCAGAAGAGTAGAGTTTGGATATGGTTCTTCCTCTAGCCAAACACCCTGTGACCTTAAGTAGGTTATACTATCATCTCTCCAGATTCATTCCCTCAGTGGAAATTCACATTGGAATTAGATTCTGATGTCATCTTATAGCACTAACTTCATATTCACTTTCTTAATACACATATTTGTAGGAGATGAAAAATTATAAAACTATCCTGAAACTTACAGATGATAGTGAAGCTTATACAATGATCTACAAAGTTTTCTCAGATTAAGTTCATGTTCATGGTTAAATTCTCCATAATACATTTCCTTACCTGTCAGGATTATTACAAGGGATCCAGTTCACTTGAGGGTCTGGGATATCCTCCAAGTATGGGTAGATAGATTCCCTGGTGAAGTTAAAACCATAAATGCCATCTTCTGGGGTCACAATGATATGTGCACCCTGTTACAAATGAAGCAGAATCAATATATTATTCAAATAAGCAAACAATAAAAGAGGAGGCCTGCAAGAGGACCTGAGTGGCTGAGAAAATTTGCTTTTTTTTTTTCATCTTATTCTTCTGTTTTTTAATATATTTATAATTTATTTTCTTTGCCCAACCACTTTCATTTCCTAATCCCACAGTTATCATTTCTATGTCACTTTTTCATCATTTCATAGCTGTTAATATTTTTCCAGGCTACTCACAGGCTTGCCACCTGCTGCAGTTGTTAACTATAAACCTATCTCTTCCCTGAATAAAGCCCCTGCCTGACCTTTGGCCAGTTATCTTGCCTGAGTATGTAAGGATACTGATCACTCACTCTTCTGCTCCAGCCTCCCCCACCTCATACCCTACAAATGCAATCCCCATTTCTCAGAAAGGAGCTCTGATATGGTTATCTGAATGGTTCCAGGCCTAGAGGTACAACCTGAGCTCACCTGGGCAACTCTGGTGGAAGAATCACCCTGGAAGCTGCTGTGTGTGTGACCTTTAAGGAAACAGTTGAACTAAAGGTGAAAAAAACCTCAGAATTCTTAATAACCTTTTAAATCTTTGTAGGTACAAGAATGTAGGTTGATAAATACATGTATATGTATACATTCATGACTCTCACCAGACTTTATATATCCCTTATCTTTACCTGCTCTATGCATAATTTATTTCAACCACATTCATTCAAGCCACACATGCAAACTTAACCCTTCATTCAATTCAAGAACTTACTAAGCACTAACATATGTACTTTTGTAATTAGTATGAAGTATATAATATACACTGGTAAGTAATTTGCAACTTAAGTTTGTTTTGGTGTTACAAACTAACCTACAAACTCTTAATAGCACAAAAGTATGCCAGTACTCTAAGAACAGCTATTGATTCCTGACCCATTTATCCTCCAACCCTCCACCTGTAACAGAACAGAGCAACAAAATCAACAAAATAGTTGAATTCATAGCAAGTTCCTCTAAGATTTGTTGTCACTTAATAATAACCAAGTTGTGTTTTCCAAATGTTGCTCTCACTGTTAGGGAAGTATGTAATAATGTCTTTGCCCTAAAAACTAGGAGCAGGGAGGACTTTGATTGCAAAACAAGGTCTTGACTACCCTGAGACATAGGTCATTCAAAGGTGTAATTGACCCTGACAGTGGTTCTTTCTACTAGGATGCCACCCTTTTTCTACATAGGAGCCAGAAGCACACTTGAGAAATGGTACCTGCTTCGATGCTGACGTCACTGCTCCCTCCAGAAGATCCAAATTCCGGTTCATTACTGCCAAGGCCTCTTCAGGAGACACTGGCACGAGGGTGGCATTAGGCAATATGACTGCATGCTCATAAACAGCTGCAATAAAGGTATCCAGGGAGCTGGCTCTGGAGACACAGAAAAACAAAACGGCCACATAGTTGAGCAACTGAGACATAATCATGCTGAAGTCCAGCAACTGCTGAAAAGCAGAGTAAGCGCTGTTATTTATAGAGAGAGAGAACACAGTGAATCACGTGGCTCCCAGAACTTAGTACTTTAAAAATATGTGACAAAAGCTAGCTTCAAGAAAGCCTTGTGATTTTTACACCGCCAGACAAAGATGTAAACAGATCTTACATAACAAGTGACCTTCTCTTCTTACAGGGCTCTGTGAGGATCAAATAAAAAAATGCATGTACTTTCCATCTGCTGGGGTTATCCTAACAAAGTGCCATACACTAGGTGGTTCACACAATAGAAATGTATTGTCTTGCGGTTTTGGGGGATAGATGTTTCAGAGGACGGGATTAGCAAACTGGCTCCTCCTGAGGGCTGTGAGGGACAGATTTGTTCTGCCTCTTTCGTTGTATTTAGCTGTCTCCTTCCTGTTTGTCTTCACCCAATATTCTCTCTGTGGGCACGTCTGAGTACCCCAGACTTTTACTTTTTTTACAAGGCCACCAGTCAATGGCTTTAGTGCCCGTCCTACTCCAGTATGACATCATCTTAACTGATTACATCTGAAATGATCATATTTCCAAATAAACTCACATGCTGAGGTGCAGAGGGTTAGAACTTAAACATACGAATTTCTGGAGTTCATACATCTTAGAACTTCAAACCTAGTAGTTTATGTAAATAATTTGAAGAATAAACAGCTTTTCAATTGTGAATTATTATTACTATCACCTTGTGAATATTTGAATTTCATATTTTGTTCACTTTCGTTTCCTCAGAATGGTGAAGACTCAGGACAAAGAGGAATATTCATTGTCTATATGACAAATCACCCCCAAAAAATAATGGCTTCTAAGAGCAAGCTTGTATGATCTCACATTTTCTGTGGGTCAGGAAACCTAGGGCAGCTTGGCTGGGTGCCTCTGTCCCACAATTACCAAAGCTTGACTGGGAAAAGAGTCAGTTCTAGGTTCTAGGCTCACATGGCTCCAGGCAGGCCTCAGGTCCACATTGGCTGTGGCCCAACATGTTCCTTGCTGTGAAGGCCCCTGGTCGCACTAAAAGGAAACTCACATGCTGGCATCCAGCTTCCCTCAAACCCAGATAACAAGAGAACCACCATCCAAGATAGAAGCCGCAGTCTTTAGTAATGTCATCTAGAAAGTGACAGCGCATCAATTTTGTTATATTATATTCATTAGAAGTACGATGCAGGGAACCCAAAGCTGGTGCTCTGTGACAAGCTAGTGGGGTAGGATGGGGTAAGATATGGGAAGGGGATTCAAGAGGGAGGGAACACATGTATACCTATGGTCAATTCATGTTGATATATGGCAAAAACCATCACAATATTGCAAAGCAATTATCCTCTAATTAAAAAGAAATGTAAAAAAAAAAAAAAAAAACACCCAGTCAGTACACTTGTTGGGAGGGGCTTACTTACCCAAGGGCATATATGAGGCACAGATTACTGTGGACCATCCTAGAGGCTGCAAACCACACAAGTCATAGAGGATGAGTATAAAGAATGAGAGTGAGAATAAGAAGGTGATAGAGGGAGAGAGAAGAGAGGGGAAATAATATAAAATAGAAAAAAAGCTTAGAAATTTTGATATGGAGTTAGAAGGCAAATTTTAGTTGTAAATTAAGGAAAACTTTTTTTTTTAATGTCTACAGATTAGTGCTTATGATTGTTTTAGTTTTAGATTTCACTTTGGATGGTGTTTTTATTTGTTCAGGTTGAAGAAGAGTATATATTATTATTTTTTTAAACTTCAGGACTATCGTAACTTTATTCTGTGACTGCCAAAGCAGCCAAGAGGTTGTGTTGACCAGGTCCTCTTAAGTCTGTAGCAAATACCAGCTCCCTCTGCTTGCCGATCTCCTTTGGGTTTTCCCTTCTCAGGTGGTCAGAAACACATGTACTTTAGTACTTCACAAGAGTGTTGACCCAAAACAGACTATGGGATATTTCTCCAGCAAAGACAGGTTTGCAGAGAATTGCAATTCGGGATCTACCACCATGGTGAGCAGGGCAAGAGAAAGAGAACGCTTTTATAGAGATAAAAAAGAAATTGAGAGGACTAGAGTTAACAAAGAGTCCCTAGTTTTTCCTTGGCTGAGTTCTTGCCACAAACAGTCCTTGCCAGGAAAGGAGAGAGTGGTCTTCTTCCTGTATGGCTCTGCTGTTGTCATGGAACATAAGAACTTCCCCTTCTGGTCTCCCAACTCTATTTAATAGAGGTTTCCATTTATCCATTTTTTTTTCTCACAAGGAGATTGTAATCATTCCATAAGAATTTATAAAGGAAGCTCTGAAAGAAAAGTTAAAACTGGAATGAGTCACCTAGAGATTTAAAAAATATACTTCTTTGATCTTATTCAAATTAAAATTTAAATAAGAATCTCCCATTGTGTTTCCAGTCTGATATAACTAGAACTTCAAAGTCCTCTCTCTCATTTTCTCAACCAAAAAAAAAAAACAAAAAACCCACAGCTGAACAACTGAAAAGCAGCAACTTTTTTAGATACTCCAGAGAACTGAAGTCAGCACACATCATTACCCCCAAAGTTAGAGAGACAGGCTTACCTGGGGTAGAAGTCCACTGAGGCAGCTATTCCTGGTACCATCACTCCAGCTGTGTTTGCTAAATTACTGGACAGGCTTGCAAGATAAACACGGGGTCGGGGGGGAGGGTTTGGAGGAGGTTTCAGTATTAGGAGGGTCCTCACATTTTTATAACTTTTACTCCAGAAGCCCAACCAGGTTCTCTGAGGGAATAATGAGGAAGTAAAACATCCTGTGCTGCTTCTTATAGGAGGAGGAAAAATGTACCTACTTTGAAATACATCCAGAGCATTCTGTTCTTTTAACCAAACCTGTCTTCAATGGAAGGACTTCCCTGGTGGCTCAGACAGTAAAGAGTCTGCTTACAATTGAGGGAAGCCCGGGTTCGATCTCTGGGTCAGGAAGATCCTCTAGAAAAGGAAATGGCAACCCACCCCAGTACTCTTGGCTGGAAAATTTCATGGACGGAGAAGCATGGTAGGTTACAGTCCATGGGGTCGCAAAGAGTCGGACACGACTGAGCGACTAAACTGAACTGAACTGAACCTTTCTGGGGGACAGTAAAACCCCATCTCTAATCCCCTTTAACCTGCCTGTCTCAACTAAAGGAGGAAAGAAAACAGCTGAGAAACACTTATGAAGGTCAGAGCCCAGGGACACAATCCTACTAAAAGACAGAGATTTAATAGGGCTATTAAATAGCCCTATTTAAGCTGATGGATGGAATTCTAGTGCAAGAACAACAAAAAATAAACAGATTTAATAGACAGAGGGCTAGATAACTCCTCCCCTTCTCCACATTTACTACTACATCAAGCTGGCAATTCCAGCCTACCTGACACGTACTATTTGGGAGAAATCTTTACGTGGATGATTGTTGTTCTTGCAATAGAATTCCATCCATCAGCTTATACTGGGACTGGTGCGCCAATAGCCTCTCTTAGGATGCCTCAGTTAAATCTTCTGATCCCTAACGTTACCTTAAAACTGGGTTTGCCTCTTGTTGTGTGTTGAGCCAGAAGATATAATCAACCTAAAGGGCAGAAGGAAGGAAGGATTTTTTTACTTGCAACAAATAAGAACACTGAGGATATTTCGAAATGGGGGAAGTTTTACACTAAGGGTACATTGGTATTCATGAAGGGCCTTGAGCAAAGAAGAATTCAGCATAGGCTTAGGGCCAAAGTTGGCAGACTCCAGGCTCTAGTTGGCTGGAGTTAGGAGTGCTAAATCACTTCAGTCATGTCCTACTCTTTGCGACCCCTTGGACTGCAGCCCGCCAGGCTCCTCTGTCCATGGAATTCTCCAGGCAAGAATACTGGAGTGGGTTGCCATTTCCTTCTCCAGGGGATCGTCCCAAACTAGGGATCAAACCCGTGTCTCTTTTGTCTCCTGCACTGGCAGGTAGGTTCTTTACCACTAGCACCAGGAGGGTCATCATCTCTTCTTAGATTCTAGTCAGCCTGGTGGTTGAGTGAGTGAGTCCTCAGTAGGTGTTTGGATCCTATAAAACAGCTCAAGAATGTGCTTCAGACTGATCTTTACTTTCGGAATTGAACTGGGAGTCTTTACAACTGATATACTGTCTCCAATATAGTCAAGTCATATTTCTGGCCTCTATATAGCTATCCGTTTTTTAATTTTTTTTAATTGGAATATAATCGTTTTATAATGTTGTGTTAGTTTGTACTATACAATGAAGTAAATTGAAGTAGCTATATGCATACATATATCCCCTCCCTCTTGGACCTTCCTTCCACCCCATCCCCATCCGACCCCTAGGTCATCACAGTGCTCTGAACTGAGCTTCCAGTGCTTTACAGCAGCACACACAGCAGTGCATGTATGTCAATGCCAATCTCCTGGTTTGATCTCAGAGGTTCTTTAAAAAAAAAATCTTTAATTTCCTTATTCCCTTAAAATCATTTTCTATGGAGACCTATTCTGCAAAGACAAGCATTGTGGCCAGGTTTAGATCACAAAATGGCTTAGGTCTAAACTGGCTTCTCTCATGTTAAGAAAGCTATGTCTGATTCTTTTCCTCTGGGAAGCCTCCCTATCCTGTCTGTCTACAGGTACACAAAGGAAAAAATGAACGTGGCAGTTTAAGGAATTAGATTAATTCTTGCCCCAGCACTGCCACTAGCTTGCTGTGGGACCTTGGAGAGTTCATTTCCCTTGTCAGTGATCTTCTCAGTTGATCCAGCTAATCTAGTTGATCTAGCTGATCCAGCTAATTTAGGTTCAGTTCAATTCAGTTCAGTTGCTCAGTCATGTCCAACTCTTTGTGACCCCATGAATCTCACCACACCAGGCCTCCCTGTCCATCACAAACTCCTGGAGTTCACTCAAACTCATGTCCATAGAGTTGGTGATGCCATCCAGCCATCTCATCTTCTGTCATTCCCTTCTCCTCCTGCCTCTAATCCCTCCCAGCATCAGGATCTTTTCCAATGACTCAACTCTTTGCATCAGGTGGCCAAAATATTGGAGTTTCAGCTTTAGCATCAGTCCTTCCAATGAACACCCAGGACTGATCTCCTTTAGGATAGACTGGTTGGACCTCCTTGCAGTCCAAGGGACTCGCAGGGTCTTCTTCAACACCACAGTTCAAAAGCATCAATTCTTTGGCGCTCAGTTTTCTTCACAGTCCAACTCTCACATCCATACATGACCACTGGAAAAACCATAGCCTTGACGAGACGGACCTTTGTTGGCAAAGTAATGTCTCTGCTTTTGAATATGCTATCTAGGTTGGTCATAACTTTCCTTCCAAGGAGTAAGCGTCTTTTAATTTCATGGCTGCAATCACCATCTGCAGTGATTTTGGCACCCCCAAAAATAAAGTCTGACACTGTTTCCACTGTTTCCCCATCTATTTGCCATGAAGTGATGGGACCAGATGCCATGATCTTAGTTTTATGAATGTTGAGCTTTAAGCCAACTTTTTCACTCTCCTCTTTCACTTTCATCAAGAGGCTTTTTAGTTCCTCTTCACTTTCTGCCATAAGGGTGGTGTCATTTGCGTATCTGAGGTTATTGATATTTCTCCCAGCAATCTTGATTCCAGCTTGTGCTTCATCCAGCCCAGCGTTTCTCATGATGTTCTCTGCAGAGAAGTTAAATAAGCAAGGTGACAATATACAGCCTTGACGTGCTCCTTTTCCTATTTGGAACCAGTCTGTTGTTCCATGTCCAGTTCTAACTGTTGCTTCCTGACCTGCATACAGGATTCTCAAGAGGCAGGTGAGGTGGTCTGGTATTCCCATCTCTTGCAGAATTTTCCACAGTTTATTGTGATCCACAAAGTCAAAGGCTTTGGCATAGTCAATAAAGCAGAAATAGATGTTTTTTCTGGAACTCTCTTGCTTTTTCGATGATCCAGCAGATGTTGGCAACATGATCTCTGCTTCCTCTGCCTTTTCTAAAATCAGCTTGAACATCTGGAAGTTCACGGTTCACGTATTGCTGAAGCCTGGCTTGGAGAATTTTGAGCATTACTTTACTAGCGTGTGAGATGAGTGCAATTGTGTGGTAGTTTGAGCATTCTTTGGCATTGCCTTTCTTTGGGATTGGAATGAAAACGGAACTTTTCCAGTCCTGTGGCCATTGCTGAGTTTTCCAAATTTGCTGGCATATTGAGTGCAGCACTTTCACAGCATCATCTTTCAGGATTTGAAATCACTCAACTGGAATTCCATAACTTCCACTAGCTTTGTTCGTAGTGATGCTTTCTAAGGCCCACTTGACTTCACATTCCAGGATGTCTGGCTCTAGGTCAGTGATCACACCATCGTGATTATCTGGGTCGTGAAGACCTTTTTTGTACAGTTCTTCTGTGTATTCTTGCCATCTCTTCTTAATATCTTCTGCTTCTATTAAGTCCATACCATTTCTGTCCTTTATCGAGCCCATCTTTGCATGAAATGTTCCCTTGGTATCTCTAATTTTCTTGAAGAGATCTCTAGTCTTTCCCATTCTGTTGTTTTCCTCTATTTCTTTGCATTGATTGCTGAGGAAGGCTTTCTTATCTCTCCTTGCCATTCTTTGGAACTCTGCATTCAGATGCTTATATCTTTCCTTTTCTCCTTTGCTTTTTGCTTCTCTTCTTTTCACAGCTATTTGTAAGGCCTCCTCAGACAGCCATTATGCTTTTTTGCATTTCTTTTCCATGGGGATGGTCTTGATCCCTGTCTCCTGTACAATGTCCATAGTTCATCAGGCACTCTATCTATCAGATCTAGGCCCTTAAATCTATTTCTCACTTCCACTGTATAATCATAAGGGATTTGATTTAGGTTATACCTGAATGGTCTAGTGGTTTTCCCTACTCTCTTCAATTTAAGTCTGAATTTGGAAATAAGGAGTTCATGATCTGAGCCACAGTCAGCTCCCGGTCTTGTTTTTGTTGACTGTATAGAGCTTCTCCATCTTTGGCTGCAAAGAATATAATCAATCTAATTTTGGTGTTGACCGTCTGGTGATGTCCATGTGTAGAGTCTTCTCTTGTGTTATTGGAAGAGGGTATTTGCTATGACCAGTGCGTTCTCTTGTCAAAACCCTATTAGCCATAGCCCTGCTTCATTCCGTATTCCAAGGCCAAATTTGCCTGTTACTCCAGGTGTGTCTTGACTTCCTACTTTGCATTCCAGTCCCCTATAATGAAAAGGACATCTTTTTGGGGTGTTAGTTCTAAAAGGTCTTGTAGGTCTTCATAGAACCATTTAACTTCAGCTTCTTCAGTGTTACTTGTTGGGCCATAGGCTTGGATTACCGTGCTATTGAATGGTTTGCCTTGGAAATGAACAGAGATCATTCTGTTGTTTTTGAGATTGCATCCAAGTACTGCATTTCGAACTCTTTTGTTGACCGTGATGGCTACTCCATTTCTTCTAAAGGATCCCTGTCCACAGTAGTAGATATAATGGTCGTCTGAGTTAAATTCACCCATTCCAGTCCATTTTAGTTCGCTGATTCCTAGAATGTTGACATTCACTCTTGCCATCTCTTGTTTGACCACTTCCAGTTTACCTTGATTCATGGACCTGACATTCCAGGTTCCTATGCAATATTGCTCTTTATAGCATCAGATCTTGCTTCCTTCACCAGTCATATCCACAACTGGGTATTGTTTTTGCTTTGGCTTCATCCTTCATTCTTTCTGGAGTTATTTCTCTACTAATCACCAGTAGCATATTGGGCACCTACTGACCCGGGGAGTTCCTCTTTCAGTGTCCTATCTTTTTGCCTTTTCATACTGTTCATGGTGTTCTCAAGGCAAGAATACTGAAGTGGTTTGCCATTCCCTTCTCCGGGGACCATATTCTGTCAGACCTCTCCACCATGACCCGCCCATCTTGGGTGGCCCCACAGGGCATGGCTTAGTTTCATTGAGTTAGACAAGGCTATGGTCCATGTGATCAGATTGGCTAATTTAAGGGAGGTCAACAAAATGCTGATCTCACAGGGCGACCTTGAGGATGAGATAAGATGAGCATCTGAGAATACCTGGGTGTATACCTATGCACACGTGTTTTATGTGCAATATCGTGACTTATAATAAGAAATATATATTTGAACTTTATCCTCATAGACGGAGGAGCGTCTCAGGCTACAGGTCATGGGATTGCAAAGCGACTAAGCAACAGAGCAAATAGCACTTAACACTTTTTCCTCCACAGAGCGTTTGAAATCCTTGGAATTTTTTGTGATTAAAAAAAAATAAAGGTGTCTTTTGTTTTTTTAATAAAGTGACTTTTGGAAAATACCTAAGGTTGAGAGCTGCTTGATAGGAGAACCAACAAAGTGTTTAGAAGCTTGGAACTTTCAGTCCCAACCCCCTGAACTCCAGAGAGGGAAGAAGAGCTAAGAATTGTGTTTAGTCACCTATGGTCAATAGTTTAATCAGTCATACCTATGCCATGATAAGGTTCAGAGAGCTTTCTGGTTTGTAAATGGGAAGACATATGGGAAGACTCTCATGCTCCAGAGGACAGAGAAGCTCAGAGCCCCTCTCCCATACCTCACCCTTTGCACCTCTTCCATCTGGCTGTTCTTGAGTAACATCCTTTTGTCATAAACTGGTAATCAAGTAAGTAAACTGCTGCTCTGAGTTCTGTGAGCACTCTGGGAAACACATCAAACCTAAGGAGAAGGTCCATGAAACTTCTAATCTATAGCCAGTTGGTCAGAAGGACAGGAAACGACTGGGTCCACAGCCAGATCTGACATGGGTAAAAGGGGACGACTAGATCCACAGCCAGATCTGACATGGGTAGAAGGCAGTCTTGTGGCATCTAATGCCACCTGCAATTAGATGAGGTCAGAATTGCATCTGACTGTTGGACTCCCGGCTGGTGTTGGAAAATTTATTAGTGGTGTGGGGGGAAAATTGACACATCAAAATCAGATGTCAGAATCATAGCTGGTAATCAGAAGTGGTATTAGAGTCAGAATTCTAGTGTGTGTGATAAAAGATTAGATCTCTGTTTCTCTACAGTTTCTAAGTCTACTATGGGTCTCAATCACTCAGTTGCGGGGACCCTGTAAGCCTATGGACTGTAGCCTGCCAGGCTCCTCTGTCCATGGGATTGTACAAGCAAGAATACTGGAGTAAGTTGTCATTCCCTTCTCCAGGGGATCTTCCTGGCCCAGGGATTGAACCCACATCTCTTGTGTCTCTTGCATTGGCAAGCAGATTCTTTACCACTTAGCCTCACCTGGAAGTCCTCTAAGTATATGCACCTTCATATTAATATTTAATGGCTAGAACACTGTCAATCTCCTATTGACATTAATCTAATTGATAAAGTTGTTTATATTGTAAGACTATATATGTTTACCATAGGACTTAATAAGCCTTTTTTTTTTTTTAAGATCGTCTCTAATCATTATTATATGACTTGAACTGACTCTGATGAAAAAAATTTTTTTTCCTTCCAATGAATTATATAACTTTGCTGCCTCAGAAACACTAGCTGAAGCCATACGAGTGGCTTACTTTCCAAAGTAAGAGTTTCAATGAGGAAGACACAGCTGTGAGGGCTGAGTCTAGCAAGGTCCTTATTAATAAGTCATGGTAAATAAAATGAGAATTAGGGAGGAGAAAGGGGAGAGACAAAAATAGAGCTCAAAGAAATAAAAGACATGAGATGTTAAAAGATAAGGGCCAAAACAACATGGGATATAATAAGAGGGACAGTAGGTTGTTTAGTCACGGTAAGAGCTGAGAATACCCATGGGATGCAGTGATTCTGTAGTTCCTGGGACTAGAGAAGGGGCAGAGGTTGGCTATATAAGATGCAAGGGGTGAGGGGTGGTGAGGAAGCTGGGGCCACTAGATACTAATGCAACCTCCAAACAACTGTCTAGAAGAGAGAGAAGAAACCTGGAAAGAACCAACACAAGGCCCTTATGGGGAAGAAGCCCACATCCTGCACAAACAGAGGAGTCCAGAGTACAGGTTCCATCCGAGCCCCCGGAAAGAGATTCCAGGCATGAGGGAAACAGAGAGACCAAAGGCATTTTCTGCTGCCTAGAATGTCTCCAGCTTCCTGGAACTAGATTGAATTAAATCAAGTGAAAATAAACACTTGGGAAAAATCTAGAAAAGCGGTTGTCATATCTTTTAGGGGAGGGGAAATGTGTCCCCAAACTCGGAGTGATCCTCAGCCTCTCCCACACATCCTAGAGAGCTCCTCTTCTCTCAGATATGTGTATCTCTTCCTAGAGTTAATAAGTAATCAACCAGGAAAAGACTCAGGATGTCAGGGTCAAAGGGGCGAAGGTAACTGGGAAAAAGATGACAGGGTGGCCTTTTCTAGGGAAGATCCTGTCTAGCACAGGCTGCAACAAATTCCAGAGGATGAGAGGGTTTAATCAGGATTGGGTACATTCTAAGAGAATAATTTCAGAAGGAAACAGTGCATGTTCTGAAGTAGATCATTTATTCATTTATCTCTTTCTAACTTTCCATTCCTAAGTATCTAACTTCCATACAAATATTCCATAAAAGTAGAATAAGGAGATAATGGAACAATTTCAATTTGTTAAAAAGTTATTTAAAAGATACCTTTGTTTTTAACTTTCTGTATCCTAACTGACTAGGACCAAATACCCTCCACATTCTCCACACTAACCCTGTGCATTTACAAATGAGAGATACAGTATTTGCATACGTTAGAGCAGTTGCCACACAAGGACTCTTCCTGGCTCTCCTCCCATAGATACATGTTGCACCACACATGGACATAGTGACACACACTTAAGTGCACCCACACAGAAGACGACTGCAGCTCCCAGAGTGAGTAGGTAAAGCGTGCGCACTCATCCATTTCTTTTTAAGTCTGCTTAAGTTGGCTGTTTCAGCAAAGTCAGGACACATCTTCTAAACAGATACTATGGGCTGAGCTGTCTCTTTTTACCTCCCCTCTTTGCCAGGCTAGTCCTCAAAGGATGGCAGTGAATGGGGATCACTGTAGTTACCCAGGGCCCTGCCCTAAACATGGAGGATCCCTCTCAAACACTCTTCCATAAAGGGCTAAAGCCTAGATAGGCAAAGGGGCTTCGCCTTGGCTCTGCAGACATCCGTCTCTTGAAACCTAATCAAAGAAAGCAAAGCATTAACTTCAGTGCAGATTTGGTTTCCAGTCCAGAGGCCTTCTCTGACAATGTCACTCTAAAAGCAGCATGAAGTAGTCAAAAGCCCACAGACTTTGGAATCAGAAGCTCCCTGTTTCAGATCTACGTATGTAGTAATATCAGAAGGACTTTGGATGAACATGCAGTAAATAAATCTACTGCCCTGGTGATCTATGCAAATAAAGAAAACATTAGTTGTTGGCTGTCATTGGCAATCAATATTTTTATTTTAATCCCTCAATAATCTGTTCCTTTGATTCTCAAAATCACATTTATGTAAGAAAATAAAACCCCAAATTCTCCATCACAGCCTAAAAACAGTCTAGAACTACAACTTGTCTTCATATCATAGTGTCTTTGTATAAGTTGTTTATATTAGGTGAACCTCAGTGTTACAATGCTGTCTCATTATTTCAAATTTTCATTATGCCAATCTTCTCCATCTGTTCAAAGGAATTTATCCTCCTGGAAATCCTCTACCTCACAATGTCTTTCAGGGGCAAGCTGACTCCCACTGAGAACGATCTGTGGGAAAACGTAACTTGTTCCAAATGTGCCACTGAGGGAATCTTCAAACTTGGTAAAAGCTGACCCCACAGGCTCACCACAAGTTTCCAGGTCAGGGGTTTGACATTTCAGTAACATGCATACCTAGGTAGGAAAAGAAAAGAGAGGTGGTTGGAAATCTTGGAAATGTTTTCACAGCTAAAAATACAATTTCAAAGAAGAGAAGAATACTCTTTAGCTTGCCTCTTAAGTGCTTTCTTCCCCAGTTGCAGCTCATAATCTGTTAGTCAACCCTAACATTAATTTAGTGGGTCAAAATTAGCCCTTTTCTTTCAGTGCACCGAATGGAGTAGACTGCAGCGAAGTTGATTCAGTCGTGTCCTACTCTGTGTGACCCCATAGACGGCAGCCCACCAGGCTCCTCTGTCCCTGGGATTCTCCAGGCAAGAACACTGGAGTGGGTTACCATTTCCTTCTCCAATGCATGAAAGTGAAAAGTGAAAGTGAAGTCGCTCAGTCCTATCCGACTCTTCACGATCCCATGGACTGTAGCCTAGCAGGCTCCTCCATCCATGGCATTTTCCAGGCAAGAGTACTGGAGTGGGTTGCCATTTCCTTCTCCAATGGAGTAGACTAGAATTTTCAAAATTAGACTGTGTTGTATATAATCATCAGTTCAGTTCAGTTCAGTCACTGAGTCATGTCCGACTCTTTGTGACCCCATGAATCGCAGCATGCCAGGCCTCCCTGTCCATCACCAAATCCCGGATTTCACCCAGACTCATGTCCATCGAGTCAGTGATGCCATCCAGCCACCTCATCCTCTGTCATCCCCTTCTCCTCCTGCCCCCAATCCCTCCCAGCATCAGAGTCTTTTCCAATGAGTCAACTCTTTGCATGAGGTGGCCAAAGTACTGGAGTTTCAGCTTTAGCATCATTCCTTCCAAAGAAATCCCAGGGCTGATTTCCTTCAGAATAGACAGGTTGGATCTCCTTGCACTCCAAGGGACTCTCAAGAGTCTTCTCCAACACCACAGTTCAAAAGCATCAATTCTTTGGTGCTCAGCTTTCTTCACAGTCCAACTCTCACATCCATACATGACCACTGGAAAAACCATAGCCTTGACTAGACAGACCTTTGTTGGCAAAGTAATGTCTCTGCTTTTGAATATGCTATCTAGGTTGGACATAACTTTCCTTCCAAGGAGTAAGTGTTTTTCAATTTCATGGCTGCAGTCACCATCTGCAGTGATTTTGGAGCCCAGAAAAATAAAGTCTGACACTGTTTCCACTGTTTCCCCATCTATTTCCCATGAAGTGATGGGACTGAATGCCATGATCTTCGTTTTCTGAATGTTGAGCTTTAAGCCAACTTTTTCACTCTCCTCTTTCACTTTCATCAAGAGGCTTTTGAGTTCCTCTTCACTTTCTGCCATAAGGATGGTGTCATCTGCATATCTGAGGTTATTGATATTTCTCCTGGAAATCTTGATTCCAGCTTCTGCTTCTTCCAGCCCAGTGTTTCTCATGATGTTCTCTGCATATAAGTTCAATAAGGGTGTATTGTCAAGGGTGACAATATACAGCCTTGACGTACTCCTTTTCCTATTTGGAACCAATCTGTCGTTCCATGTCCAGTTCTAACTGTTGCTTCCTGACCTGCATATAGATTTCTCAAGAGGCAGGTCAGGTGGTCCGGTATTCCCATCTCTTTCAGAATTTTCCACAGTTTGTTGTGATCCACAAAGTCAAAGGCTTTGGCATAGTCAATAAAGCAGAAATAGATGTTTTTCTGGAACTCTCTTGCTTTTTCCATGATCCAGCAGATGTTGGCAATTTGATCTCTGGTTCCTCTGCCTTTTCTAAAACCAGCTTGAACATCAGGAAGTTCACGGTTCACATATTGCTGAAGCCTGGCTTGGAGAATTTTGAGCATTACTTTACTAGCATGTGAGATGAGTGCAATTGTGCGGTAGTTTGAGCATTCTTTGGCATTGCCTTTCTTTGGGATTGGAATGAAAACTGACCTTTTCCAGTCCTGTGGCCACTGCTGAGTTTTCCAAATTTGCTGGCATACTGAGTGCAGCACTTTCACAGCATCATCTTTCAGGATGTGAAATAGCTCAACTGGAATTCCATCACCTCCACTAGCTTTGTTCGTAGTGATGCTTTCTAAGGCCCACTTGACTTCACATTCCAGGATGTCTGGCTCTAGGTGAGTGATCACACCATCGTGATTATCTGGGTCATGAAGATCTTTTTTGTATAGTTCTTCTGTGTATTCTTGCCACCTTTCTTGATATCCATATAATCATAGCCATGTATAATTTTTGTTTTAATTATTTTATAAAATGTTTGTTTCACTAAGTATCTTTTTGAGATATGTCTTGATGGCACTGGGTTATGATGTGCAATGGACTTCTTGCTCTGGACTCTAGTTGAAAACAGTTTGCAAAACACAGCCCTAAAGTAACCTAACAGAAAAAAAAAAATACATGGGGATTGTAGCTTTTAAAACTTTAACCCCGTTTGCTGAGAACTAATCAATCTGTTTCATGTTTTTACCTTGCAGCTCTAATTCTGTTCTTGCCAAGACTAAACAAAGTATTCTAGGGAGAAAAGTTCAATGACAAATGTAACACTATTCCAATTAACTGAATCCAGCACAATTTTTAAAGAAATGCAGTGATGACCTAGAAGACAAACTAGTAACAAAGCCATTCTTACATACTTGAGTGTTTCTACCTGTAAGTAATATTGGCTTTCTATTGCATACTGTCCGTCAAAGGACCAAGTGCATACACTTCATCAGTTCGTTTCTCAGTAAGTAAGTGACAGCACAGGTAATCTAGTAAGTTAAGTGACAGCACAGGTCTTTCTGACAAAGTGTGTAATTTCCTGTGTTTCTCTTAAGCTTGGTGAAGATGCACTCATCAAAATAAATCATCCCTGGAAAATTCAACTGCTCAAATGAGAATGGCTTGACACCTCTAGCATAAGCACTCCAGTCAGCAGCTGCACGGTAACTGGGTTCCCGTCGAGGTCAAGACTACGATTCTGAGAGCATCAGCTGGCCACTCTCTGTCTCTGTTTCCATGTTCCAGTGATACACTTTGACAGCCTCCGGTGCATAGATTTCACTGCCTATGGGTTACATGAAGAAACATGAATACTGGTTTCAAATTTTGCATGGCCACAAACTAATAGAATCATTTCATAGGAAATGAAATATAAAGTTATGAAAGCATAAGCATTTTCAAGATAAGGAAGGAAATACCTATTACACTGACCTGAGTTCAATTTGAATCTGTGTCCTCCATAAGAATCTACTTACACTGAAACTATCATTTGACTTGGATCACTTTTTAAATTTTTTAACTTAAGCTCCCCTTTCTTTAGCCAACTTGACAACAAACCAAAAAGTTCCTCAGACATGAAGAACAATTTTACATATCCACCAACCTATCTAATTTGTTTGTGTTTGAGATTCTTCACCTGGATCAACAAATGACAAAACAATCGAGAGAGGAGCCTTCCCTTAAACATGGATTTTTAAAGGGTAAACTCTAAAAAGCTGATTAAGTCTAAAGTGATTTTATCACCCCAATAGCAAGATTTATTTCAATATTACTAATAGATGGTGGCTGCAACTTTCTTTAACGCTGCCTTTGCTTTTTTTATGTGACTTGAATTCTGTCTAACTCCAATTTCCCCTCATGTGAAATTGACAATACACTCTTTGCTTCCTTCTTTATTCCCAGGAATAATGTTCTTTAAATAATGTTGGTATAGAAACCCGTAGTCTTATTAATTTTGTGACATTAAAGTTAATAAAAGAGTCATTAAAGAACTTTTCTGGTGGTACAGTGGGTAAGAATCCACCTGCCAAAGCAGGGGACACAGGTTTGATCCCTGGTCTGGGAAGATTACACATGCCTCAGAGCAACCAAACACTTGCAGCACAACTACGGAAGCCCACACGCCCCACAAGAGAAGCCACTGCAGTGAGGAGCTTGTCACCCCAAGCAAGAGTAACCCCTGCTTGTGGCAACTAGAGAAAACCTGCTCACAGCAAGGAAGACCCAGACCAATGAGAAATAAATAAATTTAATCAATTAATTAATTTAATAATTAATAACTTTATTAATTAAATTTTAAAAATCTATTTTAATAATTAATAACTAATAAGTATATTGATTTAATTTAAATTTAAATAATTGATAGATTTAATAATTAATTTCATTAATTAATTAATTTGGGGGGGAAGAATCATTAAAGAAATGCATGGCTTGAAAACGAAGGTGTTCCAAGACTGTGGTTGCCCTTTGGGGCAGCACTGGAGGGGGAGGTACCAGTCATGTGCACCTGATGTTGTGGCTATTGGTAGCAAGCAGGTTGACTCTCAGGGCTTGGGCCCATGCTGAATGGAAGGGAGAATGGAAGGGCCCACACTGAGAGGAGGGGCAGTGTACTGTACAGGCCTTAGGGTAGAGGATACTGTCAAGCTGAAACTCTTCTACCACCACCACAGCCAGGTCATGAGAGAAAATGTCAAAACAAGTGAAAATGCCCAATGTCCCAAAGGGAGTGTTGAGAATCACATGTTCTGAATCCTTGGGAAAGTCAAACTGAACTTCAGGTGCAAAGAAGATTGAACTGTTAATGAAAAGCAAAGAAGGGGAAGATTCGTAAGAAAACTGGCAAATAAAAGTGATTAATATTTGCAAAATCTTTTCTTGCATGTATTTTAGTGTGCATATTTAAAAACATTACACATAAATTAGTGTAGATTATATCCAGTATACCACTGTCTTGTGAGTTTTCTTACAGGCCCTTCAGCTTGTCCCCTGGACTCGATTGATATCCCGGCTTCATAGACCACACTCTCAGGCATCATTCTGAGAGGTCCCATGACCTTGGAGGCCACGACCCCAATCTACCTTGCTAATGAAGGTCTCGCTCCTCCCACAGCCCCGCTCCTGGGAGATCTCATACCCTCTCAACCCCACCTCCATCAGCCCCGCCCCTATTTTACCCCACCCCTCACTGGTCTGACCACCAAAAAACCCCCAAAACACTTCATTTTTCTCACAACCAATGAATCATCCAATGAGATCATATCTACAAATGATATTTAAAAGATGAATATTTGTCTTAAAGTCATTTGAAATTTCAAACCTCACAAATTTCTGATGGTTTTCCACTCAATTCTTTAAGTACTAATATCATGGCGTGAAGTTTCAGTTCAGTTCAGTTCAGTCACTTCAGTCATATCCGACTCTTTGTGACCCCATGAATCGCAGCACGCCAGGCCTCCCTGTCTATCACCATTTCCAGGAATTCACTCAAACTCACATCCATCGAATCAGTGATGCCATCCAGCCATCTCATCCTCTGTCGTCCCCTTTTCCTTCTGCCCCCAATCCCTCCCAGCATCAGAGTCTTTTCCAATGAGTCAACTCTTCGAATGAGGTGGCCAAAGTACTGGAGTTTCAGCTTTAGCATCATTCCTTCCAAAGAACATCCAGGGCTGATCTCCTTCAGAATGGACTGGTTGGATCTCCTTGCAGTCCAAGGGACTCTCAAGAGTCTTCTCCAACATCACAGTTCAAAAGCATCAATTCTTCGGCGCTCAGCTTTCTTCACAGTCCAACTCTCACATCCATACATGACCACTGGAAAAACCATAGCCTTGACGAGACGGACCTTTGTTGGCAAAGTAATGTCTCTGCTTTTCAATATGCTATCTAGGTTGGTCATAACTTTTCTTCCAAGGAGTAAGCGTCTTTTAATTTCAAGGCTGCAATCACCATCTGCAGTGATTTTGGAGCCCAAAAAAATAAAGTCTGACACTGTTTCTACTGTTTCCCTATCTATTTTCCATCAAGTGATGGGACCAGATGACATGATCTTCATTTTCTGAATGTTGAGCTTGTGAAGTTTAACATGTGTTAATAAACTAAACTTTGTCATGTCTTCCCATGGTATGGCTAGGTTTATATAAGTGAGGTGAAGTAAACTGGAACTTAGACAATGTAATAGCTGCTGCTGCTGCTGCTGCTAAGTCGCTTCAGTCGTGTCCAGCTCTGTGCGACCCCATAGACGGCAGCCCATCAGGCTCCCCCGTCCCTGGGATTCTCCAGGCAAGAACACTGGAGTGGGTTGCCATTTCCTTCTCCTATGCATGAAAGTGAAAAGTGAAAGGGAAGTAAACCTTGTTAATTAGTAAGTCATTAGAAAATTTTCTCCAGCTTGATTTTCGCTCCCAAACTCCATCTACCCTGGACTCAAGAGTGCAGCCTTATGTTCTGCTCAGGTTTTTATTTGGCCTGATGTGTGCATATATGCTCAGGCCACACCCCATCCCACCCCCACCACTGAGGTTCCCAAACTCTTCTGTCCTCTGCTCAGGTGGCAGCCCATCCTTCATTCCCAGGAGATCGACTCAAGCGAGGCATGTGGTTGCTAGGTGGACTGAAGGAATAATAAGGTTTTTGTGGGGTTTCTAGGAAAGAGAAATTCAGTCTTCCTCTGGATTTTGTCCCATTAGGATATGCGCTTTGTAACCAGCAGCCATGTGGCGTCTGAAAGGATAGTCAGCTGAGAAAAAGTTGGAACTTTTTACAAGGATCTAAGAACTAGAGGGTGACTTCTCCTGGTGATCCCGTGGTCCACACTCCCAATGCAAGGGACATAGGTTCGATCCCTAGTCAGAGAACTAAGATCCTGCATGCACTTTGGCATGGCCTGAGAGGATAAAAAAACACACCGTAAAAAAGAAAGAGAGAGAGAGAGAGCTGTGGGGATGGCTGACATCTTCCAGGCCTTAAGATACAGACCATGTCAGAAACTAGACCTATCCTTTCTATGATTTATATTTTCTCAGGTACCTGAGCAAGGGCATTCCATTGCTTTTGTTGTTACTGTTTCAAATCAATTTCAGTTGGGGGTTTTTCTATCACTTCAAACAAAAAAAGATCTTAATGGAATGAATGACTAAAGCTTAATACCAAACACTAACAAATTGGGTCCAAAAACTAACAAACTGGGTCCAAAAACTTACTCTAGTATTAAATCATGTGATGAAACAGAATTTCTCCTTTCTCAGAGAATATTAAAATCCTGTGAGGCTATTAGCACATCTGCTTTAATATTCTGCCAGATTCTATTTTATAACTAATTCAAATTCAGAACCCTTATATAAAAGTCAAAGTAAGTTAAGTCCCCTTTTCAACTAAATGTAATAATTAAGGAATGTGTTTATAATGGTCCCCTTACCAACATTCAACAAACAAGTCTACATAGATATCACAAACAAAAATAAGTCAAGATCAGCTAAGGCACAAGTAATTCTCACCTTATGATAGTGAGCCATAAGCCTGCCCTCAGAATTAAACACCACATCAGTGTTGTATTGGTAATGACCATCAGGGGGACACTGAGGGTCACTGGCATTACACAGATTCTTGTCCCCGATATTTGCCACAATGTAGATGGAATTTTCCTTGGCCAGACAGCTGAGTCTTTTTTGTACAGGGGTACAGCCAAGCCTAATTCAATAGATATTGCCTTAAACTTACAGTGTATTAGTGATTTTTGAACATCCAAACTGATGCTTTATTTGCCTGTCATTATAACATACAACAGCTCTAGGTTAAGAATCAACAGCAAAGATTTAAAAGCTCATATGCAATCCAATAGCTTCCCAGGTGGTGCAGTGATAAAGCATCTGCCTGCAATGCAGGAGACACAGGTTGTATCCCTAGATCCGGAATATCCCCTGGAGTTCAGTTCAGTTCAGTCGCTCAGTTGTGTCCGACTCTTTGCGACTCCATGAATCGCAGCACGCCAGGCCTCCCTGTCCATCACCAACTCCCGGAGTTCACTCAGACTCATGTCCATCGAGTCAATGATGCCATCCAGCCATCTCATCCTCTGTTGTCCCCTTCTCCTCCTGCCCCCAATCCCTCCCAGCATTAGAGTCTTTTCCAATGAGTCAACTCTTCGCATGAGGTGGCCAAAGTACTGGAGTTTCAGCTTTAGCATCAGTCCTTCCAAAGAACACCCAGAACTAATCTCCTTCAGAATGGACTGGTTGGATGTCCTTGCAGTCCAAGGGATTCTCAAGAGTCTTCTCCAACATCACAGTTCAAAAGCATCAATTCTTCAGCACTCAGCTTTCTTCACAGTCCAACTCTCACATCCATACATGACTACTGGAAAAACCATAGCCTTGACTAGACAGACTTTTGTTGGCAAAGTAATGTCTCTGCTTTTGAATATGCCATTTAGGTTGGTCATAACTTTCCTTCCAAGGAGTAAGCGTCTTTTAATTTCATGGTTGCAATCACCATCTGCAGTGATTTTGGAACCCCAAAAAAATAAAGTCTGACACTGTTTCCACTGTTTCCCCATCTATTTCCCATGAAGTGATGGGACCACATGCCATGATCTTCGTTTTCTGAATGTTGAGCTTTAAGCCAACTTTTTCACTCTCCTCTTTCACTTTCATCAGGAAACTTTTTAGGTCCTCTTCACTTTCTGTCATAAGGGTGGTGTCATCTGCATATCTGAGGTTATTGATATTTCTCCTGGCAATCTTGATTCCAGCTTGTGCTTCATCCAGCCCAGCGTTTCTCATGATGTACTCTGCATAGAAGTTAAATAAGCAGTGTGACAATATACAGCCATGACATACTCCTTTTCCTATTTGGAACCAGTCCCCTGGAGTAGGAAATAACAATCCACTCCAGTATTTTTGCCTGGAGAATCCCATGGACCGAAGAGGCTGGCAGGCTACAGTCCGTGGGGTTGCAAAGAGTCAGAAAGGACTGATCGACTGAGCACACACATGCAATACAGTCTTCTTCTTTATGAAAACTAACCTATTCTAGTTGCCAGATTCACAACAGCAGTGCAAGACCGAAGCACAGAATGGGTAAAAGAGGAAGAGGAGAAAGAAGAGAAGCAACATATTTTCTTATGAAGTTCTCCCAGGAAGACAAATGAAGGGCTTTTCTAATGGAGAGAATCTTTTCCATAATGCAAGCCACGTTCATACTAGGAGGCAGTAAATAGTTGGTCCCAGGCCAATCATCCTCCAGAAATGCAGCTTTAGGTACTAGAAATATTTTTTAAAAGGAAGGAAAAGAAAAGGAAAAAAGGATTTCACCCTTTTGTCTGTGTCCTTACATGTCAAGGTAGCATAATAGCTTCCCTTCTACCTTAGAGGGCCCTTGTGTGAAACCCTGGGGTAAATGCACACTATGAAATTGCTTTTCAAAGTAATGCCCAGACCTTCCAAATTGGGACTGTTTATCCTAGAAGTAAAAAGGGGTTGAGGTGAGTAAATAAGTAAGACTACAGCTGGCTTCAGATACTTAAAAGACTCTAATTTGAAGATGAGTCACATATTTGAGCATGCTATAGAAGCAGTATGGACACCAAAGGAAGTTATGAAAGATTTCAGTGGAAAATAAGATCCAAATTTCTGCAATTAGAATGTGCTCAGAAGTGGATTTACTAGTCATGGAGATTTCAAGTAGAAGACGATGCTTCTAGGCACTCAGAGTCCGTTCTGTTAGCATGACTCAGTGGAAATGGCCATGTTTGAATTCCAGCGAGGCTAATTACCAATTGTAAGACCTTAAGCCCCCTTCTTTTCTTCATATTTATTTATTTTATTTTATATATTTTATTTTTAATTTTTATTATTATTATTATTTTTTTACTTTACAATATTGTATTGGTTTTGCCATACATCAACATGCATCTGCCACAGGTGTACACGTGTTCCCCATCCTGAACCCCCCTCCCACCTCCCTCCCCATACCATCCCTCTGGGTCATCCCAGTGCACCAGCCCCAAGCTTCCTGTATCCTGCATCGAACCTGGACTGGCAATTCATTTCTTATATATTATACATGTTTTAATGCCATTCTCCCAAATCATCCCACCCCCCACCCCCACAGAGTCCAAAAGACTGTTCTATACATCTGTGTCTTTTTTGCAGTCTCGCATACAGGGTTGTTGTTACCATCTTTCTAAATTCCATATATATGCATTAGTATACTATATTGGTGTTTTTCTTTCTGGCTTACTTCACTCTGTATAATAGGTTCCAGTTTCATCCACCTCATTAGAACTGATTCAAATGTATTCTTTTTAATGGCTGAGTAATACTCTATTGTGTATATGTACCACAGCTTTCTTATCCATTCATCTGCTGATGGACATCTAGGTTGCTTCCATGTCCTAGCTATTATAAACAGTGCTGTGATGAACATTGGGGTACACGTGTCTCTTTCTTTTTTTTATTTATTTATTTATTTTTTTTACGTGTCTCTTTCAATTCTGGTTTCCTCGGTGTGTATGCCCAGCAGTGGGATTTAAAGTGGGAGATACTTCCCTGGTGGTGTAGTGGCTAAGATTATGTGCTGCTGATGCAGGCGCCCAGGGATTCAATCCCTAGTCAGGGGACTAGATCCTACATGCCCGAACTGAAGATCCCGCATGCTGCAATGAAGATTACAGATCATGTGTGCTGCAAGTAAGACCTGGCACAGCCAAATAAATAAAAATAATAAAAATAAATGTATATTTTTAAAATATGAATAAGTAAATAAAAGGGGAATAGTTATACCTGTTACTTAAACTGAATGAGACAATGTGCTTAGTGTACCAAGTGCAGATTCAGGAACCAAGTAGGTGCTCAATATTGGCCATTATGGACTTTGTAACAACAAGACCGCCCAGGGACACTGATGACTTGATTGCTTGTAGAGGCCATTCAGACTCTCCATGGTTTCTCAGTCCCCCTACAATTGATGTTGAACTGATCTTTGAATAAAAAGGACAGATTTATGATTATTATTTCAGACCATTTCTTTTGTCTTGCCTTCAGGAAAAACAGTAATACTGTCAACATGCATATTCATTAAGGAAGGCCTTAATAAAACTGTTATATATTTTATTTTGGTTTTTTTTTTTTTTGGCTAGATAATTAGGGCACTTTAATGTTTCCTATTAGTTCCCCATGGGGAAAGCTCCAGGAAGCAAGAGATGTGTCAGTATTCTAAATGATAGTATTTAAATACACAAGGATGACTATATGGACTTGAATTATCCCTTTTAGAGATGAGTGTGACTAGGGAAGAAATGGTGGCTTTCTTTACCAATATTAGCATTTTCTTAAATACTGGATTTTTTCTTTCTACAACACAGAGCTGAAAGCTTGCCATTTGAATGTCTGAAAGACTCAGTAATATTAAAGTTTCATCTGTCACCTACTTTCCTTACTTAAAATACTTCAGAGACTAATTAATCAGGCTTTAAGACATCTTTCCCCTAGGAAAGTCAGTTTTGCCAGCCCAGGCAAATAGAGTGTATTTCAGTATAAGCCTCTTGAGTTATTGCAAATAATGAGTCTTTCCTGCTCTGGGAAAAGCCCCATAAGCAAGCAAACATTGAGTCATAATTACGTGGTTACTGTAAACACAGACTGTGTAACATTTTGAGAATATTTTTCCAAAGGTGAAAATCACAGGGTGAGACCTGACTCACATATAAGAGCTCTTATGTTGCAACATTGGACTTGACTTTCCAATTAATTTCAAATGGTCAGAATTATTAAAGAAGTTTCTCTTTTTGTGCACTTGATAATAGCTTTAAGCAGATGCCTGTAAATTTAAAAATTAGCACATTAAATAACTTTTTAATGCATTGATTTTGTCATCATGTATGATCTATTTTAAAAAGTAAGTACACCTAAAATGATTTATTTTCATAATCTTTCTTATATTTTATGCGATTTTCTTTCAGACAGTTATGCTTAAACTACAGCTATAAACAATTGCTACACTTTCTTGAAGGACAAGAAAGCAAAATTTCAGATCCAGCTCCTGTTTTAAAAAAAAAGGAATAGTTGTTTTTTTTAAAGTAATAATTAGCACTCAAGAGGGCACCATACTGTATAGATTCTATGTATTATTTCACTTTACATTCATTTTGTGGGGGTGGGGTGAGGTCAGAGGAGGGATTTGGCCATGCTGCATGGCTTATGGAATCTTAGTTCTCCAATCAGTGATTGGGGAGGGCCCCAGGGAGCCAATCAGGCCCTTGGTAGTGAAAGCTCAGAGTCCTAATCATTGGACCACCAGGAAATTCCCTACACATACATCTACTCTGTAAAGTGAAGTAGGAAAGGAAATCATATTATCTCTATTTTACTTTAAGAGTTAAGGTTTTCTGTCCCACATCACTCAGCCAAGAGGTGGTAGGATGTAGTCTCAGAAAAAATATCTCATTTTCAAGCCCTGTGCAATTTCCACTCACCATACCGATGACATTGCATGCCGATATCAAAGCCCTTTGGAACATAAATACACTCATCTTTTTACCATTCCTGCAAAGGAGGCTGGAACCCTTACTTACAAATATAAGTCCTAGATTTCACAACTTTCTCACTTTGTTGAAAGCCAGTTAATTACATCTATTATAAAACTTGTGTGTACACATATTATTCATCCATAAATAACCAACCAGACATCATCATAAATTATTTCCCAAACAGGAGACACGCCAGATGGTGCACAATACGAAGAATTAGAGAAGTCAAAGTCGGGTGCCACAGACTGTCAGCAACAACACTAGTCAAGCTTAAATATTTGCTATGTTACAATATCACAACTTTTTGTTTAAAGATCAAAAGGTAATGACTTCACCTCTGGGGTCTCTGCATGGAATCCAGTTTGCTTCAGGGTCTGGGATATCCTCCAGATAGGGATAAATGGTCTCCCTTGTGAAGACCCAGCCATAAATTCCATCTTCTGGGGTCACAATGATATGTGCACCCTGCTCAAAACAAGTAAAGGAGCAAAAAAATTTTTACTGAAGTCGAAACATTTACATTCTTATGAAGTTTCAGATTTTCTTTCCAATGTCCCAGCCAGTGTGCCTGGCTGCCAGTTTAAGTGCTTTCTCTAAAACATCTATATTCTTGTTCATCAGGAGCAAAGCTTCTTCTTTTAGCACAGGTGTTTCTGTTCTGTTTGGTAATATAAGAGCATGCTCAAACACTGAAGCAAGAAAAGTGTCCAGTGCACCAACTCTCAGGACAAAGAGCACCAGAATGGCCACATATTTTGGAAAATATGATATAATCATAGATAAAATTTAGTGCGCTTTATTAAACTCAGATTCTTGTACTTTGTATCACTGGAAGAGCTTTTATGTTAAAGACCTGCCTATCTGCTACCGCTACTTATACTATCTCAGGAATAGATTATACAACACAGTGTTGAGAAAGGATATTGTGCAAGAAGTACATAATTGGATTGACTCTAGTGCGTGATGCTACTGTTGGCACTATTAAGAGGTCCACACAAATATAGAATTGGAAGCAGTGAGCCAAGCAGATGAGTCCACCCCATTCCAAAACACACTTGGGGTTGAACTCTTTTCTTTTAATAAAATATTTTATTAAACTATTTCAATGCTTTCAACCAAAATATTTTATTAAATGGCTCAATATTTCCATTAATAGGACCAATGTGGAATCATTGTAGTAGGAACTATCATAGCAACAATTCATGAAAACTTGCATAGTTAGCTGTGACAGACAAAACAGAATCTAAGGCAAGCCTCAGTTTTAATAGAGCTCCCAAAATAACAGGAGAGAACATTTGTATACATGCTAATGACTGAACTCAATGTTTATGACCAGTGGCCCTGAAGTGTTTGCACTATAAGAAGCTATCAGCAGAAACCGCAGTTGACGATTTCTCTTGGAAAGCCTGCCTAATAGTCTGAAATATTGGAACTTTACCTGAACACTGTGTAAAATATATATAGATGACAATATGGTCAGTGATGGTGAGTGCCCACCTGGCTGAGTCTCTGGGCCTCTCTGGGACCCAGCCAATGCTGTGAAGTTTATGTGCAGAAACCAAAGAGCTGGGCTTTGGGGGCATACAATTTATTCCTCTTTATAGGATCTGCTCACTGTTCAAGGGAGGCCTTCTTCCCTAAATATTTATACATGACTCAAAATCTAATCTTCAGGAGGTTTTTTCCTTATGCTTCATCTGATGTAGGGAAACTGGCAAGTTTTGGATATTTGTGTCTTTTTTGTTTCTTTGGTTGCTTCAGTTCTATAATTGTAAACCCTTTAATTCAAATAACCTTTTTTCATTATCAGAATATGCTTTCATTTTCCCAGGTCCTCTACTGAGTTTCCATGTAACTTTATGTCCTGAAATAATAATATCAATCAGGTACAAATTCATTACAGAAAAAAATAATCGAGGACAGTATTAGAATTACATAAGACAGATGGATTGCTTTATAATGAGAAGGAACTTATTTTCATGTCAAGTTGAAATTCTACCTGTTGCTTCAGTTGACCTGACTTTCTGAATAGAATCAAAAAGAAACAAAGGAATTTCCCTTCACACTCCCTAATTCCAGGAAGTATACCAACTTTTTATTATTTTGAAATCAATAGAAACATGTTTCAAATATTTTGTTACCAAGTATGGTTAGTAATGTCTTGCCTCATATATATATGAGTAGGAAGTGATTATGGATACAAGTTGTTTAAACAAGGTTTGAACTTAAATATTCAAGTACCTAACTTGAATGCCAGTTCAAAATTATTATGGCATTAGGATATTTAGAATCTAAAGTTCCATATTAAATAAATATAATTATGTTTTTATTAATAAATATTTAAGTCGCAAAATTTTAAAGTAGAGAAGGACCCCTGGAATAATGTCTCTGAGAGTTCATTGGCTCTCCCCAGGTCTTTAGTTCCGATATCCATTACAAAACTTGCTCTCCATTTTTATTGTCAAAATCCTGATTCTGTGGCCAACCGTTTCTACCAGGCTCACCATCAGCCCTTCTGATTTAACTCCTAGTAACCTAAACTTCCATCAATCCTGCAAACCATAAACTTTCCTTAACCCTTGTTTTCATTAAGTAAAATGCTTCCCCATGTGTATATCAAATCAAGGCAGACAGTCAGAGCCTTCTCCCACTCTGATCCATTTTATCTTTCCTAGTCTTAGCCAAGACCACTCTTCTTTTTATATTTTAATACATATACTACCACTCTGATCCTGGATTGATTCCTCACTAACCCCTGCCCTTCCAACTCAAATTTCTCACTTCTTGCCTTTGTTGTTGCTCACTTCTCTGAACTCGAATGCACTCATGGTCAATAGCCACAGTGTTAATTAGTTTCCATTCCTTATTCTATCATTTAGCCCCTACAGCAGATCCTTTTCTACTTCATACCTTTAACTTCCCTCTATGAACTGATAACTACTGCCCCTATCTTTAGCTCAACTTCTTTCCTGAACTCCAGGATTGTTTATCCAACTAAATAGACTTCCACAAGCTCCTACAAAGCATCAGTCCACTTGCCAGCATCCATACCTATCAATTCCGTCTCCTATCCTCTCACTATCAATGACTGCTCATGCCCCTCTCTAAGTCCATTCCCTGTCTTTGTCCACCAGATCCCAAAGACAGTGCTTTGGAAATTCTCTCTTTGTTCCCACCATCAATTTTTCTTTGTCTATTGGGTTAATTATCCTGTTGTATCCCCTACCCTAAAAAAAAAAAAAAAAACTACCCTCTCTTGATCTGACATCACCTTCCAGTTCCTGCCTCATTTTCTGGCTCCATTGTACAACAAAATTACAGCAGACTGGTTCCAAATAGGAAAAGGATTTCGTCAAGGCTATATATTGTCACCCTGTTTATTTAACTTACATGCAGAGTACATCATGAGAAATGCTGGACTGGAAGAAATACAGGCTGGAATCAAGATTGCCAGGAGAAATATCAATAATGTCAGATATGCAGATGACACCACCCTTATGGCAGAAAGTGAAGAGGAACTCAAAAGCCTCTTGATGAAAGTGAAAGTGGAGAGTGGAAAAGTTGGCTTAAAGCTCAACATTCAGAAAACGAAGATCATGGCATCTGGTCCCACCACTACATGGGAAATAGATGGGGAAACAGTGCAAACAGTGTCAGACTTTATTTTTCTGGGCTCCAAAATCACTACAGATGGTGATTGCAGCCATGAAATTAAAAGACGCTTACTCCTTGGAAGGAAAGTTATGACCAACCTAGATAGCATATTGAAAAGCAGAGACATTACTTTGCCAACAAAGGTCTGTCTAGTCAAGGCTATGGTTTTTCCTGTGGTCATGTATGAGTGTGAGACTTGGACTGTGAAGAAGGCTGAGTGCTGAAGAATTGATGCTTTTGAACTGTGATGTTGGAGAAGACTCTTGAGAGTCCCTTGGACTGCAAGGAGATCCAACCAGTCCATTCTGAAGGAGATCAGCCCTGGATGTTCTTTGGAAGGACTGATGCTAAAGCTGAAACTCCAGTACTTTGGCCACCTCATTCGAAGAGTTGACTCCTTGGAAAAGACTCTGATGCTGAGAAGGATTGGGGGCAGGAGGAGAAGGGGACAACAGAGGATGAGATGGCTGGATGGCATCACTGATTCGATGGGCGTGAGTCTGGGTGAACTCCGGGAGTTGGTGATGGACAGGGAGGCCTGGCGTGCTGCAATTCACGGGGTCGCAAAGAGTCGGACATGACTGAGTGACTGATCTGATCTGATTCTCTGTCTTAATTCCTTCCCTCCCATCAGGATTTTGCCTCTGACTTAATCACCTTGTCAAGGTCATCATTGACCTCTCCTTTACTAAATCAGTTGCTCAGTTCTCATTCCCAGTTTCATTGCCATGTTGGCTACCTCATTCTTAGAACACTTTCTTCCCCCACAATCTCCTGGTTTTCCCTTCTTCTCCATCCTCCAAACCACTAGCAAAATAATTTTTAATTGAAGCCTAGTTGATTTACAATGTTGTGTTAATTACTGCTGTACTGCAAAGTGATTCAGTTACATATATATATATACATTCTTTTCCATATTCTTTTCCATTATGCTTTATTGTAGGATACTGAATATAGTTCTCCATGCTTTACAGTAGGACTTTGTTGCTTATCCATTCTATATATAAAAGTGCAAAGTAATTTTTAAAACTATTTAGTTCGTCATGATACTCTAAAATCCCTTGATGGGTCTTTTAGCTTCAGAATAAAGTTCAGACTTCATTTGTTCTTCAATGATATGATCCTTGCCTATCTTCCTGGCCTCATATGTTTTCATTATCTCTCCTTATTCTTCCTCTTTTTACCCTCCCCTGCATCAATATACAGAGAAGGCAATGGCACCCCACTCTAATATTCTTGCCTGGAGAATCCCAGGGACAGGGGAGCCTGGTGGGCTGTCGTCTATGGGGTCGCACAGAGTCAGACACGACTGAAGCGACTTAGCAGCAGCAGCAGCAGCCTCAATATATTGGTCTTTGCTTACAGCATGCCATTCTTCCTCGTCTTTGCTGGCATGACTAACTCTGCCTAGAACGTCATGATTGACTTACCCAGCTGGTAGCTGACAACTCTCTTGTCTCCCAAGGAAAAATTAATCCATCATTACATTCTATACTTTTCATCATATGTGTTAAATAAGATGCTTGAATGCATGACACAGTGTGAGGTGTGAGGCATATTCCACTTGCTCAATATTTGATTATTATGATGAGTGATAAAGATGATGCTCTGTCTCCTCTTCTAGACTGATTCTTGGAAAAGTAGCTTTTGTTTTATTCCTCATTACCACCCAGCACAGGATCTTCCCAGTCAGCTGTAGGAATCTAAAAAAACATTGTTGGACTTCTTAAAGGGCACAGAGAGACATCCCCAAGAATGATCAGAGAACCTTTATTTATAATGTGAAATAATATTAATGATAAGTATCGTGAAGTCGTGAAGTCACTCAGTCGTGTCTATCTCTTTGTGACCCCATGGACTGTAGCCCACCAGGCTCCTCTGTCCATGAAATTTTCTAGGCAAGAGTACTGGAGTGGGTGCCATTTTCTTCTCCAATAAGTCTATATCCCCAAAATAAAAAACCTAAGCAAAACCACAAAAACAAATGTAGGGACAAAGACTATTGAAACTGATGATTCAGAGTCAGCTGACTTTACCTTTTGATTCAGTTTGTCACTGAAAAATCATGTAAATCCCAAAAAGTATATACTCAAAGTCAAAGATATGTGGCCACAAAGCCTGTGTTCTCACACAGGAGCACCCAAAGTTTATAGTTTCAGCAACCCTCCTGTAAGTGAAGAACATGGCAGCTCAGAAGAAGCCAGAGGATGGGCCTGTTACTTTTTTTTACCGAGGTCTGGGTGAGGGGGCATGAGAACATGCCTGGGACAACCACTGTATCACCACTGACCGCTTCCACATTTTGTTCTTTACTACATTATCCCAGGTGGAGTTAGTAGTTAAGAACCTACCTACCTGCCAGTGCAGGAGACTTAAAGAGACTCGGATTCAATTCCTGGGTTGGGAAGATCCCCTGGAGGAGGGTATGGCAACCTTCTCCAGTATTCTTGCCTGAAGAATCCCATGAACAGAGGAGCCTGGTGGCTACAGTCTATGGGGTCGCAAAGAGTCGGACACGACTAAAGCGACTTAGCATATACGCACATTATCAAACTTACCCAAGATTTCAGGGCAGCAGGTTTGCCATGCCCACCATATTCATCAGTAGGAAAGAAAACAAATGAATATTGTCTTATCTGTTGTATCAGACAAGATACAACCAAGAAAACAGAATCTGCACCAGCTATTTTAAGAGAATTTAATGTAGGGATTTGGTTAAACAGGTATTTGGTGACTGAAGGACAAAAAGGAACACTGGGGTAACACAGGCAATAACTACCATTCCTGGCACTCATGAACAAAAGGAAAAGGAGAGTGTAGGAGCTAGAAGCTTTCCAGAGAACCCTGTGGAGCTGAGGCTCAGAGCCCTAGGGTGGGGTGCTCTGCAGCTGGTGTAATAAGCCACCTCCTCAGGGGAAGGCCCCAACAGAGCTGGGACTCATCTCTTAAGGGGATAATGGTTGCTGCTGTTATTTTTGAAGGAGGGCAATGACATCAGTTCTGGGTATGGGAAAAAAAAGCAGAACTAAAAACTAGAACCAACTGGCACTGGAACAAATGACTGCTGTCAGGCGCAGGTACACTGTACTGTCATGTGGGCAAACAGAAGTTCCTCTACTCCTTGTCCAGTCTCTGGTGTCCCTCTAGTGCCGCCTATTGGCAGAACCTAACAGGGAGCCAGGGGGCAAAGGAGAAATGTGTTTGCCTACCCTCAACCTCATCATCACAAAGAAGAATACGGCGGTGGGTTTGGAGCCGAGACAATAGCTAACTAGCACACTAATGTAACTGGACAACAGACACTGTGAAAATGCATGAAGTAAACTGATGCTCACTTGCATAGATTAAATTCATAATTCCTTATGCAAAAATAAGAAATACGCAGAATATGTGTAATTTGATGCCATATATACAAAGTTTAAAAAGATGAAAAATAGTACTCAGATATTTTTATGCACATGTAATCAACTACCAAGAAGTCATAAGAATGATAGAAAATAATCTTAGGATAATGACTTCCTCTAATAAAAACAGACAACGCAAGGAGAAGAATGCATTTGGAAGGAAATACAAAAAGTATCCACTCTGTTCGTAGCATCTTATTCCATAAACTGGGCAGAAGGTACATATCTTTCACTTAATGTCTTGTACTATCCCTTTATTATTTTTTCTAGTATATTTGGATTTCTTTTACATTAATAAGATATTCAATTTACGAATAGGTTCCTAGTCATGAGGCATGAGTTAGGACTGACTGATAAGGCACACATCTACTCTCCATCTACACACTTCCTATTTTTATTTTCATGGGTCAAGAGCGTATTTATACTAGATGTCTCTGAGCAAGAGTAAATTATAAGCAATTTCTTTTACATCATGTCCCAGTGACACTGCTCTCACTAATTCACTGATATGTTCTATACATCCCTAAGACACGTAAATCTGAATTCATATATGGTCATATTGGGAGTATGGTCTGGCCAATGAAAGATTTATATCTCCTACAGTAGGATCTACAGAACTGTCATGTCCCAAATACAGACAGACATCCATCTGGGGCATCCAATCTTAGTAATTTAATTTTTTTAATTAAATTTAATCCATTCTTAGTACTTTAATTTTTTTTCACATGCACATTTTATTTAAAAAGTAGCTCTTTCTAAAGAGCTACTCCTTTAGGTACATTTCCCTGAATCAAGGCCAAATGCAACTACACTTGAGTTGTTTGGTAAATAAAATGTGCATGTGAAAACCACTGATGAGATACGGATTAAAACATTGTAATGCAAACAATTTACAGTTAAGTGCTCTTAGTTTTCCTTGGGACTGGTGCTATTTGTTTTTCATTTTTGCTTTCGCTTTTAATGAATTCTACTATAGCTGACAACTCTAAATGTGAATCAGGGGAAGAACTGTCCCTTAGAATCTGTGAGGAAATCCTTGTTTATATCTTTCTCCAACCAGTGAGTTTAACTTCAGGGGCTGACTACCAGTCAACACTGAAACTTCTGAAAGTGAAATATGATTGTGCATGCATCATAAAGCACACCACAAAACCATTGCATAATGTCTAACTTCCTCAAGCAAAATTGACAAATCTGAAATGGTCTATATTTTATGAAGAGATAAAAGAGCATACAGTTTTGATGATTTTGGAATATTTACATACATGTACATTCCCCATCACTAAAAACAGACTACTCAATGTTGAAAATAGTGTTACTATTAACTGTCATGGTCTTTGTTTTATGGTATTTGTGACTTTAAATTAAACCATAGCTGTTAAGTAGGACTATTTGGAGCTATGACTACCCAAGAAACTGGACTGGGTATTAGTTTTTCTAGAACATCTCAAAACAACTTTTTTGTTAAGATAAACTTAAACATTGGAGTTTATGTTTCCAGTGGAATTCCAATGGGTTTGTTTCCATCTGATTAGAAAGCAAATCACCCCCACAATCATTAGCACAGAAAACTGAATAAATTCAAATTGTCTTTAATGTCAAATGGAATTCAGTCATAAATCTCTCAGTTCCCCTCATTCCCATCAGTACTGCTCTCTTCCAAGGCCATCATTACATTTAAAATGTCCCTGAATCTCTTCTGCTCCTGCTAACAGACACACAAGTAGACACATGTTATATGGCAAACAAGGCTGGAGCCAGGATCTGATCCACATCCATCTGGCCCAAACATCAATCATACCATTATACCATACTGTGACATTTCAGCATAGCCAAAAAAAGAGGCAAAATTACTGTAGCCCTTAAAAATAATCCTTGATGAAGAAAAAATATTTGGAAATCATTGGTCTATACTAGTGAGCTAGTCATTCAATATTTCTTAGTAAATCTGAGATGAATCAATGAATATGATAAAGCAATGTTCTACACCATCACAGCATCCCGCAAGGTTATGATCATTAATAATGTGGGTATCATCAGGTACGCTGTTGCTGAGTTGCTGGTCCCGCCTGAGATGGAATGTGCGTCCTTGGTGTACCATCTCCCAAAGAGCGACACTGTTAGGACAGGCTCAGATAATCCATTCTTGTTTACCAAACGCCCATCTTCTAGTACCTAAAGAAAAAGTGGGAAGAGTATAGCCAACTTAATTAAAATATACATTACAAGCAGACTCATGATTCTGAAACCATCCTAGATATCACAGTTGATCAAGTAGGTTACTAGGAAAAGGGCCTGGGGCCAGGGCTTGGGGAGCAGGTGGGAAGGGTAGGGGACAGCTATTTTATATGTAAGGAAGACTAGAGCCTTTCTATAAGGTTCAATAATTGAGTTTACACAATCAAATGTAACACAACCTTTAACAGAGTCAGAAATCATCAGTAGCAAAAATTTATCAAGTCCAATTATATTCAGGATAACCAGGAGCCAGAAGAGTACAGATAGCACTCTTCCCTCAAGAAGCTTAAAAGTTAATGGTAAAACTGAGCAGATTCCAAATATAAAGAGAGAAATCAGTATAATAGTATCTTGGCAAGAGAAGTAGGTATGTGCTTAGGAAGTCTGAGAGGGAATAGCTGAACTGGTCAGCTTCCCAAATTGGGAAACAACTTGCTACAAGGAGGAGCAGTTGGGAGTTTCTCCCTGGGGTTGTATTATGGAAGACTGTGCCAAGTGGAAATCAAGCAGCAAAGGCTCATTCTAAAACAAATATGTTTTTCCTTCTGGCTTACTTCACTCTGTATAATAGGCCAATACAGTATACTAACGCATATATATAGAATTTAGAAAGATGGTAACAATAACCCTGTGTACGAGACAGCAAAAGAGACACTGATGTATAGAACAGTCTTATGGACTCTATGGGAGAGGGAGAGGGTGGGAAGATTTGGGAGAATGGCATTGAAACATGTAAAATATCATGTATGAAATGAGATGCCAGTCCAGGTTCGATGCACGATACTGGATGCTTGGGGCTAGTGCACTGGGACGACCCAGAGGGATGGTATGGGGAGGGAGGAGGGAGGAGGGTTCAGGATGGGGAACACATGTATACCTGTGGTGGATTCACTTTGATATTTGGCAAAACTAATACAATTATGTAAAGTTTAAAAATAAAATAAAATTTAAAAAATTAAAATAAATAAATAAAAATATGTGTGTGTGGCAGGGGCTGGGAGGGGTGAGGTGGGTGGCCTTCCCCAGACTCACAGTGTGCTAAACAACGTGCATGCTTTCTCATTGCCATTTGGTTAGAAGCAGTGAGATATTCTCCCCATTTTATAGGTAGGAAATTCAGAGGTTAACTGACTTGCACAAACTTGCATAATTAGTTTCAGAGACCAGTGCAGTGGTATGTAAGCTCACAACAACAGACTGTTAAATCTCCAGGAACTTTGACAGCTGGTTGTTAAGCATGGCTGTTCTTGAAATTGATCATGGTAAGAGTATTTATACCATGATAATTGGCAAATCCCACAAATCAGAGCTTTGTTTCTCCCTTAGAGAGTGGCTTGTTACAATTTATAGTGCATCACTAGTTGAAGGTTAGTGAAGAGAAGACTAAACCATATGATCTAAAAGAAGAGCAAGGATTAGATATGCAAAAATTGTGAAGTCACAGAGGCTTCTCTGTAAGGGAGTAATGTATGGAAAATAATGGAACAAGAAGAAACACAAATAGACAACAGAACAAGAATAAAGAAAATGAATTTATAGAAAGAAACACAAATAGACAGACAACAGAACAAGAAATAAAGAAAATGAATTTATCAGTTGTGGAAAGGACAATTTGGATGGGGGAAGAACTTAGAGGGTAAGAAATTAGATGCTTCATAACTAGAAGTAGAAAATAGCTAAATATCCTCAAAGATAATTACTGTGGTGACACATAAACATAAAAACACAGCTCACTAACAAGCTGTCAAATGCACAAACTGTTGGTAGTTAGTTTTCATTGTTTCTAAATTGTTCCTTGTTTACTAAATTGTTCGTTAAAGGAACAAAAATGAAATACCAAAGGTATATTTCAAATTATAGTTGGGTGAAAGTTTGAAACAAGTTAAACACAAATATTTAGTTTTCTTGTGACTTTTCATTAATATAGTAAAATCGTGTCTATGTTAACTTCCTTGGGATTAACTTTTCCATATCAGTGATTGTCTCTTAGGTTCTAGCTAGAACTTAGCATTTTTACTAGTTTCCTGTTACAAATTTTCCTAAAATATACTGTATAATTAATTGACCTCCTAAGTAGTATATACTCAATATAATTTGATCTTTTTGATTATTCTCTTACACTGGTAGTTCTTACCCACCAAAATCAAATCAATCAAGCAACCCACCAAAATGTGGGACTATGGAAAAATACAGGTCTCACCCCCAGAGACTCTGATTTACAATGGGACCTGGTCTCTTACTCCTCCAGTCTGTCTGCACATTGACCTATACTTACACTATGTTCAGTACATGTGGCCTAATTCTGGCAACATTTTCCTCTAGTTGTTGATAAATGGTTAACTAGGGAAACCTTCTGAGGTAACTAACTAAAAATACATCCTGATACTAGTACAATGCTTCACTGTACAAGTGCTTTCACATGCATTCCCAAATCAGTGAGGAAGATATTCCCCCACTTTATAGGTAGCAAATTCAGAGGTGAACTGACTTGCACAAACTTATATAATTAGTTTCCGAGACCAGACTTCTGATAATATACCAGTGAAAAAGTGAAAGTGAAGTCGCTCAGTCCTGTCCAACTCTTTTCGACCCCATGGACTGTAGCCTACCAGGCTCCTCTGTCCACGGGATTTTCCAGGCAATAGTACTGGAGTGAATTGCCATTTCCTTCTCCAGGGGATCTTCCCAACCCAGGACTCGAACCCAGGTCTCCCGCATTGTAGACAGACGCTTTACCATCTGAGCCAAATAGTAAAGCAATGTTTCCCAGAGTCGTGGTTAGTAACACTTCATTCTCTTAGCTAGGACTAGGGGTGGAGAAAAGATAAGAAGTAAATGTGTTGAAATCTCTGCAGAAGTGATCTTCAAGATAATGTGTAAAATGTATGTTAATGGAGAGTCCATAACCAGGGAAACTGGGGAAACACTCAGGAAAACACGGTTGGTGTGACTCTTATAAAACTCTTGTCATCTATGGTTTTAGAACTGATATCTCTAGAAACAGCAAGTTAACAGATCAGCAAGTTAACATGATCTGCAAAGTTTCCAGCGAAAGAATAACTAAAAAATAAAATTCTTGATCATTGATATATTTTTTTTTTTTTTTTTACTGTTCATTTGGTTAGTTGGTTCTTCCTTTTGTCTATCTTATGTGTTTACTTAGTGTCTATTCCTTAGAACCTGATGAACTTCAGGGAAAGTCATGCCACAGAGAATCTACACTTGTGAAACGAAAACCAGTACCCTAACTAGGAAACATCCTCCAAGGAACTGTTATACCAAACCCCTGCTTGCCAGCAGACAAATGCCTCTTTTATTGCTCTGAGGAGTCAACACACAGTGTATCTCATTTCTTCCTTTTGCAAATGAGCTGCAGTAGATGAGATATGCCCCAAATGATAAATATAATGTAAGTGCCTAATTTATTTAGTATCATTTTTGGCCATACCATGTAGCATGCAAGATCTTACTTCCCTGATCAGGGATCAAACCCATGTCCCCTTCATTCGAAGTGCAAAGTCTTAACCACTGGACTGCCAGGGGAGTCTCTGTAAGTGCTAAATTTAAAGAGTGAAGTCAGTCGTGTCCGACTCTTTGTGACCCCATGGACTGTAGCCTATCAGGCTCCCCCGTCCATGGGATTTTCCAGGCAAGAGTGCTGGAGTGGATTGCCATTTCCTTCTCCAGGTGATCTTCCCGACCCAGGGATGGAACCTGGGTCTCCCGCATTGCAGGCAGATGCTTTACCATCTGAGCCAGGGTAGATACAATCCCTCCCTCTCCTTCCTCCTTCTATCCAAAAATAAAGGGCCAGTGTCCAAGGATGGGAGGTAGCATGACTAATTCTGAGAATTTTGAGTTGAGATCAACAAACAGTATCGAGTTAAGTGCTTAACCAGTTACTATTTTGTTTTATTCTCTCATTGTTTCCTACTGCCTGAAACCATTTGTGAGGAAAAGTTTAAAATTCTCATCAGCTAGCACCACCTGCTTCTTCAAGTATATTGATGTGGTTCAGAGTGATAGTCACATGGCATCTCAGACTTTGGAACTTTAACGTGATCCGGAAAACGCCAACAGTTTTTTGTCTTTCTCCCATGGATGAGACTCTTCTGTGAGATAAATGTTCTGTCCTCTTTTGGAGTAATTCCTCAAAGAGATACAAGTCTAAGAGTACATGGCATGGGGAAAATTTTTCAAAATAGTACCCAGAAAATTAGATTGTGTGCTCAGTTGAAATGGCAAGGCTTAGCTAGGTGGGATGAGTGGTGACAAGGGAGATCCAAGAGGGAGGGGATGTATGTATACATATAGCTGATTCACTTCGTTGTTCAGCAGCAACTAACACACCATTGTAAAATAATTATGCTGTAATTAAAAAATGAAATGAATGGCAAGGCTTGCAAGATACAGTGCACACATACCGCTAGATCCCATGTCTTCCTAAGCTTACCTGAGTGAACCCTACCCTCCCTCCTTTCACTTCCTTGAATTTGCAGATAATTTCAACTTATCGACACATGTTTGTGCCAGGCTATCAACTTTTAACAATTGGATTTCAGTTCCAGATCTCTTACATCAGATCTGATCATGGTTTTCTACAGGCGGCACCAAAGTTTTTGTTCCAGCCTCAATGTGCTCCTGAGATTCTCTGCCTTACTGGGTTCTATGGCAGCCAAGGATTCCAGTTCCCTGAGTTTCCCAGCCTTAAGGCTGCGCTGTATGTTAAACTGTTGGTGTCACAGAATTAAACATTTTTACAAAATATGACATATTCCAATCTGATAATACAAGCAGACACAGATATATTATCATAAGCAGTCTGCAATTTTAAAGATTCCCTTGCTTGATGCTTTGGACTAATTAGCGTAGATCCTATTTTTCTTTTGTAAAAACAAAAAATGCAGTGATTCCATTTTAGTTTCTAAAACTCTGCCACCATTTGTCACAGTTCGATGAAGACATTAAATTCCAAACTTGTGGGGTGTGTGTATGCACATGTGTGTATATGCACCATGTACTAAGTAGCAGGTATCAACCTGCAGAATCTTAATTTTAATTTGAGACCAGCTTAATTTGTGGATGAACTAGCTATGACCACTGTGGTTTATGAAATAAATATTTGATTTTCTGTTTGTCTTCACATGTTAGAAAAAAGAAACTAAAACTCTGTAGGTAAATATTCTGCAATGAATGGTTTCTCAGACTCATAGGCCTTAGGTATCTTATTGTCTTATTCCAACAAGGTGTCATCACATAAGAATTAGTTGCTGTAAGTTACAAATATGGTCACAAACCGCCCCGGCCCTTTATCCATACCCTTTACAATATGATTTCATAGCTCTTCCCATTGAGAATTCTGCATCATTTATTTCTTCACCCTTTGAATCTACATTGGTCATGTGACTTGCTTATGGTGGATGAAATACTTGCAAACATGGTCCAAGCAGAGACTTGAAAATAACTTGCCTATTGTGTCTTTCTCTATTCATGCTCTTGGACTTTTTCATTTAACATGTGGACAAGCCCAGGCTTTCTGGAAGATAAGGGACCACAGAATGTGCCTCCAGTCATTTCAAGACATGGCCATCACAAACCAACCAACTCCAGCCAACTCACTTGCTAGCAGCAGATGCATGAATGAGCCCAGCCAAGATCAACTGAGCCCCTTCTAGTCCAGTAGAACAGCTTAGTTACACCCAGTTCACAGCACCAACCACACTATCAGGGCTAAAGAAATGGTTATTGCGTAAAGCCATGAAATTTTGAGGAAGTTTGTTACACAGCAAAGGTTAACAGAAACTGTTTTCTTAGCCTGTTTTGTTTGACTTCAAAAAACAGATAAAATGAAGAAACTCTTAAAATTCTCCTACCTCAAATTTTTCAGGTGCCAGCTTGATTTTAGTAAGTAGCACTTCAGGAAAAACATACTCTGTTCCAAATGTGCCACTTAGAGAGAACATTTCAAATCTCGTCAAAGCAGTTTCTACTGGCTGTCCACAAGTTGTCACATCAGTAGATCTGCATTTCAGCATTGTGCATACCTGTGTAGAAGAGATGCAGATAAAATCCAACACCTTGAATCTAAGTTACTTGTACTAGAACTGTTGACTCAGTTTACAGCAAAGAAAATATTTTCTCCATTTGCTAAAGGGATTTGGATCATACAATTACTTGATTTATTGGAAATGGCAAATGATTAAGAGCCAACCCACACATCCTGGGCAACCAGTGGATTGAAAGAAAGAAGCCAGTTTTCATAATAGGAAAGAACAAATCCGACTCCATATTGGATCTGGTTCTTTTACTTTAACCTTTGTATTCTATTGTTTTTGCTATAAGTCCATCACTAAATGGAGATTGGTGCACTCAGTTATTCAGTCATGTCCAACTCTTTGCAACTCCTTGGACTGTAGCCTGCCAGGCTTCTCTGTCCATGGAATTTTCCAGGCAATATTACTGGAGTGGGTTGTCAATTCCTCCTCCAGGGGATCTTCCTAAGTCTCAGACATCTCCTGCATTGCTAGGTGGATACTTTACCACTGTGTCACCTGTAAGCTTAAATGGAGGTTGTCTATAAGCTTAAATTATACATAATGAACTGTCTCTGAGAATAGTGCCTTTCATGCAATAAGCTAAAATACTTTTGTTTAGCTTATAGGGAATATCTAGACTAGGTCCACTTATGAATGACTACAAGAAGAAAAAAATGTACCTTTCCCTTCCAGAGTCTGACTGGAACCAGGACTTTACCTTTTTCCCTTTCAATATAAAAGAAGCCTGACTTCTACCTCCGGAAAGATGGTTCTTTGGGACACTAGTCCACCACCTCAGTCTGCTGGCTTTCCAAATAAGGTCACTGTTCCTTTCCACAACAACTCATATCTCAATTTATTGGCCTGTCCCACAGTGAGCAGTACAAGCTTGAACTGGTATCAGATATAAACCATTCATCTGGCATGTCAGATAATGGCATTTGGTCCAAGAAAGTGGAACTCTTTGGGCAACAGAAATACTAAAGTCAAAAGGATGGTTAGAATTTTGACCTTTTTTTTTTTTCATATCTGTTTCCTTAGAAGAAAGCAATGAGGCACAGAGTATAATAATAAAATACAAATGCATAGCCATCACGATACAAAAAATGTGCATTTTAAAATTTGTCATTGGAAGGGCAGGAAATGACTAGGAATATGGTTACAAGAGCAGTTAAAATAAAAATGATATCCCTACTTATTGTTAGTTTTAAAAGTTAAAATAAGACTTTATATTTAGATATGTCAGCAAAATTACTTAAGGAAGCCACTTAAATATGCAAGCTAGTTCATTAGTCAATTAGAAAATCAGGTTAATATTTTAATGTGTTCAAAGCAAGCAATCAGATGATACTTAGCTCCCCTGCAAATATCATATGATTAATCCCAAAGCGTATGTGTGTGATGCTGGCAATGCATGGAGTCAAGCCAAGAAAAAGCACTTGATTCCCTGGGACAAATATGAAAAGTTAACCTGGGAATTTACTCACACCCAAACACTCGTTTTCACTTGAGTTGAGATTACCTGCCAATATTCTCTTCTCCTTCTCCCATGAAGTCCTGCAAAAGCTCCTAGAACATACACTTCATCCCCCTCCTTTGCTAACATTCTGTAGCTTAAATGACAGCAGAGCTCTTTTTGACAGACTGTAAGGTTTCCTGCACTTTCAGAGAGTTTTGTAAAGTTGAACTCATCACGGGAAATAAATCCCCTGAAGGAATTTTTAGGTCCTGGAAAGGGTGTGATGGAGGTGGCGTAGGCACTCCAATTCATGGCTGGTGGGTAGGTCGAGGAGTTTCGGGGATGGGAATCCACCTCTGCAAAGAGGATCTTTCCTGACTCTGTTTCCATATCATGATGGTAGACTTTGGGAGAGTGTGGTGCATAGATACCACTGCCTGTGAATGGAAGACAAGTCTTTATAAAAAACAAAAAACAAACCCAACACCCCCAGTTTCCCCATCAAAACTGAGCATATGGTCATGTCACAAGATTAGTTACAAGATAACACAAGGCACTGAACACCTAAGTACTTCTCCTATTCTCCACTGGAGGAGATTAAATTGAATGATCAATGGTCTCATTCAATAAACTTTGAACATAATTTATTACCATAACAGAAAATTAAGCCAAATATTAAAACCACTGAATCACTGAAGTGTCTGAGATGTGCATGCTAAGTCTTTACAATAGTGTCTGATCCTCTGAGATCTTACAGGCTATAGGCCACTAGGCTCCTCTGTCCATGGGATTCTCCAGGCAACAATATTGCAATGGGTTGCCATTTCCTCCTCCAGGGGATCTTCCCAACCCAGGGATAGAACTGGCATCTCCTACGTCTCCTGCATTGGCAGGCAGGTTCTTTACCACTAGCCCTTTGAGAGGTAAGGAAGGTAATATAAAAGAACAGTCCCTCCTGTTCTCCATTGTGGTGGTTTTCAAATATGTCCAAAATTTCTTCATCATTCCTCTCTCCAATGGGTGGATCTAATTTGTTTTACCTTGAGTGTGGGCTTGGCTTAGTGACATACTCCTAATGAATATAACGTGGTAGAAATGATGGTAGAAACGTCATAAAAAGCTGTGTAGCTTTCCCCTGTCTCTCTCCATCTTTCTCTCATTACTAGCTCTGGAGAAAGTCAACTGCTATATCATGAGGATACATCACATAGCCCTATGGAGAGGCCCACGTGACAAGAAATGAAAGTCTCCTGTCAACAGCAACTGAAAAAGAGAGGAACCCTACCAAGAGCCATATGAGTGAGCCATCCTGAAAGCAGACCTGCCAGCCCCAGTCAAGTCTTCAAGTGACTTTTAGCCCAGGCAAAACCTTGATGTAACCTGAAGAGATGGCCTGAGCCATGACCACCCAAGCTACTCCCAAGTTCCTGACCAACACAAACTGTGAGATAACAAACGTTTGTGGTTTTAAGCCACTTCCACTTTTTACTTTTTGAGTAATTTATTGTACAGCAACATGTCAATAATACACTGCTCTGCCTTCACCAGTTTTAGAGCACATCTTGTTTAGTTTCCTACTTTGCTACATACTGCTGCTGAGTAGTCACTTCAGGCACGTCTGACTCTGTGAGATGCCATGGACTGTAGCCCACCAGGCTCCTCTGTCCATGGAATTCTCCAGGCAAGAGTACTGGAGTGGGTTTTTATGCCCTCCTCCAGGGGATCTTCCCAACCCAGGTGTCAAACCCAGGTCTCTGCATTGCAGGCATATTACCACTGAGCTACCAAGGAAGCTCTTGCTACCTACTAGCTGATGCCTTTAGTAGGTTACTTGCGTTTTTGTGTGTATCAGTTTTCTAATCCATAAAACCAGATTGGTAATACTCAGCCCACACATAGAGTTGTGAGGATAAATGAAATAATACACATAAAAGTCTTAACACAGACATAGCTATTATGACCAACAGTAGCTGTTCTTTTCTTCTTCTTTTTTTTTTTTTTTTTTTTTGGTGAATGAATACAAGCTTAGTGAGAAGTCCCAACAAAGGACTAAAAAAAATTACAACTGGTCGTATCCAAAGCATGAGTTTCTCCCCATTTAGAAATATAATCTGCAAACCTCATCTGGTCAGGGATTACCTGTCATTTTTAGGCTGACATTATGTGTGTTTGCTGCAAGAAGATTAACTCTCATTCCCATTGCCCAAGCCGAATGAAATTCAATAGCTGTCATAAAGGGCAAAACGTTCATCCAAGCTGTGGGAAACAATATGGTGTCCACGTGGGAATCTTTCACCAGGGTCACAGCAGGATCATGGAAGAGAATATCAAAGCACGTGAAAATGCCAAACTTTCCAAAGGTGGTGTTGAAAGTCACCAACTCTGGCTTTTCGGGGACATCAAACTGAATCTCACGGTAGAGGTGGTACTGTAACAAACACACAGGATAAAACCAGAAAAGCCTTATTTATTGAAGAGATGACACATGAAGACCCTCCAAGTTAGTAATTACCTGCTCAACAGTGGGAAATATATAGAAGATGAATGCCACTGTGATTGGAAGCTAATTTTCAAAGAAAAATATGGAGAAATATAGTTTCTCTCTGTCTCTGTCTCTCTTGCTCTCCTTTTCTTTCTCTCTCCCCACTCCTATCCCTCCTTACCTTCCTCCCTCTCTCAATTAGGGGCCAAATAGCTCCCCATGAATTGCAAACAATATGTGCTTCTTGAAAGCTGAAGATATACATCACTATTCTTTGAGTCCCTGATACCTAAAAATAAAATTGTTGTTGTTGTTTAGTCGCTGAGTTGTGTCCAATTCTCTGCAACCCCATGGACTGTAGCCCACCAGGCTCCTCTGTCCATGGGATTTCCCAGAAAAGAATACTGGAGTTGGTTGTCTTTTCCTTCTCCAGGGGATCTTCCTGACCCAGGGATTGAACCCAAGTCTCCTGCATTGGTGGGTGGATTCTTTACCACTGAGTCACCAGAGAAGCAGAAATGTAATAGATACACAATAAATATCTATTAAGCAGGTAAGGGAGGCCCCATCCCTCTTCACCATGTCCCTTCCAAAGTAATCTCAGGGACTGTTACCCAGTTTTGAAAAGTGTTGTTAAACATAGATGTTTTATTTCATTCTGATTTCTTCCAAGTCAGCTTGAGAAACAAACCTAGTCTAATTTGATAATCAGGATCAATAGCTTAATAAAATCATTTGCAAAGCAGGAAAAGCTGAGAGTTGGAAGCAAGATTATTAAAACTCCTCTCAAAGTTTATTTTTGGTCTAAAAAATTTGTAATTGAAATTTACTAGCATTTTAAGAATCAGTCGACAAAGTTCTCTTGTCAGATCCATATGTCAGAGGATATGGGTCACGAACTGTTCTGAGGTACCCTGATGGAAGAGTGAGAGCTTCTCACTTTAGGATGACTCAGGTCCTCACTAGCTGCCCACATCCTGTACACTATGCCATCCTGCCATTTACTGGGTCTGGTTAAGTGGATTGATCAACTATGTTATCAGTTTAACTAGGTAAACACTTACAGAATAGAAGAGTAGCTGCAAAATTAGCCTTTAAAATGATACTAACAATGTAAACACAGTCTCCAAAATAACAAAAATGACATTCCTATTCCCAATTTGAGACACATTTGTGAGAACATAAAAGTTTAATTACAATTGAAAACAAGTTGTCAGACCCATAAGATCACATAGAAAACTCTTTGAAAGTTTTGGGTCTTATTTATAAACACACAAATAAATGCATAAATAAATATAAACATATTTTTAAGGACTCGTGTTAATTTTTTTTCCATATAGGTATGTGATCAAAAACATTTGAAAATCATTGATGCCATATCTTTCTTCTTGACTAAAATTTATTTTTTACCTAGGACTTCCAGGAGATAATTTCTCCACTCAGAAGATTCTGTGGTTCAAATATAAGATGATTAGAAAAAAGAATATGGGACAGGAAAAGGGACATTCACACTGACCTGCACACCCCATATTCATGTAAAAGGTCAATCTCTCTCCCTGCCCAACTTGGTACAAAATTATGACATTAAGTTATTTTATTCCTTCAGGTTATTTTACTCAGATTTTAAAGTAAAAATTTTATAATTTGACCTTAAATCAATAAAAGGATAATTAAATCAACTGGTATAGAATCTAAAAAAGAAAGATCATTTTTGTAACTTGATAGAAAGCAAAGAAATTAGCTTCTGTGAAACTAATTCATACAATATGAAAACATCTTTTATCATTTTAGTGTTAAATGGTATCCAGGTCAGGAAGCAACAGTTAGGACTGGACATGGAACAACAGACTGGTTCCAAATAGGAAAAGGAGTACGTCAAGGCTGTATATTGTCACCCTGCTTATTTAACTTATATGCAGAGTACATCAAGAGAAACGCTGGGCTGGAAGAAGCACAAGCTGGAATCAAGATTGCCAGGAGAAATGTCAATAACTTCAGATATGCAGATGACACCACCCTTATGGCAGAAAGCGAAGAGGAACTAAAGAGCCTCCTGATGCAAGTGAAAGAGGAAAGTGAAAAAGTTGGCTTAAAGCTCAACATTTAGAAATTTAAGATCTTGGCATCTGGTCCCATCGCTTCATTGTAAATAGACTGGGAAACAGTGGTTGACTTTATTTTTGGGGGCTCCAAAATCACTGCAGATGGAGACTGCAGCCATGAAATTAAAAGACGCTTACTCCTTGGAATAAAAGTTGTAACCAACCTAGACAGCATATTAAAAAGCAGAGACATTACTTTGCCAACAAAGGTCCGTCTAGTCAAGGCTATGGTTCTTCCAGTAGTCATGTATTGATGTGAGAGTTGGACTATCAAGAAAGCTGAGTGCCAAAGAGTTGATGATTTTGAACTGTGGTGTCAGAGAAGACTCTTGAGAGTCCCTTGGACTGCAAGGAGATTCAACCAGTCCATCTTAAAGGAAATCAGTCCTGACTATTCATTGGAAGGACTGGTGTTGAAGCTGAAACTCTAATACTTCCGCCACCTGATGTAAAGAACTGACTCATTTGAAAACACCCTGATGCTGGGAAAGACTGAGGGCAGGAGGAGAAGGGGATGACAGAGGATGAGATGGTTGGATGACATCACTGACTCAATGGACTTGAGTTTGAGTAAACTCCAAGAGTTGGTGATAGACAGGAATGCCTGGCTGCTGCAGTCCATGGGGTCGCAAAGAGTCGGACATGACTGAGCAACTGAACTGAACTGACTGGTATCCAGATGGCAGTCATCTCAGTATCCTTTGTATCAATATTAAAATTATTTGTTTTATATATGCAAAAACTTTATCTTGATTCTGGACTTACAAAACCTTTCTTACAGATCTCAGTCTACAATTTAATCCACACTTCTAAAATGTCATTTTTTTATTGCTCTTTTTAAAAAAATATTGGTAACATTGTATTGACAAACCTAGATGACAAACTTAGACTGTGTATTAAAAAGCAGAGACATTACTTTGCTGACAAAGGTCCATCTAGTCGAAGCTATGGTTTTTCCAGTAGTCATGTATGGATTTGAGAGTTGGACCATAAAGAAGGCTAAGAGCCAAAGAATTGATGGTTTTGAACTGTGGTGTTGGAGAAGACTTTGAGAGTCCCTTGGACTGCAAGGAGATCCAACCAGTCCATTCTAAAGGAAATCAACCCTGAATACGCATTGGAAGTACTGATGTTGAAACTGAAGCTCCAATACTTTGCCATCTGATGTAAAGAGATGAATCATTGGAAAAGGCCCTGATGCTGGAAAAGATTGAAAGGAAAAGGAGAAGAGGGTGGCAGAGGATGAGATGGTTAGATAGCACCACAGACTCAATGGACATGAGTCTGAGCAAATTCCAAGTGATAGTGAAGGACAGAGAAGCCTGTCAAGCTGCAGTCTGTGGGGTTGCAAAGAGTCGGACATGACTTAGCGACTGAACAACAATAAAACATCGTATTATAAGGAAATGAAGCTCTATCTCCTAAACATAGAATATACCCTTCTCAAAGGAGGCTCCATTTTACACAGTCACCCCCTCTTACCTTATGGTAACGCGCCACCAGCTTTCCCTTTGCATCATACACCACGTTGGTGTTGTATTGATAATGGCCATTAGAAGGACAAGTGGTATTATGGGAATTACATGGCTTTTTGTCACCCATATTTGCCACGACATAGATAGAGTTGTTCTTGGCCAGGCAGCTGAGTCTTGCTTGTACTGGTGTATGACCAAATCTAAATGAAATTTTAATTAAAACATTTCAGTGTCAAAGAGAGAAAGGCCAATACTGTATGATATCACTTATATATGGAACTTTTTAAAGTCAAACTTGTAGATACAGAAAATAGAATGGTGGATATTGGAGGTTAGACTGTGGGAAATTGGGGACATGTAGTTTAAGGGTACAAACTTGTTACTAATAAATAGATAAATCCCAGAGACTGAATGCATAACATAGTGCTTATATTCATATATATGCATGTATGATAAACTTTAAAGTTGCTATGAAGCTAAGTCTGAATTTTCTCACATACACACAAAAAATACTAATTATGTGACATTATAGACATCATATTTAGAAGTCACAAGTTAAACCTGAGTTTTTTTCCAAATTCTATCTATTACTCCAGCAATTCATTATTCACTCTCCTGTAGCAACGGTTTTCATCTCTTCAAGAGATCATTTCATCAACACACACATATACACTGGTACCTCTCATCTGTGGAAAATAAATAAAATAAAAACCTCTCTTGACCCCCACATGCCCTTCTAATTTATTTTTTTCTTAGGTCCCTAGGTTCTTAGGTCCCTCTTACAACAAAACTCCCTGAAAGAGCTGGCCCTCTTCCTGGATCAGCCCATATTCTCGCATTCCCTTTGGAAGTGCTCAGATCAGGCTTCGTTGCTATCATCCCTCGTGAAAACCCCTACTAGTGAAGTGATGACAGCCACATCTTACCTTATCTTGTACTACTTCTGCATCAGCTGATGGAGTTACACTCTCCTCCTGGCAACACTTCACCCCACTTATTGGACCCCACTCTCTCATTCTCCTACTCACTGGGTGCTTTTCTCCATCTCCTTTTCTGGTTCCTCCTCTTCTGCCCTGAGTCTAAACACTGAAGTTTCCTGTGGCTCAAGCATTAGATTTCTTCTCTTCTAACTCATTCCATAGGTGAAGCCATTTTGGTGTTAAATATTATCTCTCTATTAGAGGTAAGTTTCTCTTCTTTTTCTAAGGAAACTTTATTCCTTTATTATTTCCAACAATAATCCAGCTCCTAAAGTCTTGAATTTAAGATGTATTGGGGAGTTTGGTTCTTGGTAGTTTGGAAATAGGCAAATGAGCTCTCATTCTGGGTCGTGGAGGCGAGGGTGTCTCAGTTTGTTAGTGGTGCAATCCAAAGCTACATTTACTATCTGGGTGGTGGAACGCCACTGGAACCCCCTGGAAATGGTAGCAGCAGAGCTGCACCACAGCTCTGAGGGCCGTGACCTTTGGACTCTGGAGATTCCAAGACAATGAAGTGACAAACAGCAGAATAAAAAAGAAGGGACATGATTTTTCCATTTGTGCCTTTCTTTCTAGCTGTGACTCTGTGGCCTCATGTAGCAGTTATGCAAAATAGTCTATAATTCTTATCTTTGGATTTGAAATGAGTGTAAAAAGGAATGCTTGCATGGCTTATTGAAAAAATCTGACTACTGTGTCTTTACAATGAACAGAATAACTCTACATGATGAAACTAATGTTTCTGTTCTTACTATAGAAATACATTTTTTTCCCAAAGTTTGTAGACGATTAAGGACATAAAAAAATGTACTTGACAGGTCTCTTGTTTTACCCAGAATAAAGAATATGCAGACGTGCGGTTACATCTGTGAACAGATCATTCTTTGAGACAGTTCTTCCTCCTCTGAGGACCAAGAGTTTTGCTCTTTAACATTACTGACCAGTGTGGAGTTGGCACACCTTTGTGTGTGCTCAGATGGTCAGTTGTGTCTGACTCTTAGCGACCCCATAGACTGTAGCCTGACAGTCTCCTCTATCTATGGGGCTCTTCAGGCACGAATACTGGATGGGGAGCCATTTCCTCCTCCAGGGGATCTTCCCAGTTCAGGAATAGAACCCATGACTTTTACATCTCCTGCATTGGCCAGCAGATTCTTTACCACTAGCGCCACCGGGGAAGCCCAGCATAGCTTTATTGATAAGTAATTAATATTACTTGAGAATAGTCACACTAAATGTGAAAGGAATAGAGTGAGCGCCATGCTAGGATATCTTTTTTAAACTAAGTATGATTATCAATATTTAAAAATGCAACTACTATTCTTTTATAGATGATAGATATTTTATTTTATTTCCTAAAGCTTTGTAGGTTTGAATATGAACTTTATTTGTAGAAAGCAAATAAGAGGAAATCTGTAAAAGCATGTCTCAAAATAATTACCTATTTATCCATCCTATAAACTACATTATGACATGTGTTTCATTGAGCACAATGTGATTTGAAAAAAAAGTGAGATTATGGAGGACCCAGATTTACTTAGATATTTATAGATGGTTCCTGATTTGAACTGCCACTGGCAAAGTACATTCATGACCTCACCAATAAGAATCTGATAAGATTCACTTTTGATTTTTAAAGCACAATTAAGTGTTCTGGCACTCCACTCCAGTACTCTTGCCTGGAAAATCCCATGGATGGAGGAGCCTGGTAGGCTGCAGTCCATGGGGTCGCTAAGAGTCGGACACGACTGAGCGACTTAACTTTCACTTTTCACTTGCATGCACTGGAGAAGGAAATGGCAACCCACTCCAGTATTCTTGCCTGGGGAATCCCAGGGACGGGGGAGCCTGGTGGGCTGCCGTCTATGGGGTCACACAGAGTCGGACATGACTGAAGTGACTTAGCAGCAGCAAGTATTCTGAAGCTTGCATTTAACAGGCAGTTTAAATTCAAACACCAGATGACTCTTTCTCATGACTGCATTTCTGCTTCCTTACTGTAGATCTCTAGACATTTGCTGGTTACATGGGTGAATGAGTGAATGAATAAATGAAAAGGAATGGATTGATAAGTACTCTTATCCATGTTAATAAATCTAATTTGAAAATGTTTTTCTCCCTGATTTTCTACCTCCAACCCTGACCTTGTATTTCATGCCAGACTCAAATATATATCCGCCAGGGTTACGTTTCCACTTGGATGTCTATTAAATTAAAGCTCAAACTTCAGATGCACAAAATTGATTTCCATAGTTCCATCCCAGACTTGCTATTCCTTCAGTGCTCCTGTAACCGACCAGGACCCTAGGCCACCTAACCAGGACAGACTCCCCACCCCACCCCCACCCTGCCATATCCTCTACCTGCCTCTTTTTTGTAGAAAAACTTTAGTCTCCTAGGCCTCCCCTGAGTCACAAAAATTTAATTCAAGAATAAATGATTGTAAGAATGTAAAGACATAGTAACAAAAAAATAGCAGTTGGGCCAGGAGGACTGGTAACAATTTAAACAATGGATCAGGCATACAGGAGCACAGAATGTTAGGCCTTCCCCTGAGGACATAAAAACCAGTGTCTGACACACATTCCTAGTTGTTTTGCAGACACTAAAACCCTCACCAGACGGAAAAAGCTAAGTGCATGAAGGCCATGAGCATGTAACAGCCAGACTGGCTGGAATCTGAAGACTGATGATGTTAACCCCTGTGACATCATCCTGTTACCTCTCCATTAGCTAACCAGAGAATTGTGCATAAGCTGATCACATGCCCTGCAACTCTCTCCCTTACCTTGCCTTTAAAAACCCTTCCCTAAAATCCATCGGGAGTTTGGTTCTTTTGAGCATTAGCCACTGGTATTCCCGGCTGGACACTGAGCTTTCCTTCACCACAACCTTGTATCAGTAGATTGGCTTTCCAGTGCCTGGACAAGAGGAACCAATTGGTTCACCAACACTCCCTATGTCCATAAATGGCAAGTTTGTGTCTCCAACTGCTTAGGCTAAACATTTGGGAGTCACTCTTTTGTTTGTTTGGAGAATTTTGTTTTGGCTATGAAGCATGGCTTGTAGGATCTTAGTTCCTTGACCCGGGATTGAAGCTAGCCCCCTAAAGTAGAAGTTCATAGTCCTAACCATTAGCAGTAATCTTTGGTGTTGGACTACTTTGTTTACTTTTATTTGTTTGGTTTTTTCTTGGAGGTGGGGGGTGTTGCAAAAACCCCTATATATCTTGGCTCCTCCCTTACCTCTTTGGAACAGTCCAAAGAAGTATCTGAGCCACTGGATCCCAGGCTTAAGGCCTTGGTAAAGTCCCAAATAAAATATGATTTTAGATTGTACTTGTTTTCTTCCATCAACACCCCATTATTATCTCCAAATGACATTCTACATAATAAATGAATTTGTTTACATCTATCTTCCCCCCCAAGAATATTCATAAGCCATGGGAAGGGCGAAGACTTTGCTTTAATAAGTGCTATATCTCCTATTCTTAAAATAGTATCTGGTATATAGCAGGTGCTCAATAAGTGGCATTGCTGCTGCTGCTAAGTCGCTTCAGTCGTGTCCAACTCTGTGCGACCCCATAGATGGCAGCCCAACACACTCCTCCATCCCTGGGATTCTCCAGGCAAGAGTACTGGAGTGGGTTGCCATTTTCTTCTCCAATGCATGAAAATGAAAAGTGAAAGTTAAGTCACTCAGTCGTGTCCAACTCTCAGCGACCCCATGGACTGCAGCCCACCAGGCTCCTCCTTCCATGGGATTCTCCAGACAAGAGTACTGGAGTGGGTTGCCATTGAATTAAATGTGACTACACTGGATGACCTCATGTGAAGAGTTGACTCTGATGCTGGGAGGGATTGGGGGCAGGAGGAAAAGGGGACGACAGAGGATGAGATGGCTGGATGGCATCACAGACTCAATGGACGTGAGTTTGAGTGAACTCTGGGAGTTGGTGATGGACAGGGAGGCCTGGCATGCTGCAATTCATGGGGTTGCAAAGAGTCGGACACGACTGAGCGATTGAACTGAACTGAACACTGGATGACAGTGCAAACCCATTTTCTTTCAAAATTTCTTTTTTGTAGCATAGAGCTATGAAAGAGATATTTCAATGCTTTATTTCATAGAGCTATGAACGAGGAATAGAGGTAAATACCTCTATTCCACCTGGAATAGACCTTTCCTCCAACCTTCATCATGTGGCTCTAGTGGTAAAGAATAAGCCTGCCAATGTAAGAGACATAAGAGATGTGGGTTCGATCAGGAAGATCCCCTGGAGGAGGGCATGGCAAACTACTCCAGTATTCTTGCCTGGAGAATCCCATGGACAGAGGACGTGGGCTAATGTCCATGGGGTCAGAAAGAGTTGGATAAACTGAGGCAACTTAGCATGCCAACCTTCACCAGTTTTCATAGCTACTGTGATATTTGACTAGCCCATACATTGGCAAAATATGTTGTTGTTTTTTTTTAACTAAGAAATCCATCTCAGAATCCTACTGTGAGATGAAAAATAAATGGATTGTCCCCTTCTCAAAACTTCTAGTCAGAAAGACTGTCCAGCTGTCGCCCCTTTTCTTCCACAACAAACACCATGGGGAGCATCAGCTCAGAACAAGAAGAACAGGAAAGTGGAGCTGCTGACTGTCATGGAACCCAATAGTCTCCTCGTTGTGTGGTTAAGCTCTTTAGAGCTGAGAAAAGCCGTTTTCTGATAACCCTTACATAAGCTTCAGACTTATCAGTAGTGCCTCAAAAAGCATGGTCTCCATAATCGCCAGCAAAAGCATGGCAGAAGAATGTTTAATAAACTTAATTTGAGGTACCAGAGTGAAAAAAAAAGTATAAAAGGGTAAGAGATGGTGAGAGGATCTGAGAGTTGAGAAAGAATGAGTATGAAGTATAGAAGTGTGCAACCTGTACCTCAATAATTCAAGCCTTAGTAGATAGTAGAAGTTATATATTAATATACATATATATTAAATATTTTATGTTGGAAAGTTTCTAAATTAATTTACCCCAGGAAATTTAGCTTTATGAGCCTAGGAAACTGCAAAATGTCAAAGCATAAAGTCTTATGATTCAGGTCTTTCTGCAAAGGGAAACAGATTCTAGAGCAGAGAGACTATGAAACTGAAGTCTGGTACCATCAGTAGAGACTGTCAGAGAGGTGTTTAACAGGAGGATTCCTACGTGCTGTTTCTCACAAGTCCTTTGTTTCTCTTTAAGCGGAACAGCACGCTGCTCCCAGGAACTGAGGTCATTATGTGAGACAGGCTTGAATCTCCTTTAGTAAACATTCTCTTTATGACAAAACTGCTTAGTCTCGATCCCCTTTCTTGACATATGGATTGTCTCCTGACCTTGTGACCATTATTAATCCCTTGTTCCCTTGGTAACAGTTGCTGTACATTTGGTTTTCTGATCTTTATCATAGTCCAAAGAAACTTCTTGCACCCCAGCCTATATATACTCACAGAAAAATTATTAAAGCACCTTTGCTCCATCAGAGCTTAGGTCCCCATGTCATTTTTGTTTCTCTCTCTCTCTCTCTCTCTTTCTCTCTCTCTCTCCCCGGCTAATTCTCTGGAGCGTAGAAACCTGTCATGCTGACTGTCCTGCCTGGGCTTCTAAGACCCTCTCGAGAAGGCGCCCTGTGCCTCTACCCCCTTGAGAGGGCACCTATACAAAAAATCTCTTGCCAAACTGCAGAAATTTCTCAAACCAAAGCACAAGAAGTTTATCAAAATGTTCAAATCTACCCATACGAAGGACCAAAAGGCCAGCCTGCAACATTAAGACCTTATGTGATAGATGCACCCCTTAATCTAACAGGAAGGGACTTACTTATGCTATGGCAAACTCAGACATACATTCCACGTTTTCTCTTAGGGCCACTGCTCATTTAACAAACAAAGCAATTATTAAAATAACTTGGAAAAATGACGAGCCTATTTGGACAGAGCAATGGCCCCTTATGAAAGAAAAATTACAGGCTACTAAGGACTTCCCTGGTGGCTCAGACAGTAAAGCATCTGTCTACAATGCAGGAGAACTGGGTTCAAGCCCTGGGTTGGGAAGATCCCCTGGAGAAAGAAATGGCAATCCACTACAGTACTATTGCCTGGAAAATCCCATGGACAGAGGAGCCTGGTAGGCTACAGTCTATGGAGTCACAAAGAGTCAGACACGACTGAGCGACTTCTTTTACTTTCAAAGAACTTATAGACACACAATTAGAATTAAACATATTGAGGAATCTTACTCTCCTTAGAACCCTCCTATTCCTATTATAAAAAAGAAATCTAACAAATGGCGTCTCTTAACAGACCTTAGAAAAGTTAATGCATCTGTGAAACCTATGGGTGCTTTACAACCAGGGATCCCATCACCTATTACTATTCCTCAAAATTGGCACATTATTATTACTGATTTACAAGATTGCTTTTTTAATGTACCTTTACATCCTGTAGACCAGGAGAGATTCACTTTCTCTCTCCCTTATCCTAATCATATTGGGCCTCATAAAAGATTTCAGTAGATTATGTTACCTCAAGGTATGCTTAACAGTCCTACTATTTCTCAAAATTTTATAGCCAAAATTTTACATCCAATGTGACAGGATTTGGAGTCCTAGATAGAGTGAGCTGTGTATCCCAAGGACATGATAAGAGTTAACTTTAGGTTTTTTCTTAGGCCTGTTTTTGTTTCCCAGGCAGAATTGGAACTCCAAAAAAGTATTTTAACAAGTTAACCTTTTCCTAACTGCATGTGTAAGAAGAACCAACTTTGCAAATTCAAAAAAGATTTTATTTTAATCAGTTTTCTCTGGAGTCTAAAGAATATCATGGCCATTCAGTGTCAAAAATATAATTTCTCCTTTTTGTAGTTACAGTATATTATTAATTGTATATACTGGTTGAGGCAATCAACCCAATAATTCAAAACCACAGCCATATCAGATCAGATCAGATCAGTCGCTCAGTCATGTCCGACTCTTTGCGACTCCATGAATTGCAGCATGCCAGGCCTCCCTGTCCATCACCAACTCCCAGAGTTCACTTAGACTCACGTCCATCGAGTCAGTGATGCCATCCAGCCATCTCATCCTCTGTCGTCCCCTTTTCCTCTTGCCCCCAATCCCTCCCAGCATCAGAGTCTTTTCCAATGAGTCAACTCTTCACATGAGGTGGCCAAAGTACTGGAGTTTCAGCTTTAGCATCATTCCCTCCAAAGAAATCCCAGGGCTGATCTCCTTCAGAATGGACTAGTTGGATCTCCTTGCACTCCAATGGACTCTCAAGAGTCTTCTCCAACACCACAGTTCAAGAGCATCAATTCTTCAATGCTCAGCCTTCTTCACAGTCCAACTCTCACATCCATACATGACCACAGGAAAAACCACAGCCTTGACTAGATGGACCTTTGTTGGCAGAGTAATGTCTCTGCTTTTGAATATGCTATCTAGGTTGGTCATAACTTTCCTTCCAAGGAGTAAGCGTCTCTTAATTTCATGGCTGCAGTCACCATCTGCAGTGATTTTGGAGCCCAGAAAAATAAAGTCTGACACTGTTTCCACTGTTTCCCCATCTATTTCCCATGAAGTGATGGGACCAGATGCCATGATCTTTGTCTTCTGAATGTTGAGCTTTAAGCCAACTTTTTCACTCTCCTCTTTCACTTTCATCAAGAGGCTTTTGAGTTCCTCTTCACTTTCTGCCATAAGGGTGGTGTCATCTGCATATCTGAGGTTATTGATATTTCTCCCAGCAATCTTGATTCCAGCTTGTGCTTCTTCCAGCCCAGTGTTTCTCATGATGTACTCTGCATATAAGTTAAATAAACAGGGTGACAATATACAGCCTTGACATACTCCTTTTCCTATTTGGAACCAGTCTGTTGTTCCATGTCCAGTTCTAACTGTTGCTTCCTGACCTGCATACAAATTTCTCAAGAGGCAGATCAGGTGGTCTGGTATTCCCATCTCTTTTGGAATTTTCCACAGTTTATTGTGATCCACACAGTCAAAGGCCTTGGCATAGTCAATAAAGCAGAAATAGATGTTTTTCTGGAACTCTCTTGCTTTTTCCATGATCCAGTGGATGTTGGCAATTTGATCTCTGGTTCCTCTGCCTTTTCTAAAACCAGCTTGAACATCAGGAAGTTCACGGTTCACATATTGCTGAAGCCTGGCTTGGAGAATTTTGAGCATTACTTTACTAGTGTGTGAGATGAGTGCAATTGTGTGGTAGTTTGAGCATTCTTTGGCATTGTCTTTCTTTGGGATTGGAATGAAAGCAGACCTTTTCCAGTCCTGTGGCCACTGCTGAGTTTTCCAAATTTGCTGGCATATTGAGTGCAGCACTTTCACAGCATCATCTTTCAGGATTTGGAATAGCTCAACTGGAATTCTATCACCTCCACTAGCTTTGTTCGTAGTGATGTTTTCTAAGGTCCACTTGACTTCACATTCCAGGATGTCTGGCTCTAAGTCAGTGATCACACGATCGTGATTATCTGGGTCGTGAAGATCTTTTTTGTACAGTTCTTCTGTGTATTCTTGCCATCTCTTCTTAATATCTTCTGCTTCTGTTAGGTCCATACCATTTCTGTCCTTTATCGAGCCCATCTTTGCATGAAATGTTGAGGCAATCAACCCAATAATTCAAAACCACAGCCAAATACCAGTCCCCAAACAGATTGCTAGATGATTTTTTTTTCTTTTGGACAGAAATATTTCCTAGGAATATTTTCATCATTATCGCTTTCCTTTCTTTCTATAACTATTGTTAATATAGCTTTATTTGTTTTAAATTTTTTAAACTTACCACAAGGAAATATTTTAACAAAAGCAGAAAAACATTTCAAGACATTGAAGGACACCTCCATTCCTTTGCCTGTTTGGTATCAAGATGGGTTAACTAATCAATGGAAATCTAAGAAACTAATCTTACAGGGAAAAGGGTATGCTTCTATTTCTCCAGATGGATCCAACGAACTCAGATGGCTTCCTCTTCGGAAGATTCAACCTAAGGGGGCCCCCAACATTCAAACTAGAGACAAAACAACAAAAACCCTAGGAAGAAGAAATTCCAATACAAGCCATGGCAGCTTTAAAAATTTCCAAAAAACACCGCACTCGACGTCATTGACCTTATGATCTCCCTACTTGGGGACAGATAAAAACTCTTACTAATCAAGCTGAAAATCTGGTTTCTCAACAGGGAATGCCTTGGAATTATTTATATATATATATATATATATATATATTCCCTCCCCCCCCCCCCCCACTATGCTTGCTTTGCTTGCTTTTGCTTCCCCTGTTCAGGCTGACTTGATTCATCACATTTATTGGGCTTATACACCTAACCCCCCTTTTTTATTGAATGGACAGATATAGGACCAATCGTATCCACTAATGATACGTGCCCCCTCCTTGGAGCTTGGAGGGGCTGTCTCATCCTGAGAAAGAAGGAAGACTAATTAACATTTCTCTTGCCATGATATCCTTCCTTTATGCATGGGCCCAACACAATTATGTATTAATGTTAATCAACAAACTTGGGCTTTCGTCCTGCCTCCAAAAAAGAACTTCCACTCATTGCTTGGATTATTTACTGCCCTTTCTTTGTCCATGAACCATGTTTATACTACTGAAACTTTAGGGAAAGAATTAAAGAAAGAACAAAGAACACTATGCAAAGGGTTTACCAATAAGAACTTTAAATATATTCCTGTTCATTGGGACAAATGTCAGGCCAAATTAGGAAAATTAATGTTTATGGCTAATCATACAATTGACTATTGGGGACCCGATGGTATGTGGTTATCTAACTGCTCAGATGATATTAACAGCCTGTGTGTGATTATGTTACTCAAGTAGCATAGAAGGTTACTAAGACTACAATGGAGCATTACCATGACAGAGGACTTCTTGGGTGGCTTGACGGTGGAGTGCCCCCCCCTCGTCCTTGGATTGTCCTTGATAAACAGATTGGGCCTGAACAATGGGACATCTGGAAACTTGCTGCAAGCACCGAGGAACTTGGGACTTGGACGGGACATTTCACAGGGACCAGTCGTAGCCATAGCAATTATTTCTTTCGCTATAATCAATCATATTGTATACAAACCTGTGTTCCACTTACTTTTGTTGTAGCTATACAAAATTGTAAATTGAAATTTACAATTCAATAAGACTTTACGTTCTGAAACTTGCATAAATTGTAAGTTATATACTTGTCTTAACTCCTCTATTTCCTTGCGAAATGACTCCGTTTTGATTCTTCGATCTCGACATAGTCTGTGGTTACCAATAAATCTCCAGCGTCCCTGGAAAGAAGGTCCCATGGCTGGACTTGCTTCCAGGTTATTTACTAAATTGCTCCTACGATCTAAACGATTCATTGGATGGCTGATTTTTGGCATTTTGGGATTAACAGCTATTTGCACCACTGCTGCTGTCACTGATGTTGCTTTACAAACCTCAATTCAAACACATAATTTTATTCAAAATTGGACTAAAGATGGTGGGCCACTCAGGCTTAGATAGATGAGGATATTCAAGAGGAAATACAGGAACTAAAAACAGCCATCAAATTGGTTGGAGATCAATTAACAGATGTACAAAAACAGGTGATGCTAAAATGTGATTGGAATTCTACTCAATTTTGTGTTACTCCTGTTCATTTCAATAATAGTGCCTACAACTGGGAACAAATCAAATTTCATTTACAAAGCATACATGATAATGCCTCTCTGAATGTACAATTATTACAAAAAGAAATATTTGAAACCTTTTCCAATAATCTGCTGTCGGGAGCCAGCGTGAGGAGCTCCACCTGTGGCAAAGGTCATGAAAAAGGAGGCTTGGCATATGCAAAGGCAGGATCGAGCCTCAGGAGTCCCCCTGGATATTCTCAAGCATCTACCCCCAAAAACCAGAGTCTGCCTACTTTACTGCTTTGTGCTCTCACCTCTGACTTTACTGGGGGCTGTCTCCACCACCATCTCGCTCTCTCTGATAAAGAGTTAACTTACAGCTCCAGTTAATGAGTTCCTGGGCATTAGGTGTGTTTAAATCCAAACCCCTCAGATAGCTCTCTAACTCGCCTGACAAGTTTACCCGGACTCCTACAGCTATGCATATGATTGTTTACAGTCTCTCAGCCTCGAGAGGCATGGGAAGCTTAAGATATTCAAATAGCTTAGAGCCTCTCAGAGAATTAGAAACTGTCAGAATAAAACTAGTAAAAGATTTCATTGATGAGCCAATGCTTGCTGCCAAGTTTCCACATACTCTGTATTGTATCCTTGAATGTGTATTAATTAATATAGTTGGAATGTAGAAAAAATAAGTAGTGGCCTTGGTGTTAGCAACTTTAGACCCTTAAGGTAATAAATTCTTTCCTTTGTTGTAAACCCACTGCACCTCTGCCCTGTAGGAATGCAACTTTATCTAATACCTTCGGAGGATGGCACCAAACCTTAAAATAATTACTCTTAGAGAAAATAAGTCTTATGGATTGACAAACCTTTGTCAAGAGTCATAAAATGTTAATAGGCCTTCTGGCCAGAAGATGATGTAGATCACCTAAACCATTTGTACACAATAAATTTGCAGGAAAGAAACCCTGGTTTTGATAAGGATCAAAGATTGCTGACTTTGCATGATTTCACATCCCCTATTATCCTCTATGTGCAACTTAGGGTATAAAAGCCCCTGTTGAAAATAAAGCTATGGGCCTTGCTCACCGAAGCTTGGTCTCCCCGTGTCATTCTTTCTTGTTTCCTTTTCCTCTTTTTCTCTTCTATTCTTCCTTCATGCCAAAATGATTTGGAGCGCAGGGGGTCCTCTGCGACCACGTATTTGCCTGGGCTTCTAAGACCCACTCGAGAAGGTGCCTAAAGTGAGACACCTTCCGCTATTCAAGAGGGCGCCTGCGGCCTCCGTGGTCAGAGCAAGTTCGGTGTCAAGAACTTTATTTTTTTCCCGTGTAAACCAGTTATTATTGAGCATCTAATAAATCTCTCAGCCTTTGCTATCCCTCAATCGCCGATGCCGTCATCCTGAGGGAATTCCTGGATCCAACCAGGGCTAGACTCCAGCAATCTGCCCTCTTCCACTAATTTTTAAACTTTAGCTGAACAACTAGCTGATCAATTATCTGGGCTAGACCCACGCGGATGGTTTCAAAGCATTACTCACAGCATTGGGTCTGGAACTGTAATTTTGGTGACTGTCTTGACAATTATATTTGTCATCTACCTTTGCCTTCACGCAAAAATTGTTAAAACTAAACAAACTCTAATGGTCAGAACTCTTTTTACAAATATTATAAATAAATAAGGGGGAATTATCAGGGAATGTTTAACAGGAGGATTCCTACGTGCTGTTTCTCACAAGTCCTTTGTTTCTTTTTAAGCAGAACAGCACGCTGCTCCCAGGAACTGAGGTCATTGTGTGAGACAGGCTTGAATCTCCTTTAGTAAACATTCTCTTTATGACAGAATTGCTTAGTCTCGATCCCCTTTCTTGACATATGGATTGTCTCCTGACCTTGTGACCATTATTAATCCCTTGTTCCCTTGGTAACGGTTACTGTACTTTTGGTTTTCTGATCTTTATCATAGTCGAAAGAAACTTCTTGTATCCCAGCCTATATATACTCACAGAAAAATTATTAAAGCACCTTTGCTCCATCAGAGCTTAGGTCCTCGTGTTGTTTGTTTCTCTCTCTTTCTGGCTAATTCTCTGGAGCATAGAAACCCGTCATGCTCACTCTCCAGGCTTCTAAGACCCTCTCAAGAAGGCACCCTGTGCCTTCACCCCCTCAAGAGGGTGCCCAGTGCCTTTGTGAGCAATGCAAACCCTGTGTCAAGGGCTTTATTGGTTCTCTGCATAAACCAGGGAATATCAGCCTCTTTCTCTCTTTCACTTTCTTATCATCGACTCTGGACCACCAGGTTCTGGTCCGTTAAAGGACCCCAACAAGAGACCTTGGAATATTTTCTGAACACAACCCACTGTCTACTTCAGAAATTAATTTACTATTTATATTCATGAGATTGTCTTCCCCTTAGTTTCTAATCCCAATGATAAATATTTATATATTTCTCCAAATTTAATAAGCATATTAGATTATAAATAATTGTTAAATGGTATCTAAGTACAATTTTAAAAAATCAAATGAATGTCTATATATATATATATATATATATATAAAACTTATACCACATACATGAACAGTTAGGATCCATCATTTTCTGTAGTAAGCATATGCATTTTAGAGAATCACAGTACTTTGTACAAACAACTATGACTGGGACTTCCCTCGTGGTCCAGTGATTAAGAATTCACCTTCCAGTATAGGGGGTGCAGGTTCTATCACTGGTTTGGGATCTAAGGAACTAAGACTCCACATGCTGTGGGGCAATGAAGCCCAGGCATCACAACTGGAGAAGTCTGCATGCTGCAACAAAGACCCAGCATAGCCTAAATAAATAAGCAAATATTTTTTTAAAAATAGGATGTTTCAAATACCTGTGGGGTTCTTGACATGGAATCCAGTTCACCTGAGGATCTGGGATATTCTCCAGATAAGGGAAAATGGTTTCCCTGGTAAATTTCCATCCATAAAGTGCATCTTCTGGGGTCACGATAATCTGAGCACCCTGCTCAAAACAAGTTAAATCAAAATTATTTCTCTGTGTATATAGACAATTCAACACTCCAGTCTTCATCAGCTCTCATGCCTGTCTTATGAATTATGATTAGCAGAAATAAAAGAATACCTGCTCAGCTGCCTGCTTAATTGCCTTCTCCAGAATATCTATGTTCTTGTTCATGAGGAACAAGGCCTCATCCGGAGAAACAGGTGTTTCTGTGTCATTTGGCAGTATGACAGCATGTTCATACACTGCAGCTTTAAAAGTATCCAGAGTGCTGACATGTAGAATTACTAGGGCAAAAACTGCCACAGAGGTTTGTAAAGAGGAAGTGATCATGGCCAGGGTATCCTGAGTTCTGCAAGTGAAAGTAACATTCATGTAGTATTTATAGAGGAAGGAACATTTGTGTAACATGTGACTGCCAGCTCTTATCTTATAATCTCATGAATATTATGTCTCATAATTTTGGAGGAAAAAAATTTCAGTTCCATGAATACAATCAAAAAGTATTACAAGGACTGTACAACATGTACTATTGATAAAGTGTAATGACACATTTCAAAAGAAGAATTCAAATATAACACAATTGTACCCTGTTATTAATAGAAAGAAAATAGTTAACTGAATTAACTCTCATGTGAAAACCATGATACAATAAATATCAGTTTTAAAAATTACAAAAACCAGATAATAATTTTTTTTCTGTTCTGTTGAAGGATCTACATTGTGTTTATTTTCAGAAGATGAGAAAACTTAAAAAATATTTACTACTAGGAGAATGCAGTACAGGGTGATATTGGGGGCAAAATTCACCCAGATCAACACTCTGACTTACTTATTAAAGACTCTGAATGTTCACTCCATAAAAACAAGATTTTGTGTCTGGTTTGCTCATTGTTGCAACCTTAGTGCCCAAAGCACTGATCCTCCCGGAGCTGGTCCCTGGTGTTTGGCCAGAAGAGAAATCAAGAACCTCTCCTTAGGGAGCCTCTGTCCTTAGGGAGCCTCTGTCCTTAGGGAGCAAAGCCTCCTTCCTCCCCCACTCATTTCCTTCCTTCCTTTCTCTTTGGAAATAGATGCAAGGGAAGGGGAAGTATCTCACTTGGGCTAGTCATTACAAAGATCATCTCTGTTGTAAACTCAGATAAAATGGAATTTTCATTTTTTTAGGGGCAAATGACCACAAAAATGAGCTTTAAAACACACATTCACATACATTATGTGACCACTGATAACCTTCTGAAAGAGGTGGAAGTGTTAGTCGCTCAGTCATGTCCAACTCTTCACGACCCCATGGACTGTAGCCCACTAGGCTCCTCTGTCCATGGGATTCTCCAGGCAAGAATACTGGAGTGGGTTCCCATTTCCTTCTCCAGGGGTCTTCCTGACCCAGAGATTGAATCCAGGTCTCCTGCATTGCAGGCAGAGTCTTTACCATCTGAGCCACCAGGGAAGCTGGCCCTTCCTAGGACATCCATATTCTCCCTTCTCCAGTCCAATTCTATCACACAAGGATTTAGTGCATTTTGTTTATTTGTCTGTTTGATTTTGGTTTTTAATCTGTCTTTCTTTCAAATACTTTTAAACAGCATAAAACAGTAGAAACAAATAAATAAAATTCTTGATATAGGTGAGGTCTAAAGGTTATAAACCAGGTCTGCCCAAATGTTCTGCATTGAATAGAAATGTTTAGTAAAGAAATAACTTATTACCTATATAGAATAGAATACTGAAAATAATTTTTTTAGAAAAATGTTCAAGTCTTTTAATGGATAATGTGAAGAGATTTTTTATCATCTATTTTCATACAGTAAATCATGAGTGCCTTTAGAGTCTAGAGAGTGTGTAACACAAACAACACTTTATAGGACAGGAATTGGAGGCATAGAGAGACAGTGGTTTAAAAAAGGGTGGAGAACTTCTCACTCTTTATTCCAGAATCTTTTCCTGATAACTAAGACATCAGGCATACATCCATACTCTAGTTTGACATCTGTATCCAGGTGTCTGAACATTCAGTTGCATCTTTTAAGGAGTCCTATTCAAAATGACCATCTTAGGAAGATCACAGGTAAATCTAAATATTGCACAAATACTTGATGTAGCTGTTGGAAATAGCATGTACAGTCATTGATGGTATTTCCTCATAGGTTGCAAGGATGACACATCAAAAATAAGGAAGCAAAACAGAAAAACCAGGCCCTTCTTTTAAAATTGTTTTCTCTTGATACTATATACTGAAAAAAAAAAAAAAAAAAAAAACCACAATATAGTTGAGGCCTTTAAGCCCTTGCATTTTTATCAGTATAATTTGGGTCATGATCTACTTCCTTGTCATTTAATCTAATTGATTAATTTCATTTCATTTCATCCAATTGGTAATACTTCATTATCTTTTTTGCTTAGTAGTATTTAGGTAAGCTGGTGAAAATACACAAACAATCCTTACTTTTGGAGGGTAGGAACAGAAACAGTCTTATTTGTCTTTCGAATCTCAGTGTCTCCAAATTTCCTGGATGTTTTTCTCTTTGTCGCTATACAGAAGAGATATAGTGTTTTGTTTATTAGAGGTTTTTGGCTGGAGGGTGAAAGGGGAAATGGTCTCTGATGCAAAGTCAGGGTGATGAAGTTCCCTTTTTTCTCTGTAGCATTTCAAAATTGTCTCATAAAAATTGAGAATTTGAATAACAAAATATTGGAAGAGTCAGAAACTAGTAAATGAAACAGCAATTTAAATATGGAAAGATCTATAATATATAAGAAAAAGAGAATGAGTTTTACAAACATTTGCCATACAGTAGGTGATACACTTTTAAATCTTCACTAAATTCAGGACCGAGAACTTTAAGAGTTTACATTTTCATCTTCATAAACCTGATTGCTTAAGTAAGGCTGAATTAACTTCTTTAGTTTAACTCAGCTATAAAATAATGTTACCTGGCCATGGGGAACAGTGATCAATTATAATTTATTGCTAATAAGATCTATTCCCTAATTACCAGTTTGTGATTAATGTAATTCATTACAAGGGTGAAAAGTTCCAATCAATTCAAAGTTTTGTATGAAGAGTCACTATAAAAACTAGACAAGAGCTCAAATATTTGTTTCTAACTGGGATCTGATCGTCTCAAAATAGTACTCAACTGAGCCTGGTTTTCTGGCTCTAATAAGTAAGAAGAGTAGAAATGTAGTTTCTTTTCTTTTCTTCTTTTTCTCATTTTTGACAGTACAACACAGCTTGTGAGATCTTAGTTCCCCAACCAGAGATTGAACCCAGACTCACTGCAGTGAAAGCACCAATTCTTAACCACTTGATCACCAGGGAATTCCCTAGAAATGTAGTTTCTGCTTTGTATTCCACTTCTCTGAACCTCTATTTCTCACCTAAAAGTTCAGGTAATCATACATGCTCTATCATTTTCACAAAGTTGTCCTGAGAGTCAAAGACACGTGAAAGTCCTCTGCAAGATTATGATGGGATGACAGTAATTAACAAAAAGGGGAGACAATTTATGTTAGGGCCACAGAACCACTATTTTTCAATTGAAGATCTAGTCCATTTGGGGCACTGTGCTGAGGATGAAATTAGGAACACAGCACCTGGGCACCAACTCCTGGAGCATGCACAGCTGGACCTGGCAGACGCACATCCATGGGCCAGTGAGAGCACAATAAGAATACCAAGGCCCAGAAAGGCAAGGAGTAGCTCCTGGCTCTGACTCAAGCCTCAGCACTTCCTGGTTTCCAAGGTTGAAATAACATTAACAAAGACTTGTAAATATCATGTACAGTCATTGATGGCATTTCCTCATAGGTAGCAAGGATAGCATCAAAAATAAGTAAACAAAACAGAAAAACCAGACCCTTCTTTTAAAATTGCTTTCTTTTGATACTATATACCAAAAGGAAATAAAAAAAGATAATACTGTACCCCCAAAAAAGTATTTAGTGGTAAAGGACAACGTTTTGTCCTCACTGGGGTTGTGCTTTGGTCTTCAGCATGCCTCTCTGACTCAGTCTCTGAGAAAGAAAATGCTGCTTGAGCCAAATCAGCCTGAACTTGAGCAGAACCAGCCTGAATTTTAACTATGTTTTGGAGTTATACCCCACCCAAATGAGGTGCTCCTCCAGCTCTGGACTTGAAAGGGTGTTCAACTGTTCAGACAGTTCAAGCAACTCAAACCAAGAGAGAATCTTAAAGAGTAAGGATTCCATCCTGGTTCTCCTAGAATGGATGGAAGGGTTGGGCATAGGAAGTTGCTAATCGCCACCTGTTTTTGACCTCTGGCAACAGCGATTTCACATGGTTCAAACTACCCTTCTGTTTTCTTGCTCTCAAAAGTTTAGGACCATGGTATGACAAGCTATAGAAGTCTCTTTGATCTGGCTTCTATCAGTATGCTCCCACACTGTCCTCAAAAGAAAAAGAGTTACAAGCTCTATTTTTAATGATTTCACTTGCAAATCCTTTATTTTGTTCTAATCCAACTCTGCCAGAAGTTCATTGACTTCACCAACAGGAACTTCTGAAATGTCTCTTCGTTGGTGCTATAGACTAAATGTTTGTGTTCCCCCCACAAACAGATTCACAAATTCATATGTTGAAATTTAAACCCCAGTGTGATTGCATTAGGAGGTGAAACCCTTGAGAGGTGATTAGGCAATGAGGGTGAAGCTCTCATGAATGTGATCCCTGCCCTTATAATGGAAACCCCAGAGAGCCACTTCACCCCTTCTACCACATGAGGACACAGGGATCATTATCTGTGAACCAGCAAATGGGTCCTGCCAGACTGGAATCTGCCAGCACCTTGTTCTTGAACTTAGCCTTCAGAACTGTGAGAAAGAAATTTCTGTTGTTTTAAACTACCCAGTTGATGGTATTCTCTTGAACTAAGACAGATGGATTCAATGCTTTGGGTAAGGTCAGGATGATTGCCACAAATGACACGAATCCATAGCACCTGAATCAAAGTCACTTGTTTATTTAGATAGGCAGATGTAGAAGCCTGCATTTGAAGGGGTTGTTGTTTTGTTGCTAAGTTATGTCTAACTCTTTGCAACCCCATGGACTGCAGTATGCCAAGCTCAAACTCAGGTCCAGTGAGTTGGTGATGCCATCCAACCACCTCATTCTTGGTCACCCTTTTCTCCTGTTGCCCTCAATCTTCCCAGCACCAGGGTCTTTTCCAATGAGTTAGTTCTTTGCATTGGGTGGCCAGGGTATTGGAGCTTCAGCTTCAGCATCAGTCCTTCCAATGAATATTCAGGATTGAGTTCCTTTAGGATTGACTGGTTTGATCTTCTTGATGTCCAAGGGACTCTTAAGAGTCTTCAGCACTACAATTCAAAAGCATCAGTTCATCCATTTTTTTTATGGTCAAACTCTCACATATGTACATGAAAAATCAAAACTACTGGAAAAACCATAGCTTTGACTATACAGACTTTGGTCGGCAAGGTAATGTGTCTGCTTTCTAATATGCTATCTAGGTTTGTGCTGTCTAGCTTTTCTTCCAAGGAGCAAGCGTCTTTTAATTCCATGGCTGCAGTCACCATCCGCAATGATTTTGGAGCCCAAGAAAATAAAATCTGTCATTGTTTCCACTTTTTATCCTTCTATTTGTCATGAAGTGATGGTACCGGATGCTATGATATTAGTTTTCTGAATGTTGAGTTTTAAGCAGATTTTCACTCTCATCTTTCACCCTCATCAAGAGGCTGTCTAGTTCCTCTTCACTTTCTGCCATTAGAGTGGTATCATCTACATATCTGAGGTTGGTATTTTTCCTGGCAATCTTCACTTCAGCTTGTGATTCATACAGCCCAGCATGTTGCATGATGTACTCTGCATGTAAGTTAAATAAGCCGGCTGACAATATACAGCCTTTTGTATTCCTTTCCCAATTTTGACCAGTCCGCTGTTCCATGTCTGGGTTTAACTGTTGTTTCTTGGAGAGCATACAGGTTTCTCAGGAGATCGGCATGGTGGTCTGGTATTTCCATGTCTTGAAGAATTTTCCACAATTTGTGATCCACACAGTCTTGGAAACCCACTCCAGGATTCTTGCCTGGAGAATTCCACAGACAGAGGAGACTGGTGGGTTACAGTTCATCGCGTTGCAAAGAGTCGCACACAACTGAAGCAAATGAATACACACACACAATCAAAGGCTTTAGCATAGTCAATGAAGCAGAAGTAGATTTGTTTTCTGGAATTCCCTTGCTTTTTCTATGATCCAATGGATGTTGAAAATTTGATCTCTGGATCCTTTGCCTTTCTAAATCCAGCTTGTACATCTGGAAGTTCTACGTTCATGTACTGTTGAAGCCAAGCTAGATGGATTTTGAAAACTACCTTACTGGCATGTGAAATGAGTCCAATTGTATGCTAATTTGAATATTCTTTGTCATTGCCTTTCTTTAGGATTGGAATGCACACTGACCTTTTGCAGATCTGTAGCCACTGCTGAGTTTTCCAACTTTGCTGGCATATTGGGTGCAACATTTTAACAGCATCATCTTTTAGGAATTGAAATAGCTCAGCTGGAATCCCATCACCTCCACTAGCTTTGTTCATGGTAATGCTTCCTAAGGCCCACTTAAGTTTACACTCCAGGATGTCTGGGTCTAGGTGAGTGACCATGCCATTGTGGCTATCTGGGTCATTAAGACCTTTTTTTTGTATTTGAAAGGGTTCGTCTAGTCAAGGCTATGGTTTTTCCTGTGGTCATGTATGGATGTGAGAGTTGGACTGTGAAGAAGGCTGAGCACTGAAGAATTGATGCTTTTGAACTGTGGTGTTGGAGAAGACTCTTGAGAGTCCCTTGGACTGCAAGGAAATCCAACCAGTCCATTCTGAAGGAGATCAGCCCTGGGATTTCTTTGGAAGGAATGATGCTAAAGCTGAAACTCCAGTACTTTGGCCACCTCACCCGAAGAGTTGACTCACTGGAAAAGACTCTGATGCTGGGAGGGATTGGGGGCAGGAGGAGAAGGGGACGACAGAGGATGAGATGGCTGGATGGCATCACTGACTCGATGGACATGAGTCTGAGTGAACTCCGGGAGTTGGTGATGGACAGGGAGGCCTGGCGTGCTGCGATTCATGGGGTCACAAAGAGTCGGACACGACTGAGCGACTGATCTGATCTGATAGGATATAAAAATAAAACTGAAATCTCAGGTACTTACACGGGGAAAAAAAAATGAAAAGATAGGTTAAAAATAGAAAAGCATCAACCAGTGGTACATTTACTGTTTTGTTGAGCAATATGAGGGCACCACAATAATTCACCAATAATTTACCTTGTTCTTCATGGGCAAGGATGTGAAAAAGCATGTTTGTTGCCTGAGGTAACTACTTACAAGTTTGGTCTACGTGAAATCCGCCACCCACGCCTGGCTGGATCCCATCTGCTTTCTTCTTTCCATGACCTGTAGCTCCTTCAGTCACCTCTGAGTTTCTGTTTTGGTTTACTTTCTGTATAGAGAGCAGGTGACCAGGGGAGGCTGACACCTTAGGCACCAGGAAAAGGAGGTGGTATATTATTCTAGTGTGGCAACTCTGATTACTGGGTTTTTCTTTCAAGCAGTCATAGAGGCCAGATGGAACTATAGGGTTGGCCAAAAAGTTCATTTGAGTTTTTTCCATAAGATGTTACTGAAAACCCAAATGAATTTTTTGGTCACCTCAATACATGATTTATACTGAACAATGACAAAATAGCCAGGAGAGGTAATAGAACAATAGAAGCTGGGCACTTCCTAGCCTTCAAGGCCTAACTACAGTTGACTCCTACATTTATTCCATATTCTTTCTCTTTAGCATATTTTTCTTCTATTGTAAAACATATCCAGTCTTGGACTTCCTCCAGGTAGAGATAACTAAATTCTGCATGGTCTTGCATCTAATTACTATTTGCTTACATGGCATGAATTTTTTCCCACTGTATTGAGTGTCACGATCATATCAAATAATAGCTAAAGTATGGACCCTGAAGACAGAATTCCTGGGTTTGAACCACTCCCTGTGTGTACGGCCATGAGCCAGTTACACGTCCTCTCCTTACATTTCTCTCAGCTGCAAAGTGTTGATAAGTGGGCTGAATAGCTTTTGCTGTTATTATTATCTCACACTCAAAAGGTGGAGGCCCTTTGGTGAGGGTAATGTCCAGTACAGCTTTGACATGGGTCTTTAAATCTCTCAGGTCAGATGCCTACCTGTTCTTGGCAACTAATTTGCTAAAAGAATGTCAATTAGTTCACTTCTCTATTTTCTCATTTTCTCAAAATCGTTCATGTTTCCTGTCTTCTAAAGTCAGCCTGACCTGAATGGCTTCTTTTGGAATTATTAACTTAAAGTCCATTTCTATGAGCTCATCTGGATGGTTTTTCCTCTAGCAGTCCCACAGATTTGCTCTCTTATCAATAAACTCTCCCTATTTCATGCATCACTCTATTATTTTATTTTATATTATTTAAACCTATTTATTTAAACATACACACAAAAAAAACTTACTGAGAAACTGGGTTAGTCATACGTTACTGTTGGGAAGATTGTGAAATGGTACAACTGCTCTGGAAAACCACTTGGGGGTTGCTTTAAAAACTAGTCACAGCCCCACCCCTCCTGAGTGACAGTCATACTTGGAAGGAGGGCAGGGTCACAGTACCTCCCACAGCCTCTTGTTCCCTGTTCTAGAAGAGGTCAGACAAATGTTTGTGGAGAATTTAAAGGTCTCAGTGAGGAAGGAATTTCCTTATGAGCAGCAGCTTCCATTTCTTGTAAGCTGGGCCATTCACCAGACTATATTCAAAGATAGAGAAGAAAAGCTGAAGTCTGTGTTTGTCTGCTTTGACCCACCCAGAATCCAAATCTTAGGCTTTGCTAAGTGAAATTTATTTATATGGAAGATCAATTAATATACTGTATCTGTTTGGGAGTTCTTGCTCCTCTGAGTCCTGAGAACAAATCAAGATAAATTCACCAGGCACAGGAATGAAAAAGTGTGAGGAGATCTTTCTTGTGCAGTTATTTTTTTCCAATTAACAACGTGTTTGACCTCAAGTATATTTTTTCTTTCAGAGAGTTTGCAGTGGCATGCATGCAATTAAATCTTGCAACTTCCTTACTACCAGATGGCACTGGTACATAATGAACATCCTTGTCCTCATACTATTCGTGTTCAAGATCTGCAGGTTGGACCTAGCTCTTAGGAATGGACACACCGACAACCAGGTAACTCTGATGGTCATCAGATACATAAATAAAAGAGGCAACAGCAAACCAGTAATAGCAATAGAAAACAACAGAGGAAATGAATATAACCATTCATTTCACTTTCATTCTGAAAATGTTTGAATGAAAAGTATTAATATGATGTTTGCAAAAATTTAGTAAACAGAAATCTCAATTAAATAGAGTTGGGAGATCAGAGGGGAAGCTCTCATATCCTGCAAGGATAGCAGCGACCAATGGGGAAAAGAAAAATTCATCTTCTTTCCTGGCAAGGACTCTCCCAATGAAATCCTAAGGCCTGTTTGTTTACCAGTGGCCTTCCAACTTCCTTTTTCCCTTTATAAAAGTGTTCTCCTTCCCTTGCTGTGTGGGGACTTGTACATGGCTCACCATGGCTACGAACCCTGAATTGCAGTTCTCTGTTGATTCCAAATAAACCCATCTTTGTTGAAGAAATATCTGGCCATCTATTTGTTTCAGGTCAACGTATTCAAACAAAATATTTACCTACAATGGCTTTAATTCTTTTAAAAGAAAAAAAGAAGCTCTTTTCAAATTCTGATTTGAAACTGATTTCATGCCAACAAGAAACTGAAATCAGCCAACAACTGATTTCATGGCTGTAATTTTTGAAACATATAACAATGGGACTTAACTGATTTGGTGTTCAAACTTATCTTGAATGACAAAAACTTAAAAATGATAATCATGTACTGCTTTTTGTATTTGTTGTGCTACTGTTGACCATGATCAGTAAGAAATAACATTCCAGATTATTTTTGTACTGCTGATGCAAGGGCACTAAACTATAAACCACAAGCTATTTTTGAACATCATGTTTCTTAGATTGTCACCTACAAATAAACTGGGATTCAAAGTAGATCTGTCGATTTTCTGAAAGAAAGGTCAACTTAAGAAAACACACAACATGGAAGTTGCCAGTTAAGTTTTATTTTGGGCAAAATGAGGACTGCAGCCTGGAAGACTGCACTTCAGATAGCTCTGAGAAACTGCTTCAAAGAGACAGATGGAGGAAGGTCAGTATATCTATGATTTTGGTGAAGGGGGAAATACATGCAATCAAGCACATATTTTTCCAGAAGTTGCTGCTAGTCAGGAGGAACAGTTTCCACCATGAAGGATTTTAGTGCTTTTCTAGATATGAGGAGATACAAGAGTTGGCCTCATAAAATAGGCTCCTGAAAATGTCTAACAATGTGAAGACCTGTCCTGCTAGTTTTTCCCCCTGAGCACAGAGTGCCTCACTTTTGCTCTCCACACTGAACTCCTTCCAGAGGGTGCTGAAACTCAGTAGAGGTGGCAGCAAATAATTTAATCTTCATAGAGATAGAGGGTAAGTGCCCATGGCAAGTGCCAATTTGTAGTTGACAGAAAATAGTGCAAATATTTTAAGAGTTGCAGGTTGCTCTTAATGGAAAACTGAATATGTAAAGTTTTGTTTCATTTGTTAATACTTTAGATAACATTTTACTTTTTCTAAGTATGCTGTTTCAGAGTCTTACTCTCCTGCATGTTTATTTCATAAATTGAAGACATATGATACTGATACCAAAGGGAAAAAAACCATCAAAACTGTCTTTAAATCATTCCCTTTTGCAATGATTGTTTATAAATAAAAGATACCAGCTCTTTACTTCTCACTTACTAATTGTATTTAGTGAAAATCATTTGGCAGTTCAGTATTTGTTTACCCACCTCTCTTGCCAGCTAGATATGAGAAGGTATGTTTAACATATTTAAATCTGGATAACTTAATAAGCAAGTAAATAGAATATTTCATTGATGTGTAATATTTAATATTTATTGTCCAAATCTAATTTCCTATGTAAAATATATGGGTTATTTGGGGGAAAAACTAATCATGCAATTACCTTACAACTCAACAGCTGTATTGCTGGGCATTTATCCCAGAGAAGACATTTTCACACAAAAACCTGTACATGAATGTTAATAGCAGCTTTGTTTTACCTAAAAACTGAAAACAACCCAAATGCCCTTCAGTGGGTGAACAACCCAGCTGTATGCCCATATCATATACTACTACTCAGTGAGAAATGACCTACTGAAACATGCAACAATGTGGATGGGTTTCAAGAGTCTTATGCTGAGTGAAATAAGGCAATCCCAGAAGATAACATACTATATGATTTTATTTATGCAGCATTCTTGAAATGACAAAATTACAGAAATGGAGAACAGATTAGTGATTGCCAGAGATTAAGGAAGGAGTAGATGTGAAAGAAAAGTGGCAGCCTGGGCAATCTGAAGACTGGGAATCTTTCTTTATCTTGAATCTACCAGTATAACCTGGTTATAATATTGTACTATATGTGTTACAAGCTGTTGCCTTTGGGGGAACCTGGATAAAGAATAAGATGATCTCTGGGTATTATTTCTTATAACTACATGTGAATCAACAATTATCACAAATTTTTTTAAGTTTAATTTCTAAAAATCTGTGATTTTTATTTTATCTGTCCTGTTTATTCTTTGGATTACTCTATGTCATATATGTATATAGGGTGCAATATGATCTTAACATAAAAATATTTTTTACTTATATTCTACATTCAGCCTCATTAAAAAAAAAAAAAAAAGGAGTTCTTTTAAACTGGGTACTTTTGTTACATTTTGTTACATTTAGAAGACCACAATTCAATTGATAAATTATCTGCCTCAAGGCAGGAGACCTGGGTTGGGAAGATCCCCTGGAGAAGGAAATGGCAACTCACTCCAGTATTCTTGCCTGGAGAATTCCATGGACAGAGGAGCCGGGCGGATTACAATCCATGGGGTCGCAAGAGTCGGACATGATTTAGCCACTAAACCAACCAACCATAAACACAAAGATTCCCCTTGATAGTTTTGCCCTACTTCTTGGTTTCATTGTTCAAAGTTCTGCTATCATTTCTCATACTTCTAACCTTTCTGTCATTTACTTTAATATTTCAAAATCATAACATAAGGAAAGTGCAAAGTTGGTTTGGTACAAAGTGGGTTTAAATACACCAGTACCCACAGCACGTATGGACAGCGGTGTTTGGGGAGTCGGAACAAAAACTTCTCTCGCCAGACAGCCTGGAATCTTTGCGTTGACTTTGAACTTCTCTCCAACAGTCAGCAGCGCACTAACGGTAATAGGCCGACAGTCCTGAGTGACGTCTGGACGCCAGATCGGGGCGTTTCAAGCTGCGGCGCCACTGCCCTGCTTTGAGCCGCTGACGGATCCCGGCGGTGCTTTAATAGCGGCCCTACGTGGCAGAATTGGGAACTGCAGGCACTCGGCGGCATCCTTGACCGCTGCGCGGAGGAGCAGAAGCTCCGTATTTTCCTCTAGCCTTCGCCCCTGGAAGAAAAGCACTGGAATGGAGCCAGGATGCTCCGGGCCTGGGCACACGAGTGCAGCGGGCTGGGGTCACAGTGGTCCTAGAGCCGCTCCAGCAAGCGGGGGAGGAGTAATAGGCCATTTGTGCTTGGCTTGGCACTCCCTGGACCACATCCTTTTCTCTCTACATCATCACCTTCTTGCTTGGTACTATTAATGACTTTCTCAAAGCTTCCAAGATTTCCCTCTATCCCTAGTATGCAAACACAATGAGCTTTCTGAAATATGAATCAAATTCTGGCATCCTCCATTCATAAGCCACTCCCTCCCCACCTCTCCAAATTCGTCTGTTTACTGGTCTCCAGCCTTGTGGACCACAGCCGCCTTCTCTCTGACCATGTCAAGCCTTTTTGTGCAAACTGAGAAGGGCTCTTCCCTGTCAATGGCTGCCTCATTGTCATCCTTCAGATCTCAGTTCAAAAGCCCCTCCACAGACAGGCCTTATCTAAAGGAGGATCCTCACACCTAATCAACTCCAGCCAATTACTCTTTCATATCACCAGGTTTTTCTGTCATAGATAGAGATTCTGGTATTTATTTATTGTTTATCCCTTCCACTGAAATATTAGTTCCATAAAGGCTAGACTGTTTATCTTGATCACGGCTAACTTTGTAATACCAAGCACAATGTCTGCTTAGAGAAGGCATTCAATATGTTTGAATTACTAAATAGATGAAAAACCATTTAGTCTACTAAAAAATTGGGGGGGGGGGTGGTAAATGTGGCTACTACACTATGAAAATGGATCAGGAGGTATGAGAGTTGCTCAGCAGAGATTCACTCAAAATAACGACATGGATTTTACATGAAGTCAGAGGAACCCCTTCCCTAACACAGAATAGGTATTCCTGTGGACTCACTTGCTCTGTAAATGGGATACATCTATTGGAAATATTTAATTTTTTAAAGTATAGAACTAAAACAGAGACATTAAGAGAAATGAATAATATTAAACCAAGCATTATTTATAAGTCAAGATCCTAATTCACAGTATGTTACAAAATTGGAAGTGCTAAGTAATATTATTCTTGTATCTTTCACACAAGCAAAATTTTTAGAAGAGCTGATGGCCATGATATACAATAGTTTTTATACCATAGGCTGGAAATTGCTTTTTGAACAAAAACAAACAAACAAACAAAAACTCAGGACACAGAGAAAGCAACTACTTTAAAAACTGATTTCACAGTAATTATTCTGTATATTTTGAGTTATCTTTACATTACTTATAGGCATGTCAAATAAATTCATTTCTTTTCCTGTTAATAAAAAAGGTACATTCACAGAATCAGTGCACTCAATAAAGTAAACAGATGAAACAGGACACCTAGAGTCAACACATCTTCAAGGCCAAGTCTAGCCACTCAAAACCACAAACTTCTGTTCATTTTCAATGACTCCTCTCATCTTTAAGATTTCAAATATGACTGTTCAGTAGGCCAGTTCTTCAGGACGACAGGATGTGTAGCCCAACACAGGATCACCCAAAACTATGTTAACATTTCCAGGATGCTCGTGTGGAGTCCACGGAGTTTTGTGCATAAAAATTAAGAAAGTCCAACACTAATGTTCAAGGCCAGGAGCATCCATCTTCCAGTCCTGTACTGGTTGAAATTCCTAAGGCTACCTTTCATCAGACAAGAGAGCAGTCCGTTCCTCCTCTGTGCCAAGGATATTTTGAAGTTCAGATCTATATTGAAGGAAAAAAGAAGCCAATCTCAATATTTCTCACCTTAAAAAAAAACTCAGTACCTACGTCACTACCCAACTATTTCCATATATGTGTCTATCAAGTAATGAGGCACAGAGTACCCAGAGATCTTCAGACTGGAAGAATGGGTATAAAATGTTGTTTTGATCTCCCACAAGCCAAATTTTAAAGGGAGGAAAAAAGGTCCAGAGTTGACCATACCTCCTCCTTCTCCTCAAGTGCTCCAACAGATAAAACAAGCCCATCGCTAGTCCCTTTAACAAAATGAAAGATATGGTTAACGTCAATTATCCAAGTCATGTTTCTCCATAAACATAAGAAAAATGAAAGGAAAAGACTAATTACTCACGCTTGTCAGAGCCCAGAGACCCTGTAGAGCAGCTGCCCACTCGAAACCAATTTTCTCATAGAGAAATCCCCCCAGCGTTGGTCCTACAAAAGCACTAACAGTGGAAAAAAGAAAGAGAATTAAATAGAGCCAAAAAAAGTTACTTCTTACGGACTACATGACCTCTTCAATTCATTATATTGAAACTACGTGTGCATGCATGCTAAGTCGCTTCAGTCCTGACTATTTGTGACCCCATGGACTGTAGCCCATCAGGCTCCTCTGTCCATGGGAGTCTCCAGGCAAGAATACTGGAGTGAGTCACCATGCCCTCCTCCAGGGGATCTTCCCGACCCAGGGATCAGACCCTCATCTTGTCTCCTGCTTTGTAGGCGGATCCTTTACCACTAGGCCACCTGGAAAGCCCTGAACAGGGCACTGCTGCTGCTGCTGCTAAGTTGCTTCAGTCGTGTCAGACTCTGTGCGACCTCATAGACGGCAGCCCACCAGGCTCCCCTGTCCCTGGGATTCTCCAGGCAAGAACATTGGATTGGGTTGCCATTTCCTTCTCGAATGCATGAAAGTGAAAGGTGAAAGTGAAGTCGCTCAGTTGTATCCAACTCCTAGTGACCCCATGGACTGCAGCGTACCAGGCTCCTCTGTCCATGGGATTTTCCAGGCACGAGTACTGGAGTGGGTTGCCATTGCCTTCTCCAGAACAAGGCATTAGGTGTAAGAAAATAGAAAGTGAAAGTCGCTCAGACGTGTCCAACTCTTTTTGACCCCGTGGACTGTATAGTTCATGGAATTCTCTAGGCCAGAATACTGGAGTGGGTAGCCTTTCCCTTCTCCAGGGTATCTTCCCAACACAGGGATTGAACCTAGGTCTCCCACATTGCAGGCAGATTCTTTACCAGCTGAGCCACAAGGGAAGTAAGAAAATAATTCTACCTGAAAAGGATGATGTTTTAAATGTTTAAACAATCCTAAAATTATGACTGTTTCTGAAAAGTTGGTGCCTTATATGAGAATTTTAAAAAGATGGCATGCATTCAAAAGAGTTTTTATTATATTCTCTCCAGGTATTTGTATTTAAAATAACTCAGTACATACTGATTGATGATAGCTATGCAGCTAGCATATAATTATCTCTCTGGTATAGTACAGAGTGGGCTCCCCTGGTGACTCAAAGGAAAAGAATCCGCCTGCCAATGCAGAAGACACAGTAGATGTGGGTTTGATCCCTGGGTCAGGAAGATGCCCTGGAGGAGGGCATAGCAACCCACTCAGTATTCTTGCCTGGGAAATCCTATGGACAGAGGAGCCTGACAGGCTATAGTCCACGGGGTTGCAAAGAGTCAGACACGACTTAGCAACTGAACAACAACACAGTACAGAGTTAAAAAACAGATACAAAAATGAATGAATACTCAGCCATTAAAAATAATACATTTGAATCAGTTCTAATGAGGTGGATGAAACTGGAGCCTATTATACAGAGTGAAGTAAGCCAGAAGGAAAAACACCAATACAGTATACTAATGCATATATATGGAATTTAGAAAGATGGTAACAATAACTCTGTGTATGAGACAGCAAAAGAGACACTGATGTATAGAACAGTCTTATGGACTCTATGGGAGAGGGAGAGGGTGGGAAGATTTGGGAGAATGGCATTGAAACATGTAAAATATCATGTATGAAACGAGATGCCAGTCCAGGTTCGATGCACGATACTGGATGCTTGGAGCTAGAGCACTGGGACGACCCAGAGGGATGGTATGGGGAGGGAGGAGGGAGGAGGATTCAGGATGGGGAACACATGTATACCGGTGGTGGATTCATTTTGATATTTGGCAAAACTAATACAATTATGTAAAGTTTAAAAATAAAATAAAATTTTTTAAAAAATGAATGAATAAATGAATACATTTTTAAACCTGAGACATGCTCCTGTTAAAAGAACTTTAAAATATCACTTAAATAAGACAAAGTATATGAGAAAACTGTTGGTATAACCACTTATCTTGAAGTCAGATAGCATGGGTCAAAACTGCAGCAGTTGCCCTAAGAGAATTATGCACCTTCCTGCAGCTCATCTGACCTCTCAGTGTCTGAATTTCTCCATCTGTAAAGTGGGAGTAGTGGTCTCCAACTGACAAGCGTGAAGTAAATTCCAAAGCTACTCACCCAACTGACCACATTGCACCAAAGAGACCTGACACAAGTCCCAGGGTACTTAATCCTTCTTCAAATCCATTTTCACTGCAAAAAGAAACAAGAGTATATTCATGATTAAAAGGGAAACTTTCATGAAACAAAGGAATAGCGTATGGTAGATAAATTAAACCAAACCAGGGATAATCTGGACAAACCCAACAGCAAGAGCACTCCATTTCTAAAATAAAAAGTTAACCTAATTTGAAGATGTTCTCCTAGTTATGGTTACTCCAGGGTTTTCTAGAAATGCTTCTACTGTATATATAGGATATAATATTAAGAATCATGACCCACATACATTACATGTTTATGAAAGTTTACAATTAAGAAACCTTAAAATGAAATGAACATGTAAAGAGAGCAATGGGCAACTTTCAGAAAGTACAGAAGCAGCTCCTTATTCCTATGAGGATTGTTGAATTGGCACATCAGAACCAACAGTTATTTTCCTGCTCAAGTTCACTTTGTGTTCTTCATCATCACATCTACTAAAGACCGACGGCCAAGTGACAAGTGCCTGATGTGGTGTTCAGTTCAGTTCAGTTCAGTCGTTCAGTCGTGTCTGACTCTTTGCAACCCCATGAATTGCAGCACGCCAGGCCTCCCTGTCCATCATGAACTCCCAGAGTTCACTCAAACTCATAGTACTTCATAATAAAAAGATATATTTGGTCTTCTTCCCCATTCCTGGCACAGAGCTCCTAAAATTTGTGGACTTTCCTAAAAGATGAAAGCCATTAAAAAAAAAAAAAGTGTCTTATGTTGTATCAATGAAATGATTTTGGGACCAGCACCCAGGTTGCGTGGAGAATCAATATGGATTAGAAGGTTGGAACTTTCAGCCCCCACAAACCCCTTCCTCATAGGGATGGGAATGGGGCTGGAGATTAAATCAATTGCCAATTGGCCAATGATTTAATCAGCCATGCCCACGTAATGAAGCTTTCATAAACATCCAAAGGGACTGAGTTCAGAATGCTCCCAGCTTGGGTAGCCAGAATGCTTCCACGTGCCACAGTGCTGGGCCCAGACAGAGGCTCCACTGCTTGGGACCTCACTGCCCTTTGTGTCTTGTCATCTGACTGGTTTCCTGAGATCTATGAGCTAGTCTAGTAAATTAATCAAATCCAAGTCATGGGAACTGCTGATTTACAGCCAGTGGGTCAGAAGCACAGGTAACAACTTGTACTTGAAATTGGCTTCTGAAGCAGAGAGCAGTCTTGTGGGACTGAGCCCTTAACCTGTGGGATCTGCTGCTATCTCCAGCTAAGTGGTTTCAGAATTAATTGAATTTTTTTTAAATTTTATTTTATTTTTAAACTTTACATAATTGTATTAGTTTTGCCAAATATCAAAATGAATCCACAGAATCAATTGAATTGCAGGACACCCACCTGGTTTCAGAGACGTGCTTGGCGGTGTGAGGGAGGAAAACACACACACTGGAATTGGTGCTAAAATCATTTTACCTGGTCACTCTGTGTCCTTGCATGGACCTCCACTGTGAGAAGGAAATGATGCTGAGGTCTTTCCACTGTGCTTTGGCTTTATTTTAAAATTTATTGAAGTATGATTTACAATGTTGTATTCATTCCTAACTGGAGAAGGCAATGGCACCCCACTCCAGTACTCTTGCCTGGAAAATCCCATGGACAGAGGAACCTGGTAGGCTCCAGTCCATGGGGTCGCTAAGAGTCAGACATGACTGGACGACTTCACTTTCACTTTTCACTTTCATGCATTGGAAAAGGAAATGGCAACCCACTCCAGTGTTCTTGCCTGGAGAATCCCAGGGACAGAGGAGCCTGGTGGGCTGCCGTCTATGGGGTCGCACAGAGTCTGACACGACTGAAGCGACTTAGCAGCAGCAGCAGCAGCATTCATTCCTATTGTACAGCAAAGGACTTCAGTTATGCATATACATATATATATATGCTTTGACTTTTTAAAAGTAAATCTGGACCAAGGTGTAAACCAAGCCAAGCTTCTATCCATAACCCATTTTACCTATCACTGTATTAATATTACTCTATATCATCATTTATATTATTGTATAGTTGCTTATAATATTTATAACAATATTGTGTGACATGAAATCATGAAGATTTAGTAATGTAAAAAAAATCCAAAATCCTACAAAATTGAGAAATTCAAGAAAGCTTGTGATGTTTACTGCTAATTACAACAGTTCAAGCAACGGAAGTAACTTACTGTGCGCAACTGAGAATCTCTGGGAAAGTTGGAATCAAGCCAATTCCAGCAGAGATACCATTTATGACTAATATCAGCACCAACAACCAGAGCTGACTGCAAAAAAGTTTTAGAGAAAAAAAAAAAAATTAACATTGAAAGAGACAACAAAGCTTCGTATCAAAAAGGGCAGGCAGGATCTTGGGAGAAGTTTCTTTCACAGATTACAAGACTAGTCTGATTCTTATTCCCATCTGATCTTTACATTTTGATGGGAAAAAAATCAATTCATTCTGTTATCCCAAGGTCTTTGGCCACACATGTCACGTGCCTGGAGTCAACTTGCCTTATCACCATATAAAATCCTTTCAAAGTTGATTAAAATGTCAATATTAACATCCCTCCTTCAAGCACTTAGTTTTAAAATTCCATTGACTGAAAAAGGGCACAAAAGGGATGTGGTAAAGGAAGTGACAGGAACCTGCTATTCCTTCTATGCCAGGCCCTATGTCAGTTACTTCATATCCACTGCTCTTTTGAATCCTTGCAGCGACCCTGCCATGTGAGTCTGTTAAAACAATTAAAGAAGACAATCTAGGTGATAGAAGCAAACTTTACTTAACACTTCATGAGGTGTATGGTCTCCTTTCAGAGGACTGCAAAATGGGATGGAAGGCAGGAAGCTTTTACAGGTAAAGGGTAAAGAACAAGGAAGAGAAAATCAGAAAACATTTGATTGGCCAGGGCCACACAGTCTATCTTGTCTAGGGTGAGAAAGCCAGAGCAGGGTTGGCGACTGGGGGGTGACTGGCTGACTGGATATACTGCTTTCTGGTCAGGAGGGACATTTACAGGGACATGAAAGGTTTCTAAGCTTTGGTTTGCTGATATGGCACCCTGGGCTGGAGTCACTCCATCCTGAGCCTAGAAAGTTATTCCAGTGGCACAATTATCACCTGTTGTGTGTGTGTGTGTGGATAAGAAGACCTAGGCTCTTGGAAGTTAAATGAGTTACCCAAGTTCACACACCAAAAAAGGCAGAAAGTCCGAATACAAACCCAAACATGAAGGACTCTGAAATCCTTGCTTTTTTCCATGTCATGTTTTGTCCCAGAGGTACCTAAAAATCTCTAAGTAGCTCACTTTATTTTAGCAAAGAAATTATAATAAACAAGCTTTAGTAAGCAGCTACCACATACTAACGATGACACAGAAACAAAAAAAAATTAGTTCCTACCTCAAGGAGCAAGAAGTTGTGGAAAAAAAAAAAAAGAAAAGGCATATTCTAAGAACAATCAGCTAAAGGTAGATAACAAATGCTATTTTTAAAATAAAGTACAAATTGCAACTGAAACACAAAGGAAAAATAAGCATTTTTCTCATTTGATATAGATTTTATGCACTGATGTTTGCTTAGACCATTGCTAGCATCCAGTAATACTGTCAGTAAAACAAATATTTCAGTATAGTCCGAAATCTGATAATTGTTTAAATAATAAGATTCAAAGATACTAAGCATATCAGTGTTATACCAAAATTTTTAAAAATAATTCTTAATAGTATTTGGCCAAAAATTTCAAAGAAGAAAAAAGATTACCTCTTAATGTGCAAGAATGGGGCAGGTCCTAAGAGCATGTAGCAACCTGCTAAGGTTAAGTTTCCAAAAACCAGAAGCCATTTCCTCAGGTGCTGAGAAAGAAAGTCCAAAGAGACTTAGAGGTAAAAACCTCCCATAATCCAAGAATATAAAGAAATCATCAAGGAATACAAGTCATGATATTAAAAAAAAATCAGTACATTGAAGAAAACAAAATTTTACATGTAAGAGAAAACAGGGTAGATGGTAAACACAAAAGCAAGTGCAATCAGTATACCTCAGGACAGGGTGTGAGCAAAGGACAAGATCCCTTGGAATGGGAGTATATTCTGGATTTTGCAAATGATGAGCTGTTTCAAATATAAGAATTTTAAAGAAGCAGTCACCACAAGAAACAGCCAAGTAGATGCATTATCTAGAAAAATTCACATTTTAACAAGTATCAAATAAAATGTTTTCTTATAAACTACTGAAATGCAGGCTAAACATTACAAGGGTATGATATCCGTTCAGTTATATATATGGCTACATCTTAAAACTAAGTTCCAAACACCTTAAGACACTTGCTTTTTGTCACCTGGATTACCAAGTAATCTCCACATAATCAGTCTTCATAAATATATACCCATGTGCAACGAAGAGCGGAAACATGAAAATAAGCACCAGTATCACAGAAGCTTGAGACTTGGTGAATAGTACTAAGCCTCTATACTAGTCATCTAGACTGAATCGTTTAAACCTAGTTAAAGGAGAATAGAAGAAATTTTCTTTCAGGATGGCTCTGGGATAACGATGCATATTGACATGACCAGTCCTTTCATTCTCATAGAAAAACTACATTTTATCTTTTCAAGTTGGTCAAGTCGTAAGTACCTTTGAGCTCTGTCCTGATTATTAACGTCAATCCATTTTTTTTTTCATCAAGGGAATTTTTTCCTTTAGAAAATCTAATCCAGGAGTTTTTCAACAGTTTTGGCATAAGCTTCCCCTTTTCCCAGCTGAAGCAATTAAAAAGTGAATCTGCTCAGGGTGATGACAAGTTGGAAGATACTGAGAACTCACACTGAAACGTCTCCATCAGCTCAAAAAAAATGAATATTTAAGAGTTTAAATGTTCTCACTGCCCCCCCTCCCCCACAAAGATAAACTGTGGGGATGGATATATTAATTAACTAGATGGAGTGAATCCTTTCACAATGTATAGATATACCAAATCCCCATGATGTATACTTCAAATATCTTAAAGTTTTATTTGTCAACTATACTTCAATAAAGATAACATTTAAAAAAATTTGAATATGTTCATTCTGATCAGTAGCCCTGCAGAACTCCAGAAGTACAGTTGGACAACCACCAGTCTAGACATACACAAGTCATTCGTAAATATCAATGAAGTGTACATACTGGCATTTTATCACTGAGTAGGCCCACCAGTGGTGAAGAAATGGCATAGGATAATGCCAAACCCAGGAATACCAGTCCCACATATCCAGCTGGTAAATTAAACTGTAAAAGAAATCCCGTGTTAAAGTTACATGGTTAAGTCATTTAAAAAAAATAAACATCTATCTTTTCCTTCTACATCTCTTCAGCTCTTATCACCTGCCATGAGGCTACGACTAACACTTAGCATCCTTCATGATTTTTGTCTTACGCTTGTAAATGGATTATTTTTTCATTATGGGAGAAGAAACCTAACCAGAGGTCAGAAATACAGGATGTTTTTGCTTTGTTAGCATTTGATAGTAAATATTGTATAATTACCCTTCTATGAAACACAGCATTTTTACATGTCAACCTGTGCTTTGCAAACATTAGTATACACAAAAAATTACCTGAAGAACTTGTTACAAGAGGTTCGTGAACCCCAGCCCAAGAATTTCTAATTCAAAAAGTCTGGGAGAAGGCCTGAGAATCTGCATGTCAAACAACAATCCCAGGTATGCTGTCTGTCCACAGACTAAAGTGCATTGCTGTAAAAAGCACTGACGATAATATCTATTCTATCCATCTCAAAGGGATATTAATATCTAATTAAAGAATTAGATGGTATGACACTTTTAAAAAGACTTTTATAATAGTAAGCTACCTCATAACTCTGTTACTGTTACCAACATGATATAAATGCCTTTATTGGTTATCTGAGTCATTCTCATTTTCCTTAATCTCCTTCAGTTCAGTTCAGTTCAGTTGAGTCGCTCAATCGTGTCCAACTCTTTGCAACCCCATGAATTTCAGCATGCCAGGCCTCCCTGTCCACTAGCAACTCCCGGACTTCATTCAAACTCACGTCCATTAAGTCGGTGATGCCAACCAGCCATCTCATACTCTGTTGTCCCCTTCTCCTCCTGCCTAAAATCCCTCCCAGCATCAGAGTCTTTTCCAATGAGTCAACACTTCGCATGAGGTGGCCAAAGTACTGGAGTTTCAGCTTTAGCATCATTCCTTCCAAAAAACACCCAGGACCAATCTCCTTTAGAATGGACTGGTTAGATCTTCTTGCAGTCCAAGGGACCCTCAAGAGTCTTCTTCAACACCACAGTTCAAAAGCATCAATTCTTCAGCACTCAGAAAGTGGGAACCCACTCCAGTGTTCTTGTCTGGAGAATCCCAGGAACGGGGGAGCCTGGTGGGCTGCCGTCTATGAGGTCACACAGAGTCAGACACGACTGAAGTGACTAAGCAGCAGCAGCAGCAGCAGCTTTCTTCACAGTCCAACTCTCACATCCATACATGACCACTGGAAAAACCATAGCCTTGACGAGATGGACCTTTGTTGGCAAAGTAATGTCTCTGCTTTTGAATATGTTATCTAGGTTATTCATAACTTTCCTTCCAAGGAGTAAGCGTCTTTTAATTTCATGGCTGCAATCACCATCTGCAGTGATTTTGGAGCCCCAAAAAATAAAGTCTGACACTGTTTCCACTGTTTCTCCATCTATTTCCCAGGAAGTGATGGGACCAGATGCTATGATTTTCGTTTTCTGAATGTTGAGCTTTAAGCCAACTTTTTCACTCTCCTCTTTCACTTTCATCAAGAGGCTTTTGAGTTCCTCTTCACTTTCTGCCATAAGAATGGTGTCATCTGCATATCTGAGGTTATTGATATTTCTCCCAGCAATCTTGATTCCAGCTTGTGCTTCTTCCAGCCCAGCGTTTCTCATGATGTACTCTGCAGAGAAGTTAAATAAGCAGGATGACAATATACAGCCTTGACATACTCCTTTTCCTATTTGGAACCAGTCTGTTGTTCCATGTCCAGTAACTGTTGCTTCCTGACCTGCATATAGGTTTCTCAAGAGGCAGGTCAGGTGGTCTGGTATTCCCATCTCTTTCACAATTTTCCACAGTTTATTGTGATCCACACAGTCAAAGGCTTTGGCATAGTCAATAAAGCAGAAATAGATGTCTTTCTGGAACTCTCTTGCTTTTTCCATGATCCAGTGGACGTTGGCAATTTGATCTCTGGTTCCTCTGCCTTTTCCAAAACCACCTTGAACATCAGGAAGTTCACGGTTCACATATTGCTGAAGCCTGGCTTGGAGAATTTTGAGCATTACTTTACTAGCGTGTGAGATGATTGCAATTGTGCGGTAGTTTGAGCATTCTTTGGCATTGTCTTTCTTTGGGATTGGAATGAAAACTGACCTTTTCCAGTCCTGTGGCCACTGCTGAGTTTTCCAAATTTGCTGGCATATTGAATGCAGCGCTTTCACAGCATCATCTTTCAGGATTTGAAATAGCTCCACTGGAATTCCATCACCTCCACTAGCTTTGTTCATAGTGATGCTTTCTAAGGCTCACTTGACTTCACATTCCAGGATGTCTGGCTCTAGGTCAGTGATTACACCATCGTGATTATCTGGGTCATGAAGATCTTTTTTTGTACAGTTCTTCTGTGTATTCTTGCCACCTCTTCTTACTATCTTCTGCTTCTGTTAGGTCCATACCATTTCTGTCCTTTATCAAGCCCATCTTCGCATGAAATGTCCCCTTGGTATCTCTAATTTTCTTGAAGAGATCTCTAGTCATTCCCATTCTGTTGCTTTCCTCTATTCTTTGCACTGATGGCTGAGGAAGGCTTTCTTATCTCTCCTTGCTATTCTTTGGAACTCTGCATTCAGATGTTTATATCTTTCCTTTTCTCCTTTGCTTTTCACTTCTCTTCTTTTCACAGCTATTTGTAAGGCCTCCCCAGACAGCCATTTTGCTTTTTTGCATTTCTTTTCCATGGGGATGGTCTTGATCCCTCTCTCGTGTACAATACTACTCTTTAATTAAGCACATGGGATCTACTTAGGTCAGTATATGTTTTAACAATTTTTATCACGTAATTCAAGCTAAAAATTAGCCTTTTAAAGACAGTAGTGAGATATAAAAGTCAGAAATATCCTCTTCTGATTTTAAAAGAGGGTGGACCCCTTCCTTCCCTAAAAGACTGGTCGACCAATAATGGGACAGTAAAAAGCCAATTCAAACAACCGATAAGGCAGAAGAAGGGCAACAGGAAAAAAAAATGTGATAGAAAAACAGGGAAGTACATTTCTAAAGGTTTTTATAAGTTAGACATGAGCAACCTGGGTTTAGGAAAGATTGTTAAAATTTTTTTCAAGGTTTGGACAGAGTTCTTAAAAGGAAGAAAAGTGACTCTTAAGCAGACTTGTTGTTGATAATATGAATGGAATGTGTCATTGAAAACACAAGATATTTCTCTTATGCATTACCTCATAGATGCTCACTGCTTAATTGTAATATTATATTATTTTCCAAAACTTGGGCCTGACAGTAAAATTACAGTCCCCAAGTTTACCCGTAGAATACCCTAAACTGTCGAGTGACTTGAAGGGGTTGTGTTTCTGATAATGGTACTTTCTTCATTCTAGGGCCTCAAAGTGAACACGGGCTGCAGCTAGTAGATTTCTGTCTTTATAAACACAGCTTAACTCTCTAGTATAATTAACTATCAGGCCCAGTAATATACTCTATTGCATTATTTCTTAATAATCTTTTTTCAAAAATATCAAAGAACAAATTGGTATGACATCAAACTTTAAAATTCAGTCATTTTTAGCATTAAAAAAATAGAGACTCCTGGTTCCTTTCTCCCATTTCAGATCAGTATAGTTCATAGTCTTTCACATATATGCAATAGACTAGAAGTAAATGGACCCAGAGGGGATCTGTTAGAAAAGAAGGACACCTCACATTAAATGAGCCACTCAGAACCTCATATGCCTCAATGGAATTTAAAACAGAGGAAAGTATCCTTGTTAAGCAGTCAGGATGCTGTCCAAGCCAGATCTATGATGACTAGAGCGAGGCCTAGGAGAAAGAGACCATTTACACAAATCAGACCCCTAGTTATAGGGACATCACAGAGGGAAGGTACAGGCTATCTTGATGTATAGATTTCATTCTGCCTCCTCCTTGCAGCCACACCCGGGACTTTCTAGCAAGCAGGGCCTAAGAACAAGCAATTATGTGCATCTACCACAATGGGGAGTTTTCATCACCAGGCTACTCACCTTCTCCAAAACAAAGAGGGACAGTGTAGGATCAAGGAAGCCAAAACAGGAGCTGAATGAGGTGATGACAAAGGATAAAAAGGCAACCTTGGGTAAAGTGATGAGTTTCCAGAATGAGTGTTTCCCTTTATCAGACTCTTTGGGGGTAAAAATTTAAAAAGAAATTAGACTAATTAACATTGCTGAACTTAATCTTTCAGTCTACTTTCAAAAGTAAAATTGGTAAGGCCATCTTTATCCAGTAATCAAAACAACCATACCTCTGAGTTTGCCTAAAATTGCACATTATCAACATCTGCATATAAGTTATTCAAACCTAGAGGCCATTTTCAGGTACTTAAAAAATAATTTCTCAGATTCAAAAAAAAATCAACTGGAATCAGAGTATGAGGAGAAGTGGTCTTGGTTACAGGTCATCATCTAGAAGGCTTTCCCCAGATGGGAGAGAGAACATATAAAGTTGCCCTTGGTGGTAGGAAAAACCAGACGCTCTATCAGGCAACAATGTGTGTGTGCTGAGGAGGAATCTGAGTCAATCAAAGAACACAAGACAATTTTTTTCTGCTTATGGAAAAACACTGGATTGAAAGGGATGCTAGTGAATCACGAGTACATTCAATTTGGCATCAAGGTCAGCTGAGAGCCAACCTCGTGTCAGTGGCTCAGTCGTGTCTGACTCTTTGCAACCCCACAGACTTTAGTCCGCCAGGCTCCTGTATCCATGGGATTCTCCAGGCAAGAATACTGGAGTGGTTTGCCATTCCCTTCTCCAGAGGATCTTCTCAACCCAAGGATCAAACCCTGGTCTTTTGCATTGCAAGCAGATTCTTTACTGTTTGAGCTACAGGAAATCCTTTGAGCTATAGGGAAGCACCAACCTCAGGTGCTGTCATTTCCCCAACAGCAACACAACTTCTGCACTGTCCCAAGCACCAGGCATGGTTGTTCCCAAGCCTCCAATCATATCCTATAACTCCCTTCTTCTTTCCCTGCTAATTTTTCAATCTCTAGCCACTCTGTAAAGCCTCATTCTGGTCCTAAGCATCCTGCAAATTTTACCTCCATTATCATGTAATTGAGCAGCCTAAACTGCGTTTCATCTTCCATGGTTTATTGTTTGATCACTTTCCTATCTTCCACCTAATGTGCTCAACAAAATCTTTGCTGAGTCAGATATCATGCCAAATCACTGGGCACACAAAGCCAAAGAAGACAAACTCAGATCCTGATCTCACAGAGAACTTACAAAAAGGTGTGGTTGAGAGCCAGGATGGAGGGTAGCATTTGGAGCATACGAGAGGGTTGCCTAATAAAGAGGGAAAGCTGTTTAAGAGAGAATTTATGAAAGTTGTAATATCTAAATTACTGTCTAAAGGATGAGCTTGAGATGAGCAAGGAAAGAAGGAGGAAAGAATAACCCAGGCATATTATCCAGGAATGGCTCATTGTGAGACTTGAAAGTGAAGGGAAAGTATTCTGTTTGAGGAAATGGAAGAGCAAAAGTAAAGAAGGAGGGTGGAGCTTGGAGTGTCAGGAGGAGAGATCATACTGCAGAAGGATGTAGTGATAAGATGATGCAGGACTTTGTAAAGTAGGCTAAGAAGCCCAGGAAATCACTAGAGGTTTCAAACAAGAAGTGAGAATCAGATTTGCAGTTCAAAGAGCTACACCTGTGGTCTCCTGGGAAATAGAGACAGGAGGCGAGTTAGGAGACTGTGCAGTGAGCTAGGCCAGGAAGCTCTGAGGGCCAGAGCAACACTGACACATCCTCATTTCAACAGAACTCATTATGTAATAAATTCTTGGTGAATAATGATTTGGTAGGAAGCAAAGTACAAAAGAAGCATCAAGTGTGGTCCAGCTATATTTGTCAGGATAAGAGGGATACAGTTAAACTGTGGTGTTGGTTTCTTAATTATTAGCCAAATAGTCAATGATGAACCAAACGCGAACCCAACCTGTTTCACTACAGATTTGACTTAGAAAAGGGCTAAGCCCACCATGTGGCTCAGTGAGGCAGGCCAGTAGGGAGACTTCACTGGTTATGGATTTTGGATTGTGTATTACCAATGTATAAAATAACAATGATAAAGGATCAACTTTACTCAATTACATTTATTGTGTATATAGAAGTATTACGGGTCTATGGCATAAGACAAACTATTATGAAATAAATAGTCCCTTTCTCTGAATGCAAGGTGGGAAAGGGGATTATCACCATAAGAACATACGGGAATGTCCATGAAAATGAACACATCATGAGTTTAGCTAAGCTGTTGAAGAAGCCCAAGTAATGAAAACTTAGGGTGATACCTGTTTCCAGAGACACATAGCAGAATCACCCAGGGAGCTTTTCCAACCTCCTTAAAAATCTCTCTGCTTCCTCCAATTCTGATACATTCTTCTTGGAGGACATGACTCCATAGTTGACAATGCCTGCCACAGGAAGCTGCTCTGAGAGGTAAGGAAGCTGAGAGGCCTTCAGGTGTGAAGGGACAGGAAAAACGCAGAGCACTGTGGCACTACTGACTCAGCATTTAGATCAACGATTGAGAGGGTTCAGGGAAACTTTCCAGAAGAGGTCATACAATTAAGTTTTGAAGGGTGAGTCGGAGTTTGGTAGAGTGGAAGTGGGAGACAGTCCAGCTCATGTGACTTGCCTGAGAAACCTCTAACAACAGCTTTTAGTGGCTTTCAAGGTAAAGCTCACAATTCATGGATTCAGGCATTTTTATTAAGAGGATTGTCATCCCTACAGGGGGCTTCCCCAGTGGCTCAGTGGTTGAAAAAAAAAAAAAATCCACTGGCAACGCAGGAGACGCAGGAGATGTGGGTTCAATCCCTGGGTAGGGCAGATCCCCTGGAGGAGACCGTGACAACACACTCCAGTATTCCTGCCTGGAGTATCCCATGGACAGGGGAGCCTGGCAGGCTACTATCCACAGGGTCTCAAAGAGTGAGACATGATCGAAGGGACTGAGCGCCACACACAGGCATCCCTAGAGGGGTGGGAGGAGGGAGTGGTGGTGGTAGGAAGACTCTAGAGGGAGGAGATATGTGTATACTAATGACTAATTCACGTTTTTGTATGGCAGAAATCAGCACAACATTCTAAAGCAATTATCCGCCAGTTAAAAACATAAATTTTAAAAAATTAAATTAAAAAAAGAGGATTGTCATGTACATGACTGTGTTTTAAAAATATTTCTTTAGGGACTTCCCCGGCAGTCCAATGGTTAAGATTCTGCATTGCCACTGCAGGGCGCATGGGTTCATCCCTGGTCCCCTGGTCAGGGAACTAAGATCCCACATGCCAAATAGCATGGCTGGCAGGGGCAGGGGGGGTGGTGTTTGGGGGTGGGGGGAGCTGTGCAGGATTTTTCTTTAGCACAATACAGAAGAGGAGACTTGGCAAGCAAAAATTAAGGATGAGAGACAGCGAGGGACTGAAATCGACTCTTCGTAACCCAAATCCACAGTGTTTATGGGTTTAAAAGGAAGTAAACGAGTGGAGTAGAACTTATAGAACACAAAATTCTGCCAATATCATCAAAATAAAAGGAAATTTAACTTTCCAGCCTTACCTATAAGCTTTCCTAAAACAATAATTTTTAAAGGTACTCCTTAATGGGAACACCTAAATCTATATTTATAGCTTTAACATTATAAATTGTGAGATTTAAAAAAATATATATCAGTTTCTCCCATTCAATCTAAATACAAGATCCTTACTTGGATAAACAGAAAGTTTGCCAAACCATTTTGTTCATAAAAATATAGTGGGCCTTAGGAAGCAAAACAAAGCATAGTGGGCCAAACAAAAGCTAGTGGAGGTGATGCAATTCCAGCTAAGCTATTTTAAACCCTAAAAGATGATGCTGTGAAAATGTTGTACTCAATATGCCAGCAGATATGGAAAACTCATCAGTGGCCACAAGACTGGAAAAGGTCAGTTTTCATTCCAATCCCAAAGAAAGGCAATGCCAAAGAATGTTCAAACTACTGCACAATTGCACTCATCTCACATCCTAGCAAAGTATTGCTCAAAATTCTCCAAGCCAGGCTTCAATAGTTCGTGAACTGAGAAATTCCAGATGTTCAAGCTGAACTTAGAAAAGGCAGAGGAACCAGAGATCAAATGGTCAACATCTGTTGGATCATAGAAAAAGCAAGAGAATTCCAGAAAAAACATCTGCTGCTGCTTCATTGACTACACTAAAGCATTTAACTGTGTGGATCACAACAAACTGTGGGAAATTCTTAAAAAGAAGGGAATACCAGACCACCTTACCTGCCTCCTGAGAAATCTGTATGCAGGTCAAGAAGCAACAGTTAGAACCAGACATGGAGAAACTGACTGGTTCCAAACTGGGAAAGAAGTACATCAAGGCTGTATATTGTCACCCTGCTTATTTAACTTACATGCAGAGTACATTATGTGAAATGCCAGGCTGGATGAAGCACAAGCTAGAATCAAGGTTATGTGAGAAATATCAATAACCTCAGGTACACAGATGACACCACCCTAATGGCAGAAACTGAAGAGGAACTAAAGAGCCTCTTGATGAAAGTGAAAGAGGAGAGTTGAGAAAGCTGGCTTAAAATTCAACATTCAAAAAATGAAGATCATGGCATCTTGTCCTATCACTTCATGGCAAATAGATGGGCAAACAATGGAAGCAGTGACAGACTTTATTTTTTTAGGCTCCAAAACCACTGCAGATGGTGACTGTGGCCATGAAATAAAAAGATGCTTGCTCCTTGGAAGAAAAGCTATGACCAACCTAAATAGTGTATTAAAAAGCAGAGGCATTATTTTACTGACAAAGCTCCATATAGTCAAAGCTATGGTTTTTCCAGTAGTCATGTATGGATGTGAGAGCTAGACCATAAAGAAGGCTGAACAATGAAAAATTGATGCTTTTGAGCTGTAGTGTTGGAGAAGACTCTTCAGAGTCCCCTGGACTGCAAGGAGATTAAACCAGTCAATCTTAAGGGAAATCTATCCTGAATATTCATTCAAAGGACTGTTGTTGAAGCTGAAGCTCCAATTCTTTGGCCACTTGATTCAAAGAGCTGACTCATTAGAAAAAACTCTTACGCTGGGAAAGACTGAAGGCAGGAGGAGAAGGGGACGACAGAGGATGAGATGATTAGATGGCATTGCTGACTCAATAGACATGAGTTTGAGCAAGCTCTGGGAGATAGCCTGACATGCTACACTCCATGGCGTTGCAAAGAGTCAGATACGACTGAGCAAATGAACAACTGGAGCTTTACATTAATTAAAGATGCAGGAAATTTTTAATTGAGGAATAACAGGAACAAAGAGAAATAAGTACCAAGTAACTAGGCTGACAGTGATTAAAGGGGCTTCAAAAGATACCATGTTGTGGGAGGGAGGGGAAGAGATGAGGAGAGCAGGCCAGGACTCAAAGAATTACTGATGCTGGGGCCAGTCCGGCACCTAATCACAGAAGTTCTAAATACCACATCTCACAATTAACTAGTAAGCCATCTTTTCTCCCTATATGATGTTATTGATAAAGAGTAAACAGAACTCTTTCCCCTATTGCAAGAGAATCTGACCCGGTGTCAGTTTCTTAGTTGACAGCCAAGTGTTCACCTGTGAACCCAATAGGAGGCCAGTCCGGGATGCCTGACTAGAGAAACAACTATCACTATGCACAGAAAGACGACAGGCTCTCCTCCAGCTCTCGAGCTAACTCGGTGGCTGTGTCACAGTAGGAATCTGATAATGGTAAAATACCGATTCCATTACTAGGCAATCTGGCTTATAATGAAAATAATCCTTGACTCGTAAATTTCATCTGTACAGAAAGAACTATAAACCAGCCATCAGTACTCGACGCTTTGTGCCTCCCTGAGCTTGGGGACTCTTGTACGCAGAACGTGCCTTGTGGAGACCCAGGCAGCTGTGCCTATGGAGTTGTTATGAGATAGGTTGACTCCTACAGGGCATGAAGCTTCGGAGCCAAGACGATTTCCATTACTGCCTGATGTGGCCCTGAGTCCTCACACTTGAGCTATGCTGCACACACAGCTACAAGAAACCTTCGGAAGGAAGGTCTAACTTTGTCCTCCTGTCACAGTGCCTTTGGAGAAGGCAATGGCACCCCACTCCAGTATTCTTGCCTGGAAAATCCCATGGATGGAGGAGCCTGGTGGGCTGCAGTCCATGGGGTTGCTAAGAGTCAGATACGGCTGAGCAACTTCACTTTCACTTTTCACTTTCATGCATTGGAGAAGGAAATGGCAACCCACTCCAGTGTTCTTGCCTGGAGAATCCCAGGGACGAGGGAGCCTGGTGGGCTGCCGTCTATGGGGTCGCACAGAGTTGGACACGATTGAAGTGACATAGCAGCATAGTGCCTTGTAATGGAAAGATTCTTTACATTAAAAGATGTAAAGAATCTTTAATTTAGAATTCAGGAAGACATCTGGTGGGCATTGCATATGTTTTATGATAAGAAATTTAATATTTGCTAATTCTATAGGTCAGAAAGAGTTTATGACAATTTATATAAACTAATTGCCCACTGCAACATTTCTGAAAAGAGAATTGATTCTTTCAGCATGCACTACAAATCTATTAGTGATTATATAAAATGAAAGTGAGTATATGTTAAATTGGTCTCCTACAAAGGCATAAAAATACTTAAATTTAAGATTCTTAAAATGAGCAATAAATTAGGTCTTACCATAATTGGGTAAAATACACATGTTGAGGGGAACCATCAGCAGAACTATGCATCCCAGAAAAATGAAAGGCACCTCATAGCCAAAGGACTGATACAAAAAGCCACCCAAAGGAGGCCCCAGCACTAGTCCCAGTCCAGAGAAAGTCTCAAGACTTCCCTAAAAATGGGAAAACAAAAGAAAATTGAGTTAATATGTTTCATTTGAAAAATGAATAGAAAGTTCTGAAAAAAATTCTATCCACTTTACAATTTATACACACACCACCCACCAAGATAGACCAAAAATTTAAACATGCACATTGAAATTATTAAAGTACTAGAAAAATAAAATATGAGAGTTTTTTCCTAATCCTTACAGTGAACCAAATTTTCTAATTATGACATAAAAACTCAGAAGACACAAAAGAAGACTGATAACTCTGATTACATGAATATATGAAAAACTATGGACAGCAAAAAAAAAAAGACAAACAAAGAATGGGGAAAAAGTACTGATAAAAGACTAATTTCCCAAAAGCACCATGACAGCAACTGTTAATGAATGAGGCAAATCAGCAGTACTGTGGGAAAATGGGCAAATGTTATAGTCTATGCTATGCTATGCTAAGTCACTCCAGTCGTGTCCGACTCTGTGCGACCCCATAGACGGCAGCCCACCAGGCTCCCTCGTCCCTGGGATTCTCCAAGCAAGAACACTGGAGTGGGTTGCCATTTCCTTCTCCAATGCATGAAAGTGAAAAGTGAAAGTAAAGTCGCTCAGTTGTGTCCGACTCCTAGCGACCCTATGGACTGCAGCCTACCAGGCTCCTCCGTCCATGGGATTTTCCAGGCAAGAGTACTGGAGTAGGGTGCCATTGCTTTCTCCGATGTTATAGTCTGTTCACACATAAAATGAAAACAACTCACGCTAATGTGAACTGACCACCTCTAACTTGCAGGACAGCAAAGCCCTACTCCAAATATGTTCAGCCACAAAACCTTGTTTTACAGAGCATGTCAACTGACTAGCATCTTTCTGAACCCCTCTGAAAAATATACTTTATGGAAATGGAAATAGTGTATCTGTTACAGTGGCCACCATGGCATGACAAATTGCCATAGAACCTAAAGCGAATTTATCCAGTTATACAATACATATACAGATATATGTACTTACATTAATTGTATAAATACATATGGGTATATACTTAATAAAAGTGTGGATATTTATATTTATGCAGCAAATAGTTTACCTGATGGTCAAAACTTTCAAACTGTAGTATTAATACAGGTAAATGAGGGAACATGGTACTGAGCTGATTAGATCTGAGGTCTCTGAAAGTGAAAGAAAGAAAGAAAAGGAAGTGAAGTCGCTCAGTCGTGTCTGACTCTTTGCGACCCCATGGACTGTTGCCTACCAGGCTTCTCCGTCCATGGGATTCTCCAGGCAAGAATGTTGGAGTGGGTTACCATTTCCTTCTCCAGGGGATCTTCCTGACCCAGGGATTGAACCTGGGTCTCCCGCATTGGAGGAAGAGGCATTAACCTCTGAGCCACCAGGAAAGGTGAGGGTGGTGCCTATTCTCATATACAAACCAGGAGTCCTTCAGGAATGCCTGGTTCCAGAGGAGAGAAGGCAGCAGATAAAAGCTGGGACAAGAATCTGCTATGTCACCAATACTCCGTGTCAAGGCACTTGGGCAATATATGAGAATGTATGTCAATATGATGCTACCAGGCTCTGGATTTTTATGGTAAAGTAAGTTGGAGAAGACTCTTGAGAGTCCCTTGGACTGCAAGGAGATCCAACCAGTCCATCGTAAAGGAGACCAGTCCTGAGTGTTCATTGGAAGGACTGATGCTGAGGCTGAAACTCCAATACTTTTGGCCATCTCATGCGAAGAGTTGACTCATTGGAAAAGACTCTGATGCTGGGAGGGATTGGGGGCAGGAGGAGAAGGGGATGACAGAGGATGAGATGGCTGGATGGCATCACCGACTCGATACACATGAGTTTGGGTGAACTCTGGGAGTTGGTGATGGACAGAGAGGCCTGGCATGCTGCGATTCATGGGGTCATCCTTTCCATGACTCTGGGAAAAGTGGAAACAGGACTCTAGTATAAATCTGCTTCAGGCAGTCCAGCCACAATCTAGGCTACAGAGAGATAGCAAATATTACTATGGAGGCTTTTTTTTTAAGAGGTAAAAAGGAGTATTTGGTTTTGCCATTTAAGGGCTTGTAAGGCCAGGAAAAGCACCTAAGTAAGACTAAGGGTACATTTATTGACAGCCTGCTACTGAAAGTAGAAACTGGGGTAAAAGGTAACAAACAGAGAGAGTAGAAAAAAAGCAGGTCTAGAAGAATGGGCCCCAGCTTTGGCTTGAAAGGTCAAGCAAACATTTTAGCTACACTAAAAGGAAAACAGGAACAGTGTATAAAATACTTACCAATACTGTAGCCACATTGTTTGGAAAAGCCTTTGCAACGATAGAAGAAGAGGCAGTTATTGCTGCCTCGAAACTTATTGCATCAGTTATTCTCAGTAGAAAGCACATAGCAATAAACACTGGTCCTTCTGGAACTTGGTCCAAGAGACTAAAAGAGAATAAAACAATCCTCAAATGCCAAATTGATTTTATTTTTTTTCAACTGTACTCACTGAAAACAGTAACACCTCAATCATAGTTATTAAAGTAAGTCACTTTAGAATATGAATTTTTAAGAGTTTCTTTGTTATATTTTTAGTAGGAGGAATTTGAGTCATAATAACAGCCTGATTGTCCTTTTCTACTGACATATTTGATGGCTTAAATAATAATACTAAATAGGTCTTTTGAAAAATGTAGAGTCAATCTAACAAGAACCTATGCAGAAAGACTTAGATTTAGGTCTTCCCCAAACAACAACAACAAAAAAAGCAAAATCAGGAACCTGAGAAAGACTTCTGATACATTAGCTTAACATCTATATTCTGATCTTCTTTAGCTGATTGTTTAGACAAGAAACTCATCTTTTTGCTTGAGCCAAAAAAATTTGTGACTCAGAAAAGTGAGTTAAGTTTCTGTCACTCAAGTCACAGAAGTCCTAAAGAACAGATTCAGCAGCCAAATTAATGGTGATCCCCTAGAGGATTTTTTTTCTTAAGATCAATGTCATTCATTTCATTCTCCACACCATCCAACTCCCTTCACCATTAGTCATATGCCAGGCATTTGATAATCAATGGTAATGATTGATTTAAAGAAACCATTAACCATTAACCATTTTAAACTGAAGATAAATTAGGAAATCTGTTCAGGCTCCCAAACATATCAGAACATGACTTACCCAAAGAGAACTGTAACTGCTCCTGAGACAAACATTCCTGCTACAAACATAAATTTTGCTCCAATATGTACAAGCTATAATAAACGTAAAAGAAAATGGTAAATTGATGACTGCTACAAGTCTATACTGACATAAACATATCCACTGTATCAGGAAACAGAAGATTTGGGGAAGATATATACAGTTAACAAAAGGTAATTCTTTAGTGGAATGACAACACACATTCTTACAAACATGGAAGAAGTTAAAAATCAGTCAACCATAAGAAGGGAATTGTCAACTGAAGCACAGTTCATAACATTTGATGCTGGTTATTTCTGCATCAGTGGAAATTTTAGACTTGTAAATTAGAATAACTCATTACACCATTTAAAAAAAATAATACTTACATATTTTCCAAATACCAAAGATGCCAGAAAGTCAAACAAAGCATAACATCCAAAGATTGTACCAATAACTGTATTGCTGGCTCCTTTCTTTTCAGCCTTTAAAAAAAAACAGAAAAGAAAAAGTTTGAAGGATAAACTAGCAACAGTATGGGGAAAAAATGGAGCTACTAGATCAGAGGATCATCCTCCTGTAATCTTATCTGTAAAGCAGTTTCAAAGATTATTATTTCAGAATAAACAGGCTAAGAAAGGAAAGGAAACTGTAGTAAAACTTAGTTCTCTGACATGAAAATAATTCACTCACCAAGCCTTAAACAAATTGTTAACTTTATGATCTTGAGAAAAAAAGAGCAAAACTGGAGGTATCACACCTCTTGATTCTGAAAATAGATTACAAAGGTGTAATAATTAAAACAGTACAATACTGGCCTAAAGACAGACATATGTCTCAATGGAACAGAACAGAGAGCTCAGAAATAAACCTAAACAAACATGGTCAATTCATCTTCCATGAGGGTGCCAAGGACACAGAATGGGGAAGAGATATTCTCTTCAACAAATGATATCGGAACAACTGGACATCCACATGCTAAAGAATGAAACTGGATCCCTATCTTATACCACCCACAAACTAAACTCAAAGCAAACTAGACTTAAACATAAAATCTGTTAAACTTTTTGTAGAAAATGGCAGATGCGGGACTTTTTAAAAATTATTTTTATTGGAGTATAGTTGGTTTACAGTGTTGTGTTAGTTCACTGTACTGCAAAGTAAATCAGTTATACATATACACATGTCTACTCTTATTTATTTTTCCATATAGGTCATGACATTGGTCTTGGCAATGATTTCTTATATGTGACACCAAAAATCTAAGCAACAAGACAAATCAAACAAATGGAATTACACTGAACTAAAAAGCTTCACAGCAAAGAAAACGATCAAAAGAGTGAAAGGGCAATCTACAGAATGGGAGAAAGCAATCTGTAAACCATCTCCATATAAGTAGCTAATATCCAAAATATGTAAGACTCTCCTACAATTCAATAATCTATTAATAAAAAACCACCACAAAGAACATGACTTAAAATGAGAAAAGGATTTCAACAGACATTTCTCTAAAAAAGAGACATACAAACGGCCACCAGGTATAAGAAAAGCTGCTCAAGATCACTAACCATCAGGGAAATGCAAATTAAAATCATAATGAGATATCATCTCACAGCAGTTAGGATAGACAGCAATAATTGAAAGCACAGAAGATAACAAGTGTTGGTGAGGAGGTGAAGAAATCAGAACCCTTATACACTGTTGGCAGGAATGCAGAATGGTGCAGCCTCTATGGAAAACAATATGGAGGATCCCCAAAACATTAAAAACAGAACTACCATATAATCCAACAATCCCTCTACTGTGTATATACCCAAAAGAATTGAGAGCAGCGTCTCAGAGATATTTGCAATCCCATGCTCACTGTGGCACTAGCTGAGATAATACAGAAACAACTAAGAAATAGCTAAGATAATATAGAAATAACCCAAATGTCCATCGACAGATGAATGGACAAAGAAAATGTGGTATATACATAACACAGGATATTATTCACCTCAAAAATAAGGACATCTTGGCATCTGCAACAATATGGATGAAACTTGAGGAAATTATGCTAAACGAAGTAAGCCTTCACAGAAGAACAAACACTGCATGATTCCGCTTGTATCAAGTATCTACAATAGCCAAATTCATAAAAGCAGAGCTTAAAATGGTGGTTGTCAGGGACTTTGGGAAGGAGGAAGTGGGGAATTATAGCTCTTTGGATATAAATTTTCTGTTAAGTAAGATAAACTCATGTTATGTTCTCACCACAAAAAGAAGAAGAAGAAAGAAAAAGTCCACAAGAAAACCCAAGGGATTTTTTGGAGGTGCTGAATAAGTTTAGTATTTTGATTGCAGTGATGAGTGAAGAGGAACTAAAAAGCCTCTTGATGAAGGTGAAAGAGGAGAGTGAAAAAGTTGGCTTAAAACTCAACATTCAAAAAACGAAGATCATGGCATCTGGTCCCATCACTTCATGGGAAATGGATGGGGAAACAGTGGAAGCAGTGTCAGACATTATTTTTGGGGGCTCCAAAATCACTGCAGATGGTGACTGCAGCCATGAAATTAAAAGACGCTTACTCCTTGGAAGGAAAGTTATGACCAACCTAGATAGCATATTCAAAAGCAGAGACATTACTTTGCCAACAAAGGTCCATCTAGTCAAGGCTATGGTTTTTCCAGTGGTCATGTATGGATGTGAGAGTTGGACTGTGAAGAAAGCGGAGCACCGAAGATGCTTTTGAACTGTGGTGTTGGAGAAGACTCTTGAGAGTCCCTTGGACTGCAAGGAGATCCAACTAGTCCATTCTGAAGGAGATCAGCCCTGGGATTTCTTTGGAAGGAATGATGCTAAAGCTGAAACTCCAGTACTTTGGCCACCTCATGCGAAGAGTTGACTCATTGGAAAAGACTCTGATGCTGGGAGGGATTGGGGGCAGGAGGAGAAGGGGATGACAGAGGATGAGATGGCTGGATGGCATCACTGACTCAATGGACATGAGTCTGAGTGAACTCCGGGAGTTGGGGATGGACAGGGAGGCTGGTGTGCTGCGATTCATGGGGTCTCAAGGAGTCGGACACGACTGAGCAACTGAACGGAACTGAACTGAACTGATGACATCATAGATGGTGTGCATGTGTCTAAACTCATCAAGATAGATATATTAAATAAGTGTAAATTTTTGTATAACAATTATACCTCAATAAAGTCTGCCCCCAACCAAAATAAGAATTGTTAGCTTTAGCAGGCCAAAATCAGAATTAGAGTATAAACAAAACAAAAAGCCTTGGTTGAGGAAAGGTAAGCTCTGCTTCTCCTGTAGAACTAAGCCAACAGTTGATCTTGAAATGCTTTCTTTTTGGTATATTTGAGTTCATAGAATATATACTTATTCATCTCTGCCCCCAGTTTTTGGCACAGAACTCTGACTATCCTTGTAACTTCCTTAGCGATAAGAGCCCTAGGAGTAATAATGTTCTAATATTCGGTCTTTGACCCTGGTTCCTGACACCAAGCTCCTAGTCCCTTGGCATCTCTGGGTGACTCTTGGTGATTCCTGCTTGGGGATTAGTCACCAGAAAGACCAAGCCATGATTAGTTTAGAACTTTTGGTTCCACACCCCATTCTCCAGAGAAGGGCTGGAAACTGAGTTAATGATTGATCATGCCTATGTGATTAAGTCCCCATAAAAATCCCTAAGGTGTGGGACTTGGGGACCTCTGGGGTCAGTGAACACATGGAGGATCTGGGAATGTGGCTCACCTGCAGGGGACATGGGAGCTGCATGCCCCTGCCACATACCTCCCGCTCTGTATCTCTTCCATCTACATGCCCAGCTATATACTTTATTACATCCTTTTATAATAGTGTTAAGCAAGTGTTTCCCTGAGTTGTGGAAGCCATTCCAGCAAGTAACTGAATCCTAGGTGGAGAGGTGGGAGGGTCATTGTGTCTTGCCTAAAGTTTTACCTGTAAGTTCAAAGGATTTGCTAACAAAAGAAACCATTCATTACACACAAATAATTTCAATTTTTTAGATTTGACTTAATTTCAACATGCAGTCATTAAAAAAAAAAACAAAAGAAATAGAAACAAGAGAGAGAACTAACAGACAATACACCACCAAACTGAGCCAACAACCTACATCCAGACTTGAACAGTGCTGGGAAGTCCCTTGTTAATAGCAATCTGGAGTCACAATGGGAAAGGGTCCTGAGTGGTGTGTCCACCCCATGGGTGAGGCTTCAAATTGTGGTTAGGGGTCTCCCACTTATAATCCCAGGCCTCAAACTGATATCATCATCAGTTTGCATGCAAAGCTGCAGCTCTGGCTTTGGGGTTCTTTGTTAACTTTTATACTGCAGCTTGCTTCACTTTGTGAGTCATAGGATTTTGTTAGACCCCAGGGATTGGCCAGATTTTCAGAGGCTCGAGAATTCCAAGACCCACTCCTTTTCTTATCTAAGCACTAGCTGTGCTTGGAGGCAGGATCCGCGGTGTCCAGGCAGGTCAGAAGTAGGTCAGAGGCCCACTCTCCTGCTTCTGAAGCCTGAACAAGGTTTCCTCCATTTTAATTTCCCTAACACATGGGAGGGAGACAAGAGGCACAGGTTCAATCCCTGGGTTGGGAAGACCCCCTAGAGAAGGGTATGGCAACCTACACCAGTATTCTTGCCTGGAGAATCCCATGGATTCTCCAGAGGAGCCTGGCGGGCTACAGTTCATAGGGTCGCAAAGAGTTGGACATGACTGAAGAAGCTTCACACACACACACACACACACACACACAACACATGGGAACCTGTTACTTGTAGCCAAGTTGGATGGAAGCTGGGGGTAACATGGAGACCTATTACTTGCAATTGGCATCTGAAGTGGAGGGCAGTCTTGTGGGACTGAGCTCTTAATTTGTGGGGTCTGGCCTAATACAGATCAGCATTAGAACTGAATTGAATGGCAGGACATCCAACTGGTGTCACAGAGAATTGCTTGGTGTGGGGAAAAGATCTACACTGCTGCTGCTAAGTCGCTTCAGTTGTGTCTGACTCTGCGACCCCATAGATGGCAGCCCACCAGGCTCCCCCGTCCCTGGGATTCTCCAGACAAGAACACTGGAGTGGGTTGCCATTCCCTTCTCCAATGCATGAAAGTGAAAAGTGAAAGTGAAGTCGCTCAGTCATGTCCGACCCTCAGCGACCCCGTGGACTGCTTGCAGCCTTCCAAGCTCTTCTGTCCATGGGATTTGCCAGGCAAGAGTACTGGAGTGGGGTGCCATTGCCTTCTCCAAGACCTACACATCTGGTGTCAAATGTGTTGTGAGTGTGGTAGCAGTGTGAGCATAAAGGTGAAACACATGGGAGGAAGGTTTTCCAACTCAGTATCACATTTAGTTACAGGATCAAATGCCACTAAAAAAACCCCAAACCCCCAAACAACCACTTTACTTTGCTGGTCAAAAAAATCTAACAGAAAGTTCCTTAAGCTAGTACATGAGTCATCCCAAGGACCGTTCAGACCATTCAGTTCTCTATTTCTAATACCAACTACCTAACAGTTCATAGAAGATAAAGTTTCCTTTCCTGACATCAATGACACAGATGAAAGAAGCTCCCTCTCCTCCCAACATGCTGCTGAAACATTTGGAGTAATTTATCACCCATCAATGATTCCTATGATTGTTTATAGACTACTCTATCATGGCTCCTAAATTTGCTACACGTGGTGGTGCTGCTGCTGCTGGTGCTTTAGTCACTAAGTTGTGTCCGACTCTTATGACCCCAGGGACTGTAGCCTGCCAGGCTCCTCTATCTATGGGATTCTCCAGGCAAGAATACTGGAGTGGGTTGCCATTACATTCTCTAATTACTATAGATGATATAGTGTTTATTCTAAAACTGCTTCTTTTGAACTTCAAATGCTACTATTAGTTGTGTTGTACAACTGAACAGACAGAGGTTTGAAAACCTTTCTAAAACCTTGGAATTATGGTGGATCCTTAGACCAGGTTCTAGCTATAACCATTTAAGAGGTTAAAATATGAGTTTAATTTTTTGAGATAAGATTGGCAACTTGGCAAACCATGAAGCACTAAGTCTGAAACACACATCTGTCCTCTTGGGCAGTCAGTGGTCATTTATCCAGCACCTTCTATGCATCACATAGGAGCCAGCAGTGAATATTTATAATTAGAAGATGTGACTTAGATTCATCCGTTGCCAGGGCTTCAGCTCTTCCACAAATCACTCTACTCTGAATACAGAAATGTGTGTGTACACACATACTCCCTTTAAAATCTGTCATCCACAACAGCCTTAATTCTATTTATTTATCTTTTCACTCTAACTACATTTTTTAAGATAAAAAATAAGTTTATCACTTCCTATAGTAAGTTATGATAACCATTCAATCCTTGTCTTTAAAAATATATATTCTTACATTGTGTTTCTAAATAAAGCCTACATTTCTCAAAGCATCATACCACGGGAAACCAGATGGGTGAACTCTATCTTTTTCTAATTTTGGGCCTATCACATGGCTTGTGAAACTTCCAGACTAGGGATTGAATCTGTATCCCCTGCAGTGGAAGCACAGTCTTAACTCTTAGACCACCAGGGAAGTCCAGGTGAACTCTACTTTTCATTGCTAAACTATAGGAAGGAAAGGCCCTCTCACTCTGGGAAGCACTACCTACCCCTGAAGTGCAGTCCCTAAGCGCCTGGTTGTGGGAGAGAGTGGAGAAGTTGAACCTAGAGCATTCTAGAAACTGCTTGGGTGGCATTTTGGCCCATAATTTGATGAGACTCAGGATTAACCATTTCTTTGACTTAAAGCTCAACATTCAGAAAATGAAGATCATGGCATCCGGTCCCATCACTTCATGGGAAATGGATGGGGAAACAGTGGAAACAATGTCAGACTTTATTTTTCTGGGCTCCAAAATCACTGCAGATGGTGATTGCAGCCATGAAATTAAAACACGTTTACTCCTTGGAAGGAAAGTTATGACCAACCTAGATAGCATATTCAAAAGCAGAAACATTACTTTGCCAACAAAGGTTCATCTAGTCAAGGCTATGGTTTTTCCTGTGGTCATGTATGGATGTGAGAGTTGGACTGTGAAGAAGGCTGAGTGCCAAAGAATTGATGCTTTTGAACTGTGGTGTTGGAGAAGACTCTTGAGAGTCCCTTGGACTGCAAGGAGATCCAACCAGTCCATTCTGAAGGAGATCAGCCCTGGGAGTTCTTTGGAAGGAATGATGCTAAAGCTGAAACTCCAGTACTTTGGCCACCTCATGTGAAGAGTTAACTCATTGGAGAAGACTCTGATGCTGGGAGGGATTGGGGGCAAGAGGAGACGGGGACGACAGAGGATGAGATGGCTGGATGGCATCACGGACTCGATGGACGTGAGTCTGAGTGAACTCTGGGAGTTGGTGATGGACAGGGAGGCCTGGTCTGCTGCGATTCATGGGGTCACAAAGAGTCGGACACGACTGAGCGATTGATCTGATCTGATCTTCCATCACTAATCATCATATGAGATAACGGTATAGAGAAAAGAGAGCTCTCACTATTAAAAATGTCTTCACTGGCATCCTAGCCAAAGGTTATTCTGTATGTAGACAGGAACATGGAGTCCATGTTTCTACCACACCAAGCATCAGGGGGTGCCAGGGGGCTCACTGTGTCCCTCAAACTTCTTATGCCGATGTCCTAACTCTCAGTACTTCAGCTGTTGTTGTTGTTGAGTCACTAAGTCATGTCTGACTCTTTGTGACGCCATGGACTGCAACATGTCAGGCTTCTCTGTCCTTCACTATTTTCTGGAGTTTGCTCAAACTCGTGTCCATTGAGACAGTGATGCCATCCAACCATCTCATCCTCTGTCACCCTCTTCTCTTCCTGCCTTCAATCTTTCCCAGCATCAGGGTCTTTTCCGATGAGTCAGTTCTTTGCATCAGGTGGCCAAAGTATTGGAGCTTCAGCTTCAGCATCAGTTCTTCCAATGAATATTCAGGATTGATCTCCTTTAGGACTGGCTGGTTTGATCTCCTCACTGTCCAAGGGATTCTCAAGAGTCTTCTCCAGCACCACAGTTCAAAAGTATCAATTCTTTGGCACTCAGCCTTCTTTATGGTCTAAATTTCACATCTTCACATGACTACTGGAAAAGCCATAGCTTTTGACTATATGGATCTTTGTTGGCAAAGTGGTATCTCTGCTTTAAATACACTGTCTAGGTTTCTCATAGCAACTTAGAAGGTGACCTTATTTGGAGAGAGTCTTTGCGGGAGTAACCAGTTGAAAGACGTCACGAAGGGTGGAGTCTAACCCAGTATTACTCGTATCTTTGTAAAAAGGGGAAGTGCCTTCAGAGAGACACGTGTAGAGGGAAGATAATGTGAGAAGACACAGGGAGAAGTTGCCCACCTACAAGCCAAAGAGAGAGGCCTGGGACAGATCCTCTCCTTATAACCCTCAGAAGGAACTGACCCTACCAATGACAATGATTTTGGACTTCAGAGCTGTGAGACAATACATTTCTGTTGTCCCCAGTCTGTGGTACTTTGTCATAGCAGCCCTAGTCACATAGAACAGGTAACTCTAAGGGAAGGTGTTATCAAAGGGGTCGATTGAGATGTGGAAACAATAACTTCCCTGGTGGTCCAGTGGTTAAGACTCCATGTTCCCAATGCAGGAGGCACAGGTTTGATCCTGATTAGGGAACTAAGATCCCAATGGCCAAGATGTGGCCAAAAAATAGATGAGGAAAGAACATTCATTGGTCAAGTTATATCCATGTTGTTTGCTTAATAGATCTGAAAGTTATTAGTTCTCAAGTCTGGCTGAAAATGTATAGAAGTTACAGCAACTAACATTTATTGGCCCCTCATTATGAGCCATGCTGATCTGTATGGTTTCAAACAAGTAAGGGATGTACTTTTAGCTGGCCCCTTTTTATAGATGAGGACACAGACTTGCAAAAGTTACTTGTGTCATGGTCATAGTAGTCCTGTCCGTTTCCATCTTGCACAGGTTCCCACATTCTCTGTGAAAGTGGGATGGGGACTTAGCATGTTCGAGAATCACACACCACAGCAGCAACTGAATACTGCTTTTGACATGCGGATCCTGCTGCATGTTAGGATGGCAAGAACGGTTGTCAAAAGCAAAATTCATTATCCTCTGCCAAAGGAGGAGGGGGCCAGGAAAAGGATGAGTAGAAACATTAATTCTACACCACAAATTAAGAAGAAGGACCTTGTTTTTCCTTGACCTAATTAGCTCGTTAATAAGAAACATGATGGGGCTTCCCCGGTGGCCCAGTGGTAAAGAAATGGTCTGCCAATGTAGGAGATGAGGGTTCAATCCCCGGGTCAGGAAGATTCCCTGGAGGAGGAAATGGCAACCCACTCCAGTATTCTTGCTTAGGAAAGCCCATAGACAGAGGAGCCTGACAGGCTACAATCCATGGGATTGCACTGAGTCAGGCACAACTTAGCAACTAAACACAAACAAAACAGGAAAGAAAAACAGAATACACAGGGGGAAGAGCAAGTTTTGCCAGTGTGTTTGTCAACCCTAATGCTTTTATTAAAAATGAAAAAGAGCCCACTCTTCATGTCTATACCTTTTAAAGTTAGAATGCTCTCTCTCCTGCATCTTGCAAGCAAAAAACTAAATCAAATGCTTAAAAAAAAAGAAAGAAAGCACACATCCACAGCCTGCTTTTCCTCTGTCTGTATTTCACTGCTGCTAAGTTGCTTCAGTCGTGTCTGGTCCGACTCTGTGCAACCCCATAGACGGCAGCCCACCAGTCTCCCCCATCCCTGGGATTCTCCAGGCAAGAATACTGGAGTGGATTGCCATTTCCTTTTCCAATGCATGAAAGTGAAAAGTGAAAGTCAAGTCTCTCAGTTGTGTCCAACTTCTAGCAACCCCATGGACTGCAGCCTACCAGGCTCCTCTGTCCATGGGATTTTCCAGACAAGAATACTGGAGTGGGTTCTCATTGCCTTCTCCACTGTATTTCACTAAGAAGAATCTAACACTAGTTACTCTCACTGAGTTCCAGCTGAATCAGACATGCCTTTCTATCTAGTTGGCCACTACTCCTGTTCTTCTCTGTCTTAATTCCACAGCTTCCATTCCTCATTTTCTTCCCCCCAAATCCATATCTGTCCAGTCTAATCTGTCTTGCCCAAACATTTCTGATGACTTCTCACTGACGACATCTTTGACCTGCATAGAAGGACCCTTGCCTTTGAGCACCAACCTGCCTATTCAGATCCTCAGCTCCCATGGACCTTACTGCACCCAGACACAAGCCCCACCATTGTCCATGGTTCCCTAAGAACATGCTATTTACTTTGCTAATTTCGTGACTGTCTCCTGTGAGTTTCTAACCTAGAGGACCCTTGCCTCTCTTGTTCACCTTGGGAACTAACATTTCTCAAGACTCACCTTGGGCTTACCCTGCCAAGTCCCTTTCAGTATTACTCCTTCTCTCCTTCCCTCCCACATCTGCCAGTCTCACTCATCACAAAATTAACCATTCCCGTCCCTAGAGTCTCCTTACACTTTGGACATCCTCTTCAAGGAGATTCAAATACTCTGCAACTTTCTTTTCATACTTTTTCCCTCCCAATGGACCGATGAGAGAGGGACATTTTCCTAATTTTTTTCCAACCCTAATACATCCAATACCTAGCATACTCTAAGGTGGGAAATGGTTGAACCTCCCACTCCCATTCAGTAAACAGAACTGAACTGGGCCAGTCACTTAACTTTGAGGTCTGTTTCTTCATTTGCAATAGGATGAGATTCTGACTATTCTGCCTATCTTACAGAGTTGCTCCAGAAACCAAATGGGATAAACATGTTGGGAAGTACACTGAAAACTAAAAAGAACTTAATGGGTACAGGGTTGTACTACTGTTCTTTTAGCAGAGAAGCCATGTTTATCGTCTTTTGTAGCACACAGAAGGAAGGACCATATGTTATCAAAGAAGTCAGAGGACTGGGAAGGACCCCTGCATCATGAGCTGAGGCTTTCAAAGACGGCATGAAGCAGAACACACAGGCATATTGTCTACACCCAGCCAAGACAGTGTCATTTCCTCCATACTACACCTCACCAACCTCCAGATTTCAGGTGGATTCTCTAGGGGTTATTCCTTCATGTCTGTGCCATTATCCATAGACCCGAACATCACATAAAATGCTATGATTAGAAGGACCTGATCAATATTAATCAGAATTCCTCCTTGGCACAAATATTGCAACTAGATTCCATACAAAATTCAACTCAGAAAAGGGAGTGGACCATGCCTTCCTAATTCCAAAATATTCATAAACCCAAAATCCAGGAAACTGTCACTGTCTTAATATAGATCTTTCGCAATAACATTGAAATCTCAGTTATTCAGTGCACTTCCTTTTTTTTTTCTTTTTTATCGGTTGCAGAAGCCAAACAGATGAATCAAACTTCATGATGAGCAAAGCAATCTTCAGAAGGTCAATTATATTTAGGTGAATTACTTCTCAAGATGATGTTATTATGACTGATTTTTTTTCCTTCTAGTATCAAATATTCTATAAGAATTCTTCTGTTGGCTTAAGTTCTATACATTATCTTTGCTACATGCAGGTTTTCACATTCTCCATACTGTCAAGTGAAATTTGTCAAAGGCTTTTTAAAAACATTAATAGTTCGTATGAATATCAAAATGTCTTACCTCCTTGGGGAAAAAGGGTCCAAGGATAGAATAGCACATCATGGAACCTAAGTTAATGGAAGCTGCTGATATCAGTACAAAAATCTGTTCTCTTGAAAGCCGCCTGGATGTCTCCATTGCACCTGCTGGAGGGCCATCACCTTGAAAGCAAATAGGCTGCAATTAAATACGGTTATTGGGGCTACTGATCAAAGTACAGAAATGTCATTTCTGTGTACAGACAATGTACACAGGTAGTATCTGAAGGTAGTATCTGCTGAGCTAAAGGCTATTTTGAATATAGCATATTTGGTCTAATGTAACACAATCCTTGTATATCACTGCAATTTTCAAAACATATCACTTTCATTTGCATTACTATTCCCTATTAGAATTTCAGTGCAGAATTTATCAAACCATCTGCTTTGTTTTGCCTTCACCTTAAGGCTTATTTGTTTCACCTTTAATAGATTCTTTCAAGAATGATGAGGTCACAGGGTGCTCTCCAAATGGTACTGTCCTCTGAAGTAATGTACTTTCTCAGGTTGGAAAGTGAAAGTGTTACTCACCCAGTTGTGTCCAATTCTTTGGGACCCCTTGGATTGTAGCCTGCCAGGTTCCTCTGTCCATGGAATTCTCCAGGCAAGAATCCTAGAGTGGACAGCCATTCTCTTCTCCAAGGGGATCTTCCCGACCCAGGGATCAAACCCGGGTCTACTTCATTGCAGGTGGATCCTTTACTGTCAGAGCCGCCAGGGAAGTCCACATGCACAGGTTACTAGCTTCATATGCTACATGGACTCAATCATGTTTTAATCACTTCCTGTTAGTGGTTTATTAAGGTGGCTCAGTGGCAAAGAAGCTGCCTGCCAAGCAGGAGATGTGGTTCGATCCCTGGCTCAGGAAGATCACCTGGAGAAGGAAATGGCAACCACTCTAGTATTCCTGCCTGGAGAATCCCATGGACAGAGGAGCCTGGCCGGCTATAGTCCATGGAATCTGAAACAGTCAGACATGACTTACTGACTGAACAGCAGAAAAATTATTGAAGTGTAAGTAGGAAAAAACAAACTAAATCATTCAATTGGAGAAGTAATACTTACAGTGGCAGCTCCTGGAAAAACAAGCGTCATAAATCTATAAATCAGTAGTGTTTTACAGTAATTACTGGTCTTCTGCATCAATTAACTTAATATTTATTCCCAGGGCTAAATTACCATTTAATTTAAAGACATCAGGTCAATTACTCAGTTCCAAACACCCAGTAAATCTATTTGCAATTTTTAAATTATACATGGTTTTGAAAGAAAAGAAGTTTAAGAAAATATATTTTGTATTTTCTGTATTTTCAGAGGTTGCCATTAAATCTGTGAGACAGAAGCAAGTCTTAAGAAATTTTAAAAATTTTGGTAGTGGACGAGGAAAGGAACTGAAAGAGTTAAAAGGGTTAGGGGGATAACAGTGGGGCTGGAAATGTCACCATTTGCGCTTTCCCAAAGGGCATTCTTATTTGAATGCATTCTTAAACACAAACTACTTAAAAGTAGAGCCACAGAAAGTCATCAGAGACCACATCCTGTCACGCCAGTATCCAAACTTTAACCCTTTCCAGGGAGAAAAAATACCCACGGCCAGGACCCTGCCTTTTCCAATCTCTCTAAAACAAACCAAGCTAAAAGCAATTCAATCGCTGTTAAAGACACAGAACCCAAGCCACAGAGGTGCAACTGGCCTCCGGCTCTCCGTCACCTCCTTGGGGGCGTGGGCCTTCGGGGTCTCCCGGTGAGTCCATATGCGGTGCGCAGTCTCCGGCGCCTCGGCTCCCGGGTCCAAGCCCCTGGGACTCGACCTCGAACGAGCAGAAGCGCAGACGGCCACCGCTCAGCGAGGCCTAGACATCCCTGATTGCCTAAGGACAGCGCGCCTCAGAATTCCACGCAGACCTGGACAACAGCGAGTAGCTCCCGGAGGCGGGGCGGAGAGGGGGCGGAGCAATGACTTTTTTTTTTTTTTTTTAAGGCTCAGCCTGTTATCCACCAACAGCCAGGACCTGTTCTGTCCACAAATACTCACGTCTTGTCCATTTTCTTTCTGTATGGGAAAGAAAAATAAAAATGAATCTGTATTTCATATAACTGAACCCCATATCTTAAAATGAGTAAAATTTAGGAATACCAAGAGTAAGAAAGGAAGCTTATGTAGACACAGAAAAGATAGGTAGTACATAAAATTAAAAACTGGCTTCCCTGGTGGTTCAGTGATTAAGAATGCACCTGCAATGCAGGAGACGTGTGATCCATCCCTGGGTGGGGAAGGCCCCCTGGAGAAGGAAATAGCAACCAACTCCAGTATTCTTGCCTAAGAAATCCCATGGACAGAAGAGCCTGGTGGGCTACAGTCCACGGTCGCAAAGAGTCGGACACGACTGTGAAATTTAAAAATGCAAATGTGAATTAGAAAATTAGGTTTATAACGACTTTTTTTTTTTTTTTAAGTAAAATCAAGTTTATTTAGAGAGATGCATATTCCATAGGCAGAATGCAGCCCATCTCAGAAGGGAAGAGTAGCCAGGACATTTTATTGAGTGAGTTATTCTTTAGAATGGGTGAATGGCGTAGTGTTTGTAACCACTGAAGCCAGACATTAGTAACCTGGAAATGAATTAACTGATGTGAAGTACTCTGAGTTTAAAAAAAAAAATTGCAAGAATTATAATGAATGTTGAAGACACATGGTGGAGTTGCTGGGAGAACCACTTCTGGAAAGAGAGGCTCGAGGTTCAGTTCAGGCACTTGTCCTCAGCGGGACATACCCTCCTTCTGCATTCCTGGGATTGAAATAAGGAGGAAGGAAATTGAAAATATTTTTTAAATTTTTTTCTAGAAATTTCCAAAAAGTGAAACTTGAATTTGCCAAGCAGAAGCAACTATTCGTAAATTATTTAAATTTCATTTATAACATTTACATTGCATTGGGTATTATAAATCATCCAGAAATGATTTAAAGCACATAGAAGGATGTGCTATAGGTTATATGCAAAGGCTATGCCATTTTATATAGGGGACTTCAGCATCTGTGTTGGGGTGTTGGGGGTCCCAGAACAGATACCCTTGGATATCCAGGGATGACTGTACTAGCTGATTGTGACTACGTCACAGGTCAGTTTCTCCATCTGTGTGACTGGGATTGTAACGCCTGTCATGGAGAGTGGTTGTGAGCACTGGTGATAAAGTATGTGAAGGGCTTGGCTCTGGAAAGTGAAGCCTGCTATGTTATTCTCACCCTTACAATTTTCTGGCACAAAAAAATAGAGGCTTCACTTATCTTCAACTGATTTACTGTTTGGGAAGGGTTAAAGTTTAAGGAATGGAAAATTCTTAATTTGGGGCCAAGATAAAATACAATAACTTAGGACTATTGAGCTACTATCCTGTGCCAGGCATTGTGAATTCAAAAATAAGTGAGCCCCATCCAGTCTCTGCCCTTAGGTAACATATATACTCCCTTCTAGCAGATAAAACAGACACCGATTAACAATTTATTATAATGCAATGCGTTCTGTAAGAGAAACACATTGGAAGAACTGTTTACTTGTATTACAGTGTGTGTTGAAGATTATGTAAACATTTCTGGGAAAGCAAGTAGGTAAGGAGAGCCTGTAGAAACACTAAACAGGATTAGCTCTAGCAAAGTTTTCTTAAAGTGGACTCCAAAATCTTTTTGATCTAACCCCTGCCAGTTTCTCCAATCTTATTTTACTCTACATTCTTGCTCCAATCTAACATCAAACCATAGAAGATAATGTTCTTGAATTACTTATTTGATGACTGCCTTCTCCCTCTCTTTTTTTTTTTTTGTTCTTTCTTTCCAGACTGTTCTTTAAGCAGCTATTGGATTGCTAGACTGGTCCTCTTACTTATTACTCTACTAAGAAGTTTCCTTAACTTCATCTTCCAATCAATCCTTCAACTGAATTTTTAATTTGTTGTAGGCCTGGCGTGCTGCAATTCATGCGGTCGCAAGGAGTCGGACACGACTGAGCTACTGAACTGAACTGAATTTGTTGTCATCTCTTTCTCTGTATCCCTAGTCCCATTCTCTCCCCATCAACAATAATTCTTGCATGTTTAATACAAAATTTGTTTGTATATATTTTCATAAAATGTACATTTTTGTTTTGCAACTATCTTTTAATTTACATAAAGACTTTGTGGTACATATATTCATACTCCTGTCTTCCTCTCACATCTAACCACTCCTTCCAATCCTCCTTCCAGATCCTTAGTGTTATCATGGAAAATATTATCATGTTCTTATTTTTCTGCACCCACTGTAACAAATAACATGAATTTGGCAGCTTAAAATAACACAGCCTTGCAAGCCAATAGTTCAAGATCAATTTCACTGAGACAAAATCCAAAATAATCTCTTAATCTCAAGATATTTAACTTAATCACACCTGCCCCCCCCCCTTTTTTTTTTACAAAAGGTAACATTTATAACCTGCAGGGATTTAGAATTTGGACATATCTTTAGGATCCATTATCAGCCTACCACAACTATCTATTCATGTTTTTATATGTTTGTCTAGACATATATACACATATGAAACATTTTTTTTTCTTTACAAACTAAAATGGAATAATAATATGGTCTTTGTTTAAATGTTACCTCGAGTTCAGTCTTACCCCTCTATCCAAAATACAGCCCCTTAACTCTTTGTCTCTTCATCCTTCTTTATTTTTCTTCCTAGTATCTGTATCAATCCAGGTTGCCTGTTTCTATTAAAATAACTCACTTCTGTTCATTTGAGCAGAAAATGAATTTACCCTAAGTTATTTGGTAACACATCAGGAGGGTTGTACACACCACTCAGGGACTACATGCCTAAAACCACACCCAGTGTTTATTGGTTGTGTGGTATAGATCTTTTTCCATCCTCTTACTCTTAACCTATCCATGTCTTGGATATTAAAAATGCATCTCTAATAGACAGAATATATGATTTTTAAAAAATCCATTCTAATGATCTCTATTTTTTTAATTTGAGCAAATAGCTTATTTACATTTAAGGTGAGTATTGACATGGTGGGATGGGATTTAAGTCTACTATTTTAAAAAATTTTATTTACTTATTTGTTTTTGGCTGTGCTGGGTCTTCATTGATGCTTCTGCTTTCCTCTAGTTGTGGCAAGTGGGGCTACTCTTTGTTGCGGAGCACAGGCTCTAGGCGTGGGGGCTTCGGTGGTCGTGGTGCGTGGGTTCAGCAGTTGCGGCTTGAGTACAGGCTCAGTAGTTGTGGCACACAGGTTTAGCTGCTCTGCGGCATGTGGGATCCTCCCGGACCAGGGATCAAACCCATATCTCTCCTGCATTGGCAGGCGAATTCTTTACCACTGAGCCACCAGGGAAGTCCCGTAAGTCTACTATTTTATTATTTGTTTTATATCTTCCCATCTGTTTTTTTTTTTTTTAATTAGTTTCTTCTTTATTATGGTCTTTTTGTCTAATTGAAAACAAATTTTGGAATTACATTGGAATTTATCTATTGTGTTTCTAGCTATGTCATTTTGTGTTATTTTTTAGTGGTTGCTTAGTGTTTTCAAAACACATTCCTAACATTTCTGGTCTATTTTGAGTTAATATTGTAGCACTTTATGCAAAGCATGAGAACCTTACCACCATATAGGTCCAGTTATCCAGTGTCAGCTTCCAATTATTTATGTTCTAGTTTTTGTAAGTATTACAATTTTTTGCTTTAAATAGTTGTATGTATTTTTAATTAATAGGTGTATGTATTTTTAATTAATAAGAGAAAAATAATGTATCATGAATAATACTTTGTAGAAACTCTGGATTCTCTTGTGTTCTTTCAAAGAGTTTTGATTGCTTTTTCTTTTCTAATTTCAGCAGAGTTAAGCTACCTTGACTCAAACTTTATGATTAGATAGCATCACAAACTCAAGGGACATGAATCTGAGCAAATTCTGGGAGATAGTGAAGGCCAGGGGAGCTTGGTGTGCTGCAGTCCAGAGTGTCAGAGATTTGGACAGGACGTTGTGACTGAACAACAACAATGAACAATACGCGTGTGTACAGGGGCCAATCAGAGATTTAGCTGAGTCTCTACACAGAATCACTACACAGAATACTGGTCTTCACTTTCTGGCTCTCTCCTTTCTGGGACTACCCCTCCCCTCCATTTTCGGCAGCTGTGTTTGCTCTAAAGTCTGTCCTCTGGTTTTCAAGGCAGTAAAATTGAGGCCCTCTGACTATTAGCTGTTCCACGTGGTGCTGACTGCAGGCTCCCCTCATACTGAAAACCATAAACATGGGAATGCAGCCAGTGCCACTCCTTTTCCCAGCTGTCAGTCTCCAACCCCACTGTCCACTTCTGCTTTGGGCCATCCTCCAGGACCTGCAGGTAGTTGTTTCCAAACTTTTTAGACTCACACTTGTTATCTGCAAGAGGGTTAGTCTTGCAAAACCACTAGTGATGAATATTTATTGTGTTTTATTAAATTATTTAACTGTGATGGATAGGGTGAAAGATCTTCATTTAGTCATATAGTAAGCCAGTTTGAGAAGCACTAAAACTCAGCAGTGGCCACAGGACTGGAAAAGGTCAGTTTTCATTCCAATCCCAAAGAAAGACAATGCCAAAGAAAGCTCAAACTACCACACAATTGCAATCGTCTCACACGCTAGTAAAGTAATACTGAAAATTCTCCAAGCCAAGCATTAGCAATACGTGAACCGTGAACTTCTAGATGTTCAAGCTGGTTTTAGAAAAGGCAGAGGAACCAGAGATCAAATTGCCAACAGCCACTGGATCATCGAAAAAGCAAGAGAGTTCCAGAAAAACATCTGTTTCTGCTTTATTGACTATGCCAAAGCCTTTGACTGTGTGGATCACAATAAACTGTGGAAAATTCTGAAAGAGATGGGAATACCAGACCACCTGACCTGCTTCTTGAGAAACCTATATGCAGGTCAGGAAGCAATAGTTAGAACTGGACATGGAACAACAGACTGGTTCCAAATAGGAAAAGAAGTACGCCAAGGCTGTATACGGTCACCCTGCTTATTTAACTTATATACAGAGTACGTCATGAGAAACGCTGGGCTGGAAGAAGCACAAGCTGGAATCAAGATTGCTGGGAGAAATATCAATCACCTCAGATATGCAAATGACACCACCCTTATGGCAGAAAGTGAAGAGGAACTAAAAAGCCTCTTGATGAAAGTGAAAGAGGAGAGTGAAAAAGTTGGCTTAAAGCTCAACATTCAGAAAACAAAGATCATGGCATCTGGTCCCATCACTTCATGGGAAATAGATGGGGAAACAGTGGAAACAGTGGCAGACTTTATTTTTCTGGGCTCCAAAATCACTGCAGATGGTGACTGCAGCCATGAAATTAAGAGAAGCTTACTCCTTGGAAGGAAAGTTATAACCAACCTAGATAGCATATTGAAAAGCAGAGACATTACTTTGCCAACAAAGGTTCGTCTAGTCAAGGCTATGGTTTTTCCAGTGGTCATGTATGGATGTGAGAGTTGGACTGTGAAGAAAGCTGAGCACCAAAGAATTGATGCTTTTGAACTGTGGTGTTGGAGAAGACTCTTGAGGACTGCAAGGAGATCCAACCAGTCCATTCTGAAGGAGATCAGCCCTGGGAGTTCTTTGGAAGGAATGATGCTAAAGCTTAAACTCCAATACTTTGGCCACCTCATGTGAAGAGTTGACTCATTGGAAAAGACTGATGGTGGGAGGGATTGGGGGCAGGAGGAGAAGGGGATGACAGAGGATGAGATGTCTGGATGGCATCACGGACTCGATGGACATGAGTTTGAATGAACTCCAGGAATTTGTGATGGACAGGGAGGCCTGGAGTGCTGATTCATGGGGTCGCAAAGAGTCAGACACCACTGAGTGACTGAACTGAACTGAACTTAAAATAATTTGTAAAAGTTCCTGTAACCAAAATCTCTGGAGTTACCTTGTTTCTATCATTCCCTAAACCTGATTGCTCAGCAAACCCTTTTATTCTCAGAGCCAACTCATTGCTACAAAGTATATTCATTTTGTAGTGGGAGGGGGTGGGGGTGTGGGAGGGTTAGGTAGACCATAGGTTACTCTGTTGCATGCAGTGAACTATAATTGATACAATATTATCCAAATTTTCTATTACTTGTCCTAATATAAAAAAGGAACAGCTGTCATTTACAAATAAAGAAACCATTTGTAATCAGAGACAAAGGAGGGAAGCTGACAGCAACTACAGCTAAGTGTCATGTGGCTGAAGTCATACAATATCTCAAAATGACTATGGCAGACCACATAGATGCTCAACATTTACTAAAAGTTAAAATTAGTGTTTAAATGATGCCATAGAATGTCCAAACCATGTGCTAAAGAGCATCTCATCAATTCTCTGCTTCATTTTACAGCCGAAGCACTTTTGAGACCCAGAGATTAGAAGTACTTTGACCAAGACTACAGAGTCAGAAAATAGTATAGAGTGGAATCTATATGAAGAATTCTTAACTAACAGTCTGCCTTTTAACTTCTTTGTTGGGGTTAAAACTGGTTGTGTAAGAAGGACTTTTTTTTTCCCCTTTAATGTATGTGCTTAGTTGCTCAGTCGTGTTAGAGCCTTTGCAACCCCAGGGATTGTAGCCCACCAGGCTCCTCTGTCCACGGGGATTCTCCAGGCAAGAATACTGGAGTGGGTTGCCATGCTCTCCTCCAGGGGGTCTTCCCAACCCAGAAATCGAATTGCAGGCAGATTCTTTACTGTCTGAGTCACCAGGGAAGCAGTCCCCACTCCCCACCCCCCACCCCACCCCTTTAATATTTTAAGTTTTAAGCACAGCAGCAGACCTGCCTTCATTCCAATGATTCTTCAATAAAAACTGCAGTTGTCGAGTACATGTTAGTGCATCAGGACCCATTTTTCAAAAAAAAAAAAAAAGTTACACAGATAACAGCAGAGCTGGTCTATAGGAAGCAGTATTGGGAGCTGAAATTTTGCACACCCAGGTTCTCCATGTTGGCCAAGTGAATAAATTGCCCATGTTGCTGGTTTACAATTAGTTTATTCATGAATATTAAGTATTGCCTCTAATTGTTTCGTTCCTACCAATCCTGAACCAGGCCTATGGTGAGCTGCCACAGCACCCAGACAGCTCTGGGTAGCATCTGGTAGCAAGAAAAACAAGGGCTGAGGAAACATTTTTAGTAATACTTCAGAAAACTTACACATTATTTTTACAAACTGCTACTTAGAAACTTCATTAATCTATTCCACTCCACTCTCATTCATCTATTTTATTCTTTTTTATGGTGTTTCCTCTCACCAACTGCTTTCTCCTTTGATTTGTCCTTTGATATAATTGGATTCTGCCAGAGCTATTTTTCAGCTACAATTATTTTTCTTCAATATGTTTAAAATCATATGCTACATAAGCCAAGGCTAGACCTATGTTCTGGAGCTTCAGCAGGATAATAGTTTTGAGTTGTTTTCATGTTTTTAGCTTCCATTTCCATCCATTATATTTATTTCTACTCCCCAAAGTGGAAACATTTAAAAGTTTTCAAATTAAAAGTGGTTTTCTGGGATTCCCAAAGCCTCCAACTAGCTCACAACAGGCATAAATTTGTCACAGTAGATGTCAACATGGCTTTCTTTTTGGTGTGCTGACTATCCAGATGCTTCTTTAATCTTATTTCATTTCATGAATTCATTTAGTACACACTGGTTTAGTGACTCCAATATGTAAGTCACGGTACTGAATGCCAGATGCTTTAGGACAGGAGAAAGGTTATATTAAGAACCTTTCCATGTATTCTCCTGTGAAGTTATTTATAAGGTAAGTAACTATGTCACTGGAGAAGACTCTTGACAGTCCCTTGGACAGCAAGATGATCAAGCCAGTCAATCCTGAGGGAAACCAACCCTGAATACTCACTGAAGGACTGATGCTGAAACTGAAGCTCCAATACTTCAGCCACCTCATGTGAAGAGCTGACCCATTGGAAAAGACTCTGATGCTGGGAAAAATTGAAGGCAGGAGAAGAAGGGGCGGACAAAGGATGAGATGGTTGGAGGGCATCACCAACTCGATGGACATGACTTTGAGCAAGCTTTGGGGGTTGGTCATGGACAGGGAAGCCTGGCGTGCTGCAGTCCATGGGGTCACTAAGAGTCGAACGTGACTGAGACTGAACAACAGCTACTACTTCACAGGCAGTGGTGAACACTTTTAACAATTATCTCTTTTTACTCCTCATAATATTCTAGTATTATCACTTTACTGGCTCAGAAAAATAAGCCATTTGCCAAAGGCCACAGAGTTAGCCAGAATTTGAACTCAGCTCAGCTACGCCCCACCACTCCCTGATATAAAATCTTTCCTGTGCACTGGTTTAGCTTCTGTTCCCACTTTTGGTCTTTTAAGTAAAGCTTTTTTCAGTTCAACACAAACATCTTTCCTAGTATTTAAACTGTTCTTCATCCCCTTCTTTTTTGACATCTGTCGTGGGTTGAATTGTGTCCCCACAAAATATATAGGTCAAAGTCCCAACCCCAGCACCCCATATCAAGACCTTATTTGGAAATAGAATTATTCTATATATAATTAATTTGGACACAGAGACAGATATGCACACAGGGAGAACATCCTGTGAAGACTGGAGTTATGCTGTCACAAACGAAGGAACATCAAAATTGCTGGCAAACCTCAGAAGTTAAGAGAAAGGCATGGAACAGATTCCCCACCTTAGCGGTAACCAGTCCTGCAAATACCTTGATTTCAAACTTCCTGTCTTCATAATTATGAGAAAATAACTTTGCTGTTTAAGCTACCAGTTTGCCATACTTTGTTATGGCAGCCTTAGCAAACTAGTACATCTACACTTAAACGATTCAGAAACTCAGATTTCTACTGTTGTGTCTTTTTCTGCTTGACACTGCAATATTCCCCTTCTCTGTTTATGTGATTTTTTACATGATGAAGGTAGAACCAGTGGTATCATTGCCAAATGTGAGATGTCAAGAGTTATCTTTGAAATCTTGATCTCCGTCCCACATTTGGGCAATCATCCAAATGGCTGAAGGCTTAGAAGCATCAGCTTTGAAGTCAATGGGGCTCAAATACCAGTTTCCACATTTACTAGCTGTGTAGCTTGGGCAACTCCTTAAGCCTAAGTTTCTTTCCCCATTAAAAGGGCTAACACCACCACTACCATATGAAGTTTCGATGATACTTAAGGGAGAAAATATAATAATTAGTACATAAACTGACATCTAAACAAAATGACCTATTATCATTAACGTTTCTAAAACACACAAACTTTAGAATTTATTTTTCATAGGTATTTCAGACACATATTTGTATACATTGTTTAAGCGTTATAATCTGCCAGTATGAGAGTGACTCTAGCTATTAACTCCCCTGAGGCCTTCAGGTGTTATCAACTTTGGCGCAAATCTTAATCTCACCACAAACATGAAAGCAGCAGGAATAAATATACTCATCTTTATAAACTCTGTTCCTCACCTCCCAAAAGCTCAATAGTTAAGTGAATAAGTGAACAACTTTTTAGGATGAGCTATGGATGGAAATAAGTAGGTTCAACATGTATACAACAAAAGCTTGAAAGTTAATATTGAACAACATGGATTAAAATTCCATTACATCATTACTCTGGCTAATTCTACCTCACACTCTGAACACATTACTCATTGTTTTTTGTTTTTGTTTTTTTTTCCACAGTACTCAAAAATTTAACATTATCTGTTTGTTCTTCGTTGTTCGCTGGATTCATGGGTGCTAGAATCCCAGGGACGGGGGAGCCTGGTGGGCTGCCGTCAATGGGGTCGCACAGAGTCGGATACGACTGAAGCGACTTAGCAGCAGCAGCAGCAGCACCTATCAAACGCTTAATAATTGCTGTCTTGGCTACTTGTCAGAAGAGGAAGTTAGAACACAAGAAATGACATCAGGCTGTATTTCATTACCATGTATTTCATTAGCGTTCGAAATGCTGGTGGGGGAATGGTCAGTCAATGCAAAATTCAGAATATTGCTTTCTGAGAAAGTCAAAGTTAAAACTGACTTCTCAGAGAAGATTCCACTAACTCCGCCAGTCCTGGTAGGCGAAATTAACGCCGGATTTCTCAAAGACTACGTTTTCTTCTCTGTATTCCCAGACCCTGTCCCTATGTTTGGTACACTGTGTTTCAAATGCACCTGCTGAATCCCGATTTGGGCGGGATTACGAATCCACGGGGCAATTTAGCGTTAAAAACAAAACAAAACCCTAAAAACAAAAACCCCCAAACCAAAACTTCTTTTAGAACCAACTACATTAGGGAACCGTAACCAATCATTAGGCTGGCCAGGGGTTTCACTTAACAGTGGTCAGCAAAGTGGAATTTGAGATGCGCTTCAGAAGTAGCGAAAACGTGTTGGCTGTCGTTTCAGGAAAACACAGACACACAAGCACGCGCGCAATCACCCACAGACTGACAAATCACGAACATTCAGAGTGACTTAGAAACGAAGCGAGAGTGTGCCGCTCAGGGAGGCCCAGTTAGCGGGGTCGGCAGGAAATTACAAGTACTGCGTAGTAAGAGTTAAAATTTGGCACCCTACTCCAGTACTCTTGCCTGGAAAATCCCATGGATGGAGGAGCCTGGTAGGCTGCAGACCATGGGGTCACGAAGAGTCGGACACGACTGAGCAACTTCACTTTCACTTTTCCCTTTCATGCATTGGAGAAGGAAATGGCAACCCACTCCAGTGTTCTTGCCTGGAGAATCCCAGGGACGGGGGAGCCTGGTGGGCCGCTGTCTATGGGGTCGCACAGAGTCGGACACGACTGAAGCGACTTAGCAGCAGCAAGGGTTAAAATTAGTTTTCCACCTCAGCCTGGGGTGCCTGGGCTCCCAGAGCTTTAAAAGATCGCGCGGACAGCAGAGCCGGGCCCTTCTCGCGCTCCGTAGAAGAAGCTCTCTGGGCCTCCGCAGGCCGCGCCTCCAGCGGGAAATGACGTTAAGAAGCTGCCCGCGCTAGTGCCTGCTTCGTGAGCCAATGACCGGCCGAGCAGAGTCAGAAAGTTAGTAGGAGTCCTGTCTCAGGACCGCCTCAATCCGGAAACAGAAATTCTCCAGGTCCGGCATTGCCAGAGCCAGCTCTTCCATAGAAGGGAGTGCGCACGCGCCCAGGGGTCCTGGGAAACCCTTAAATACCGTCATGCGGGCGCAGTCGTTCTCTTTCCCTGCCGCCGCGGAGCCGCGCGGAGGCGGAGGCTCGGGGTGAGTGAGGCAAAGTAAGGGTGTTGGTTATGCAGTGTGGCTGCATTTTACTTGGAGTTGGCGTTGAGTATGTGGGGCTAATCGGGATCATTTCTTTAACTTATTGCTGTTTGTTTTGCAGTGCATTCAAGATTCGGCTCCACCCGTAACCCACCGCCATGGCCGAGGAAGGGTGAGCCCAGGGCTGGGTGGTGGGGCGGGCAAAGCGTGGGCCTGGACCCAGTCGCGTGGTTTCTAGATGTGCCCTGGAGCCGTAAGCGCATCTGGCCTACCTTGCTGATGACTGCCGAGTCCAAGGCGTTAGATTGTGGGCGAGAATTTACCACATTAAAAAACTTCAAATTTTTGTTTTTTAGCATTGCTGCTGGAGGTGTAATGGACGTTAATACTGCTCTGCAAGAGGTACTGAAGACCGCCCTCATCCACGATGGCTTAGCACGTGGAATTCGCGAAGCTGCGAAAGCTTTAGACAAGTACGTGTATCAGTCTCAATACTGTGGGTTGTTGGAACCGGAGCAAAACTGCAGCCGAGGGAAGAAAGCGTGAAGTTCATGGTGTTAGCACAAAAGTTCTGAATGACATCCGTTCTACAGGAAACATAGGAAAAGGTATCAGCTCAGAACTCTAATGGCCCGCTGAGTGTGTGGGTTTTGAATGGGGATGAACGTTTGATTCTTGAAGTAAAACTACAGTGTTTGAATGATGACTTAAGTTGTCGGATACCCCTTCACTCCTTCTATGAGTGAAATCGCATAGTCTGACAAACCTGTAGATTTGGGGACTAATTTCACTGTTAGTTCGGGAATAGATGGGAACCTTCATTTTGAACTTTGGAGACTTAAACCACTTTACTGTGGCAGAAACATTTGGATTTAGCATGAAGTTTCCATTGTTCTTGCCTGGAGAATCCCAGGGATGGTGGGGCCTGATGGGCTGCTGTCTATGGGGTCGCACAGAGTCAGACACGACTGAAGCGACTTAGCAGCAGCAGCAGCAGTTAGTAGTAGCTGTAGGGGTCAATGTGGATGAGAAATACTTGTAAATTTACTCAGTGAGGTCTTTGGGCTGGTTATCTTGGCAAAACAACTGTTTAAGATTTAAAGCCAAAATTAAGGACCAAGCTGCAGTCCATGGGATCGCGAGGAGTCGGACCGACTGAGTGACTTCACTTTCACTTTTCATTTTCATGCATTGGAGAAGGAAATGGCAACCCACTCCAGTGTTCTTGCCTGAAGATCCCAGGGACGGGGGAGCCTGGTGGGCTGCCGTCTATGGGGTTGCACAGAGTCCGACACGACTGAAGCGACTTAGTAGCAGCAGCAGCAAGCTGAGTGAATTTAAATCTATTAATTTGGGGTAAATTTGCCAGTGGAACCAGCCTTTCTTGGAAAGCTGGTAGAATCTACTTTACTATTCTGCAGGAAAATACTGTGCAATATTAGACTGGGCCCAGTAACAGGTAACAGTTAAACAGTTGCTATATGTGAAATTTAGAGTTTTACAAGTTTTTGAAGATTAGGTGGTTCTATAGACAGATCGAAGTAAAGAAATAATATGCTTTCTGGCAGCTACTTCAAACTGAAGTTGTGTTCTCCAATGCCTGGTTAGGTTTTTGCCAGTGTATCCAGTGCAAAGATAATTCTCTTACAGACTGCAGGTGGGTTTAGACCCAAATTTTAGCTTCTGTTGGATTTTGCATTTCAGGCGCCAAGCCCATCTGTGTGTGCTCGCATCCAACTGTGATGAGCCTATGTATGTCAAGTTGGTGGAGGCCCTTTGTGCTGAGCATCAAATCAACCTGATTAAGGTAAGTTACTCTTTGGATTTTGTTTTTGTGAAAGAGAAATCAGCTTATTGTAAATTAGGCCAGTTACAGACGTGTGTCCACATAAAGGTTATCCATAATTTTTGTCATACCAGAGAAAGTTTGTAAAGAACTCTTCTGCAGGTCTGAAAAGCATCACAAACTTGGCATTTGTTGGCTATGCTAAAGCTAGTTAGGGAAGCATTTTTATTCCTGAAGATTTAAATGCTAGCTTTACGTTGATACAGAATAACCTGCGTAGGGTATTGATAGGTTTCTTTGGGCTGTACATGATGACAACTGGCTCCCTCTACTGAACCGTGGTGAGGAAACTGCCATGTCACCCTATCTGACTACAGCCACCTTTCATCTAATGTATTGTCAGTAGTATTAGTGCCTACTTGTGTGGTGATTTATTTTTGTTCTTATTCCCTCTAATAGGTTGATGACAACAAGAAACTAGGGGAATGGGTAGGCCTCTGTAAAATTGACAGAGAGGGGAAACCTCGTAAAGTGGTTGGTTGCAGTTGTGTGGTGGTTAAGGTAAGCTGATATTTATGTCTGGCATAAATGTTGTACTGGGTAACCATGTCTGTTTGGAGAAGTAATACTAGTTACATTACCATGCAAAACTTAAAAGCTTAAAAGTGATCTAGGGTTCATTATACAAAGTATGACTGTTAAATTTTGTGGTTAGATTTTTGTCCTATCCTTGTGTATATTACAAACACAAACAAGTTACGGTAAAATTGTCAGAAATGACACAACGTGGAATTTTGTGTGAATATTTGAATGAGTTTTATGTAGATACCTTCTGTCCAAGTGACGTTAGTGTGTCAGATGATTGTTTTTCAGTGTGTTAGTCATGCAGTCATATCTGACTCTTTGTGACCCCACGGACTGTAGCCCACCAAGAGCCTCTGTCCGAGGAATTCTCCAGGCAAGGATACTGGAGTGGCTAGCCATTCTCTTTCAGGGGTAATCCTGACCCAGGGATCAAACCCGGGTCTCCCACATTACAGGCAGATTCAAAACAAGCAAAAACATCTTAGTGATTGATTCTGATATAGAAAGTGAAAATGAAACTCATGGTGCTGGATAATACAGTTGTATCAGATATAAATATTGAATGTAATAGTTCTCAAAGTGTAAATGAAATAACAATTTTTGGCCAGGCCACAGGTGTTAGTTTCAGCAAAAATCTCCTGGTCAATAATTACAGAGTTAACCCTGTAATAAGTCTTAAAAGCAAATGTGTAATTCTCAACAGACATAAAGTCTTTCTTACAGAAAAAGGAAATAAGCCATAATTAAGCCAGCCAAAGAATCTGCTAACCTGAATGTGTTTCTGCAGAAATTTAGAAAATGCTGGCAATAGGAAAGCCATGTTACGAGCCTTAAAGACATTGAAGTCATTAAGGTCCCTGAAAATGGCTACAAGGCATTTTAATGGTGGGAAATACTTAATAAGGTGTGCTTTTTTTTTTTTTTTTTTGGTAAAGCTTCACTAACTGGTGCTAACAACTTGGGAGTTTGTAAATTTTAGTAAAATCACATTTGTTTTTTAGGACTATGGCAAAGAATCTCAGGCCAAGGATGTCATCGAGGAGTACTTCAAATGCAAGAAATGATGAAATAAACTGATTTCTTGTTTTCCATCTCTGGCTTTTTATTTGGGGCAGGAAAATTAAGGTGTGTTAATGAAGGACAAAAGATTGATTGTAAAATAACTGGATGCATGCTGTTTGTCCTGCTTTCTAAGTGAAAGCATTTTTCCCAACCAGTAAGTAATTTCATTTGGCAAGTAGAGCCCAAGTGAAGATAGGCTTGGTGATGGTCAGGGTTTTATTGGGTGGGTGTTTATGACTGACAGACTAATCTATAGCCTAGAAAAGTAAACTGGACAAATCAGCAACATGCAAAGGGAACTGGATTGGATTTAGGCTGTGGGGCACTAGAAGGTACGTGAAGTGCAGGTGTGCTTTTGTACAGCCCATTAGGGTAGGTCAGGGTTTCTTGTTTAAATATCAGTCACAGAAACATGTGCTTTCATGTACTCAAGTCCCCAAAATTCTCACGGAAAGGCAATGGTGATCTGTGTACTTGAAGCCTCAGTCAAGTTGAGATTGTAGGAATATGAAATTCCCGTATAGATAACCAAGTGGGGTACTTTGAGTTTCTCTTCGTTTACCAGTCTAAGTATGCAGTGACAGGGCACATGGGAAAAGGAATTAGTTTTAATTGCAGTTTCTTTATATGTCTTAATAGATTCTCTGTATATTTGGTGCCGTTTGAGTGTGTTTATGCAGTGGGAAAACCATATGTTTGATCTTTTATGGGAAATAGTGTAATTCAGGCTAGGAAAAATAGAATTACTGCAATGTGCATTTTCATACTGATTTCGCTGGCCGCTCTCGAAATTAGTGCTAGGAAGGCTTGCTTTGGCCTTTGTTATTCTCAGTTCATGAAGTTGTGTCTGACTGCAACCCCATGGACCTGTCCATCATGGGGCAGTATAATGGCACAAAGCCCTTGATTAAGGGACATGAGTTTGAGCAAACACCAAGAAATGATGGACAGAGAAGCCTGGCAAGCTGCAGTAAATGGGGTTGCAGAGTTGGGCAGGACTCAATGAACAACTGAATTTTTTCCCTTTTTTGTGTAAGAGTAAGGGGTTTCCCTGGTGGCTTAGCTGTAAAGAATCCACCTGCATTGTGGGAGACCTGGGATCAATCCCTGTATTGGGAAGATTCCCTGGAGAAAGGAATGGCTACCCACTCCAGTATCCTGGCCTGGAGAATTCCATAGATTGAGCAAGGCAGGCCAGTCTATGGGGTTGCAGAGTTGGACATTGAGTGACTTTCAGAGCAAGAGGAAGAGCTATTGATCTAGACAGTGGCTTTACTAGGCTCTTCATTAAGTAATTAGCTAGCTTGTGTTCCCCAAGCTAGATCTCTAGAGTGTCCTCTGCTCCTACCTTGTTTCACAGTCCATAGACACCAGGTTTCAATGGCCCCAGTGTTGGATCTGCACTGCTCAGTTGCAGTCATGTTCTTCATAATCTGTTCTACCTCTCCTGAGGTGCATCCTTCAAGACCCAGCTCTAAGAATTTTAGTTGTGATTTCTGGTTGTGACTTGTCTGTAGTTTATATGAAACTGAAGTTGCTCAGTTGGGTCGGACTCTCTGACTGTGACCCCATGGACTAGCCCACCAGGCTCCTCTGTCCATGGAGTTTTCCAGGCAAGAGTACTGGAGTGGGCTGCCATTTCCTTTTCCAGGGGATCTTCCCAACCTAGGGATCGAACCTTGGTCTCCTGCACTGAAGACTGACACTTTTACCATCTGAACCAACAGGGAAGCCCAGGTTTATCTGAGGGAGCTCATCCAAAATGTCAGGGCAGATGCAGGTATCTTTAGTGGGGAAAATAGCATTACCAAAGGAATTCTGGCCAGTCCATTACATGATACTGTTTTTCTCCCAGGGAGAGTGAGATGTCAGTTCACTTGAGCTACAAGAAAACCTCCATGGCAGTGTTTTTCCTGTTCCTAATTTTTTGTCTGGTCCTGACTTTATTAAAATTTCTAGTATGTGTATTTTTGGTAAGCCACTTCAAATTCTTAACAGAGAACAACCAGGACATCCATCGAAAAACTGTAAAAACGCTGTATCAGGCTGAGACCTGGAGGCAGTGAAACCACTGAGGGTAACAGGCAAGAAGGCCAGGGGTCTCCAAACGGAGGAAATAGCCTGCAAGTGTCAAACATTTTTACCTCTCTTATGTGGCAGGAGGAAAGAAACGAGCGATATTTTTTCCCTTCTCTACAAGTTTAAAAGGTTTCTCTTAAAATACTGTGTTGCCATAATGACACTTGGTTTCACCTGAAGTTAACTATTCTCAAACCTGGTGATAACCAATGCATTTTTATTGTAGAAATGTTTGTCTTAAACTATGCTAATGTGCTATGCATTTACCCCAAACTCTGTCTTCAAGTCAGTTCTGCCTCGTGGCTTAGAACCTACTTGACAAACCAGTATGTTATATTCAGATATTGTTCCCCTAATCTATGTAAACGAAACTATTTGTATGGTAATCTGTCCTTCTACAAGATTCAAGTTAATCATTTTATGGCCCAGATGAACCATTTGGTGCCAAGATATCCCAAAATGCATCTTATAGGTGAAGGGCCTGGTGCCATTATGAGTTTTAAGACATTGCTTTCTTTCAATTAACAGACTGCTAGTGACTATAACATCCAGCTGAAGACTAGCAGGGGGGTACTCTTTCTGCTCCCTTCTGATGCCTATGTCAGAAGCTTTCTCTATCTCCATTATACTTAAATAAAACTTCATTACACAAAGCTCTGAGCGACCAAGCATGTCTCTGGCCCCAGACTGAATTTTTCTCCGGAGGCCAAGAATCCTGGCCATCTTTTCATTCATCAACAACTTTTCACCACTATATAGGTAGAGGTGTTACAAAGCCTGGAAACATGGAAATACCTGTTAGTATTACTGAAGACCAACCTAACCCTTAATATGGTGCTTGAATTTGCTTTTTTAATTGTCTATATAGATGAGTGTACAAAGAGCTGGGCTCAAGGAAAATGTTAGCCACAAGCAAAATTTGAATGCACCCTACACTTGATCCATGGTGGGAAGAGAGGGTATTTAACCAAGGAGGGGAAATAAGATCTTGGCCTTCATTCCAGGCTGAGGATGGGGCAGGTTGATGGCACAGAAGGATGGGCATTGTCCCAGCTGGGGTCCTCATGAAGCTCAAGCTGCAAGGCAGAATTTGAAGCAGTAATATCTAAGAGCAGCGGAGGTGTCGTGGCTGGGCTGTAGAGGTGCCCAAAAGGCCATCACACCTTCCCAACCTCCCAGTGAGAACCTGTTGGGTGAAGTCTGAATCGTTGCAGGTGCTCAAGTGCTGGGGGAAGAGGAGGAGTTGGGGATCAAAGTCGAAGATGAATTTCCCAGAGGGTGATCAGTTTGGGCTATATAAATAATACATCAGTGTTCAGAAGGACTGGTGGTGATGTTGCTCTCGGCAAAAACTTCAACCCTTTTTAAAAAGCACTGCTTACACTTCGGATGGCATCAGTTCAGTTCAGTCGCTCAGTCGTGTCCGACTCTTTGCGACCCCATGAATCGCAGCACGCCAGGCCTCACACCTAAATTAATGCTTTATCACGTGTAAGATACTTTAGCTTTTTATCCAAAACCTACAAAGCCAAGTCACAGTCAGCTGATGAGAATTGCATTGCAACCTGGGTTTTGTTTGAAAAGACTTAGAAATGAGGGAGGTGGGTTACCCTGAGTTTTTTAAGACCTGCACTAAAATGGACAACTGTTTGCTAAGCTCTCTCCTAATTTGTATGAAGTGTACCTTCCTTAAGAGTGTTGACTTATGTTCAGTGACTACCTTCACCACATACATTCCTAATTTGTTTTCAGTGGCACATTGGCTTTGGGAAGGGAGTGAACAGGAGAAGAAACCGAAGTGTTTTTGTAGGTAGAAGCTGAGCCTCAAATTTACTGTTAAGGAGCTAAACTGGGTTGTGAAACAAAGACTGGTGGTTATTCCATGGCTCCGCCAACCTGGAGGATTCCGTTAACCTTGCGTTTTCTGATGATAAAGGGTACATCTTAGTGGGATTTTTCGGTGCTATAAGGACAGAATGGAAGGGCATTTTCTTAAAAATATTGCTTATTTTTTAAGAAAATGTACAGTAAGACCACATTTTGTAAAAATTAAAGGAATATAAGGGCACATCCCTGCAGAAGAAAGAGTTACACATCAAGGTTTTAATGGTTGTTTCTGGAAAGGTGGGTGTTTTGCTGCTTTTTTTTTTTTTTTTTGCTTTAATGTGCATTGCATTTTTAGTAAAAAATTCTTGAAGAAATGAAAGAATGGTACAAGATATTCTTAGGGTTAATTTTAAGTAGCATTAACATAAAGCTTTAACAATTTTTTATGTTTTGCAAACACGTGGTTTGTCTAATAAAAATAGCATTTGGATGCATCAGGACAGGTTTAAAAGACTGAATTTAGACCTGGCCAGCAGAGGGCGGTAAGAAGCTAGTGTCAGAGCGACCTATCCGTGTGAAGACAAGCATAGACTATACTGCAAACTCCCGGTAGAAAAAGATTCTCCCACCCCCTGGAAAATTGTTGGGCTTTAGTGTACTATTTCTGGTTGCGCTTGCTTTTTTGTCGTGATATTGCAGAATCCACACTCCCTAGCTGGGGAAGTCAATAGTGGTGACTGACTACAACTAAGAAATTGAAACTCCACATGTTCCTAGAGGAAGAGGTTTTGCTCTGTGATAGTCGATTGTGTATTCTTATTAAGCCTCTTTCTCTGCCACTATACCAAGAATTTATCTGATGCCATCTGAAAGCCAAAAGGTTTCAGAGCAGGCCTATTCTGAAAAATGGGCATAATTTCAAAAGCAGCAAAGCCACAGCTGTACTCTGGATTATAACCCACTGTATAGCTCCATGGAAGCACTGACTTTGTTCTGAGCTGTATCTCCGGTGCCTAGAATAGTGCTTGGTGTGGTAGGTATTCAAATATTTTCTGTCGGATGAGTAGATATGAACTGCCAATTTATGTTTAGTTAATATGAGAGTTCTCTTCATAGGCTTAAATTCCTCAACCATTTTTGACACTTTAATTTCTTCTTCTTATTTTTTTCTGGCAACAGGATGACTCCAAGTTGGGCCCCTTCTAGACTAGGATGGTGCCAAATTGTCTGAACTTCCCCTGTCTCCAACTCTCCTCTAGGGAGCAGGGCAGAGAAACATATCCTATCACAATATGGGGTACATGGCTCTAAGAGTCTGAAAAAATAATTTTAAAAGCTATTATGAGACCCGGGAACAGTAAAAAGCACATGAGTTCAGGGAAACTTTTTACACTGCAGTGATTTCTTTTTGAAGCCTATTTATTGAGACACATTCCAACAGCACAGTATTGTACAACTGATGTGAATTAAACCTTACACAAATGTAGTATTTGTCTTTATTTTTCCATCTCTCAACTGCCCCCAACTAAAATTTACAAACAGATGTAAAAATCCCATTTGAACCTGGTTGGCTTGTTAGAGAAATACGGGGTCAAAGGCTTGTGACATTTTGTAGGGCTGACACGGGGTTAAAAGGAGCAAAATGCACATAAAAAAATAAATATGAGATCCATAAGGGGAAAATAAAGAATTAACATACAAAACGCTGCAAATTAAAAATCCTGTCTTCTCTTTTAGATTTGATGCTTGGATATACTTTAGTGAGTTCCAGGGGTCAGCAGATGTGTGGCTAAATGGGTGTGTGTTGTGTCTTGCTGGGAGGTACCTACCCACATGTGGATCATAAAGTGATACAGTTATGCCATTATTTAGTAGGGAGTATACATGTATAATTTTAAAGAAGAAATAAAACCTTTTCCATCTCCATCCACAAGCTGCATTTTGAAATAAAATAATCCAGTTCAAAATTTGATTCCAGATTTCTGTCATGTAAAGAGTCTAGAAATTTTATTTTCAAGAAAATACGAAAATGATAATGTGGATGATGTTAACATGCAGAAGCAAAGTTCAAAGCCCTATGTGGAGAGGAACCTGTGAGGTTTTTTTAGATTTTTAAATAACTGGTCAAGGCATAACACTTGTTATTACCTTTATTATTGCCTGCCTAGTGTTGCTGTGTAAAGTGAGGCTCATTCAAAGGGTCCCAGGTTGCATTGCTGCCCTGTGGAGTCTTGCTAATAGACTACAGGGCGGATGGAGGTTTAGCTAACATTCAGTTACAGTTTGAAACTATCCTTTGGGTGGTAGTAAAAATAAGACAGGTTAAGAAATGAGCTTCTCTTCAAAGAAATTTCTGTGTTTTGGTAAATCTTCTGAGGACCTTTCTCCTATCAGGCTAGTAGAACAGTGGACAACAACAGTGTCTTTAATGAAGCAGTAACCTGCCTGTTGGATGAATCTCAGGACTCTCCATTTTCAGGTAAGATTACAGATTATTTGTGGCAAGTGAAGGTAACATTTTTAAAGCAAGCTGTATTTCTGAGGGATGCAGGAGAGAAGAAGGCAGAGAAAGACAAGACTGGAGAGGAGTGATGGGCGGGTGGAGAAGGAGACAGAAAGGAAGAGAGATGGAAGGAGGGAGATGTGGGGAGGGGAGAAAGAGAAGGAGAGAGGGAAATGATGCATATCAGGTTATTATGAAACAGTTTAAAAGATTTATTTATTCTACACATTATTTTCTTCAGTTAAAAAAGAATGTCAACATTCACCTTTGATTTTAGAAGGTCAGCATTCACTTAACATTAGAAATCATTTGTTGAAAATAAATATAATTTAGTTGCATATAGCTGACCAGTCACACTTCTATTGCATTGGGTACTGCCCCAGTAGTTATTTTCCCTGGTGGGTCTCAACTGAAATGGTATCTGTATGCTTTAATCATTGCCAGTCCCCAGACTTGTGCTTATGTGTTGAACTTTTTTCTCAGCAGCAAAGTAAAATATTTTGCTCTACCTATACAGTTCAACTCTGCCTTCCTAGTAAGGCATTCACATTTGGCAGTTACCAACCAGTTTGGATAAGAGATGCAAAGTCTTATTTATTGCTTTATCTAAACTGGAAAATAACCAGAGAAAAATTTCCCCAACATATAAACAACATGTAACAAAAACAAAACCCCTATGTAGCATTGAGTGGAACAGCATGTAAACTGTTCCTTTACTCCTATAATTCTATGATTCCTTCATTTCTGCTTTGGTACTGTGATAATGAAAGTTAAACAACTGTGAAAAGAAATACAGACATTTCCTTTATCTTGGCATTTGGCTGTCCTAGGCAGTTCCCAAACTGCTTCCTGTTTGATTTTAGTTCTTTGAAGGGGTTCTTACGTAATTCTGGGTTCTGGATTCTATTTAAGATGAATCATTTAGTGTAAAAAAATTGTATTTCTATAATATCTATCATGATTACCTCTCAGCTTATTTCTAAATGATACACAGTTTAGGGAATTAGACAAAGTCTTCTATTTAATGGCACAAGTGATATTCTTTAATACGATCATCTAAAATAATCATTAATGGTGACTGTGGTAAATTATTCTCTAGAGTTAGTAGAATCATTACTGGCTGTGTTATTTTCTAGAAGTAACTGTGTATGCCAACCAAAATGTGGCCTTGCTACTTTCTTCCTGTATTTCTGGAGAAGATGCTCTGTCTTGACCAGAGAGGACTGAGCTGGGAATGTAGGCCTGAAGTCTCCCATTGCAGACTCTACTTGCAGTTAGAACCTGAATTTTTTCAGTTGGAAAGACCTGAAAAATGATCTCATTTGGTTCTCTTATTTTCCATCTGAGAGGACAGAGCCCCATATCCCAGGATATGCTCCAAGAAGCCTCTGGACATGTGGCTAAACTGATGATAGGAACTGTCATTTTGTTGAAGATTAAAATATTCTCTGTTTAATATATGTGGAAGGAATATACTTTGTAAATTGATACGGGTATATTGGTGAAGAATATCAGGGATGAGCATCATAAACATACTATGAGTCCAGAAATGCTTTTTAGTGCCTGAAAAATAAGCTAACAAGGGCAATTTGTTAGCTTCCATGGAGGTGTGTACAGATGTGGAAGAATTTCTTTTACAAAGCCAATATGTATAAGCATCATCTCCCTCAGGCCATCATTTGCACTATACACTTTGAGTTTGTGCAGTATTTTCCTGATCTGCACTTGTTCCCTTTAATTTAGGCCACCAGCAGTGATGTAGGACAATGGAGTCTCCTGAATTAGGGACTTAACAACAGAATCCTTGCTGGGCCCTTAATACACAGGTGAACTAGCAGATTCAAGGATGTGCCTTTAAAGAGAAGGAAAGACGAGGGGAGCCATTTGTCCAGAAATGAGTGATGTGAAGAAAACCTGCCTGAAGGTGAAATCATGAAAGAGTATTTTACAAAAGATTACAGCTAGTTCTTTGCCTTGCCATCAAATAAAGTAAAAAATTAATGTAATTTTTGGAAGCAGTTATAAATAAAGGAATATTGCTATCTATAATTGGTTGTTAGGGGAATTGGACTTTTAAAAAATAATCCAGAATTAGGTATCCATTCCATAGTGTTGACAGAACGTTGCTAATATTTGCAGAGAAGAACCTGCTTTTTAAAGATCTCTTTAAGATGAATGAGCCTAAGACATAGATTCTCATGCTAGACTAACATGCAGTTCCTGTCCACAAAAATCTGGAAAGACAATTGCATTAACATGCCAGTTATTGATTTGTAGTAATAACAAGAGCAGAAGAAAAACTATTTTTTTGAGATATGGAATGCTAGTGGATATGTTTTCAGATTCTGAAAATTAGAGACAAAAAGAACCTTTTGAAAAGTGCCTGTATTTTCTTGTATTTGTGCTTTGGTGAAATTCCAGTGTAATTTCTGTTGTTGTTAGCTTTTGTCTTCCACTTCCTTGCTTCCCTTTGAGTGTTTCTAAATTTGGATTCATTGGAGAGAAATAGAATGCCTTAGCCAATATTACAGTTTACCATACATGATTGTTATTTTTAATATTTTTAAATGTTTTATTTATGTTCACATTGTACAAAATAGATCATTAAAATTTAGGTAATATGAAAACCATATTCAAAAACATCAGAGCTATCAATTTAATGTGTAGATAAAGACTTCAAAACTTCTCAGGAATAGCTTCTATCTAAAACATACCAAATTTAAAATTATTATAGCATTGCCATCTTGAATAAAATTGGTTTTAATTTACTGGCTGAAAAACACTTTATAAACGAGACAACAATCTCTAGTTCTCCACTTTGCATTCCTTTCGAGGGTCATTTCAGGACATTCTGTGCAGTGACCAGAAGAGGGCAGCATGACCTCAGCTGTGGGAAAAGCTGCTCAAACCAGTGCTTTCTGAACTGAGAAGGCTGGAAGCTGACGAAGAGCAGACTTACAGCAGCAGGTGCTGCAGTGTGTCTATCAAGCAGGATACACAGGAAACAAATGTGAAATAAAACTGTTTAATGCCTCTGAATGCTGCGGATTTTTACGCATATTTTCCAGAGCAATCGCCCCTTCCCTTGTAAAAATGAAATGGGTCAGATGTTGAGATTTTTATGGGATTTAGAAAGCTGTACATGCCTAACTAAGACCTTGACTCCCCAGCTGGGGGATTTCTAATCTCTATTTTTATTTTTCCTATGGAGTCGTGATTTTCTAAGAACAGTAGACTCATCTTCCTTATTTCTTCTCAAATTTCTAAAGTGATCTTAATGATAAGGAATAAGGAACCCAGATCTCAGGCAGAAAAAATTACATATATGCATCTGAACTATTACCATCTGTTTTGTTGCAATATTAGTACAGGAGAGAAAAGATTAGATTGGTAAATCTATGGACCTCAAGATCTTAAGACCTCAACTTCTATTTAGTATCCAGTTTGCTTTCCTTGAGGGGGCAGCTTCCAGGGAATACAAGCCTTCAGTGTGCAACTGGGATATATTTTGGTGAAATACACATATATCAATATCTATATCTCTATATCTATCTACCTATATACATAAATTTGCATGTGTGTAAAGAACTTGTATGCTTTCTTAGCTTCTTTCAGGAAATTTAACCATGGCGAATTACCATGTATTGGTTTTAAGAAAAAGAGGAGAAAATGAGGGCCGAAATTGAGAAATTTTCTTGCTACCTATGTTAGGTCTTTACTCTGGTTAGAAAAGAAAAGATTCAAAGGATTATTTTACATTGGTGAGTTGCATTCCAGCCTCAACTTTCATTTAAAAATTCTATATTATTTAAAGTTTCATTTAGGAGATATTTCCCAAAAACCTTACCTCTGAAATATGGATTTCTGTTGCTCATTTTCATTTTTAATTTCCTCATGTCTGCATATAATCTGCTTTGGGTAGTGCTTGCCTTTCCCCGACCCCGGCCCCATTTTGAGAAAGCAACCCTTCCTTAATGGCATAAATTTGACTTGTGTATTCTAAATAGAACATTTTATTAATATGTTCATTTTTTTCCATTAAAATCTTGGGTTAACAAATGCATAAATATAGCATTTATGGATTCAGCAGGTGAACTTGAAATCTAGCTTACCACTTGGCAGCTAATATCATTGGCAGGATTACTTTATCAGAAATAATGACTTAAGTGTGAATTTGAATACATGAAAACCATAGACATTTAATCATAATGTGGTCAGAGGTTTATCCTGGCTTCCATACTTAGTGTGTGTGCACTCAATTGTGTCTGACTCTTTGCAACCCCATGGACTGTAACCCACCAGACTCCTCTGTCCTTGAGATTTCTCAGTCCAGAATACTGGAACGGGTTGCCATTTCTTCCTTCAGGGGATCTTTCTGACAGGGATTGAACCTTCGTCTCCTGCATTGGCAGACGGATTCTTTACCACTGAGCCTATACTTAGTAGGGAGGGAATATCTGATTTTAAAACCCATTCCACATTTCTTTTTCAATATGCTGGGTCTCCCCATTAAATAATTGTAAACAAAGACACTGGTACTAATTTTCATCCCTTTTTACAGATGAAGAATTTAAAAATGGGATTTGACAGGTTTTTGGTTTTTGTAAGGCTGATGTCTGGGCATCAGATTGGTCAGTATAGGTTGTTATAGTGTCCATACCAATCTACTTGATAAGGGTATTTCAGTGTGCACGCGCGCGTGCGCACACACACACACACACACATATAATGATTGCTCAGCCCACACTGGCTTTATGGTCAGTAATTGGGGTGGAGGCTTAGGTGTGAATCCTGGTTTTCCTGGTTAGTTATCATAATAAGATGCTAGAAAAGTCATTTAGTTTATTTAAATCCCCATTCTTTTTCTCTAAAATAGAAATACTATTACTGTTTCATAGTTTTGTGTGTATGTGTGTGTATGAAGATTAACTGAGAAAATATATGTAAGTGTCTAGAAGATAAATGATGGTGGTTATTATGATGATAAAGAATTATCACAGCAGATTTGAATACATATAAAAAGTATAATCAGACTACTTTTTCTTTGCAAATCCCTAACCTACGTAAAGATAGCTTTAAGATCTGTTAAAAACTTAGATATCCTCTAAGGAATAGGTTATAACTTTTCGTTACACAGTGCTTGAGACAATATATTTGTGTAACCTTCTCAGAAAAGTTTTATAAATAGCTTTCATAGGCCATGGACTTTATTAGGGTCCTGTTCCTAAGGGATTCATAGAAGCTGGTCTGAAGATTATTTAAAAAGATTATAGAAAACTGTTCTGCCCAGTGGGAGTTTATGTCTGTTCAGACTTCTATTCTTGGCTTCAGCTCTCAACTGGCTTTGTACCTCCATAGATAACATGCGTGTTGAGTTAAGAGCATTGGTTGTGGTCATTTGGAACTTTTATTCTGAACAGTATTTCCCAAACAAGAAAATTTTGCTCTGTACTAGCATACTGGATGTTTAACACAATGTGTTCACTTTATTTCTGTAGAATTACTCTGTTGTTTTTGCCTAAGAAACAAAATAAGTATTTTGAAAATCTTGGTCTTTTCCTTGAAAACCCTTTGACTTTGGGTCCTTTGTTTGCTTGTTTGAACTTTAAAGCTACTGTGAGCTGCTGCCATCTTGGCAGTTCCACCAAGATTCAGTTCAATTCAGTTCAGTTCAGTTGCTCAGTCATGTCCAACTCTTTGCGACCCCATGGACTGCAGCACACCAGGCTTCCTTGTCCATCACCAACTCCCAGAGCTTACTCAAACTCATGTCCATTGAGTCCATGATGCCTTCTAACCATCTCTTTCTCTGTCATCCCTTTATCCCACCTTCAATCTTTCCCACCATCAGGGTCTTATTCAGTGGGTCAGTTCTTTGCATCAGGTGGCCAAAGTATTGAAGCTTCAGCTTCAGCATCAGTCCTTCTAGTGAATATTCAGAACTGATCTCTTTTAGGATGGACTGGTTGTATCTCCTTGCAGTCCAAGGGACTCTCAAGAGTCTTCTCCAACACCACAGTCAAAAGCATCAATTCTTCAGTGCTCAGCTTTCTTTATAGTCCAGCTCTCACATCCATACATGACCAATGGAAAAACCATAGCTTTGACTAGATGGACCTTTGTTGGCAAAGTAGTGTCACTGCTTTTTAATACGCTGTAAGGTTGGTCGTAGCTTTTCTTCCAAGGAACAAGTGTCTTTTAATTTCATGGCTGCAGTCACCATCTGCAGTGATTTTGGAGCCCCCCTACATAAAGTCTCTCACTGTTTCCATTGTTTACCATCCATTTGCCATGAAGTGATGGGACTGGATGCATGATCTTAGTTTTCTGAATGTTGAGTTTTAAGCCAAAATTTTCACTCTCCTCTTTCACTTTCATCAAGAGGCTCTTTAGTTCTTCTCCACTTTCTGCCATAAGGGTGTTGTCATCTGTGTATCTGAGTTATTGATATTTCTCCCGGCAATCTTGATTCTAGTTTGTGCTTCATCCAGCCTGGCATTTCACATGATGTACTCTGCATAGCAGTTACATAAGCAAGGTGACAATATACAGCTTCAAGGTACTCCTTTCCCGATTTGGAACCAGTCTGTTGTTCCATGTCCAGTTCTAATTGTTGCTTCTTGACCTGCATACAGGTTTCTCAGGAGGCAGGTCAGATGGTATTCCCATCTCTTTAAGATTTCCACAGTTTGCTGTGATCCACACAGTCAAAGGCTTTGTTGTAGTCAGTAAAGTAGAAGTAGATGTTCTTCTGGAACTCTCTTGCTTTTTCGATGATCCAACAGATGTTGACAATTTGATCTCTGGTTCCTCTGCCTTTTCAAAATCCAGCCTGAACATCTGGAAGTTCCTGTTCATGTACCTTTGAACCTGTCTTGAAGAATTTTGAGCATTACTTTGCTAGCATGTGAGATGAGTGCAATTGTGCGGAGGTTTGAACATTCTTTGGCATTGCCATTCTTTGGCATTGCCTTTCTTTGGGATTGGGATGAAAACTGACCTTTTCCAGTCCTGTGGCCACTGCTGAGTTTTCCAAATTTGCTGGCATATTGAGTACAGCACTTTCACAGCATCATCTTTTAGGATTTGAAATAGCTCAACTGGAATTCCATCACCTCCACTAGCTTTGTTCGTAGTGATGCTTCCTAAGGTCCACTTGACTTCACAATTCAGGATGTCTGGCTCTAGGTGAGTGATCACACCATTGTGGTTATCTGGGTCATGAAGATCTTTTTTGTATAATTCTTCTGTGTATTCTTGCTACCTCTTCTTAATATCTTCTGCTTCTGTTAGGTCCATACCATTTCTGTCCTTTATTGTGTCCATCTTCACATGAAATGTTCCCTTGGTATCTCTAATTTTCTTGAAGAGACCTCTAGTCTTTCCTATTCTATTGTTTTCCTCTATTTCTTTGCATTTAATGCTAAGGAAAACTGTCTTATCTCTCCTTGCTGTTCTTTGGCACTCTGCATTCAAATGGTATATCTTTCCTTTTTCTTTTGCCTTTAGCTTCTCTTCTTTTCTCAGCTATTTGTAAGGCCTCCTCAGACAACCATTTTGCCTTTTTCCATTTCTTTTTCTTGGGGCTGGCCTTGATCACTGCCTCTTGTACAATGTCATGAACCTCCGTCCATAGATCTTCAGGCACTCTGTCTAGCAGATCTAATGCCTTCAATCTATTTGTTACTTCCACTGTATAATCACAAGGGATTTGATTTAGGTCATACCTGAATGGTCTAGTGGTTTTCCCTACTTTCTTTAATTTAAGAGCAAGAATCCCTCAGAAGAAATGGAGTAGCCATCATAGTCAACAAAAGAGCCCAAAATGCAGTACTTGGATGTGATCTCAAAAATGACAGAATGATCTCTGTTCATTTCCAAAGCAAACCATTCAATATCACAGTAATCCAAGTCTATGCCACAACCAGTAATGCTGAAGAAGCTGAACTTAATGGTTTATAAAGACCTACAAGACCTTCTAGAACTAACACCCAAAAAAGATGTCCTTTTCATTATAGGGGACTGGAATGCAAAAGTAGGAAGTCAAGAGATACCTGAAGTAACAGGCAAATTTGGCCTTGGAGTACAAACTGAAGCAAGTCAAAGGCTAACAGAGTTTTGCCAAGAGAACACACTGGTTATAGCAAACACCTTCTTTCAAAAACACAAGAGAAGACTCTACACATGGACATCACCAGATGATCAATATCAAAATCAGAATCAAAATCAATATCAAAATATCGATTATACCAGCCAAAAATGGGGTAGCTCTATACAGTGATCAAAAACAAGACCGGGAGCTGACTGTGGCTTAGATCATGAACTCCTTATTGCCAAATTCTACCAAGATTGAGTTATTCTATTAGACCGGCAGGTCCCTGACTTTGACAATGGTGTCGTTTGGTTGCTAAGTCACGTCCAACTCTTTTGAGACCCCATGGACTCTAGCCCTCCAGGCTCCTCTGTCACTGGGATTTCCCAGGGAAGTATTCTACAGTAGGTTGCTATTTCTTCTCCAGAGGATCTTCCCAACCCAGGGATCGAACCCGCATATCTTGTATCTCCTGCGTTGGCAAGCTGATGCTTTCCTATTGAGCCACCAGGGAAGCCTGACTTTGACAATCAGGCTGTCTTGTTTTTTAGGAGTCAAAAAGAATGGAATGTATAAGTTATAAGTATTTTATTCTTGTCCCTAGCACCCTTCATCATCCTCACCTAGCAATCCCCTAACCCTGGTTAATACAGTACTTCTCCTGGTCCATCCATGAACCACATAGGCATACACCACTGCAGAAAAGCATACAGCCAAACCAACAGGTTTCATGTTGAATATATAAGAATGCAGGTAGGAGGTTAAAATTGTGGTGGCAACTTGATGTTTCTTCCTGACTGTTTCTATTTTTTTCTTACTGAAATAAACAAGGTCACCAGCCAGAATCAGCATGTGGGGTGAGGTGAAGATTTGAGGTGAGAGGAGAGTGACAAAGTCCACGAGCAAAGCATATGATCCCAAATCCCCTTCAGATATTGTCCCTGTTACTCAGTTCTTATTTAGAGCAGAACTACCCACAAGAGTTGCTTATACTCCCTGTCTTCGGTTCTGCTTCCAGTTCATCTTAAAATCACTCCAGTCATATATTCACTCAGAATTTCTCTGAAACTTCTCAGGGTCACTGGTGAGTTCAGTTCAGTCACTCAGTCATGTCCAACTCTTTGGGACGCCATGGACTGCAGCACGCCAGGCTTCCCAGTTCATCACTAAGTCCCAGAACTTGCTCAAACTCATGTCCTTGTTGTTAAACTTAATGGTCACTTCTCAGCCCTTATCTTTTTTTTACTTCTCTGTAGCATTTGACAGTTGACCACTCCCTCCTCTCTGAAATACTTTCTAGTCTTCTGTTTTTTCCTACTTCATTGGCTCCTTCTTCTTGGTCTGAAGAATCACCAATTCTTCATCCTGTCTCTGACCCAATGTTGGAGAATGCAAGTTTCATCCCTTGAATCTCCTCTCTGTCCACACACACTCTTAGTGGTCTCATCCACACAGATGTGGAGGGCTTCCAATGTATATGTTGCAGACCTTTTCCCTGAACTTTGGAAGCATACTCACACTGCTTACTTGACATCTGTGGTTGAATATGTAACAGGCTTCTCAAACATCTGGTATTTCCTCGAAAAACCTCCTTCCTTCCTGATTCTTCCCCATTGCAAATAATTACAACTTTAGCCTCTTAATTGCTCAGGCTAAAAAGTTGGGAGTCAAACTTGCCTCCTTTCTTTCCTATATACTCCACATTCAGTCTGTTAGAATATCCTGTTGCTTTCAAGATACAGACAACATGTGGTCACCTCTTAGTCCCTATAGAGAACAGAACAATCTGATGTCACATGGTTCAAGTCCATGGTGAGCATCACAAAAGTAGCAACATGAGTAAGGATACATTTTGGAGAAGTTTATAGACTGATGTTGCTTTTTCTTCACTACCAAACTCCAGCCAGTCAAATATTCATGGAGAGGTGATGATAATAAATCATTTTTTCATTTTCTTGGCATCTACACCCTCCAACCTTAATACCGCCTTCACTGTTAAATTTATTTAGCATGTCCTGTGATACTTACATGATACTTATGTGCAAAATATGATTAACAAACAGACTATCACAAGTTCACCTGTGTCACAAGAGCTCTAAAGGAGAAGCCATCTATGGAGGGTAAATAAGAGGCACTTACATGGTCAGAGGAACTTAAACAGAAGGGAAAAAAAACCAGATGCTGCAGAACCTGGGGGCAGGTTTTTATATCAGTTCTACAAGGGTAGAGAGAAATTCAGGAGAAAATCTCATATTCACCTGTGATGGGGAAAGCAGGAGGCTGGGCACTCAGGGGATCATAGGATTAGTTTTTCAACCGCGTGTGTATTGGCCTTGTGTTTGTATTTGCAAGTATGCACAGAGCTCATAGACTGAACATAAAGAACAAATTGTTCTTTATTATGGGACTTTCCTGGGGTCCAGCGGTTAGGATTCTGTGCTTCCATTGCAGGGGGCATGGGTTCAGTTCCTGGTCAGGGAACTAAGATCCTGCATGCCACAAATAAAACAATTTTTAGAAATTATAAAAGAACAAAGTGTTTTTTATTATAATTTTAACTTAGTGCAGCACCTAACAAAGGGCTTTGCATGTTAAAAATACAAGCACTGGTTGAATGAGTAAATAAAAATCTGAAAAATGAGCACTAACTATAGTATATTAATGTTGGGTTGGCCAAAATATTCATATGGGTTTTCCTGTTACTTCAAATGGAAAATCCTGAAAGAACTTTCAGACCAACCCAGTAAGTTAACACTTGGTCTCAGTGTAATGTTTTGCTTATTTAATGCTGTCTTGATTAGAATTTGTTAATTGAAAACAGCCAGTTATTAAATCTACCCAATAGATACATTGAGATACATATCTGTTTACTTTGCTAAAAGTTAATTGCTGTGATTTTATACACCTTTTGAATCTACCGCTAAAGGAGTTACAGAAAAATCTATATTAATCTGTCAATCATTAATATACAGCCATTGTGACTTACGTGTATAAATTTATAAACTAGATGCTCATGTTGTCAAGTTACTGCTTATTTATAATTTGCATCCTGTATTTCCTTGGCCACTTCTAACCTGATCAAAAGTACAGACCAGTGAAAATCCTGTGCCTCTACTGGGTGAACAAATAAAAGATGTGTCTGCAAATGGAGGATCAGTAGCATCATTTTATGCATTTATGAATCATAAATGAAAGAGTTCAGCTTTAAATCAAATTACTAGAATTTTATCAATGCCTCTATAGTTACTTCAAAAGCTGATTTTGTGCCATTGAATGTCACTAGGTAAGAGGAAAATGAAAAAATGCAGTTCATATGTTAGATTCATATATACATTGAGGTGCAGTGTTAGGCTTCAGATGAAACACGGGGCTCCTATAGAATTTTTTACACACTGTAAAATAAGCGTCTGCAATCCGATACTTCACACATTTCTATTAACCTTTGACATTGAATTTGTTCTATTCTGATTGTTTTTTCATTGATACAAGTGTTTGGTGAGGAATTAAGGAGCTTTCCTTCACAAATGTTTTGTTTGATTTATAGCATTTTTCGCTGTGATATTCCTGGTTAGAATACTTTACTGTTGAAATCTTTAAAAAAATTAGTTAAATTCCCAAAGGATAATGTGCATCAGTTCTATGTTAAGCTCTTTGTTCAGACTTATTATTTCTGCCTCCAAAATGTGTTTTCACTAACATTATAGCATGATAAATGAAAAAAGTGTGTGCACAGCTTAAAACATTTGGAAAAGCTTCTATAAGTTGCTTTTATACTGGGAAGTTTACTTTTTCCGTAGAGATATTTCTTTTTTAAAAACGTATTTATTCATTATTTTTGGCAGTGTTGAGTCTTCATTGCTGTACAGTCTTTTATCTAGTTGTGGTGAGCAGGGACTACTCGCCAGTTTTGGTGTGCAAGCTTCTCATCATGGAGGCTTCTCTTGTTGCCGAGTACCGACTCTAGGGAACACAGGCTTCAGTAGTTGCAGCGTGTGGGCTCGGCAGTTTTGGTTCCCGGGTTCCAGAGCACAGGCTCAGTAGTTGTGACTCACAACTACTAGTTGCTCCCAGCCTGTGGGGTTTTCCTGGGTGGGGGATTGAATTCATGTCTCCTGCATTGGCAGGTGGATTCTTATTCACTGAGCTACCAGGGAAACTCCCATAAAGATATTTCTATTCCATACTCTACTGTCCCACATGTTTCTGAAACATGAGCATGAACTCTGTAGGAATTTTATTTTTGGACTCAAAAACTAGAGTTGTATGGTAGACAGTTTTTGTTTAATAGAATTCTCCAACCTTCCCCTTCTTCCTTACATAGACATTAGTTTTATTTCATTTTTCTGAATATTTATGTTCTCTTCCTTAACTTACAGTACAAAAACCTTCCAGTTAACAAAGAGCTAAGTATCATATTCATCCTTCATTTTCCATACTATTTCATTCTCCTTTTTGACCTTTCTAATCACTTTCTTGCCTCAAGCACTTAATAGTTGTGAAACATCAAAATAAAGTACCATCACTTAGATAGTCCACGTCGCTGAGATGATTTACCCCGTTACACTTCAGATCTGCTCTTCCCCATATGGCAACCGTATTGGGCTATGGGTGGTTGTTGAGTACTTGCAGTGTGGCTGGTCCAAATTGAGATGTGCTGTGACACTCTATTTCAAAGACTTGGTACAAGTAAAAAGGATGTAAAATATCTAATTAATAATTTTTATGTTGATTACATGTTGAAATGGCAATATTTTGAGTTTACTGATTCAAAGAAAATGTCTTAGTAAGAAATTTTTTTTTTCAAATGAGGCCACTAGAAAATCCTTTTGAAATGTAGCTACCAGAAAATGTGGCTTGCATTGTATTTAGATTAGACAGTGCTGCTCAACACTGGCCTTCCTCAAACCTGGTTACCCATGAGAAGCATTTAGGAAACTTAAAAAAAACCTCACAGTTTCCTAGGTCTTACCAATTATTGTATCCAAATAATGGACATGGGTCTTAGGAATCTGTACTTTTAGAAATCTCTCCTGATAATTTTGAGGATGTCAGTTAGTAGAACAATGCTTGAGAACTTCTGCTCCAAATCTTTTGCTACCTCATGGCAACACTTTTTGGCCTGAATCTCATGTATTAAAGGAAATAGTATTTTATGTGACTGACTATGGTAGTGGGAAAAACACAAGAACAAGTCCCTATCTACTTGCTAAAGTAGTTCCCTTTCCTTAACCTATTTAAGTTTAGAACTTTAAAAACCAGCTTAGTGAGTTAAGTATTTGAATAATGCTATATCTGATTTGGGCTTCCCAGGTAATGCTAGTGGTAAAGAACCCACCTGCCAATGCAGGAGACATAAGAGACTCAGGTTGGGTTGGGAAGATCCTCTGGAGGAGGCATGGCAATCCACTCCAGTATTCTTGCCTGGATAATCCCATGGACAGAGGAGCCTGGCAAGCTACAGTCCAAAGGGCCACAAAGAATTGGACACGACTGAAGTGACTTAGCACACATGTATATCAAATTCAGTTGGGACCAGCAATGATCATTTACCTAACCTTTTCTTAAAGACATTTTACTTACTTTTTTAGGAACAGTTTTAGACACACAGCAAAACTGAGAGGGAGGTACGTAAATTTCCCATATAATGTATGCCCTCACACATGCATTCAGTTCAGTTCAGTCACTCAGTCATGTCCGACTCTTTGCAACCCCATGAATCGCATCACGCCAGGCCTCCCTGTCCATCACCAACTCCCGGAGTTCATTCAAACTCACGTCCATTGAGTCGGTGATGCCATCCAGCCATCTCATCCTCTGTTGTCCCCTTCTCCTCCTGCCTACAATCCCTCCCAGCATCAGAGTCTTTTCCAATGAGTCAACTCTTCGCATGAGGTGGCCAAAGTACTGGAGTTTCAGCTTCAGCATCATTCCTTCCAAAGAACACCCAGGACCAATCTTTAGAATGGACTGGTTGGATCTCCTTGCAGTCCAAGGGACTCTCAAGAGTCTTCTCCAACACAATTCAAAAGCATCAATTCTTCAGCGCTAAGTCTTCTTCACAGTCCAGCTCTCACATCCATACATGACCACTGGAAAAACCATAGCCTTGACTAGACGGACCTTTGTTGGCAAAGTAATGTCTCTACTTTTCAATATTCTATCTAGGTTGGTCATAACTTTCCTTCCAAGGAGTAAGCATCTTTTAATTTCATGGCTACAATCACCATCTGCAGTGATTTTGGAGCCCCAAAAAATAAAGTCTGACATGCATAGCTTCCCCAATATCAACATCCCTCATCAGAGTGATGCATTTGTTACAATTAATTGATGAACCTAGTATGAGACATCATCATCACGAAAGTCTATAGTTCACATTAGAGTTCACTCTTGGTGTTGTATTGTTTGCTTTCAAATATACCAATGGAGTCAGGGGGAAGAATGTATTCATTTACCAAACATTTGATTTTAACTTTAAAAATATGTATAGACATTCCATGTCAATCTTTTGATTTAGGGCCAGAAGGTTTTCTTGACATACTTATCTGCTGATTAGAGATCTCTAGTATCTTTCTTTCAATAAGCAACATCCAAAATGCCTTCTTTACAATTTCCACTTCTGTTTCTTTAAAATGCAGAATGATCTTAAATAAACATATGAGGCAATTTACATACATAACTTTCTAGATTATTGTGATCTTTCTCCCTAACCTTCTGTAGTTTTGTCACTTAATTTGGCAGAAATCATTTTTCTCCTTATCTTTCCAAAGCATTTCACTTAGCTTCCACAGTGATAATAACTCTTTGTTTTTGCTTTATAAGTTTATAAAATATTTATTAAGTTACAAAATTTCAATAAGAATTAAAGTGGTCACAATCAAGTTTGAGAATAAATTTATTTGGATTTTATTAAGCATAAAACTCAATGTACAGGCTTCTCAGATGTAGATTGCTATTGAGAGCATTCAGAATTTCCTGGGTATCAGTCTATATGCTTAACAGTAGGAAAGGATAATTAATTAATGGGATAGATAATTAATTAAATAATTAATGGATAATTAATACGGTGAATTAATCTGACAAATGAGTTAATGGACAGTCATTGATAGAAGCTAGACTATAAAAAATAAGGATATAAATAAGAGTAATGTAACTGATATTTATTGAACACTTACTATGTGCCAGACATGAATACTTTATATATATATCATACCTCATTTTCACTCACAAACATCCTTTGAGGCATGATTTATAGTTAGTCTCCTTTTACACTGCAGAGAATTGAGACTTCCAGAGGTTAAGTCACTTAAGGTCATACAATTTTAAGTTTGGAGATAAAATTCAAACCCAAGTCCGTTTGATCCTGGAATCAGGGACCAACTTTTAGCTTCAAAAGCCTAACCTTGGCGAGAGGGTTCATGCTATCCCTTGCTGGAGATCTCACTTGGCCTGACATTGATCTATAGGATCAGGTCAAGGGCAGAGACCCTGCAAAGCAAGCAATCACCATAACAAATAACTTGCATGTGTGTCTTAGATCAGAGGACAACTCTATAAAGCTTTTTAGAATATGATGGAGCATCATGTAATGAATGTATCTAATGTCTTAAACCAATGAATAGATGGGGCATTTTAAAGCAAATTTTGCTGAGACTATTATTTGAGCTAGAGCCCAGGCTTGAAGGAAATAAATAAATTCTTATCCTCATTTCTGGACACTCTCTCCTGGGATCCCCAAACCAGGTATTTATCATGCTGTCTCCTTTGTGATGCTATTCTTTGGTGTGATAAATGTGGCTTCTTGGAAAGGCTGCTTTACTCCAGCCTTGAGGCAGAATCCTTTTAGCTCAAAGAAAAATAAATTGGCTTCAGAAAAAAAGGATCATTGTCAACTTTTTAATCCTTCCTTTTCCATCTTCTTTTTCCTGCTATGGCACCATGCATAGTTCAGTCTTCAGGGATCCATTGTTCATTTCCGGAAGAGCATCAGGTGACCCAGATGTGCACTTTGAGTGCCTTTTAAATGCTTTGTCACACCCATATTTGTATGCAGTAATTAATCACCCATGGATCAATCACCTGTAACATTGCCCCAGGCTATCTCTGCCCCCACCACAATTTTCCTCCCACAGGAAAGTGGGGTGGCTTAGCTTTGCCAAGGTGTCATTTGGTAATAAAATATTTTTCCAAGACGTTTTCCAGTGAGCTATGGAGCACTTACAGTGATTTGCACCTATTTCCTTGTCTTTTCAAGTGAATAATAGCATTTACTTTCTTTGAAGTATAATTATGCCCAAAGAAGTCATTCTATTTATTTGGTGGTTCTAGATTTTCTGAAACTTTACTTTTGAGTCTGCCACATTGAAAATGTTTTTTTCTAGTGATAATTTTGATCTGAGTGTTAAAAAATCAAGCTGTGTAGCTTCTTTTTTTGCACTGTTAAGAGCAATCAAAATTATTCCGTAAAGTTTTGAGTTCATAAAAACTTGCCAGGGAAGTGAGCAACTTTGTGAGTGTCTTAAACTCAGTTGGACATAGATTGGCCATGCTGTGTCATTTGAAGTTAAAAATTTCTGAATGCTGGAAAATAAGCAGCTGCCACAAGTAGGTCCAAAGGGAATAAAAATACTGAAATTTCTCTTCTGTCAAGGCTGTCTCTGGGTTTCTGTGAGACAATATTGAACATGAGTTTCATCTAATTTCAAAAACATTAGCTTTATGGCTAAAGAGGCATCACATTGAAAAGAAATTCTGTCATTGTTTTTCTCATTTCAGGGTTGGAAATTAAATTGAATATCAAAAGTAGATGGGAAGCTTGCAGATGTCTTTATAGATGGACAAACACCAAAGGGCACTGGAATTTGGATAATGGCTCACATGTGTTTTGTAGAATAGATACTGCTTATGTAGTAGATCAGCAGTCTACTAGCATCACCTTCATCTTCAGAAGACAAATTTTCCATCATTACCCAAATCTTCTTAAATCAAAAACTCTGGGGAATTCCCTGGTGGTCCAGTAGTTAGGACTCGGCTCTTTTACTTCCAGGGCTGAGTTTGATCCAGCTGTGTGGCGCCACCAAAAACAAAACCAAACGAAACAAAACAAAAACACTCTGAGAAGTGGAGTCCAGTATCTGAGTTTAAACATCCCTTCAAGTGACTCTGTATACAAATGTTTGAGAAATTGTTTTATTTAGAAGGAAATTTTGCCATCTTCTCTCCAAACTCACATTTCATAAGTGAAGGTTGGAGGCTCAGTGAAGTTGTGTAGTTCATCTAAGATATTATCAAGTTGCAAGGAACAATATCAAACAATAATGATTTAGTTAATGGACTTTTTGTATGGTATCACTAATCACAAGTCTTAGAGTCTATTGTGTGGACTCCGGCATCTTTCTCACTGTCTCTGTTATTTCTAACATTTCTGACCAAAGAATGACCTTCTCTCCTCTGTTCTACCTCATGGCTTCTGCTTATGTCTTTTATTGCCTAACTGTTTTTGCTTAATGCCTTCCATTGATAGTTTTGTGTTGATTTGTTTTGTCTTGTTTTTCAGGTTCTTTATAGTCCGTCACCTGTATTCCACTCTGTATTACTCTTTAAATAATAATAAACTCTGTATTATTATTTAAAATCTTTAAGAGAGAGAATCTGGTATAAATTATGGAGTTCTTCTATGAGACAGAACTCTAGTGCCAGACCATCTCATTCATTCATTCATTCACTCAACAGCTGTTTATTGAGATTGTGTGTCTTTATTCTGGACTTTGGAGATACAATGAAAAAGATAAACAAAATATTCAGGTCTCCAAAGCTCTTAAATCTTAGTTGGGAGGCTGGATAGAAAATAGACCAAGAATAAATATTTACAATTCCACAATCTTTTATCTGTGATTCTGAAATTCAAAAAGCTCTTCAAACTGAAAGGTATTTCCTAACTCAGTTGGCAGCAAAACCTGACCTGACTTGAACTTCTCTGGCAGCAGAACGTGACCTGGGGAAAGGTGAAGCTATTTGTAGTCTTTGTTTATCCCTCTTGGTATGAATGCCCATGCACTGCATTGAAGGAATGTTGGTGTTTGATTATAAGGATTCATCACAAAACCTGATGGGAGTATGCCCATAAGGCCTTCATAAAAAGTCTAAAAATATAAATTTGGAAGTTCAAGTGGTACCAAGGATTTTGGATAAAGGTTACAACTCTGTAATCAGGGTTGTGAAAGTGCTATGAAGAAAAATTATCAAGGAAAAAGGATAGAGACAAACAGGCAATGCTCTGTTGATCCTAAACATTAATGATTTTTATTGTTCTCAGTATTCATCCAACTCTGGGAGCAGTCACTAAAGTGTGGAGATGAAGAAATGTAATGACCAGACAGAGGAGCTGTTGCAGATAAGTCATGCAAAAGGAACGTGCTAATTTCAAAACTTCTAATCCATTCCCACCAAGTAATTCCTTAAATGTAATGGAAAATATTATTAAAATTATAGCCTGTTCTAGTTGAACATTAAGGCTTTTAAAGCATTTAGAGTCCAAGGAGATGGATTTAAATGATGCCCTTCTATAAGGAGGGCAAACATATGTTTAGAGAAATGATGAGTAAGTGGATTAATTATTGACATGGACAAGAGAATATGAAGAACAAGAGGATTTGAATGATCCCTCTGTGTGTGTGGTCCAACCTAAGCAAACAAGTGACCCTGTTTTTTACGTGCAGAAACAGCATATGGAAATCTAGGCAATGTTAGTGATAGCATCAGTCATGCCAACTTCAAATTCTGTGCCACTGTTTATATTTAAATTGTTTCTCCTTTTATACTGCATGCAATATAGTCTTCACCTGCTAGAAGTATTATTACTAAGCTGTTATCAACATGTTTCAAAATATAAGTGCTGTCTGACTCTATTGCCTTTCCCTATTATTTTAGTGTATAATTTGTAACAGTATTTAATGTACACTGAAACTTTTAAGTGACTTCTGGCTTTTTGATCTCTAAAAATTTTAAATAAAAAGTTATGTTTGGCAAAGGATCATGCATTGAGATCCACAAAATCATAGTGCTGGGTGAAAAGTTAAGAATTTCTTCATCGTCCCCCTTGGCACATGATCACAGGATCTCTGCTTGGATGCTCAAAGTAATAATACTCAGCCACCTCTATTTCTTTTTATCACTTTGTTTCTGCATTATGTGGAGTAAAATACTGTATTTGCAAAAGTGCCTGGTTGTGTTTTTTGAAGTTGCAGAGACTGGTCTATTCTTCTAGTTTTTGACATATATCACCATAGTCTATCCTCCTCTTTCTTTTGCCAAGTTGTCAGAAAAATTAATCTGTGCAACTTTTCCTCATAGCTCATGATTTCTAAACCAATCGTTCTCCAGTAGACATTTATTTTGTATTGTTCATCTAAAGTTGTAATGCCCAGATCCAAGCATTTAGTATTGTTTTGATCTATACAGAGTAGAATGACGCTAAAAGTTTCCTAAATCCAGAACCATACTGTTATTTCACATTCCTGTCATATATTTTCTTATTTATGTTCTTACTTAGAGCTGTCATCTTTGGCACTTTCCTGGCACCTCACTTGGGCTGCTCTGTATCTTGGATCATGGTTGATGGTAGAACTGCTTCACAGTTTACTAGTAAGCTGGTAGGGTGATGTGATCCTACACATAGGAACAGTTCCAGATAACTGGAAAAAATGATTACATTCACTGAAACTTTAAAACCAAGATTTTCATTCTGTTTTAAATTTTGAGGAGTAGTACAATCGTTAACCCTGTGGTTCACAGTATTCTCATTGCTTTGTGCCCTACATTTATTGATTTTAGAAAGCTGAAATAGTAATGGCTTCAAGCAGTGTTGATGTATAAGAAGTGTTTTTGAGAAAGAAAAAAGCTATCTTATTTTTGTACTTGTTTTCTAGAATTGACCATGAGGATTATGGTTAGAGGATTTCTTAATTTTTTTAACTTCTGTGCTTAGAAGAATGAGTTACAGTGTTGATTACAGATCTTCATTGCAGACCCGCAGCTTACGAGGTTAGGGAGTGATTTATAATGTTGACTATAGGTCAAATTGTCTTTGAGAAAGCTGTGCTTTCAACACCACAGGATTAAACGGAAAAACCAAAGGGAAAAACAGTATATTAAAAACAACCGTCCTCCCAGCTCCTATTCTCAGCCCCCCTCTCCCCAATATCCTGGTTTATAAACCAGTGTAAAATTGATGCTGGTGACTGAAGGTCTTTGCCTCCAAGCATGGACTTCCTCCCCTACCGTTTCACTTTTCCCAGACTTCTCTGTCTGTGCTCATTACTTTCACTCACTCTGGTTCTATCAGGATTATTAAAGTGGTTGGGTCCTGCTTTGTGGTCTCTTCGAAAGGAAACTCATAGCTGCAGCCAAAGATAATGGAGGAAATGTCACTTTCTTGGTTTTAGTACCACATTGCTAAGGGAGTTACATTGTGTCATGAAAAATTCGTTGGTTACCAGAGTTCCAAGACCTCACTCATGGATGTAACCCTTATGCAATATCAATAAAGGCAAGAATCCAAGAAAGCCATATTAAACTCCCCGATGGGAGTTATATTTTCAAGATAGTAAACTTTGAAATGTATTACGTATGATCCTTTTACAGAGAAGGCAATGGCACCCCACTCCAGTACTCTTGCCTGGAAAATCCCATGGATGGAGGAGCCTGTTAGGCTACAATCCATGGGGTCGCTAAGAGTTGGCCACGACTGAGCGACTTCACTTTCACTTTTATGCATTGGAGAAGGAAATGGCAACCCACTCCAGTGTTCTTGCCTGGAGAATCCCAGGGACGGGGGAGCCTGGTGGGCTGCTGTCTATGGGGTCGCGCAGAGTCGGACAAGACTGAAGTGACTTAGCATGATCCTTTTAAATGTTATAACTGATGTCCTGGTTATAGAGAGTGAAGTGGCCAAAAACACAAGTAAAAATATAGAAAACAATAGTTTAGAAAAACTTCCATTTAAATATTCAAACAAACTGGTTGTGGCAATAATGTATACTGCATATTTGTCTCACAAATGCATTAGGCATTTACTTAAGATTTTAAATGGTCTTACATTTTATGTTTTATTCCAACCTCTTCCCTCATTCTGGAATTTTCAAATTGACAAAACTTTCTTAATTGTACCTCTATTTAACGTGGATAATTTAGAAATTAGAAATTCTAATTTATCTGGTATAGAGCCAAGTTAAGGTTTCTCTGGTGGCTTAGATGGTAAAGAATCTGCCTGCAATGCAGGACACCGGGGTTCGATTGCTGGGTCGGGAAGATCTCCTGGAGAAAGGAATGGCAACCCACTCCAGTATTCTTGCCTAGAGAATTCCATGGACAGAGGACCTGGTCTGCTACAGTCCTCAGGACTGGAAAGAGTCGGACACGACTGAATGACTAACAAACACACACATACCTAGCTAAGTTACCAAAAATAGATGTGTGATATTATTTTTCATAAAGATTATTCTCTTGGGAAAAAACTATTGACAATGATAAAGTGCCCAGATTTTATTCTTATAGCAGGTAATACAATCAGAAGACTTTGGGGAGCAAGTCCTTAACAAATGTAAAATATTTCTTTGGAGGAGTCTAATTATTGACAAATTATAAGAGTCTTCAAATGTGCACTACTGTACAAATAGACTGTATTTCCACTGAACTTGTTTAATGACCTTGTAAGCTAAAAGCAAACCAAAGCCGAGTGGTTTATCAATGTCAACAACACTAGCTAGATGAAACTTGAGTCACATAAGAACTCCTTAAGTGTATATATGTTTTTCATTATCAGTTCAGTTCAGTTGCTCAGTCCTGTCCAACTCTTTGCAACCGTGGACTGCAGCACGCCGGGCTTCCCTGTCCATCACCAACTTCCAGAGCTTGCTCAAACACATGTCCATCAAGTCGGTGATGCCATCCAACCATCTCATCATAATAATTTGCTTTTAAAAAGGCATGTCTATATTAAAGGTGTATGGGAAACAGAATTGCTTTCTGGAAAGAAATAACCAAACACTGAAGTGTAGGCCACAGATGATCTTCAGGTATGAACTCTGGATGGTAGAGGACATGTGCTACTTACAAGTCTTCCCTAGTCTCTTCATCCAGTTAGAATGATTCATTTAAAACTTGACATTTCCTCTCTTCCTAGTTCTAAAAGCAATGCAACCTATTTTTAAAAACAAGCCCCCAAAATCTTCTATAGTTTTTTCCTTATAATTTTATTGAAGTATAATATAAAAGAAAATTGAAGCAGAAAAAAATTTTTTTAAATTCTAAAGATAATTGATAGCATTACCTCCAAGTAATCTTTTGACTCCAATAATCTCTTCCAGGTTTACATTGCCACTGTGGTCTGACCAGGTTGTTCTATCTCAGCTTTCCTGTTGTGGCTGTTCAGTTGCTTTTGGCTGAAATTTTTGCGACCCCATGGACTGCAACACACCAGGCTTTCCTGTCTTTCACTATCTCCCTGAGTTTATTCAAACTCATGTCCACTCTGTCGTGATGCCATCCAACCATCTCATCCTCTGTCGTCCCCTTCTCCTCCTGCCCTCAGTATTTCCCAGCCTCAGAGTCTTTTCCAATGAGTTGGCTCTTTGCAGCAAGTGGCCAAAACACTGGAGCTTCAGGTTCAGCATCAGTCCTTCCAATTACAATTCAAGGCTCATTTCCTTTAAGATTGACTAGTTTAATCTCCTTGCTGTCCAAGGGACTCTCAAGAGTCTTCTACAGCACCACAATTTGAAAGCATCAATTTGGTGTTCACCCTTCATAGTCCAACTCTCATATCCATATGTGACCACTGGCAAAACCATAGCTTTGACTACATGGACCTTTGTCAGCAAAGTAATGTCTCTTCCATCTAGGTTTGTCATAGTTTTTCTCCCAAGGAGCAAGTGCCTTTCAATTTTGTGATTGCAGTCACTGTGAACAGTGATTTTGGAACCCAAGGAAATAAAATCTGCCACTTTTTCCCCATCCATTTGTCATGAAGTGATGGGAATGGTTGCCATGATCTTAGTTTTATGAATGTTGAGTTTTAAGCCAGCTTTTTCACTCTCTTCTTTCACCTTCATCAAGAGGTTCTTTAGTTCCTCTTCACTTTCTGCCGTAAGGGTGGTGTCATCTGCATATCTGAGGTTATCAATATTTCTCCCAGCAATCTTGACTCCAGCTTGTGCTTCTTTCAGCCTGGCATTTTTCATGATGTACTCTGCATATAAGTTAAATAAGCAGGGTGACAATATACAGCCTTGATGTACTCCTTTCCCAATTTGGAACCAGTCTGTTGTCCCATGTCCAGTTCTAACTGTTGCTTCTTGACTTGAATAAAGGTTTCTCAGGAGGCAGGTCAGGTAGTCTGGTACTCTTATCTCTCTAAGAATTTTCCACACTTTATTGTGATCCACATAGTCAAAGGTATTAGTATAGTCAGTGAAGCAGAAGTAGATGTTTTTCTGGAGTTCTCTTGCTTTTTCTATGATCCAGCAGATGTTGGCAATTTGATCTCTGGTTCCTTTGCCTTTTCTAAATCCTGCCTGTACATCTGGAAGTTCTTGGTTCACATACTGTTGAAGCCTGGCTTGAAGGATTTTAAGCATTACCTTGCTAGCATGTGAAATGAGTGCAACTGTACCACAGTTTGAACATTCTTTAGCATTGCCTTTCTTTGGGATTGAAATGATAACTTATCTTTTCCAGTCCTGTGGTCACTGCCGAGTTTTCCAAATTTGCTGGCATATCAAGTGTAGCACTTTAATAGCATCATAAATTAAATTGTATTATTACTGCTTTTTAACAACCAATATTTACTTAGAATTACCAACATCTGGAGAAAAGGGAATCCTCCTAAACTGTTGGTGGGAATGTAAATTAATGCAGCCCCTATGGAAAACAATATGGAGGTTCTTCAAAAAAATGAAAAATTCTACAATTTTGGTACTTGCTGATGACAGTTTAATGTACTAATTTAAGTTATTCCTAATATTCATGGTCTCTATTTAGATCAGCTGTGCTTCTTTCCATCATTTTCTTAGATCCCAGTTCTGGGTGGCACAGGCACCAAAGTTTGGTGTGAGCGAATGGTGGGGGCTGGGGGTAGGGAGTGGTGGTGGGCAAGGGAGGTTCAGAAATCAGCTAGCCAGGAGTTAATAGACTCTCAGATCAAAGTGACATTAAGAAATTGGATCCTCTAACTCCTATGTCCTCAAATCTCTCTTCCTAGTTGTTTCTCCACCCGGGAGAGGCCGGTTATGAGACTGACTCCAAGTAGGGACAATACACTATAGTCCAGGTCCTGTCCAGCCATGGAAAACAGTGAGAACTCTCAGAGGACTAGAATGGAAGCTGTCCAGGATTAAGGTTAGGAGCACTCAGTGCAGAGGCAGAGCTGGATCCTTCAAGCATTTCTTTTGGAAACTGAGTTTGGAAAAAAAAGAGAATAGGGCCTAATCCCAAAGATTTGCAGCGCAAGAACCATGAGGATGTTTGGATGGGTTAGGAAAGAATGTGGCTTCCCTGGGTATCTGGAAGAATGTGCAATAACTTCTGAACACTATCAAAACTTCTCACTCTGTTCATGGTTAATTCCTCTCCTTCCATGTCTTACTGCAGCCCTAGAGGTCTACCTAAGAATTGACGCTTTTGAACTGTGGTGTTGGAGAAGACTCTTGAAAGCCACTTAGGCTGCAAGGAGATCCAACCAGTCCATCTTAAAGGAAATCAGTCCTGAACATTCATTGGAAGGACTGATATTGAAGCTGAAACTCCAGTTCTTTGGCCACCTGATGTAAAGAACTGACTCATTTGAAAAGACGTTGATGCTGGGAAAGATTGAAGGCAGGAGGAGAAGGGGACGACAAAGGATGAGATGGTTGGAGGACATCACCAACTCAGTGGACATGAATTTGAGTAAACTACAGGAATTGGTAATGGACAGGGAAGCCTGGCGTGCTGCGGTCCATGGGGTCACAAAGAGTCGGACATGACTGAGCAACTGAACTGAACTGAGGGGTCTACCAGATATTCTTCTGGGCACTGATTTCTGGACTTCTTCTTTGACATGGATACTGAGATGCTGATTTTTTATTAAAAGAATTACAGTAAAGAAATACTGTCAGATTTCCCCCAAATATCTGAATAATTTTAAGGTAGCAAGAAGTCACTAAGAGAATGCTTTTAGACCATTACAAGTTGAATTACACCCACCAAGTATTGTAGTCCTTGAGCCCCACTGAATCGAGTGCTGTGGGCTGAATGGAGCAGTTCAACTGCAAATCAGCGCAGACTATGATCAGTGTCAAAATGGATTGTTTCAAAGGATGAGTGTGATGGAAGTTCAGAAAAAAGAATGGACTCCATGGACTTGAGTGACCAAGGGCCCTGAATGGAAGAAGTGTCACTAGTTAGACCTTAGGGTATTCAGAGAGAAGATCAGGGGTACTTATCATATACATTCTCTGATGACAGGGAAGTTATGTTAATGGAGATGGTGAGGAACTTTGGCTAAAACAGGGGTAAAATTATATTTGGGTTTGAAAGTTAGTTTGAGGAGTATAAACTTTATACTGACGGTAATGATGAACTATTGATTTATGGACCAAATCTTAAACCAGAGCATCCTGATAAATTAAGGGTTTTAGGAAAGTTATTTGTCTAGCAGAAATGCAGTTTTGCTTGGAGAGTGAAGAACTGGAGTCAGGGAAGTCATTAAGCGGAAATCTCACTGAGGGTGGCAAAGGCCTAGAAAAGGTAAGAAGGAGAAGAGGATGAAGTGAAGTAGCACTTTCTTTGTGCTGCAGAAATTATGAAGAGTGAACATGGGACCTCAATTAAGAATGAGCAGAACTTTGGGAAGTGACAATCACGGTGTTCCACCCCGGGAGAAGAAACCTACATTCTACATGGAGAAAATGACTCAGTGCCTTGATTTTGTGTGACAAATCTTCATGACACAACTAGCCTAATTACCGAGGCTTTGAGCTCTGACTGGCTCCACTAACAGGCATTCTGGAAAGGTTTTTCTAAGAAATTAACTCCATGGTGTATTGAGGCCTGTCGCATCTATATTGGTTCTAATCTTTCTGACATGGTTGTACTTGCCAAACTAAGCATGTCAGTTTTATATTCATCACTTTGGCTGAGAATATTTGGAGCAGGAAAGTCAATTCCACAGCTGGAATTTTCTGGGTACATGGATTTCAGTGCCCTCAGATGGTTGCCACAACTTAATTCCTGCAAGCTGCCAAGCTCCTTGTCCTTGAAGTTCTTTAAAAGCAAGTTTCAGAACCCTAGGAGATAATGCAAGCAATTGGTCAGCCTTCTACTGTCCACTCTTCTTGATCCTAAACTAAATTATTATGATTTCATTATTCTCCCAACCCTTATTGACAGCCTATTATGTATCAGGTTTGCCCCCATGGAGATCATAAGGTAGTGAGAAAGTCAAATAACCAGACTGGGAGTAAAATGAAGCCTCAGACATACTATGAAAGGTGCAGTGTAAGATAGGACTCTGGAGCCAGACTGCATTCGAACTCCAGCTCTACTACTTACTAGCTGTGTGACATTGGCCAGGTGACTTCACATTTCTGTGTCTCAATTTTGCTATCTGTAAATGAAAATAATAATAGCATCTAATTTATAGAATTATCTTGAAAATTAATTGAAGTGATGTAAGAAAAGTGCTTAGAACAACATTTGGCACAAAGGAAGTGTTCAGTAAATATCAACCAATATATTTCAGTCCAGAGGAAAGATGGGGTGCAGTGAAACAGAGCATGGGGCAGCTGGTTCTTGTTGGTACAGGCTAGTACATACGAGAGCTTGATAGCCGGAGTGCACTTTTACTGTCATGGCATCTGTCTTCACTGGTCAATTTTGATTGATGGGGAATTGTGTTATATGGGTTGTTTATTTTTACTTGTATCATCTCAGAGTCAACATCATTTGTCCTAAAACATGAATAAGTAAAATGCTTGCCAAAAATGTAGTTTCCTGGATCCCAGCCCAGTGAAGTTTGATTCAGTTAACATGGTGTGGACCTAGAAATATTTTAAATAAGCACTGCTGCCCTCTGAGAAGCTCTAATTTGGAGGGTCAGGAAAGGTCATCTAGAGGAAGTACCATTTAAACCAAGATCTGAAATTCTAATATCTGTAGGCAAGGAGGTGGTGAGAGCAGGATGGAGTAGGAGAATATTCTTCTCTGAGGGAACTTCCTGGGCAAAGGCTCAGAAGTTGATGGAGAGAAGTTCAGAATGGCTGCAGTACTGAGTACAGGGTGGAAGCAGCGAGAAAGGCTCTGATCACAAGAGCATCATAAGCCATGGAGCTTTATTTTATCCTGGATGAGGAATAGAAAATTTCTCACAGAGTTTAAGGAGTGGTGACAGGACTGTATTCACACACTTGAAGAGCTCTGGTTTTGTGCATAGGGAAGAATGATGGGCAAGTCAGAGGTGAGAGGCCAGCCAGTGGGTTCTCTAGCAAGAACTGTCTCCTTGGTGGCCTGTCTCTGTGCTCACTCTTGCACACGGCTCTCTCCCTGACTCCTCTTTCCTTGACCTTTGGACCGCTCTTGGCTAACCCAACCACTCAAGTCTTATTGGCTTTCTTGACATCAGTGTGGCCTCCCTGCTTCAGTCCCTGGCGAGACAGACACTCTGGCCTCAGTGCTTGGTCACATAGGTGCCTGAAGAAGGGGAGAAAGAGGAGGGAGAGGCTGGAGGTGACTCCGATGTGCGATGTAGGAAGGCATTTCATGTCCATATCTCTCTGGCCACAGAAGTGGTAACGAGTAGCAGTCGTGCCTAGGAGAGTACGGTGCAATATGTGTGTGAGTGGCTCAGTCGTGTCTGACTCTTTGCAACCCCATGGACTGTAGCCTGCCAGGCTCCTCTGTTCATGGAATTCTCCAGGCAAGAATACTGGAGTGGATTGCCATTCCCTTCTCCAGAGGATCTTCCCAACCCAGGGATCAAACCCGGGTCTCCCGAATTGCAGGCAGATTCTTTACCTTCTGGGCCACCAAGGAATCCCAGTGTTCAGTAAGTGCTCATTAAATACTTGCTTGAAAGAAGAAGAGCTCTGTCTCAGACAGGAGACACATCCATAGATACCCAAGGGCAATTCTAACTGCTACAACCTTGTCACTGTCAATTAGCAGTCATTTTAATTCATCCGTTTGATCATACTTTCTTCTCTTTTTTTCCTCCTTATTCTCTGTGTATTCCCTAACACGTAAAGACAATTGGACATCATTTTTTTCATTCCGGAGTCGATCTCAGAATGTTGTATTTTAGAGACGCTTGTTATCCTGCTGCTGTATCTTTGGCTTTTTGGAATTATTTTGCCAAAGCAGAGAAAGTCCAAATCCTAGAAACCTGTTCCTCTCAAAACTCACTTCATAAACCAGTCCCAAGTCATTTTCCACAATACAACTGAAAAAGCAAGAGGAACAGTTGGTAATAACGTGTAACACTTACTAGCTTACCCTTTAGATCCTGTCCTTCACTTAGAGCCAGCACTTTGGTGTGGGGTCCCAGAAGAGCAAGTAGTGCAGAATGGGGGTTAAATAAACTGCTAAATTTTCCAAGGGCCATGTTTTAAAACCCTGGGATTAGTCCCTGGAACACCATTTATTTAAATAATTATTAAAACAAAGTTATAGATGATGCTTTTCCCTCCACCTGACCGGATGTTTGCTAGAGCTGGGCTGTACCCATGGACAATAGGGATTAGGAAGGCTTTGCTATTAAGGGCCAATTGTGTGTTTAATCGTTACTGCAAGAAAAATGAAATTTACTGCTAAACTGTGCAGAATTTGAAAAAAAGTACCCTTTTTCCTTTTGTAGGAATGTGGATGCTAACCAAATGTGTCCGCATGGTTTCAATTAAGCAGAGGAATGTTAAATGTAAAGCTAAATTGATGAAAATAACCAAACTTTCTGACAAACCAATAAATTGGAGTCTAGAACTCATTGCCCATACTGTATGGCAGCCAGAGAAACATTGCTAGATCATCAATTTTTACTTAATTTTTTGAGTTAGTTTATACTTGAAAAGAAGAAAGGAATGCTAGGCAAGTAATTTAAATTCTTCCCAGCTATAAACAGAGAATGTGCACACTGGATGTGGACCTTACCCTTCACCGTATGCAATTGAATGGATTGTTTATTCTTTTAGCAATTTCCTCAGTGAAATTTTTGGAAACCTAAGACAAAGTTTTCAGGGAACTCTTATGTCAACATTTTGGCAAATGATCTGGCAAAATGCTAGTCATTGGACTATTTTTCTAAACTCCTCAGACTGCTCCATAGCAGTCCTTAATCTTTTAAAATGATGTTTTAATTTTCCTGCCCTCAAATTTTTTTACTCCTTCAAGCTGCCATTGTGTTGAGATGACAATATTTTAAAAGAAAGTATGAGTTTGGAGAAAATTCTAAATTTCTTGCTGAAGACAGAGGATAAAATTACATAGTCAGAATCTAACTCTTTTCACATTTCTGCATATGTCAGAAATTTCTAGGGCATAAATTTACCTCTGAATAGGTCTTTTTATTTTGTGGGAAATGGCAGGAAATAAACTGTTTAAATAAAAAATAAATTGTGGAAGCTGGGGCCATCATCTTTACTACTGTGATAATTGTGTGATGTGAAATGGGTACCCTTTGCTGAATCATGGCCAGGGAACCCAGATGCCACATCTTGGTCCCCACCACCCTACAGATTCAAAAGTCTCCTGAGATCCTCGTGCTTACAAAGTAGAACTGCTGCCAAGTGTAAGGTGGAGTCTCCTGGTTTTCATGGCCCTGACTAAGGTTCAGAAATTGCCAGTGTTCTAATTTGGAACATTCCTAGCCAAAGGCCTATCAAAATCTATTTTTTGCTATAATTTTAACAACATCGGAGAACAATCAATTTTTTAAAATTAGATGATCATCCAGCACATTTTGTTTGGTGATTGCTCAGTAAGTGTTGTTTCTGCCAAATTATTTTTTTTGCGCTGTCGTGAAATAGTCTCTTCATGTGCTTTAAGATCAAGTTTTCAAACCCCTTTTCAATGTTTTTCTAATTCACCTAAAATTTAAAATCAGATATAATTAAATATATTATATCTTTACTTAGACTCTACCTAAATTTCACTATCTATTTAATTTCACTGCCTATTAAAATGGTATATAGAAGGGGGAAACAAGCTCGTTTGAGAGGAGGTAACTCAATTTTTCCTAAATTTACCTTTGGATAATTGTTTTGAATGGTTCTGACTTCACTCACTTAATATTGCTGCTACTGTATCCTGTTAACTGCTGTATTTAATACATATTAAGATGCTCTACTGATTATAAAGTATTCATAGCATTTTATTATTAACCATTCAAATGTATCATTTGCACATTAAAACTTTATACCTTAAACCTCTAAAGTGCAGTGAAGTGAAGTCGCTCAGTTGTGTCCGACTCTTTGCAACCCAAAGGACTTTAGCCCACCAGGCTCCTTGGTCCATGGGATTTTCCAGGCATGAATACTAGAGTGGGTTGCCATTTCTTTCTCCAGGGGATCTTCCCGACCCAGGGATCGAACCCAGGTCTCCCATACTGTAGGCAGACGCTTTACTGTCTGAGCTACCAGGGAAGCCCTTAAACCTCTAAGGTATAGATAAAAATGTTGAAAATCTGAGTTTTATGATAAGTCACTAAATATCTCCTTCCAAGTTCAGTAGATCTGAAAATATTTATTGTGCTCAGCCTTGGGATTCAAAGATAAAGATTATTAAATGATCTTTGCCCTATTTAGAATTCAATAGAGTTTATAGTGGCTCAGTGGTAAAGAATCCACTTGCCATGCAAGAGTGGCAGGTTTGATCCCTGGGTTGAGAAGATCTCCCAGAGGAGGGCAACCCACTCCAGTATTATTGCCTGGAGAATCCCATGGACAGAGGAACTTGGTGGGCTAAGGTTCATGGGGCCGCCAAGAGGCATGTACAACTGAAGCAACTTAGAGTGCAAATATGCAGAAAATTCTTTGTATTTATTTTCCAAAATAATAGTGTGAAAATTTCCCATATGCCAGAATCTTAGACACAATCTTAGAACAACAAGAAAGCAAAATGAGAAACTTTTATGATTGGAATATTGTTATTTTTATTTGATTTTCTCAACAGAATGCAGAACAAAGTAAAGATCTTGTTTTGGGGAAATATATACATTTTCCCTTTTTTTTTCCTGCTTGAAATTCACAACAATGTACAGAGGATATAAACATACAACATATTTAATAAATTTGTATTTTATATGAATTTTGATGTAAATATTCAAATTCAAACAATTGTTTGGATAAATCCAATTCATATATGAACAACATAATTTTGGTCACCAGGAAACTTGTGTAACCTACTTGCTAGTGGATTCCTTTATATTCTCTTTTCAAAAATGCTGAGTTGTCAGTGTTAATTACATTGTAAAAAGAGGTTAGCATGGAACTCAGAATAGGCTCAGAATTCAGATAGAACACCTTGTTCCTAGTTCTTATTTAGGCTGTGACATTAGCTGTATTCTTTTGCTTCTCCATATTTGGAATTGGTAAATTTCTATTAAATAACAATCTATAGGAATTCACTAAAAATAATTTTAATTTTAAGAAGTTTAAAATAATAATGATAATAAAACAACAGCAACATAAATAACAGTAGTTAACATTTATAAGGCTGTTTTAAACATACATTTTTTTAAATCCTTATAATACGTTACGGTTGCAGGTTATCAAAATTATGTCATCTGAAAAACTGAAGTTTCGAGAAGTTAAATGTCTGCTATGTTCTTAAAGTATATTTTTTTGAGCCTCCTTTGGATTTTTTCTCAGCATTTTGTTTGTCTTATATAAATATTTATGGTGATAATAGGTATATCTGAAAACCCAAAGCCAATTCTCATCACCACTCTTTGACAGATTGTGTGTAAATATGTGTGTGTGTGTTCATATAAATGCTTCTCTAAATAGTGTATACAATCTGGTATAATATATAAAATTACTAAAGAAATGCTAAATTTGAAATTTTAGACTAAAAATAGGATGTTCAATTATTAGTAGCAATGAAGAAATATTTGAAAATAATATAGATGTTTAAACAAATGGGAGAGGGGTTACATTCTCAGGCAGTCCTTGAGATTTAGTGAGAAACCAATGGGGTCCTTACAACAGTCTTTAGAAAATGCTTTTGCACTGGATGACCTTTCTTTCCCCTTCGGGCTATAACAAAGGGCATTTTGTTAAAAGAGTAATTTATATCAAATTCTTTTCTGAGCCTAAGAAGACCAGATTTTTGCTCCTAGGTTAGATTTCTCTCATCCTTCCAAGGCCAAGTTTTGCGGGGGGCGGGGGGAATCTCTAAAAGCAAGATGCAATAAATACATGAACTTGCTAGTAATATTTAGTCACTTAGTCTTGTGACTGTGGCAAATCATTCATTTGAGCAGAACCCAAAGGGTTTTTATTTCCCTTTATGGGAAATACAATCTGGGTGAGATGGAGAAGGTTCTTTAAGAGGAGAGGTTTGTGGGTCACTTCAAAGTTACATGTGCTTACCCAGGGCTCTCTCCTTGAGGAAAGTCTGTTAGCATCAGCATCCACATTTCTGGTTTTAGTTTTGAATGCATTTTTTCTCCTCCACACTCAGCCCTCCCTTTCTGTTTTTTTTTTTTTTTTTCCTGGTAGTTTTGCAGTCCCCAAACACCTCTCTCAAGACACAGTGTAGATAGAGGCTTGGGATGTGATGCTGAACCATCAGCCATGATTTAGAGCAATCAAGGCCCCCTGGATGTATTTTTCTACTTTACTAGCAGTTTGATAACTAAGGACTATAAATTTTGAATAGTGATTCCAAATCCCTGTAGACCATCTGGATTACAATTCACATTCCACACTATTTTATAGAGAATGACATTAGCTTCTGCTTTTTTTTCTTTTTTTTTTTTAACTTTACAATATTGTATCGGTTTTGCCATACATCAACATGAATCTGCCACGAGTGTACACGTGTTCCCCATCCTGAACCCCCCTCCCCATACCATCCCTCTGAGTTATCCCAGTGTACCAGCCCCGAGCATCCTGTATCATGCATCGAACCTGGACTGGTGATTCGTTTCACATATGATACTATACGTGCTTCAGTGCCATTCTCCCAAATCATCCCACCCTTGTCCTCTCCCACAGAGTCCAAAAGACTGTTCTATACATCTGTGTCTCTTTTGCTGTCTCGCATACAGGGTTATCGTTACCATCTTTCTAAATTCCATATATATGTGTTAGTATACTGTATTGGTGTTTTTCTTTCTGGCTTATTTCACTCTGTATAATAGGCTCCAGTTTCATCCACTTCATTAGAACTAATTCAAATGTATTGTTTCTAATGGCTGAGTAATACTCCATTGTGTATATGTACCACAGCTTTCTTATCCATTTGTCTGCTGATGGACATCTAGGTTGCTTCCATGTCCTGACTATTATAAACAGTGCTGCGATGAACATTGGGGTACATGTGTCTCTTTCAATTCTGGTTTCCTCTGTGTGTATGCCCAGCAGTGGGATTGCTGGGTCATATGGCAGTTCTATTTCCAGTTTTTTAAAGAATCTCCACACTGTTCTCCATAGTGGCTGTATTAGTTTGCATTCCCACCAACAGTGTAAGAGGGTTCCCTTTTCTCCACACCCTCTCCAGCATTTATTGCTTGTAGACTTTTTTAAAAAAAATTTCTGGTTCTTTAGAAATATTGAAACATGGTATTTTATAAATGCTGAGAAACTATGATGGTTGATGGTATTCTTGTATACATTTCTTGTTTTGGATGATGTTTCCTTATTTTTTTACTTATAGAAGTAGCAAATCATCAACCCAAATAGGTTATTTGAATGTACAGACCCATCACATAAAACCCATTATAAATACTCATCACATCCTTGATGATACAGTGAGAATATCTTTTCTCATGTAAAAAATGGATTCTATTTTGAATTTTTAAAATTTAGCAAACATTCACTGAGAACTGTTTCAATATCTGTGCTGTCCTAAGTGTTGGAGAATGAAAAACAATGGATCCTGTACTCAAGTAGCTTCTAGGTTAGAATATTTAATTTCCACAAAAGTAGTTCTATGCTATGGTTTACTGTGCTTATTAAGAATACATTAAATATTATAACCAAAAAAAGGCAGTGATTTTTAAGATATGTTCTTAGCGGAACTACTGTTTAAACTGTGGTGTATTAGTAGACAATATTGCTAGGAAGTGTTCTGCAGTCAACTAAATTTTGAAAATGCTGATTAGGCAAAGTTCAACAGGATTCTTTTTATGCTCTGCTCCAGGAGATGTGATGGTGTGTGAGGTGTGTGTCTATGTGTGTGTGTGTGTCTGTGTGCTCAGTCGTGTCTGACTTGTTGGGACCCTCTGGATTTAGCCTGCCAGTCTCCTCTATGCATGGAATTTTCCAGGCAAGAATACTGGAGTGGGTTGCTGTTTCCTACTCCAGGGGATCTTCTCAACCCAGGGATCGAACCTGAGCCTCCTGCATCTTCTGCATTAGCAGGCAGATTCTTTACCACTGTGCCAGCCACCTGGGAAACCCAGGGTGGTATGCAACATTCCCAATTTACCTGAGCTCAGAATCCTTTTTTCCTAAACATCTCCAGGATCAGGGTCTTGTGGAACACAATTTTTAGTAATGGAATGTTCATTTTTAATGACTTTAAGTTTTTCATTAAAGGAGGCTTGCTGGCTAGAAACACCTAAGTGACAGTTCTCAGGGGACTGAAGGATTGGCTGTGTGACAGTCTGCTTTCATTGTTGGAGAGCACTCCAAGCCTGTTAGCCTTTTACCTGACAAGGTACTGCTCAGAAAAGCCTACCTTCTGCCTTACCTTGTTCCCTCAGCCATCCCACAGTCTTCTGCTGATAAAAGATGGGAAGCACGGAAAGGAAGTAACCAGGAATGTCACAGAGCAGTGGCAGGTGCACTGACATGATGGCAAATTCCTTGGCTTGATCTGGAGAGCAGCTGGGTCAGATAGCACTCCATGAATCTCCTGGGATAACTCAGATCCATGACATATTCATAGACCTGAGTATTTGTTTTACCAAGTGGGATGTTTCCTGAGCTTTTGTTTATACACAGGGCTCGTGAAGGCAGCTGTGAGGGATGTGGCCAAGACATTCCAGACACCAGCCCTGGCCCCTTGGATTTTCCTTGTATGCAAACGCCTATTTTAGGTGAGACTTCTAATGACACTCTATAGATTTTAAAGTACTTTCACATAATTCATTGCCTTTGATCCTTTAATCAATCCTCTGAATTAGTGTAGCAGGGACCCTTTCCACTTTAGAGATGAGCAATTTAGATTTAGAGATTAAGAGATTTGCCTAGAGTTACATGCTAAGGAAATAACCAAATCAGCATTAGGACGCAGGCATAAGTGCTTCCTAAGAATCACCTTGAGATTTAGGAGGCCTGTGATATGGCCAAAGGTTCTGCCTTTCTAATAATCTTGCAGGTGATTTTGATATGGCTGATTCCTATGAGATTATACTTTGAAAAACAAGATTCTAGACTAATTGCCTTACATAAATAAAAAATTAATTGAAAAGATATGGGCAATTTAATTCATTCCTTTGTTCAAAAATTTCCAGTGACTTCCTGTTTCACTCAGAGTGAAAAAGCCAATCCCTTCGTAATGGCCTATGTGCTGTGCTGTGCTAAGATGCTCAGTCGTGTCTGACTCTTTGCGACCCCGTGGAATGTAGATCACCAGGCTCCTCTGTCCATGGGATTCTCCTACTGGAGTGGGTTGCCATACTCTCCTGCAGGGAATCTTCCTGACCCCGGGATTGAGCCCACGTACCTTGAGTCTCCTGCCAATGCAGGTGGGTTCTTTACCACTAGCGCTGCCTGGGAAGCCCATGATGGCCATGAAAGTGAAAGTGAAAGTCGCTCAGTCTTGTGCGACTCTTTGTGATCCCATGGACTATACAGTCCATGAAATTCTCCAAGCCAGAATCCTGGAGTGGGTAGCCTTTCCCGTCTCCAGGGGATCTTCCACCCCAGGGATTGAACCTAGGTCTCCCACATTGCAGGCAGATTCTTTACCAACTGAGCTATCAGGGAATCCCATATAGTCTGGTGCCTGATACTTCTCTCATCCTGATACTCCTGAGAGCTTTGATGCAGCCGTGTCAGGGATATTGAACTTGTATACTTTGCTTGAATCTCCTTATGGCTCACCCTCTCAGTTTCTTTAAAATTTTTTCACATTTCATCTTTTCAATGAAGCCTTCCTTGACTTGCCTATTTAAAACTGTAAGTCCTAGTCCTTTATACGCCCAACCTTCTTCCATGCTTTATCTTTATTTACTGAACTTGCTACCTTATGACAAAATATATATTTTATGTGGATGCCATCAGAGTAGGATTTTTTTTCCAATTGCTGCTGTATCCCAGCACCAAGAACATGTTCTTGCACACTATATATTCTGTACATTCTGTACACTATATACACTGTACATTCATATACAAATGAATCAAATTAATAGTGGTACATTATGTATAGATATATGAATGAATCAAATTAAAAATAAATTTGGTTTAATAAAATTATGTGCATTCATCATATATTGAACATCTGGGATGCTATTTATATTGATGGTAGAGTATTTCAGATTCCAATCCAGTGATAATCCAATGATAAATTTCAAAGTTTGTTAAAGTATTTTAGGAAACATTGGTTTCAATGGGGGCATTACTTTATGGGAAGTAATCTACATTTGTAGTAAACGCATCAAGGAACTAGTATATGTGAGAAGGTCTTGGCATGGATTATCTGTGATTATCAGCTTCTCAACAATGTTCCCCTGGCTATAAATATGGCTCACTTTCCATAGTCAATGATTTAATGAGAGACTGTAGTCAAATGGAGTCTGAGATTTTAAGAAGCCTAGGCTATACTTCATCTGTTGTGTGACCTTGGGAAAATTATTTAACCTCATTGGGTCTAAAAAAATGGTAACAACAGTGGGTTAATTGTGATGATTAAATGAAGCCTAAAATTTTTTTGAGAGCAGGGACTTTCTCTTCAGTAAGTATCACATATGAACAGTGTGTTAACTACAGTATATTCAATAAAACAAATACTTGTTGAATGAATGAATAATGTGTGTAAAATACCTAGACCAGTACAGGCAACCAATAAATGGTATCTAAATAACAATTATTAGCAAATTAGCTATATATCTTTATATATGTGTTATATAGAACACATAGAAATTTGAGAGCATATAGTAGATCCTAGTTGACTTTAACTGTTTATTTTTTCATTGGACAGGATTGAAGATGTTTGATTGAGTTTACTGATCAGAATTTTTTTTTCCCTTTTTATCATTTGTTTTTTCTTTTTGTTTTTGGCCATGCCTCTTGGCATGTGGGATCTTAGTTCCCTGACCAGAGATGGAACCATCACCTCCAGCATTGGAAGTGCATAGTCCTAATCACTGGACTGACATGGAAGTCTGAGATCAGAATTTTAAATGCTAGAGTTAGAAAGTGTTTTTATTTGCTTTTCTTTTGATGACAAAAATCATTTAATACTGAAACTGTAGGTGGGGTTAAAATAGAAGCCTAATACATTTTGGTTAACAGTATATCAAAGTAAAATTTCCTTGTTTTTTTCTATGAATTTGATGGTAGACCTATAAGTTAATGGTCCTGATGCTTTTAACTGAGTTGATCACCCATGGTCTCCCCATACGGTGCTACTACAGCAGAACCTAGATGTAGCACTTATTCAGTTATACCACCTTGTAGGCAGATTTCTGCTGATGTGTTCATTGGCTGCCAGCACAGCATTGGCCATCTTTACTTCGAAACACAGAAGAGTTAATAGCAGAGGAACTGGGATTGAAATATTAGGGTTACAGTAAGTAATCACATACTGTTAAATTATTTGACTCAGTTCCTAATCTGTTAGTGAAGTCACTCAGTCATGCCCGACTCTGCAACCCCATGGAGCCTACTAGGCTCCTCCGTCCATGGGATTTTCCAGGCAAGAACACTGGAGTGGGTTGCCATTTCCTTCTCCAGGAGATCTTCCTGACCCAGGGATTGAATCCGGGTCTCCAGCATTGTAGGCAGACACTTTATCGTCTGAGCCACCAGGGAAGTCAATCTGTTAAAGGTGGATAAAAAGCACATGCCTTATTCATTTTTAACGTAATTTAGAAGGGACAAGTACTTATTTACCCAGGGATGCTTTGACTGCAAGCAACAAAATAACATCTGAAGTTTGTTTAAATACAGGGAGACTTTTAATAAGATATCCAGTCATATCTCATGAAACCAAAGATGCGATGTGTCACTAGACATGAGTGAGGTTTTGGAACAGAGAACTGGAAAGCCCTCAGAAGCCACTGCTCCTTAATCAACTGTCTCTCCTGTGTAACACTTATGTTCATTATGTGTTTCTGATTCATTTTGTAGGTTTCCCCCGTAGATTGGCTTTGTTGTTTGGCTCATTAACAGACCAAGTCTTCAGTTGATAGTCTCTGATCTAGTAACTGGACAGGTAGAGTATGCTCAGAAAACCAATTCAATCTCTCTGTGTTTCAACTATAAATTCCCAGAAAAGAGAATCTTAGAGACCTTGCTTGGGTTAGGTCCCCCTGGTCCGATCAGCTATGGATCATTCATTTCTTGCTGCTCATTCAGTGGGTTCTGAGGGAACACTCTCTTTGAGATGCGGTATAGACCGATACTTTAAGAGTGTTATGTGCAAACAAAATGATTGGCTTTCCCAGTTCATGTCTTTAAACTTAATTGGAGATTAAAATGTAATATATGAAAAATTTAAATTGATCATCTGTTTTTACCAGCAAACTGGTTTTTGATGTAAGACATTTCTATTGTGAAGATAATGGACTGGTTATCTATGACTTGAAAAGGTTAATTTACTCAGAGAAGTATGAAGTGATGCAGTGAGGGAGTGTGTGTTCAGAGCGCTTCACTTGAGGTTTTACTATCACAACTTCCTTCTCCCAACACCTCAGTGACACCTGTTCACTTAACTTTCAGCTTCTTTTATCTGAAGTTAAACAGAAAATTAAACAGAAAAAACAAGGAAACAAAATTCTAGGAAATATTTAGACCATTATAAAAACACAGAAAGAAAGAGCTTGCCTGAAAAGTTTTCAAAAAGTTATATCTCTGAGGTATATGGTCTATTTCAAATGATCTGTTTCTTTTTCATTTTATGTAAACACCTATAAAAATGTTTAACCATATTAGCATTGACTGGACTTCAGTATGTTTTTTTGGTTACCTGAATACTCTGGAGACTCTCTTCTGTCTCTTTATTAATGTCTTTTCAAAGATTTCTAAAAAAATTTTACTCATATTGCACTCACAGCATATGTGGATATAGAGAAAAGTTTGGGTCGTATGAACTACTATAAAAAATAGAAAAAACATAGATGAAACACTACTTAAAGGTACCAGTTGTTCATATTTTATCATATTTCGGTATTTTTCATTAGTTTTTATGAGTTTTTTTCAGACTGCATATGTGGCTTGACACTCTTTTTTTCCACTCACTATTTTATTATATGACATTTCTGTGTCATTAAAATCTTCATAAACATCTTTAATAGTGTCATAATGTTTTGCCAAATGAATGTGCCATACAGTAAAAAGTTGTGTTTCCTTTTACCCTGACAGTGGATGTTGAGGTTGTTTTATATTTTCCTTTATTAGAACTGCCATATGTGACATATTTTTTTAGGACACAATTTCCTAATTTTTTTATTACCATGAGGAAAAGTGCCCCCAAATAATTACTTGATCAAAGTTTGTCTTTTTTCATGCTTCTGAAACCATTCCCAAATTTCTTCCAGACTGTCTATACTATTTCACAGATCCATCAACAATGAGACGTCTCTCCTTGCCCCCTTGTGATATTATGTATAATCATTAAAAATAAAACAAATAAAAAACCAAAACCCTCTGTTACTTTTATAGGGAAAAATAGTATTCCATTTTCTTGGACAACTAGTGAGGTTGACCTTTTTTTTTTCCATATTTAGTCACTTGGATTTCTTCTGAGGAGCATCTGTTTGCATCTTTTGCTCATTTTTTTTTTCTATCAGAGTCCTAGTGTTTTCCTTAACAACTTTCATGAACCTTCTTTTTATTAAGTGTGTAACACTTACCATATAATTTAGAAATATCATATTTTACATACAGATGCTTTACATTTTTAATTCATTAAGTCTGTTGTTCTTGCTAAAAAATTTTCCTCCTGACCTTTATTTTAAAAATTTAAACTTACAGAAAAAATGAAGGAATAATCCAGTGAGCCCTATATACTCTTCAGTTAGATTCACTAGCTAGCGGTGTTTTGTCAGTTTTTATCCCCTATTCTTTCTACCTCATATAAATGACACATACATATATATGTATTTGTGTGCATGTACATTTTGGGGTGTGTATGTGTACCTCATGGCGCAGACAGTAAAGAATCCACCTGCAATGCGGGAGACCTGGGTTTGATTCCTGGGTTCGGAAGATCCCCTGGAGGAGGGCATGGCAACCCACTCCAGTCCAGCAGTCTTGCCTGGAGAATCCCCATGGACAGAGGGATTCTACAGTCCATGGGGTCACAAAGAGTCGGACAAGACTGAATGACTAAGCACACACACGTGCATCTACACATACGATGAAAGAGATTTACTTATTATTGTTGAACTATTTGAATGGAAGCTTCAGACACTTGGTTGACAAATTTTTTATTGTATATATTTTAAGAATAATAATTCTTATGAATAAGGATATTCTCCAACATAACTACAATACTATTAGTACAATTAATAACAATTCCATGATATCCAATATCCAGTTCATATTTGAATTTTCTCTGTCTCCCAAATAAACCTCTTATATTCTTTTATTTTTGTGCAAAACCCAATCAAATTTCATACATTGCATCTATTGTATGTCTTTCATTTACTAAATATTTTTTAAAGAAACCGTTCTCCTAAAGTGATGAAACAGGTTTCACCTATATATTCTAATAATTTTAAATTTTTTCTACAACCAATTTTTTCATATCCAATTGCAATTTATTTGGGCTATGGTGACTGTTGAATATCTCAGATTATTTTTTCTTTCTAAAGAGCTTATTTTCTTCCAGAAAAATTTATAGATATTTCTTGAAATTCTCACTTATTTCTGAAATCTTATTTCTAAGACCTTATTCAGCATTTATTAAATTCATATTCATATTGAGTAGAATCTGTTTCAGATAATTTCTCTGCTCCATTTATCTTGCACCAGCACAATATAAATTTAATAATTATAGATTGGCAATGGATTTTAATACATGGTTACTCTAATCATCAGTAATATCATTTTCCAATGACTTTAAAATTATTACATAAGTTTTGTTCCTTAAATGTTAAGTATTTTAAAAATTTCTCCCTCCATTATATTAAGAATATCACATTGATATTTTTATTTTGAGTCCAATACTCCTCTAGAATTATCTTTCATTAAAGTTGCATATTTCTTTTACTTGATAACTCTTGGTACTTACAGGAATGTTAGTCTTTATATTAGTGTCACTCAATAGCCCTTAAAGCTTAGGTGATTATGTATGGAATATTGCTTGAAATATATGCTATTTACCCAGCCATAGATGTTCTAAATTCTATCCCAAGATGAAACCACAGAACACTGCAATTCTGTACAACATTTATTACTACCTCTTTCTTCTGCCTAGATTCACCCTTACTGTGCTTATGAAATTGTACATCAGGTGAAGCCTTTAACACAGACTATTAAAAAGATGCCTGTATTAAATTTGTTGATATATCAACATTAAGGATGCTGTTTGTGACATTATGCAGGGTCTTACTTGTAAGAACCTGTGGGAAAGTCTTCTCTCTAGTCTCACTATCAAGAGTACTTTTCCCAAATAGATGTAATGTTTTAATCTTATAGATAGTAAATCTTTTACTTTACTGTTTGAATTTGTACTTTTGCTGTTTGAAATCATAGAGCAAAATTTGTGAACCCCATTCTTTTATTTATTCCTTCAGGTCTCTGACCATTAATGAATGATTTTTTAAAATTCCTAATTTTTCTACTTTTCTTCTAGGAGTACATACTTGGATTTAAAGGGTGTTTGTGCTACCTGTTCAAATTGCTGCTTTAACTGGTTTATTTGTGATTTTTTTGCCTTTCGTTTTAAAATATTGCACACTTACTTATAAACCCAAGGAATGATTTCAGGGAGCAGTAAAAGAATGGAGAGAATACCCACTATGGTAATAATGAGCTAAAGTCTCATGTTTTAAAGAGACTGTAAGTTTCAGCTTAGCTCTGTCACTGGAGCAGGAGTGTTGTAAACATTTGAAAATCTCTACATCCAGGCCTAGACTGCCTTTGCTCCATTCATCCCATAAACCTTCACTCACGCCCTTCAAAATATGAGAGTATTGACCTCATTAGTATTTATGGAGATTTTACTTCCACACACCCTCAAGGCTCTTCAGGGGCTCTTAATATTAGAGCACCGATTGCAACAATTTAAATCAGTGCAGTTATATATTCCAAAATGTTCTTGTAAAGAAGGAGTGCACAACAGTCCCTCTTCCCCAATTCATGGAGGGAAAAGAATTCTGATCCCATATTTAAACAGCTTCCCTTGTGGCTCAACTGGTTAAGAATCTGCCTGCAATGCAGGAGACCTGGGTTCAGTCCCAAGGTTGGGAAGATCCCTTGGAGAAGGGACCCACTCCAGTATTCTGGCCTGGAGAATTCCATGGACTGTATAGTCCATGGGGTCGCAAAGAGTCAGATATGACTGAGCAACTTTCACATCACTTTCATGAAAGGAAAGGATATTTTAATCACAGTGGGGCAAAATCTCATGACATGTCCCAGAATATTCTGCCATCAGACAGAATAAGGTGATGAGAGATTATTTACACACATGTATCAGAGAAAAGGACTGTATATTCTTTTCCCCTTCCTGCAGCTTTCTCTTTTGATGAATGGTTTTCTTAAAAAGTTAATATCTTCATTGTAATATAAGGTACTAAAGTATATGTATGTGAACACATGTATGTATACCTCTATTTTCTCTCGGTTTTTTGTAACAAGCCCAAAGTTATATTTATCATGACATCTCTTCATGTAGAACAAAGAATCTAGAAAAAGATTTTACACCATTGTCTTGTGCTTGGCCACATGGCTCATGAGGTTTTAGTTCCCTGACCGGGGACTGAACGTGGGCTCTAGGCAATGAGGATGCTGAGTCCTAATCACTGGATGGCCAGGAAATTGCCTAGAATTTTTGTTGTTGTTGTTATGGTTAATAAATAGTATTACTACAGGGGCTTCCCAGATAGCTCAGACAGTAAAGAATCTGCCTGCAATGCAAGAGACCTGGGTTGGATCCCTAGTTCAGGGAAGATCCCCTGGAGAAGGGAATGGCAACCCACTCCAGTATTCTTGCCTGGAGAATTCCACAGACAGAGGAGTCTGGCAGGCTGCAGTATATGGGGTCACAAAGAGTCAGACAGGACTGAGTGACTAACACTGTCACTTTTTTTTTCAGTATTGGTATAAGAAATAAAAAGATTCAGTTCAGTTCAGTCGCTCAGTCATGTCCGACTCTTTGCGACCCCATGAATCACAGCACGCCAGGCCTCCCTGTCCATCACCAACTCCTGGAGTTCACTCAGACTCACGTCCGTCGAGTCGGTGATGCCATCCAGCCATCTCATCCTCTGTCGTCCCCTTCTCCTCCTGCCCCCAATCCCTCCCAACATCAGAGTCTTTTCCAATGAGTCAACTCTTCGCATGAGGTGGCCAAAGTACTGGAGTTTCAGCTTTAGCATCATTCCTTCCAAAGAAATCCCAGGGCTGATCTCCTTAAGAATGGACTGGTTGGATCTCCTTGCAGTCCAAGGGACTCTCAAGAGTCTTCTCCAACACCACAGTTCAAAAGCATCAATTCTTTGGTGCTCAGCCTTCTTCACAGTCCAACTCTCACATCCATACATGACCACTGGAAAAACCATAGCCTTGACTAGACAGACCTTTGTTGGCAAAGTAATGTCTCTGCTTTTGAATATGCTATCTAGGTTGGTCATAACTTTCCTTCCAAGGAGTAAGCATCTTTTAATTTCATGGCTGCAGTCACCATCTGCAGTGATTTTGGAGCCCATAAAAATTAAGTCTGACACTGTTTCCACTCTTTCCCCATCTATTTCCCATGAAGTGATGGGACTGGATGCCATTATCTTCATTTTCTGAATGTTGAGCTTTAAGCCAACTTTTCCACTCTCCACTTTCACTTTCACCAAGAGGCTTTTGAGTTCTTCTTCACTTTCTGCCATAAGAGTGGTGTCATCTGCATATCTGAGGTTATTGATATTTCTCCTGGCAATCTTGATTCCAGCTTGTGCTTCTTCCAGTCCAGCATTTCTCATGATGTACTCTGCATATAATTTAAATAAGCAGGGTGACAATATACAGCCTTGATGTACTCCTTTTCCTATTTGGAACCAGTCTGTTGTTCCATGTCCAGTTCTAAAAAGATTACCTTTTCACAAACTGAAATAATAGGCAGATAAAATCAGGACCAGAAGTCATGGAAACAAATAATTGGTTTTGTTCCTACAAGGACAGATAAGGTTATCCAACCTTGTTCCATTGCATAAGAGGTTAACCAGTCCTTCTGAAGAGCTGGAAAACATTTTACTGGGGGTTAGGCCTCCATCCGGAGAAGGCAATGGCACCCCACTCCAGTACTCTTGCCTGGAAAATCCCATGGATGGAGGAGCCTGGTGGGCTGCAGTCCAGGGGGTCACGAAGAGTCGGACATGACTGAGCGACTTCACTTTCACTTTTCACTGTCATGCATTGGAGAAGGAAATGGCAACTCATTCCAGTGTTCTTGCCTGGAGAATCCCAGGGACAGCGGAGCCTGGTGGGCTGCCGTCTATGGGGTCGCACAGAGTCGGACACGACTGAAGTGACTTAGTAGCAGCAGCAGGCCTCCATCTGAAGAATTTGTTCCTTGTGTGCATTAGATTTTACATGGTACATAGCCAAGCTTTGAAGAAGTTCATTCAAGGTAATTATGTCTCTGAAATTATAGAATATTTTGGATTAAAGTCATAATTATTCTGTTGCCTAGCTTTTCTTTCAATAAAAATGGCAACTACCAAACTGATAAGATGCAATAGTTTCTGAAAAGCATGTGGCTGATTGACATACTATTTTCAGCTTTTAAATAAGTAAACTGTTCATAGAAACATAAGAGAAGTCTTTTTAGCAGACCAACTTTAGATATAAATGGTATTTTACTATTTTGCTGTCAATCTTGGTTCCACACTGAGGTTCTTGCTTTATTCTGCTTAAGGATCTATTATTGTTTTAAAGTGATACTGTGTAGAAATTATGGATTCATTTCCTTGAAGAGACACCAAAGCTGAAGGGGTCAGGGTAGAATTTTCTTTAGACTTTATGATCAAAGAGCTGTATTTTATACTATTCAACAAAATTAAACTTTAACTTCATCATAGATTTTTCACACTAACAGCCAAGTGTCATTGCTTTTGATTATCTCTGTAATGCCCTTTTCTGTCTTCTGATGGTCACCGTTGCTAGTAGGAATTCTCCTTTAACAACCTGGGGTACTTTATTGGATACTACTATGCTGTGCTGTGCTGTGCTCAGTTATGTCCAACTCTTTGTGACTCCATGGACTGTAGCCCACCAGGCTCCTCTGTCCATAGACTTTTCTGGGCAAGAATACTGGAGCAGTTTGGCGTTTCCTACTCCAGGGAATCTTCCAGTCCCAGGGACTGAACCCACCTCTCTTGCATCTCCAGTACTGCAAGCAGATTCTTGACCACTGCACCACCTGGGAAGCACCTTATTGGATGACAGTGCCAAATCTGGAAGTGCCTGCTCTAGCTCCAAAAAATGCATTTGTATTTATTGAATATTCTTGTAGCCCATATTTTTGAAAATGGTTGATACAAAAATAGTGTGTGAATCACTGATAGCTTTTTTTAACCTAAATGTTTGATGATCACATGTACATTTCCCCAAATCATCTGGGTAGGCATTTGCTGTAATTTTCTGGGAGTCATTTCCACATACATGTCCAGCCTTGACAAAGCAAAAGAAGAACAGTGGCCAGACTTATTCTGAGCCAGCATCTGACCTGGTTGCTTTCTCTCAAGGAATTACCTATCAATCAGGCATGATTTCTAAGAACTGCTTTGTTATGTTTGAAGCATAGCTATTTATTACTTTTAATAGAAAAACACAGGAGCTGAAGAATAGTTTTTTAAATAGAGCCAGCGCATGTAACTTCTTTTTATAAAATATTACAAAAATCCTTCCTTCCAACTTTCGCATTCCAATTGAGCCTAATCACTTTGCAGGTTTTGATGATCCAGCAGGTATGAAGCTCTATACATTAAATGCAGTGTTGACAAAGGAAATTCACAAGCAAGGGTTTCATTAACTGAGGATTAAGCTAAAACCCTTTCCCAGAATTGCCAATAAATGAGACGCTAATCTAAAATTTCACATTAAGTTTAGTACAACTAAAATGTGTGTGTTCGCACATGTGTGTGTATATGAGTAAGGGCAAATCCTAAAATGAGGTTTTTTTTTTTTTTTTTTAGTTGGACTGGAAAAGTACAAATTTTTCTGGTTATTTGTAAGTACAACGTACTAAGCAAGAAAAAATTCTACAGCCTAAAGCAAGCTCTGTAGATCTGTCTAAGTAGATGCAGAAATACATAATTGAGAGATTCAAAAGATGAGCTCTTTACTACCTTATATGGGTGGATTTAGGTCTGATTTGAAAGAATATTTTTAATATTCATTTTAACAGAATTCATTTTGTAAAACAGGCTGCTTGTAAAGTTGATCCTGAAAATGCCATTCTGAAAGAATACTTTGCATATTTTATTTTATTTTCTATTATATTTGGATTTGGTTATAATTATTAAACTGACCTAAAATTAGAATGAAAATATCTCAGATCTTATTGGCTTTTTTCAATACTGATTTAGGTAAAGATTTTAGAAACAATAATTGATTGTAATTGCACATATCAGAGGAAACCTAATTTTATGATTAAATTACAAAGATTGGCTATTTATTAGCTGTGTTTTTCAGTTAACAGTATGAGTTTTACCAATGTTAGGTTTGAATAATTTGAACTGACACTGAACCCAATGGAGAATTGGCTTATTAAACTTCAGTGTGTTCTGTTGTGATATAATTTCAATCATGGAGGTTGTGACAAGTTTGAAGATGTTTATCAAATAATTGTCCTGAGGGCTTCAAATCAAATCCATAGAAGATTTGGTTTAGTTTTCTTGTTCTGAGGCTAATATGTTTTATCTGACCTCTACAAATGAGTCAACAAATCTTTGAGAAGTTAAATGACTTGTCTTTGACACTGCATCTTGTTTGTATATTGTAAATGGGGGACTAGAATGCAGGTAGGTTTCCCGTCATCCTGTTTAGCATTTCCTTCATTGCATCACACTACATTTTAATTAATTTATTAATTTTCACTTTAAAAATGTAGACTAATTCCAAATATATAGAAAGTTCAGATTATACTCATACTCAACCTACAGATTAAACAAGTAATTGTCAACTCCTAATCAGTCTTTTTTTCATCTCTACCCCAATTTGGAAGTCCTAGAAGAGCCTGCCTGCCAATGCAAGAGACCTAAGAGATGCAGGTTTGATCCCTCGGTTGGAAACATCCCCTGGAGAAGGAAATGGCAACCCACTCCAGCCTTCTTGCCTGGGAAATCCCAGGAACAGAGGTTGGCAGCTATAGTCCATAGTGTTGCATAGAGTCAGACATGACTGAAGTGACTTAGCACACAAACCAGTCTTTTTCCCATCTATATCCCAATGTACTTTCTTTCTCCCAATTATTTTGAAGTAAATCCTAGATATTACCTGCAATACACACATACGCAAAAGAAAGTTTGTTTATAATAGAATTATACTGGTGTTTCTGCGGGATGACAGGATTTTAGCCTTTCTGATAAATGTGTACCTGTTTTCTCACAGGTGGAAATTCCTAGTCTCAAGAGTTTGTTTAGAATTAGAATATGAAAAAAAAAAAAAGAATTAGAATATGATCTAATTTGCTAATTACTAATTTGCTTTTATATAATGCCAACCTAATAGCTTCTGAATAACAATACCAACCATATCATTAGCAATATTATTGCTGAGAATTGTTTAATTTATGTATGTATATATGTGTGGTATGTGTGATTCTTTTTATTCTCGGGCTATACACTATTTAGTTTAATTCCTCTTCAGTTACTTGGAGATGACAATAAACTACTACAAACTAAATTAGGGAATTTTCAAGCAGAGGAGAAAATTCTCTAGAAAGCTACAGAAGAGTATATATGGTTAAATAGTTAAGCACAATGTGATGAATTGGGTAGGTAATGAAAAGCAATTCCTCTATATTTTGCACTGGTCCATTGTGGTGAAATTATAACCAGAATGCCATGCATACTCTCCAGTTCTTTTCCAATGAGACAAGTGAAGCCATTATCAGAATTAAAAAAAAATATTCTTAGAGACTAGGATAATACAAGTAGGAAGGACACTGGTGGGAGTTGGGGGAGAAACATTAGAATTACTCAAAACGGAGAAGCAAATGTTAAGGGAATAATTAAGCCACAATCCTCAAATATGAAATATTTCCTTTGCTGATGAATATTAAAATCAACCAACCAGATTTGAGTATTTTTATAACCCCCAAACAGCTATGTCTTCTAAGAGAAGCAAGAATATATGAGACCTAGATTCTATTTTTAGAGTTAATGCTGTAATAGACATTCTTAGATTATCCTTCAGGGTCCTCTTCTCTGGCACTGGTCTCAAAGCAGGTGTCCCGGAGCAGAGCTTATTTGTGTAGGGGTGGTTATACGGACTTAAGCTGGGGTCATAATATTGTGTCTCTGAGGAAATATCGAGACTAAAAGAGTTAGTGTACATCTGAGTTAGCCTCTTGAACATAGGAGATGTATAAGTCTGGATGTATGGTGTGGTCATTTCTTGTTAGGTGGATGGAACTGCAACGAAAAAGAAGAAAATAGAAGAAAGTAGATCTACTCAGAGAAACAGCGAGAAGAGCTGGAAAGAACAGTCCCTTAACTCCGAAGAGTCTCCCAGTTTCCACTTTGATTCTTTCTGGAGGCTTAGCTATTAATATATTTCTGTCATTGGATTCTGTGAGATACTTCTGCACACTTTATTTGCTGTTATCTGTTTATTTTATTCTTTCATTAGTCACTACTGTATATGAAGAACATGTTAAGCTAATATTGTAAGATTCACATGGAGTTATGTCCAGATTGATTATATAACACTTGGCAATTACACAGTAGCTGGGGGGACTTCTTGAATTCCCTCTGTTGATGTTTCACACTTTTCACCGAACAAAAGATGAGAATGGATGCTAAGTGAAAAGGACGTATTGTGCTGGATATCTTCTTTTTGCTCCTCCAAATCTACCACCTACTCTTCCTTCTTGTTTGATGTCTGCATAGACATCAACATTCTCATTGTACAGCTTTTCTTCCTTTCAGATTTCGTTATTTTATTAACTTTTCCTCCCCTCATTCCTTTGGCCCAGGATGTTTAACTGTGTTATTGGACAGTCTTTGTTGGTTCCCCTGTAGCAACATGTTTGTCACAGTATCTTTATAATCAACTCGCCTTAAATTATCTTATGTCAAGTGCATCAGCAATTTCCTTGGGGACCCTAACTGCTGAAGACGTAATAGTTTGTGATGTGTTGAATCTGAGGTCTTGGAGATTCACACTGAGGAAAGTTTCAAAGAGAAGAGATGAGGAAAGGCTGAACTGGTGACTTACATTTGGGAATCAGTAGCAGATAACTATTAACAGAAAATGAGATCACCCCTGTGGAGCACTATGAGGAAGGTAGATTACTGGGAATACAGACATTTATGGGGCAGGCATAGGCTGGAGATCTCATAAAGGAGGATAAAATGCACGCATGTCAAATTATGAAAAGAACCCAGAATGTGCAGCATAAGGGTAATAAATGGGGTGGAGGGTTTTAAAAAGGACTGTCGTTCTCAGTGTGTGTACAGCAGAGAGAGCTAGTAAAATAATAATTTAAAAAAGAAAACTCTCTTATATGTGGCAATTGGAAAATGTCCAATTGGAAAATCGATACAGATCCAGTAATGTCGTAGGGGACAGAAGCTAGATTGAAGCAATGGGTTGAAAAATTAGAAGTAGAGCCACTTTCAAAAAAATATTTGTTAAGAAAGGAAGATGAGTGACTGGACCCAGTGACATGGCAAAAAGTCTCCAAAGAGACTATGCTTTCTGGGGAAAGGAGTCCTTCAGTACTCCGGAACTTTCTTGTAATACACTTTTCCCTCCTCCTTCCCTTTCTCTTTTTTTCGTTATCATGTTAAATTGGTCTCTGTTGTTTGAAAACAAAAGAACTCTAATTAAAACAAACATTCTCTTTGGAAATAATAAAACTAATTACTACTTCCTACTAGATTCAAAGGAGCTTAAGAAAAATTTCAGAATCACGGATAAAGCAACCAATGTGAAACAATAATAGCAATTTGGATTTATTGAGAGTTTATCACATTGCTGTCACTGAACTCGTAGAACATCCCATATAATCCTCACACAGCCCTGTGAAGGGACACTATGACAAGTGGCCCCTAGAAACAGTAACGTAGAGCTTAAGAAGGTTAACTTTTATGCCCAAGATTACACAGTTAATATGGGACCTCAGAGCCTGAGCACTTAGCCACCATGCATTGATTTTGGAGCTAAATATGAATACTGAGTATAGAATTGGCTAATTTGAAAACCCCAAAGAGACATTTAAACAATGACCTGTAGATGGGGGAAGATACAGTCAAACTTGAATCATGTTACCTAGTTAACAAATTGTTAATATGCAATAACCTGGACTGTACCAGATTAAACTTTTGAAAGTCATTATTGATTAAATGAAAGAAAGTGAGAATACATTTGAAGAACATATTACCTACTGACACAAATACTGCTTTTGTACAAATCTTTGGAAATAAAATGACATTTAAACTAAGAAGAGGGAAATTTCCAAAATGTTTGAGTAGCAGATCCAGTCTACTACTGTATACAATTTGAAAAATCACAAGCTTTATTGTTTTTTCCTAGTTCTCAGTACAAGTATGTCTTTTTAATGTTTGGTGGGAAACAGAAGTATCTGAATTTTTATTTTGACTTTTTTTTCAAGGTAGTCAGTGGAATCAAAACTCCTTGGGACTAAAAATATGTAAAACAAGTGTACATGAACAGTACTTTAAAATGCATTCAAGTTCATTAGAGTCATATCCACCACTCTTATGTGTGTCAAATAGAAATATGATATGGCTTAAAAAAACAAACATTTTTTTTCCCTCTTAACAAAAGGCTCTATTTTCTACCTCAGATAAGGATGGTCTCAAGTCATCAATGGCTGAACTGACAGAGTAAATCTGAAACAAATTGCTGCCACAGTAATCCGTCTTTGGTGTGACATGCTGATCGGGGAAGAAATCACAAGTATCTCAGAAATGAGTTGATTTCATTAGTGAACAATACATTCATTGTCATCCAAAGAGATGAATGTGATCTTTTTTATCTTTACACATTAAAATAAAGTACTTTTTAAGGAACAGACATGTTTATCTGGATAAAAGAAAGGATCACCTAGTTATCTTTAATAATTTTGAATCTGATATGGATAATTTAAAACAAATACATTTTATTTAATCTTTTATTTATTTAAGTTGCTATGGTCTGTATGGAAATATTATTAAATATTATTAAATAATAGTCATGTGAAACAACAGTGAGGCTTAATTAATGTATTAGTCTACCAAACAAAGAAGCGTCATTGTTCAAAGTTTTCTTGGGGTGAAAATGGAAAACAGTAAATTTTTCATGCCCAAGTTTGGTTCTCATTTTATATTTTGTACCTAATGACCACCTTCCTTGCCCTCTAGAATCATATTTTATATAACATTTCAGGGCTCCCATAAAAAATACCATAATTATTGACCAAACTATAGGTCTAGTTGTTGAGATGGGTCAAAAGGCTTGATCTGGAGAATAGAACTGAGGCCTCTTTTTTTTTTTTTTTCATCTATACAAAGAGAGTTACAGAAGGGCTGTTTTAGGTAGATTAAAATATGATACTTGTAATATATGTTAAATAACTTATAAAACTATTTGATGTGATAATCAATTTTTTTAAAAATATGTGAGAAATGTTTTAAACATGGATCAGATTTGAAAAGTACTATGTTAAAACCTCAGAAACATTTTTTTTTTAATTCTAGGATTTAGAAATCTCTTCAATAGCAAACAATTAGAAAATATAACTTCTGAGTAATTGTTACAGGTAAAAATCCAAATGTACCAAAAATGGTACTTAGTTTTCCTTGCAGACCAATTCATGTAAGGTTTCAGATCTAGCAAGGAAGACCCAAGTGTGTTTTTTATTAAAGTTTAAACAACCAGCTAGTGTAATGTTCCTGAAGTTTCATCCATCATGCTACCAATTTCTTCATGCTAGGGAAACATTATATTCTCTTGTTATGTCTCAAAGACAAGAAATACATTCAAGAAGTTTTGCTAGTGACAGATGAATAATTGAGAGAATGAAAGTCATAGGCAGCATTGTGCTTGCTAGAAGGTGTTTAGAAAGGAGGGCAAAGAGATTTCCAAAGCATTTTAGTGTAGTATGAACCATGCCCAGTTGATCCTTAAGTGGTGAAATCTGTAGACTTTTGCATTTTTGCTGATTCCACAGAATTCAGAGCTCATTCAACAGTTAGCAGTGGAAAAAGTCTCAGAAATCACCATGTTTTTGGGTAAGGAGAACATGTCATTATGCAGAACGTGTAACACAATTAGGACAAAGTTTCTGATAGAAATGATAACATGATGCAAGTTTTGTAAGAGAGCTCATTGCTCTCATATTGTTGGTAGATTAACAGAATTTGGAAGTTCTTTAAAATGAGGAAATATTTATAAAATTAAAAATCAGACAAATGAGATGAGTTTTGCTGCTGAAGAAATTACTCACGGTTAGTAGAGCAAAGCAGGCTGCTATTCCAGACATGTTCAAGAAAACTCACATGTTTCCCACTGGTGCTGACCCTGCTCTGGATGTCTCATGTGAAGCAGAAAGTTGTGATCTCAACATTTTAAGACTGTTCTACTCTACCATTTGGACTTGGAAGATGTCTCAATAAGAAATTAATAAGAATAAAATGAAGATCTAATCTGCACACAATTCTTTTCCTAATCCAAATTTAGATGTACAAAATGGGATGAAAGGGCATTTTTCTTGGACAAAGGACACAACATAATATAAAACCAAAAAACCCACAGTGGCTTTGGTAAAAATTGATATGAATAAAACAAAGTAGCTAAATCTTCATTTATAATTTATATTGTAAAATTATTTTGAAAATAAGTTCAGTAAATGAAAAACAATTAAAAGTGGAAATGGTTAACTGTACCACTTTGAAAATTATCAAAAGATTAAACTGACAATGAATTTTCTGAAAAAAAAATCAGTGTATATAAAGGTTGATCACTAAAGGTAAAATCCTGATTAGAAAGTTTATTTTCATAAATGTGGATTCAGATTGCACTCAGATGCAATATAGTAGATCCAAAGGTCCATAAGTTGTAACATTTTATGTTCAATTTTATGAATTATTCACTTGCTGACAATTTTTTCACTTAATACCAGTTTAATGATTCCTGAATGAGGATAAGACTGACCAGTTATTTCAGTGTTTCACCCAAAAGAGTTACATTCTGTAAGTACACTGAAATTTTTGTGGCACAATAAATATTTAATGCTTTCTGATATGGTCACTCTCATCCAGTTTTGATTCGGTAAAGCATCACAATGGTTTCATAGTCATGACATTCTGCCACTGTTTGGTTTTAAAAACAAGAATAATTTGTGCTAAACCAATAGTCTATTTTGCTAGAGTTCATAATAAATCCAAAGATTTTTCTGCATTTATTTGAGCATTTAATACTGAAAACATGAAACTAGAAAATTTAATTCCAGAAGTCCAGGACAAGTCTCATGTTTAATGACTAAATTCTTACCAATAAGTCCATTTACTGTATAATATTTTTAAAATATTTAGGACTCAGTTTTTTTTTTTTTTTCAGCTGGCTTTTCATGATTTTCATGGTTATCCAGGCTTGAAAATTTAGTCATCTTTCTCTCCCTTATTTTTAATATCCTATCTGTTATCAATCTCTTTATGCATCACAAATAACTATTTTCCTTATTTCACAGCCATAATCAGCCTGTACAGAGAGCATTTCCTGCCTGGACCACAATGGTTTGCCTGCCTTTCCATTTCTCACTCCTCACTATTGTTTATACTGATTCCTTACAGCCTGGATTTCCTTCAAATATCTAAAATGACTTCTTTTATATCAGACTCAAATTTCTGATTCTAATATTCAAGCTGTCCAAAGTCTGTCTCATTTTACCATCCAACGTTCTCTTCCCCACATAAGCAGTCTTCTTTAATCAGATCATTGCTCTCGGAATCTGCATGCAGGTGTCATATCCTCACTTTGTTCACATACTGTCTGCCTCTCTCCAACTAGAATTCCTCAGTCTTGTTATTACCACTCTATTGTTCCTCACCAAGCCACCTTTGAACATACATTTCAGTTTCTATCTCCCCCTTCAAGTTTTTTCTGGACAGCCCCAGCTTATGCAGCAACTCTGCACGTAACTGTCTCTCCCGTATAGCAGCAGTCCCCCACTTATTTGGTACAGGGATCAGTTTTGTGGAAAACAATTTTTCCACAGACTGGGTGAGGGGGCCGATCATTTCAGGATGTTTCAAGCATATTATATTTACTGAGTTCACTGAGCAGGAGGCAGTGCTCAGGCTGTGTGTTTGTAGCTGGGCAGGCTTTTACCTGGTTGCAGAGTGAGGGCTGCTCTCTAGTTGCGGTGCTCAGGCTGCTCACTGCAGTGGCTTCTCCTGTTGTAGAGCACAGGCTCAGTAGTTGTGGCGCACTGGCTTAGTCGCTCCGTGGCATATGGGGTCTTCCAAGATCAGGGATGGAACCCGAGTAATGAGTCACCAGTGAAGCCCCCAGATTGTTATTATTCTTTCCTCAGTGGCATATCAAAGCCAAGGTGCTGGCAGCAGTCTGCCTTGAGAGAAAGCAGAAAAAGATGTGCTGCCCATAAAGAATTTAAAAACAAAACAACCAACTTTTAATCATTCTGTTTTTAAAATAATCGAATTGCTATGATTCTTTGTCACACTTAGCCTTATGGTTAAGAATTTTCCTATTTGTATATTTGTTTGAAATCATAAAGATTCCATTTCACAATACATTTCCAAAACTGTAATCTGCATTTATTTCTTTGGAATCAGGTCTAATCAAATATCTCCACAGTTTGAAAAGTTTGAAATATAAATACAAACTCTAAGTGAATACACATAATGACAGAATTAAAATAATTCAAGTTCTGTTTCTTCCTCTTTAGTGATCATCAGCCTCTCATCATTTATTTCTAAGCCAGTACTTGACAAACAAGACTGCCATAGTATCACAGGAATTGTGAACACAAACTGTGCCCAAAGTGAGCTAGAAGGATCTAGAACTGTTAAGAACTTGCTCTAAAAATGAATATGTGTAGCTGAGTCTCTGTGTCTTGTGATCAGACTATAAAACTGGACATTTTCTCCAGGAGCTTTTACATATAAAATAATATTTATTAAATAATAAGTAATTAAAATGTGCTAATTTGAAGCTCACACACATATGTAATTACAGCTCAACAGTAACCATACCAACTTGTAAGGGCTTCCCTGGCGGCTCAGATGGTAAAGTGTCTGCCTGCAATGCAGGAGACTGAGGTTCGATCCCTGGGTCAGGAAGATCCCCTGGAAAAGGAAATGGCAGCCCACTCCAGTACTCTTGCCTGGAAAATTCCATGGATGGAGGAGCCTGGTGGGCTACAGTCCTTGGGATCATAAAGAGTCAGACACGACTGAGCAACTTCACTTTTCTTTATGTGAAAGACACTTTTTAAAGTTAAAATGAATAAAAATATTCTTTAATCAACTACAAATAAGGATAGATAAAAAGAATCTAACTACACTGCCTATGATTACACAAAGGTTGATTTTGATAAAATTATTTACAAGTTTACGGAAGTTAAGCTTCCAAAACAGAAAATGTCTTGTTGTCTATTATTCACTATTGTAATTGACTATATGTGGGTGTAAATTTTTTCTTTTTCAAAAAAATACATTTAAATGTTTAAGTATATATTTAATGTGTAAAATATTAATTCATTACATTTTCCCACATTTTAAATTTAACATTTATTTTATTTTATTTTATTTTTTTTACTAACATGAATATATATATAAAAGTTCAGTAAAAGAAAAATTCACTGCTTACATTTTTTTCTCTGGTCATATTATTATTTGTTTCATTACATGGTTTCATTACATGATTACAACTGGGGATAATTTTGTTGATGAAGAGGTGTTAAAAATAATTTGCTCCAAGTAAGTCGCTGGTTCTTCATTAGTAGTTTAGATACCTAAAAAAAATTGAAAAAAATAAATAAAAATTTTCAACATCACTCCAGCAAATGCTAAGGAACTAAGGAAGAAGCCCTACTCTTAAAAAAAAAAGTTTAAACAAAATACGTAGACAAAGGTAGACATTGTTATTTTAAAAATTATTTTCTTACTGAAAAACAAGAAAGAACTAAGCATAGAGTTCCTTGTGGAGATAGCCACCGACATTGGAATGGCTAATTGTCATTAAAATAATTCCAGGACTTGTTAGGTAGCATAATTGCTTATGTGTGCCTGTGTCGGCCTGCATGTACTCAGTCATGTCTGACTCTTTGGGACCCCATGGACTGCTGTAGCCTGCCAGGCTCCTCTGTCCATGGGATTTCCCAGGCGAGAATACTGGAGTGGTTTTCCACTTCCTTCTCCAGGGGATATTTCTGACCCAGGGATCGAAGCTGCATCTCATGCATCTCCTTCATTGGCAAGCAGATTCTTTACCCCTGAACCACCTGGGAAGCCAAGCATCACTGGTGCCACAAAACTTCCCCCCATATTTAGGAGATGCCAGGAAAATGATCGGCTCTGGAAATTTCTAAAGAATATTTTAATGTTGTTTTTAAAAATTTGTGTTTAACCCAGGTTAAAAAGTCCAAATAGTAGTGTTAGTCACTCAGTTGTGTCTGACTCTTGTGACCCCCAAACCCACCAGGCTCCTCTATCCATGGGATTCTCCAGGCAAGAATACTGGAGTGGGTTGCCTTTCCTTTCTCCAGAGGAGCTTCCCAACCCAGGGATCGAACCCAGGTTTCCTGGCTTGCAGGCAGATTCTTTACTGTCTGAGCTACAGGGAAGTCCCTAAAAAGTCCAAAGCAGACACTAATAACATTTATCTCCCTTTAGTAGATTTTATGATCAAAACAAATCAGAAAACTTTATTTTTATTGAACTATAGTTGATTTACAACTTTTTTTTTTGTAAAAAAATTGTAATTTTTAAAAATTTCTGCTGTACAGCAAAGTGATATTTATATATGTAATATATTTTATATATATATATATATATATATATAAATAAAGAATGTGTGTGTATATATACATATAGATTTTTCTTAAATGTTTGAATATCCCAGATAACAAAACCTGTGCCACCAAGGGCATGAGGAAGACTTCCAGGTAAAAACAAGCCTAACTCCTTCCAAAATGCTTGGAACTTCTTTAATGAGAAATAAAACTTTTACTCTAGAATTAAAATAAGGCTTAAAAACAAAGGGATAAGTGTTTGTATCAGATCCTCTCAGATGCCTTTTCTGAGTATAATTTTTGCTAAGGGAAAATTTACTAACTGCACATTAGCTACAGTTAGTAAATGTAGCTAATTTACTACATTCCCCATGTAGGGGAAAGGCATGAAGGGAGGCAAAAGGTGAAGGAAGACTTAGCCTTCATAAACTAGTCTGGTTTATGGTCTCTTCAGCACATCTGTTCACATCTCTCTGAGATACCTGATCTCAAGCTACTCATTGGGTTTTGACTACCTTTAATTTCCTTACGTCACATGATCTGTTTTGCTGGAACATTTCAAGCCTTAGAATGTTCATGACCTCCTCCTAACATCAAATTGACTTCCGCATCTGGTTACTTAAAGAAAACCTTGAGAAGTAAGAAATGGCTAATATGAAAAATGAATCTCTGCCAAGATAATGATTTAGGGGCATTATCCCTTCCCAGCCAAATGAGTCCATGTATCTGAAAGTTCTTAATCCAGGGTGGTTCCAATGGCCAAGTAGGAAGGTAATTTGGTTGGAGTAGAGGCAATTCCTCAAACAATTCTGAACAAGCAGTTTCTTACTCTGCCTATGGATGGGGCTCATCCTGTGTCTAGATATTCTGTAGTAGTATGGAGAAATCTATACCAGACTTGAATTTTGCAGCCAAGATGAATCCTTTCCCAAAAAGCAAGACTCTTTGGTATGCATCTAGTAGTCTAGTGTCTCAGCAGAGACTTAGAACATTATTAGATCCACATATGTTTTCATGGACAAGTGACTAGGGCTCTTCAGTAAATAAAACAAAGGGAAAAATAGAACTAAAAGGAGAATTTATAGATTTTAAAATGACACAAGTGATGAGTCAAACAAAATATTTTGTATGGATCCTTACAAACAAGCTGAAACCAAACCAAACACTTAAGAAACAATTGGGGACGTTTGAATAGTAATAGGACATTCAGTAATATTAAGGAAACGTTAAGGACTACGGTGAATTTTTTTAGAGTGAAAATGGTATTGTCATGTTTTAAAAAGAATTACTGTCTTTTAAAGACACACTCTGAGGTATTTAAAAATGAAATGATATGACATCTTGAATTTGCTTTAAAATTCATGGTGGATTTACTGTGAGTTGATAATTATTCAAGCTAGGTCTTGGATACATGCATGGTGGTTAGACTCATGTCACTATTTTTTGTATGGTTGAAACTTTTCTAGAATAAAAGGTTAAAACTACACTTTTAAAGCAAAATAGCTTCTAAGTTTAGTATGATTTTCTTATATGAAAGCTTGGTTTGGAATTGAACACTTGTCATTCATTAGTCAATTACCTGTTCTATCAGTCACAGGTACTGTTTCCCAAACCACTCCCAAATTTAGATGCTTAAAATAAAAACAGTCATTTATTTTTATCCTGAATTTGTAATATGGGCTAGGTTAGCAAGCACAACTCATCTTTGTTCCATGTAGCATCTGATGATGAAGTTACCTGAGGAGGTCTGGAGGATTTACTTTGAAGATGACATTCATTAATGATGGTAAGGCAAAGTTGGCTTTGTTAAAAATATTCAATGACATTCATTAATGATGGTAAGGCAAAGTTTTTTCAGGAGCATCACCATAAGAATAGGGACCACTGAAGTGAACTTTTACAGAGAGGGAGAAAGATTGGGTTCAACTCTGATTGCAGCATCAGTTCAGTTCAGTTCAGTCCTGGGATTTCTTTGGAAGGAATGAGTACAGCATAGGCAAGTGGAAATTTGTAGCCAAGGGATACGGTTGAGGGGAGTGGATGGAAATTTACTAAGAGGAAACATCAGCAGAAAGGGAGATTCTGGCTACACTCACATAACAGGATTCTTACTGAAGACAGGCCAGGATGGCCAGACATCATCTGGTGGATGATGGCAGATGAGAAACCTGATCAGATATCAAGGGTGATCAGATACCAAGGATAGGAAGACTCTGGTTAAACTGACTTAGCAGGGTTCTTGCTAAAACTAGATCTTACAAGGAAGTGTACAGACAGGCCTAGGAAAAATTTCAGGAGCCTGACCAAACTTTGTTCAAGAAAAGAACCTTTGTTGGTTGGCAAGATGGTGCTGGCTGTCAGCTTGAGAGTTCAATCAAGGCTGTGAACTGGGGGCCTTGCTTCCTCTCTACTTGAACTACTTAGCCTACTTAGGGTCATGGTGCCTATGGTCCTACAGCAAGAGTCCCAAGAGACAGGAAGTAGGACTCCAGTTTCTTGAGATCTGAACACAAAAGCACAGTATCAGTTCATCTGGCTGTAGGTCAAGCAATCAGAGGGCCTAGATTCAAGAGGAAGGAACAGACACCCACTTCTCAACAGGAAAGTGTGAAGAATTTGGGGGCCATGTTTCTTTTTCTTTTTTAATTAAAAAAAAATGTTTTTAAGCTGCACCCCATGGCATGTGGGACCTTAATTCCCTGACCAGGGATTGAACACATGCCCTGTGCATTGGAAGGTGGAGTCTTAACCACTGGACTGCTGGGGAAGTTCTAAAGTAGAGTTTTAAAACTGACTTACTAGCCTTCTTTACAGTCAATCACAGAGCCTCAGGATGGGTGTCAAACTACAGAACTGCCTTATGAAAATGACTAGAGTAAAAGTTACTGATGTTTGGGGCTTGAGATAGAATCAGCTGGTAGGGCTGGCCTCTGAGTACAGATGAGTATGTTCTTCACATAGCACGCAGGCTAAGGTAAGAAAGGGTGAAACAAGTTAGAGGAATTGACATGGCTGGGTGTTAAATGTGGTAGCAAGGAAGGTAAACAAACTATTGCCAAAGTCCTGAATGTGCCTGCCTCTCAGTAACCCAGCTGGGTCATCAGAATGTTCTCGGCTGGCTGGGCTCTCAGGAGCTCGTCTCGAATTCTTTTGTTTCTACTCCAGTTTTGTGATAGTGCCAAACAGTTACTGCCACCCAGTTTTGCCCACGAATGTTGATAGAAACAAGGGATTCAGAAGTAGGGTAGAAAGGTGGACACATTTTGTGAATAAGACTGAAGACTAGGTAAGGGGTAGTTGGCGCACTACTTGGTTTATAACAGACAATGAAAAACTTAGATTTCCCCCCCAAAGTCTGAAGACAGTCATTCAGCTAAAAACGTTCTCAGGGTTAGAGTCAAAAGTAAGTAATGGTTTGAAATAAAAATTTTTCTTCTGAGCCTTTTTAAAGCTCATTTTTTAACCTGTGTTTCATGCCAATCATATCTTCTGGGAGCCTTTTTCCACTTAACTGATTTTCATCTGTCTTTAAGGAATTATTTTAATTGATACATTTGCTTTGTTACCTGTCTCTGATGGAGCTGTCATGTTGGACACCTCTGGATTCAGTTGTCCGTGAGACATTTATTAAGTATATCCTGTGAATTGTGCTTGGCCCTGGAGATCCTGGCTATTGAGATTTTAAATGAAAAATATATTTCATGAGAGAAGTATGAAAATGCTATGGGAATGCAGTGAAGAGGAATAAACTTTGCCTTGGGCAGTTGGGGAAAGCTTCATGGAGCAGGTGATATTTGAGCTGAATCTTGATGGATGGGTGGGAGCCTGCTAGTTGGAGAGAGAGGAAATAACATGTTCAAATGTCCAGAGTTGTGAAAAATTCATGATATGTCATGTGATAGAGAGGTTTGAAGAGCTGACTCAGGGGGAGTAATGTGATTGGTGAGGTGCTCTGGTCATTTTTTTTTTTTTAATCTAGAATGAGGAGAAAAAATTCCAGAGAACTAAAGCACTCTGCATCACAGACTAGCAAAACATCAGCTCCAGTAAGTAACCCCCAGGCCCATCTTGGGTACTGTAAAGAACCACATAGGCTGCATTAGGGAATTTGACTTTTCACTTATAGGCAAAGGAGAGCCAATGGGTGACTTAAAACAGGTGAAAGAAATGATCATGTGTGTTAGACAAGGTGGTGGTTAAGAGGGTATATCGATGTGAGAGGAATGGAAGAGGCAGAGTCAACAGGATTTACTGTTTTATTGGCCAAAGACATGAATGAAAATGATAAAGGGAGGCATTGAGTTTGGGTACCTCGTACTATGGTGATGTCATTTATGGACAAAGAGGAGCTTTTTGGAGGAGGGGACAGTGAAAGAGATGAGTTCACCGCTTGGCTAGTGATATCTGAGGAGCCTAAAGTACATCCGGATGTCGTTAAATGTCAGATGCCCAGGAGAGGTCACAATGATGTTTGTGTGCAGTAGGGAAGTAGCTGTGGAAGTCGTGGAAATAGATATCCTTTAACATTATTTTCCTTCCAAAACAGTTTGGACTTAACTCCTTCATTCTATAGAATGTAATTCTTATGTACTTCATATATATTTCTGGACTTAAAATTGAGCTTTAAAAGGATTCTGTACAGTTTGATTAATTTGGCACTACACCAGTATTTTTTAGAACCTTACTTCCTAACAACTCTATTAATATTTAAGGTGGTTTGGGGAAGTCACATCCTTTTAAAGGTTATATTCTCTCATCTTAATCCCCAGGTTCAATGGTTCTTCACTGATTCTTACCTCATTCCCTTGACAAACTATTTTCCTCCAATGTTCTCTTTCTCTTCATTCTCTTGACTCTTGTGAATGATTATCTTTAGTCTAAGGCTCTTCTCATGCTGCAGTGTGTCTCAGAAACTCGTCATTCTTAGTCATCTTAAGATTTCTGTCTAAGAAATACTTGTTTTCTTTTCCCATATTGGTAAGCTGTCCACATTCCTCTGGTTATTACTACTTGTTTTGGAATTAAATGAGTTTACGTTGTTAAATAATTCTATAACTATTGCCATTATTCAGCTCCTTCCAGAAATGATAGTGGAAGTTATAAGAAAGTTGTAGCTATTATGTACTGTGCTCCACTGTGCACATAACACCAGTAAGCAGACTTTTACGTATGGCTAAGAGTCCATCCTAAAGGAGACCAGTCCTGGGTGTTCACTGGAAGGACTGATGCTGACGCTGAAACTCCAGTACTTTGGCCCCCTCATGCGAAGAGTTGACTCATTGGAAAAGACCCTGATGCTGGGAGGGATTGAGGTCAGGAGGAGAAAGGGATGACAGAGGATGAGATGGCTGGATGGCATCACTGACTCGATGGACGTGAGTCTGAGTGAACTCTGGCAGTTGGTGATGGACAGGGAGGCCTGGCGTGCTGCGATTCATGGGGTTGCAAAGAGTCGGACACGACTGAGCGACTGAACTGAACTGAACTGAAGCACAAATTTAAGGGTGTTTTATATGTATGTGTTTTATGTGTGTGTGTGTGTATATGTGTGTGTGTGTGTGTGTGTGTGTGTGTGTGTATATATATATATATATATATAAGCCTGGAGTAGGAAATGGCAACCTATTCCAGTATTCTTGTCTGAAAAATTCCATGGACAGAGGAGTCTGGTGGGTTACAGTCCATGGGGTTGCAGAGTTGAACATGACTGAACACCCACACACACATATGAAGTCACTTGACACTGTGGTACCATCAGGTGTGTGTGTGCTCAGTCATTTCAGTCTTGTCTGACTCTGTGTGACCCCATGGACTGTAGTCCCCCAGGCTCCTCTGTCCATGTGATGCTCCAGGCAAGTGTGCTGGAGTGGGTTGCCATTCCCTCCTCCAGGGGATCTTCTGGACTCAGGGATCGAACCCACATCTCTTTTGTCTCCTGCATTGGCAAGCAAGTTCTTTAACACTAGCCCCACTTGGGAAGCCCATAGATGCAGTAGACAGTCTCATTTACTAAGGCCAAAATCACAAATCCTATGGCTGACTTGTCACAGGAAACAGGTCTGGAATTTGAGCTCTGTATGGGCTCCCCAGATGGCTCAGCAGGTAAAGAATCCACCTACAATGCACGAGACCCAGGAGACCTGTGTTCAGTCCTTGGGTCGGGATGATCCCCTGGAGTAGGAAATGGCACTCCACGTCAGTTTTCTAGCCAGGAAAAATCCTATGGGTAGAGGAGCCTTGGTGGGTTACAGTCTATGAGGCTGCAAACTGAGCGACTGAGCATGAGTTCAGTGTATTCTTATCACCTGTGTGTTTTCTCCTAAAATGCCAAGATGGCTGAGGAACTCTAACTGGAACCCCATTCAGTGACAATGGAGTCAGTGAGCACTTCTGGTCAAACTCTGCCCTCCCAGTGTCAAAAATAATCTAGATTACACTTCTTTTTGTTAGGAGGCCGCAGCCTGTTTTTAAGCACTGGATTCATTTATAAGCATTATTTCCACCCTCTAAGTTTTGAGACTAGCTAATATCAGTACCCATAAAGTTGTGCTTCCTGGTATCCCCAGAAGATACCAGGTTGGCCAGCTGTTTCATGTGAAGAGTGGCAGTGAGACAGCCTATTGGATGAGCTACATTAGTAAGGACAATCTGTTTGAAATATATTCCCTGATGAATATTCATATTCAATCACTGTGCAGCCAAATGACATTTCTGTGTGAAAATTTGAAAATAGTAAATTTACTGTTTTTTTGGACAGTCATGGTAATTAATGGACATGACTTATTTTTTTTTTTTTGCAATAAGTCTATTATACTTAGCTCAATATGCCAGCAAATTTGGAAAACTCAGCAGTGGCCACAGGACTGGAAAAGGTCAGTTTTCATTCCAATCCCAAAGAAAGGCAATGCCAAAGAATGCTCAAACTACCACACAATTGCACTCATCTCACACGCTAGTAGAGTAATGCTCAAAATTCTCCAAGCCAGGCTTCAGCAATATGTGAACCATGAACTTCCTGATGTTCAAGCTGGTTTCAGAAAAGGCAGAGGAACCAGAGATCAAATTGCCAACATTCGCTGGATCATGGAAAAAGCAAGAGAGTTCCAGAAAAACATCTATTTCTGCTTTATTGACTATGCCAAAACCTTTGACTGTGTGGATCACAATAAACTGTGGAAAATTCTGAAAGAGATGGGAATACCAGACCACCTGATCTGCCTCTTGAGAAATTTGTATGCAGGTCAGGAAGCAACAGTTAGAACTGGACATGAAACAACAGACTAGTTCCAAATAGGAAAAGGAGTTCATCAAGGCTGTATATTGTCATCCTGTTTATTTAACTTATATGCAGAGTACATCATGAGAAACACTGGGCTGGAAGAAACACAAGCTGGAATCAAGATTGCCAGGAGAACTATCAATCACCTCAGATATGCAAATGACACCACCCTTATGGCAGAAAGTGAAGAGGAACTCAAAAGCCTCTTGATGAAAGTGAAAGTGGAGAGTGAAAAAGTTGGCTTAAAGCTCAACATTCAGAAAACAAAGATCATGGCATCTGGTCCCATCACTTCATGGGAAATAGTTGGGGAAACAGTGGAAACAGTGTCAGATTTTATTTTTGGGGGCTCCAAAATCACTGCAGATGGTGACTGCAGCCATGAAATTAAAAGACGCTTACTCCTTGGAAGGAAAGTTATGTCCAACCTAGATAGCATATTCAAAAGCAGAGACATTACTTTGCCAACAAAGGTCCATCTAGTCAAGGCTATGGTTTTTCCTGTGGTCATGTATGGATATGAGAGTTGGACTGTGAAGAAGGCTGAGCACTGAAGAATTGATGCTTTTGAACTGTGGTGTTGGAGAAGACTCTTGAGAGTCCCTTGGACTGCAAGGAGATCCAACCAGTCCATTCTGAAGGAGATCAGCCCTGGGATTTCTTTGGAAGGAATGATGCTAAAGCTGAAACTCCAGTACTTTGGCCACCTCATGTGAAGAGTTGACTCACTGGAAAAGACTCTGATGCTGGGAGGGATTGGGGGCAGGAGGAGAAGGGGACGACAGAGGATGAGATGGCTGGATGGCATCACCGACTCAATGGACGTGAGTTTGAATGAACTCCGGGAGTTGGTGATGGACAGGGAGGCCTGGCGTGCTGCAATTCATAGAGTCGCAAAGAGATGGACATGACTGAGTGACTGACCTGATCTGATCTCTGATTTAAGAAAAATCTTTGCTTTTTAATGTCTCTTTTTTTTTTTTAACATCCATATAGAAAAATAAGCTTACTGTAGCAATATATTGTACTTGACCAATTTTAGTTACTGGTTATGACAGAAACCCTTTCAAGAGCAGTATCAAAATTGTATACATTCTAAGGATTGTATTTTTGATGGCAAGGGTTTAAAGGTACATGGTCAGTAAAGATTTCTTCTATTTTTTGACTCTATTATCTCCTTTAAAGGCAAAAATCATGTTGTCTATTTTCTTATTATTATGGGAAACAAGATCATTTAGAATATTTCACTTTCTCTCTTTTTAAATCTTGTGATTCTCCAAAGTCTATTAAATCTTATTTTTCATTAAAAAAATTGCTGGGGGTTCTCTTTCAATCTTGGTTAAACAATTCTTTGCTTGATTGCTTTATGTCAAATCCACATAGAATTTCTGAAGTGGACTCCACTCTGTCTCCATACCTGAGAGAATACTAGATTTCCTGTTTCCTCATTTAAATGAGTTCTCAAAGTCAGCATTTTGATAATGACTTATAATGAAAACGATCCTTTTAGAAGGAATGCCTTGCTATTGCTACAGGCAGGAGGCATTTTGGGTGACTGAATAGCTTAAGCCATCTTTCTATTTGAGAATAAATGATGAAGGGGAATTTGAATGGGTTACCAAGTTATAAATTAATCTTGAGGTACTCAACTGATTGTAAACCACCTGAGCTTTCCTCTCAGCTTTTAAATCATATGATATCAATCTTTGCTCATTTTCCTCTGGGTAATTTGTTATTATGCTTATAGTAACCAACTCCATGAGACATTAACTGGCAATCCACGTTACCAGTGAGTATACATTACAGCACTAAAATAAAAATAAACTCATTGAAGAAATAGCTGGAGACCTCAACCATGCTTTTCTGTTGGTGAAATGGCATGACAGTTTGGGGATTTGTAACTGAGAATAAATTTAATTATGTCACTACCTTGCTGCTGCTAATTAGTGCCTGAGATGTATATCAGGAGGGCAGCACAGACCAGGCTGGGAAAAGAGGGATCATTACAAAGCTGGGTGAAGAACTGGGCTGCCTCTCTCACTCTTAAACCATCTGAAGGGAGACTTAAATTCGATCCTGGGAATTCCTGTTTTTGTTTATATTAGCAAGTTATTTTTCTCTTTTCTTTAGTGGAATAGGGAAGCAGCTTTATAACATTTTGCATCGCCGGCATGACGTGTTTTGCATACCTGTAACCTTTCAATTAATGTTATTTATGTTTCAATAAACCACCATGCTACTTTTCCAGATGTTCTAATCCTTCATGTAAATGAATTTATTAGATCCAGCCACCAGACTCAATGAAATCTGCCAAATTCACTGTCTGGGCCACATACCATGGCGTTTAAGCTATATTTGCATAAGCTTGTTCTGTAAGTGTAATCTTATGTATCATCTGCAGAGTTAAAATTTCACTAATGTAAATCCCTGACAAATCAAATACAGATGTAGCTTTTTGCCCTCAGGGTTGAGCCTGTCAATTCTCTGCTCTCATATCTACCTCCTCCGCTTGGCTGCTGGGCCCCTCATTCTTGAATTTTTTTTTCCAAGAAGACTAATCTTTTAAAATTGTTTATGTAAATACACTGCAGATATTAAACATGGTGGTGAACAGTGGTTACCTTGGTCTTCTTTTAATCATTCTGCCAGAGTGAAATGATGTTGGCAAGGTAGAGGGAAGGTGGTTGTATTATCTAAAAAAATTTGTCCTGCCAATCAGTGGATGCCAGACAGATTGTTTCAGTTTGCCTAGAGATGTTTTAGATAAGGAGGAGTCAAGCTCAATAAATGGATTAATGTCAGCCGGCAAATTCCATAACGTGGCCAAGGTAAATTCAATAATGGACAAATAAGGAAAGAGAAAGGGGGGGCTTGGCTTGAAAAGCTGGGGTGGGGTTGGGGGAAGGGTCTATCTATTCATGCCCAGTCTTTTTGGCTATTGTCACAACCTCAGTGAAAGGCAGGATTCTACTTGAGTTTCAGTGATTAGTTTCAAAAACTCATGACAGGTTTAAGCCCTGTATAAAAAGAGGGAAAATATGACTGCTGAATGTGGAGGGTGTTAGTGTTCTTTGGGTTTGTTTTTGATTATTTTAAAGTCTAAATATGTTTCCTCTGCTGGTGCCCAGTTGCTATTTATTTGGCTTTAGCCTTTGATCCCCTTTATGCTGGCACATCATAAAAAACATATTCCTGCTCAAGTCTTATATTATGTAGTTTGTTTCTGCTCAGGGTGTTCACCAGGCAGGACTGTACCCACTGAATAAACCTCTCTTTGTTTTTGATAGACTCCAGGTGTTTATCGCTATAAGGTAGTAATGGAGTTAACCGCAAGAAGCAAACTGGAAAAAGAAGGAATTGAGGAAAATTCTGAGTTTGATAACTTAGGAGTCTGCCTTCTGGCAAAACCCCCAAGGGAATAAATACTCTAAGAAAAAGGGGCTTTGCTTCTGCTTTCTAATCTAATGGGAAGAAATTGGGGTTTTAGTAGGCATAGGTGTTCATTCATTTTATTTCTTCTGTGAGTTTCTTTGAAAGGGGCCCACAGCCTTTCCCTCCCCCTTGCATTTTCATCATGGTATTGAGATGAATAACAGGGGTGATTCCAGAGGAGATTACTGATATCCATATTCTTGATCTCAGCTAGAGGGATTAATGCCAGAAGCAATTCTCTACCTTTGTTAACTTTTTCTTTCCTCTTTTGACGCAGAGGGAGGGCAGGGGACGGCAATAATATTGGTATGAGTATCTAACAACTAATGAAAGTAATCAGAAGAGTTCCTCTCTTTCCCTTTCACATTTCAATTGGAATTCTTATTTTTGCATTCCTTTTCCATTCAAGCAGACATGATTTTAGGGAGTCAGAGACCAATTTAAGGTCATTTTGTGATTGTGTACAAGATTATTGAAAAGTTTGCCTACTTGGAAATGTCTACTTTCTCTATTTATATAAATGTATGTAGGTTCTCTCTGTATTGAGTATCAAAGCCAAATTTTAGACTCCTTCAGGACCCAAGAACTAAGGGAAGGTCTTCTGGAAAATGAAGTTTTGCTATCAGTAAACTAAGAGTCCTGATTTTTTATAAATTATTTTTTATCTGCTCTAACAAATTTTTTTATTATTTAATTTATTTTTTATCTACTCTAATTATTTTTTATCTGCTCTATTTTTAGCCAAGTAACAAAATTGTGGGATTAAAAAGTATTCACACAAATATATTACAAAAAGATACAGTGTCTAAGGAATATACACATAATAAAATACTATTATGAAATAAGAATTTACTATTTTAAGAAATTTTTGAGCAAGTGCTAGACATTGCTCTAATATATTATATGTTTGAGTTAAAATGTTTAATTCTCCCACCGACTGGTCTGTGAGGTAGTCACTAATATTATCTTTATCTATTGAGGAGGAAACTGAAGCATAAAGAATTTAGCTTGTTTGCCCCACTAGCAAGAGAATGGCATAGCTAGGGAAAAATTGCAGGCAGTTTGGCTCTAAAGTTTTTGTCTTGTGTCAGGTTTGTGTGAAATACAAATAAGGGTGGGTTAAATTTCCTAACTTTCAGAAATGTATGCTGCTAAAACAAAATTTCTAGTTAACAATATTTTATTTGAAATGTTTAAGAGAAATAAGTTCCATAAAAAGGAGAACTTAAAAGTAAATGTTCTATTATCTTGCTTAACATTTTTCTCACACAATATATAGTGGCCCTGATGTGATACGTCAATTCAAAAGCTAACATATTCACTGTCTCTGCATAGAATTTTATAATATCATTTAAAAGCTTAATTTGGTATCCACTTTCCATGTCTAAATAGTGTGAACAATAAATGTGTATATATCATCTCAACCAAAAATGGTACTCAAAAGACTACAACTTAAAGAGACAAAAATCTAATTTTTGGTCTTTCCAGAGCAGTAAGTTGTTTGTCTTTCCTTCCTTTCCCCTTCCTTCCCTCCCTCCTTTCTTTCTTGCCCTCCCTCTCTTTTTATTCCTGGTATACAGTGTTAATCCAATCAAAAGTTGTCAAACTCAAATTATATTAATTCCCTAAATAAAAAATTAAGAAATTCCTATTTGTTATCTTAGAAAGTAAGTAGCTATTAAATGCAAATTAGAAAGAAAATAATACCCTAAAGAAACTCTCCTATTAGCTTTTTCAAAGGAGAAGGAATATTTAAGACACCAGCAATTGGGTTGGCATTTGATCCCTCTGTTTATGTACCAATAAAAGGGCTAGGTTGGCATTCATGATAATTGCACTTCCCTATTTATTTAAATTCCATTTCCCTGTTTGGAGCCATATGGCTGAGAGGGAAAGATTGAGAAGGTAGTAAAAAGTTTTGTTTTTAGGATGCACTATTTGGTAGCACCTTGTTCTTGGGCCCTCTTCACAGACATTTCTGGATCCATTTGTATTCTCTTTACAAAGACACATAGTCCTTTTTGGACACACTCTCACCTCTCTATGCTCCAACACACACAACATTTAAGGGTGTATATAAACAATGGCAGAATATAGCATTTCTTCCTTTCCTCTTTATGTTTCTAAGGATATATATAGTGGTATTCAAATGTGTGTAGAGCGGGTCTTCAGGCATCTCTGCAAAACTCAATACATGGGAGTGGAATTGCCTCTGGAGAGTCATACAAGATGCCCTTTTAGGTACCTTGCAGTTTCTGTGGTTTACATGGCAAAAATTCTTCCCAGGGAGTGGATTTGGGCTAAGCATGTAGGTGAACAGAAAATCTGCCATTTAATCAGCTGGAAAAAAAGATGTTCTTTCATTATAGGGGACTGGAATGCAAAAGTAGGAAGTCAAGAGACACCTGGAGTAACAGGCAAATCTGGCCTTGGAGTACAAAATGAAGCATGGCAAAGACTAACAGAGTTTTGCCAAGAGAACGCACTGGTCATAGTAAACCCCCTCTTCCAACAATACAAGAGACGACTCTACACATGGATATCACCAGATGGTCAATACTGAAATCAGATCGATTATATTCTTTGCAGCCAAAGATGAGGAAGCTCTATACAGTCAACAAAAATAAGACTGGGAGCTGACTGTGGCTCACATCATGAGCTCCTTATTGCCAAATTCAGACTTAAATTGAAGAAAGTATGGGAAACCACTAGCCCATTCAGGTATGACTTAAATCAACCCCCTTACGATTATACAGTGGAAGTGAGAAATAGATTCAGGGAATTAGATCTGATAGACAGAGTGCCTGAAGAACTATGGACATGACATTGTACAGGAGACAGTGATCAAGACCATCTGGAAGAAAAAGACATGCAAAGAGGCAAATGGTTGTCTGAGGAGGGCTTACAAGTAACTGAGAAAAGAAAAGAAGCTAAAGGCAAAGGAGAAAAGGAAAGATATACCCATATGAATGCAGAGTGCCAAAGAATAGCAAGGAGAGACAGAAAGCTTTCCTCAGTGATCAGTGCAAAGAAATAGGAATAGGAAAGACTAGAGATCTCTTTAAGAAAATTAGAGATACCAAAGGAACATTTTATACAAAGATGGGCACAATAAAGGACAGAAATGGTACGGACCTAATAGAAGCAGAAGATATTAAGAAGAGGTGGCAAGAATACACAGAAGAACTATACAAAAAAGATCTGAATGAGCCAGATAACTACGACGGTGTGATCACTCATCTAGAGCTAGACATCCTGGAATGCGAAGTCAAGTGGGCCTTAAGAAGCATCACTATGAACAAAACTAGTGGAGCTGATGGAATTCCAGTGGAGCTATTTCAAATCCTAAAAGATGATGCTGTGAAAGTGCTGCACTCAATATGCCAGCAAATTTGGAAAACTCAGCAGTGGCCACAGGACTGGAAAAGGTCAATTTTCATTCCAATCCCAAAGAAAGGCAATGCCAAAGAATGTTCTAACCTCCACACAATTGCACTCATCTCACACGCTAGTAAAGTAATGCTCAAAATCTTCAAGCCAGGCTTCAAACATACATGAATTGTGAACTTCCAGATGTTCAAGCTGGATTTAGAAAAGGCAGAGGAACCAGAGATCAAATTGTCAACATCGATTGGATCATCGAAAAAGCAAGAGAGTTCCAGAAAAACATCTACTTCTGCTTTATTGACTACACCAAAGCCTTTGTGTGGATCACAGCAAACTGTGGAAATTCTTATAGAGATGGGAATACCAGACCACCTGACCTGCCTCCTGAGAAATCTGTATGCAGGTCAAGAAGTAACAGTTAGAACTGGACATGGAACAACAGACTGGTTCCAAATCGGGAAAGGAATACGTCAAGGCTGTATATTGTCACCATGATTATGTAACTTCTATGCAGAGCACATCATGTAAAATGCCGGGCTGGATGAAGCACAAGCTGGAATCAAGATTGCTGGGAGAAATAGCAATAACCTCAGATATGCAGATGACACTACTCTTATGGAAGAAAACAAAGAGGAACTGAAGAGCCTCTTGATGAATGTGAAAGATGGCTTAAAACTCAACATTCAAAAAAACTAAGATCATGGCATCCAGTTCCATCACCATGGCAAATAGATGGGGAGACAATGGAAACTGTGACAGACTTTATTTTTTGGGGCTCCAAAATCACTGCAGATGGTGATTGCCGCCGTAAAATTAAAAGATTTCTCCTTGGAAGAAAAGCTATGACCAACCTAGACAGCATATTAAAAAGCAGAGACATTACTTTGATGACAAAGGTCAAAAGCTAGTTAAAGCTATGGCTTTTCCAGTAGTCATGTGTGGATATGAGAGTTGGACCATAAAGAAAGCTGAGCACTGAGAATTGATGCTTTTGAACTGTGTTGTTGGAGAAGACTCTTGAGAGTCCCTTGGACAGCAAGGAGATCCAACCAGTCAATCCTAAAGGAAATCGGTACTGAATATTCATTGGAAGGACTGATGCTGAAGCTGAAACTCCAATACTTTTTGGCCACCTGATGAGAAGAACTGACTCAATTGAAAAGACCCTGATGCTGGGAAAGATTGAAGGCAGGAGGAGAAAGGGATGACAGAGGATGAGATGTTTGGATTGCATCACTGACTCAATGGATATGAATTTGAACAAGCTCCTGAAGTTGGTGATGGACAGGGAAGCCTGGTGTGCTTCTGTCCATGGTGTTGCAAAGAGTTAGACATGACTGGGCTACTGAATTGAACTGAATCAGCTCGAGCCTTTTCATGCAGGCTTGAAACTAAACCCTTCTCCCATGGCAAATACACACTGCTGGTGCTAAAGACTCCAAACAAGGCCAGATTTGCCTGCACATTTGCAAAATGATGACAAGTAGAGGAATAAATCATTTCTCCTTTCACTCCAAGCTGCTAACTATTGCAACACCTCCAGCAACAATGATGACAACACCCACATGCGGGAAGACATACACCCTTACTCTCTCGTTGCATTTATCACTGCCTCCCCTCTTTCTTTCCAGCTGCCCAAATCTTAGCATGGCCTTTTGTCACAGGAAATAACATTTGGAGAGCAGAGCCAAAAGGATGCGCTTCCCAGGTGGCTCAGTGGGTGAAGAATATGCCTGCAATGCAGGAGGCGGGTTCAATCTCTGGGTAGGGAAGATACTTTGGAGGAGGACACGGCAACCCACTCTAGTATTCTTGCCTGGAAAATCCCATAAACAGAGGAGCCTGGTGTGATCTGTGTCCATGGGGCCGCAGAGTCAGACATGACTAAAGCAACTGAGCATGAGAGCCGAAAGGATATGCATTTTATCTCTGTCTCCAATTATTCTGATAGTCTCCAGCCTACCACACAGTTAACACTGTGACCAAATTGCTTTGTCCCCATGTTTAATTTACTGAACTGCATTTGGCATCCTGTCCTCAGTAAGCATTGAGGCAGGCAAGAAGAAGCAGTCTTAGGAAATGATTGTAGTCTTTCTTGAAACGATGTTCTTAAGTGCGCTGTTTATCGGTGTCTTCTTTATGAGTCCTCAGAGCGATATTTCTGTTAAGCCTAGGCCAGGAAAAGCTGTTCTCCTGAGAAACTGGTATATTTCTACCTTACAGACACAAGGCATCTTGTAACTGCTAACTGAACAAATATTTAAGAAAATAAAACATTAAGATTGTTGCCAGAATATGCAATTTTCATGTTGCTGCCAATAATTCTGTTAAACAAATGAGGGCTATTTCATTTCAAATACAATTGTTCTATAACTAATCATGAAATCTGCCAGAGTCTTTAAATGCTTTTAGGGAAATTGTTTGAGTTTCAGCATTTCCATTCACGAGAGATATCTACGCTTTCAGGTAAGTGAGAACGGTGATGAGGATAATTTGTTTTCAGGAGTTTTAATTTCTTTGTTTTCTTTTTTAAAAAAATTTAACCTACTCATATGATTCTGAGAATTTTTAAGTTGAGAAATTCTGTTGTGGTAAGGCAGAGAAATTTATTGAAGTCAAGAAAAAAAAAAAAAAAAAAAAATCCCAGGTCTACAAGGCTCCGGACTTCCCCAGTGGCTCAGATAGTAAAGAATCTGCCTGCCATGCAGGAAACCTGGATTGGGAAGATCCCCTGGAGAAGGGCATGGCAACCCACTCCAGTATTGTTGCCTGAAGAATCCCATGGATAGAGGAGCCTGGTGGGCTGCAGTCCATGGGGTCGAGAAGAGTCAGACACGATTGAGCATCTTCACTTTCACTTTTCACTTTCATGCACTGGGGAAGGAAATGGCAACCCACTCCAATGTTCTTGCCTGGAGAATCCCAGGGACGGGGGAGCCTGGTGGGCTGCCGTCTATGGGGTCGCACAGAGTTGGACATGACTGAAGCGACTTAGCAGCAGCAACAGCAGAGCAGCTAAAACCCTAAAGTCTCCAGAGATTTTACTCGACATATTAAAATGTTAATTGGAGGCCTTTTATCAATTTCAGCTACCCACTCCAGTATTCTGACCTGGAGAATTCCATGGACTGTATAGTCCATGGGGTTGCAAAGAGTCGGACATGACTGAGTGACTTTCACTTCGCTATATCAATTTCATTTGAATAAAAAAGGTATAGGCTTTAAATTGGAAAAGACTTGACTTTGAAAAATGAACAAAAGTCTTGAAAAATTAAGGACAAAATTAATCTAGTACCCATAGGATAGTGGTCTTGAACCCACAGCCTCAGCATCACTATCACCTGAAATGCAAATTCATCTGCTACAACAGAAGCTCTGGGGATGGGGCCAATTATCTGTTTTAACAAAACCTGCCAGTTATTGTGATGCTCAATAAAAAGTTGGAGAACCCCTCCCCTAGAACGAGTCTCAAATTACTCTCTGGTGATGGGACTGAGTCAAAAATTTTCTCGCACCCAGACTGATTGTTCATAGGCTTGATCTCTTAGAAGGAATTGTTCCGGGCTATAGGATACCATATTGTCACCCTGCTTATTTAACTTATATGCAGAGTACATCATGAGAAACGCTGGGCTGGAGGAAGCACAAGCTGGAATCAAGATTGCTAGGAGAAATATCAATAACCTCAGATATGCAGATGACACCACCCTTATGGCAGAAAGTAAAGAGGAACTCAAAAGCCTCTTGATGAAAATGAAAGAGGAGAGGTAAAAAGTTGGCTTAAAGCTCAACATTCAGAAAATTAAGATCATGGCATCTGGTCCCATCACTTCATGGGAATTAGATGGGGAAACAGTGGAAACAGTGTCAGACTTTATTTTTTGGGGCTCCAAAACCACTGCAGATGGTGACTGCAGCCATGAAATTAAAACACGCTTACTCCTTGGAAGGAAAGTTATGACATACCTATATATCATATTAAAAAGCAGAGACATTACTTTGCCAACAAAGGTCCATCTAGTCAAGGCTATGGTTTTTCCAGCGGTCATGTATGGATGTGAGAGTTGGACTGTGAAGAAAGCTGAGTGCTGAAGAATTGATGCTTTTGAACTGTGGTGTTGGAGAAGACTCTTGAAAGTCCCTTGGACTGCAAGGAGATCCAACCAGTCCATTGTAAAGGAGATCAGTCCTGGGTGTTCATTGGAAGGAATGATGCTAACGCTGAAACTCCAATACTTTGGCCACCTCATGTGAAGAGTTGATTCATTGGAAAAGACCCTGATGCTGGGAGGGATTGGGTACAGGAGGACAAGGAGCCGACAGAGGATAAGATGGCTGGATGGCATCACCGACTTGGTGGACATGAGTTTGAGTAAACTCCAGGAGTTGGTGATGGACAGGGAGGCCTGGCGTGCTTCGATTCTTGGGGTCACAAAGAGTTGGACACGACTGAGCGACTGAACTGAACTGAACTGAACTGATAGGATACCAGATTTAGGAAGTATCACTGATCAATTTTATATTTCCTCCTGCATTCCAAGGTATTGATTCAAACAAATAAACAGAAGTTATTCAAGTTTTAGGGCTTCCCAGCTGGCTCAGAGGTAAAGAATCTACCCACCAATGCAGGAGATGCAAGAGATAAGTGTTTAATGCCTGTGTCAGGAAGATCCCTTGAAGGAGGAAATGGCAACCCACTTCAGTATTCTTGCCTGGAGAATTTCATGGACAGAGAAGCCTCATGGGGTACAGTCCGTGGGGTACAGTCCATGGGGTCGCAGAGTTGGACATGATTGAATTACTGAGCATGCACACATTCAAGTTTTATGAATCATCAATACATTTTTCTCCATATGGTACTTTTTCTTCAGAGAGGGAACAATTTTCTCTGATCTGGTGAGATTTTTTACTGCAGATGTATTAGCTATAGCAGAATAGGCTGAGTATTTATAAAAATAGAAGCAAATCCACAATATCTATTAATTCTGTCCTTTTCTGCAAGTTTTTGAAATTATAAAAATAATAATTCTCATTCTATAAAATGAAAACAAACATTATAATTTTTTTTCCAAAGGACAACTAAAGTCTCTTATAGACCCCATCACTTCTTGCTGTCTTGTCAAAGTCCTGCTTGCTTATTTATTCTTCAGAGGTAGTTACTGTGAAGTTTGGGGTCTAGCATCTTTCTAGAACTTTTCTAGCTGATGGAAACAAAAATGTCCCTTTAAAAAAAATGCAGATTAAAATATACATTCTATTCTGCTACTTGATCTTTTCCACTGAAGTATATTGTGGGACAAGTTTCTGTAGCTAAAATTTACAGAAAATATAATCATGAAAAAATCTTAAGTTTTTATAGCTTAAGTTGCTATACTATAAAAGGATCAAATTATTTGCTTTCTGTAGGTCTTATAGTGTGGTTAGGAAAAAAAGCACTAATTTAGTGAATCAAAACAATAAAGAGCTAAATTACCAGGGATGATTTTATGTGTGGTTTGGTAATGAAGACATGTGAGAGATTTCAGTAAGGCTCAATTGCCAAAAAGTTGTTTATATAATAAGAGGCAGTTAAAATGCAAAGAATCAGGATAAGTAAAACAGAAGCAGTGGTGGTGGTAGAGTCACACTGAATGTTTCAGCTTTTCTCAAATAGGAACAAAGTCATAATAATGGCAGATTTGAACAAGGCATCTGGAAGGATAAATTAAAAGACTGGTCTGCAGGGAAGAGGATTGTTTGGTATTAGTAGGAAATCCACTGGACTTGTGGGAGAGGGATAGTACATTTGACATGCAGGCAGATAGAGTTAGACTTGAATTGAAAAATTTAAATGAAAGTAAAAGTTAAGACATTATGTAAGATGGCCAAGAAGAAACATCTTTCCTTTTCACGTTTAACTAATAGATGCCTCATCCTTTTCAAACACACACACACACACACACACACACACACACACACACACAGAGCTCTTCCTTTTCAAGCAGTTTCATAAAAAGAGTAGTGTTTAATAGTACCTAATTTTGTAGGATGCATGTTTCAATAATTAAAATTGAAATTTGAATTAGCATGATTTTGTTATGTGATAATTGAGAAACTCAAGAATTGATTTGTATAAACGTTGAACCCAGGGGAAGAGACGTATGGATTTAGAAACTGTTGCGTGTATATGTTGAAGTATAGTTTGTATCTATATGTTTTCCAATCAGACGGTTCATTCTGAACCACAGTCAACTCACCACTTGTCACTCACTCATTAATTACTACTCACGGTAGTAGTTTTATTTTAAAAATACAAAAATGGAATAAAGCATATGCTTGGTAGTTTTCCAAGAAGAAACTTTTTCTGACAAAATTAATATATATATATATATTTCCCCCCACCCTTTGGCCTACAAGATTCACTGACCATTATGGCATCAAAGTATAATCATCATTGCCTAAGGCTCCAGCAATGAATAAGTAGAGAGTAAGCTGGTTTTGAACCAGACTGAACAGTTAGCAAGATTTGTTTACTTCTACTTCTTAGAACAAGATCAAATGAACAAATTCCAAGCAAATGGTATAATAGAAGGAGACAAGGGAAAATGAGTAACAATATACCCTCGCTGACCTTTTCCCCTATATTAAGATGTGATGTTCAAGATTTCACAGTTTCTCTCATGCTCCTGATTCATACATAGGATACATAAGATTTTCCCAAAGAAAGCAGCAGAGTGTCACAATGTTACAAATTTATTTTTAAGCCCTTAAGTCTTCTATAATGTGCTTGATTATCTTCATAATAAAGACAGCACCACACTGAAGAACTTCTCCAGGCTTTAAATAATAATAAAAGATGTTGAGTGGGTTTTGTTCATGCCCTTTCTATGTGCTACACAAATTTAAATACGCAGTTTGTTTAAAACAATGCTAAAAGGATAAATTAAATAATCTCCAATAAGATGGAAACACCTTAAAGGCAGAAATTTGGAAAGAACCAAAGTCTCAATCTATGCACATTTCCCAATCTCCCTCTGCCTTGTTTTTCAAAATCCAGCTCTATTTTAGGATTTAAGAGTATTATATCTAAAATGTTCCTTTTTCCCATGTTTCTTTCCATTTTTTTTTCAAGCTTCACACTGTTGAGAGTTTGGTCTAAAGTCTGGGGTGGTTTATGGGCACCATTTGTTTTAGTCTGCTAATCTTTCCCAGGCTCTCCCTACTTTTAAGACACATTCTAATTTGGGGTCACATGGATCATTTATAAGGAAATGCCTTTTTGTAATTCACTTGCCCCTACATATATTTTTATCTGTAATATTTACACAGCTAATTTGACCAGAGGATAAACTGCTCTTGGAACATGAGTGATTTCTGTACAGAGAACAAATATAGTTGCAATCAAGATCTGCATGATTAGGAACGGGTGTGCAGAGTAATTTGGAATTCAGGGCAGTTACCAGTGCAGCACACGAGTAGATTTTTAGATGTGGTGGTGAACTGTTGAAAAGAAATTGGCTGAGATTTGAGCGTCATTTGAAGTGGAAAAAGAAAAACAGCTTGTTTTGGAGCTTCATGCCCTTTTCTTCCTTTGGTATCTGAAAAAAAAAATTTTTTTTTCTGGTTTGGAGAAAACTGAGGCACCAAAGACTCTAATCATTAATAAAAAATGGTTCTTCTCTGTGCAAAGATTATCTGTCCAATATACCTCAGAAAAACCAGATCTATGAAATTATAGATGGATTCTTATTGCCAGGATTAGAATGAGAAGAATAGATTACAGTGTTCTGTACTCCAAAATGTTTGATATTGGGTTATTTAGAAATGTTTTGGTTGCAAATAATACAAACCTGGCATAAACTAGTTTCAGATGAAAGCAAATTATAATATTACATCCTAGAAATCCCAGAAGTAAGTAAAGACTTCAGGTTGGCTAGTAACTGGTAACTGGCCAGTAACTCTGGTTAGTAGCTTGGAGACGGCTCTGGAGTCAGGGTTCTTTGTCTCTCTCACACTCTGCCTGGGACCATCCAGGCTGTTTCCTCTCCTGGTGTGAGAGAAAACCAAGAGTGGTCAGGGACGATCCCTTCCTGGGTCACTTCCAGTGGGAGAGAGACAAAAATGTCCTCTCCTTCAAATAAGGAAGGGTCTTTCCCTTCAGTCTGGCTACAACTTTGACTCCATAGGAAGAGTCAGGAGAATGCCACATGCTCAGGACTGAGTAGTGGAGATCTACCCTGGGAGCTGGGCCAAGCCTCAGCTCCTGTTTTGTTGACTGTAGTACTGAAATAGTATTTGTTTGCTACCATCTGTGAAATACATTTTTGTGTGCCACAGTTTAAATTTTTATTCTTATTGGAGAGGTTGAAGTTAGTAATGGGGAATTAGTATTTGCAAAATAGGATTGGGAAGTAGAAACAAAGACTGAGTTCCACTGAACTATATCATATAAAAGTTGATTTATGGGTATCATCTGGGAAACTAACCTCCTTTAAAAGCACCACATCTATGGAATAATGCACTCTAAATTAAAAAAAAAAAATCAACTTCCAGTTAAATAGGTTGTGTTTATTCCCCACATTTAACACAGAGTCTGGCATAGATAGGTATCAATCAATACATGTTGAAAACACATATGACTTAGGAATACAACCTGTTGTAAGTTAAGAAGGTCTGTCTGCACGTCAACCCCTCTTTCAAGGAAATTTCACTGGGAGATATGACATACATAAGAAAGTGTTAGTGATCAATAGAAGAAAGAGTGTAATAAAATACTAAATTGAATACCACCATGAATTCCAAGTATAAATTGTACCCATTAGGATTAAAGAGCAACAAAGAAAAAGATAGCAATTGTTGACAGAATATGTACTTTTAAGGAGTTAAAGGAATGTTGAACCTGGAAAAAAAATAAAAGGGGGAATCAATATATTACAGTATTTTTTAAACTATAACTTAACACACTGTGAAATTTAGAAGAGTTCTCATCATGTGTTTGGTATTTAGATTCTATAACCATAAATATATGTTAAAATATCAATAATATCTTAAATCAAACTATTACTGTTAACATGTGGTCAAATTTTTTTTTCAGTCATGAGATTGCATCATGTGTTAGAGTTTCATCAGCCATAATTTTAAGAAAAATATTTTTCAGTTTGAAGAACTCACACTGTCAGTGACAATTGTCCTAGATGTGTTTTCCTTCTGTAGAGCAGAGCAGGACCTAGTCATGTGGGAGCAGGTCATTGCCTTTGAGTAATGCATTGAGGAACCTAGGAAGCCTCTCTTGCCTCAAAATATCTCTCCTTTTCTACTGTCTGCCTAGCAAAGTCTCATCTCCAGATAGTCATTCCTTTGGGTCAGCATGACTGCTCTTTTCGAAAGCTAGTCATTTACTTCTTAATATAAAAAGTAGCCGTAATATGTTCTTTCCTCTCTGTAGTTAAGCCTGGCCACTGGGCAAATTCATTAGCACATTGATTGACACCTGGCATGAGGTGGACATGATGTAAATCTCTGGGTGACAAAGACAGATGATAGTCTCTTTCTTAAGAAGCCCATCACTGAGTTGACAGTCAAGCTTAAACACTGAGATGTGATAGGAAGTGTCACAGGGATAGCAAGACTGATTCACATACTAAAGAGGAAGGAGGGACTATTTTGTGAGAATACAGAAGTCCAGCACAGGGAAGATGGCAAAAAGAGGGCTCTGAATTTGGTGGGATGAAATTTCTAGGGTAATGAATAGGGAAAGATGTAGCAAGATGAAGTAAAGATAGCACAGGTCGTATCTTAATTATTTAAAAATAATTTTATAAGTGAAGGCTTTTATAAAATAATCTCTTATATTGAAATTTTCATGTAACATTTGTTTCAAATTTATAATCAAGATTGTGGTCAATTCATAACCTTTTACAACAGAATGTGTAAGACAAATGTTACAAGATATTTCTGAATATTGTGGTGATGTCACTCTTCTCCTTCATCTCTGAAATACATACCAGATGAAGGTAAAGTGACAGACATGTACACAAATGATGGTAATAACTGTAGGATTTGAAGTTACTCATGACTGACAAACTGTCGCAACATTCCTTGCTTTTTTTCCGAATACTCCTCCTCATGTCAACAACAATTTCCTGTGCAAAATACCAGAACAATTTCTCCCACAATTCAACCTCACAGTCATCACCTAGACATCATTTCTAAGTTATTGTAAATATTCATTTAGACCATAAGTTCTGATGGTGAGAAACATGAATGTGTGTGTTGATTGGTCAATAAACTTGGTTCACAGCACTATCTTCAATCATACATTACATTTATGTGGTTGTCAACTCAAAAGAAACCACCATCCATGTCTGAACACTGAGCTTTAGGACTTACACATCAAAGAACTTGCTAGGTTCCCAGTCCTTCTTTTTAGTGTGAACCATGGGGTCGCACAGAGTCGGACACGACTGAAGCGACTTAGCAGCATAGGACCACAAAGTTTCTCAAGGTTTGTATTTATTAACATTTTGAACCAGATACTTTATTTTTGAGTGGGGAGGGAGTTCCCTTAGCAGCACCCCTGTCCTTTATCCACTAGATATCAGAAGACCACCCTCCCCCTTCCCCCATCAAGTTGTGGCAGCCAAAAAATGTCTTCAGACATTGCCAAATATCTTCTGAGGGGCAGAACTGTTCCTGGCTGAGAGCCACTAGGTTATATACCATACCAGCAGTCACTCTTCAGTAGTAGCTGATACTGTATGTAGATCTATTTTCTAGGGCCCCAATGTGTTGAAAGGAAGTCTACATATGACTCATTGAGAATAAATGGCAGACCAACCAGATCAACACCCGTAGTCAACGATACATCAGAATTCACTTGACCACAGAGAATAACTCAATCAGGAGGAAGTTAAGTGGATGGTGAACCATGTGGTATTATACCATGGATTTCTTTCTGTGTGTGATTTTTTTTTTCTGCTTTTAAAAGTAACACATCCATTATTGGGGGGAAAAAAAACCCCAAACTAACATATATAGGAGTATGAAGAAGAAAACAAAAATTAGCCCTAATTTCACCACCATGAGACAATGATTCCTATGGTAAATTATATTATTTTTTCCAGTGTTCACTGCTTTCCCCTGTGATGTGTGGAAATTTCTTTCTCTGAAAGAGATTATTCCTCTAGCCCCAGTGAAGCCAGTGTTATCCACAGGACTTGTTTTGGTCAATGAATATGAATGGAAAGGATGTGCTACTTCTCCTTGGCTCTTTTCTGTTTGTTATGAAAAAGACGAAGTACCAAAGAAGGGTTGTCATTTAAGAATAAATAGTAGGACAAAGAGATCACATGGAGAGTTACAGCTAATTCTCAGTTGACATGAAATGAGCAAAAATTTAACTTTCATTGTTATGCCACTAAGTTTTAGGATTATTTATTACTATAGCATAATCTCATAAAATCTTATATTTTATTCTAGTCTTATTTACATATATATAATATTAAAATATAAACATATTATGTAAAATGTATACAGTTTTATACAAATATAGATTTATAATTATCTCACTTCATTTTCACTTAACATTTCTTCATGATTTTTTTTCCATTATTACACTTTTACTTTATTTTCAACCAACAGTCTTACATATAATATTCCCACACAGAAATCTTTAAGTGCCTCTTGAAATATTTTCTTAGAATAAGTCAAGAAAGCAACATTCCTGAGTAAAGAGGGTGAGTGAACATTGGTAAGGCTTTTAGTAGAAACTATAGAGATGTTCACCATAATTATCACACTCATAGACTCCATTCAGGGTGGATTTCTTTACACTCTCAACAATACTGGAGATTGACATTAAGCTCAAAAAGAAAAAACTTTGAAAATGTCCCAGAGCAAAATGCTATCTTTTTTCAATTTCTTTTCCTAACCTGGTAGTGAAATGATTTTTTTTTTTTTTTTGCATGTTATTTTAAATGCTCTGCTCCTGATTTTCAAAGTCAACAACTTGATTTTCCTACTCAAGTAGAATGGCTCACATGGATAGGTCCAAGTGTCCAAACCAATACCTCAATAATGAACCCCAAGTAGTTTTGAACAATAATAAAAAATACAGTGGTCATGTCAGTATAGAAAAAATTCATGTAAAGATGGTTTCAAGTGGGCTTTGAAAGGAACGAAAAGGCTGAGAAGCAATGCTAATATGTCACTCATTCATCTTATTAATTCATTCAACAAATAAGTGGCTATTAAGAGCCAGGGATCATGCAGGGTTGAGGATATGATGTGGCACATGATGGACAGGCTTCTTGCTCACACAGAGCTTGCAGCCTAATGGCCAGAGATAAACAATTCTAATATTTAACTTGATAGCACCCTGATAGGATAAAGTCAGAGCCAAATGATGGAGTGGCAGGAGTTCCAAGAATGCCAGACACCGTCTTCAAAACATTCCTGTGAGGGAGCATGCCATTTAGCAAGTGGCAGGTTTAAGATCTGAATCCATCTTCTTCATGCTCCAAGTCTGTATTCAACCAAAGATTTATACAGTTTAAGTAAGGAGAGCAGTATAGAAGGTCTGTAGAAAGAGACAGTATGCTGACAATATCACCTTGTATTTCATGTCCATATATGTATATCTCTAGTCTAGAAATTAGATGGTGTCTTAGTTCCTTACTGATACTGCTTTGTTAACATTTCTCTGTGATGATTCTCTGTCACTTTCATCACTTCCTCTAAAGATTTCCCACATCAGGCATTGGAAATTCTTTGGCAAAAATTTTAATTACCATATATTTATATGCAAAAATGCATTTCTTTTGTTTTTATGGTTAAACATTAGTTATCAAAACAGAAATGGGTTTTTTGAAGTTGGATGACTGTTTGGGTTTGTAAAACAAGTTAAACCTGACAATAAGCCGTGTGCTTTAAATTTCCTTGGTTTTCGGCACTGCTTACGTTGGCGGCAGCGCTGTGCGTAAGTCAAGATTTCTTGCTCTCTCCCATAACTGTTACATAGTGGACTAATATCAGCCAACCCTGAAGGACCTATCTGAAAACAGCACATTTATTTTTGATCAAATATTGGCAAGTCATGCCTCCAAGTTTCTCGTTAGACTGTGTGAAAAAGATTTCAAAGTCTGGGAAAACATCATAACCTGGGTGGCCCAAATCTAAGCATTTTTCTAGAAGGGAGGCCATCGTAGTTTAAGTGTTGCTCTAGAAAGTTGCCTGTTGTTTATCTAGCTCAGGGTCTCAATGTCTTCATTAACTTATTTTAACTGTCTCCTAAAGCAATGGTTCTCCAATGATTAAAAAAATATATTTTATTGTTTGTCACATTTCACATTTTAACCGATTGTGTTGATCAGTCTTGAAGTTTGAGTCTTGAGTAAGCACAACAGGCATGTCTTATATGTATATATTTGTTTTCTTTATGTGTGTGTGGCTGTATGAGATAGCTGGAGAAGGAAACGGCAACCCACTCCAGTGTTCTTGCCTGGAGAATCCCAGGGACAGGGGAGCCTGGTGGGCTGTCGTCTATGGGGTCACACAGAGTTGGACACGACTGAAGCGACTTAGCAGCAGTAGCAGTATGAGATAGCTCCTTAGTTTAACAGAAACTTAAACAAGGAGGGTCCTTTGAAAGCTCAGATAACTTTTTAAAAAATCTTTTTATTTTATATTGAAGTGTAGCCTACTAACAATGATAAGAATAAGCCAATAACAAGAAGAGGATTGATGGTGCAGGATAAAAAAAGGAGAAAATTTTAAGAAAAAAGTCCCTGAAGAAGGTGGACCAAGAACAATCTGGAGTAAAAAAATTGTCTTAGAAGTAAAAATGAGGAGTTAACTCAGTTTAATAGGAGGGAAGACAAAGACTACAGGTGTAAGTAAGTAGGTTGGTAAATTTGGTGGCTATAAATTACAGTTTTCTTCTAACTGGTTCTATTTTCTCAGTGGAATAAGAGACTAACTAACTAAGATTTATTAGCAACTCCTTATAAGATTGGGGTTTTCTTAAGCTTGGATTCCTCAGCTGTGATACAGACTCACTTTGCGTGCAGCAGCCACCTACATCATTCCCATGGGACTTGGGCACAAGGTGATCCAAAATAAACACAAAGTCCATGCTACCTGCTATGCTGTGAGTCATGAAGTCTTTTGTCTCTGATTCAGGCATCTCATGTCTTCTGGTAGCATTTTGAAACTGGGGCCAGCTAACACATCAACTTACAAGTAAATATCTCAGACATTTCATAGTTTCTAGTTCAAAAGGTAACATCAGCTTAACCATTTAAGATCACTTAAGATACAAAGCACATTTCCTTTATTTTTTGGAATTCTACTTTTGCCCCCAATCTTTTCCCTTTCTCTCTTTTCTTTTATTGTTTTTAATTTTCAAGATTGGGTTTAAGCACTTAATTATCTCATTCAACATTTAAGACGCATATGTTTTAAAGTCTTTCAGTAATTTTTAAATGCTTGACTTTTAAAAATGACAATTTTTCCTATTTTTTTTTTTTTATTAAAGGACGGTTATTTCAGAAGTTTTCTTTTGGGTGGGAATAGTAATTGCTTCTGAGTCATAGTAAGCAATTGAATTTTAGACCTTGAAGACCACCTTCCAGCCAAGATATTTCCCAAAGAATAGAAGCTTGTGTACCTCCCTAAATATTAAGTAAATAACAGCAATAATTAGTAGGGGACTGCTTTGAACTGATGATGCAGGGCACCTCACTGGGGTTTACCAAATTTCAGCTTGGTAAAATGAAACCTAGTAGGTGCAGGCACAGCGGACACCAGGGTCTGTCAACGTGGCAGGTCAGGGAGGGCCCAGCTGGCTTCTTTCAAAGGACGCAACCAAACAGAGGGTCTTGGAAGCTGTCAAAAAGTGAGAGACATGAGCAGAATAAAATGCTCTGGAGCTGGCAAGGGATAATTACATCCTGTGCTTTTAGGACTGTGGGATGTGGGTTGACAGAATCAAGCATGGAACTTTCCTACTCAAAATGAGTCAGGGGATAAGAGTGGTGATCAAAGGCAGGAAGTAAGTAGGTCCCAATGCAACTTGGACCTGTGATGCACAGTGAAACCCCAATGAACTATTTCCCAACTTGTAAAGACACATGATGAAACAAGTGAGCATTTGTTTAATTTTGGAAAACTTGGTGGGTCTTATTTGGGACCCTTGAATTGCCCAAGTTAAAACTTTATTAAGTGTAATTAACTAATTATTTGAATATTCAAATATCTATCTATTTTAAGGAATTTAATATAAATTTATGGAGTTATAGACCATTAAAGCATTCTTATTGTAAGAGGTGTGAATTCAGTATTCAGTGTGTTACATTTCTTCCTAAACTCATTTAAGTGAAAAAAAAACATAGAAATAATAAACCTTCATAAATATTATTTGGGTGGGTAAAGAAAATGTTGTCAAATAAAGCTATTCTGCTGTGCTATTTCTACCTGTTTATAAAAACATTTGGCCTTTGACATTTATTTTGCATAATTCTAGACACTAAGCCTCTTTTATTGAAAAAGAAATTAGAATGAATCAGTGGTGTTTAAGTGACTTTCCTTCATGCCAATTGAAAGAAGTTACCAGGAGAGTCTATTAAAATTTTAATCCTCATCTTTAAAGCATGTTGGCTACTCCACCAAAAGAAGTTGCCCCAAGAGAAGAGACAACCGAGTAAATGTGTGAGTCTAAAAGTGAAAAGTTGTATGCAGTTTTCTCCATCTGCTACTTATTTAATGAATGTTTAAGGCAAGACAAGAACTTACCTACCTTCCTTTTTATGGAACTTGCATTATGGCAAGGGGGGACTGAAAGAAAGGAAAAGCGAAAGTGTTAGCTGCTCAGTGTCTGACTCTTTGTGACCCCATGGATTGTGGTTCGTCAGGTCCTCTGACCATGGGATTCTCCAGGCAAGAATACTGCAGTGGAGAGCCACTGCCCTCTCCAGGGGATCTTCCTGACCCAGGGATCAAACCTGGGTCTCTTGCATTGCAGGCAGATTCTTTACCATCTGAGACACCAGGGAAGCCCACAACCCACAAATCACATAATATATCACGTGGTGACAAGCATTATGGAGGAGAATAGAGCAGGGAAAAAGAAATAGAAATCTAAGGGTGGAATGGGGATGCTGTGAGATATTTTGAAAACACATCTGATTTCGATGTTCCTTTGCTCAAACCCTTCAAAGGCATACCATTACCTTCAGCATGAAGATCACACTTCCAGTCCTCATATAATCCACTCTCCATGATTGGACCCTTGAGAAACTCTCTATTCTCAACTCCTTCCATGCCTCCAGAATACACTCTTGAAGAAATGAAGAATACACTCTTCATTTTGCCTACATTTAATTACACAGATTCTCAGATTAGGTCCTGCTGTCTTATATTTCTATGTATATACTTGTTTATGCACCTGGAAATACCTATCCCTTCTTCACCAATTTCATCTACCTAGTTAGCTCCTTCTTATCCTTTAAAACTCATATCTAGAATCATATCTTCTTAGAAGTGCTTTCTGATCTGCTTTGTCTGCTATCCTGGGTCAGTTTCAAGCTCCTCCTTCTTTCAGAGTCCTGTAGAAAGGCTCCTCCCAGCTCTGCAACCTGCTCACAATTCCGCAAACCTGTGTGCCTCTCTGTTCCAGCACATTTCACATTGCGTTGTTAAGTACACAGATTTAGAACCAGGTGGGCATCAACAAATGATGTCCTCACTCATTTCTGATCAGATCTTCTCACTACAGTATGAATTACTTGAGGAAGGGTCTGCACATGTTTGCATTTATACTCCCTGGGTCATCACAGTCTCTGGCACATGGTGAGTTATCCCACAAATGTTTTTTTCATCAGTGAATTTTATACATCAGCTTTCAAATCAAGCTCTAGATTTTGACTGATTTAGTGACAAAGATAGTTTATAATATTTTTATACACACTAGTATTAGGATATAGTTACATGAATATTTCTACCCCAGTTTTTCAGATTCCATGCCATATTCTGAAGGCATAATAATATCTAACATTCATTGAATTTATACTATGGCCAAATGCTGTTCTAAGAATTTTACATCTAATAACCTATTCATTCCTCAAGACAACCCTAGAAATGGGTATTGTCAATTTTCCCATCTTGCATAGGCACAAAATTGCTTAAGTAACTTGTCTAAGGTCAGTCACATGATCAGATTTCTGACCCCCAGTAACCTTGACTCCAATTCTCATGTTTTTAATCACTACAATAGCATGTTGTCTAATTTTTATTAAGCTTCAGAAAGTTAAGTGATTCATTTCTTAAAGAGAAAAAGCATCAGCTGAGAAATATTGGCAGAGAATTTGAACTACTGAAATTTTTAAGGGTTGTTTGGTTTGGTGTGGAGGGTGCAAAGTACCTTAGGAATTGTGCCAAAGCTTTGAACTTAAGCCTCTAGGTACAGTAAATTAGACACATGATATTCTTGTCATCTGCTGTCTTCAATAATAATTCATTTAATCCAGGGAAGGATGGTAAATGCTTTGGAATAAATACAAGATGCTGTGGTTTCCATGGGGTAAAGTAAGAAGATATTAAACAAATAACCAACTCTTTGTAGCCTGCAATAGTTTTTTTCCACTATATGCTATATGTCCTGTTGGTGTAATAACAACAAACATTTGAAGAGCATGCTCACATACACTATTCCATTTGATTCTTTCCACAACTCCAGAAGATAAGTAGTGCATAAATAATCCATGTCTTGCAGACGCAGATCCAACATGTGCAAAGCATGAATGAAGCATGTGAATTACATTACTCCTTATTCCTCCTGATCTTGATTTTTGTAATTAGATAAGATAGTTTAATTGCAATGGATACTATTTATCTAATATGAAATGACATCAAAATTGGTAGTTTTTCAATAATGCTAGGAAAATGATTCATTGAGACACCACCCCTGAAATGGCAAAAAATTAATATACAGACCATCCCTACACAATTTCTTAACTTTTAGGAGCTTTTAATTGCTGATACCTACCAGCATTTCCATGTTCTTCCTTGGCGTCTCTACATTCCTATCTAGAGAGAGAATTGAAAAACTAAGATTGACAGTTCTCAGAAATCTGTGTGAAGTTCTTAATGTGTTTTAGTGATAATGACCTACAGTTTTATAGAGACAACAAAAACTTCATATCTTTTAACATGTTGGATCATTATTGCAACTGTCTGAAGTATGTATATGTGATAGATGTTAGTGTTCCAGGTTTAGAGATAAAGAATTTGCTGATAGCTGAATAAGTGACTCAGTGTTCTTTTCAAAGATTTCTCATTGGCTTTTCCATATGTTTCTGTGAATTTAGATCTGCTTTGGAGCATAAGAAAGGTTTTTCGTCATAAACCTCTTCCTTCTCACTTTCCCAATCGAGATAAATAGCACCATCATCTACCAATTGCTTGAGGAACAAACTTGGGAAAATTTCCCTCCTTTTCTTTCCCCCACATCAAGTCCATTGGCAGATCCTGATGACTTTATTTCTAAAACATAACCAGAATCTGTTAACTTCTTTACGGTACAAGGATTTTGGTTATTTCATTTAGGGCTAGCATTCCTAGGGCCTAGGAGAATATCTGTTATTTCATAGATGCTCAACAAATGCTTGTGAAATGAGCATTTCCATTCCTACATAAGCAGTGACATTCAAAATATTTAACAATACAAATGGCAGGAGTTCGGACCATTAGCTGGGATACTGAAGTCCTATAAGTTCCCCTCTATGCCGTATCTTCATTCTTTCATTACTGCATCATGAGGCAGTTTGGAGGTCCTGAGAGAGAAGATAGGAAGGCTGGGGCAGGAAGGTGGCGCATTCAAGGGACACAGGATAAAGGCTCTGTTTATTAACTCTTAGGGAAGCATTTCTATATTTTAATAACTAATCATTATATAATGACTTTATCTGTGTGTGACAGTCAAATGGCAGCTACCCCTTAGTCTAGGCTACCATCATTGTTCCCAGGGCCTCTTAGTTTCCACTATCTGCCTAATTTCTCAAGTGATGATTTAAATGCAATAATCAAATAGTGTTATTCCCCTGTTTGGAATCCCCTAAAGGGCTTTCCATTACCCTTACAATAAAAACCAAAATTTCAGCCTTTCAGATCTTTTTGGATTCCTCTACTCAAAGTCTTTGAACTAGATATTTCTTCTGGAATCCTCATATGGTTGTCTTTTTCTGACCTTGGGGAGAACTGAGTTGTAATTGCACTCTTTCAGAGGGCAACTCTCCTGACCACTCAACATTAAGGAGCTTTGCCACTTGTTCTCTCTCACCACCCTATTTTAGTTCTCTGCCTGGAATTCTTTGCTACCAATTGTGTTTGTATTTTTAGTTTCTGTCTCACTCTCCGCACTTGGATTATCTCCCATGTTCGTGACAGTATCCCCAGGACCACCTACAACAGTGCTGAGCACACAGTGGCCTCTTAATAAATATTTATCTTTTGATTGAATGAATAAACCAGATATGTATTTGGCATCACTTTGGTATCACCATTTTTCAAGTGTTAGGAGATATTTAATTTCCATCATTGTATTTGTGAATATCACAGTAGAAGAAGTATAAGTACCTACATTTGGGAGATGATCCCATCAATGATTCACTAAAATGGAAATATTTTAAAAGTTATGAAGACATAAGAGAAGAAGGTAAAATATTTCCCTTATAATAGAGGCAATTTTTTTAACCTGAATCATGCAGTTTGGGAAATGCTGCTGAAAATGTATCCTTTCTCCAAGAAAAGGAACTTGAGTACTCATCACATTTTATAGAAAACATCCTAGCAGCCAATATAACCACCCTGCAGCAATAACAAATAAACCTATCTACCTAAATATTAACCAATCATCATGAATACTCACTAGATTACAAAAAAATAGACGTTAAGGGCAAAGATTAGGAATGTAAAGTACTTTATTAAAATAAAACAGGAAAGAAGAAATCTGGTAAACTTTTTATTCTACTTTAATTTTTATTTTGCTCTGTAAATCCTAAGTTGTATCAGACAAGAGTGTATTATTGCTTCATAATCCAGCAGCTCTGTGATTTGTAGATTATTTATTTACTACATCAATAAAAGAGTAGACAAGCAAAAAACCCTCTGAATTTTGAATTCATATATGAATGTGAAAATATTACTACTTTGCTAGACATAACTTGTCCTCGATTATTCTTTGGGAATAATCATTTTGAGAGGATCCAGGGAGAGCTTTTCCTGTTATGGATTTTCTTTGTCTGTTTCCGTCAGCTGTATCAGATAGGAGTTAGGTTAGAAGTGAAACATGACATTCTGAGAGTGAGTCCAGCAGACAGATTCTTGGCTGCATTCTCAGCTACACTTGAACTTCTGCTAAGCATGTGATGAAAGAGTGTTTTCAACTGCACCAGCTGTGGAGAGGTTAATAAAACAAAAGAGGAGAAACAAAAGTGCTCACAGCAGAAAGCTTCTGGCTTTGCTGATTTCTCTGGTTACAAACACTATGTCAGAAGGCTGAAACTGCTGTATTGTTTTGGCCTTAAAATCCTTTCAAACAAGTTGAGCTTCTGAATTAAAACTTGCATAAAAATAAGGAAGTCGGATATCAGATGCCATTTACATATTTTGGTCGCAGAAATGGATAATTTTTACTTTTCTGTAGACACTTAGAAAATATAAAAATTGTGTTTATTTTATTGGTAATCTTGTGAGTTCCTCTACTGAATAAAAAACTATGCAGATTTTCTGATTCTCAAGATATGCAGAAGCCAAGATGGTCTTAGTGGCCTGGGACTAGCGACCTAATGGTTTCTGTCCTTCTCCCTGTGTCCACTGCTTCAGGACAGCACCATGGATATGGAGCCTTGCTTAGCCTGGCTCTCAGAAGGTGATTTCTCAATCCTGTTTTGTGCATGGAAGGTCAGTTACTGACCCAAGAACCATTTAAACTGGGAGGAGAAATTAAGCAATGCCTAGGAAACTGACTGCAAAGGACTTTTCCTTAAAAGTTAGGGTGACAGCAGGACAGGAAGGCAATTCTCAACCTTTCCCGTCTCCTCCCCGAGACCTCTGTTTCCCTGCAACTCAGGTCCAGCCACCAACGTGCTGCAGTAAGCTCAGCTATCATTGTATTCCCGGAAGCTGAAGGAGAATGGGATAAGGAGTCCTGTGGCTTCACACAGGCTTCCACCAGGAGAGAAATAAAACCAGAAACCATCTACTTCACCCTGGTGGCTCAGACGGTAAAACGTCTGCCTACAATGCGGGAGACTGGGGTTTGATCCCCGAGTCGGGAAGATTTCCTGGAGAAGGAAATGGCAACCCACTCCAGTATTCTCGCCTGAAAAATCCCGTGGACAGGGGAGCCTCTTAGGCTGCAATCCATGGGGTAGCAAAGAGTCGGAAACGACTGAGGGATTTCACTTTCACTGCCTGGAGGCCTGTGATACTGGTGTTTGAGAGCATAGCGAATGTGTTTTACATACGTTCATCTGTGAAATGTGGCATTTATATTTGTTGAGTTGAATGGGGGCAGAAAAAAATTATAGATAGCTAAAATTTGCAGGAATTGAAAGAAAAAGGAAGCAAACACGTGTGCTCTGTACCAGAAGACATTCAGTGGTACGGACATCTTGATTCATTAGGTTAGTAAATTGGGAAAAGGTTACTCACACCTCTGGGCTTCCCTCCTAGTTCAGTCGGTAAAGAATCTGCCGGCAGTGCAGGAGATCTGGGTTCAATTCCTGGGTTGGGAAGATTCCCTGGAGAAGGAAATGGCAACCCATTCCAGTATTCTTGCCTGGAAAATCCCATGGACAGATGAGCCTGGCAGGCTACAGTCTATAGGGTTGCAAGAGTCCGACATGGCTTAGCGACTAAACTACCACCAATCACAGCAATGAAGAATGTGTTCTTGTAAGCTGTATTTGCTGCAGGATGATAAATGTGATTCTGTTCATACAAATGTGATGGGCTGGGAGGCCTGTCCCAGAGTACTCTAAGTCACAGGGTGGGGTATACTTTGCATAAAGGTACCTAGAAGAGAATATGCAAATAAATTCACATATTAATAATTTTACAAATAAATCTGTATACGAGGTAAAGAGAAAGTTGAGCAAAGATGAGGAAGCTACCAAGTTAGTTGGAACAGTACATGAGATGCTCAGTGTCCCCTGAATTCTGTAGAGCAGAACCATGTGTGTGCACTAATTCTCTTCAGTCGTGTCTGACTCTTTGTGAACCCCTGGACTGTAACTCGCCAGGCTCCTCTGTCCATAGGATACTCTGACAAGAATACTGGAGTGGGTTGCCACGCCCTCCTCCAGGGGATCTTCCCATCTCAGGGACTGAATTCGCATCTCTTAAGTCTCTTGGTTTGGCAGGCGGGTTCTTTAAGACTAGTGCCACCTGGGAAGCCCACAATAGAACCAAAACATTACCAATTACTGATTTGCATGTCAGGACAATAGTAATTTTCCCTTCTCCTTTTTCACTCTGCAGCTGGCCTATGAAGACCAAAACAACACAGTATTTTTCCATCTGCCACCTTTCCCTCAAGAACTCAGTAACCCAAATAACATGACCTTTACCTATGTATCACTTACAAGAAATCACTGGCAATTGAAGAAAAAGAAGAAAAAACAAAACAAAACAGTTTCAGGGTGAGACATCTTCAAAGATCACATTTAAAGCATCATTCGTAGCATCCAATCAAAACCATAATTTTAATGTGATAACTTATTTTTCTGGACTTCTGTTTTCATGTCTAAAATAAGACTGAGTGTAGGGCTAAATATAAAGACGAGAATTCAATATATGTGTAAAACCAAGATACCGAGCAGAGAATATGCAAATAAATGTAAAGTTCTGCGTTTGTTCACATAAGAAATATAACACCTACTGAATTTGATAGCAGAGGTATGTATAAATTAATTCCCATAACACAGTCTTTACAAACATATGTAACATAACAACCCAGGAAAATTAGCTTTGAGGAGACATTTGGCTTGTAATTCAGAGGAAACTTCATCTTTTCATTTTCTGCAGAATTTCTGGAATGTGTGAATATGTTCAGTGGCCTATAAGCAAACAGAAATTTCAGATCGTCTTCGTCTTGGTTTAGAAAAGCCTCTTGGCCACGGAGGCTCTGTGGCTTTCCCAAGAGACACGATGTGCTGGAGGTGGAGCTTTAGATGTGCAGGAGCAAGATTACAAGGCTTGGAAGAAAATGTTATTCTACATGGCCCGACAAGCCATGTTACTGGATAGTTAGTACTGGCTGCCTACCTGGGCAGTGCACCAAGAGAGAGAAGTGTGTGGGGATAGAGGAAATAATAATTTGGAGGCTGCTATTCAACACTTAAGACCCATGTGAAGGAGCTAGAATAGACCTCTTTACTGCAGTTTGTATTAAAATGTCCACTACTTCCGGTTTTAGGAATATGTTGTTGGATTTGAATAATTATTTAAAAACTTCTTAAATTAAAAATACAGGATAACAGGAATAACAGCATTAGGTTTAGCAAACAGAACAGGTCATCTGTCATTCTTTTTAGTGTCAACCTTGGGGATAGCCATTCTAAGTCGAATCAAGGAGGGGTACAAGAGGGTCCCCACCCCCAGCCCTGACTCTCTGGTCCAAGGCCCTTCTTCCCTGGAATGTGAGTGAGACACTGAACACATAGGGAGATGCCTGGCTGCTGGTAGGATTGCTGCTGCTGCTAAGTCGCTTCAGTCGTGTCCACTCTGTGTGATTCCATAGACAGTAGCCCACCTGGCTCCCCCATCCCTGGGATTCTCCAGGCAAGAACACTGGAGTGGGTTGCCATTTCCTTCTCCAATGAATGAAAGTGAAAAGTGAAAGTGAAGTCGCTAAGTCATGTCCGACCCTCAGCGACCCCATGGACTGCAGCCTACCAGGCTCCTCCAACCATGGGATTTTCCAGGCCGGAGTACTGGAGTGGGGTGCCATTGCTGGTAGGGTTACCTCTGGCTTTTAACTAAGCAAAATAAACAAGACAAGGGACCCACTGAAACACTAGAGAACTTTGCTTTGATAACTAAAAAATCTAAAAAAGCTTTGCCAGAGAGTTTCACTGGTTTGGTCTCCCACAAGAGCTTGCTGTCCTGCTTGCCTTAGTCTGATTTTTTGTTTATTCTAAAATTGTCTCTGAGGATAAGCATTTCTATGTATGAATCATAACGCAGAGGATGTGAATGTCTTTTCTTACAAGAACTCAGATTCTCCCTGGAGTATCTGCTATTTAAACTCATCAAGACAATAAGACGTGGTAGGATGAAACTTGACAAATAACTCTCTGGAAACTGCATTGTGAAGTAAATTCAAATTGCTTCAAACTCTGCTTAATTCCCATTTACTTCAAATGGTGAATTATTAAAAAAGAGATTTTATGTTTTTTAAATCATATGTTACAAAATGAAAGACTTTGGGGAAAACATTTTAACAAACTAATAAATCTCAGTAAAGTTCCATAAATTGCTTTTTTCAATTATTTATTACATCAAAGCCAAATATACATATTTTTAGGTTTATCATATTCATGCCTGGGATCTTCTTTTAAGAGCAAATTTCTTTTATTTTCCTAGAAAACTTATTTACTGAAACACCAATCTCATTTCTAAATTGTTTCCCATTACAATTTTCAGTTAGAAGTTATTTTACATTAGTCATATATGCTATTAAGATATACCCCAAAGCTTGGTTTTCTCTCCCTCCTCCTTTAATCAATGAGAGATCTCAGTAACATCATCATTGTCATTGTAATTGTCACCATCATCATCATCATATCACTCACTGGGAACCCATTACATGCTGGCGCTTTGTATAAATTATTTTGCCAAAACAATCCTTGAACGTTTACAGATGAGGCTCAGAAAGTTAAACAAAGCTTTAAGGAGACAAGGCTAGTAAGCAATGGCTCTATAGTGTTAATAGAATTTGAACTTGGCTTTGTCTCTTTCAAAATTCTTCACTATTTCTAATTCTGAAACAGCTAAAGTATCAAAATCTAAAATACTGGCTATCTTTGCATGGTAATATTATATTTATAAGCCTTAATACATCCAGTGGAGCAAATCCTTTGCCTTTTAAGTGCTGTGTGTCTCTGTCAGAATCTCTGGGGATCTGAGACTACCACACCATAAACTCTGCTGGTTTTTGTTCTGATATCAAAGCACTGACTTCTGTGCTAGAGAATAGTTCAAACATGTTGGAAGAATGAAACTTCCAGAACTGGGCAACACATAACTTGGTTTAAAACTGATATAACAATCGGAAATTCTGCTTATCCACTGAATCCTATTGATTACATGCCAGAGTCTTGTTCTTTATCCTAACCACACTCATCCCCACCCCCACCTTTTTTTTTGCCTACAGGATTCTCACAGCCTACAAAGAAAATTTCAGAACAGATATTCACAAGGATTAAAGGGTTTAGGTAACTTGATAAAAATTATAAAGAGGAAATCAAGTTCAAAGATAATTCTAAGTATCTGGAATATGTAAGAAGCATCCAAGTTCTTGATAATAAAGCCAGGTTACTTAAAATTTTCCGAAAAGCAAAAAAGAAAAAAAAATCTTAGAATAAAATAAAAGTAGATATAAGGTCTAAAAGTGGAAAGGCTTTATAGAGATAGAGTGAAAGACACAGGAATGCTTAGAAAAATCAGATAACAGTGATCTAAAGAGGCAACGCTCAGGACAGAGAAACATACAAAGATAAATACTGATGGAAAGTAATCAGAGCATAAGGTTATAATTTAAAGTAAATTTTCCAAATTGCATATCCTGTTTGAAATGTGTACCTTGAAGTTTTACATGAGCCTGCTCTTGCCTGGAAAATCCCATGGACGGAGGAGCCTGGTGGGCTGCAGTCCATGGGGTTGCTAAGAGTTGGACACAACTGAACAACTTCACTTTCACTTTTCACTTTCATGCATTGGAGAAGGAAATGGCAACCCACTCCAGTGTTCTTACCTGGAGAATCCCAGGGACGGGGAAGCCTGGTGGGCTTCCATCAATGGGGTCGCACAGAGTCTGACACGACTGAAGTGACTTAGCAGCAGCAGCTGCAGTGGGAAAGCACTCAGGATTTGAAATCAGAAGTCCTGGTTTAGGTCTGGCTCAGATACTTGTTATGTATGTTTTCTTGGATAAGCTACTCAATGCCATATTTTCTTACACACAGATCAAGGAGATGCTATTAAATGCTTTCCAGTGTGAAAGAATTCCATCTAGCAATGAGTAGAATTTAGAATGACACTTAATTATATGGCAAGATGTCATTTTCTTACCATTTACTGATATTCTGCTGATGACAAGCTGCATAGAACCCAATAAAAATAAACGAATTAAAAGAATATAGAACCTATTCTTACAAATAGTAGCTATATCCTGTCACTATCATAGCTATAGTTTGCCAACATTATACTAACATCTTCTCAGATTTTATTGTATACAGTGCATATTTGATCTTCCTTACTATGCAAAAAAAGTTTGATATTTTAAAGTCTGTTGCTCTTCTTGAGGTCTAGATTAAATCAATGTGCAAGTGGTCACTACTATAATTTGTGTCTTCTGTAGAATATAGTTTTTTGCTCAGATTCTCCCTATAATTGCCAAAGCAGTAAACCCTTTAATTACAAATACACAATAATGCCTCAAAGTATAGTGCTGTAGTTAGAATAAATTTTAAGATGGCCTAATGGAATGCATGTTAGAAAAAGGGCAGGGGGAGTTTAACATTGTCATGTTCATACAGGCTTAAAGGTAACATGGATGATATTTTTCCTCTGGCAATAAAGAAAAAGAGGTCTTTCCCCATCTTTTTTGGTGCTTCTTGAATTCCTGCCAATACACGTGAATTATATAAAAACAAGTTCTCTCTCCCTCTTTTTCACATGAGTGTTTGTGTGTGTGTGTGTGTGTGTACACACACACACACACATCCATGGGAACATCAGTGGAAAGTACGAGCATTTCTCCTGTAGAGGCTGACTGATCACTGGGAACTGTGACTATGGAACTAGGCTTCTCTATGCACTAAGGAAGGCTGATTTTAAATATGGGCTCATGCTGGAGTTTTGAGAGGCTGGTTTGAGGGAACATAGAAGGGGATCAGTATTACTCTGGACAGCATGGTACTTGCTCTCGTAGCACCATAACTTATAGCTGTGCAGTCTCAGAAAAGCACAATATCCTATTCTGTAATGGGAACATACACATTTTGCCTTCATTATGGAATTGTCAGTAATAAATTAAAATATTCACTTCTGTGCTCTGTAGAGTCTCAGAAAGTAATCTATTTATTTTATTTTTGAAGGTGGGTGGGTCGATAGTTTTTTATCAAATGAAGATAAGGGAATATTTGAATGAGTAAAAGTGAAAAAAGCAAGTGGGAATCATTTACAAGGATAATAGGAGAGATTTTTGAATTCTAGATTAACAGACGTTAGAATTAGAGTATAGGAATTAGTAAAAGTCAAGTCATGTAAAAATAACCCTTTTATCCTCATAAAGCAAAACATAAATAATTAATTCTCTAAGGATTGTATTTACATAGGAATCGAGAAAAATAACTATCAATGAGACTAAAACAGATTTATAGAAGCAGTGCTAACAAAGGCTGGTACCTCTGTTCCCTTAAAGAGTTTACAAAATCAAAACAGTCCCCTGGTGCAATGACATCTACTTAAAATATTATTTTTTTTGTCAGGTGTTTTCACTGGGACAAATTTCTTTCTTATTAGTTTTCCCAGCCAACATTGGCAGTGTGTTAGTTGCTCAGTCCTGTCTGACTCTGGGAATCCGTGGACTGAGCCCACCAGGCTCCAGTGTCTATGGAATTCTCCAGGCAATATTAAAAGCATCTAGTGTCTGCTAACATTAAAAGAATCAACCAGAGTCACAAAAAACATTAGGTGATGGCAGATGACAGTTAAGTAAAGGGACCTTATGTGTTTTATCTCCAGGGTGGCCCAGAAGGGTATCATAGTGGAGGTGAAGGACCTGGGTCCGTGAAGACTCCTGTTTTCCACTCACTGTCATTTCTGAAGCCTCAGTAACTGCAAGACCCCAGGGTAGGGGAATAAGGCAGTGGTTCAGGATTAGTGAACTTCCAGTGGCAGCAGGGAACCTGGCTGGTCTTCAACAGTAGATGTACATGGAGAACAGGTACATGTCTTGCTTAAGGCAGTTGAAAAGGTGGAAATTCCACCATGACATAGGGAAAAGGGCCCATGATATGATTAAGAGCCCTTTCTACAATATCTTTCAGCTGTGGGACTTCTTAAAAATATCTTGGCCCTGTATTTTTACTAATCTTTAACATGAGGGTGCATACACGCCTGTGTATGTTTTAACAAGCCAAGAAGCCACTTTGATGAATTCAAATGTTGCATAATTAAACTTTCTTTTTCCACATAAAAATTATTTTCACATGGAAAACATGGCTATAGACAGAAGATTAGTCTCTGAAAAATCAGTTTCTTGAGTACCTTAAAACAGTGGAAAAAATACAAGAAATTGGTAGAAGTGTAAGTTTTATATTTATTTTTGGATGCATATTAACAAATATCTACTTTTTCAATTTGCTTCTAGGGTGCTGATTAAATTAATTCTGCTATATAATGTTTGACTTTTAAAAAGAGGCCATAGGTTTAAAAATATAAAACCTATATTCCTTCTATATTACAAATTATAATTTCCACAAAATGATTATTATCTTTGCCTTTCTCCACAACATATACAGCCATTAGGGAACATAGATAAGAAAATATAGTATATTGATTTATAAAACCCTCCTTTATTTGGATTTATTTAATGCATACCAGAAACACGAATTATAAAGCCAATTTATATATATTGTATATAAACAAAAAAATAAAAGCAGATACACTGAAGGAAGAAATAATAAAAATGTTACAGCACTTACCATTTTCAGTACTGTTGTTTTCATTTTTTTTTGATAATATTTTCCAAAATGTATAGTACCAAACTTGGGATATTGCATTGAAGGGAATTTGTTTCAAGTAAACGCTTAAGAAGCAGGAAATATCCTTTAGTTTGTTGTCACACCACAATAAGAATAGTTATTTACCTAAAGCATAAATAAATACAGGTTTCTCCATTATTCAAAAGTAGAGAGTTGAGTTGAACCCTTCCATAAAACGAAAGTGAAGAAGCAATTACCTTAAGACCCATCTTGCTAAAGCATGCACAAAATAAATCAAGATAAAGCAGAGAGCCTCCTTGACACGGTTCAAAGCTATGGTGGCTTGATGCTGAGATGCTAGGGGTAGTTCCCAGGGAAGGAACTTGGGAGAGTCACTGTCGAGGCCTCTGTAACAGCTTGGGGCAAAACAAACTGACCACTATTTTCACTTTTTTTCATAAAAGCAAAAATCTTCTTTGTATTTCTTTTAGTTAGTGAAGATATGTATTAATGTAGGTCTTTTGTGAAAGTGGGGCTTCCCTGGTGGCTCAGATGGTAAAGAATCTACCTGCAATGTAGGAGACCTGGGTTTGATCCCTGGGTCAGGAAGATCCCCTGGAGAAGGTAATGGCAACCCACTTCAGTATACTTGCCTGGAAAATTCCATGGATAGAGGAGCCAGAAGACTACAGTCCATAGGGTAGCAAAGAGTTGGACACGACTGAGCAACTAACACTATCTTTTTTTTGTGAAAGTGAAGTAGTCTAAAGAGAACTTTTGAAGAGTAGAGGATACCTGTAATTCTTAGACCCCTCCTTTTGGACCTCCATTTTACTAATACAGACATGATGAGAGCATTTTTTTTTATTAAAATAAAATGCAAAACCTTGGACTTACACTCTAAATCATTTACTCATTCTTGCTTTATATGTTGTGTTGTGGGGTTGGAAAATCAGGAGCATATGGGCACACATCTTAGAGGGAACCCTGAGGGCAGAAGGTGGACTAGGCTCCCGACTGATAGCAGGAACTGACAATGGGAGTGTCCATGTGGCTGTCCTAATGGAAAATTAATTTATTGCATCTTTCTTTTCATGTTCTGGTTGTTCTCTTTCCTCTCTAATATTTCTGCTTTTGTGTGTGTGTGTGTGTATGTTTTTTAAGCCTGTATTGGTTGTGTTCATGAGAGAGGGAATTGATACTTATCAGAGGAAGGACTCTGAAGAGTTTTAAAGAGAATAACTAACGTTTTTTGAATGCTAGGTATCAGGTACTTCATTGAATCCTTCATCTGTAATGGCACTCACTCTTTTCTTTATTCAATGCCTTGGGCAAAGAAGGAAGTTTTATCAAAATTGCAAGTGATACAAAATAAAAAGGATTAGCTAATGACTTGGAAAGCAAAAAGAAATGTGCCAACAGTATTTTATAAGGAAGATTTTTAAGAACAAAGAAGCTGAAATGTAACAGTATAAAGGACAAAAAACTTACATTTAAATTCAGATCATCAATCTCTGGGTTTACAGTGATAAAAATCTGATTTGGTAATAAGTGTAAAAATATTTTAGGTTTTAACACAAGTTCATGTAACCCAAGAGCGTGGCTTAATGCTAAACACCGAACTCAGTCATATCCTCTATTAATTGCAACATAGTGTACACATTAAGGGAATTATTAGCCTAACCTCCTTCACTGCCAGGCACACAGGAAGTGCTATATGGAGTCCTGGACACCACATTTTAGTGGAGAAGCTGACAGCAAACTGGACTGTGTTCAAAGGAAGGATGGTAAAGTGTCTGGAAACCATATCATATAAGGAATACCTGGAGGAATGTGTTCATTTAACCTGAAAAATGACAAGTTGCGTTAAAATTTCAAAGTCTGTTCTACAGAAGAGGAGGTTGATTTTTCAGCAGAGTTCCAGAACTAAAGATGAATGGGGTTAGTCACAGGGTGGTAAGTTTGGGCTCACAGAATAAAATACTTTTCTGACAATTAAAATGGTCACCCACAGGCTGAGACAATAATAGCCAGCTGCTGGCTGCTGGGGGTGTGGGCAGGTTTGTGTGCCCACTTGTCAGAGCAGTAAAATAAGCTGGTCAGGGCTGCAAAGTCCTTTGGAATCAAGGTAGAATCTATAGCAATATTTTTTGGTTACTTCCTCTAAGAAACATAGGGTCTCAGGCAAAATTTTTTCTTTAGTAATGAAAGTCCTTCTTCGTTCTGATGATAACCCACTCAGAATAATTTTATTCCTTTGCGGAGAGAGTTCAGTTCAGTCACTCAGTCGTGTCCGACTCTTTGCGACCCCATGAACCGCAGCATGCCTGGCTTCCCTGTTCATCACCAACTTCCGGAGTCCACCCAAACCCATGTCCATCGAGTCAGTGATGCCATCCAACCATCTCATCCTCTGTCGTCCCCTTCTCCTCCTGCCCTCAATCTTTCCCAGCATCAGGTTCTTTTCCAATGAGTCAGCTCTTCGCATCAGGTGGCCAAAGTATTGGAGTTTCAGCTTCAACATCAGTCCTTCCAATGAACACCCAGGACTAATCTCCTTTAGGAGGGACTGGTTGGATCTCCTTGCAGTCCAAGGGACTCTCAAGAGTCTTCTCCAACATTACAGTTCAAAAGCATCAATTCTTCGGCACTCAGCCTTCTTCACAGTCCAACTCTCACATCCATACATGACCACTGGAAAAACCATAGCCTTGACTAGACGGACCTTTGTTGGCAAAGTAATGTCTCTGCTTTTTAATATGCTGTCTAGGTTAGTCATAACTTTCCTTCCAAGTTCAGTTCAGTTCAGTCGCTCAGTCGTGTCCGATTCTTTGCGACCCCATGAATCACAGCACGCCTGTCCATCACCAACTCCCAGAGTTCACTGAGACTCACGTCCATCGAGTCAGTGATGCCATCCAGTCATCTCATCCTCTGTCGTCCCCTTCTCCTCCTGCCCCCAATCCCTCCCAGCATCAGAGTCTTTTCCAATGAGTCAACTCTTCACATGAGGTGAGCGTCTTTTAATTTCATGGCTGCAATACCCATCTGTAGTGATTTTGGAGCCCAGAAAAATAAAGTCAGTCACTGTTTCCACTGTTTCACCATCTATTTGCCATGAAGTGATGGGACCAGATGCCATGATCTTAGTTTTCTGAATGTTGAGCTTTAAGCCAACTTTTTCACTCTCCTCTTTGACTTTCATCAAGAGGCTCTTCAGTTCTTCTTCGCTTTCTGTGGTGTCATAGGTTCCCTAAAGGTGAGGCTCCCTCCAATACACACAGACACACACTCACACACACACTCCCACTCTACACTTAGATTTTTACATCTTACATCCTTTTTCCTTTGCCATCTCTCTCTTATCTTTTCTAAAAGAGTTGCAAGTTAAGTTTTATTTGGGGGCGAAATGAGGACTGCAGTCTGGGAGACAGCACCTCAGATAGCTCTGAGAGACTGCTTCCTGATATCTCTTAATTTTTAAAAATAGGGACAAAGTCAGTAGATGAGTAACAGTAGAACACGTTTAAATCAAAGTCGCATTCAACAACTGTAGCAGAAATATTTCTCCCAGGTGTATTTCTGGTTCTCACTGCAATGGTTCACAATCTAGAGTGACACACATCAGCCAGACTGTTGCCTTGTGCTCTGTGTGGGAAAAGGTGTCCTGGAGACAGAGTAAGATGTGAAGGTTAACGTTTGTTCTATACCAAAATTATGAAGGTGTAACATTCAGTTCGGAGAAGGCAATGGCACCCCACTCCAGTACTCTTGCCTGGAAAACCCCATGGACGGAGGAGCCTGGTGGGCTGCAGTCCATGGGGTTGCTGAGGGTCGGACAGGACTGAGTGACGTCATTTTCACTTTTCACTTTCGTGCATTGGAGAAGGAAATGGCAACCCAGTCCAGTGTTCTTGCCTGGAGAATCCCAGGGATGGGGGAGCCAGGTGGGCTGCCATCTATGGGGTCGCACAGAGTCGGACACGATTGAAGTGACAGCAGCAGCAGCAGTAGCAACATTCAGTTCAGTTCAGTCGCTCAGTCGTGTCCGACTCTTTGCAACTCCATGACTCGCAGAACTCCAGGCCTCCCTGTCCATTACCAACTCCCAGAGTTCACTCAAAATCACGTCCATTGAGTCCGTGATGCCATCCAGCCATCTCATCCTCTGTTGTCTCCTTCTCCTCCTGCCCCCAATCCCTCCCAGCATCAGAGTCTTTTGCAATGAGTCAACTCTTTGCATGAGGTGGCCAAAGTATTGGAGCTTCAGCTTTAGCATCATTCCTTCCAAAGAACACCCAGGACTGATCTCCTTTAGGATGGACTGGTTGGATGTCATTGAAGTCCAAGGGACTCTCAAGAGACTTCTCCAACACCACAGTTCACAAGCATCAATTCTTCGGCACTCAGCTTTCTTCACGATCCAACTCTGACTACTGGAAAAACCATAGCCTTGACTAGATGGATCTTTGTTGGTAAAGTAATGTCTCTGCTTTTGAATATGCTATCTAGATTGGTCATAACTTTCCTTCCAAGGAGTAAGCGTCTTTTAATTTCATGGCTGCAATCACCATCTGCAGTGATTTTGGAGCCCAAAAACACAAAGTCTGCCACTGTTTCCACATCTATTTCCCATGAAGAGGTGTAATATTAGATCACAGCAAATAACTGTTGCAGATGCATGTGTATTTCCTTGGGGATTGTACAGTAGAAACAATGTTTAAAAAGATTAAAATGCCAATATGAAATAAAAATTGTAAAATACTAAAATGCACTTTTGTCAGCCTCTATCTTTATCCAGTTCTCTGAGGCTTGGAGGCATGTGTTCACTGACTATTGTGTTCTTCAGTGTAAACCCTGCATTCATGCTTTACCAGGTCATGTATTTATGAATTGAGAAACAGACACTGTGGAGTTGAGATTGTCTCTTGATTCCTCCCTCCCTCCTTCTTCTTCTCTTATTTTTCTTCTTCTAACAGAGTGGCACAATTTTTTTTTTTAAGTCCCCGCACCACCCGCAGCTGATCTTCAGTCCAGAGCTTAAGGTTTTTTGGGGTTAGGTCTGGCCTTTTAACTTTTTTCTGTGCATTGCTCTTTGCTGACTCCGCAGCTTTACAGTGTCTTTTCTTTTTGTAAAACAAACAGGAGAGCATAAACTATGGAGAAATTATTAATAAAGCTTCAAAAAAATCAGCTCAGCACGAATTGGATAATGAACACAGAATGTTTTCCTATTGTTGTGCTGTTCCGCCGGGCAGCCCTGGCCTGAGTGGCTCAGCTCAGCTTGCCCGGTGTGGTTTGGGGCCTTTAACCACGGGGCAAGTCATTAACCGGCTGGTGAAGCAGCAGCACATTGTTCTGTTATTTTCAAACCACAACAGCCTCTGTGGAATCCAAGAGCCATAAAGACATAGTTCTGATGCTGCCTGACACAGGCATAATTCATGAACTCTATAATTTAAAGGGATTTCAATGCAATTGTGAAACTAATAAAAAATGAAGTGCACTGGGGGAACACTGGTATCTTTTTTAATCAGTTGATGCTACTCATTTAAAAAAAAAAAATGCTGTCAACCTGGTAGGTGAGTGTGTGTAAGTGTGTGTGTGTGTGTGTGTGTGTGTAAGGTAAGTCAGATTAAATCTGATAGCAGTAGTTTCAAGTAAGTTCATAACATGGCTGTCAGACCCTAGAGAAAAAGCAGAAAAGAAAGAAAAATCCCAGAACAATTTATGGCCTGGAGCCAGTAACAAAGTGTTTCTCCCTGTACCTTTTTATCATTTCCCCCTCAAATGTTGATTATCCCGGAGTTAAAAAAATTGGATGGGGGGTGGGTAACTTTCTAGAAGGTTTAGATTTCAGTCTGGATTTTTTTTTAAAGCCTCAAATGAAAGACTCTCTTTAATCAGAATATTGAATAGCCAGTAATTTTAGCCCGTCTGTGACACACCAGTTGGCAGGTACAGAGGTATGCAGTCCCGAGTCCTCGCCTCCTTTCCCCCTTCTCTGCCCCCTGGGACTGTCACTCAGCTTCCCTGTCTTACTGCCAGTCCCCAGAGACTGTCCCCAAACATTTTGATGTTCAAAAAGGGAGCGCCAGCTGTCAGAGGTGACCAAGCAGATGGCACAAAGGGGACTCCATCACCCACCTGGGGAGACAGTAGGGCCTCACCAAACAGCTGTCTTACATCCACAGCACCCACCTTTCAAACTGATCCCCAGTTTCCTGAAAGCCTGGTTCTGAAGTTGTTTGGGAGGCTTTGGTGGGGCTTTAGATACAAGCACATTATTACCTCCTCTATTTTAAGTCTCCACTGTGAGTAATGGCAGCTCAAAAATGCCCTCTATAATGTCACGTCACAAAAGCCTCAGAAAATTATCCCTTAGCCCCATTGTCTGCCTGTTTTCTTTTATTCCTTCTCTACTCATCACGTTCCCTGGCAGCCATGAATGAAATGTAACATGCTAAATGACTGACATCCATTAAAGCTCCTCGACAAACCTTGGACTGGGTTTTGAAAGGCCCTTGGAAGAAAAAGGATTGTGTGCTCTTTGAATCTTGGTCTGCTGAACGGCTGCCAAGTGAGTGCTGCTCCATTCAAAGGGCTGAGTGAATAAATGAGAATAACATCCTTGGGGACCTGCAGGATCGGTTTACTCTGAAAATGCTCAGCTTCACAAAGGGTCAGAGTCACAAGGTAAATGAAAATGGCTAGGAGGGGACTTTGATGGCCGAAATACGGTAACAGTAGAGGACTTGAAAGAAAACTTTACTTAAAAAAATAAAAAAGAGGAAAAGAAAGAAGAGGGGGTGGGGAAATTGCAGAACTGCAAACTCGATTGATAAGAGCAAACACTTTGACGACAACATCCAGGAATATGTGTTTGTAAGTTGTACACGAGACGTATGCAAACACGAATGTATGCTTATAAAATTGTATAAACTCCCAATCTGCCCACATATGTAAGAAGCATGAATTAATTTTATTTTTCACAAGAATAAAAACTGGGTCAAAGTTTGTTAGTTTGATTTCTTGATGGGCTATGGCCTAAGTGCTCGAACTTTACTCTTAGCTGTAAGCAACAAAATCGGGGGCTTCCCAGGTGGCGCTAGTGGTAAAGAACCCACCTGCCAATGCAGGAGACATAAGTGACGTAGGTTAGATCCCTGAGTCTGAAAGATCCCCCGGAGGAGAAAATGGCAACCTACTCCAGTATTCTTGTCTGGCGAATCCCATGGACAGAGGGGCCTGGGGTTTACAGTCCATGGGATTGAAAAGAGTTGGACATGACTGAAGCGACTTAGCACGTGCATGCACAACAAAATCTAGTGAGCCATCAAACATACCATTTGTTTGGATCACTCCTTGTTTTATTCTCCAAACTCGACTTCTCAATTAGAATAATTTCTGTGAGAGCACTTCAATGAAGGTGCATTAAAAGCAGTTTCTAGGCAAGGAAGTAAAAAATACCACAGAAATTCTTGACGCATATTCCATCCTAACCTGCCACAGGGTTACTCCTAGGAAAGCTCTTTGGCCCCTGACTTTCATTTTTAGAGATGTAGGCTGTGGTGGCATAAAGAAATCTTACAGAATAAGTTACATCAAATTGTCTGCAGTGAAGATGTAAATGGAGTTCTGTTCCCTCCCTTTATTCAGCAGATGACAATCGTGATGGAGGCAGTGGCTGAAGACATGTGGCCAATGGCTGCCCAGCCCCAGTAATTGTGATAGCCAGCAGGGCTGAGATGTTACCATACAAGCTCAGAGGATACAGTGGATTGAACGGTGACCCCCATTGCTCAAGAAAGATATGTCCACCCAGTATCTAGGAATCTGAATTTATTTGGGAAAAGGGTTTTTGAATCTGTAGTTAAGTTAAGGAATTCATGATACGGTCATCATGGATTAGGGTGTGCTCTAAATCCAATGACAACTGTCCTTTGAAGAGAAGAGAAGGGAAGAGGGAATGTAAAGACAGCAGCAGAGATGAAGCAGCTGTGTCTGTAAAGGGATGCTAAGAGTTGCCAGCAGCCACCAGAAACTGCCCAGGTGGCACTAGTGGTAAAGAGCTTGCCTGCCAATGCAGGAGATTAAGAGATATGGGTTCAATCTCTGGGTGGGGAAGATCCCCTGGAGAAGGAAATGGCAGCTTACTCTAGAATCCTTGCCTGGAGAATCCCACAGACAGAGGAGCCTGGCGGGCTACGGTCCTTAGGGTTGCAAAGAGTCGGACGCGACAGAAGTGACTTAGCACACACACCAGAAACTAGGAGGGAAAGTAGAACAGATTCTCTGTAGAGCCTCAGAAGGACCTACCCTGCTGACACCTTGATTTCAGACTCCTGGCTTCCAGAACTGTGAGAAAATAATATTTTCTTGTTAAGCCACCATGCTTGTGGTAATTTGTTACTGCAGCTTCAGAAAACTAAGACAGATGGCAGTGGCCATGTGCTATCACAATCACAAAGTTGTCCAGCTTGGGCTTGCTGCTCTCCAGTAAAAGGGAAATAAGTTCCCAGTGAGGCAGCCTATGGAGTTATTGGGTCACTCTGCCCAAGTTCTCCCATTAGCATTTTCTCACAATGCTTCCTGGCTTTCAATAACAAAATATGCTCATTTCCTTGGTTCAAGGTTACTTAGATATATTCCTAAAGGAAAAAAAAATGTTCCCCCAAACTCATGTGTGTGAGGAAAGATTCATGTTATATTTCAAATATAATTGTTATATATCCAAATATAATTGATGTATAAAGGTGGTGGTGTTAAGGAAAGTCATGGTAATCTAAAAAGCAACTGTGTATTAACAACAAAGTTAACTGTTCAGTAATTAGGAAGTGATGTTTTCAACATATTATATTCTACTGTACTAGTTTTTTTACTTATATATAGGAATTATTGCACTTTAATAATTTAACTGATGGGTGGGGGTTATAGCATGTTTTAATTTTTTCCATTTTAAATAAGGGGAAATTGGCTTTAGTTACTATTTTTTCCCCCCAGAATGTCTGATTCTAAAGAATGGATAATGCACATTATCCAAGAGAGATTGATACTTCCTTTGTTTTTTATTGACAGATTTTAAAGGAATATAACTGTACTCTTGGGGAAAATCTTTTGTTAGATTCAGGTTACTATATTTACCTAATTATCTGAATTCACAACTTTAAAGAGTGGCCAATTTAATTTAGATTTAGGATCTTTCAGTATTTTCAAATTCTAGTAGATTATTCTTCAGTTTTCATTTATGATACTGGCTAAAAGAAACTTTTGAATAAAGGTAATTTATTTAAAATAGACTGCTTTTAGAACATGAAAATGTTAAGCTTGAGTTTTGGAGAATTAGACTGATAGCCCCAAAATGCTTTCTAATAGAAAAGTCTAAAGGAATGCAATATTTGAGGAAGAGTTTCAAATATGCCTAATTATCAGAAAAAAGTGTTTAGATTTCAGTGTCCTGAAGAAGTTAATCTGTCTTCCTACTTCACTAATTCCCAAGGAGTAAGATATTGGAAAAAGTAGCCAAAACTGTAAATTTGTAAAGCAGGACTTACAACCAACAGTGGATATGTAAATACTCATTTGTTTAAAATTTGTATGCGGAAGGGCTCCTAGTTAAAAAAAAAAAAAAGAAAAAGAAAAACATAAATTATCCAGAGTGGATTTATCACAATTATGTGTTCTAAAAACCCCATCTTTAAAAAAAAATGCCAAAGAAGACTGACACATGGAATTCATTACATTCTAGCTAATGGTTTCAATCAAGTTTATAACAGAGCTGAGTAGGCAGCAAGCATTTTTGGACCTGTGTCTCCAATCACCAGGGCACCCAGAGACACAGGCATTCACACACAGGGGAAATTCAGTGCCCAGACTACTGAAGGCCTCCGCCACCCACACTTTTTACTCCATGGATAAAATAAGTTTCTCTTTTTAAATTTGGGCTCTATGAAAGGCCAAAATAAGTCGGTAGGATATATTTTTTTTAAGCATAGCACTATGATAAGTTCATAGAATTAGATGGAATGGAGGGAGAATATTACATTTCTTTTTCTGGAATGGCATGGTATATTTTTCAAAACTTGGTAATTTACACATAGAGGAAATTAGAAAAATTTATTGACACTGGGAGTGCAAATGCATGTTCATTCTTTTTTATGCATTCAAATATGATTTAACATTGACATTTATCTAGATAGTCTTTGAATTCTAATTTTTAGTCTGTTTTGTGAATTCTTCATGTATTATTTAACATACTTTGTTAACTTAGACAAATGAGTTATCCTTTTTATTTCCTTTGGGGTATGGGGGTTGGTGAAAAGGAGAACTCTATGTGAATGCTTTATTTTGTTAATTTCTTTTCACAAGGATACTTTGAAAGGAATCAGCGTTTGAAACTTACGGTCAGCTATGGGTTTTGTTGGTGTGATGAGGGAATTCTCTGCCTGTGTGTTCAGTTTGGGCCTTCAGGGGGCAGCCAAGTGCAGCAAAGTAACTGAACTGGCATGCACTGCCCTGTTTTCATGCTACCTGAGTAACCCTAGTTCAAAAAAATGCAGCAAAAGCCAAAGTAAGCACTCCTTCTCCATCTGTCACTGTGTGGAAGAGAGCTGAGGCAGCCATATTTAATCAACGCTGAAGTCTCCCCTTGGGTGATGTTCGTGCCCTTCTGTAATATTTTATTCTAAGCCATTTCCCAGACAGCATTATTGATTCGTGTCATTATTCTCTCTCAGCTCCGGGAGCTTGTGCAATGTGATACCAACTGCAGTTCTCTTCATGAACATAACCTCAGAACCAAAAAGAAAGGTGACTGCCTGAAACATTCAGATTTGCCCAGATGGCATATTATGCAGTGTATCATAGGCATTCTAAGCTCTTTCATTCTGACATCAGTTGATTATAATGCATTTGCAAAAATAGAAAATTACCAAAAAAAAGGAGTTTGGTATTTGTTTCTTATTTCTGCTTTTTTTACTTCTTAACTCGTAGACTTATGCTCATAGTGATAAGATACTGTATTTTAGGTATTTTGTGTGGGTAGTTGGGATGAGAAACTCCTTTCCCCTGGAAAGCTTATTAAAACTAATAATACACTTGATATTTATCTCAACTAGAGTTCTGAAATTCTTTCCTCTCTCTTCTGTCAGAAACAAAGGATGATGGTAAATATTTTCTATTTTCTTAATGACAGATAGTGGGTTGTCAGAGGAAGCCCTACTTGTTGAATGAATAAGTGAGAAAAAGAGGGAAGGAAGACAGAAAGCAAGATAGGAAGGGAGGAAAGAAGGAAAATCTAGTAATTTTCATTATTCCTGAGATCTCTTACTCTCAGGAAATGGCTCCTTGATCGATTTTCTCAAAGTCATTTCAATTTTTAATCCATCCTTAAAACTGTGCATACTTTCATTTACCTTTCAGGCTGTAGTATCCTAAAAGGTCACAAACCGTCACATCATCCTTCATCTGTGCCCCTACACACATACCCTAATGTGAAAGATCTGTAAAACACTACTGAGATGTTTGCAGTTTCAGCACCAAGGTTTTATTTTGTCTTGGACCCAATGGAGTAATGGAAGCTGCAATGCCCATTCTTTCCCTTCTCTGCCAGAAATGTTTCTCTAATTATTGTATAAAAGACAGCCCCTGTACTACTAGCCCTGCATTTCTGGTTGTATACACTTTAAGAGTCTTTTGGTTTAATTCAGTTTAAGCTTACTATTAGAGTATATTTCTATACAATAGTCATTGTCAATCCAGCATTTTGTCTGCCACTTTCTAAAGCATGAGGTCTTTATAATTTGCCTGAATATCATGACAGATGATAGGTCAAGATTACAATAATCACAATATTATCAACCATGGACCACCTATGCTTCAGACACTGTATTAGGCAATTTGTTTACATTAACACCTAACCCTCGCAAAAAATATAAGTAGGGATTATACCCAATTTGTATATGTTTAAGTGGAAGCTCAGAGAAATTAAGTAATTACTATTGTTTTAATTATAACATTCAAGTTACTACAAGGAAGGTAACTATTTTCTAAAGAATAATTATGTAATAAGTCCAGGGTAATTCTAAGAAAAGAATTAATGCAAGACACTTGCTTTGATGGATATGAAACTATATAATAAAGACATAATCATTAAAATTAAGATTCTGGCACAAGAATATGCTGATTGATAGGACTGAAAAGAAAATTCAGTAATAAACCCAAGTAGAACTAGTAACTAATTTTACTGAAACTTTCTTAATAAGAGGTGCTTGGCTAAGTTTTCTGCATACTATTTTTTTTTTTTTTATAATTTTATTTTACTTGGCCCTGCCACTTGGAGTGAGGGATTTTAGTTCCCTGACCAGGGATCAAACCCATGTCCCGTGCAGTAAAAGCATGAGGTCTTAACCACTGGACCACCAGGGAAGTCCTTGTATACTTTTTAATCACTTAATTTTCACATGGTCCTAGGAGGCATTATTATCTCCACATTTTAGACAAGGAAACTGAGGTGTAGACAAATAGATTTAGTAAGCTGTCCAAAGTTATACAGTTTTAGTTAATGTGAACATAAGTTTTTATAATTCCAGAATCAAACTGCTTTACCATTAAGTCCACAGTTTCTCCAATGTTTCATGGAATTTAGTACATGATAAAAAGTAGCATTTTAGGTCAACCAGTGGAAAAACAATACATTATTTAGTAAGTGGTGCTAAGATAACTCTATCAGTGTGGTATCTAGTGTAATCATATCAAAATAAATTCCATATGCCTCAAATATATAAACAGTGAATGTGTAAGTACACTAAGAGAAGTTAAAATGAATATTTTTATATTCTTGGAAAGGCTATTTTAAGTAGCCAGGAATCATAAAATAAAATGTTGATAGCTCTGAGTATACATTCTTTATGACTTCCCTGGTGGCTCAGACGGTAAAGCGTCTACCTACAATGCGGGAGACCTGGGTTCAATCCCTGGGTCAGGAAGATCCCCTGGAGAAGGAAATGGCAACCCACTCCAGTACTCTTGCCTGAAGAATCCCATGGATGGAGGAGCCTGATGGGCTTCAGTCCACGGGGTCGCAAAAAGTCGGACACGACTGAGCGACTTCACTTTCACTTTCATACATTCTTTTAAACTTTTGACTGTAAACATAGTTTAAAAGGCAAACAAGTTACTTGAAAAATATTTGCAACATATATGCTAGGCAAAGTGTTAATGATCTTAATTTGTAAATGACTCTTCAAATCAGTATTAAAAGTCAACAATTTAATAGTAAAGTAGGAAAAGTTTATGAACAAATACTTCACAAGAGGAGAAATACAAATGGTCAAAAATATCTGTAATGATCAAAGAAAATGATCATTTAATGATAATTTAAATGAAATTTAATGATCAAATTAAAACAGGAATGAGATAGCATTCTTTGCCTTATTTGATTGGAAACAGATCAATGCTTTTTGTTAACAATGATTTAAGAAAAATCTGAATCTTATGAAATGTAATTTGCTATTAATAATGCTATTACTGAAGCAAAAGTAAAAGCATATATCACTTGTCCCAATGTTCCAGTAATTCCACTTTTAAAATTTTAAGAAAATAATTAGACAATTAAATAAAACTATGTTATAAGATATTTAGAACGTTCAAGCAGATTTATTGCCCCATTACTTATTGTAGAGTTAAATTGGAAACAATATAAATGTCTATCATGAGGGCATTTCTGCTAGAGGTTATGGAATACGGACACAATGGAATACTATGAGCCAGGAGAAGTAATGCTACAAAGCTATATTTATGAGCATGAAAATGTGTTCATGACATTTAAGTTAAAAAAATGCAAGCTACAAGCCATCCATGAAAAATCATTAATACATGTGTAAGGAGACGTCTAATAGTTACTCAACAACACATTATTAGTGTTGCAGTGTTTTTTAAAAAAACTTTATTGTATTTAAATATTTAGTTTGTTTTATGATGTTTTATTTTTACTATTAGGAAAGCAGCAAACTTCTTTATTTTCCTTTTGGGAAACGGTTGGGAGGACATACATGGGCTGGTGCCGAATGAAGCAGTATGGAAAAGTTATTCTGAGACTCCTCAGGCTTCCCACAGGCTTTACAGCCTCACTGGAACATCTTTGCTCCTGCGGGGCAACCACTGTCTTCTCCCTTTTAATGCTAATGTGTTGCCATGATTTTGGTTTGCTCGTGAATTTGGCACATGTCATGGTGCCATTTCTGCATTTATGGTAACTGGCCTTCCTACTCTCTGGGTATTTACTCCTTAAGATCATGGGGAAAAGGAATCTGATTGACCCAAGGTATCTATTCTTTCCTTCCACTTAGACTCTGTCAAAATGTCATTGACAGGCTTGTGACTTGGTTTTCCTTGAGTTAGGTGCTCACTTTGTATAATTACAGGGGCTGATTGGACTATTACATGACACCTAGGCCAGTTCCTCAAAAAGTTTGGGAGCAAAGTAATTTCCTTTACAAGAGTGTTCTGGTGGAGAGGTAGAGATTAGCCATTTGGCAGTTAAAATTGTAGTATAGTGACTATCCTATTTACTTCCTATGACTGTTCATTTAATAATTTGGAGAGTTGGTGGGGAAGAAGATATCAGAATTTCCTTTTATGTAACTGGATAATCTTGGAAATCTGGAAAAAAGAGATAACAGAATCATATTTAGTAGGAAAACTGGTTTTGTTAAGTTTAGGAAAGTTTGGCATTGAAATAATCAGATACCATTAGCAAATTTGAACTCTAGGTTCAAATACACAGATTACTGAGCACTCTACTGTACATTTTTGAGAACCACTCAGAAATTTTTCATAGTTTGTGATAAATTTTTGCTTCAAGAGATGTAAAACTCTTTACAAAATAAAAAATAGAAAAATAATGATTAAGATGACAATTTAAGTAGTTTGGTCTAAATCTCTATAATAGCAATTTATGGCAACATTAATTAGTCCATGTTGTACCAATTTAAAATTTTAATTTCTTTTAAGTTCTAAATGTCAATGGTTTATTCTGGCCAATTACTATGATTTACTCTCTGTAAATGTCTTATTACAAGTCACAAACTTTACTGACTCATAAGCTAAGATAAGAAATTTAAGTAATGACTTTGTCCAAAGTTATATATTTACTTATTTGCTTGGACAAGGCACGATCAAATCTTGTGCAATTATTCTGGGGGGTAATTTGCTTGGTCAATGTTAATAATACTGTGAAAATTCCCTAAGAAAATAGAAAAAATATTGATATTAGTTATAAGGCCAGTGTTTCAGCCCACATCTGAGGATTAGATTCCATGACATTACTTCTTTCAGATTATATTTATGAAAAGTTTTAATGCAAGTAAGCATAATCCTTTTATTATACCATTCCATTATTTCAAAACCATGATTAAAATTCCCAGTGTGTCTTAGCATATGCTAGCACTTGGGATAGAGTTTTAAAAGGCTACAACTCTTAATATAAAGGAATTTAAAGTTTAGTAGAGGAGACAGACAAATAAAAAGATTATAGCATTATAGCATGTACTTTCCTAGAAAAGTGCGCAGGATGTTATGGGAAGCCGAGACATTATTCCCTTTCTCATTCTTGTTAGGAGTCATCTATATATTAATATTCTCATGAACATTCAAGTGTTGCAATATCCTGGTTTTGAGTCTCTTTTCAAGGGAGAGCTGTAACACATTTTTGGAGTTAATACATAGTCTACACATATGCACACAAGCCCTTAGGCATAATTTCTACTGATATGAAACATGACTTTAAATTCTTGCCAAACAATACTTCTGTAGTGTTTTTTTACTCGATGAGAACTGTTGTATTGAGTTCTGACAGCAATAAAGGTGTTTCATCAATCCATCTCATGAAGTAGTGGTACCCATCTAATGCAACCAACCAAACACTTTATAAAGTTTAATATTCTCATTTCATTTCCAAACACTCACTAAATACATGGTAGATATATATATATATATATATATATATATATATATATATTTAACATACACATTGTTGATTTTCTATGTAGGATAAAAAGTATGTGCCTTATTTAAGTAATTGGTATTCAACCTCCTATACTTATCTCATTTAAAATTCCTTTTTTTTCCTGCTCTCTACTATCAACTTTCAAGTCATTTTGTAGTGCCCTAGGTCATCTTATTTTGTGGATAAAAATCACTTAATACAAAAGGAAAAAAAAAAAGGGAAAAAGTGAATTGGTACATGAGCTAAACATTTCCTTGATGGACAGTGCAAAAGACCTAAGGAATTTCCTTGATGATCCGTTTCATTTCCTAGCTATACAACTGAGAAAAAGATAGCCTTCCAAAGAATCCTTTGAGAAAGTCCTCATCTAACCTAATTGTGGGATTTCAATTTCAATTAAACTAGGACTTTTCTCCTCACAGTCTGAAATTGAGAGCGAGACTGGAATCTTTCTATTTCAGTGAAGGCTGTGAGCCAGCCAAATGGCCATGAAGGATAGGAAAATGGATAGAATAAAAATGCTGAATCTTCAAAAATTGTGTTACTACATGTTGAGATAAATATCATGTAGCAGAGGAAAGAGATAGGGTGTTTTTCAGATATTTAAAACTCAATTTACAGCCACTTGCTAATAGAAATAGACTGTAGAAAATGAACAGATTTTTTTCAGAGATCAAGATGCTAAAAGATATGTGAATTGTTAGATAATTGAAAGCTGAATGGTCATATTATATCCATATTTTGACTTGTGCAGTACTTAAAATGCTCCTGATTTGAATTTTTTTTTTCTTTCTCCTTCTCTCCCTTCTTTTGCCCCTCCCTCCCTTCCTTCCTTTCTCTTTTTTCTTCATTTTACTTTTTCAATCTGTTGAGATAATAAGAGAGTGGATGTATGTTTTCACCTGTGCCTCATGTCTGCCTCTATTTCATTTTTAAGCCTGGGGCAATACCCATCTACCCATCTGGAGGTTCCTGCCTGAAATAAAAAGTCTCATTGCTGAAGCTTCCTCTTAGAGTGTTAGAGGCGTTCCTATAATCTTTAGGTTTAATTCATTCTAACATATGCTGATTGGAGACCAACTAAAGTGAAATAAAACTGTTTTTGACCTTCATGTTTCTTTGCAACATTTTCAATTGAACTAAGAGAAAATGCAATAATAAATGGAATCAGCAAATAAGTTTTCTTACAAGGAGTTTACAAAGCTTTACTCAAACTCCTGAGAGGATCTGTGGCCTGTTGTTAGCCCCACAGTTAACTTTTCCAGGAGTCTGCTCCTGATTTTGACCCTTGCGAGCTACATTTCCCAGACTCTGTCGGCCAGCTTGTGGTTGGATTTGACCAGTTTGAGGCTCTAGTGGGAGACTAGAGGGTGGGAGAAGAGAGAAGCTAACTCTCTGACTTTGGTGGCATCCCAGCAATGACTGCTTCTCCTCCATGGCTCCAGCTCCTATCAGACTTACTTGCCACTGCTTGAGCTTCTTCTGAGTAATCGTGTCCCCTGGCTTTTATAATAGCATCTTCAATCTTTGTCTAAGCAGCCTAGAGATGGCAACGCATTCCTTTTTTGTTCTCAGGCTCTGGGTTTCCTTACTATCACGTATGTAACCAATTTTCTGCTTTAAAATCACCTGAACTATTTCTTTCTTCCTGGTTAGACCTTTTCTGATCTGTCTTATTTTTGTAAGTCATTGTTGAAAAAACATTCGAAGAGTTACAAATTTCAGGGGGAAAAAGGCTAGGTTATGCCAATAATACTGGCTGAATATTGCAAAAGGCACGAAATAAATCAATAGCTATTATTTCTATAAGAGACCTAAAAGCTAGTTGAATAGATTTATTTTCTTCCATAATTGAGTAATTTTTTGGATTTCTGTTGGTGTAATTTTATCCCATAGTTGCTGTCTCCCATATGGTTACTTAGAGAAAAGCTACTCAAAGCATAACATTTGGAACTGAATGCCCAATTGGTTGTCTACAGCTTCCTGGGGACATTTTGGTCTCACTCATAGCATTGGATATGTTGCATAAAAAATGGGTATTGACTGTTAGAAGAATTTGAGATGATCATATTTACTGTGAGTTTAGTTAAGTAAAGGAAAGAGAGAAGAGGAGAGAAGAAGGGAAGAGGGGGAAGAAAACCTACCTGAAATGCATGGTGTTGCTACAAACTGCTACTTTGGGCAAGTCATTTAACTCCTTTGAGCCTCAATTTAACAGAAAGGGATCTTCAAGCATTCAGATACTCCTCCATGAATAGTAGAACAATAAACTCATCTAGTTTAAACAATAAGGGTCATTTATTATTGCAGATAGGAGAAGGCAATGGCACCCCACTCCAGTACTCTTGCCTGGAAAATCCCATGGGCGGAGGAGCCTGGTAGGCTGCAGTCCATGGGGTCGCTAAGGGTCAGGCACAACTGAGTGACTTCACTTTCACTTTTCACTTTTCACTTTCATGCATTGGAGAAGGAAATGGCAACCCACTCCAGTGTTCTTGCCTGGAGAATCCCAGGGACGGGGGAGCCTGGTGGACTGCCGTCGATGGGGTCGCACAGAGTAGGACACGACTGAAGCGACTAAGCAGCAGCAGCAGCAGCATTATTGCAAATGACAAAGGTTCTTAGGTGGAGCTTCTCCAAGTCATGCAGGAAGAAAGCTCATGTCATCTCCTGCTCCCTGCCTCCCAGTCAGGCTCCTTCCCCCCTTCTCTCTGTCATTCAGGACTTCCCTGTGGTCACAGAGTTCACAACAGCATCTGCACGTGAGACAAAACGAAGCAGAAGACAGCTTCTCTTCTTTGGTCTCTTTTTAAAGAATGCAAGACACTTTCCCAGAAGAATCCCAGGTGACTTCTAAGGTTGGAATGAATCACTCTGAAATTTGGACATATTTTAGAAATAATTGTAATTGTTATATTTTCTTATGAGTCTTAGGGAACAAGAATAATATAAAAGTTACGGATCAAAATCAAGTTTTAGATGATGTAGTGAGAAAAACAGTTCATAATTCTTATTTTAAACATGTTTGAGGGTTGATGCATAGAGAATGGTTTGGAACTTTTTCCCCTTAAGGAAAAAGTAATAATTACTAAAGTTTAATGAGCATTCATTATGTACCAGGAGGTTGTGTAAGTACTTTAATCTCACAGTTCATTACAATCACTCAATGAAGTAGGTGCTATTACTATCACCCCACTTTACAGATAAGATATTTAAGGTACAAAGTGGTTAAATCATTTTCCCACTGTTCCTCTCCTGGAAAATTTTGCAGAAAGCTAGGATTTGAACTCAAAGGTTTTAACAGCAGAATCCCTGCCTCCCAAATCTACAGCAATGACAACACGCATTGTATTCGAAATTACCTGAACAAGAATCTTGGAACATTATGGGTTTTGCAACAGTTCTTTGCAGTAGCTTTGAAACATCATGATGATTGGCGGTTTTGTCTAAAAGGCTTTTGTTTTTAGCCTTTTAAAAAGTGAAGGTGTGTATATATTTTCCTTCTCTACTATGTAACTTTGCATCCTCTCAAGTTGTTCATCAGCTCAGTGGTTCTCAAACTTTAATGTGTGCAAGAGTCACCTGGGGGTTTTATTAAATGCAGAAGCTGATTCTGGAAGAGGGGTGGGGTAGGGGGCTACCAGTGTGATGCTGTTGCTACTGGACGGAGGACCACAGACAGAGTAGAAAAGTATTAAGTGGTCATTCATAATGTGCTGGTGGACCGTATGTGCTGGAGCCAGTATCTACCAGCTTGTAAGAGCCAATTGTTAAATTTTCAGAAATATTGGAAGCTGGTTGTTAAGCACAGTCGTTATCAACAAATTATATAAATGTCCAGTTAACATAACTGTCATCGTTCAGTTCAGTCGCTCAGTCATGTCCAACTTTTGTGACCCCTTGTCCTTCACCATCTCCCAGAGCTTGCTCAAACTCAAGTCCCTTGAGTTGGTGATGCCATCTCGTCCTTTGTTGTCCCCTTCTCCTCCTGCCTTCAATCTTTCCCAGTATCAGGGTCTTTTCTAATCAGTTGACTCTTCACACCAGGTGGCCAAAGTACTGGAGTTTCAGCTTCAGCATCAGTCCTTCCAATGAATATTCAGGATTCATTTCATTTAGGATTTATTGGTTTGATCTTCTTGTAGTCCAAGTGACTCTCAAGAGTCTTCTCCAACACCACAGTTCAAAAGCATCCGTTCTTTGGTGCTCAGCTTTCTTTATGGTCCAACTCTCACATTCATAAATGACTACTGGAAAAACCATAGCTTTAACTATATGGACATTTATCATAAAGTAATGTCTCTGCTTTTTAATATGCTGTCTAGGTTGGTCATAGATTTTCTTCCAAAGAGTAAGCATCTTTTAATTTCATGGCTGAAGTCATCATCTGCAGTGATTTTGGAGCCCAAGAAAATAAAGTCTGTTACCATTTCCATTGTTTCTCCATCTTTTTGCCATGAAGTAATGGGACCGCATGCCATGATCTTATTTTTTTGAATGTTGAGTTTTAAGCCAGCTTTGTCACTCTCCTCTTTCATCTTCATCAAGAGGCTCTTCACTTTCTGCCATAAGGCTGGTATCATCTGCGTATCTGAGGTTATTGACATTTCTCCCAGCAATCAAACATAGCTGTAAACAAAGGCAATAAATATGCATAACTCACGTTTTGATAATCATTTTTCACCATTTCTCAATTACTGATGCTCTTGACATTTTTATGTTGACTGTGGAATTATTCTATAATGATGTGACACTCCTCACCTCTTCCCTTCTCTGCATTCAGTAATGTCACATGGAAAGCTTGAAATTGATCATGGTGGGGATACTGACACGGTGGAAACTGGGACATATTACATATCAGGGCTGTTTCCCCCAGAGAACCTGTTGTTAAAACATTTACCAGCATACCACTCTGGTAAATATTACATTTACAGTTAGGATTACTGATTTTTTTTTTTAAAAATCGAGTTGTCATTTCAAACCTGAAACTAGTTCACACGGAGATAAAATTTACAGCTTGCTGGAGCTTGCAGGTTGGGTGAGAGTGTGAGGGAGGAGGGTCTTTTGGTTTCACATTGTGAGTTAGCGGGACGATAGTTCCTGAGAGTATGTGTCTGTGTTCTTGCTTTGGGAAGGGGTAGACTTGTACTTCATTCTGTACTTGCCCTTCAAGTTAGTTATTCATGAGTGGGAAGAGGGCACAAGAAGAGTGATGTTGGATGTGTTCTGTCTATGATCACCCAGAAGTTGCTACATGTCTGAAGTGTCAGCTTTCTCGATTGTTTGTAATAAGCACCCCGTCTTCACAGTCATTTGCTCTGTGTGGACCGGGCACAGTTTTATATTTTGCCTTTGGCAGCTGAGAGCTATTATGGGGGCCCACAACATCTGTTTCAACAACAGTGGGTCCCTGGTCAGAAAAACCAATTAAAAGAGAAGTCCAAAACAAAATGTCGTAACTTGTATGTTGTACGTCTGCAGTAAACATGGTTACTGGAAAAAGAAAGAGAATCCTTTCATACGGCTGGGGTTATTTACAAAACTATGATGGGTGATGAAAGGGCTGAGCTGTGTTTTGAGTTGGAGGCTGCAGGAGAGGAAGCTAAGTGGCCAGCCTTCCTGATGTGAGATGCTTCGTAAAGGCTGCGCTAATCGGCAGGATCGTTCTCCAGCATGATCAACTGAATAACAACATATAATGGGCCTCCAAACATTTGCTCAGTCTTTCTGGTTCGTTCTGCCATCAAATTTTCACTCATCAAGAGTACAAAGTGCCGGTGATTTCCTGGAAGGCTAACTAGCCTTTCCTAACCTGGCAGCATCAAGAGCGGTGATGTTTACATTGAGCTGATGAGTACTAGACAAAACATAGCGAGACATGGAACGGGGAACCTGTAAAAATTCCATCACTTTTTCTTTGTTTACTGCTTAAGAGGTGGTGGGAAAAAACTCAAAATCTCTCCTTTTTCCTCCTTTCATATCTGTAGGAACATGCTTCTTATTCTTTTATTACGAACAGAGACTCAGTAATGTTGAGAATGCTGTGTGTGTGTGTGTGTGTGCACGCGTGCACACACACAAGCTTTTCAGAGAAGTACAACTTTCTTCTTAAGATTTTGAGCTTTTAGAAGCAAACCAACAACTAATGCCAACGGGAGAGTTTTTAAAAAACAATCAGTAAATGTCCCAGCTATAAACATTTTCTTTCCTACCGGAGCTGAGGCAGGATTGGGTCATGCTGACAATTATGCCTAGTTGTATTTTAAGCCTCCTTAGCCCCACAGGACAGCTGCATGAGTGTGGGGACCCCTGGGGAGTACAGCCCACCTGGTTCTGTTCTTTTCCTCCCACTCAGATGAAATTTTTAGTTTTTTTTTTTTAGTTGCTAAGAAGGCAACTACCCGTTTCCATGGCTGATTGCCTTTAGCCCAGATAGTTTTGAAACTGGTGATGCTTTACCCTAGTGGGTGTTTCTCACACTCATTTTGTGTTTAATGGTGTGAATCAGCATGACTTGGAGGCAGTGGCGCATACAGGGGTGAAGACTACAGCTACAGTTAAACTGCATGGGCTGAAATCCCCTTGAAACACTGATTTTTTTTTGTTGTTTTTAAACAATTGCTCATATAGAACTTCCTGTATGTCAGGCACGATTGGAGAACTTTACAAATGTAAACTCATTTAGCTTTCACAACCTGGGGAGAGTATTTTCATTGTACTCCACTTTTCAGATGGGATCACTGAGGTAGGGAAAGCTCGTGGGGCAAACTGATTCACAGCATGGGCTCTGGAGTGGCCTTGCCTGAGTTTGGATTTCAGATTTGCCGCTTTTGGGCTGTGTGTGACCTTAGGCAATGAAACAGTACATCTTATCCATCCCATCACCATTATGACGTTCTTAGAGATATTTTTTAATACCAAGAGAATGGGAATGACACAGTATCAGACTAAACAACAGTCTCGTAAATAGGATAGATTTGGTGTTTTAAACGAACTACTACGCTCTCCTTGTTTTGTAATGTACCAGTCAGGATTTCAGCGCGGTCTTGCACCAGTATGGACTGGTGTGTGGGAACCTATCTCACTACTCTATCTTTGGCATATCACTGTTACTATAATTAATACTATAGCACGTACAGAGTTGATCATTGCATTGTTATCATTATTGGACCAGTCTGCTAAAAAAAAAAAAAAAAAAAAAAAGAGAGAGAAGGCAATATCCTTCAGACAAAGAAACACAAAAACGCACTGACACTTGTTTGGAAAGTAATAGTACATATTCCATAACCTCCCTAATATAGATGGAAAATTCTAAATTTAGTCAGCCCAGAAAGTACACATTCACACTGTAAATTATACCTCCCTTAATTTCTGGATACCACAGAGCATGTCTTTGAGCGAACACAGCGTATCTGGGATTCGAGGTGGTTCTGCTCTGTAGGTGTGTGCCAATCTGTAATGATCCATGGCTGCACTGTAATAGCCCAGCTGTCAGCCAACCAGAAAGCCGCAGAGACTCCCCTGGACATCTGAAAACGCTGCTGTGAGGGGAGGCCCTTCCTGGCCATTTGCCTTTCTTCCTGGGAAACAGGGCCAGTTTATTGCTGTCTTATTCTAAGGCCACAGAACTGTGGTCATCTATTCTTCTAATGGATCTTCCATAACATTTCTCACCAAGAATTACCAAATACTCTCAACCTTCATCAAAGAGTGTCTTTTCCCTCAGTCATCTTTCACCAACTAAAAACATGTCAAGATAGGAGGGAGATTGTAGAGCTTTTGTTTTTCTTTTAGGAATTGACTGGGATGCAGGACTTATCTCTTGGGCAAACATACTTAGCAACGGAGCTGACTTGATAGATGTTGCATGTTAAGTAAGTGGCATTTTTATTGTCTGATTTAGAAATTGTGAAAAACAGCAGATCATTTGTTGTTGTCATTCCTCTAATGTTTTTTAGGTTTTTTAAAATTAATTCTTTTTGGGAATTTCTTAGATTGTGCATTTATTCATAGAGCCCTTTAAACGTATACATTGAAAGGAAATGAGTGGGTGGCTCTTAAGCTCCCACTGTGGACATAGATGGACATTAAGACAAATTCCGTTCATAGCTTAATATTAATGGAAAAATCAGTGCTTTTAAAAAGCATTTTATTTCCAAGATGTTTGCCTGCCAAAACTGAGTATGATTTAGTGTAGGTAATTCAGTTATGTGTAGAGGGAGTTAGGGGAAATGGTTTATCAGACTCACACTCCGGTAGTCTGAAACTTTTGGTTTGTGTGCTGTGAAAATGCGTTGGCAAGCATCGCGGTCAGAAACCATTCTGGTACACATTTTCCGTTTCTATGTTGAGTGTAGATAGTAGAGAATGCAGCAGTCATTTTAGATTCTCTTTAGTGTTTTACTTTTTACTTTTCCTGCAATTTATGAACACTTTTGTTTCATTTCTTTGTGAAGCTCAATAAAATACATTTAAATAGGAGGGCATTCTGGATCTTTCTTCAGGATCTTAGGTCACACAGGTTCCAGTGCTGGTCTATGATTATGGCTTTAGTTTTCTAAAGTTCTGTTTTACTTCTATTATTCTCAGTAGAGAAAATTCTAATCAAGGAGCAAACTGGAAAACCTGGATGGAATAATCTGAACAAAACACAAGATAGTAAATCAATGCATGTTCATAATTCCCTTCATAATTTTTGACACCAGGCGTGTTTTGAGTTTAGGATTATACGGCTTCATGGGAGAACTTAGAAACCAAACATTTCTGTAGCAGAACATTCATAAAATGTGAAATCAATAAAGATTGTGCTGTGCTTGGTCACTCAGTCGTATCTGACTCTTTGCGACCCCATGGACTGTAGCCTGCCAGGCTCCTCTGCCCATGGGATTCTCCAGGCAAGAATACTGGAGTGGGTTGCCATTTCCTTCTCCAGGGGATAATCCTGACCAATAATCACATTCCTTTCTGTGAACCTAGAGAACCAAACGTATAACAGACATGTGCATGCTAAGTTGCTTCAGTCGTATGTGACTCTTTTCGACCTTATGGACTACAGCCCTCCAGGCTCCTCTGTCCATGGGGCTTCTCCAGGTAAGAATACAGGAGCAGGTTGCCATAACCAACCCAGGGATTGAACCCAAGTCTCCCTCATTGCAAGTGGATTCTTTACCAGCTGAACTACCAGGGAAACCCCGATACTAATGACGTTGATACTTCTGCAACAAAACATGAATCCTTACAAAGTAGGATAAAGACCAAAACATCATGTTAGTTTGATCTAGTTTGCTGCCAATACTTATGAAAATTTTTCACTTTTCAGACTTCAAAAAAATTTTTGAATTTCAGACTTATAAATAAGGGATTATAGGCCTATATTAGAAAATTGATTGGGGTATAGATAGTGGAGATCAACATTAGTCTTCTTTACAGATTTTTATTTCTTACCAGGACATGATACGGGAAATCAGGCATGATACATACTCACTTGATTCTATAAAATTATCTTAAATTTTCAAATGAAATAAACATGGATAATATCCACTGATGCCTCTCCAAGTATAACTGACTATTTTAATTTCTGCTCCCATTATGCTACACAAATTCTTCCATTCAATAGGTATCTATTGAACTCATACTGGGTGCCAAGTACCTGAATTAGGTAAATGGGGATATAAAAATAAATATGTCACTTTCTTTATCACTGTCCTTATTAAACACATCACTGAAGTAAGGAAAAGAGGGATTATGCAAATGTTTGCTAAATTAGCAGGGAGATTTAAACTTAACTTCCTGAGAAGAGGCATTTAGACTGAAATCTGAAGGATGACGTGGTGCCAGCCAGGGTAAGGGAGAGGCAGTGTTCCAGAACATGAACATATGCAATAGACACTGATGGGAGAAACAATATAGGGATTGCCCCAAATCTAGGCAAGCTTGGAGTGCAGCACGCAGAGAGAGATGGAGAGTAGCTAGAGAGGTGGGTTAGGGGCCAGACAGGAGAGGGTCATAAGCCATATAAACGAGTTGGAATTCATTGGTTACCATGTTGATCTTCTCTACAAATGAGACGGTCTTTGAGTCATGGACCATATTCTGTTCTTTGTATCCCGGAGCTGATCACAATGACTAGCATGTTGTAAAACAATCTTTGTTGAAGGAAAGAAGGAAGGAAGGAGAGAACAGAGGAAGGGAACAAAGGAGAAAGGAACAGGAATGAATTTAAGAGTGGAAGACCAAACATAAACATTAAAGAAAACTTGAGTGTGAGACAGAGTGTCAACCGTTTTTAAAAGGAAGAGTGGTCGTCTCTAGACTAAGGATTCAGAATCTGGATTTTTAAATCAAACTTTAGCACATTCTGCATCTTCAGGCAATTATCTTTGCTCTCAGGACCTGTTTCCTCTTCTGCAAAATGAGATATTTCACATACCATCTCTAGCTCAGAAATTCAATAATTCTATAAAAAGAGCTTTCAAATGAGGGTGGGGGCAGCTTTCTGTTGTTCAGAGCACAATTGGGTGCAAATTGCAGTGTGATTCTTATGGATGCCACGTCATAAGGCAGGGATCACGGAAAGAGTCTGCTTTCAGAAAGGTATATGCCCACGTACAATCCAAATGTTTTGATTCATCTCTGATTGAATATTTATCCTGCTTCTAACAATATAGTTCGAAGAGCTATTTTTTTTCAAATTTATATTCAGTAACGCCCTCAACATTTCTTAAATTACTAGTGTCAGTTAAGACAAGAACAAAACAAGAAAGTTAAAAATACATTGTGTCTCTATGCCATTGCCACAAAAAATGAACGGCCAACTTGCCAACAAAGACTTTCTTTTCAGGGAAGATAATTTGCATGTGGGGCTTCATTCAAGTACTTTGAAAATGTGTCCAAGGAAACGTAGCAATTGAAATGATTATCAGAAACTGGTTGTATTTCATTCTAAATCACTATTTCCAAGACACTTTTGGTAAGCTAGAGGAGGATCAATGGAGAGTATTTGGAACCTACTCTTGTCCTTGATCATCCAGGAAACTTTTGATTATTCCCTAGTTTGGTCTGCGGTGACTTGATCTATTTCCTGTTTTGTTTGTCCAGTGTTTGTAGGTACAATTCACATTATTAGGCTTAGAACTGAGAAGACATATGGGCATCTATGTGTAAGGCAATGTTGGTATTTAGTAGATATTACAGCAAATGGTTTGGAAAACAAGGCTGGAAGTCAATGGAGCCAGTGGGCTAGAACATAGTTTGTTTGAGTTGGGTTTTCCACGAAGAAAATGCAAGAGAAGAGGCCATATCAGTGACATTACAGGTGCATGCAAATCTCAATATCTTAGAGTTTATGATATTGTTGAAATAGTGAGCTACTGAGGCAAGAATAGAGAGGTTGAAATCAGTCACCTGTGAGGTCTTGACTCCAGTTTCATGATCTCAAGGAGTTTACTCCATCTCTCTGGCTCTCATTGTACTCGTCTATATGAGGAATGAATCAGACCACAAGAAGCTCAAGATGTTTCCATTTTAAGATTTTCAAGTCTTATTTCCTACAAATGCAGAAAGACGAATTTATTTACATATGAAAATTTTACCATAGTCTATTTTGCTTCTGAGATAAAAATCTTAGAGAGTCAAGCTTATTCAGATAAAAATATTTACACATTTTATTTAAGAAAAGACTGTCAATTTCAGTCAAAAAAGGTATAATAGCTTCTAGATGGTTAATTATCTTTTTACTTTGAGATAAGTTTCATGTACTTTTCCCAGTGAGTATGCTTTTAATCCCAAAGCCCAAATACGATAAATCAATCAATAATTACAAACATATTTAACTGTTTTCCTTCACACATACACACACACACACACATTGTGTGTGTGTGTGTATACATAGTATGTATATATGTAATTATATTTATATATTTATATTTGGTTCACTATTTGAAATATTTTTTACTGTTAAGAGTTTTACAAATACTTTATGGTTTAAGGAATAATGTTTTTCAGACACAAGTATAAAAAACAATGCTATTAATTTATGAGAAATGGAAAAGAGAGATTGGCACAATCTGGAGTTTCTAGGAAATTTAGGAATTCAGCATTCCCTAGAGCAAATTTCTACCTGTCCACATTCACACTTCACCAGAGACACATCATCCAAGTCTACTAGACTCAATTCAAGAGTAGAAGCATCAACATATCATGACAATATTAGTAGCAGTGAATTATTTTCTGATTTTGTTTGTTTGCTTGTTTCTACCCTGTACTTCTGGTGTAATCTTTTGCTTTGCATTGGGCTACTCCAGAGTAGGTGCATAGATTCCTATTCTATAAAATGAGAGGAAAATGGGATTCTGCCCACAAAAGAAAGTGGCTCTAAGAAGCAGTTCTGAAGTTTTCTTCATTCTCAGGGGAAGGCAGTACATAAACGTAACTTGTAATTAAAAATGCTGAGTTTCCATTGATGACCAAAAAAAATGTATGTGCCTTTTAGTAAAAAATGCAAGTGCAAGAAAAGAGAAAAAGTATTAATACAAGAGTAAGAAGAACTGATCTGTAGGAGAGAAAAGAACAGGAGTCCTTTATTCGCTTTTCAGTATTGATCTGCTTGTTTTGTTTGTTTGCTTGTTTTTGAAGAACTGAAAATCAAACACTGAATTATTACCCTAGGGAATTTTTACATACTGACAGAAAGTCCACCTCCCTGTGGGATAGGCCTGTTCAGTGGCCTTACTACGGGATGTGAGTCTCTGGCTTGGAGGCTGCTGAACCTGGCAAGTAGTAACTATCAGCAGTTACCATCTGACAGTTATTCTGTGGCTTAAGAAAAAATGGCTTGTGGTCACAGTCCAATCCCTGCTGGACAGGTATCCACATCATAAGAAACCACCACTAAATCTGGCACCGAGATGGACTATTATTGGCAGCAAAGACAGAAGGGCCTGAATCAGCATTTAGACTTGAGAGCTCTGACCATCTAACCTGGTCACTCCGGGTCAGGGCTGAGGGAGGCAGGTCTGCGGGGTAAAATGGGAACAGAGAACAGCTCATTGCCTGGGAGCCTTTGACAGTCTACAGATAAAACGATTGTGCTGATTTCTAGACTTTCTTAGCTGGCACATTTTATGTGCTTAATTTCATAAAGACAAGGAAATCCCCTCTCCTTTTATAAGGAGTGTGATTTTTATCAGCCAGTTGAAAAATACAAGCAGATCCTACAGACACTATTACCATAGATTAGTGTATCTAAGCACTCACGATTGTTTTCAACATAGTCACTGTGCGGAGGGAGCTCATCTTTTTACAGAAGAGCAAAGTGATGATGAAGAAAAGCAAAGAAATCCATGCCCAATGTTTGCTCAGCCATGAAAGCGTGTCTTTCAGTGAGCTGGCAAATTCACGAGCAGTTCCTGCTGCCCATCTCAAGGGCAATAGAAGAGTCATGGTGGGTCTATTCAGAGAGCAGAATTCTCAAGGCCTTATTTTTCTTAAACTTGATGGCCTTATAGGCCCTGGTATCTATTGCAGAGAAGTATAAATGGCTTATTCTTCCAGTAGGAGCTCCCTTTGCCTCCTCCACTTCTCCATATCTGTTTATTTTTAATCAACACACAGTTAAATACATCCCTGAATGGAGAAAGTGGACAGATGGATCAAAGGTGTTTCAAGGGCACTGCCACCAACATGTCAACAGTAGAATTTACCTGGCCCAAGGGGCCCAACAGTCATTAAACAGGGGAGCAGTCTGGGGTGCCAATGAACTCCCTGGCATTATAGTTAGCATTGACCCCAGTAGGGTGGGTGCACCTCCTGCTGGTCAGTAAATGAGGTAAATTTAATGGTAGCCTTTGAGGTGAACCAATGTTTTATTCCTTGGCCAAGGCTGAAAAACGTGGCTGGCTTGTAGGGAGCAGAGGGTGATATTTAGGAGTGTGGAGAGGCAGGCAAAATGCTCGTAAAGAGCTTGGAAAATGCTTATAAATGGGGCTGAGAAGAGAGGAGGCATTGGAAACAAAAGCAGGTTTTCCAAACCAAATCTCTGAGATGCAATTATATTTCTTTTTTTTTTTTTTTTATTCTGGAGACAAGCTCTGGTTGAATTGTGTGGTGCAACTGCTAACAGCCTTTTGCCAGAAGGAGTCAAGAAAACATGGCAAAGCAATGTTTTTCTCCTTTAGGGAATATTGACTTTTCTCTTTCCTGTGACTGTGTTTTTTTTTTTTTTTAACCCTACCTGGAAACAGTCATAGTTGTAATCATAACCAACTAAATGCATGGAAATGTATTAGCCTTGAAAGAACTTTCCATTAGCACATAGTGGAGTCGATGGAGTTAACACAGAATAATTAAAGTTTCATAAGGTTTCCCCTTTTCCTTCACACTGTATTTGCTTAATTGATTTGGATAGTCCTAACTTTTGGCATTTGACTTAGAGATGTTGTATCTGCTTTCACACTAAATCAAAGACAATTTTTTACTAAGTTTCAGTATTGTTTTGAAGCAAAGGGAACAGAATGCAATTGTAAACCAAAGAGGTAGGACAGACACGATGAAGGCAAATAGAATCTAATTACCAGCTTAAATGTAAATTATCATGATTGAGGGAAGAAGTTTATTTCCAATGGCTTGTGATGCTTAAAATATATTTACCTGTCTTTCCAAAACAAAAATATGATTTTCTTTACTTTTTCATCTTACTTAACTTTTGATTCTCGGAGTTTTTCATGTAAATGATTTTTAAACTGAAGGACATTATGGGGAAAGCCTCAGTAAACTTACAGTGCTTTCTCATTACCAAAATATATATTTGGGAAACATTGGAGCATCATTATCTAATGATGGTAATTTAAATTTTTGGTAATTTAAATTAGTCATGTGCAAAAGAACACTTGGCCTCTACTAACTACATAAATATTTCTTATTTTATCAGTCTATTTTCTCACAATAATGAAAGTAGAAGTCTTTACCACTTCTAAATCCTTCAACTTGAAGTGGGTTAGGAGTTGATACTGTTTATGTCAATAAAGCATCTGAAGAATACCACTTCTTTAAAAAAAAATTAGCCTGCTTCCTTAAGCCTCAAAAAAGCAGTGTGTTAAAGCTCTAATGCAGCAACGGTGAAGGTTTGGATTGTTTTTCCCCTTGGTGAACAGCAGACTGGGTTCTACCAGGGATGGTTCCCACGGTTAGCATTTTTATCTTCAAGGCCACGTGTGAAAGTGGGAAGTAAAAGCTCCAGACACCACCAGGGGGCGCCAAAGGACAGCAACTGTTTGCATAATAGGTTAAAGAGCATTGCAGAAAGAGTAGCCGAGAATGACCCCTAGATGGAAACTTGGATCCACCTTGGGCCATGGTGGAGAAGCTTCTTATTTGTGCAAAGTGTCTTCAGTCACTAGAGATAGAGGCGGCCATTGCAATGATCTGAAAAACTTCCGTATTTTATAAAGGACTCGACTGAGATCTAGAGAAATTAAGGAACGTGTTCCAAGTCCCCACTGGTGGGCTGTGGCAGAATTGGGACCTGTACTGGGATGAGAACTGAGGTGTCCAGATTGTTCCTTCAGAACTTCTTCAACTCTCCCATGCTATGTCCTCACAATGAAGATGCTGCAAGGGAAGTTTAAACATTGCACTTGACCTGGTTCCACTGATCTTTGCAACACTTCGGAGGATGGAAAACCATCTTTTTTCCTGAACCTCCAGATTTAAATGAAAAGATATTAAGTTTTCCTTCCCTACCCTTTCTGTGTTCTATTTAGGGAAGTCATATTCCTACTGGAGTGTGTTCTAATTCTTTCCTCACTTTTTATCTCTACTTTTTCGTGAGGACCAGCTGCAGGATCTTTCTTACTTCTCTAGTCAGGACCCTGTTGGCTTCTTGTCAAAACTAACAAAATTTCTCATGCCAAAAAATACATTAGGAACTAATATTTGAAAATATATGAAAATGTCTCTGTTATAATGCATGCTAAAAACCCATTTTCAACTGATACACATCTCTCCAGATAAAAATCTATGTTCTTGCTTTATGATAGAGCCTCTGCTTTCTCCATAAACAACCAATTTCAGGCCCATATTCTGGATCGAGGTGAAAAGCCCACCGCATAGCATAATTGAATTAGAATCATAACGGAAAGCTTTTAGAGCATCTATTGATTTTAACATGCCTGGTCCATAGGCGACTTCAGCAAGTCCACTTCTTCCTAATTTGACAGCTGCTTTGCTCTGGCCAGAGCTCGGACTAATGAGGTTACAGCTGTCAGGGTTAATCAACACAGCCAAATATGAAGTAGGAATGGGTAGCTGGTTTCAGTTAATTTGTGCAAATGTACAGATTGGGTGGGCAATATTTACACTGGTGACTCAAAACAAACTTTCAGGAATGGAGCCAAGTATGATCTCACGTTTTCAGCTCTACCCAGGGGAGATAAGGCACAAATGACAGAAACAGGAGATGGCATACTAAAAAGTTCAGAGCTCCGAACTACCCATGAAAAGCCCATTTATCTCCAGCATATTTTCCTCTTAATTGAGGATCTAATTTAATTTCCAGTCCTTGAGTCTGGTCATTCCTGAACAAGTTCTCAAACCGTCCTGATGATTCAGCTTGGGATTTGTGCGTCTTTTCCCCTTGCCATGGGGCTTTATGTAAGAGCTCCCCCTCCCCCAACCTGTATTCTTGTGAGAGCATCCAGAGTGAGTCCCTGATGGCTGCACATCCATTTTGTTATGAAAACATCATTCTATTAATATAAATACAGGCTGCATTTGCCAGGGCTAACTAGAACAGGTGCAAAGTCTTCAGATGCTTGCTGGTACCGAGAAATGAAAAGGGTGGACAAACAATTTTCGGTGGTGGCAATGTTGGTGTCAATGTAACATTCATCTATGTTGCATTCCTTGATGTTCATGGAAGGTAGCCCAGGAAACTCAATATGACCCGCTTGTAGCGTGGTGAGGGAGGAAGGAGGAAGAGAAAGATAGTGATGACACGGTCTCTAGGATTCTGTTTATGCAAATACTCTCCTCTTGATCTGGGGCTTGCATGGGTTATGTATAGACTGCCTCTGTCAAACCTCCTGCTGCGAGATACGGGATGCTGCCAACATAAATATTCTGCTGATGCTGAATTTAGAAAACAGCTTAAAGGCTCCTGATGTTTCTGTTCTTCCTCTTTTTTTTTTTTTTAATCTTATCCATGTGACTGCCACTGTGTTGCTTGTGGTTTCAAATTCACTTTGTAGTTTTCCAGGCCAGAGAAAGTCATTGCTGAAAGGCACATCTGGGCTCCTGTTCCTATCATTAGACTTATCTCAAGATTTCACTTGGTTTCATGGAGTGAAAGCTTTAAATGCATATGCCATTCATGGAATAGTCTTAATAACTAAGCAATAAATTAACTATGTTGTGAATCTTAAGTGTGGGATTTTACACTTTGGGGGAACCCATCCTCAGAAGTGAGTTCCTAAGGATATATGAGTGTGTCACACACATATACATACATACATAGATAAATGTATAAACACATATGCATAGAGTAGTTTGGGGTTAATTGTTGACATTTCCATCACGGGATTCTCTCCCACAGTGGTAGGCAGAATTCTAAGTTGACTCTTAGAATTCCTGATCTTTGGGGTACACACCCTCACCTTGAGTATGGGTAAGACCTGTGAAGTTCTTATGGGTAAGAACTCACTCATTGGAAAAGACCCTGATGCTGGCAAAGATTGAAGGCAGGAGGAGAAGGGGACAAGAGAGGATGAGATGGTTGGATGGCATCACTGGCTTGATGGACAAGAGTTTGAGCAAGCTCTGGGAGTTGCTGATGGACAGGGAATCCCTGCGTACTGCAGTCCATGGGATCACAAAGGGTTGGACACAACTGACTGATTGAACTGAAGGCCTGTGAATTTGATGGAGTGTCAACTCTGGGATTATCTTTTGTTATGTGGCAGAGGGGAAAACATTTAAAAGATGTAGTTCAGGTTCTTAATCGGTTGACTTTAAATTAACTAAAAGAGAGATTATTTTAGTGATCTGACCTAATTAAGTGAGCCCTTTAAAAGAGGGATTGGAGCCCCCCCTGAGGTCAGAGATTCTCCTGCTGGCTTTCAAGGAATCAGCCACCACTCAACCCCTGAGAGCTAGGTGGCAAGAACTTCTGGGACCTGCTGGAGCTCAGACTGACCCCCAGCTCCTATCTAGAAAGAAGACAAGGACCTCAGCCCTACAGCAGCAAGGAACTGAATTCAGTCACAACCTTGTGAGCTTAGAAGATCCTGAGCCCTAAATGGGATCACAGCCCTGACAGACACTTTGATTTGGGCCTGGTGAGGCCATGAGCAGAGAAATCAGTTAAGCTGTAAAATGATAAATGAGTGTTACTTGAAGCAGCTAAGTTTATGGTAATTTGTCGCACAGTGATAGAAAATAGGGCTTCCCAGGTGGCATTAGTGCTAAAGAACCTGCCTGCCAATGCAGGAGATCTAAGAGATGTGGGTTTGATCCCTGGGTTGGGAAGATTCCCCTGGAGGAGGGCATGGCAACCCACTCCCATATTATTGCCTTGAGAATCCCATGGACCGGAGCTTGGCAGGCTACTGTCTATAGGATCGCAGAGTCGGACACAAATGAAGCAACTTAGCACGCATGATAGAAAACAAATACACCCAAATTCAGTACAAATTGCATGCAGACTTTGAACATCAACAGGACTGGCATTCTCAAGAAAGGGAAAAGTGTCCCCGCACTGCAGGCCACAAATTACCTGCTACAAAGAACATCCAATTATGTATGGTGGCAGTGGTTGTTACATACTTCTCGTCAAACGTCTCATTTTCTTCTCTGCCTTAGGGTTAGGAGTTACTCTTTCATTTCTCAGAAGGGAGAGGAGCTTGTTTGAATTCTGATTGAAGGTTTCAAAACACAACATCATAATCAAGATGCATCATAGTTTTGTTATGGGATTAAATAATTATTCATGAGGACTCCTAGCTTTTTCTCTGTGCTGCCTTCCAAGAACAGTGTGGCTTATCTCTAGACTGATCTTTCAGCTTTATGACAAAGAGTCAGAAGAAAAGGGAAAGGAGAGCATGGCAAGAGACACACACGGCAGGGAATTTTGTTTGAGGGAATTTGTCAAGTCAGGGACCAGACCATGAAACCGAGAATCCCATGCCCTGGTCCAAGAGGCACTGTCTAGAGTGTAGTGGGATTAGTAAACAACTTTTAATTAACCTCATTAAACAAGGATATAGATGGCAGACAAAAAGGGAGATTTTAAACAGATATTCTTTGTTTGGCAACCCATCGTGGTATTAAAAACTGAAATAAATGACTGAAAAATTTTTGAAGTGACTTTTGTGAACTATTCTTTGAACTGTGATACCACTCAAAGTCTGGACTGTGGAGATCAGAGGTTTGTAAACATAAATTGGGCACAACATCCTGAGCGCTTATGACATTCCTGGCATTGGGCCCTTATGATCACGACAAGATGTATAAGCTGCAGGTCCTTAAGGTATGGCACATGGAACTCTGCTCAATGTCATGCGGCAGCCTGGATGGGAGGGAAGTTTGGGGGAGAATGGATACGTGTGTATGTATGGCTGAATCCTTTCACTGTTCACCTGAAACCATCACAAAATTGTTAATCGGTGGGTAGTGGTTTAGTCGCTAAATCATGTCTAACTTTTGTAACCCCATGGACCTAGCCCACTAGGCTCCTCTGTGCATGGGATTTCTCAGGCAAGAAGACTGGAGTGAGTTGCCATTTCCTCCTCCAGAGGATCTTCCTGATCCAAGAATCGAATCTGCGTCTCCCATGTCTCATGCATTGGCAGGCAGATTCTTTATGGACTGAGCCAACAGGGAAGCTGGTTAATTGGTGCTCCAATACAAAATAAGAAGTTTAAAAGTGAAAAAAAAAAAAAAAAAACAAAACCAGTAAAAAAAGATGCAGGTCCTGCTTTAATGCTTCTGATGTCGTGGGAGGTCATATCAAGAGAGTCCCCCTTCACTGGTTTTTGCTAAGAGCAGCAGAAGGATGGATTCAGACACTCCCACAGGCTCCAGCACAGTCTCCCCCAGCCACACTCTGGGGTCAACGTGCATAGGCCTGCAGCTCACGCAGGTCCAACTTGTACACCTGAGCAGAAGTGATACAGAAGAACTACCCAACATTTTCTTTACTACAATGAATCGTTGATGTTCTCAGTCCTGATTCCATCCCATGATTTCCAAGCCCAGTGTAATTACTATTAATCTAAATTGTATACAGGGATGCAAAACTTTGAGGAGAAAGGAGAGAGCATGGTTTATATATGTAGTTATTTTTAAATAAGTCACCAGCATGCAAAGCTTGGCTAGAGACATATGAAAATGGAAAGTTGCTCATTCTTTTGAGAATAAATGTTAACAAAACCACAGCTTGTGGGCCAAACCCAACCTGGATACTACTTTTGTAAATAAAGTTTTATTGGAACCAAGCCATGTTCATTTGGTGACACAGTGCTATGGCTGTCTCTTTTTTACATTCAAGTACAGTTGATTTACAATGTTGTGGTAGTTTCAGGTGTACAGCACAGTGATGCAGTTATTCAAATATATTTATACCTACTTTTTCAGATTCTTTTCCCTTATAGATTATTACAAAATATTGAGCATAGTTCCCTGAGCTATACAGTATGTCCTTGTTGGTTATCTATTTTATATATAGTTCTATGTATATGTTAATCCCAAACTCCTAATTTATCCTTCCCCACTTTCTCCTTTGGTAACCAAAAGTTTGTTTTCTATGTCTGTGGCTCTATTTCTGTTTTGTTAATAAGTTCATTTGCATCTATTTCTTTCTTTTTTAAGACTCCACAAATAAGCAATTTTATATGACATTGGTCTTTTTCTGTCTGGCTTACTTCACTTAGTATGATAATCTCAAGTCGATCCACGGTGCTGCAAATGGGATTTTTTCATTCTTTTTTTTATGACTGAGTGATATTCATGCTATAATGGCAGAGGTGAGTAGTTGAAACACAGATCATCTAGCAAAGCCCAAAGTATTTCTACGAGTTCCTTTACAGGAAAGTTTGCTGACCTTTATTTTAGAAAGACATCTCTTATTTTTCCTGCCATGAAAAACAATAGGAAAAAATCTTTGTGGTAAAAGAGTATAGTCATTTAGGAAGATTTAGGGAAAGAAGACGTTTATGTGGATCAATTTGGAAAATGTCTAACTCTGAAAAAATAATCAACAGTAACCATGCTTTCTTATAACTAAGCTAAGTATTCTGCAAGCATTGCTCTATTGGATCCCATAATAGCTCTATCAGGTCATATTATTCCCATTTTACAGATTAAAAAAAGCTGAAGCTGGGGTGGGACAAGGAACGGTAAAGGATTGTTGCATCTGGGATTCAAACTCATGTATTCATGTCTGTTTGAATCCAGAGCCTGTGAGCTGAACATCATGCTACCATAAAGTGTCAAGGCAATAAATACTGGTATCTCCAATACAGGCAGCCAAGAGAGAAGAAAATCTTCCTATTTTTAATCCAAATGCATATCTTGGGATTAAAAATGAGTAATATAAAAATAGTGTAGAGTAAAAAGACTCATTTCACGCACTAAACGTGCCCTTAACAATATAGCAGCTTTTCAGTATGTCTTGTCTGAAGCTTCCTATTTTTATTCCCTGTCTTTGAGGAGTAAAAGCCATTCATTGATGCAATAAACATTTACTGAGTATTTACTGTGGCAAGGTGCCTGACAGCCATTGAAGACAGTCCTTTTCTCCAAATGAATTGATGTTTACTCACATTAACTTCTGTTTCCACCTTCAGGACAAGAAGATGGGACTTGCCAAATGGACATATTTGTTAGGCAAAAACTTCCAGCTACAAAAAGGAAGATATCTTTTGGAGGCCAATTTTGTAAGGTTCATGTGTCAAGGAGTCTCCTCTTTCACGTGTGTTAGCCTCCTCCACCCAACCTAGGAGGTCAAGGTGAAGTTCTCAGTGAATGGTCCTAGAATTGAATAGGATTGGTTTGCCTGGGAATAAAACAAGGCTTTTGTTACTAAGGTTTGGAAAAAGTCTTTGAAGGCCATTGAAAACCAGGGATCAGGGAATACAAATTATAATTTATTTTTATTGTTTTGCATTCCAAGATTGCAACTGGTCCCTGAAAACATATTTAGAGTAGTCATTTTCATGGGAGTGAGGTAGGTGGTTTTGCCTCCCAGGGGATATTTGAAAATGTCTGCAGACCTTGTCACGTGCCCAGGGAGAGGGCTACTGGCATCTAGTGAGTAGAGACCAGAAATGCTATATCCTACAACACACAGGATGGCCCCCAGCAGAGAATTATCTAGCTGATAATAGGGCAGAGGTTAAGAAATTGCAGCTTAGAGGTTTTTTGCTTTGGAGGGCCCTAGAACACTTCTCCAGTTTAATAGTCACATAGAGTGAAAGTAAAAGTCGATCCGTTGTGTCCAACTCTCTGCAACCCCATGGACTACACAATCCATGAAATTCTCCAGGCCAGAATACTGGAGTGGGTAGCCGTTCCCTTCTCCAGTGGATTTTCCTGATCCAGGAATTGAACTGGGGTCTGCTGTATTGCAGGTGGATTCTTTACCAATTGAGCTATGAGAGAAGCCCACATAGACAGAAGGAGAGATCAATTCTAGTTTGCTTAAGAAGATGCTTATATAACAGCAGACTCTAGCCCATTAATGGTTTTACTACCACTGACTTATTTGTTGAGATAGAATGAGTTTTCAGATCCATCTACTGTATATTTTTAATAGCTTGGAACTTATCGTTAGACTCATCTTCCTCTCTTAGTGTTGGTTTAACAAAGTACTACAAATGGATGGCTGAAACAACAGAGATGTGTGGTCCACAGTTCTGGAGGCTGAAAGTTCAGGATCACAGCATTAGCAGATCACAGCAGCCCTTTCTAAGCCTGTTCTGTGCTTGTTTCTGAGCTTCGGTGGAGTGCTGGTCATCTTTGACTTCTGCGGCACCCTGATCTCTGCCTCTACTTCACGTGGCATTCTCCCTGTGTGTGTGTCTGTGGCCAGTTTCCTCTTTTTATAAGGACACTGGTCATGCTGGATTAAAGCTCATCCTAATGACCTTATTTTAACTTGATGACCTCTGTAAAACACTCTATTACCAAATAAGGTCACGTTCTGAGGCACGGGGAGTTAGGACGCCAATCTTTCTTTTTTTGGTGGGGTAACAATTCAACCTGTATAGCACCATAGGCCAGCCGTATTTTTTTTTTTTTCCTGTGTTGTTCAGGGTCAAACTGTAATATATTTTATTTATCCATTCACAGATGGACACTTGGATTGTTTTTACCTTTGGCAATTGAGAATAATGCTTGATGTGGTCAGCCGTATTTTAGAAATAGCCAGTTCGGTTGTTACGCATGTCCAAACTTACTGAGTGTCCACTTGCCTTTTGAGACTCAAGAAAGGCAGATGTTTCGAGGAGATCCAGTGGGAGAGACTAAAAGATGATTCCATGGTCAAATGGTACAATTAAGATGAAAAGGAATCATCATTCAGTCCACTCATGGCACCTTTCTTTACCACAATAAGTGATTTAAAAGCTCCATGTAAGATGTATGGCGAAACCAATACAATATTGTAAAGTAATTAACCTCCAATTAAAATAAATTAATTAAAAATAAATAAATAAAAGCTCCATGTAAAAAGCAACGTCTAGTATACAAGCGATAAAGAAGAGGTTTGATTGTAGAAAAGCTGTATTTCTCCTGAAACTGAATCTGAGCAATTTCATCTGTGCTTAAAGAGAGCCGGAGCCAGGCAGACTTGCTGCCCTCATCACCCACTTTCCTAAATGGTGTCCCCGCAGCTTGCGGTCCCCTTCGGTGGTCAGCAAGAGGCTTCAAGAAAAGAGCACAATGTGCTCACTGCCACCCTGAAGCGACTAGCCCAAATTACCTGTGACCTTTCCCAGGAGTGGGAGCAGTAAAACCTTCTGGAAAGAGGGAGCGATAAAGAAATTTCGACTTCATTCTTTCATGGGTTTGCTCATAGGAATGTTTATGGGTGAGACACTAAGAATAAACCCAGTTATTGAAGAGGGAGCTGGGAAGTTGACAAGCATGGCTAAACTCAGCAGAGAAATTTGATGAGGAAATTAGATGCTGTGTAGATGGTGTGTAGTGATTAGTCTTCTGAAAGCCAGGATTATTATATAAGTAAGTGGGGGAAGGGCAGTTTATTGTGTCCGGCAGATCCCGTTTATACAGGTATTCTTCCAGCTAATTAGACCCATCATGCTGCCTTTGTACATAAATTTCTCACAGACCCTTTTCCATGGTGTACTTTAGTGAGGTGAAACACCAAACGTGGCATATTCCCTTTCAAAAGTAGATCTCAGAAAAACTAAGATTAGTGAAAATGTACAGCTAAAATCTATTCCTATAATAAGTAAGCCAAAGCATTTAAACTTTGTATATGCATTGTTAATTAAGCCAATGCATTTTAAACTTTATGTATTTGTTGATACTTGGATTTGAGTGTTCCTATGGCAATGAAGAATCCTGGTCCTATAAACATATACTACAGAGGAAAAGAGATACATTAAAAACCCTCCTCAAAAGAGCATTTAAAAGTCTTATTCTGTGACTTCTATCCCAACCAGCACAGACAGAAAGCTAACCCTCGAAATCCTCAATCCTCATATAATTGTTCATTCTGAAAGGCTTTTCTAATTTCGCTTTTATTCAGGCCATCTAATGAGATAATACGTAACAAGCTTACCTCTCACAGTACCTGGCACATAATAAATGCTCAATAAATTGGATTATCCTCTCCTCATTTTAATTCCGGTCGTCACCCCGGCTCCCAGTCCTGTGATCACACTCAGAGAGCAAAGATACCATTTGTTGGCGAGAAATGGTGTAAAAACTCGCCTCTGGGCTGTGCACACGGGGTGGCTGTGCTGGTGCTTTGCTCAGCACCCTCTGCACTGTCACAGGCGGCCAGACCAGCTGCAGATTAAATGGCTTGTTTAAACTGCGGTAAACAAATTTTATATGTGGATTTCTTTGACAGCCATTATGACCCTTTTGTGGGAAAAACTCAACCTTAGCAAAGTAAAAATTCAAGTGACTGCAAATGTGGTCCATGTTTCAGATTGTGCAGACAGATTTTTCTGTCCCAAGTTGCAAGATGCAGGGAGAAAGCATTTTCCTGCCTAACAACAAGCATGAAACTAGCAAAAAAACTTCTTGAGGTGTCTCCTAAAACTGTTTCATCTTGAATTTTTTTTAATTATGCATTTCATCTGACCATGTAGTTATTGCTTTAAATGAACTACAGCTAATCCTCTGTATCTGGGGGTTCCTCCATTCAGAAATTCCACGCAGCCAAATGTTTGAAAAAAAATTCCAGGAGTCCCCAAAAGCAAAACTTAAAATTGCCATGATCCAGGCAATTATTTACATGGCATTTACATTGTATTTGTAATTATTTGCTTAGCATTTACATTGTGTTACGTATTATAGGTAATCTAAAGTAGATTTAAATTATGCTAGAGGAGATGCGTAAGTTATATGCAAATGCAGTGCCATTTCATACAAGGGACTTGAGCATCTGTGGATTTTGGTACATGTGGGTGTCCTGGAACCAGGGGATAACTGTATTTGTTTTTGCATGATGTTTGTTTAAACATATATCCTCCAGGTCACCCGAAAGAGAAGGAATATGACTAGTAATGAATTAATTTTCTAGAGCTTAATTAACTAATAAGGACAATTATACTGAATTAACTCTTATTATAAGCAAGACATGCCACAGAGACTTCTCCAGGTCTGTCTATGTTGAAATTGCACACAATTGACATAGAGACCATCACTGGGTCTCATCATGCTATCACCATCACAAACAGATTTTTCTCTTCTTTCCTAAATATAACCCAATATTTTTGTATACACTAAGAAGTAAGGCATACACCAAAAAACGAGGGATTACTTAGTAATGCTGACGTGTTATTTAAATGAAGTTAAGCTTATTTAATGTACAGTATACTTGGTGGTGCTGGTGGTAAATTTTCTTTGGAGGAGGGCATGAGAAGCTACTCCAGTATTCTTGCCTGGAGAATCCCCATGGACAGAGGAGCCCGGCAGGCTACAGTCCATGGAGTCACAGTGGTAAAGAACCCGCCTGTTAATGCATGAGACATAAGAAATATGGGTTTGATCCCTGGGTCAGGAAGATCCCTTGGAGGAGGGCATGGCAATACACTCCAGTATTCTTGCTGGGAAAAGCCTCATGGACAGAAGAGCCTGGTGGGCTACAGTTCATAGAGTTGCAGAGTTGGATACTACTGAAACGACTTAGCACATATACATGATATATGCTCTATATACTTTATGAATGCATGCCACTAATAATGGCACTCAAATTGCACATATTGCAAAGAAATTCTTAGTTCTTTACTTACCTTTACTCACTTTTTCTCTAATAATCTGATGGGCAGAAACTATTTTTAGTTCCATTTTACAGACTAGGAAACTGAGGCACAGAGAGCTTAAATAATTTTCCTAAGATTACACAGCTATCAAGTGGAAGAGTTCAGGCTCCAGATCTCATGCTCTTAAACATCACACTACCTCTTAATGAAAAAGAAAGAAAGAAAGATAGGGAAGAAAGAAAGAAAGAATTCATACCGGAGGAAAGAATTCAAAAGAAGAACAGTCTCAAATCAACTAAGCTTTTCACTTCAAGGCATTAGAAAAAAGAAGTGTCTAATAAACCCAAAAGTAAAAGAGTAATTAAAAGAAAAAGACATTGGAAGCAGAAAACAATAAAGAAAATCAACAGACCAACTTAGACATGCACAAAATTAGTCAAAAGAATTTGGGCCTATTTATGCATTGCATTCAAATAACTGATTCTATTTTTTAATTCATAAGGTATAAAATTCGTTTTGGGGATCTTAATATAACGTTAGCCCTTATACTAAACCATAATATCAAGTCACTGTATTTATAAAGTACTTAGAAGTTTATATTTTAAACCTCACTGTTAGAATGAATGTTTTGTAGCTCAACAATTTTATATTTAAATAAAAAGCACGTGCTTTGAATATGTATTAACATTTTGTGCACATCCATTCTCCATTTCACAGTGTTTTCACATATTGCTGAATTAATTGTTTTAGGCATAAAAATAATCAGCCTTTGCTGAAATGAACATCTTGCTTCACAAAAGATGCGGAAGAAGTACAGTGCCATTGAATTAGTCACGAATGCTTGCTTTGTTTTTCTTGCAAACTCTGCCAAACCAAAAGTGTTTCAGGGGTTTATTTTACCTTTAAATGGAAGAACCAGTTCCTCAGAGGGAAATTATGTTTTGCACATTACAGTTAAAAATTGTGTTTATTTTATTTTATTTTTGCAGCCGAAGTATTGTGACAAAACAGTTTTCTCTTTACAGTCATTATTTGCCAAGATAGCCTTGAAAATGTTGTTCATTTTCCTTTCTGAGGACTCTGTTATTTCAAGTATGTTTTCTCTCTCTCTCTCTTTTTTTTTTTTTTTTGCCAGCTGTGCAAATTTTTATAAAACAACTTCAGTATGAATCTTTTATGACTGTTCTTCAGTTATCTGAGTTATACGAAGCACAAAAGGCATAAGAGATACCCACTTTGGATACTGGCTGAGAGAGAGAGCAGCATGCAATCTACACAAAGGAAACACAATCCTCTAACAGCTAATTAAAAAAGCATTACTTTCCACCAGGGCTGACCTCTAGCCATATAAAGGATAAAGATGGCTGTCTGTCAATCATGTTTACCTAACAAATTCTGGCACGGGATCATGATGAATGGACAGATCTAAAAAGGGACGATATTGCTCAGAACTCCTAGGTACTCTTAATACCACCTTTAAAGAGGCAGAAGACCTCATCAGTAATTTGAAACCCCTGCCTCAGTGCTAGAGCTACACCAGGGCTAAATTTGCCGAGGACAGCAGATACTAGATACAAGAAGGAGAAACATATTTTCACATCTGCAGGAATTTTCATGGAAGTGCACTTAAGATATTCTAATCAGTTCATGTACCCGAAAGTTTTTATTCAGTATGTTTAAATCTTTTCAATCACTTCCTTGGCGGTCAACCAAAGGCCTAGTGAGCTGATTTGTTTTTCTGTGCAATTATCTCCAAATCAACCAGCAGGAAGGAGTCCTTGAAATCATTTAGTTCATCCTCCTGTTTCCCTGCTGGCCAGCAACATCCTCTTCTCCTTCAGTCATAAAAGTGCTAGGAAAAAGTTGAGTCCTTGATTTACTTTGCTGTACTACTACAGAGACTGTAGGTTTTTACAGCCCAGCTATTTCTTCTAAGGCTAAACTAAATTCTACCATTTTCAAAGCAGCATTTTATTTTGCCCTTCCTAAAAACAAAAACAGAAACAGGCAGCATATCTTTACCATCAGCCATAAAATATCCCTTCAACTACTTTCCACTATGGAGACTACTTCAAAGAAAATGCTGGGAAGGAAAAAGTTCACTCTGGGGAATGGTAGTCAACCTTGATTCTCTCTGTTCAGTAAAGGTATGACTGTCTCCATAGGCTTTCTTTTTTTTCCTCCCCTGACTTCCTCAGGTTTTCTGACCTGTGTCTTTCAACACAGTCCATACTCCATCCAATCTGCCCTTTCATTCTTGCTGAGTTTACCTTATCTGCTTTAATGTCTGCCTTATCTGCTTTGATTTTGAACCTCAACAGGGAAAGTTGCTTTTTCATCATTAATCATAAAAATAGAAATAGCAATAATACTTCCAATAAAGCACAGATCCTGGAACTTTACTAACAATTTGGATGGTTTTTATCTTACAATTTTGAGCTCCAGGTGCTTATGGCAAAGAATAATCTGATAAAGGATGTTGGTAGGATATCCTTATGTTCTGAGTTCTTGGTGTTCTATTTATACTTTTTGAATTTCATTTATTTGGTTGAGTCTGTGATCTATCATATCTCTTTTCTGTATCAGCTTTGTGTAGATGATTATTATTTTATTTGTCCCCTGAATCAGATGACAGATATGAAAGTATCTTTGCAATTCAATGCTTACTTTGCAATTAAAGACTATGAATTCTTTTCGTTTTTTGATTATGCTTCTTCTCTAATACATGCATACTCATTTTCCATGTTACCTTGGTTTGTACATGTTCCTCTACTGCATTTGTAATTGTTTTCTAACTATTTAATATGTTAGTCTTGCCTTTTCAAAGACAAGAAACAGTAAAGAGTGGTGGCTTTAGTTCAGCCATTTCTTGGGGCAAGTTATGTAACCTCTCAGTGCTTCAGTTTATCACAAGTAATACTGTTGTAATAGCAGTACTTCCTCACAGGATTGTTGTGAAGATTGCAAGGATTGATGTAGTGCTTTGGGCAATTTCAAATACATAATAAGCACTGTAAAGATAGTTATCGAGAACTAACCAGCCATTTAATGTTGTAGCAATATCATTTGAAAGTCCAAACAATTGATAAAAATACAAAATTCTATGAAGTTAATTTCTATTTTTTTCTCCATTGCATTTGTCATATGTGTGCCTTTTTTCCTCCCCTCTGGTTGATATTCTAGAATAAGAAATTATTCCTTGGTCAAGCACCCTCTCAAGTATATGCTCCTTTATCATCTGCAAACTACATTATCCTAGTTCTTGCAGTGCATTTATGGGACACATTTAAATAATTGTTTTTCAAAGTCAACTTATCATGTCCATTTTTTTCTGATTTCTTATATTTGCAGTTCTATGAAAAACATCATAAGGCTAATTTGGTTTATTGATCTCACTCATTACATTAAAATTTTACTTAATTCAATGGTTTTGATCATCACAAATAAATTTTAGGTGATGAGTTTTAATATAGTTCCAACTTTTTGTTTATAATTTTAATGGCCAAGACCTGTTACATGTCCATTCTCCTTTAACTGGAGAATTTATCTGTGGTCTTTTTTCCAATTGCTAATAAAAGATTACCTGATTATCTAAGTATTCTGATTGATGAGATTGTAGATTCTTGCATACCCCCAAACCCATTATTTTAGTGTGCAAGGAAATGAAGATATTGGGAAATTCTACTTAGTGAATTAAATTCAGTGTCATCTTGGGGCTATGTGTGTGTGAGATTTCCTTGCTGCTTCTAAGAAAGGAAACAGATTTTATATAATTTATGACATATTAATGATGCCTCATTGAAATACATCTGTAACTTGTAATATTTAATAGTGGTGAGAAAGTTTAATTTGCCCTTTCTTTTACTCATATTATAAAAAAAAGAACATCTGAGTTGAGAGAAAGTGAAATGCTAAGTAGGGAATATTATGTGGCTCCCTCTTTTTATTTGCTTTCCATGAGCTTTACCCTAAAATTCCTCTAAATGTCTGTCTTCATAACAGCTTTTGGCACTGTTATTTTTGGGTGACCTAATAAAGAATGCAACACAAGAGAAGAAGTGTAAGGGCTTTGGGCCCTGCAGACAAGTATCTGCAATCAATCATGAAATTTACAACAGATACTAAAAGGAGAAGCGATTTTACAGAGAAATGATCTAGAATGGCATAATGTCATCATAGGGAAAGACTCTATAAACAGCATTTAATTCCAGTGTACTCCAAAAATGCAACTGATATTTCTCAAATTATCTGTGTTAAGATATTATGTTAAAGGGCTATAAAAATTGAGGCATCAATGCATGTAATTCAAAGTGCTCAGCTTCAAAATGAAGCCACTCCCTTGACAGTAGTAAGAAACTAGCTGTGTGTGTGTGTGTGTGTGTGTGTACACGCTCTCAGTTGCTCAGTCGTGTCTGACTCTTTGTGACCTCATGGACTGTAGCCTGCCAGGCTTCTCTGTCCATGGGATTTCCCAGGTAAGAATACTGAAGTGGATTGCCATTTCCTCCTCTAGGGGAATCTGCTTGACCCAGGGATCGAACCCAGGTCTCTTGCATCTTATGCATTGGTAGTGTATGCTTTACCACTAGCACCACCTGGGAAGTTAGAAAACATCTCCTACACAAAACTTTGTGATAGAACTTGTGGTAGCTTAGCTAGTAAAGAATCTGCCTGCAATGCAGGAGATCCCGGTTGATTTCCTGGGTTGGTAAGATACCCTGGAGAAGGGGTAGGCTACCCACTGCAGTATTCTGGGGCTTCCCTGGTGGCTGAGATGGTAAAGAATGCTTCTGCAATATGGGAGACCTGAGTTTCATCTGTGGGTTGGGAAGATTCCCTGGAGGAGGACATGGCAACCCGCTACAATATCTTGCCTGGAGAATTCCCATGGATGAGGAGCCTGGCGGGCTACAGTCCATGGGGTAACAAAGAGTCAGACATGACTGAGCAACTAAGCACAGCACAGCAACCTCGAATAGCCATGGTAGAAGACACTTCGAAGTTTTTGATCAGTGACTTGTAGACTTAAAAATCCAAAGAGTTTCTTTCCATCCATGTAGCTCCTGCATGATGTGATCATCCAACACCATTTTGCAGGGATCAGGGCAGGTCCAGGTAAACTTCCAAGAAGGGGGAGTACAGTATGGTGGAAAGTGAACTTTCCAACACCAACACATAAGTTGGCCATACAGAAGTATGTGATGTGTTATATGAAAAATATTGAGTGAATATTTCAGTTGAAGCCTCAAGACAATGCTACAATTCAAAAGAAACTGTGAAAATATGAAACAACATTTTCCTTTTTTAATTTCCTGGAAAATTCCAAATACTGACAAGTTGACTGAATAGCATAATGAATCCTTAGTATCTGTCACTTGGCTTCAAGACAGGACCAGTCTTTCTTCATCTCTAATTTCATTCTTGAAACATCCAGATATCATAGCACTTCATCTTTAGATACCTACTTACTAACATGTAAGGACGCTTTGATGTTTAACATTGCCACAATACCACTATCCCTCTGAAAATTTTAACCTCATTTCCTTAATGTCATCAAGTACACAGCCAGTGCTTACAGTCTCTGGTTGTCTCATAAGTTTTTTATAGATAACATGTTTGAATTGGGAGTCAAAGTCCATGAATCATATTTGGTTAATATGTCTCCTCAGTTTTTTAAAATTTATAGTTTTTCCCCTCCTTATTGTCCCCTTTTGTAAATATTGCTCAAAAAACTGAGATATTTGTCCTGTAGTTTCCCACATTCTGGATTTTTCTGATTTTGTTCCTGTTTAATAATTCTTCTGTTCCCCTTGTAAATTGACAATATAGTTTAAAGGCTTGAGTAACACCACATTTTCAAAGAAGATGGCCCAAAACTATCCTCTTAACCCTTCACTCACAAAGAGGGTAGAAAGAGTAAGAGCTAGAAATGGAGATGATAGTTGAAGAGAGGGATTGTTATGCTGTCGGTATTTTCACCTCAAATCAAGAGAAAAGGACCTGTTAGCTACAAACAATGAAAAAAGGTACAAAACAAATGATCCCATTAATATTAACATCAAAAAATTGTTTATAAGAATATGTTTAATGAAAGATATGTAATATCTCTACACTGAAAATTATAAAACACGTCAGTGTTAAACAGATGGTTATCAAATTAACACCAAATACTTGTATCTAGAAAATATGCTCCAGTAATTTTTGGAGGTGTTATATATACTTAAATCAAAGTAGAAGCACAAAAGGTGGTGTCAATTTACTTGCACATACAAACGTGCTTTGCTCATCCTCAGTAAAATAGACTCATACTCTTATGGGGATTTCACATCATTTTAAAATATCTTAGTAACAGTCCACACATTAAATTTTCTTTTCTTTTGTCTCCATAAAGAGTAAACGCGTGATGAAGTAAAGCTAAGGCCAGGGGTGCATTTCCATATATTTGAGTAAGTGTGTAGAAAAACAAGCCTTGGAGTCAAAGAATTATTTATATTTCTGCAACATGCTTGCTTCATCAATAACTGTAAGTTGAGTACCTGAATAAACATGGGTCAATTATGGAATTCTGTCATTTTTGTCAAATGGCAAAATCATCAAATTAAATCAAAGTTTTAGAAGTTACATGAAACAAGTTTTGTTTGCCTTTTCTTTGAATGGGGCCTTGTCGAGCACTTGGTCGCATCCAACATTGCTGAAAGTTTGCCCTTGATTGTGACTGCCCTCTACAAATGCAGGAGAGCAGCCAGCTTCAACACATGACTCTCAGATTTCACTTGGGGTTTTGATGGCAGAGTGCAAATAAAAACATATATTTGCTGTTGGTGGTTAAACATCTCAGTTGGCATCTTTCTAGATGTTGTCTGACTATACAAATTATATTAGGATATTAAGTCGTTGGTAGAAGCGTTTCTTATTTTGAAGAAACTAATTAGGTCGAAATGACTAATTCCTAGTTGCAGAGTCATGAACACAAAATATGATTCATGGAAGTAGGCATGACTTCACATCCAGGACATGGTAACGCTTTATTTGTGTGCATTTAAGGAAGACAGGGCAGAAGTTCATTTGCTGCACCTGTTACAAAAAGTTGTGAAGGCAAGTAATAGTCTGGAATGGTCAGTACATCATGCCCAGTGGCACTTCAAGAATGACCGTATCTGCCAGCCACACGCTGGCAACCTTCCTTCTTCAGTCTTACCATGACTCACATGCAGTTAGTACAGAAGCAGGAAGAAACTGAGAGGAAGGACTCAAAACCTCCCATAGAACCAGGGTTAAAAGAGAAGGCCATCAAGGTGGAGCTGAAACAATATTTTTTCCTCTCAGCTTTATAACCTGTGGTAGGTTTATATTTGTTGATTTAAGAATATGTATGAAGTGTATACTTTATTCTCATTAGTTATGCTTCTGAATTTGAATCAGGGGTTTTCTGCATCACACACACACACACACACACATTTGTTTTTTAAGCACTGGCAATTCTCTAAGAAATCCAAAGCCTAGGATTTTAAACAAAGCTTTGGTTCCTGGTATTTTGTAACTTTTATCTTCTCTTCTCTGTAACCAAGAAAATGTAGAGCATATAACCACTGCTTACTAAAACTTCTATATATGCGGTAGGTCTTCTCAGCTGAGATCCATGTGCTTAGGGGACATGCATGGAGCCGTACAGGTTGCAGATTACATGAAATTCCAGGATGCAAGCTGCATGAACATTGGTTTTACTTTGTTTTATTTTATTTGATATTCATATTTTAATTGAGATATAATAATTGCCATATAGCATTGTGTTAGGTTTAGGTGTATAACACAATAATTTGACATATGTATATATTGAAAAATAATCACCACAGTAAGTTTAGCTCACATCTGTTACTATGCGTAGTTAACATTTTCCACCCTGCTGCCCCCCCCACCCCGCCCCGTGATGAGACCCTTTAAGATCTACTCTCTTAGCAGCTTTCAAATGTACAACACAATCTTGTTAACTATAATCACCATGTTGTACATTACATCCCCACAACTTAGTTATCTTATTACTGGAATTTTGTATCATTTGACAATCTTCACCTATTTCCTTTCCTTTAGTTTTCTTTTTATAAGCAGCATTCTCACTGCTATCATCAGTGACCTGATGTCTTCCAGCCGAAGACAAAGTTAGATCAATCACATGCTCCATTTTAGAATTTTAATCTTGAGTAGAAGAACAAATAGACCAAAATACTTAGGTTTCTGCCCCTTGCTGATGATATCCTCACCATCTTTCCTCACCTATGAGGCTACTGTGGTTTTTCCTGCTTCCTAGTTTTGGGAATTGACTTGTTTCCTTTGTATGCTCAAGCTTTATTCTTTATCCCCTGTTAAACTGTGAATGCTTCCTCTCCATCCCTCAATATTGTTCCAATAAATTCTATGTCTTTATACCAATGGCACCCCACTCCAGTACTCTTGCCTGGAAAATCCCATGGATGGAGGAGCCTGGTAGGCTGCGGTCCATGGGGTCGCTAAGAGTCGGACATGACTGAGCGACTTCACTTTCACTTTTCACTTTCATGCATTGGAGAAGGAAATGGCAACCCACTCCAGTGTTCTTGCCTGGAGAATCCCAGGGGCAGGGGAGCCTGGTAGGCTGAGGTCTATGGGGTCGCACAGAGTCGGGCACAACTGAAGCGACTTAGCAGCAGTAGCAGCAGCATACTTCAACCAAAGTGATTTCACTGATATATTCTTTATAATTTTGTTTTTACAATTTACATGAAATACAAACAATCATAATACAAATTACATTATGAAATAAGAAGGAAATAACTTTTAAATATTTTACAGTTATTGTTAATAGACAAGTGTAATTATCCCACAATTATTGACACAAATATGCATTGGAACACAGTGGTTGAAAATTCTGATATTCGGTCTTAGAAGCTACTGCCTAATGGCAACCTGCTTCTCATTAACTTTGAGTAGAAAAGGTCTCTAAAATACTTTATAGGTCTTGGGCTCTGAGAATTTGTTGACAACATAATCTTACCATTTGGAGGAGCATACTAAAGTTGGGGGAGGATACTTGGGGTGCCTTTGGCTAAGCTAAAGTGGGGATGGAAGAGGGAGGGTAGAGTGTATCTGGTAAAGGCAGGAAGGTCAGGGCACCAGACTGAAGTAGGTAGATACATAATAAACAACTTTATTAGATCAACTTGGGGATTTCTCCCTCGATGTATGTTATATTATTAGGTTTTCCAACAGTGGGAATATACTACATAGGTAATTCACAATTATTTTCAAAATTATAGCCCTTGTATAAAAGAACTGCCTCACTGACAGAGCCTGCTAAGATAGCATCCATTGTCTCCCAGAATGGCTGCACTCCATGCTCTGATGCCTGGACTGAGGGGAAAGTGATGGGCAACTATCATGGGGCCCCAGTCCACAGTCGGACTAGTAGCCTGTAGAAACGGTCTGGTATGTCTGCCTAAACAAAGAATAATGGTCATCAGCAAGAACAACCCCTCTTTTTTTTCAGGAATATAAATAGAGAAATTCATGAAAAGAGGTAAAGAGAATGGTTAAGAGAATGTATTTGTTAGCATAGCCATGAAAAGTCAAAGCTCTGTATAAGCTGAAATTAGAAGTTAGTAGAAACCATAAAGTTAAAAAAAAAAAAAAAGTAAAGTAGACCAGAAGACTTCCATTTCTGGCAACATGCTGACAACCTGAAAAATCTTCTGTACTACCTGGAAATACAAAACAACAAATATTAACTTCTATATATTTGTATATCAACTTGTGTATATACAAGTATACACATATGCATACATAAAAGCAATTTCTGGAACCTAGAACCCAAGGGGAAAATGAAAACTAGAGCATTAAGAGGGAATTTTTGTAGGAGTTGTCTGGGATATTTGCCAATTTTAGTAGCCAAGGATTTGGCTTTTATATACCCTTGGAAATAGGCTATTAAGCTTTGAGGCTCCTTGAGATAAAGGTTTAAGTCTTCTGTTTAAAGCCAGGGCTGCTACTTCAGTGAAAAGGTGGACTCCAAACAAACTGCCTGCCAGCACTGGGGAATGACAAGGGAGTCTGTCAGACTTGCCTTGGGGTCAGGGTGGGAAAAGAAGATTCTCTTCTGCTCTGTGATTTTGAGATTTGAATTTATCCTTCCTATAGGGTCTGAAGGGCTTCCCAGGAGGCACTTAGTGGTAAAGAAACTGCCTGTCAATGCAGGGAACATAAGAAATACGGGCTTGATCCCTGGGTTGGGAGGATCCCCTGGAGGAGGTCAAGGCAATCCGCTCTAGGATTTTTGCCTGGAGAATCCCACGGACAGAGGAGCTTGGCGGGCTACAGCCCAGAGGGTTGCAAAGGTCGGATATGACTAATGCACCCCAAACTATACAACTATCTTTTAAAGTAGTAATATCCACTTTCTAGAGTAATTTTATGATAGTGTTATAATAATATAAACATAACTCTAAAGGAAAACAAGTTCTTTTTTTTTTTTTTTCTGAAGACCACAATCCAAATTACAAACTCAAAGAAACAATCCAGTAGAGGGAAAATGGGCAGATCACAATAAAAATCAAGATTAGACAAATAAGAAGTCCAGATAAGAAAATTTTTAAACAAAGATACATGTGTTTTTAAAAAACAAAGATAAAAGGAAGATATAAAAAATGAAATAAGAATCAGAGTTCATCCAAAAAGAAGTATGGAAACGTCAGATTTGTTGTTAAATAATGTTCCAGAAGCAGCAACAGAAAAGGGCAAGAAGAGAATGCTTTTGTGATGTTTTGATAATTACTGTGCAGGAAAATGAGCATTCATCACTCAAAAAGCCTTCAGGGCAAGAGAATGATTTTAGTGCAAGACAAGATTCTCAAATGAGTGAGTTTTGGAGAATGCAATGTAGAATTTATTTTAATGGGAAAATGTTTTCAAAAGGCATATGAAAAGAATTAAGAGAAAAGTTAATAGAAGAAATAATACTTGGAAATGTAAATCTATAATCATACAAAAATAATAGTTTCTGAGTGTATTTAGTTGGCCAGAGGGTTCTGCATCCTGTTGGTGCTCAGAATGACTGGTTGTCCTTTGTATTTGAAATAACATGCTTACATGTGAAGTTTCAAGTGATGCCCAGAGTTAATTGATATATTTTCTCCTTTCCACATTACCATAGGTGGCAATGTTGCTAAACTTTCTACCACTACATAATAAGGATCCCCCTTCCTCCAGTTTCCAATAACATTTATCTTGCTTTTCTTTAAGCCTTCATTGGCAGTTTCCTCAAAAGCTATTAGAATCCTGCCAAGAATATCTCCATAGCCTCTTAGGCTTTCCCTAATACTCTCCTCAGAGTTCTTTCAGCTTCTGGTTGCTGTCCAGGTATATGGCTTCTTCAGCCTTTTATGTTTTCTTATATAAGTACTGCATGCCCAGTTATGAAATCTGTAGTAGTTGCTGTGAAATAAATTACTTCAAACTTAGGAACTTAAAACAACAAACATTTATCATTCACAGAGTTTCTGTGGGTCAGTAAAGTGGTAGCAGCTTAGCTGAATGGTTCTGTCAAGATTTCAGCCAGGGCTATAGTCATCTGAATAATATATGGAATTAAACAATTTGATTCTCACTTGTGTGGCTGGCAAGTTGGGGCTAGCTATGTCACATGGATGTCTCTATAGGACTCAAGAAGAGTTTTCTCATAGCATAGCACCTGACTCACAGAATGAGTGATTCAAGAGAGCAAAGTTGAAGCTGTGATGTCTTTTATGACCGAGCCCTGGAAATCATGTTCTGCCATTTCCACGTTATGCTTCTAATTATACAGATCAACCTTGTTCAGAGTGGAAAAGCACTATACAAGGACAAAGATACTTGGAGTGGTAATCACTTGAGGTCTACACTGGAGGCTACTGCAGGAGACCTGGGTTCAATCCCTGGGCCAGGAAGATCCCCTGGAGAAGGGAATGGCTACCTACTCCAGTATTCTTGCCTGGAGAATTCCACAGATAGAGGACCTTCGTGGGCTACAGTCCGTGAGCTGCAAAAGTCGGGCAGGACTGAGCAACTAACACTTTCACAATAATTTAAACTCTATTGTGTATTCAAATTTTGCCAATCTTTGTCAACTTAAGACTTTTCCTTCCCCTTACTTTTGTGAAACTGCCAGTATTAGCCATGTTGAAATCATCAATATTTAAATATTTAAGACCAACTACCCATCTAAGTTCTGGTGTAGTCCACATCGATATAGTCTCCCTTTTCGGAAAGGGGGTCTGTTTTTCACCTGTTGTCATCTATTGATAAATATACAAATATCATTTGTCTTTCTTATCCTTAATTATTGTGTTTTTCTCCATAAAGACACAGTCCAAGTGATTCCCATCAGATGAGGGTCCTTTTTGGCAATACTGTTGAGTCCTCCTTTTCTCAGCTCAGGGCTTCTTTAATCTCCCTTTCTTTCTCTGAGCTACTTCCATATTCTTGAGAGAGAGACAGAAAGCTGTTCAAATGCAGGGCTGCAAAATTACTCAGCAGGGCTATTTCAGGTCCTCTCATTCTAGAAGTGTTAGATGAAGGGGATACAATGTGACCACTTACCTGCTTTATCAGTGAGGGACTGGCAGCAAACAGCTGGCACACTGCACATTCTAATTTGTATTCTGACTTTTACCAAGTTAAGAATTTTAAAACTACTTGTCAATTTTTAGGTAGAAAATGTGAATCCTGTAGAAAACTGGCTAACTGATTTCCAAAGGTCTCAGAGAAGCAAAGTCTTGGATAATTCAACCATTCTAGGCTCCTGCATTCTCAGCTCCCTAAACCTTTCACTATTAAATTATTTCCAAGTCTTATTTCCATTTTTAAAGCACTGTAGTTTTTTTGAAAATATCTTGAAGACTTGGGAAAGATATGTCTGTTTTAAGAGGAGATAATAAATATTTATTTCTCATTATTTTCAGGTAAAGGAAAAAAGTTGAATCTTCTGGTCCAAATCTAGAAGCCATAATTCAATATCTATAAACTTCTTTGATTTGTTTTTTGCAAGAAATGATACAGCAATCTTCTTTCTCTACATAACATGTTTTTAAAAGTACAAAAGACTTCAGTAGTTTGGTTTTATTCAGTTTAGATAAGCAGCCAAAAAGTCAGAAGCCCCATCCAAAATTATTCTTAGTTTTCCTTGCCAAAAGATCAGATTAAATATCGCTTAAGAATAGGCTTTCTTGGAAGATTTCTGGTTCAGGACTTCCTGGCTTTGGCATGAAACAAGAACACCACAATACTACCAGTAGTTGACTCAGATTGGAGTTTAGTGGTACCTAGAAGTCTAGAATCGAAATACTATTTGCATCTTCTATCTGAGTAACTCATAAATCTTCATTTTATATCTATCTCTATACTGCAGATTTAAATAACATCTCGCTACTTAGTGATCTTAATGGTAACGAAAAAATTTAATGACTTGAATATACTTGTCATTTGTCGAAAAATGCCGTTTTTTAAGCAACAATCGGTGTCCTTGAGTAGAATACATACCCTTTAACCGCTTGATCATTACATTTCTTTTTTCATGCTTCTGTGTGGTATAATTTTTGCACTTTAAATAGTACACTATTAAGACATGTGGAGGCTATTTTTAACTGTATCATACCTATGGGTATTTGGTTTTTCAACATAATATGGTCTCTTAAAACAACAAATTTAGAATAAAATTGCTCTCTTAACCATATCCCTGAAATGGCTTGAATTCTAGCTGTGGATAAATCCTAGTTCCTTCAGAGGTTACCTCTCCCCCTTAGACCAGCCATTCCCAGCAATTAGACTGCCAGTGCACTCTTGCTGAACCTTCCCGCATCAATTTACAGGGTTTAGAATTAAGGAATTTTTCATGAAAGGTGATTGCTAAAAGTTTCCTAATGCCTCCAAGTGCTACAAAGACTGTATATTTTAAATTTCATGTTTATAAATTTTAATCTATACTTTTTTCCTATGCTTTAAGTCAATTGTTTGCTAATTATTTGCTTTAGTTTTTTACCCTAAATGAAGCAAACCAATCTGAAAAGGCTATATGTAGCATGATGCCAATTATATGACATTCTGGAAAAAGCAAAATTATAGAGACAATAAAATAATCAGTGGTTGCTAGGGGTTTAAGAGAAGGAGAAGGGATGAATACATGAATTTCTAGGGCAGCTAAACTATTTTGTATGATACTGTAAGGAGATGCATGATATTTTGCAATTGACAGAACTCATAGAAGTTTACAGCTCAAAGGATAAACATTTATGTATGAAAATTAAAAAAAAATATTTAAGAGGTTGGGGGAATCCCAGAAAGGAATACAGACTGTAAAAGAGAAAGTCTATATTACAAATGTATTATACAATGTCAGCGAAGGGAATGGGGGTAAAAGATGCTGGCCTAAATAACTTTGGAAATGAATAGTCTATAATACTAAGGGTAAAAGGCAGATGGTGGGAATTAGATTTTTTCCCTGTGGGAGTGGAATCCACAGGTAAACTAGCAGAAGAGGCTAGAGTGATCTATGGGGGAATGGCTTAGCATTAAAGACAATTATGTTTAGCTTTGTATAGACATGAACGGTTACACATAGGAATATTTATAGATATTTGTATATACAGGGTTTAGTATACATTTACATGTATTTCTTTGCTCTCTTAGCTGAGAGAGACAAAAGCAATATCCCAGAGCATATCTAGTGCCCAGATATTGGTTTCTAATACCATTCTCCAGTAAAAGGAACCAGAGAGAAATGATTGACTCTAAAGCTGAGGCAGGAAAGATTCAAGATAAGCCTAGACATCTTGTAATGCCGAAAAGTTATGAAAAAAATGTAGAGCACAAAAACAAAAAATAAACAATACTAATGGAAGAAATGAGAAGAGGTAGAGGAAAACAATAGACTGGGAAAGACTATATCTCTTCAAGAAAATTAGAGATACAAAGGGAACATTTCATGCAAAGATGGGCTCGATAAAGGACAGAAATGATACGGACCTAACAGAAGCAGAAGATATTAAGAGGAGGTGGCAAGAATACACAGAAGAACTGTACTAAAAAGATCTTCATGACCCAGATAATAACGATGGTGTGATCACTCACCTAGAGCCAGATATTGTGGAATGTGAAGTCAAGTGGGCCTTAGAAAGCATCACTACAAACAAAGCTAGTGGAGGTGATGGAATTCCAGTTGAGCTCTTTCAAATCCTGAAAGATGATGCTGTGAAAGTGCTACACTCAATATGCCAGCAAATTTGGGAAACTCAGCAGTGGCCACAGAACTGGAAAAGGTCAGTTTACATTCCAATCCAAAAGAAAGGCAATGTCAAAGAATGCTTAAACTACCACACAATTGCACTCATCTCACACGCTAGTAAAGTAATGCTCAAAATTCTCCAAGCCAGGCTTCAGCAATACATTAACCATAAACTTCCAGATGTTCAAGCTGGTTTTAGAAAAGGAAGAGGAACCAAAGATCAAATTGCCAATATCTGCTAGATCATCAAAAAGCAAGAGAGTTTCAGAAAAATATCTATTTCTGCTTTATTGACTATGCTAGAGCCTTTGACTGTGTGGATCACAATAAACTCTGGAAAATTCTGCAGGAGATGGGAGTACCAGACCACCTGACCTGCCTCTTGAGAATCCTATATGCAGGTGCGGAGGCAACAGTTAGAACTGGACATGGAATAACAGACTGGTTTCAAACAGGAAAAGGTGTAAGTCAAGGCTGTGTATTGTCACCTTGCTTATTTAACTTATGTGCAGAGTACATCATGAGAAATGCTGTGCTGGAAGAAGCACAAGCCAGAATCAAGATTGCTGGGAGAAATATCAATAACGTCAGATATGCAGATGACACCACCCTTATGGCAGAAAGTGAAGAGGAACTAAAAAGCCTCTTGATGAAAGTGAAAGAGGAGAGTGAAAAAACTGGCTTAAAGCTCAACATTCAGAAAACGAAGATCATGGCATCTGGTCCCATCACTTCATGAGAAATAGATGGAGAACAGTGGAAACAGTAGCAGAATATATTTTTGGGCTCCAAAATCACTGCAGATGGTGATTCAGTTCAGTTCAGTTCAGTTGCTCAGTCGTGTCTGACTCTTTGCGACCCCATGAATCGCAGCACGCCAGGCCTCCCTGTCCAACACTAACTCGCAGAGTTCACTCAGACTCACGTCCATCGAGTCAGTGATGCCATCCAGCCATCTCATCCTCTGTCGTCCCCTTCACCTCCTGCCCCCAATCCCTCCCAGCATCAGAGTCTTTTCCAATGAGTCAACTCTTTGCATGAGGTGGCCAAAGTACTGGAGTTTCAGCCTTAGCATCATTCCTTCCAAAGAAATCCCAGGGCTGATCTCCTTCAGAATGGACTGGTTGGATCTCTTTGCAGTCCAAGGGACTCTCAAGAGTCTTCTCCAACACCACAGTTCAAAAGCACCAATTCTTCGTTGCTCAGCCTTCTTCACAGTCCAACTCTCACATCCATACACGACCACAGGAAAAACCGTTGCCTTGACTAGACGGACCTGTGTTGGCAAAGTAATGTCTCTGCTTTTGAATATGCTATCTAGGTTGGTCATAACTTTCCTTCCAAGGAGTAAGCGTCTTTTAATTTCATGGCTGCAGTCACCATCTGCAGTGATTATGGAGCCCCAAAAAATAAAGTCTGCAACTGTTTCCCCATCTATTTCCCATGAAGTGATGGGACCGGATGCCATGATCTTCGTTTTCTGAATGTTGAGCTTTAAGCCAGTTTTTTCACTCTCCTCTTTCACTTTCATCAAGAGGCTTTTTAGTTCCTCTTCACTTTCTGCCATAAGGGTGGTGTCATCTGCATATCTGACGTTATTGATATTTCTCCCAGCAATCTTGATTCCAGCTTGTGTTTCTTCCAGTCCAGCGTTTCTCATGATGTACTCTGCATATAAGTTAAATAAGCAAGGTGACAATATACAGCCTTGACGAACTCCTTTTCAAAGGGTTTGGCATAGTCAGTAAAGCAGAAATAGATGTTTTTCTGGAACTCTCTTGCTTTTTTCCATGGTCCAGCGGATGTTGGCAATTTGATCTCTGGTTCCTCTTCCTTTGCTAAAACAAGCTTTAACATCAGGAAGTTCATGGTTCACGTATTGCTGAAGCCTGGCTTGGAGAATTTTGAGCCTTACTTTATTAGCATGTGAGATGAGTGCAATTGTGCAGTAGTTTGAGCATTCTTTGGCATTGCCTTTCTTAGGGATTGGAATGATAACTGACCTTTTCCAGTCCTGTGGCCACTGCTGAGTTTCCCAAATTTGCTGGCATATTGAGTGCAGCACTTTCACAGCATCATATTTCAGGATTTGAAAGAGCTCAACTGGAATTCCATCACCTCCACTAGCTTTGTTTGTAGTGATGCTTTCTAAGGCCCACTGATTTCACATTCCAGGATGTCTGGCTCTAGGTCAGTGATCACACCATTGTAATTATCTGGGTCGTGAAGATCTTTTTTTACAGTTCTTCTGTGTATTCTTGCCACCTCTTGTTAATATCTTCTGCTTCTGTTAGGTCCATATCATTTCTGTCCTTTATCGAGCCCATCTTTGCATGAAATGTTCCCTTTGTATCTCTAATTTTCTTGAAGAGATCTTTGATCTTTCCCATTCTGTTGTTTTCCTCTATTTCTTTGCACTGATCACTGAGGAAGGCTTTCTTATCTCTTCTTGCTATACTTTGGAACTCTGCATTCAGATGCTTATATTTTTCCTTTTCCTTTGCTTTTCACCTCTCTTCTTTTCACAGCTATTTGTGAGGCTTCCCCAGACAGCCATTTTGCTTTTTTGCATTTTTTTTCCATGGGGATGATCTTGATCCCTGTCTCCTGTACAATGTCACGAACCTCATTCCATAGTTCATCAGGCACTCTATCTATCATATCTAGGCCCTTAAATCTATTTCTCACTTCCACTGTATAATTGATTTAGGTCATACCCGAATGGTCTAGTGGTTTTCCCTACTTTCTTCAATTTAAGTCCGATTTTGGTAATAAGGAGTTCATGGTCTGAGCCACAGTCAGCTCCTGGTCTTGTTTTTGTTGACTGTATAGAGCTTCTCCATCTTTGGCTGCAAAGAATATAATCAATCTGATTTCGGTGTTGACCATCTGGTAATGTCCATGTGTAGAGTCTTCTCTTGTGTTGTTGGAAGAGGGTATTTGTTATGACCAGTGCATTTTCTTGACAAAACTCTATTAGCCTTTTCCCTGCTTCATTCTGTATTCCAAGGCCAAATTTGCCTGTTACTCCAGGTGTTTCTTGACTTCCTACTTTCGCATTCCAGTCCCCTATAATGAAAAGGACATCTTTTTTGGGTGTTAGTTCTAAAAGGTCTTGTAGGTCTTCATAGAACCATTCGACTTCAGCTTCTTCAGCATTACTGGTTGGGGCATAGACCTGGATTACTGTGATATTGAATGGTTTGCCTTGGAAACGAACAGAGATCATTCTGTCATTTTTGAGAATTGCATCCAAGTACTGCCTTTCAGACTCTTTTGTTGACCATGATGGCTACTCCATTTCTTCTGAGGAATTCCTGCCTGCAGTAGGAGATATAATGGTCATCTGAGTTAAATTCACTCATTCCAGTCCATTTTAGTTCGCTGATTCCTAGAATGTCGACATTCACTCTTGCCATCTCTTGTTTGACCACTTCCAATTTGCCTTGATTCATGGACCTGACATTCCAGGTTCCTATGCAATATTGCTCTTTACAGCATCAGACCTTGCTTCTATCACCAGTCACATCCACACCTGGGTATTGTTTTTGCTTTGGCTCCATCCCTTCATTCTTTCTGGAGTTATTTCTCCACTGATCTCCAGTAGCATATTGGGCACCTACTGACCTGGGAAGTTCCTCTTTCAGTGTCCTATCATTTTGCCTTTTCATACTGTTCCTGGGGTTCTCAAGGCAAGAATACTGAAGTGGTTTGCCATTCCCTTCTCCAGTGGACCACATTCTGTCAGATCTCTCCACCACGACCCTTCTGTCTTGGGTTGCCCCATGGGCATGGCTTAGTTTCATTGAGTTAGACAAGTCTGTGGTTCTAGTGTGATTAGATTGGCTAGTTTTCTGTGAGTATGGTTTCAGTGTGTCTTCCCTCTGATGCCCTCTTGCAACACCTACTGTCTTACTTGGGTTTCTCTTACCTTCGTTGTGGGGTATCTCTTCACGGCTGCTCCAGCAAAGCGCAACCGCTGCTCCTTACCTTGGATGAAGGCTATCTCCTCACCGCTGCCCCTCCTGACCTTCAACGTGGGATAGCTCCTCTAGGCCCTCCTGTGTCTGCGCAGCCACCGCTCCTTGGAGGTGGGGTAGCTCCTCTTGGCCGCTGCCCCTGACCTCGGACTTGGGTAGCTCCTCTCAGCCGTTCCTGCGCCGTCGCAGCATAGCACTCTTGGCTGCTGCCCCTGACCTGGGACGTGGAGTAACTCCTCTTGGACACCACCCTTCGGGCATGGGGTCCTCCCGGCTTCTGCCCCTGACCTCGGACTTGGGGTAGCTCCTCTCGGCCACACTTAGTGCATGCAGTCGCAGCCGCTCGCGGTTAGTGGTGATTGCAGCCATGAAATTAAAAGACGCTTACTCCTTGGAAGGAAAGTTATGCCCAACCCAGACAGCATATTAAAAAGCAGAGACATTACTTTGTCAACAAAGGTCTGTCTAGTCAAGGCTATGGTTTTTCCAGTAGTCATGTATGGATGTAAGAGTTGGACTATAAAGAAATTTGAGCATTGAAGAATTGATGCTTTTGAACTGGGTGAGAAGATTCTTGAGAGTCCCTTGGACTGCAAAGAGATCCAACCAGTCCATCTCATGTCCGACTCTTTGCGACCCCATGGACTGTAGCCCACCAGGCTCCTCTGTCCATGGGATTCTCCAGGCAAGAATACTGGAGTGGGTTGCCATTTCCTTCTCCAGGGAATCCTAAAGGAAGTCAGTCCTAAATATTCATTGGAAGGACTGATGTTGAAGTTGAAACTCAATACTTTGGCCACCTGATATGAAGAACTGACCCATTTGAAAAGACCCTGATGTTGGGAAACATTGAAGAAGGGAGGAGAAGGGGACAACAGAGGATGAGAAGGTTGGAAGACATCACTGACTCAATGGACATGAGTTTGAGTAAACTCCAGGAGTTCGTGATGGACACGGAGTCCTGGTGTGCTGCAGTCCATGGGGTTGCAAAAAAGTTGGACACGACTGAGCAAGTGAACTGAATTGAACTGAATGGAAGTGTATCTAAGAACTACAGGAACCAAATAAAGGTATCCCCAATGGCCAAAGTGAGAGAATTTGAGTAGTAGAATAAATAAAACAGTATTGCTTATAACCCAAAGTATACACTAAATATCTATGTGTACATACTTACACATATAAATAATTGAATAAATTAATAAATGTGAAGAAGAGATAAATCTCTTGTGTAGAGTAATTCAAATAATTTATGGAGATACTCTTCCTCAAGAAGGGAATTATAACACTTCTTAAAGTGTGGTCTGTGCATAGTGATTTTCTTCCAAAGAGTATAGGATAAAGGGAGGAAAGGCAGTATAACTTTACAGTGGAGAAACTTGACAAATACTACTTCAGCCAGGTGATGAAGGTCAACATCAACAGTCATAAATCATGTTGATAATATTTACCTTTGACATAAAGTGATGAAAATGACACTTAACCTTTGTGATCTTCCTCCTCCTAATCCAAAACTTCAGTCTTATTATGAGAAATTATCCAGCAAAAACCCAAGAGGAGCATTCTGCAAATACCTGACCAATAATTCTCAGGAGTGTCAAGGCCATCAAAAACAAGGAAAGTCTGAGAAACTGTCAGAGTTCAGGAGATGTGTCAATTAAATGTCATGGATGGGATCCTGGAACAGGGAAAGGACATTCAGTTCAGTTGCTCAGTCATGTCTGACTCTTTGCGACCCCGTGAATTACAGCACACCAGTCCTCCCTGTCCATCACCAACTCCCGGAGTTCACCCAAACTCATCAAGTTGGTGATGCCATCCAGCCATCTCATCCTCTGTCATCTCCTTCTCCTCCTGCCCCCAATCACTCCCAGCATCAGGGTCTTTTCCAGTGAGTCAGCTCTTTGCATGAGGTGGACAAAGTATTAGAGTTTCAGTCTCAGCATCAGTCCTTCCAAAGAACACCCAGGACTGAGCTCTTTTAGGATGGACTGGTTGGATCTCCTTGCAGTCCAAGGGACTCTCAAGAGTCTTCTCCAACACCACAGTTCAAAAGCATCAATTCTTCAGTGCTCAGCTTTCTTCACAGTCCAACTCTCACATCCACACATGACCACTGGAAAACACATAGCCTTGACTAGACGAACCTTTGTTGGCAAAGTAATGTCTCTGCTTTTGAATATGCTATCTAGGTTGGGCATAACTTTCCTTCCAAGGAGTAAGCGTCTTGTAATTTCATGGCTACAATCACCATCTTCAGTGATTTTGGAGCCCCCCCAAAATAAAGTTTGACACTGTTTCCCCATCTATTTCCCATGAAGTGATGGGACCAGATGCCATGATCTTTGTTTTCTGAATGTTGAGCTTTAAGCCAACTTTTTCACTCTCCTCTTTCACTTTCATCAAGAGGCTTTTTAGTTCCTCTTCACTTTCAGCCATAAGGGTGGTTTCATCTGCATATCTGACATTATTGATATTTCCCCCAGCAATCTTGATTCTGGCTTGTGCTTCTTCCAGCCCAGCATTTCTCATGATGTACTCTGCACATAAGTTAAATAAGCAAGGTGACAATATACAGCCTTGACTTAACTCCTTTTCCTGTTTGAAACCAGTCTGTTATTCCATGTCCAATTCTAACTGTTGCTTCCTCACCTGCATATAGGCTTCTCAAGAGGCAGGTCAGGTGGTCTGGTACTCCCATCTCCTGCAGAATTTTCCAGAGTTTATTGTGATCCACACAGTCAAAGGCTTTGGCATGGTCAATAAACCAGAAATAGATGTTTTTCTAGAACTCTCTTGCTTTTTCGATGATCCAGCAGATGTTGGCAATTTGACGTCTGGTTCCTTTTCCTTTTCTAAAACCAGCTTGAACATCTGGAAGTTTATGGTTCATGTATTGCTGAAGCCTGGCTTGGAGAATTTTGAGCATTACTTTACTAGCATGTGAGATGAGTGCAATTGTGCAGTAGTTTGAGCATTCTTTGGCATTGCCTGTCTTTGGGATTGGAATGTAAACTGACCTTTTCCGGTCCTGTGGCCACTGCTGAGTTTTCCAAATTTGCTGGCATATTGAGTGTAGCACTTTCATAGCATCATCTTTCAGGATTTGAAAGAGCTCAACTGGAATTCCATCACCTCCACTAGCTTTGTTTGTAGTGATGCTTTCTAAGGCTCACTTGACTTTGCATTCCAGGATGTCTGGCTTTAGGTGAGTGATCATACCATTGTTATTATCTGGGTCGTGAAGATCTTTTTTGTACAGTTCTTCTGTGTATTCTTGCCACCTCTTCTTAATATCTTCTGCTTCTGTTAGGTCCATAGCATTATTGGCCTTTATTGTGCCTATCTTTGCATGAAATGTCCCTTTGTATCTGTAATTTTCTTGAAGAGACCTCTAGGCTTTCCCATTCTATTGTTTTCCTCTATTTCTTTGCATTGATCACTGAGGAAGGCTTTCTTATCTCTCCTTGCTATTCTTGGAACTCTGCATTCAGATGCTTATACCTTTCCTTTTCTATTTTGCTTTTCACTTCTCTTTTTTTTTTTTTTCACTTCTCTTCTTTTCACAGCTATTTATAAGGCCTCCTCAGACAGCCATTTTGCTTTTTTGCATTTCCTTTCCATGGGGATACTCTTGATCCCTATGCAATATAATGAACCTCCATCCATAGTTCATCAGGCACTCTATCTATCAGATCTAGGCCCTTAAATCTATTTTTCACTTCCACTGTATAATCATAAGGGATTTGATTTAGGTCGTACCTGAATTGTCTCATGGTTTTCCCTACTTTCTTCAGTTTAAGTCTGAAATTGGCAATAAGGAGTTCATGATCTGAGCCACAGTCAGCTTCTGGTCTTGTTTTTGCTGACTGTATAGAGCTTCTCCATCTTTGGCTGCAAAGTATATAATCAATCTGATTTCGGTGTTGACCATCTGGTGATGTCCATGTGCAGAGTCTTCTCTTGTGTTATTGGAAGAGGGTGTTTGCTATGAGCAGTGCAGTTTCTTGGGAAAGTCTATTAGCCTTTTCCCTGCTTCATTCCGTATTCCAAGGCCAAATTTGCCTGTTATTCCACAGAGATCATTGTGTCATTTTTGAGATTGCATGCAAGTTCTGCATTTTCTACTCTTTTTTTGACCATGATGGCTATTCCATTTCTTCTAAGGGATTCCTGCCCACAGTAATAGATATAATGGTCATCTGAGTTGAATTCACCCATTCCAGTCCATTTTAGTTTGCTGATTTCCTAGAATGTTGACGTTCACTCTTGCCATCTCTTGTTTGACCACTTCCAGTTTGCCTTGATTCATGGACCTAACATTCCAGGTTCCTATGCAATATTGCTCTTTACAGCATCGGACCTTGCTTCTGTCACCAGTCACATCCACACCTGGGTATTGTTTTTGCTTTGGCTCCATCCCTTCATTCTTTCTGGAGTTATTTCTCCACTGATCTCCAGTAGCATATTGGGCACCTACTGACCTGGGAAGTTCCTCTTTCAGTGTCCTATCATTTTGCCTTTTCATACTGTTCCTGGGGTTCTCAAGGCAAGAATACTGAAGTGGTTTGCCATTCCCTTCTCCAGTGGACCACATTCTGTCAGAATTCAAGAGATGTGTCAATTAAGTGTCATGGATGGGATCCTGGAACAGGGAAAGGACATTAGATAAAACTAAAGAAACCTGAAGAAACTATGTATATCATTTAATGATAATGTATCAATATTGATTCATTAACTGTAACAAATACATGAAACTAATGTTCACAAGGGGAAACTTGGTGTGGGATTACAGGAATTCTGTACCATCTTCGTTTTTTAAATCTAAAACTATTGTAAAGCAATTGGCATGTTTGTACTAAGTTGCTTCAGTCATGTCTAGCTCTTTGAAACTCCATGGACTGTAGACTGTCAGTCTCTTTTGTTCATGGGATCCGTCTCACATGGATACTGGTGTGGTTTGCCATGCCCTGCTCTAGGGGATCTTCCCAACCCAGTGATTGAATCTGTGTCTCTTGTGTCTCCTGCATTGATTGGCAGGTTCTTTACTACTAGAGAGACTTCCCTGGTGGCTCAGATGGTAAAGCGTCTGCCTACAATTCGGGAGACCCGGGTTCGATCCCTGAGTGTGAAAGATCCTCTAGAGAAGGAAATGGCAACCCACTCCAGTACTCTTGCCTGGAAAATCTCATGGGAAGAGCCTGGTAGGCTACAGTTCATGGGGCCGCAAAGAGTTGGACATGACTGAGCGACTTTACTTACCACTAGTGCCACCTCAGAAGCCACTGAGATGTTTGTAAGGCTGCTGTTTAAATGAAAACTGCTTAGCCTGTTTTTTAGTTTTGATCACTAGTGATCACAATATTAACAATTTGCTTAGTATATTATCTACTTTTTCTAAAAATTTTTGGTTAGATATAAATGTCTGTGTGTGTTTAGATATGTGTGTTGCTTTTCTTATAGAAGTGGAATCTTCTTTGGAGAAATGTCTGTTTAGTTCTTTGGCCCATTTTTTGATTGGGTCATTTATTTTTCTGGAATTGAGCTGTAGGAGTTGCTTGTATATTTTTGAGATTAGTTCTTTGTCAGTTGCTTCTTTTGCTATTATTTTCTCCCATTCTGAAGGCTGTCTTTTCACCTTGCTTATAGTTTCCTTTGTTGTGCAGAAGCTTTTAATTTTAATTAGGTCTCATTTGTTTATTTTTCCTTTTATATCCAATATTCTGGGAGGTGGGTCATAGAGGATCCTGCTGTGATGTATGTTGGAGAGTGTTTTGCCTATGTTCTCCTCTAAGAGTTTTATAGTTTCTGGTCTTATGTTTAGATCTTTAATCCATTTTGAGTTTATTTTTGTGTATTGTGTTAGAAAGTGTTCTAGTTTCATTCTTTTACAAGTGGTTGACCAGTTTTCCCAGCACCACTTGTTAAAGAGGTTGTCTTTAATCCATTGTATATTCTTGCCTCCTTTGTCAAAGATAAGGTGTCCATATGTGTGTGGATTTATCTCTGGGCTTTCTATTTTGTTCCATTGATCTATATTTCTGTCTTTGTGCCAGTACCATACTGTCTTGATGACTGTGGCTTTGTAATAGAGCCTGAAGTCAGGCAGATTGATTCCTCTAGTTCCATTCTTCTTTCTCAAGATTGCTTTGGCTATTCAAGGTTTTTTGTATTTCCACACAAATTGTGAAATTATTTGTTCTAGCTCTGTGAAAAATACCATTGGTAGCTTGATAAGGATTGCATTGAAGCTATAGATTGCTTTGGGTAATATACTCATTTTCACTATATTGATTCTTCTGATCCATGAACATGGTATATTTCTCCATCTATTAGTGTCCTCTTTGATTTCTTTTACCAGTGATTTATAGTTTTCTATATATAGGTCTAGTTTCTTTAGGTAGATATATTCCTAAGTATTTCATTCTTTTTGTTGCAATGGTGAATGAAATTGTTTCCTAATTTCTCTTTCTAATTTCTCCAAAGAAGACAAACAGATGGCTAACAAACACATGAAAAGATGCTCAACATCACTCATTATCAGAGAAATGCAACTCAAAACCACTATGAGGTACCATTTCACGCCAGTCAGAATGGCTGCGATCATAAAGTCTATAAGCAATAAATGCTGAAGAGGGTGTGGAGAAAAGGGAACCCTCTTACACTGTTGGTGGGAATGCAAACTAGTACAGCCACTATGGAGAACAGTGTGGAGATTCCTTAAAAATCTGGAAATAGAACTGCCTTATGACCCAGCAATCCCACTACTGGGCATACACACCAAGGAAACCAGAATTGAAAAAGACACGTGTACCCCAATGTTCATCGCAGCACTGTTTATGATAGCCAGGACATGGAAGCAACCTAGATGTCCATCAGCAGACGAATGGATAAAAAAGCTATGGTACATATACACAATGGTGTATTACTCAGCCATTAAAAAGAATACATTTGAATCAGTTCTAATGAGGTGGATGAAACTGGAGCTTATTATACAGAGTGAAGTAAGCCAGAAAGAAAAACACCAATACAGTATACTAACACATATATATGGAATTTAGAAAGATGGTAACAATAACCCTGTGTACAAGACAGCAAAAGAGACACAGATGTATAGAACAGTCTTTTGGACTCTATGGGAGATGGCAAGGGTGGGACGATTTGGGGGAATGGCACTGAAACATGTATAATATCATATAAGCAATGAATCACCAGTCCAGGTTCCATACAGGGTTCTTGGGGCTGGTGCACTGGGATGACCCAGAGGGAGGGTACAGGAAGGGAGGTGGGAGGGGGGTTCAGGATGGGGAACACGTGTATGCCCGTGGCAGATTCATGTTGATGTGTGGCAGAACCAATACAATATTGTAAAGTAATTAGCCTCCAATTAAAATAAATAAATTTAAATTAAAAAAAAAAGAAGTGGAATCATATTAGGACATATTTTTTAGTTTGCTGGTTTAATTTGATAACATAAAATGAACATTGCTCTATGACGTGTGTGAATATTTATTTTGCTCCTTTAATGCCAGCATAATATTCTATGTTATGGATGTACTATCCATATATCTTAAGGATATATTCTTACCCATATTTGCCACATTAGTCTGTAAAAGGATACAAAAATTCTTTCATTTCTTTGTATTATGATTTTGGGATTTTATGTCATGATTAGGTAGATTATAGAAATAGCTTTAATATATTATTTTCTGCTATTCATTACTTTTAATATTCATGTTAGCAACTTTACTCCATCTGGAAAATATTATTTGCAATTTCTTTTTCTCCTAAATGAAGAGTATTTTAAATATCCTTTATTGAATAGTCCATTTCCCCCTGGGATTTGAAATGCTACATTTTAAAATATACTAACCTCTTTTATAGGCATGGAATTGAATTCTGTCATCATTTTATCCTATCCTATTTGTCTATTCCAATATGTAGACTTATAGTGTGTTTTGATAGCTGGTAAGATGATTTCCTCCTTATTATTACTCCTTTTATAAAATTTCTTCCTTATTACTTTGCAAGAAAAAAATCAAGGATTAACTAAAAGCATTATTTTCTATTGTTAGCCCTCCTCCTCTTTCTCTTTCCTCTTTTCTCTCTTCCTTCTCCTGATCTCCCTTCTTTTCTTCTTTCTTTTTCACTTTTGTTGATAAATTTTGCCTTCAAGGTTATTTTTTGTTTGTTTTTTTAATTTTTGTGGCTGGCATTTGGAACAAGGTCTTTTGGTAAACACTTTCCCCCTAAATTTACTATTACTATGAAACCTTTGCAAAAGCAACTTATTTAATATTTATAATTTAACTGACTATCTTACTGAAAGTTATTGGTTTTAGTTTTGCTATCTTACTCTTGGTTTTTCTACATGGTATACATGTAGCTCTTTAATTCATACAAACCCTGGAATGGTTTCTTGCTTTAGGTAAAGGCTCTAGATCTTCATTTGGTTACAATTTTAAAGCAGGGAGTCTACTTATATGTTTCAAAGCCAAGTACTTTGTCCTCCCTCTCCCAGAAATGAGGGTTTCAGTGGGGTCATAATAGCACAGGAACTTACGAGAAAGAGAATGGAGAGTTAAAAAGGGATGAAATAAGAAGAGGGCTGTGAGAAACCAGGATTCAGGAGTAGCTGGGGAGAAAAATATTGGTAAGATGTGACAGGTTGGTCTCAGTAAGCAAGTATAGATGGGTAAAAGTATGTATAGTGATTGAGGAATAATGGGTAATATTTGATTCAGAAGATACTGCAATATTTCAATAGAAGAATTGAAATGATCCTGCAATATTGCAACAGAACTATTCCCTTGTACGTACCAATAATCTTTGTCATCTCTCTATTGCCCTAAACTATTTTTGTTGATTAATCTAAATTCCCTAATAAGAGGCTTCTTGCTGTTGATATTTATGTTAAAACTCATTGTGTCTATTAATCTGAAGACACGTGCTACTGATAGTAGTTGGAAAATGGCATCTTTCTGATTGAATACTGAAGGCCAGAACTGGCTTTAGAGATCTGAAGTGGTCAAGGCATGCAGGATACAGATTCAGTGTAGGGCAAGGGCACAACTTGAGTTGAAGGTTATTTGTTGTCATTTGTTTATATGTTTAATGCATCAGTATATGCTGGAGTGGGGGAATGCCATTTAGGTATGTATAATTCAATTACACATTCAATTTTAATTTTAGGGAGACATATTTTATCAGTTTTGGCAATAAATCTATGCTATTTTATAAAATGGAGAAATCTCCATATTTTTCTATGGCCTGGGGTAATTTAGTAATGTTGGAATCATTTTTAAATTTGGCCTTTTATAGTGGCAGATTACATTTCTTAGTGTGTTGTGTTTATTACATTTCTCTCTCATTTCCTAGCAATTGGAGGAACTACACAGAATCCACTTTCTTACTTACATAGGAGGCATAAATTGGAAGGTTGGAAAATGGAAAAACAATGTTGAAGACTCATGAGAAAAGAGTAATGGAGTCAATGCCAGAACAGCATCTTGAGGGCTGTTCTATAAATACTCTGGGGCTTTTCAAAGAGACATTACTTACAGGGCAAAAATCCAGTCTTTTCTTTTGATTTTGACCTAAGCACTCTTTATCTAAATTACATGATAATATAATTTATTTATATTTATGTAAATAATATGATTTTTTTAAAGTAAAAAAACATTTGCAATCCTAGAAAAGCAAGACTGTGGTAACCACAGTAACACTGGCAGTAAGTGCAGTTCAGGATCACTAAAAGAAGGTGTGAGGTTCTACAGTTTTCAAGTGGTTTCTGAGTCATGTCTTCTTCTTGTAATGGGATGACTTCAGTCAACTATATACGTGTAAAAACAGAAAAATGACAGTAAGTTTTGCTTTTTTACCAAGTTTTAAATGGTGGATTTTATTTCTTAAACACATATACAGACATTTTCTTATGTTCAGAATCTAATATATATATATATATATATACATATACACACACACACACACACATTAACATGTAACATTTCATTTCTTTTTAATACAATAATTTAATATATGAAAAATTCTTCAATGCTAGTTTTGCACTATATTTATCACTGTCCACTTAAAAAAATGATCTCTATGTAGGTTCTTACAAGAACATGAAAAGACATAGCTGATGTTTACACTGGTGAGTTTTGGTAGAAAAATCTAACCCTAACATTACTTAAAGAGAGAACCTGGATTTATTAAAGCAAATCTTTTAACACAAGCTGTATTAAATTTTGTTTAATATTTGTGGATAAAAAATTTAAAGCCTACTTCACTTTTAAAGTGAAGGAAACTATCAACCAACAATTAACAAGTGGTTAATATCCAAAATACATACAGAACTCACACAACTTGACATTAAAAAGCAAACAACACAATTGAAAAATGGGCAGAGGACTGGGACAGACATTTCTCCAAACATATACAGATGGTCAACAGGCACATAAAAAGATGTTCAATATCAGAAATCATCAGAGAAATGCAGTTCAAAGCCACAATGAAATATCACCTCACACTTGTCAGAATGACTGTTATTAAAAAGACAACAAATAAAAAGCGTTGATGAGGATCTGAAGAAAAGAGAATTCTGATTTGTGGGAATGTAATTTGGTGGATGAGATAGTTGTTCATCACCAACTCAATGGGCATAAGTTTGAGCAAACTCTGGGAGATAGTGAAGGACAGGGAAGCCTGGCATGCTGCAGTCCATAGTCTTAGCAACTGACAATTTGGTGGCACCATTATGGAAAACTGTATGGAGATCCCTAAAAAAAAAAAAAAAATCAAAACTATAATTGCTTTATGACACAGAAAGTTACACTCCTGGGTATTCATCTGAAAATGATGAAAACACTCATTAGAACAGGTATATGTACACTTATATTCACTGCAAGATAATTTACAATAGCTAAGGTATAGAAACAACCTAAATGCCCACCAATAGAGGAATGGATAAAGAAAATGTTGTATGTATGTGCACACACACACACACACACACTGGAAATTAGCCTTAAAAAGAATGAAATCTTGCAATCTGAAACAACATGGATGGACCTAGAGGGTGTTATCTTAAGTGAAATAAGTCAGAGGGAGACACATGCTCTATGATTTCACCTATATACGGAACCTAAAAACCAAAACAAATGAACAAACATGACTAACTAAACAGAAAGAGTCATAGATACAGAGAACAAACAGGTGGTTGCCAGAGGAGAGTGAGTTGGGGGGAGGAGAGAAATAAGTAAGGGAGATTAAGAGGTACAAACTTCCCATTGCAAAATAAATGAGTCACAGGTATGAAATGTACAGTGTAGGGAAGATGGTCAATAATTAAATCTGTATGGTGACAGATGGCACTTAGACTTATCATGGTGATTATTTTTAAATGTATAAAAATACTGAACTACTATGTCATGTATCAGGGAATAACATTGTGTTGTAGGTCAATTATACTTCAAAAATAAGCACACAAACAACAACAGCAAAAAACTGGAAAAAGAGATCAGATATGTGGTCACTAGAGGTGAGGGTGAGGGAAAGATAGAGGAAGATTGTCAAAAGATACAAACTTTCAGTTGTAAGATAAATAATTACTAGTAAAGTAATTCACAACATGATAAGTGTAAGTAACACTGCTATACCTTATGTATTAAAGTTGTTGAGAGAGTAAATCCTGAGTTCTCATCACAAAGAAATATATATTTTTTCTATTTCTTTAATATTGTATCCATATAAAATTATGAATGTTTACTAACTTGATTGTGGTAACTATTTCATGAGGTATGTAAGTCAAATCATTATGCTGTACACCTTAAGCTTATACAATGTGTCTATCAAGTATGTCTCAATAAAACTGAAAGAAAAAATATGCATACTTATAAGGATAACAAAAAATATACATATTTACAAGGATAACATTAACATCTATTAGAATGGCTATTACCAAGCCAAACCAAAAACCCAAAAAAGAAGAAGTGTTGGGAGGATGTGGAGAAACTGGAACTGTGCAATTTTGAACTTTCTTAATTCTCCAAATCATTCATTCTTGCTTTTCCTTACTCAATATTGTGTGCCCTTCTCCCTTCTTTTAGCTAGAATGAAACCTATTAAATTTTCAAGATTTGACTTAGTTGCTGTTCTCTCCAGGGAGATGTCTAAATACCACCCATACCAGACCTTGCTGCTTTTGCTTTATTTCCCAAATACTCAAGTATTACTATCAGTGAACTTACTACTTTACATTGTAATAATTACTTTGTCTCCAGAGGCTCCTCCAAGACTAGATTCATATTAGATGTAACTTTTTACACCTCACTTTAGAATATTCTCAATAAAGTTTGTTGCAATAAAGTGTATTTTAATTAAATAAAGAGAATCTTCTCAGTGGAAATAAGAGTTGAAGGAGAAAATAAAAATAGCTTTAAAGGGAATGCTCTTGCACTGTTGGTGGGAATGTAAATTGATACAGCCACTATGGAAGACGGTATGGAGATTCTTTAAAAAACTAGGAATAAAACCACCATATGACAAAGTAATCCCACTCCTAAGCATATACCCTGAGGAAACCAGGGTTGAAAAAGACAAATGTATCCCATTGTTCATTGCAGCACTATTTACAATAGCTAGAACATGGAAGCAACCTAGAGTCCACGAACAGATGAATGGATAAAGAAGTTGTGGTACATGTATATAGTGGAATATTACTCAGCCATAAAAGTAACACATTTGAGGCAGTTCTGATGAGGTGGATGAGCCTGGAACCTATTATACAGAGTGAAGTGTGTCAGAAAGAAAAAGATAAATATCGTATTCTAATGCACATATACAGAATCTCAAAAAATGGTTCTGAAGAATTTATTTAGAGGACAGTAATGGAGAAACAGATAGAGAGAATAGACTTATGGACGTGGGGAGAGGGGAGGAGAGAGTGAGATGTATGGAAAGAGCAACATGGAAACTTACAATATCATTATGTAAAATAGATAGCCAACGGTTGTTTGCTGTATGGCTCAGGAAACTCAAACAGGGGCTCTGTATCAAACTAGACGGGTAAGATGGGGAGGGAGAAGAGAGGGAGGTTCAAAAGGGAGGGGATATATGTATAGCTATGGCTGATTCATGTTGAGGTTTGAAAGAAAACACAAAATTCTGTAAAGAATTTATCCTTCAATAATAATAATAATTAATAATATGCTGAATGACCTAGCAGAGAAATTACTAAAATTGCACAAAATCAAGGTGGAAAGATGTGTTAAATCAATTGATAGCACTTCATAGAAAGTTCCTGAAACTTCTGAAGCTTTTTTTTTTTTTTAATAAAAATAGGAAACCCACGGCAAGAGATAAGCACAGTAAAAAAAAAAAAGGCTTTAAATTTTTCTGTATATTTTAACTTGTATGTATAGTACTGTGAGATTCTCTGTGCAGAAGAAGCACAAAGCTGTGGTCTTGGGAGCATGGATTCATCAGCATAGTCAATTCAGGCATACAATGAAACAAGCCATTTTTTTTGTGCTTTAAGGCAGTTTCAATTTAAAAAGAAGTTGCATATATTACTTACTTTGTCTTTATATTGCTCATATTGCCAAATTTGACTTAGGGATTTCTTGAGAAAGAAAGAAAAATGAAATACACATTTTAAATGTAATTTCTAAACAAGACATATAAACATATTCAAGTATATTATATGTATTTTTTACTTGGGAAAAAAAAAGTTTTAATCCACTTAACAATAGAGATATACCTATTTCAGTTCACTTCAGTTCAGTCGCTCAGTCATGTCTGACTCTTTGCGAGCCCATGAACCACAGCATGCCAGGCCTCCCTGTCCATCACCAACTCCCAGAGTCCACCCAAACCTATATCCATTGTGTCTGTGATGCCATCCAACCATCTCATCCTCTATCGTCCCCTTCTCCTCCTGCCCTCAATCTTTCCCAGCATCAGGGTCTTTTCAAAAGAGTCAGTTCTTCACATCAGGTGGCCAAAGTATTGGAGTTTCAGGTTCAACATCAGTCCTTCCAATGAAGACTCAGGACTGATATCCTTTAGGATGGGCTGGTTGGATCTCCTTGCAGTCCAAGGGACTCTCAAGAGTCTTCTCCAACACCACAGTTCAAAAGCATCAATTCTTCAGCGCTCAGCTTTCTTTCTAGTCCAACTCTCACATCCATACATGACTACTGGAAAAACCATAGCCTTGACTAGATGGATCTTTGTTGACAAAGTGATGTCTCTGCTTTTTAATATGCTATCTAGGTTGGTCATAACTTTCCTTCCAAGGAGTAAGCGTCTTTTAATTTCATGGCTGCAATCACCATCTGCAGTGATTTTGGAGCCCCCCAAAATAAAGTCAGCCACTGTTTCCACTGTTTCCCCATCTATTTGCCATGAAGTGATGGAACCAGATGCCATGATCTTAGTTTTCTAAGCTTTAAGCCAACTTTTCCACTCTCCTCTTTCACTTTCATCAAGAGGCTCTTTAGATCTTCTTCACTTTCTGCCATAAGGGTGGTGTCATCTGCATATCTCAAGTTATTGATATTTCTCCCGGCAATCTTGATTCCAGCTTGTGCTTCTTCCAGCCCAGCGTTTCTCATGATGTACTTTGCATAGAAGTTAATAAGCATGGTGACAATATACAGCCTTGACATACTCCTTTTCCTATTTGGAACCAGTCATATCTATTTCAGTTCTTTATAAATTCCACAATTTAGGAACTGCATATGTATTTTATAAGCACAAATATTTTATAAATAATATTCTAGAGTAAACCATTTCTAAATAGTCAGAAAATTAAAGGGCCAAATTTCTTTTGGATTTAAACAATGTTTTTCATGTGAACATTTGCCTCTAATGTTGAGTCTCTGAATGTGTTATTCAGATTAATATAAGCTTCATTGGCATTAGCCATGTTACAGATCTAGCCCCTGATGTCTAGGGTCCTATTTGTTTGTAGATTTGACAGAAAGGGAATCAAGCAATTCAAAGTGATAAGAACACTATGGGGATAAGTATAGAATCTTACAAAAACACTGAGTGCCTGGCATGTAATTCAGATATGGGTATTCAGAGGAGATCAAAAATAATAATAATAATAATAAATAAAATAAAAAAAGTGCTATGTAAGCTGAGATTAAAAGGTCAAGTAGGAAATAAGTGTTTTCATCACGTGCAGTTCTCAGAAGAAAAAGAAAAGTATAGAAGTGTGTTCTGGGTGGAGGAATGGTTCACATACAGAAAGGAGAAAACATGGCACAACTATGAGTAATTCAAGATGCTGGGGTGAACGCAGAGCATCTTCACATCATAAACTTGATGATGAAGCATCTGGGAGACCTACTAATAAATTTTGACTTTCACATTTCATATTCAGAGAACACTATGAAACTTAAGAAGGAAGAAATTTTTACAAAGGATGAGTGAGAGAATATCTTTACCTTTTAGCACAGTTACCCCCAAAAAATCTGGATTAGAGGCAGGGACACCAGTAATAAAGTGTTTGCAGTGATTTGAAGAAGAAACGATGATGACTTGAGTTCTTTCGGGAAGAACACTTAACAGGATTTATTGATTAACTGGTTATTGTGGAAGGTGGGGGTGCTAACTAAAACCATTATTGATAGGTGTTGGTTCCCATAAGACATGCTTCCATAGAATTCCTGTTGACTTGAACAAAAGTTTTATTCATAATGTGATTAAACTATCTATAATCCAGGAGATTCTAGATTTTCATTATAGGGGACTGGAATGCAAAAGTAGGAAGTCGAGTAACACCTGGAATACCAGGCAAATTTACCCTGGAGTACAGAATGAAGCAGGGCAAGGGCTAATAGAGTTTTGCCAAGAGAACACACTGATCATAGCAAACACCCTCTTCCAACAATACAGGAGAAGACTCTACACACGGGCCTCACCAGATGGTCAACACCGAATTCAGACTGATTATATTCTTTGCAGCCAAAGATGGAAAAGCTCTATACAGTCAGCAAAAACAAGATTGGGAGCCAACTGTGGCTCAGATCATGAACCCCTTATTGCCAAATTCAGACTTAAATTGAAGAAAGTAGGGAAAACCACGAGACCATTCAGGTATGACTTAAATCAAATCCCTTATGATTATACAGTGGAAGTGGGAAATAGATTTAAGGGACTAGATCTGATAGACAGAGTGCCTGATGAACTATGGATGGAGGTTCATGACACTGTATAGGAGACAGGGAGCAAGACCATCCCCAAGAAAAAGCAATGCAAAAAAGCAAAATGGCTGTTGAGGAGGCCTTATAAATAGCTGTGAAAAGAAGAGAAGTGAAAAGCAAAGGAGAAAAGGAAAGATATAAGCATCTGAATGCAGAGTTCCAAAGTATAGCAAGGAGAGATAAGAAAGACTTCCTCAGTGATCACTGCAAAGAAATAGAGGGAAACAATAGAATGGGAAAGACTAGAGGTCTCTTCAAGAAAATTAGAGATACCAAGGGAACATTTCACACAAAGGTGGGCTCAATAAAGGACAGAAATGGTATTGACCTAACAGAAGCAGAAGATACTAAGAAGAGGTGGTAAGAATACACAAAAAAACTGAACAAAAAAAGATCTGAATGACCCAGATCATTATGATGGTGTGATCACTCACCTGGAGCCAGACATCCTGGAATGTGAAGTCAAGTGGGCCTTAGGAAGCATCACTACTAACAAAGGTAGTGGAGGTGATGGAATTCCAGTTGAGCTCTTTCAAATCCTAAAAGATGATGCTATGAAAGTGCTGCACTCAATATGCCAGCAAATCTGGAATACAGCAGTGGCCACAGGACTGGAAAATGTCAGTTTTCATTCCAATCCCAAAGAAAGGCAATGCCAAAAAATGCTCAAACTACCGTACAATTGCACTCATCTCACACGCTAGTAAAGTAATGCTCAAAATTCTCCAAGCCAGGCTTCAACAATACGTGAACTGTGAATTTCCAGATGTTCAAGCTGGTTTTAGAAAAGGCAGAGGAACCAGAGATCAAATTACCAACATCCGCTGGATCATTGAAAAAGCAAGAGAGTTCCAGAAAAACATCTATTTCTGCTTTATTGACTATGCCAAAGCCTTTGACTGTGTGGATCACAACAAACTGTGGAAAACTCTGGAAGAAATGCAAATACCAGACCACCTGCCTCTTGAGGAATCTGTATGGAGGTCAGGAAGCAATAGTTGGAACTGGACATGGAACAACAGACTGGTTCCAAATAGGAAAAGGAGTACATCAAGGCTGTATATTGTCACCCTGCTTATTTAACTTCTATGCAGAATTCATCATGAGATACACTGGACTGGATGAAACAAAAGCTGGAATCAAGATTGCCAGGAGATAGGTCAATAACCTCAGATATGCAGATAACACCACCCTTATTGCAGAAAGTGAAGAAGAACTAAAGAGCCTCTTGATGAAAGTGAAAGAGGAGAGTGAAAAAGTTGGCTTAAAGCTCAACATTCAGAAAACAAAGATCATGGCATCTGGTCCCATCACTTCCTGGGAAACAGATGGGGAAACAGTAGAAACAGTGTCAGACTGTATCTTTTTTGGGCTCCAAAATCACTGCAGATGGTGATTGCAGCCATGAAATTAAAAGATGCTTATTCCTTGGAAGGAAAGTTATTACCAACCTAGACAGCATATTAAAAAGCAGAGATATTACTTTGCCAACAAAGGTCCATCTAGTCAAAGCTATGGTTTTTCCAGTAGTCATGTATGGATGTTAGCGTTGGACTATAAGGAAAGCTGAGTGCAGAAGAATTTGTGCTTTTGAACTGTGGTGTTGGAGAAGACTCTTGAGAGTACCTTGGACTGCAAAGGGACTGCAAATCATCTTAAAGGATATCAGTGCTGGGCGTTCATTGGAAGGACTGATGTTGAAGCTGAAATTCTAATACTTTGGCCACCTGATGCGAAGAGCTGACCCATTTGAAAAGACTCGGATGCTGGGAAAGATTGAGGGCAGAGGAGAAGGGGAAGACAGAGGATGAGATGGTTGGATGGCATCACTGACTCAATGGACATGAGTTTGGGTAAACTCCAGGGATTAGTAACTGACAGGGAGGCCTGGCGTGTTGCAATCCATGAGGTCACAAAGAATCAGACACGACTGAGCGACTGAACTGAACTGAACTGAATCCAGGAGAAGGATCTTACAGAGAATGGCCTTATCAGTAGAATAAGCTGACTCCACCTTCAGTTCCGTTCAGTTCAGTGGCCCAATCATGTCTGACTCTTTGCGACCCCATGAATCGCAGCACGCCAGGCCTCCCTGTCCATCACCAACTCCCGGAGTTCACTCAGACTCATGTCCATCGAGTCAGTGATGCCATCCAGCCATCTCATCCTCTGTCGTCCCCTTCTCCTCCTGCCCCCAATCCCTCCCAGCATCAGAGTCTTTTCCAATGAGTCAACTCTTCGCATGAGGTGGCCAAAGTATTGGAGTTTCAGTTTTAGCATCAGTCCTTCCAATGAACACCCAGGACTGGGCTCCTTTGGAATAGACTGGTTAGATCTCCTTGCAGTCCAAGGGACTCTCAAGAGTCTTCTCTAACACCACAGTTCAAAGCATCAATTCTTCGGCGCTCAGTTTTCTTCACAGTCCAACTCTCACATCCATACATGACCGTTGGAAAAACCATAGCCTTGACTAGATGGACCTTTGTTGGCAATGTCTCTGCTTTTTAATATGCTATCTAGTTTGGTCGTAACTTTCCTTCCAAGGAGTAAGCATCTTTTAATTTCATGGCTGCAATCACCATCTTCAGTATAATTGCCAAGAATGTTGTGTCCGAGAACAAGTGGATTGGGCAAAAGACACACAAGAATGTGTAAGTCTCATAGGCTGGTGGTTCTAATGATCATAATTTCATCAGTGCTCTTGAGGGCCAAGGACACTTGGTACAAATTCACAATGGATTAGTAGCTATGCGTGTGGTTTTGGACTTCAGCATGGCAGTGAGGTCATCACTGTTAGGACTTTTTAAAGCAATAGAAAATGGGAAAAAGTGCTTTTCAATTTATAATTAGCTGTATTTGAATTAAGACTGTTGGAGGTACTTGTAATATGAGAAAACTCTTGAGAGAAAAGGGGAAAACTAAAGACAGAAGATATAAACTCAAAAGCAATTTGTTCAAATGAAGTAAGACTCAACAAAAGAAAAAGAATAGGTTAATACATTCTTATATTGAATTTCCATTGGTTTTGCATGGCAGTGCATCCTGTGTAGTAGCTTGATTTTTCTTCAGTATGTACAAAAGGAAAAGAAGAGAAAATAAATAGCCTCTTTAAAAAAATTTCTGCTACTCAATCTCTTAATGAACTGCTAAAATATAAACCCACCCAAACCAAACCAAACCAAAACAACAAGCCTTTGAAATTCTGTTATAGCCACACATGTAAACCCACTTTTTTCAAGATGAAATATTCTACACTTAACATATTATTTCCTACTACTTAAAATAAAAAAATGTGATCCCACAAAAAATGACCTTCAAGCTTAAATTTATTTCATTTTAGATTAGTTTAGGTTTTAAATTTTTATTGCAAAATATAAACATATACGGAGAAGGAACATGAAAGAAAAATGTTAAATTCTATGATCTATTACAGCATGAGCATACTGTCATCATGATCTAGGGAGAAACAGAAAATTGCCAGGACCTAGAAGTACTTTTTCTCTCACCATTCCTTACTTCTTCCTCCCCCAAATTTCCATATTATAATTTTATGATAATTACACCTATACATATTCTTATATATAGTTATACCACACATATATGCATCATTCAATAATGTAGTTTAGTGCCAGATTTTTTATATTTATGTAAATGGAATCATTGAGTATGCATTCCTTTAGTCTGGAGTCTTTCATTCCACATTACATTGGCAAGATCCATTCACAGTGTTGTTTGCAGTTGTGTGTTCATATAATTCATAATTGAATGGATATACCTGAATTTGATGTAGTTCAGGGTTATTAGAAACAATGCTACTGTAACATCCTTGCACAAATCTCCTGGGTTGCATGCATTGATATCCATTGCATGTATAGATGGAGTGAAACTGCTCAGTCAAATTATGTGTAAGTTCAATTTTAGTGACAAATAGCAATTTTCTAATGGGTTATACAAATTTGCACTTGATCATCAGTTTATTAGCATTGCATTTGCTCTACCTTCTCACCAACACTTGTGACTACTAGTCATTTCCTTTTCAGCAGTTTTTATTGATATGTAGCAGTTTCTCATTTTTTGTGTGTGTGTGTTTGTTTTTTTATTTTTATTTATTTATTTTTGACGTGGGAATCTCAGTTCCCTGACCAGAGATTGAATCTGGGCTACAGCAGTGAAATCTGGATTATATCCAATAAACCACCAGGGAATTCCCTCTCATCTTGGTTTTATTTGCATTTTCCTGATTACTAAGGTAATTGAGCACTTTTCAAGTTGATTAACTACTTTGGATTTTCCCTTTTTTGAAGAGCCTATTCAAATCCCTTGCCTATTTCTCTATTGAGATGCCCTTTTCGTATTGATTTGTTGGTGTCTTCTTATAGATTTTGTTCTGAGCCCTTTGTCACGTGCATGTGTTGCTTATACTGTCTCCCAGTGTGTGGCTCACCTCTTTGCTCTTTTAATAGTAATTTTGGATAAAGAGAAGTTTGGGGTCTTAATATAATCCATTTTATAAATCTTTTCCTTTATAATTAGTGCATATTTGGCCATTTGAAAAGTTTTTCTGTACTTTAAGGTTAGGAAAATATTCTCTTAAAGTATCTTCTAGAATGTATATCATTATTCACTTTTCACTTAGATATAAAGATATCTATTTTCTATTTTCATTTAGATATAAAATCTAACTGGAATTTACCTTGGTGTATGAGGTAGAAGATAACTTCCATTTTTATAATTGATATTCAACTTGTCCCAGTACATGTCATTCTCTCTACTCTACAGAGTTAGCCTTCTCATTAATCAACAGTCTGTATGTGCATATCCCTTTCCATGATTCTAATTCATTGCCTTCATATATTCTTGCTCCAGTAACTATTTTAATTACACATTATTATCATTTTATATACAGCCAATATTCATTTAGACTTATCCACATTCTTGCCCTTTCAATTGCTTTCTGTTCCATTCTGCATCCCAAACTTCTGTCTGAACTAATTTTTCTTCTGCCTGATTATTACCTTTTGGTACAAGTTCTCTGGAGAGAAATTCTCTCGATTTCCATTTATCTGAAAAATATTTACTTCTCCTTCAATCTTGAAGTATATTTTTGTTAGGTATAGAATTCTTGGACTTCCCTTGTGGCTCAGCTGGTCAAGAATCTGCCTGCAATGCGGGAGATCTGGGTTTGATCTCTGGGTTGGGAAGATCCCCTGGAGAAGGGAAAGGCTTCTCACACCAGTATTCTGGTCTGGAGAATTCCATGGACTGTATAGTCCATGTGGTTGTAAAGAGTCAGACATGACTGAGCGACTTTCACTTTTATAGAGTTCTAGCAGTTTTCATTCTTAGCTCCATAGATATTCCACTTTCTTGTTTTTATTTTTGGTGTATTGAGAAGGTGGTTCTCTGTTTCTCCATTGAAGAGAGTCTGTCTTATTTCTTATTTTTTTAAAGGAGGAAGGATTCAGAGAGTTTGCTATAATACCCCTGGTATAAATTTCTTTTATATTCCTTAGTGCTTATAGGGATTCTGAAAAATTCTCAGCAGCAATTATTTGTTCAATTATTTCCTCTTTCCATATTTTCTTTCCTCTATGCCTGATGTTTTGAACACTGATGTATTAGAATTCTCACTGTTATTTCTAAATCTTGTGTCTATTATATATATGTATATATATATTCTCTTTCTTTCTCTAATTTATTCTAGCTGTTTTAAAATTTTATAGCTATTAAGTCTACCTTTAGCCTGGTCCAATCTGCTGCTATATCTGTGCATTAATTTTCTAATCTTGGTAAATGTTATTTAAATTCCAAAGTTTCCATTGGCTTCTATCTTTTAACTTGCAGTTCAGTTCTCAATCTTGTCTCTTATCTGTCCGAACATAGGATACATAGTTATTTTACAGTCCGTGTCTTATATCATCATATACCATCAGTATCTGGAGACTTTCTGGATCTGTTTCTTGCTTTTGTTTCTACTGATTTCCTTGAATGTGTTATTTTTTTCCTAGTGTGATTTTCCTAGTTTCCTAGTTACTTTTCATTGTGTGCTAGAAGTTGATTTTGCCATATTGTATATAGGAGTAATTTGAGACTTAATTTAGTATTGTCTTTCTCCAGAGAGGATTAACATTCGCTTTTGCCATGTGCCAGGATAGTGCTAGCAATCTGAAATTCATCCGGTCTTATTTTAAGAATTTCACAATTTAAAACTCTATTTCAGTCACTGTGAAGTTATCTTTCCTTTTAGTTCATCTTACTGTAAAGTCGAATCTAAGCAAGAAGAATCATCAAGACCCCATTAGTTTGACAAGCCCTACCTCCAGTAACTGATCTCAGGTTTTGCTAGATGGCTAAAAGTTTACCTCTGCCTCACAGCTGCCCCATCCAGAATCAGGAAATGTTACTAGAGAGGAAAAAAAAAAAGGCCTCAAATGTTAGACTTACTTTTCCAGGCTCCTGCACTCTCCCAGATTCTGTCCCAATAATTCTTTATAATTATGGTAAACTTCCTATTCCTTTAAACTTATTTCTAAAAATATTTTGTCTCATTTTCTATTTTTCATTATGTTGAATAGTTGGCTGAAATTACCTATATTGGAGCAGAGTGGTTTTTCTAAGCATGAACTAATTACTTCATCTTTTTAAGAAAAACAAATATATTAAGATGTAAAGTGATTAATATGTGTTAACTTAATTCAAAACTAGGGGAGTAGCATAGATATTTGGGAGGAGATTATAAAGTATGAAGTTTTTTTATTCTGATCTAATCATAATATTCACTGTCTTTTTTTTTTTAATTAAAGCTACTAACTTTGGAGGAGAGGCAGCTGCACAGATCTGGAGCAGCTGTAAGGAGATACCCTATGTTCAAGGGCAGAAAAGCCCCAGCAAGACTGTAGGAGGGGTGAAATCGCATTTAGAATCAAACCCTATACCCACCAGAAATGCTAAGAGGGCTCAAACAAACCTTGTACACACCAGGTCCCAGAGACCCCACAGAGACTGAGACAGAACTGTGTTTGAGTGTCTCTTGAAGAGGTACAGGTCAACAGTGGACTGCCACAGGGCCAGGGGCTCTGGGTGCAGTAGATCTGGGTATGGCATAAGCCCTCTTGGAGGAGGTTGCCATTAACCACACCATAGAGCCAGAACTTACACAGGACTGGGGAAACAGACTCTTGGAGGGCACAAACAGAACCTTGTGATCATCAGGACACAGGAGAAAGGAGCAGTGACCCCACAAGAGACTGACCCAGACTCAGCCATGAGTGTCCAGCAGTGTCCAGCAGAGGCATGGGTCTGTGGTGGCCTGCTGCAGGGTGGGGCACTGAGGGTAGCAGTCCTTGCAGGGGACCTTTTGAAGGAGGTTGCCTTTATCTTCATTAACTCCACCATAGTTTGGCCCCAGGTCAAACAACAGGGAGGGAATACAGCCCCACCCATCAACAGAAAATTGGATTAAACATTTACTGAGCATGGCCCAGCCCATCAGAGCAAGAACCAGTTTTGCCTTCAGTCAGTCTCTGCCATCAGGAAGCTTTCTTAAGCCTCTTATTCTTCTCCATCAGAGGGTGGACAGACTGAAAACCACAATCACAGAAAACAAACCAATCTGATCACAAGGGCCACAGCCTTGTCTAACCCAATGAAACTATGAACCATGCCATGTAGGGCCACCCAAAATTGACACATGATGGTGGACAGTTCTGACAAAACGTGGTCCACTGGAGAAGGGAATGACAAACCACTTCAGTATTCTTGCCTTGAGAACCCCATGAACAGTATGAAAAGGCAAAAAGATAGGACACTGAATGATGAACTCCCTGGGTTGGTAGGTGCCCAATATGCTACTGAATATCAGTGGAGAAATAACTTCAGAAAGAATGAAGGGATGGAGCCAAAGCAAAAACAATACCCAGTTGTGGATGTGACTGGTGATGGAAGTAAAGTCCGATACTGTAAAGAGCAGTATTGCATAGGAACCTGGGATGTCAGGTCCATGAATCAAGGCAAATTGGAAGTGGTCAAACAGGTGATGGCAAGAGTGAATGTCAACATTTTAGGAATCAGCAAAATAAAATGGACTGGAATGGGAGAATTTAACTCAAATGACCATTATATCTACTACTGTGGGCAAGAATCCCTTAGAAGAAATGGAGTAACCATCATAGTCAATGAAAGAGTCTGAAATGCAGTACTTGGATGCAATTCTCAAAAGTGACAGAATGATCTCTGTTTCCAGGGCAAACCATTCAATATCACAGAAATCCAAGTCTATGCCCTGACCAGTAATGCAGAAGAAGCTGAAGTTGAACGGTTCTATGAAGACCTACAAGACCTTTTAGAACTAACACCCAAAAAAGTTGTCCTTTTCATTATAGGGGACAGGAATGCAAAAGAAGGAAGTCAAGAAACACCTGGAGTAACAGGCAGATTTGGCCTTGGAGTACAGAATGAAGCAGGGCAAAGGCTAATAGAGTTTTGCCAAGAGAACCCACTGGTCATAGCAAACACCCTCTTCCAACAACACAAGAGAAGACTCTACACATGGACATCACCAGGTGGTCAATACTAAAATCAGATTGATTATATTCTTTGCAGCCAAAGATGGAGAAGTTTTATACAGTCAGCAAAAATAAGACTGGGAGCTGACTGTGGCTCAGAACATCAAGTCCTTATTGTCAAATTCAGACTTAAATGGAAGAAAGTAGGTAAAACCACTAGACCATTCAGGTATGACCTAAATCGAATCCCTTATGATTATACAGTAGAGCTGACAGATTCAAGGAATTAGATCTGAGAGAGTGCCTGAAGAACTATGGACGAAGGTTCATTACATTGTATAGTGATCAAGACCATCCCAAGAGAAAGAAATGAAAAAAGGCAAAATGGTTGTCTGATGAAGCCTTACAAATAGCTGTGAAAAGAAGAGAAGCAAAACGAAAAGGAGAAAAGGAAAAAAGGAAAGATATACCCATTTGAATGCAGAATTCCAAGAATAGCAAGGAGAGATAAGAAAGCCTACCTTAGTGATCAATACAAAGAAATAGAGGAAAATAACAGAATGGGAAAGACTAGAGATGTGTGCAAGAAAATTAGAGATACCAGGGGAATATTTCATGCAAAGATGGGCTCAATAGAGGAGAGAATTGTATTTACCTAACAGAAGCAGAAGATATTAAGAAGAGGTGGCAAGAATACACAGAACTATACAAAAAAGATATGAATGACCCAGATAACCATGATGGTGTGATCACTCACCTAGAACCAGACATCCTGGAATGTGAAATCAAGTGGGCCTTAAGAAGCATTACTACGAACAAAGCTAGTGGAGGTGATGGAATCCCAGTTGAGCTATTTCAAATCCTAAAAGATGATGCTGTGAAAGTGCTGCACTCAGCAAATTTGGAAAACTCAATAGTGGCCACAGGACCGGAAAAGGTCAGTTTTCATTCCAATCCCTAAGAAAGGTAATGCCACAGAATGCTCAAACTACCGCACAGTTGCACTCATCTCACATGTTAGCAAAGTAATGCTCAAAATTCTCCAAGCCGGGCTACAACAGTACATGAACTGTAAACTTCCAGATGTTCAAGTTGGATTTAGAAAAGGCAAAGGAACCAGAGATCAAATTGCCAACACCTGTTGGATCATTGAAAAAGCAAGAGCTCCAGATAAGCATCTACTTCTGCTTTATTGACTATGCCAAAGCCTTTAACTGTGTGGATCACAACAAACTGTGGAAAATTCTGAAAGAGATGGGAATACCAGACCATCTGGCATGCCTCCTGAGAAATCCGTATGGATGTTAGGAAGCAACAGTTAGAACTGGACATGGAACAACAGATTGGTTCCAAATCTGGAAAGGAGTACCTCAAGGCTGTATATTGTCACCCTGATTATTTAACTTATATGCAGAGCACATCATGAGAAATACTGGATTGGATGAAGCACAAGCTGGAATCAAGATTGCTGGGAGAAATATCAATAACCTCAGATATGCAGATGACACCACCCTTATGGCAGAAAATGAAGAGGAACTAAAGAGCCTCTTGATGAAAGTGAAAGAGGAGAGTGAAAAAGTTGGCTTAAAGCTTGAAAAAGTTGGCTTAAAGCTTAAAACATTCAGAAAACGAAGATCATGGCATCCGGTCCCATCACTTCATGGGAAATAGGTGGGGAAACAATGGAAACAGTGAGACACTTTATTTTTTGGGGCTCCAAAATCACTACAGATGTTGACTGCAGCCATGAAATTAAAAGACACTTGTTCCTTGGAAGAAAATCTTCGACCAACCTAGACAGCATATTAAAAAGCAGAGACCTTTGCCAACAAAGGTCTGTCTAGTCAAATCTATGGTTTTTCCAGTAGTCATGTATGGATGTGAGAGTTGTACTGTAAAGAAAGCTGAGTACCAAAGAATTGATGCTTTTGAACTGTGGTGTTGGAGAAGACTCTTGAGAGTCCCTTGGACTGCAAGGAGATCCAACCAGTCAATCTTCAAGGAAATCAGTCCTGAATATTCATTGGAAGGATTGATGCTGAAGCCAAAACTCCAATACTTTGGCCACCTGATGCAAAGAACTGACTCATTGGAAAAGACCCTGATGCTGAGAAAGATTGAAGGCGGGAGGAGAAGGTCAGGACAGGAGATCAGATGGTTGGATGGCAACACCAACTTAATAGACATGATTTTGAGTAAGCTTTGGGAGTTGGTGATGGACAGGGAGGCCTGGAGTGCTAGAGTCCATGGAGTCACAAAGAGTCGAACACAACCGGGCAACTGAACTGAACTGAACTGAAAGCTACTAACAAAATATAACTGAACCTCTATAAGGAAGTCACTGCTAGCTGAATGAGCATAGCTTTCAAATTATGTTTCCAACTGGCAATAGAGGGAAAGAAAATGTTGGATTGGATTGTAGCTAAAGTGCCTTTAGCATCCTGAACAGAGCCAGAATTTTAAGTGCACAATTTGATTTACATGTAAAGGGAAATAAAAGTATTACAATAGATTGTGTTTTCCTGACTACAAATTCTAAGACTTTATTAACTTTGGGTTAGATGTAAGAGAAGAGAGGTAGAGAATTATTTTATATTTTAGAAATAGAGTAAAGCAGAATTATAATCATTCAATATGGGATTTGAATTTGATATGACCTATACTCTACTTAAATAGCAAAATGACTTTCATTTTTCTGTCTGGCTATAGGTCAGAAATGCAACGTGAAAGGAGAATGGTAAACTATTTTAGAATTTGCTAACTGAATTCTCAATTTCTTCACCTTAGCACGGTAATCAGTTTTCTCTGTTTGCATCTTGTGATATAATTTAACTAGATCAAGGCACAAGCTAGGATATCTAGGCTCCTTTGCTTTTTGCTTTTAGAATAAAAACACCAGAGAAAGAGCTGTAGTTTCAGGAGAAGAGTTAGAAAATCATCGACTGGCAGTCTTTCATACTACCTCGTCTTGAATGATATTTTAGATTTTTTAAGAATTCAACACCTAAAGAGTTAAAATGACTGAAGTGATAGGAAGGAGCAATGAATAACTGACAGCAAGTAATTCATGTTTTATGTAAAAGAGGGTAAATAGTAATGTACTTTGAAAGGCTACCAGATTCTGTCCAGAATTACATACCAAGAGCTTTGGCTTCTGTCAATGTGGTAGACCAGATACTGTGCAAAATCCTTCCAGGGAGAAAAAAATGAGATCTGCATAAAACATATTAATTGAATCTCTAGGCTTACAGAAAATAATAGTAATTTAAAAACTAAAGAAACTGCCACCTGGAAATGAAAAATGTATTCTGAAAACAGAATCATAAACAATCTCAAAAATAACTTTGCCTTAAAGATATATGCTTATGTTACTGCTACAACTAGGAAACTACATCCTGGGTCAAGGAAAATGTTGGGAAAATGAATCAAAGATTCTAGGATTAATCCAAGAAATTTTCAATGGGGATGAAGTTGTCCAAGGCCAATAGTACCTTCATGCTTCTAATAGAAATAAGCATAATTCTTCTCCAAAGGTAAGCACCCTCAATTAAGCCTCCCAATTTTTCATGGATAAAGATAAACCAAATAGAACTCAGAATCAAAGTGCACTAAGCAGATAAGAAAATTAATCACTGTAAATGAATGTCAGTAGAAACCATGAACAATTTACGTGATAAGGATTACCATGTAAGTATTTATAACTATGTGTAGGACTATCTCTCTCTCTATTCTTTTTACTTAGTTTCTTAAATGTCTTGACTCTTCTTGGGTCTTTCCCCTTCTGTATAAATTTTGGAATTATTTGTCAAATTATTGAAAAGGAACTGCTTGGGGTTTTTAATCAACTTTATAATTTTGTTGGAGATAATTTGTATCCTTTTAATGTTGATTCTTCATAATCTTGAACACAAGATATATTTTTAAGTATTTAGGTATTTTTTAGTGTCTTTCAAAAAGTTTCAACATTTTATCTATTCATGTTCTGTGCATCCTTTGTTAGATTTGTATCTTGCATCTTTTCCTTTTTGTTCTGATTAAAAATTATATCTTTTCATGAATTATATTTTATAACATTATCTCCTAGCAAATAATAATGCAATTCTTTTTGCATATGGATCTTATATATAGCTACCTGTCTACAATCTCTTACTATCCTTATATTTTATCTATATGTTCTTGGTTTTCTGTAGATTATCACATCATATGCAAGTAGTACAAACATTTTCTTTTTTCCATATACTTAGAATATTAAACTTGGCCATATGACTTGTTTTATCCAGTAGGATATTATTGAACCTCATGGGAGTAGAGGCTTAGAATACGGATGCACAATTGGGCTTGTCTTCTGAACTCCTATCTTTAGCTCTGAGAAGTCCCTGCCTTGAATAACCATTGGTCCAAAGAAGATGAAAGACATGAGTTGCAGATCTGGATTCAACCCACAGCTTGGAGCAAGCCCAGTCAAGCCCAGACTATATCAGCCAAACCTCAGCAAAGTGAGAAATAAATGCTTATTGTGGCATGTCACTGAGATTATGTGGTTCTTGTGGCAGTAGCAGACTGATACAACATTGAACCCTTAGTCATGGGAGAGTACTCCCGTGTCAATAAATGTTTCCAACCAACCTTGCAATCTACTTCCCTTTATATTCTGCCCTTTCTAGTCCTACATTCTTAAAAACCACTCTCACATATAGTATCCTGGTTCCTGCCCTTATATGTTTGCCAGGTTTAGGAATCTTTTGTGTAAGCCATTTCCTTCCAAAGCAGAGACTTTATTTTTCCATTTGGGCTATGCAGAGACTTGACTCTATATAATAGGTAATGAAGGGATAGATTGTGAGGAAGGTAAACATTATCTTGCAAGGCACCTGGCTCAGGTAAGACTTTTGCATGAAAGGGAAGGCTGCTTTCCTCTAGTACAGAGGAAGGGACTTTTGCCATTTATTGGATTCAGTTGGTGCTGGGTGTTTAAGATTCTCAGGCTCGTCCACCCAAATGTCCTCATTATGGATCCCTGAGTCCTACTCTTTTCCTATTCTTGACTTTGACAGAGAAAACTGTCAAGGCTATATATTGTCTCCTTTGTAGTTTTGTCACCCTTGTCATTAAGCAATGAATTGAAACATAAGAAATGTCTGATATAAGTTCTTACTATGAATTGGCACTTGATTGACTTTCTTACTGGACTAGGAAATGGCAACTTACTCCAATATTCTTGCCTAGAAAACCCCATGGACAGAGGAGCCTGGCAGGCTATATAGTCCAGGGGGTTGCAAAGAGTCAGACATGACTGAGCATGCACACACAACCTTCTTACATGCTTTAATCCATTCAATATTTTTATAATACATATAGCTATTATCTTCATTTAATAAATGAGGAAAACAAAGTTTATAGAGATGAAGTAATTTGTACAAGTTTTCAACCAACAATGGTAGAGACACAATTTGAAGAATTAGATCTATTTAACTTCAAGCCCATGCAACAGTGTTTGGTATGACCATGGACATGGAAATGAATGAAGTGCCAAAATAGTTTCTTATTTTACAAAGTTACTTTAAAGCCAAAAATAGTTTAAATGAATTACAGGTGTTTTGAGAAAAATACCATCATTAGAAGTTAAAAGAGCCAGACATTATGAGATACATAACACAGGTTGACAGGAATAGCTATCCACATGGTAGGAAAAGAAAAATTTAAGATTACCAACAAACATTAAGTTCCAGAAATTATTCTAGATGCTTTCCATATACATGTAATTATTTAATCTTGCCTATATTTCCCATGGCTGGTAAGTGATTTGGGCTCAGTTCTAGCCCAAATCAAAAATGATTCAAACAGAAATGGCAACACACTCCAATATTCTTGCCTGGAAAATTCCATGGACAGAGCAGCCTGGCAGGCTACAATCCATGAAGTCACAAAGAGTCGGACACAACTGAGCGACTAAAACTTTCACTGACTTCCTACCTGTGTTCTCTCTATTGGACCTTGCTCATCAATGTGTGGTACATAGACAACCACCATTAGCATCACCTGACAGCTTGTTAGAGATTCAGTGTTTCAGTTTCAACTCAGACCTTTTGAATTGGAAGTTGAATTTTACCAAGCTTCCCAGGTGAGTCCTTTGAACATTAAGCTTTCAGAAGCACTGCATCTTTGCATGTAGTCTTCCTAACGTGTATACTAGGACGACTTAGAATAAGTTTAGCATTGAACCCTCAGGAAATTGATCTTATCTTAAAAAAAAATTTGATAACAATACCTTAAACTTTCAGTGGTCTTAAGATCCAAATGGAGCTAAGTTTTATGAAAATTCTGGCTCATTTTGTGTCTATCTGAGGGAATACCAGACCACCTGACCTGCCTCTTGAGAAACCTATATGCAGGTCAGGAAGCAACAGTTAGAACTGGACTTGGGACAACAGACTGGTTCCAAATAGGAAAAGGAGTACGTCAAGGCTGTATATTGTCACCCTGCTTATTTAACTTATATGCAGAGTACATCATGAGAAACGCTGGGCTGGAAGAAGCACAAGCTGGAATCAAGATTGCCAGGAGAAATCTCAATAACCTCAGATATGCAGATGACACCACCCTTATGGCAGAAAGTGAAGAAGAACTAAAGAGCCTCTTGGTGAAAGTGAAAGAGGAGAGGGGAAAAGTTGGCTTTAAGCTCAACATTCAGAAAACGAAGATCATGGCATCTGGTCCCATCACTTCATGGGAAATAGATGGGGAAACAGTGGAAACAGTGTCAGACTTTATTTTTCTGGGCTCCAAAATCACTGCAGATGGTGACTGCAGCCATGAAATTAAAAGATGCTTACTCCTTGGAAGGAAAGTTATGACCAACCTAGATAGCATATTCAAAAGCAAAGACATTACTTTGCCAACAAAGGTCCATCTAGTCAAGGCTATGGTTTTTCCAATGGTCATGTATGGATGTGAGAGTTGGACTGTGAAGAAAACTGAGCACCAAAGAATTGATGCTTTTGAACTGTGGTGTTGGAAGACTCTTGAGAGTCCCTTGGACTGCAAGGAGATCCAACCAACTAGTCTATCCTAAAGGAGATCAGTCCTGGGTGTTCGTTGGAAGGACTGATGCTGAAGCTGAAACTCCAATACTTTGGCCACCTCATGCAAAGAGTTGACTCATTGGAAAAGAGTCTGATGCTGGGAGGGATTGCGGGCAGGAGGAGAAGGGGATGACAGAGGATGAGATGGCTGGATGGCATCACTGACTCAATGGACATGAGTTTGTGTAAACTCCGTGAGTTGATGATGGACAGGGAGGCCTGGCATGCTGCGATTCACGGGGTCACGAAGAGTCTGACACGACTGAGCGACTGAACTGAACTGAACTGAGTGTCATTCATCCATATTAGAAAACCTCAAGTTATATGAGTAAGTTATACTAAAGAGTATTTATTAAGAAGCTCCTGTATGCTGGACATTATTGTAACTAAGACTGAAAAATAAGACATTTTCCATATCCTAAAGGAGCTTTCACTACAAATGAAAAAAACACAGATGAAACCAAAATAATAGAACAGGGAAAGAAGCAACAAAATGTACATAAAAAGGATCTAGAATAAAAGTAGGAGTACAACAGAGATAGTGTTTCATGGGACCCGCTAAAGGTGTCAGTGACCAGAGCTATATGAGTTTAGGTTATAAGGTTTCTATGGCACCCCACTCCAGTACTCTTGCCTGGAAAATCCATGGATGGAGGAGCCTGGTAGGCTGCAGTCCATGAGGTCGCTAAGAGTCGGACACGACTGAGTGACTTCACTTTCACTTTTTACTTTCATGCATTGGAGAAGGAAATGGCAACCCACTCCAGTGTTCTTGCATGGAGAATCCCAGGGATGGGGAAGCCTGGTGGGTTGCCATCTGCGAGGTTGCACAGAGTCGGACACGACTGAAGCGACTTAGCAGCAGCAGCAGCAGCAACAACAAAGGTGATTCTAGTCAGTGTTTTGAGGAAAGAACAACTGTGGTTCATAAGGAAGAAAATACCAAGGCATTTCATTGAATAGAAATGGCAAAAAATGCTTGGATATGGGGCCAAGAGAAATATGATTCATATATATAGAAGTGAAGATATTTGCTTAGAGAACAAAAATGAGCAGAGCTGGGGTCTATATTTGACTGTGTCAAGCATGGAAAAAGAAAAAAGGAATAGTGGAGAAGACAAGGAAGGGAAGAGGGGATGTATACTGTGTGTGTGTATATATATATACACACACACACACATATTAGTCTGGATTTCCCAAGAAAAATAATCAATAAGATGGAAAGAGAGATTTATCTTGAAGAATTGTCCATGAAATTACAGACTTGGCAAGTCCAAAATTTTCAGGGTAGTCTGGAAGAATGGAGATTCTGGCAAAAGTTGATGTTGTAGTCTTGAGTATGAAGGCAAACTGAAGGCAAAATTCTTTCCTCTTCTAGGGACTTCAGACTTCTTTCTTAAGATTGAATGAAGCCCTCCTTCATTATGGAGAGTAAGTGCTTTCCTCAAACTATATTGATTTAAATATTAATTGCATATAAAAACAACCCACCATATAACAACATCAGGACTGGTGTTTGCAAACAACTGCACAGCATGACTTAGATGAGTTGACACGAATTAACCATGGCAGCATATACAAAGGCCCTGAAACTGACTAAGGTGTCCTTTAGGCATAGTGGAACCGGGTAATTGTAGCCAACAACACTACCAATATCTGCAGTGCAGGGTGTGCCCAAAGAAGTTGAATTAATTATTATTACAATTTCCTTCTCCAGGGGATCTTCCCAACCCAGGGATTGAACCCAGGTCTCCCACATTGCAGGCAGATTCTTTAACAGCTGAGCCACAAGAGAAGCCCAAGAATACTGGAGCAAGTAGCCTTGCCTATCCCTTCTCCAGAGGATCTTCCCAACCCAAGAATCGAACTGGGGTCTCCTGCATTGCAGGTGGATTCTTTACCAACTGAGCTATCAGGGAAGCCCCTCACATAATTAGAAAAGGTTTCAAACTGAATTTTGACTATTAGACTCATATTAAGTATTCAGTGTCAAAATCACAGAAGACATGGCATCCCCCATGTTACTCTGCAAAATTAGAGTTCTTTATTCAGTTCTGGACAGCATCCTTTGAATGAAGTAGAGTTCATCCAGAGTAGAATGTACAAAATAGTTCTGTCTTGAAATAAGAGGATTGAGATTGATTGTTAAGATTACACAAGAGGAAGTTAAACTTACGTTGCTCCAGAGTACTTTTTAAGCCCCAAGGATAGGAAGAATGTAACATAGGGAGAACTTCATGGCAAGCAGAACTGCATAGTGCTGAGCCATCTGTCTAGAAAAGCATTCCTGGAGGCATTGAGCAGAATCTGGCTTCCACTCTCACAGAGGTAGCATGGAGGAGATTCTTGGGTAGGATTTTAGGTCATCAATTCTGTCTCTAAGATGCTGTGATTCAAAGGCAGTTCGTTCTTAGTCCTTTTGCTGCCAGTTCCTTGGCTAAATAAATAGAGTAAGAACTAAAAAGGAATCAGAAAACTGGTGGCATTTATCTGTTCTTTGAATCCGCATGTTTGCTTTTAGAAAAGCAGTTAGCAAAGACAGTAGAGTGGTGAACTTATGGGTCATTTTTATTTTCTTTATGCTTTCCTGTATTTTCCAAAATTTCTACAATGAATGAGTATTAATGTTATTTTTAACAAAGCAAAGGGAGTGGGTGCAAAGCTACAGTCTACTTTATGTTGACCACAAATGAGCCTGTGTATAGAAACTTTCCAGCCCTTAGAATAGAGCAGGGGTCTGTGAGACAGCAGCTGGGAGACAAGAGGAGCCAGAACTTTGCGTAACCTCTTATTTTTTTAAAAAAGTCTCATCGTGGTTTTGACCAGTATTTTTTAGCCTACAGCTATTCTAGGCCTCCTATTTTCTAGTAGATTTATAACACCAAAATTAACATGTGATTTTGCTTTCCTTTCTTAAGTTGGAAATGTCCAAAACTCAATGTCCCAGGGTGTGTCAAAGAAGTAAAACTAGAGGGTGGTAGAGATGCTGCTCAGTGTTCCCTTTCCTGTGATAGGACAGTGATTTAAGGCACTAAGGAGGGCCCAGCCTGCGAAGACTTCAGTGAAGTATAGTTGGGATATGGAACTTACAGAGTAGAAAGCTTCTAGAGGAAGGAAGATCCCTCACTTGTGCATGTTTTTTCCCAGTTGGAAAGATCACCAACCAGGTATGGGAACACACTTTGAGGAACCAAACAGGCTGTATTCTTAGTCTGAGATCTTTGTATCTCACTCTATTGCCATTTAGCACTGCAAATCCTTCCCCTAAGGATGTGCAACACTGATATCTTCTAGCTACTCTTTTCTTTTTGAAAGAGATCCTATTGGAGACACATAATATCTTGAGCACTAATATCTGGTAGAATTTATTGCTGACTATATGTTCATAGGGCTTCCCTGGTGGCTCAGATGGTAAAGCATCCGTCTGCAATGCAGGAAAGCCAGGTTCGATACCTGGGTTGGGAAGATCCCCTCAAGCAGGGAATTGCTACCCACTGCAGTATTCTTGCCTGGAGAATTCCATGGACAAAGGATCCTGGTGGGCTACAGTCCATGGGTCACAAAAAGTCGGATACAACTGAGAGACTAACACTTCATATTTCATATGTGTTCATAAATCCCAAGACTTCCACCGATGGATTGTATCAGGACTTGAGTTATTAGCACTAGAATTCTGAAACTTTTCTGAGGAACAACAAGGTTTTGCTCCTATAAACATTCCCCAATTGGTCAACAAAAAGTCAGCTATGACTTTTGAAGTTCCCTGTCTCAACATCGATTGTGCATGTGTGCTAAGTCACTTTAGTTGTGTCTGGCTCTTTGGGACCCTATGGACAGTAGCCTGCCAGGTGGCTCTTCTGTCAGTGGGATTCTTCAGGCAATAATACTGGAATGGGTTGCCATGCCCTCCTCCAGGGGCATCTTCCCGACCCAAGGATTGAACTTGTGTCTCTTGTGTCTCCCACATTGGCAGATGGATTCTTTACCACTAGCACCATCTGGGAAGCCCCATCTCAGCAACAGATGAAACTAATAGTTCACCGGTAATCTCAATGTTGTTCTTTGATCCACCAGAAAAAAGTCAAGCTAAAACAAGTTCCTTTCATTTATCATTTATGGAATATATTATTAAGCATGTATAAACACCTAGAAAAACTAATTCAAGACTTTTCTTAACTATGAAGATGATGAGGCATTAAAAAATCAATCAGATTGGAAAATTTCATAACATTGCCAGGGTCAGAGTCGAAGAAGACAATGTCTGTACTTTCCCCGGTGTAAGGATGGACTGAGTGCTTTCATGCTGAGGCTGAGACCTGTATGCCAACCAGAGGGTGAGCTTTAGGAAGAGTGGAAGTAGAGCAGGGAGATGAAGCAATTGGAACTCTCCCTTTGTGTTACTTTGGACAAAATGGCAACCCACTCCAGTAGTCTTGCCTAGAAAATTCCATGGATGGAGGAGCCTGGTGGGCTACAGTCCATGGGGTCCCAAAGAGTCGGACATGACTGAGCGACTTCACTTTGAGCTTAGAACTCGTCATATTATTGCCTTTTGTTGCTTAATTTACCATTGATGATTGATGATACAGATTTCTCTCTGCAGACAAATTGCTATAAAGAATAAATTCATTAATATAGATAAAGTGCTTAAAACATGGCCTGGCATGTATGTGTTCAATAAATTTTTAGCTACCATCATTGACTCAATCCAATTATCCACATCCTTACAGATTGTCTTTACCTATATGTAGCGTATGATTTTGTTCATTATCTTGGATGTTTAGGTTTAAATCTGGGAGAAAAGTGACCAAGAGAAGAAAGAAGGATACAGATTTTAGTCCTAAAAGTAGGATTTTCTCTGTAGCCTGTGATTGCTGCTTCTAAAATGCATTTTCCCAACTTTTTTGAGAAATAATTGAAATATGTCCCTGTATAGGTTTAAGGCACATAGCAGGATAGTTTGATTTATATATACTGCAAAGTGATTACCACAATAGGTTCAGATAATATCCATCTTCTCATATAGATAAAGAAAAAAAATTTTTATCTTTGTGATGCAAACTCTTGGCTTGAGTGTTGCTAGGCCACACATCTCCCAGAGATGTCTCTAGCCCTTCTGCTCAGATGATGAAGAGGACACTCTCCACAGTGAGAGGACAGGAAGGGTAGGAGCCATTTCAGGCTACTCTGAATTTCCCCAAACAGGCTCTCTAGTCAGGAGCAGCCAGGAGCAACTCTCAATCTTGGCTGTGAGTTAATTCCCTGGCCTGTGTGTAGGACAAGAAGCATGCAGGCCTGGTATTGCTCTGAGGGTTATCAGTTCTGTTTGCCCAACTCTCGACATGAGGTCTGCTGGGCTGAACAGCTTCCAGGAGTTGTTGCCTACCTTACTTATCAGATGGGGTTGGGAGACACTCTCCACAGCCATTTTCAGTATCCTCTTTCTCTTGCTGTCTCCTTGAAGACAGGGAGAGGTAGCATCATCATCATCTTAAATCTGCCAGTCTACTACAGTCTTTAGGAAATCTTTTCCTGTCCTAATACAAGGGACAGATACAGTTGCTATTCATTCTTTCCTCTGCCTTCTGTCTTGACTGTGGATGTGATTCCTGGAGCTATGGTAGCCATTTTGTGACTGTGACAAGGATGAGAACGTTCAGTGACCAGGATGAGAACAAAAGTCCAACACATTAAATATGGTGATGTGAAAAGACAGAAGACATCTGAATTTTTCATGGCATCACTGAGCAGCGGAATCTGCTCTAACTGCTCACCTCTGGGGATACTATTATATGAAAAAGTTAAAACATATTTAAAACAAATAGAATTGCCACTGTTGGTTAACATTTCTCTTTCTTATAATTGAAAGTATTTGTAACTGATTTTCTACTAAATGAGAAAAAATATATAATAATAAACTTTAGAGTGTTGTTATAAGCAACTTAAATATACATTAATGGAAGATTGGTTAAATTATTTATGATCCATTTACAAAATGGGTGACAATGAAGCTCTGAAGAATGATAAGGATCTATACATATTGAGATGGGACAAGCACCAAGACACAGTAAATTGAAAAAAGCAAGGATAAATGTATATATGAATATATACATAAATGTATATGTGAATATGTATTCATATATACATTTCAATCCCTCAAATGGAAGATGGCAAATAATGATAAAAATAAAATATTAAAATTTAAAATATACTAGTCAATATTTAAAAGACTAAATAAGTATACACAAAATTTAAATTATTAAAAATGTAAATGTTTTTCTGAATGGAACTTTTATCCTTCTCAAATTACTAAAGCATAAAATTTTACCAAGACTTTTGGGACAATGCATAGTATGCTTTAGGGAAAAAAAGATAGATATAAATACACACATACATATACATACACACACAGTTTCTTATATATAATTGGCTTATATAAAGGGGGTTTTAGGTGGCTCAGCGGTTAAAGCATCTGCCTGGAATGCAGGAGACCTGGGTTCAATCCCTGGGTTGGGAAGAGCCCCTGGAGAAGGAAACTGCAACCCACTCCAGTACGCTTGCCTGGAGAATTCCATGGAGGGAGGAGCCTGGTAGGCTACAGTCCATAGGGTCGCAAAAAGTAGGACACGACTTCACTTTCACTTTCACTTTATGTAAAAGATGCCTTGTATATAATGGTGACCTAACCTGGTTGTTCTATTGGATAGCTAGAGGGGGAGATAGGGCAGATTATGGGATTGAGGTAAAGGTAACTTTTCACTATATACCCTATTGCAATGTTTGATTTTTTTTTTTTTTACCTTGTATTTAAAATATGACAGAATTACTACAATATCTTTTGAACTTATAATATGAAAAAAATTGTTGTGTGAAGAAACAGTTTGAGAGGAACTTTCTAGTGCAAGACAGAGGCTGTTTAATATGTTTCACACATCACCAGCATGTCAAAAACACAAAGAACCTACTTATGAGATGGGAACGTGCTCAGTCCTTCAGTCCTGTCCAACTCTTTGCACCTATAGACTGTAATCCCACTAGGCTCCTCTGTCCATGGGATTCTCCAGGCAAGAATGCTAGAGGGGGTTGCCATGCCTTCCTCCAGGGGATTGTCCCAACCTAGGAGATGGGAAAGATAGGAATCCCAGTGAGTTATTCCCAGTGCCCCTTATCTAAAAGGGGCTGCCTTGGAGGAAGGGATCCACTGTCCTGGCAGGAGAAAGGCAAGCAGAGAATTCTATTCCCAGAAACGGAAGAAGAGAAGGAAAATCCAGTCATCATCTCAGCAGGGTATAAGAATTCTGGGATATTTGTAACTCTCTACGCTTGTTATCTCTTTATTACCTGCTTTTCCTCACCTAGTCAAATGCAATAAGCTGGGTGAAAGAGAAAAGGTCTTGTTCTTGGTGACTATATTAAAGAGGAATACTTGGAGGACATTGATGCTCTGCAGCAAGTCTTGGCTTAGGGTGGGGATGGGGGAGCTCATGATGGGTGGAGTTGGAGAAAAGGAGGGCAAGTTGAGGTTCTCTGGCTTCCAAAAGGGAGGAAATGCAGCCCTGTGTTAGAGAAGTGGTCGTCAGGTTAGCTTTCTCATGTTTGCCCTCTATTCCATGAGGTCTGGTTGATAAATCTTTATGTTTTAGATTGGTCAGGCTTCTGCTCCGTGGCTCCCTTTAGTGGGTAAGAATTATCACAACTTCAGTTACTTTCTGCAGCGATCACTCTCAATTCCTCTGCTCTAGTCAAGTTCTTCCTCCCGGTGAAGCATTATAGACTAACCAGAGGGCCCCTGGGGCTCTCTGGACCACACTTGGGAGAAACACTGGCTCAAATGATGCATGACTAGGAAATAAAATACAGTATATCAAATAGTTGTCCTCACTTATCATACCGAAATTGTGACAGTTATAAGGGAAATATACGAAAAACCCAGTAACACAATACACTTCCCTTACATATTACATCATCTTTCAGTAAAGGCAGCCACATTTTTGTGATGTATGGCATGTATCTTAGTTAAGTGAGTTCTTTGCCCTTGGGTTTTGAGCTGTGGTATGCCATGGTTGAAAAATGATAAAGTGTAATAGGCATTTCACTGTATCAAAAAAAATGTGTAGTGCCTTGTCTCATATTTTATGGGGGCAGTTTCTGTACAGTTTTCTTTCCTGCTGATTAAGAGAAAAGGTATTTCTGTAAAAACTATGATATCATGTAGTACAATTATCATAGGCCATTTTGTAAATAATAATCTGGTTTTTAGAGAGTCAGAATCTCTCAACATTTTTGTTCTATGGTGTCTGATTTTGATTAGAACATGAGTGGAATTGTTAAATCGGTCTTTTCTCTTATCAGTGACAGCAATGAAACATCAAATATGTTAGTGAAACATATCAGATTCCCACACAGCCACACTAGATGCTCAGATTAATTTCTAACAATATATTTTATATCTGTGTGTATTTGGAAGAAGAAGGTATATGTGAAGATGTGAGTTCTTAATGGAAAAGGGAATTTTTTCTTTTTCTGGTAGGAAAACAACAGACTTCCCTGGTGGCTGGTGCTCAGATGGTAAAGCATCTGCCTACAATGTGGGAGACCTGGGTTCAATCACTGGGTTGGGAAGACCCCCTGGAGGAGGAAATGGCAACCCACTCTAGGATTCTTGCCTGGAAAATCCCATGGACAGAGGAGCCTGGTAGGCTATAGTCCATGAGGTCGCAAAGAGTCGGACACAACTGAGAGACTTCACAAACAACATAAATATCTGAGATCTTACTAACAGATGGCTATGGATATCATTTTTTCCCATGTGTGAGTGCCTAAATTAAGAGATGAGCCATTGAGAGCTAGTCTCCAGATTTGTATGTTGTATATATAACATACAATATTTGTATGTATAACCCCCCAATGTGACTATATTTGATGACAGGGCCTCTAAGATGGTCATAGAGTTAAATGAGGTCTTAAGGGTATGGTCCTTGTATGATAGGATCAGTGTCCTTATAAGAAGAGACACCAGAGACCTCATTCTCTCTCCCTCCCTCCAGTCAAGTGCAGAGGCAAGGCCACGTGAGCACGCAGCTGTCTATAAGCCAAGAAAAGAGCTCTCACCAACAACCGACCCTTCTGGACCTTCATCTGGCTAAGATTTCTAGCTTCCAGCACTGGGAGAAAAAAACATTTCTGTTATGTAAGCCACACTACTCTGTGATACTTTGCTATGGCAGCCTGAATGGATGTAAGCCAGATAAATATTTTGGGTAATAATAGAATGTTAGGTAAAATTTAGCTTTTGAGGTATTCTAAAGCTTTGTACTTTTTAAAACATGTTGACAACACAAAATATTTTCACCACTTAATTTTTATTTGAAATTAAGTGGTGAAATTGCCTTCTTAAAAGTTCAAAGGGTTTAAATAGAGTACCTACTAGATAATCTTCTCTCGAGAACTACTAAATTCATTACATAATTCATCTAATCTCTTGGCTTTTTATTAGAATAGACAGATTATTGGAGAACTACAACAGAGGATTATGAAGGTCAGAGTTGAATTTCGTGTAGAATATCGTTAGTAATGCTTTGTCTGTCTGTCCACTGGCAAACCAAACTAAAGAGCCTGTACATAATTTTCCCTGTCTTTGCACACCTAATCTAAGGAGATGAGCCATTGAGAACTCTGAGAATAGAGGCAACTATTCCAATCTCTCGGTGGCATGATTTATTTCTCAGAGCTTTAATAATGCTGTTGAATCTTAGTGAATTTGATTTTGGAGGCTTACCTGGTAGCTCAGCTGAATTTTATTTATTTTATTTGTCAGCTGTCCTTCCTCTCTAGATTTCTTCAGTAGGATATCTCTATCTCTGTCGCAGCCTGTACTTTACCCCTGCATCTGTAATCTACCTCCACCTCTATGCTTGTATTTATTTATTTTTAAACTAATTTTTTTAAAGTCTTTTTTGAATTTGTTAAAATATTGCTTCTGTTTCATTATGCTTTTCATTTCTTGGCCGTGAGGCATGTGGGATCTTAGTCCCTGGCCAGGGATCAAGCCTGCACCCCCTGCACTGGATGACCAAGTTGTAACCACCAGACCACTAGGGAAGTCTCTATGACTGAATTTAAATACACTTTTCCTGGAAGATCCTAGTACCTAGATTTCAAGGATGTCACAACCCCCCTCTCACCTCAAGTCTCAATAAATCTGTTTTCTACTTGATCTACAGGAAATGGAAATCTTAAAAATAAAATGAAGGTTGGTGACTTGCTACATATTCCAAAGGTGTGCAAAAAGAGAGAGAATTCAGAGGAATAAAGAAGCTTGACCAGTATTTTCTCAGAATATTATTTTACAGTTCACAATTGTGATCGATGTAAAATTGACTCTGAAATCCCTTATAGGTCTTAAACATTAGCTCTGTTTCCAGTTGAGGCTTATGCCAATGCACTACTGATTTGAAAATGCATCCATATCTCTAGACTTATGTTGGACGTAGCAAAGATCTGGAATCCTTTCTTCTTTGAGGGAAAAGGAGGACTCTTCATGCACTGGCTGTGACCAATCAAGTTTTGCTTGATGCCAAAAAATTAAACACAGTAAGGCCAGACCTTGTCAGCAATGAGTTGATTGCTTTAAATAAGGGAGATTTCCTGAATGTTTAAATTGAAACTTCGACTTTGATTAAAGCAAAGAGAAGTACCAGGATGGCTTCCTAACTATTTAGTTCCTAAAATTCCTGTGAGGTCTGGAGATGACAAATTCAATTCTGATGTGCTGTGTTTTACACTCTGCAGGCTGTAGTAAAAGGGAAAACTAATCAAGCTTGGGTTTCCCATGGGCTGAGCTTTAAGATGTTTTCCTATTTAAAGCTTTGGAAATATGTTAAAACCCACATAGACTGGATGAAGTTTACACAAGGCAAAATCTATATGACCATGTTTTTGCACAGTGTGCATATTTTGACTTTTCATTATTTTCGATTTCCTTAATCTTTCATTCCCTTTAAAATTGTATTCCTGCTACATTTTTATCATAAGTGGTTTAAATACATATATACAAAATATATAATATATATTAAAAAATGATTTTGTTGTCAAGTAGAAAACATTAGCCTGAATTCAAAATTTCTATTAAAAAGAAAAAAATTGAAACTAATGAATAACCAATATATAAACATATGGCTACATGTCCAGGAGTTCCAAGAAATTAAGGAGTTATTTTTTTTGAGCCAGTGGCTTTATCACATAAATTAAAATATTAATTACTATGTAAAAATCATGAAATAAGAAGAAACATAAAAGAGGAATCAAAGGATATATCTGATATCCAAACAAGCTAGACATTTCATATAGGAACAAGGGATTGTATTTTACACTAACAATTGTTTTTAAACCAAGCATAATTAAAGATAGTGCTTGTTTCTCATTAGAAGATGGAGCAAGGGACTTCCATTAGTATCTCTGCTCCACCTTAATTTGGTCAGGTTCTCATTATCATCATTTGTGAAACATAGGTAAAACCATAAGGATGCTAAAAATATTATATATGTTTGTGTGAGTATACACTCAACTTTCTGAGGACATGTTAACTCAGTGGTTCACTCCTGCCTCCTGAGAGGTAGTCGAATATACCATGGGTTCATTAGTAGCACCCATGGATTTTCAATTGTGTCAGTAGTTGATGACAAGATGGGCATATTAGACAATGAACCTCAATTTATACTTTTAAGTAACTAATATTAGTGTTCCTCCTTCTGTATATTAGCTTTGGAAAAGGTGAAACAGTTAAAACTGAACTCTTGTTGTTTAGTTGCTAAATCATGTCTGACACTTTTACGACCCCATGGACTATAACACGTCAGTCTCTTCTGTCCATGGGATTTTCCAGGCAAGAATACTGGACGGGGTTGCCATTTCCTTCTCCAGGGGATCTTCCAGACCCAGGGATCAAACCCAAGTCTCCTGAGTTGGCAGGAGGATTCTTTACTGCTGATCCAACAGGGAAGCCCTAAAAATTGAATTCATTAGACGCTTAATGGGAGTGGCCATATTAAGCAGTTAGCATCGGTATAGACAAAGCTGACTGAATGAAAACTTGACAGGCATTCCTTTTCCAGTTAGAAAATTTTCCTTTTGAAAATTCAAAGCTTCTTCCCTTGGTTTAACAACTGATTAATCTTTTAAAATTTACCATATTTCCACCAATAAGTCACAGAGTACAAGAAGCCTTGGAGTTGATTTATTCTTATTTCCAAATTTTATAGATAAGGAAATTGAAACCCAGAAATTTGAAATGCATTTTGGCCATGCAGCTGGTCAGTGGCAGCTTAGGGACAGGCTCTGAAACCAATTATCTGCTCTCTGCATTGATGTTCATCACTGCCCACCACTTCCCTTTCAGTGATTTCTTAGCATTGGTCGTTAAAACCAAGTAACACATGATAAAATATTACCTTAGAACATGGAAATCATCATGGAAAATTAAAGCAATCTTTTGGAAGAGGTTTTGTTTTTCATAGAAAAGTCTTTATCAACAGTTTACATGGAGGGTGGATGCATGGTTGTTATGGGGTTGCTTGTACAATCATTTTATATTTTTCTTAAAAATATAAGAGTTTTTAAACAAACAAAAATAAAATTTGGTAATAGAAAAATATCATTTTGACAAACTTTTCCACTATAGTTAAGGATAAACTTGGCTCTTGTGGTCTTTGAGGAATTCATACTTGTGTTAAAAGGGAAGTTAAGGACGTATTTATGTGAATACCAAATTAGCTGTTTCAGAAACAAAAAGTCTATCTTTTCGAAATGAGAATGTTTGAAGACACGATTATAGATCTGGTTGGTTTTGATCTTTGGAAGTCCGCAGTGAATTGCACTGCAGTCTGTCCTGCCAAACTACACCAGGAACTGATGAGCAGTTTGACTTTACAACCATAATATAAATGTGAGTTTGAAGTTCCTTATTTTCTTTATGGGCATGTTGATTTGGACTGATAGGAGTAACTACATTTTACTCAGAGAAATGGTTGGTGGAAACTTTGAGTTCTGTGCATTGGCAAGTACTATGTAGAGTGAAAAATACATTTATGACAAAATCATCTAAGATTATCAGGCAACTGGTAGGCAAATACTGTTAAACATCAATTATGTGTCAAGTTAAATTGAAGGTTTTTGTTCAGATCATGTTATAGTACAAGACTTCAAATGGTATATTTTATCTGTTATCTCAAAAAGTGGGGGTTGACTTCATATTTATTATTTGACACTTATTTAAATGATATAAAATTTCTCATTATTTAATTGATTCTTTGACCCAGATGGTCCACAGATTATCTTTCACAGATTGATGCTAGCATCCCTTCTTGTATGAAGAATTCTGTAGATCCATACTGCCCATTGGGCTTCCCAGGTGGCTCAGATGGTAAAGTATCTACCTGCAATGTGGGAGACCCAGGCTCAAAGCTCAAAGCTCAAGATCCCTGGAGAAGGGAATGGCTACTTACTCCAATATTCGTGCTTGGAGAATTCCATGGACAGAGAAGCCTGGCAGGCTGCAGACCATGGGATCACAAAGAGTTGGACAAGACTGAGCAACTAACATTTTTTATACTGCCCACTAGGATAGTCTCTAACCATAAGTGAATAGCGAACATTTGAAATGTGACCAGTCCAAATTAAGAAATGCTGTAAGTAAAGAATGTACACTGAATTTCAAGGACCTAGTTAAAAAAAAAAAAATAAGAGATCTCATTTTTTTTAATGCTGATTACATTTTGAAATCATAATCTTTTTGAAAAATTGTTAAAATAGTGTTAATCTAATCATTTCTTTTTGTTTTTTGTAATGTGGGCACTAGAAAATTAAAAATTATTTACATAGATAGTTCACATTGTATCTCTGTTGGACAATGGCACCTAAAAAATCTAAAATTACATGTGTGACTTGCATTATATTTCTATTATATAGTGCTGCAGTGTACAGTCTTGTCCATACATAAAGAATCTTTGTCATTTCTCCTTCAGTGTATTCTTAGAAAAATCAACTTGGAAACTAATTATCTAAACTTCAGCCTGAAGGATGCATAGGCATCACATCAAAGTCAATGGGCATTCCATCCATACTTGAGTTATCTTCTTAATGGGTTCTGTTACTAGCAAAAGAATCACAGAATTAATTCAGAAGTCAACATCAGTGGTTGTTCAGTTACTCTAAATTTAAAATTTTTTTCTTAATCTGTGGGAATTTATTTTTGTTCAAAATAGACATAATTTCCCCTACTTTTTCACAAGAACAGAATTAGCATAACAAACCACTGTAGGTAGAGGAGAGTGAAAAAGCTGGCTTGAAATTCAAGAGGCAAAAAACTATGATCATGGCATCTGGTCCCATCATTTCATGGCAAATAGAAGGTAAAAAAGTGGAAGCAGTGACAGACTTCATTTGTTGGGCCCCAAACCACTGCAGGCATTAACTGCAGCCATGAAATGAAAAGACACTTGTTCCTTGGAAGAAAAGCTGTAACAAAACTAGAAAGCATATTAAAAAGCAGAGCCATTACTGACAAAGGTCTGTATAGTCAAAGCTATGGTTATTCTAGTAGTCGTGTATGGATGTGAGAGTTGGGCCATAAAGAAAGCTGAGCGCTGGAGGATTGATGCTTTTGAATTGTGGTGTTGAGAGAACTCTTGAGAGCCCCTTGGACAGCAAGGAGATCAAGCCAGTCAATCCTAAAGGGAACTAACCCTGAATATTTGTTGGAAAGACTGATGCTGAAGTTCCAATACTTTGGCCACCTGATGCGAAGAGCTGACTCATTGGAAAAGACCCTAATGCTGGGAAAGATTGAAGGCAAAAGGAGAATGGGGCAGCAGAGGATGAAATGGGTAGATAGCATCACTGACTCAATTGACATGAATCTGAGCAAACTCCAGATGATAGTGAAGGACAGGGAAGCCTGGCATGCTGCAGTCCATGGGATCACAAAAGCAGACATGACCTAATTACTGAAAAACAATAACAGCATTCCTTGCTAAAATTAGAGTAATCATTGCTTTATTTGAAATCATTGCCTAACTTGTTGAAAAAGGCTAATGCAAGGGTCATTTATCTGCAGTCTAACTCCTTCATAGATAGCCTTTTTTTCCCAGAAGGTAGAGAAGCAGAATCACCATATGCCAGTATCCTATTGGTGAGAAACAAAAATAAACCAAGATAAACCTCAGTTCAGTTCGGTAGCTCAGTAGTGTCCAACTCTTTGCGACCCCATGGACTGCAGCATGCCAGGCCTCCCTGTCCGTCACCAACTCCCAGAGATTACTCAAACTCATGTCCATCCCCTGTCATCCCCTTCTCCTCCTGCCTTCAATCTTTCCCAGCATCAGGGTCTTTTCCAATGAGTCAGTTCTTCGCATCAGGTGGTCAAAGTATTGGAGTTTCAGCTTCAGTATCAGTCCTTCCAATGAATATTCAGGACTGATTTCCTTGAAGATTGACTGGTTGGATCTCCTTATAGTTCAAGGGACTCTCAAGAGTCTTCTCCAACACCACAGTTCAAAAGCATCAATTCTTTGGTACTCAGCTTTCTTTACAGTACAACTCTCACATCCATACATGACTACTGGAAAAACCATAGCTTTGACTACATGGACCTTTGTTGGCAAAATCATGTCTCTGCTTTATAATATGCTGTCTAGGTCGGTCGTAGGTTTTCTTCCAAGGAACAAGTGTCTTTTAATCTCATGGCTGCAGTCACCATCTGCATTGATTTTGGATCCCCCCAAAATAAAGGCTGTCACCCCTATATTTTGCCATGAAGTGATAGAATCAGATGCCATGATCTCAGTTTTCTGAATGTTGAGCTTTAAGCCAACTTTTTCACTCTCCTCTTTCACTTTCATCAAGAGGCTCTTTAGTTCCTCTTCGCTTTCTGCCTTAAGGGTAGTGTCGTCTGCATATCTGAGGTTATTGATATTTCTCCCGGCAATCTTGATTCTAGCCTATGTTTCATCCAGCCCAGTATTTCACATGATGTACTCTGCATAGATGTTAAATAAGGAGGGTGACAATATACAACCTTGAGGTACCCCTTTCCAGATTTGGAACCAGTCTATTGTTCCATGTCCAATTCTAACTGTTGCTTCCTGACCTGCATACAGGTTTCTCAAGAGGCAGGTCAGGTAGTGTGGTATTCCCATCTCTCTCAGAATTTTCCACAGTTTGTTGTGATCCACACAGTTAAAGGCTTTGGCATAGTCAATAAAGCAGATGTTTTTCTGGAACTCTCTTGCTTTTTCGATGATCCAATGAATGTTGGCAATTTGATCTCTGGTTCCTCTGCCTCTTCTAAATCCGCCTTAAACATCAGAAAGTTCACAGTTCATGTACTGTTGAAGCCTGTCTTGGAGAATTTTGAGCATTACTTTACTAGCGTGTGAGATGAGTGCAATTGTGAGGTGGTTTGAACATTCTGTGGCATTACCTTTCTTTGGGATTGGAATGAAAACTGACCTTTTCCAGTCCTGTGGCCACTGCTGAGTTTTCCAAATTTGCTGGCATATTGAGTGTAGCACTTTCACAGCCTTATCTTTTAGGATTTGAAATAGCTCAACTGGAATTCCATCACCTCCACTAGCTTTGTTTGTAGTGATACTTCCTAAGGCCCACTTGACTTCACATTCCGGGATGTCTGGCTCTATGTGAGTGATTACACCATTGTGATTATCTGAGTCATTCAGATCTTTTTTGTGTAGTTCTTTTGTGTATTCTTGCCACCTCTTCTCAATATCTTCTGCTTTTGTTAGGTCCATACCATTTCTGTCCTTTATTGTGCCCATATTTGCATGAAATGTTCCCCTGGTATCTCTAATTTTCTTGAAGGTATCTCTAGTATTTCCCATTCTATTGTTTTCCTCTATGTCTGAGTTGATCACTGAGGAAGGCTTTCTTATCTCTCCTTGCTATTCTTTGGAACTCTGCACTCAAGTGGGTATATCTTTCCTTTTCTCCTTTGCTTTTTCCTGCTCTTCTTTTCACAGCTATTTGTAAGGCTTCCTGAGACACCCATTTTGCCTTCTTGCATTTCTTTTTCTTGGGGATGGTCTTGATCACTGCCTCCTGTACAATGTCACGAACCTCCATCCATAGTTCTTCAGGCACTCTGTCTATCACATCCAATCCCTTGAATCCATTCAGGTCATACCTGAATGGTCTAGTGGTTTTCCCCACTTTCTTCAATTTAAGTCTGAATTTGGCAATAAGAAGTTCATCATCTGAGCCACAGTTAGTTGCTGGTCTTGTTTTTGCTGACTGTATAGAGCTTTTCCATCTTTGGCTGCAAAGAATATAATCAAGATAAACCTAGAATCAAATAAAAAGAGTATACCCCCTTTGGCCATCTTTTTCAGTTTCTTGTTGATTCTGAAAAATTAAATCAACCATGTAGTAATTTAATAATCAACAAGGACCTACTATATAACACGGGGAACTATACTCAATATTTTGTAATAGCCTATAAGGGAAAATGATCTGAAAATGTGTGTGTGTATATATATATGTGCTGTATTTAGTCACTCAGTAATGGCTGACTCTTTGTGACCCCATGGACTGTAGCTCACCAGGCTCTGTCCATGGGGATTCTCCAGACAAGGATACCGGAGTAGCTTGCCATGCCCTCCTTCAGAGAATCTTTCCAACCCAGGGATTGAACCCAGGTCTCCCACATTGCAGGCAGATTCTTTACCATCTGAGGCACCAGGGAAGCCCAAGAACACTGGAATAGGTTGCCATGCCCTTCTCCAGGGGATCTTCCCAACCCAGGGATTGAACCCTGGTCTCCTGCATTGCAGAAGGATTCTTTACCAACCAAGCCACTAGGGAAGCCTAAGAACACTAGAGTGGGTAGCCTACCCCTTCTCCAGGGGATCTTCCCTGACCCAGGAATTGAACCAGGGTCTCCTGCATTGCAGGTGGATTCCTTACCAGCTGAGCTACTGCTGCTGCTGCTGCTGCTGCTAAGTCGCTTCAGTCATGTCCGACTCTGTGTGACCCCACAGGCTTCCCTGTCCCTAGGATTCTCCAGGGAAGGACACTAGAGTGGGTTGCCATTTCCTTCTCCTACTAGGGAAGCCCATATATGCATATATATATACATATGTATGTATATATATTTGTATGAATATATAAACCACTCTATATAACCCACTTTATATAATATACATATAATATATATAGGAATCACTGTACTATATACCTGAAACTAACATAATATTGTAAATCAATTACACTTCAATAAAAAACCATATAATTGACTATGAACAAGATGCAAGTATACTGCTCATTTTTATTTTCCCATTACTCCAGCACCACATCAAGCACATATTAGGTATCCAGGTAATTTTAGTTAAATGGAGCAGAATCATTCAGAAATAGGAATGATCTTAATGAAATAACTGCTTTAGGGAGATTACTTGTAACAAAATAAAGAAAAGGAATTTAGAATAGGTACCAAAATGTGAACTTATTCCTGAAGTGTTTCTTTAACTTTCTTGGATAAAATGTGTTTAATTTAACCACCTTTAGTTTGGGAAGAAGAAAGAGGTTTCTATGCTCTTTGAAGCTTGCATTGCTACTTACCAGAATGCCAGAGTTTCTGTCAGTCAATAGCACATGCAAAATTTATCAACTATATTGCTTGACATAGAGGTTACTCTGTCATAACTAACTAACTCAAGACTGCCAGAGAATTTTTTATGGAAGTGTGTGCTGCCAAAAAAGAAGTGTCTCTTGATTGATTGCCACAGCTGACCTAAATGCTCAAGGATCACTGTGTAATAACCCCTTTATCATATATTAACCACAAAACCCAAGTCCAAATAGCAGTAAGGTTCTCGTTCAAACCCACAAAACCTCAGAAAGCAAGAGAGTAGGAGGATTTTCATCTTTTCTGCAACTCAGTGACATCCAACAGCCTCTGTGTGAGATTGGGTATCTGATTTGCAATCCCTGAGAACTGATACATTGCAAAACCTCCTGAAATGAAGGTTGATCCATAATCCCAATATTTCCTTCTTTTCCTCTGGCTTCTCCAATTCTTAAAATCCACTTTATCTTAAAAAAATGTGAGGTATAATCATAATATTTTATGCCATAAAAATGAATATACATATAGATTTACTGGAAATGTAAGCCAGACCAGCAATATTTCATCAAAGTGGTTTATATCATTTCATTTCCTCTTTTATTTTGGTAAATGCCAATTTGAAAAGGGAGAGGAAGAGAGTGAGAGTAAAAATCTTTATGCTTTTGAAGTACATAAGAGTCTGCAGGACTGTAAAGGCTACTCAAGCCTATACAGTCTGCCATGTATTATGCTAATTTCCTTTGTGGTCGAAACTACAAGCTGCATTGAAAGTGCCCAGGGAGTAACAAGAAGGCTTAAATTTCTAGGATCTCAAATTTGGTCCTTGTATGTTTGTGAGAAAAGGGGCTGGTAACTGGGGTCCTCAGTCAGTATGGACACTGATAGCTTTGAGATATTAACATAGACTTTATTTTTGCTGTTGTTGTTTAGTTGCTAGGTCATGTCTGACTCTTTTGCAACACATGGGCTGTAGCCCACCAGGCTCCTCTGGTCATGTGATTTCCCAGGCAAGAATACTGGAATTGGTTGCCATTTCTTTCTCCAGGGAATCTTCCTGACCCAGGTATCGAACCCATGTCTTATGCATTGGCAGGCAGATTCTTTACCACTGAGCCACCTGGGAAGCCCATATACTTTATATAATATACAATAAATCTGATAATTATATTTATCATACCCATTATATTTATTAATTTAATTATATAAGTTAATAAACCTAATTAAATAATACACAATGTATAATATTTATATGTATATCTGATGACTAAGCTGACTTCTGAGTCTATGTTTTATTTGGGAATAAAGTATAAAGATAGTATATTAGTGCTGGTCTGATAAATTGTCAGGTAGAAAGCTAGATATACATTTGTGTTAGGGCAGATGAATAATTCATAGAATTCTCCAGAGACTATTTTTCTCTCATCTGTCTGCCATTAAGTGGTTTTTTTTTTTGTTTTTTTTTTGTCACTTGGTAGAAAAATCATCATTTTGGAGGTGAGGGCAAGGTCAGCAGCTCTCAGTAAGAAAAGACAATCACGGCGTGGGGTGATTTCAGCAGTACTAGAAAAAGCTCTTTGCTTTGGCCAAACTCTTTTCTTATTGTTGGCTAGTGACTGAAATTTTACCACTACTGCTTCATTTCTATGGCTAAAGGCTTTTCTTTCTCTTGGAAATATAGTCCTTAAGGAAATACTATCCTTAACTCCATCATGGGAAGTACGGTGGAAATGAATGGTAACCTCATTAGTTATTTCTACCTTATTTATATCTTAGGGTATAAATACCTTCTCACGGGGGAAGACATTCATGGTTCGGAAGTAGAAGAGAGAAAAGTTACAATCTGGTAAAGTAAGAGGAAGATGGAATCAGGGAGGAGAGACTGGCCTCACCTCCTGAAGCTGAATAAGCTTGATCCTAAGGAGGGATATCTACCAATGTCTTTTTTCAGGCAGAGTGATGAGGTTAATCCCAACCATAAGATCTGATCTCTAGGGAAATAAAGAGAGGAAAGTATTCCTGACATGGCACTAACTTTTATTCAAACTCTCTAGCTTAAGAGAAAGAGGTGGGGTGGTGGGAGGTGGGGGGAGAAAATAAATGAGAGAGAGAACTACAGCCTGCATCAATCTGAGAGCAGCAGAATTAGATGGCGAAATACACAGAATTCTGAATGCGTGAACTGGGCTTATGTGCTCAGGTATCCTTTGGGGTAAAGCTAAAAGTCTACACTTTGGCCCTACTTGTTTTTGTTTTTAAATAAGGAAGTTTTCTTAACCAGCTATTTTTGGCATTGTAGCTTTACTGTGTCACTGATGACACTGTGAACTAGTGGTTCACACCCAAATACCACCAAAGACTCTGTCATTATCTTCCACTCACTATAGCCAACAGCCAATGGTTTGACATATTTACATACATAAATAAACTTTTTTTTAGAAAGTAATAATTAGTTTGTCCATTTTAGAAGAGTAATTAAAGACATGTATGGGTATTTGTTAGAACTAGTCCTTTAAAAGAAAGGTCTGCTAGATATTAAGATGGTTCTTATAGTTAGAAAACTCCAGGTTGAATGTTTATTTATTCATGAAGTTATGTAGCAATTTTCTGGTTGCCCTACAGTCTGTTCTTTCTCTCTCCATCACCGCCATTCCCCTCTTGGTCATTGGTGGACTACAGATGGCCAATTTTATAGCCCTCATCTCTGCTGAGTTGCTCCTTTGTTTGGTCACTTATTCCCAGAGAGTCTTATGGCTTGGCAAGGCTTGGCCCCTACTCACGGGTCAGGGAAATAGCCCCATACCTTGTTGCTATGTTTCCATGAAATTCTATTCTTAAATTGCTATCTGATATTCAATTCGCAACCTCAATAATTGCTTAAGTATACTCCGTCAGGTTTAACAAGAAGCTGATCATGTGATCTCAAAGTCTTTTTCGAAGTTCAGCTAGATCATGGGAAAAAAAGCAAAAGACACTTCACAATCTCTTCCACTTGAGGTTAAAAGAAAGAACACTGAGCTTTGTTTGGCAAATAATCTCTTGGTAAGATTTGCTTCATTGCCATTTTTTCTCTAAACAATCAAGCATTTCATTCCTGATGATTGATTCAAATGAATTATCTGGAACAAATGGTAATTAGATGAGCTATAATTACCAGTTCCCACCCATCATATTTCTTAAAAATAGACCCTCTGCTGTCTTTCCTAGTGATATTACAAACAAAGTTTCGAAAGTTGACTTCTTACAGAATTTAATGTCTGAATGCAAACTTCAGCACTTGATTATAATGTTTTATATGAATCTATTTTTATTTCATATATGTAACTTTTTTCCCCAGTTAGGATTAAAAGTCATTGCAGGCAGGGTAATGACTTTTTTTTTCTTTTCCATAACATATACAGAAACTCAACACAGTACTAAGAGCAGAAGTAAGTTCTGGGCATATGCTTGTTCAATGGAATTGAATGACTCTTCCAGTTTTCATACCCCAAAATACTCCCATGAACAGATTTCACTGTGGTACATGATGTCTTTTTGGTCATTTCAAAATGTTGGTCTTCTGACTCATCTGTCAATATCAATTTACAAATCACCTCCTCTGGAAGCTCTCTCTGACCACTCTGAAAATAATTAGTGACTCCTTCCTCTGGGTCTCACTGTGCTTTGTACATATTCTGATCATTGTGTACACCACGTCCTCAGCAATTTCCTCTTGTATGTTTAAATGTTCATTTTTCCTGTTGGAATGTGAACCTTTTGGGAAGAGGATCCCTATTATTAGTTTTCCTTTGGCTTGGCATTTTATAGGCTGAATAATATCCTGAATCTGTGAATAAATGAGAATCATTAGGGCTATGACATCTCAAATAAACTGTTGTTTATGCCTATTGATCTGCTTTTGGTGAAAATTCCAGTAGACTTTAAAGGAAATTCCATATGTTGTTTGGTAGTTGAAGGTCTGTCCTGAACTTTTTAGTATTTATTTGATGTCGTGCCTTGGCACTAGTATCTGTCTATATATACTTCTTTTTTCTAACATCCCCATGAAACTTGAGTTTCTCAAATTTCCCCTGCCTTTGGCTTCCAGCTCCTGCTTTCTTCACTTGCCCTTTAGGTTTAAACTTTCTCTTTGTGCATTTCTATACTTGATATGTTTAAGAGAATATTTATTTCAAATTCCACTTTACTCTCTGTGCTACCTAGAAGAAATAGGAGAGGCTTCTCAAGAGGAGAAGATAGTTGGAACTCTGGAAGTTGTGTGAGGATTTTTAGCTCTTCAGTCTATTTGGAACAGAAGGTTTCGACTGTGAACAAAGAAAAGTATGAGTGAAAACAGAGCTTAGGAGTAAAGGTTACAGTCCATGTATCAAAAAAAGATCTCCTTCTCCAAAATTATTTTCAGCAGGGCTCCTTTTATAGCTAGTTCATGGAGGTCAATTGATATATAATTGAATTTTCCAAAAATATCTTCACAAGACTTTTCAGTAATACAACATAATAAGATTTAGTCCCACGGTGGTAACTGCATTCCTGAAAAGCTGAGCGATGTTTCAGAGTTTTCACAAGTTACCTTTCTTAAAGTAGGTTGATAGCTATGCATCAAGGCCCAAAATCATGCCTGTGGAAACAACACTCTTCACAACTCCACTTGCTAGAAGCTGCTATGCTTTCTTGAAGAGATGAGGTAGAAAACTGTTATTCTTGTTTTTTCTTTTGGTTTGGATCACCAGGGAAGTCCCAGAAATTTGCTATTCTTAACTGGGTTAAATTAAGGATGACGGGAAGGACAGGAAGTGTCACCATCTTGGGGAGAAGGAAGAGTTGTTAAAGCATCATCTAGACTCGTAGCTCTCTGGGCATGGTTTCATTGCTGTGTCTGAAATTGTATATTATTTGTTTCTTTTCATTTTTTTTTTACAAGTTTCTTATATCACTGTCTCTTGAGATATCAGTTTTTGATACTTATTTCCTTTTATTTCCTCACATATGTACTACCTCTTGGGGCATGATCCATTTTTCTTCAGCCTGAATAGCCTTCCTCCACACTCTGAAGGACATCAAGACACTAGGTATGATTTTATATTTTTGTTCAGACTCAGTTCAGTTCAGTCATTCAGACATGTCTGACTCTCTGCGACCCCATGGACTGTAGCATGCCAGGCTTCCCTGTCCATCATCAACTCCAGGAGCTTGCTCAAACTCATGTCCATCGAATCAGTGATGCCATCCAACCATCTCATCCTCTGTCATCCCCTTCTCCACCATCCTTCAATCTTTCCCAGCATCAGGGTCTTTTCCAATGAGTCAGTGGACTTAAACATCCCCCCGAGGTCAGGTATATGTAACTTTGGCCCCTTGGGCCCCTTCTGTTGGCCTCTGCAGGACCAGACAGGGAGCAGAATCAGCTCCCAACATACTCGTGAGTGGAGCTTGTCAACTAGCCATGGTTTTCTCTGTACATAACACCAGACACGATGCCTGAATGATGCCATCATAGACAGGCACACTTGGAGAAGTAGGGCTAAAGCAGCAGCAGACCCAAGTGCTCATTCTATTCCAAAGGATACTGTCTTTTTTTTTTTTAAGTGTGCACTTAAAATTCTTCCATTTTCAGGGAACTATATTCAATATCCTGTGATAAACCATAATGGAAAACAATATGAAAAATAATATATATGTATAACCTTGCTATACCACAAAAATTATACACAACCTTGTAAATCAACTATAGTCAATAAAATTTTTTTAAAAATAGATTTTCTATTTGCAATCTCATAGTTTTCTAGTGGGCCTGAAACCAGGAAAAATAAAATAATGGAGAAAAACCCGTATCTTCTGGAAGTAAACAAGACTGATTTAATCTAGGCTGATCTAGATTAAACACAAATTATGTTTTTCTTGTTTCCTTAATTATCTGTAAAGTATGTTTGGAGAGGAGAGAGATTTCTAGGAAGAGGGAAAATGTGATCAATGGCTAGAAGGCCTGAAACTCTTTGGAAGGTGAGGAAAATTGCAGAGTCCCCTCTGGCTGTATGTAAGGTGTTTGTTTCTAGGGGATGTGGGGAAAGAAGAGGGAGGAAGTACAAACAGAGTCCAGGCCATGAGAGGGTAAGGCGTCTACTTCAGCAGTTTCGACCTTACACTGTGGGTGATGAAGAGCCATTGAACACTTGCAAATAGAAGGAGGCAAGTTGTGGTGGAAAGTCTGGAGGCTTCAAGGGAGTAGGTAAACTGACATCCAGATATTCTCTTTAGCTGTGTAAACTTGAACCAAAAAACCTTTCTTATCTTCAGTTTACTCATCTGAAAAATGGTTATAATAATAATTGTGAAAATTAAGGAAGTGTACACAAGTGAAGCATTTTGTCCAGAGCAGGACCACCAAACACAGATTAGGTAAACTGATGCTTGCCTAAAACAAATGTATACAAATGCTTTTTCATTTTTAATTAGAAATTTGGTGGTTTAGTCAGGGGAAAGGGATCGTTGGCTAATTTATCCTATGTGAGTCAGGAATATGCAGGCCAGGAGGCAAAACACTTACTCATCCACCCCAACAAATTTCAAAGGCACAAAAGCATTTATCATGTGCATAAAGGAAAATACCCTAAATTTACATTGGAAAATAAGACATCAGATTTTTAAATTGTCTTTTGTTTCACCTAATTTCCTGGAGACTCTGGAAAAATGTTCCAAGCGGCCAGCCATCTGGTTCATTGTTTTCAGGGGCCTCAGAGTCTAGCACTTTAATATTTTCCTTCTTCTGGCCTGATAGCTGGCACTTGAAAATGACACGGAGGCACTCCTGATTGATCACTAGTACCTACTGATAGGCAGTATTGAAATTCCTGCGCTGTAGAGACCTGTTTGTGAATACAATATTCTGTTTTTAGTTAAATCTTTTGAAAAGAAACTAGCAGACTTTAAATGCTCAAGATACCAAATAATTTGGAAAGTGGAAAAAAAAAACACAGCCTAGGACTTAGAGGAGTTGACTTGCAGCTTGAGCTTTACCGATATTACATTATGCAATCATGCATGGATTAAGTCAACTCTGACCCTCAGTTTCCTCATCTGTAGAATGACAAGAGTTCATCTAGATTCCTAAATTCCCTTTTATGTATGTGATTGTTGTATATCTTAATTCATATTTCTAGGCTCAATACAGCATCATTACTTTGACCCCAAGGTCTGTCTATCTTCTCAGCATCTGATTGATCACCAAATCCTGTTTTGCATTTCTGTTGCTGCTGCTGCAAGTCGCTTCAGTCGTGTCCGACTCTGTGTGATCCCATAGACGGCAGCCCATCAGACTCCCCCATCCCTGGGATTCTCCAGGCAAGAACACTGGAGTGGGTTGCCATTTCCTTCTCCAATGCAGGAAAGTGAAAAGTGAAAGTGAAGTCGCTTAGTCATGTCCAACTCTTCGCGACCCCATGGACTGCAGCCCACCAGGCTCCACCGTCCATGGGATTTTCCAGGCAAGAGTACTTCTCCGCATTTCTGTTAAGAATTGGAGAAATTTCAGAATTAGAGAAACCTAATACAAATCCCAGCTTAGTCATACATTAGCATGGAGAAGTTCATTATCTTTCTCTCCACCTCAACTTCCTCCTCTGTAAAGTGGGGCTACAATAGTGTTTATATCATAGGCTTATGGTTTGGATTGAATGAGGTAATGCATGTGAAGTGCTTAGCAGAATGCTTAGTGTTTTATAAATCATGTTAATATTCAAAATCTCCCTTCCAAATAGCTCTTGAATTCAACTCTTCCTCTTCATCTGGAACACCAAAACCAAATTAGTTTCCTTAACTCTTAAGTCTTTGCTCTGGCAGAGAGGTAATCTTTTAAAAACACATAGCACTACAATGATTAATAAAGTTTCTAAAGGGGCCAATAGAAATGATGGTGAGGATGCTTAGAACAGTAGGGGCTGGTTTGACAAATCTGAGACTAAGTTTCTCCTGAACTTGTCTGAAAATAACAGAAGTAAAGGTCTTCTTGAACTTTTCAGGTCAGTTTAACTAATCAGATTGAAGGCAGGTTGGTTGGGGTGGGAGTGTGGGGGCGGTGGTGCAGTGTTAAGAACCTTTGACACAGGTCCCCTGAGCATAGCATTTACGATTCTCTGTTTTTTTGCCACAACCTTCGTGAGACTTGCTTTGATTTCAGAGCAGACTCCTGTTTGTCCTCAGAGCAGAAGTGTGTTTGGTTGACCTCTGTGTGGGTACTGGCTTTGGGTCAGATGCGGAGATGGGCTTAGGTAAAGGAGAAACTCTTTCAATCACACCAGACCAGGTCCTGACATTTTCAGATGTACTTTGGAGCACGGCACAGGCTGCTCTGGCACATGGTGAGGGCTTCACTTCCCCATGTCTTTACTGAGATGGAGGGAAAAGCAAGCAGAAAACCAAGGGCTTACACAGCAGCATCAAAGATGTTGGTTAAGCATTGGCATTTCCTGCTGTGAGTCCTATGTAGCATAATAAAATTCACTGGGCTTTCACTTGTGAAAAGAGTTTCTCCTGCCTGAATAATATGATGCTTCTCCTGCCCATAAGAAGAAAGGAAGAAAAGTTTTGCTTCCATGAATGACCTGCAAACATCCTGTGAAAAAAAGTCATCAAGGCACAGCTATCTCAAAACACAGGGAGCTAGAGAGGGTTGTCACGGCACTCCAGAGTATGACGGGTTTTTTTCTTTTTTTTTTTTTTTTTAATAGGCCAATGGCAGCAGCGGGACCCAGGGTGAGGAGGCCCATTTGAAGCCAATCTGGCATTGTGTTACAGGGCCAGAGGGACTGGAGGAAGGGAACATTTGGATCTCATTACAGAACAAAGGGACAGGGTGCTAGAAAACAGAGTGAATCTGGGTCAGAGGTACCTGACTCTCCCACAGGTGCTGTAGTCAATTTGCACATCTCCACTCAGGAGGGAGCCTCCCAGAGCTCTCTCTCCACCATTCACATGTGCCAACAATAACATTTTACCAGTAACACAGCTTGTCAAAACCAGCATTTTAGTTGGAGCAGTGGTGTGATGAAAATAATGTTTTCTCAGGGGCAAAGCTCACTGCTCTTGAGAAGTTAGAGCTGTTAGCACATGATTTTTGTGAAATCTCCTCCAAATATTCAAAATCTTTCTGTATTATTTTATTTCACAAACATCCTCCTTCTATAAATCACTTATTTTTTCTTGGAGAGAGTTGGTGAGGAGGAGAGAAAGGGGATCTGTGATTCTTGTGAATAATAGATATTTTTGAGTGTAATTCAAGATCTAAACTCCGTTTTCCTTAATTATGACAGGGTTGCCTTCTGGTGAAGCATTATTTTCAAAATCTGTGTTTTGGGGCAAGGCAGTGACTGGTCCAAGTTTGGGGGGGGGGTCCCCCTGGCTTTTGCTTCTTTCTCTTTCTTTCTCCTTCCTTCTCTTTTGAAATCATTTTCAGGCCTCGAAGGGAGAAGGATTGGCCCAGAATGCCACACTGCTTGCAGGTCCTCCAACTTACCACCCAAACCTTGTAACTGTATTTTTAGTCATTAACGATAAAGCCCCAGAAATGTTGTCAGAGGGTACATTTCATCTGAAACAATATAAATTGTACAGTGAGAGAAAAGCAGGCCTCAGGTATTTGCAGAGGTCCTGTTATGTGGTGGTTGTGATGAAAATAGGCTTAGTGACTTTAACAGCTGGCAATTTATTAGCAAATCTGGTTCTACTAAAAAAAAATATGGAAAATCAGAATTGATGTAAAGTGTTAATCTCAAATCCTTTATATTAGCAAGACTTCTGTATTATGTTAACTTTTACAATTGTAGGGATCAGGCATCCTTTAGAGCAAAAGACCAGGCAAATGAACTTCCTTGTCAAACAGCACTCTATGGAGATCCAGGCCCTGTCTGCCTGCATCGTTTAGCCTTTTCCTTGATATGACTTGGCAAAACTAAGGGGTGCGTCTTCTGTCTTAGTTAGGGTCACTTTTGGAAATCCCTTACTAGGGCTTGATTCTGGAGTTGTCATTTCCAGGCTACCTTAGTGGTAGTTCTTTCCTTGGACACATCATCCTAAAATTTGCCTTCCCTTTGGCTGAGCTTTTATACACAGTAATTGAAAACAACACATTTTCTGCTGCCAACTGGAGACACCAGAGCGATCACTCTCTCTTTCTACTTTAGATTTAACAATGTGGCAGTGGATGAGATGGGAGACATGCTCAAAGTATTCAAAATGAAAAACACCAGAACACAACCGTTATTTTATGAAAGAGGCTGGAAAATGGTTAGTAAAGAAATCACAGATGTGTTTCACAGATGAGGGGGAGGTAAGGGAGAGGACTATGTTCAGAAAATAGCATAAGCACAATATATTCCTGATTTGGCTCAACATATTACTTTTTGGGTTTCTTAAGCTTGATTTGGGAGGTTTATTTTCACTTTGAAGAGTATCTGTGTCTATATGGATGTACATAAGTAATTTGACATCCCAGAAGAACATAATGTTATTATAGAATATTGACCATAATTATTTATCTGTAGTTACATTAAATAAAAGGCACTTGATAAAACATGGAGGTAATTACCCTCTTAAATTAGAAATTACATTTTTGAACTCTTGCCCATGAAAAGAAACTAAAAATTGTGAATATTGTGAATATATTTTAAACAGGAGACCATTCAATATAGACCTTCAGTTCTGTAAAAAAAATCTACAGCCACAGATTCTGCACCTTTGCCTTAATTTTGACTTTATAGAATTTTTTGTGAACATAAAGATTTTGCCTTATTTTGTAGGGCCATGCACACAGCAGATAGTCAGCAACTGACTGACTAGTGAATTAAGGTTATTAAAGAAGAATGTTATTTTTTAGGTGAAAATATTTTTATATACCTTCTGTCTAGATAAAATTCTTACAAAAGTTTAGTGCCATCTTGAAATATATCAATATTTTTAAACTTTTTTGCCAAAGGCAAACAAAGACTCAGAAATACTATTATTCCTGTAGAGTGTTTCTCTCTCTTCCAGGGCTGTTGGAACTGTCAGAGCACAGAAAATATCCTTAGATATCACTTGCTGGGGATGACTATCAGCCACAACAATTTACAAGCTTTAAATATTAGTGTCTATGTTACTGTAATAATCAGTTTTGTCAGTTGAACACGTAATTTGTTGCTCAGTCACTCAGTCATGTCTGACTCTTTGTGACCCTGTGGACTGCATCACTCCAGGCATCCCTGTCCTTCACTATCTCTCGGAGTTTGCTCAAACTGATGTCCATTGAGTCAGTGATGCCATCCAGTCAACTCATCCTCTGTCGTCCCTTTCTCCTCTTGCCTTCAGTCTTTCCCAGCATCAAGGTCTTTTCTAATGAGTCAGCTCTTCACAACAGGTGGCCAAAATATTAGAGCTTTAGCTTCAGCATAGTCCTTCCAATGAACATTCAGGGTTTGATCTCCTTGTCGTCCAAGGGACTCTCAATCAAAATATATGCAAAAGCTTAGCCAAAAAATAAAACTATTCTTGACCATTGTACAAGGCTGGTTTGAACTGCACAAGTCCACTTAAATGCATGTCTTTCACTAGTGAAAGTACTGCCCTCAGTACTGCACAATCTGTTGGTTGATTCCATGGATGCAAATCCGTGTACCCAGAGGCCTGACTAAGGCAGATTTTCAACTCTGCAGAAGGTTGGCATCCCTAATCCCTATTTTGTTTAAGGATCAACTGTATAAATACAATAATCTTTTAAAATAATGTATGTTTTGGTTCAGTTCTGTTGTGAGCATCTAAAAAATGTCTAGATGTTCTAATTCATAATCTATTACAGATATTCTGTTTAGAGCAGTAGATTAATCTCACTGAGCATTCATTGGAAGAATGTTGATCTACCTTTTCTAAAGAGGAATAATTTGTTTTTAATTTTAATTTACAAGTGCCTATATCATGCCAAGGGCTTCCCTGGTGGCTCCGTGGTAAAGAATCCACCTGCCAATGCAAGAGACACAGATCCTGACCCTTGGGTCAGGAAGATCCCCTAAAGAAGGAAATGACAAACCACTACAGCATTCTTGCATGAGCAATCCCATGGACAAAGGAGCCTGGCAGGTTACAGTCCATGGGGTTGCAAAAGAGTCATGACTTAGTGACTAAACCACAACAACATATCATATCTAGCCCTGTTTCAAGCACTTGACAAATCCTAACACATTCAATCCTCACAACCCTATGAAGTAGGTACTTGTATTATCATACCCAATTTATAGATGATAAAACCAAGGCATGGAGAGACTGAGCAAACTGCCCATGGCCAAGCAGGTGGTAGGTGGCAGAGTAGGCTCTGATCTCATGCAATCTGACATGAAAATCCTTGCCCTACTTCCCTAGGAAAGCACTGTCCAATAGAAAAACAACGTGGGCCATATATGTAGTTTTAAATTCCCTAGTAGCCATACTAAACAAGTAAAAAATAGAATTTAACTTAAATGATACCTTACATGATGCAACAGTTAAAGTGAAATGTAGTACAGTTGACCCTTAAACAACATGATTTTGAACTGTGAGGATCCATCTATATGCAGATTTTTTTCAATAAATGCATCTTATAGTATTCTATAGCAAGAGAGTTCCAGAAAAACATCTATTTCTGCTTTATTGACTATGCCAAAGCCTTTGACTGTGTGGATCACAATAGACTGTGGAAAATTCTGAAAGAGATGGGAATACCAGACCACCTGACCTGCCTCTTGAGAAACATGTATGCAGGTCAGGAAGCAACAGTTAGAATTGGACATGGAACAACAGACTGGTTCCAAATAGGACAAGGAGTACGTCAAGGCTGTATATTGTCACCCTGCTTATTTAACTTATATGCAGAGTACATCATGAGAAATGCTGGACTGGAAGAAACACAAGCTGGAATCAAGATTGCTGGGAGAAATATCAATAACCTCAGATATGCAGATGACCCCACCTTTATGGCAAAAAGTGAAGAGGAACTAAAAAGCCTCTTGAAAGTGAAAGAGGAGAGTGAAAAAGTTGGCTTAAAGCTCAACATTCAGAAAATGAACATCATGGCATCTGGTCCCATCACTTCATGGGAAATAGATGGGGAAACAGTGGAAACAGTGTCAGACTTTATTTTTGGGGGCTCCAAAATCACTGCAGATGGTGACTGCAGCCATGAAATTAAAAGACGCTTACTCCTTGGAAGGAAAGTTATGACCAACCTAGATAGCATATTCAAAAGCAGAAACATTACTTTGCCAACAAAGGTTCGTCTAGTCAAGGCTATGGTTTTTCCTGTGGTCGTGTATGGATGTTAGAGTTGGACTGTGAAGAAGGCTGAGCACCGAAGAATTGATTTTTTTTTTTTTTTGAACTGTGGTGTTAGAGAAGGTTCTTGAGAGTCCCTTGGACTGCAAGGAGATCCAACCAGTCCATTCTGAAGGAGATCAGCCCTGGGATTTCTTTGGAAGGAATGATGCTAAAGCTGAAACTCCAGTACTTTGGCCACCTCATGTGAAGAGTTGATTCATTGGAAAAGACTGATGCTGGGAGGGATTGGGGGCAGGAGGAGAAGGGGACGACAGAGGATGAGATGGCTGGATGTCATTACTGACTCGTTGGACGTGAGTCTGAGTGAACTCCGGGAGTTGGTGATGGACAGGGAGGCCTGGCATGCTGCGACTCATGGGGTCACAAAGAGTTGGACACACTGAGCGACTGAACTGAACTGACAGTACTCTATATTAGATATCACAATGCCAACATCCATTGAATCATAGATAAAGCAAGGAAATTCCAGAAAAAGCATCTACTTCTGCTTCATTGACTACACTAAAGCCTTTTACTGTGTGGATCATAACAAACTGGAAAATTCTTAAAAAGATGGGAATACCAAACCACGTTACTTGCCTTCTGAGAAACATGTATTCAGGTCAAGAGGCAATAGTTAGAACTGGACATGAAACAATGGACAGCTTCAAAATTGGGAAAGGAGTATGTCAAGGCTGTATATTCTCACCCTACTTATCCAATTTATATGCAGAGTACATCATGTGAAATGCCAGGCTGGATGAAGCACAAGTTGGAATCAAGATTGCTGGGAGAAATACCAATAACCTCAGATACACAGATGACACCATGCTTATGGCAGAAAGCAAAGAACTAAAGAGCCTCTTGATGAAAGTGAAAGAAGGGAGTGAAAAAGCTGGCTTAACACTCAACATTCAAAAAACAAAGATCATGGCATCTGGCCCCATCACTTCATGGCAAATAGATGGTGAAACAATGGAAACAGTGACAGACTTTATTTTCTTAGGCTCTAAAATCACTGTAGATAATGACTGCAGCCATCAAATTAAAAGACATTTGCTCCTTGGAAGAAAAGCTATGACAAACCTAGAGAGCATATGTATTAAAAAGCAGAGACATCAGTCAACCAATAAAGGTCTGTATAGTCAAAGCTGTGGTTTTTTTCAGCAGTCATGTATGAATGTGAGAGTTGGACTATAAAGAAGGATGAGAGCAAAGTACTAATGGTTTTGAACTGTGGTGTTGGAAAAGACTCTTGAGAGTCCCTTGGACAGCAAGGAGATCAAACTAATCAATCCTAAAGGAAATCAACCCTGAATATCAAACCCTGAATATTCATTAGAAGGACTAATGCTGAAGCTGAATCTCTAATACTTTGACCACCTGATGCAAAGAACTGACTCATTTGAAAAGACCCTGATGCTGGGAAAGATTCCATGATGAGGGCAGGAGAAGAGGACAACAGAGGATGAGATGTTTGGACAGCATCACTGATTCAATGGTTATCACTTTGAGCACACTCCACAAGATGGTGAAGGACAGGGAACCCTGGAATGCTACAGTCCATGGGGTCGCAGAGAGCCGGAAATGACTGAGCAACTGGACAACAACCATAGTACTACATAGTTGGAACTGGCTGAATCTGTGGATGTGGAATCTTGGATCCAGAGGGCTGGTTCTACAATTATATATGGATTTTCAACTGCTCAGGAAGGTTGATGCCCCCAAAACCCAAATTGTTCAAAGGTCAACTGAGTATATCAAAACAGTGTAATTGTGTTTCACATAAATATGCTTCATACTGCTTCCTTTTTAAATTTTTTAATTAATTTAAATAGACATAACTGAGAACACAAAATGTATTTGGAAGTTGGAGACGTTAAATCCAATATGAGTGATTAGGTTGAGAGAGGATAAAGAAAGGAATTTTGTTTTTTCTTGATCACTAAGAATTTAAACATAAATCAAGAGAAAATAGACTCTACATTAAATGTGGTGGTAAATCTGCATGCATTTCTTGTATTTGTTGTTGTCGTTTTAGTTGCTCAGTCATGTCCAACTCTTTTGCAGTCCCATTGACTATAGCCTGCTAGGTTCCTCTGTCTATGGGATTTCCTGGTCAGGAATACTGGAGTGGATTGCCATTTCCTTCTACAGGGGATCTCCCCAACCCAGGGACTGAACCCACATCTCCTTCATTAGCAGGAGCCTATTAATAAATTAAATTTTGCCTAGATTATTAATGTCATTTAATCAGTTTTAATAATAATAAAGGCAAACTTCCCAATGAGATCATTTACTATTAAAAGAGAAAAATTTCTATCATTGTATGAAACAAATAACTTTATAAAGTGATGTCAATATGTCCTAATTTTGATTATTCTTTTTAGTTTTTAGAGGTTTTTTGTTGCTGAAAGTTTATGTAAATTGTAATTTTTGCTTTTCCAGTTTTTCATTAAATGGAAGATTCTGTAGGATACAATAGAAAGAGTTCTAGGGTCAGATGACTTAGACTTTAAACCAGGAAAACTGAGGTTCTGCCACTTAAAAGCAGTTTCTCTCTAAATTTGTGTATTTAATCTTTGTGAGTTTCCAGTTTCCTGCCCTGCAGATTGGGGACAGTAGTGCATATTTCTTTAAGCTATTAAAAACAACAAACAAAAAAAATATTTGTATTCAACATATTAGCATATTGCTTGACATGTACTAAGAAGATAATAAATGCTCATTCCTTTTCCATAATTTTATGCACAATCTTTCATATGAATGAATCTTCATTCACCCAATGCCTCAAAATTGTATTAGCATAAATATCACTAAAATTGTTTTATGATATCATTAACCCTTAAAACCCCTGCTGCTGCTGCTGCTGCTAAGTCGCTTCAGTCGTGTCCGACTCCGTGCGACCCCATAGACGGCAGTCCACCAGGCTCCCCAGTCCCCGGGATTCTCCAGGCAAGAACACTGGAGTGGGTTGCCATTTCCTTCTCCAATGCATGAAAGTGAAAAGTCAAAGTGAAGTCGCTCAGTCATGTCCGACTCTACAAATGCTTAATTATGTTCTTTCTGCCACTAAGTTTCACAGTGATCAAACTGGTTCAAATGGTAAATCATTCAGACCCTGAAGTTCAGATAATTTTCTAGAGAAAGCGAAGACAGAAGTGAACAAAAGAAAGGGAGAAAGAATAAACCTTGACTAACGGCACCCCAGTCCAGTACTCTTGCCTGGAAAATCCCATGGAGGGAGGAGCCTGGTAGACTACAGTCCATGGGGTTGCGAAAAGTCGGACACGACTGAGCGACTTCACTTTCACTTTTCACTTTCATGCATTGGAGAAGGAAATGGCAACCCACTCCAGTGTTCTTGCCTGGAGAATCCCAGGGACAGGGAAGCCTGGTGGGCTGCCGTCTATGGGGTCGCACAGAGTCGGAAATAACTGAAGCGACTTAGCAGCAGCAGCAGCAACAGTATATAAATATACTAGTGGCAACACAGTGATAATTGAATTGAAGTGTTTCTGGATTAAACACTGCTGAAGGTTTTTTATCTTGCAGCCTAATAGTAATGACTGGGGACCACTTAAGTCATATCACGATGTACGCAGTTAGGCTATTTAAAGGTTGCCATTTCATCTCCAAATTTCACTCCCTTCTGACGTCTCCTGCGCTGTTCATTTGGCACTCTTGGCTCCGCTTCAGCAGATAATTTGTATGCGACATAAGCATTTAGAAAAACCCAGAGTTAAACCAGGGGTGAGAGTCATCAGTAACATTTATAGTTACGGAGATTTTCACTCTATGCTATAACCTGAGTCTGGTGCATCTTTCAAGAGAAAAGAACATTCTTTTAGTGCAATTTCTATTTCCATATTGATATGATGATTATTCCTTCAGTTAAATCCAGGCTTGACCTCAATTGTCAAACGATTTTACCAATAGATTTTTTTCTAGATGTTAACTGCACCTTTTTTTTTTTTTAAACCAGAAATTCAGCATTTAAATTATGTTTGATTGAAGGTAAATTTTTTTTTAATGCAAGAACAACCTTTTGTTGACAAGAATTCGACGTGAGGAAAATTTAGATAAATGTATTGACGGCACAGTGTAATAAAACCCTCCTTAGTTTAATAGATAAAAGAATGTGGTGGGTTTTTTATTTTTTCTTTGCAGCATTGGAATATGTGCTGTGCTCATGGAAACCAGCTGTCATGCCACTTTCCAGCGCTCCCGAGGAAACAGAAACTTGCTTCTTCTCTACACGAGGGTGCGCCTGAGGCAAAGATTAGGGTGGCTGTGGAGGTTCAGGTGGTTTTCTGTATTTGGGGGAGGGTCATGGAAACGCCTTTCTTTGCACTTCTTTTCTCCAAATTGGACATCGCCTGAAATTGGCACATTCAGCAGCAATGTGGGATGAGGTATGTACGAGGCACCATTTCCCTCTAAGGCAAATGCCTTCACTGCTGGCAAACCGTCAGAATTTGCAAGCTCAGCCGGCACCTTTGACCCGACCATGCAGCTGACAGCACAGTTGGCAGCTGGTAGCTTCCATTTATCCTAGGTCAGCTCCTGAGGCATCAACATAAAATGAAATCAAGATTTAGGCAGTAAGTTCAGAAATAAAAATGGAATGCCTGAGAGTTTGCTTCAGGCTCCTCAGGTTGAAAACCATTTATTAAAGCTCATGAAGCCGGGAAAGTCAAATACGTAAGAGCAGCTGCTCAGGATAAAAAATGGGCCATTGGATGCTTGACTGATGATCCAGAGAAAGCCACTGCTTTAAGGACAGTCAAGCTGCCAATTACTTAAGATGTAGTTGAGAATGCCATGCATTTCACGGGGTGGAGACTGTCACCTTTACATCCTCAGAGCCCAGCAATGTGCCTGGTAGCTGGTGCTCAGTCAGTGAATATTTGGGTAATTAGTGAATGAAGTTTGTGACTGCAGACTGCCATTAGTGGCAGAAAGCTCATTAATTTTGCCATGGTTCTATAGACCAATTCTGTGGCTTAATTCATTAATTTTGAAATCACAATCACTTGTATTTCATTAACAAAGTAATACTGTTGCTTATAAAATACATATTCACATATATACATACATGTGCATTTTGCCACCAAGTAGTAATCAGACCAGGAGAAAAGTTAGCTAAATATATAATACAAATGCATTTAAAGGCTGTATCTGTTTGTGGTTACAGACAATTATTTTTTTCTAGTTCATGTATCTAAAGGATGAAATTTCCAAGTCATATTTTCTACAAGGAATGGGATGAAGAAGAGGAATTAACATTTTTCTTCCTTTCCTACTGTATAATAGTTTTATTTGAGCTCTGTGCTTTACAGAAATTCTTTCACTTTGGCTCACACTGACCACATCAAGGGAAAAATCAATGCCCTTTTGTAGGTGAGGATTCTGGGCTTCAGAGAAAAATATCAGTTGACCAGTTTTACATAGTGAAGAATTTGTTGAGCTAAGATGAAACTACAGGTATCTTTGATGTTAAAGTTTGTGGGTTTTTCTCTTTACCTAAATCTTAAAATGTCATCAGCTACAAAGCATTAGGAGTAGATACTATGAAAATGGAGATATTCTTTAAGAATTTTATGTTAAAATAAATATAGGAAGATTATTTATTTTCCCATGTACCAGAAAAGATCACTTGGCAAAATATAATGGATTCAAAAGATCCTTCTCAAAAGATGCAAAATATATACTCAAGAGACACAAAAATATATACCAATTTGTAATAAACTTAGTAAGAAAAACTAATCTACACAATCTACAAAGCTTTACTGAAAAGGAAAATATGAAACAATAAAAGGAGAGATATATTTTGTTTAAGGATGGGGAATTTTAAACATTGTAAAGTTGTCACTTCTACCACATATTAATGTATGCATTTAATGAAATTCTAATCCAACATTCACAAGTACTTACTTAGAAATTTGACCATTACTTCAAAAAATAATCTAGAAAAATTAATCACAGAAAGGAGGCAAAATATTTTTAAAATAAGAATTATGAGGCCCATGTACATCATCAGCTATTAAATTGTAAATCATATGACTTAGAACAGTGTGTTACTGCCATTAGAATCTACAGTAGATCAATGGAAACATACATAGATTGGATAGATGATAAATACATAAATAGATATGTATGTATAAAACTAATATGATAAAGATGGAACTTCCAATCAGTGAATAAATAATACATTATCCAAGTAACAGCACTAAGCTAATTGGTTAAAAATGCAAAAATGAGTTAGACAGCTTGATAGGAAGCTGTTAGCATATTGTATCCATATGGTTTTCAGAGTTAAATATAATAACCTCTAGATGAATATCTAGATGATTTTGGAATGGAGTGAAAAGACTGAACAGACAAAAGTAAACATAGAAAATTTTGGGTGGAAAGACAGTATAAATAAGGTCAACAAGTTAATAACAAACTATTTAAAAAAGCTATAGCCATCACAGAAATATTGCTATTATCTTCAGATTTATAAAGACTTCATTTTAAATAAAAAGAATGAATACTGCAGCAGATAAAAGAGCCATGAGTAGGCAAGTCACAAAAATTTATAAATCAATTTTTAAATTCCCTAGGGATCAAAAACATGCAAATTAAAAGAGGACATCATTTCTTGCCAACCAAATTTAAATGCTAGGGAATATCTTTCTTGCATTTCAAGAAAGTTTGTTCTAGAACTTACTTCCCCTTCTACAGCTGCCCTAGGTCAGGCTTGGGAGCACTGTCTCTCATTCAGCATTTGCTGGTCACGATTTTTTCTCACCCTAGGTGAGACATTGAGAACCTCAGACACCAGATGCCTCCTCAGAGTTTCTTGGGTGAAAGAGGAGATATGGCGTGTTTTCTTCTTGTGATACCTCCTGTTGGAGGAATACTTGCACCATCCTCTTTATTCCCCAGAGGCTTACTAAATTTTATTTGAACCCCTTTTCATGGATCCTCAGCTCTCTGTTGGCCTGAGGTATGATTTTAATAAAAGAACTGGCCCAAGAAAAAAGTTCTGGCATCGGAGTCCTTGTGGCACTCAGAATCTGGAATAGCAAGTCCCTTTAAATGCTTGTGTCTTTCTTGAAGGTCAAACTCCCTTACTGGAATTTTCTCTCAGGTTTCTTGCAAGTAATCTCAGGTGAATCTCAAAGACTCCAGTCTGTCTGATTTACCTTTGGAGATGAGTTTAGACAATTCCTATTTTTTGTATTATGCACCTGAAGTTGAGTTGATTTTTTTCTTCACTGTTTTCAGAATTTTAAAAAATTTCTCTTTTGAACTAGCATTACTTCTATAATTTTGTAATGTATTTTTTGAGTAAATGCAATGGCACCCAACTCCAGTACTCTTGCCTGGAAAATCCCATGGATGGAGGAGCCTGGTAGGCTGCAGTTCATGGGGTCGCTAAGAGTCGGATACGACTGAGCGACTTCACTTTCACTTTCCACTTTCATGCATTGGAGAAGGAAATGGCAACCCACTCCAGCGTTCTTGCCTGGAGAATCCCAGGGATGGGAGAGCCTGGTGGGCTGCTGTCTATGGGGTCGCACAGAGTCGGACATGACTGACGCGACTTAGCAGGATGATATGTATGGAAAAATACAAGTTTTATTTTATGAATTTAAAGTTTAAGATGCTGATTCCTTCCTTAGGTAAAACCATTTCCTTGAGCCAAAGATCAAGTCTACATTTTATTTCATTCCAGAAAGCATAAGTAACATGTACAGATATTTTAATTAAGTAAGTAAAAATTTGAAAGTAGGGCCTTAGCTTGTTTTTAAATGCCTCTAGTTTTGTTAACTCACCCTAACTTTTTTACATTTAAACTATGGCCATGACTGCAGAATATAAACTCACAGCTTGACCCTGGAATTGGATAAATTCCTTTAAGGATTTCTTTCAAAATAGAATATATGCCATATTCACTACCATAATACTTCCCACAAAATCTGTAAAGGACATTTAAGGAAATGTTTCTAATTTTCAAAGTGTCTTCTAAAAGTTGGTTTGGACAGGACAAAGAGCTAGAACCATAAAAATTTTAAAGGTGTTTATGGGCAACTACTAATTGTCCCAAGTTTACATTTCATATATTGAAGCCCTATTAGGATGACAAAATTCTTGATATACACTGTAATACTTATACTTTAAAGAACTTTTCATGTGAGCTGGTATTTATTTACTTCATATAATTTGATTTTGGACTTTAAGAGCAACAGTTATGGACTCCATTTTTTTTTTTTTTTTTGGACTTTAAAAAATATATATGTTAAAATAAATCAATGTATATTTCTTGCCATTTATTATGTGCAATATTCAGTAAGAAGTAGAAGTCATTTAAGAGAAAAATAAATGTAGTCCATTATACCTACCTCCCAATCTTCTTGAAGAAACAATACAAACACATGCATAAAAGATTACCTATAAGGCAACATTTGATGTCAAAGAAGTGGAGCTGCTGATATTGATTTAAACAAGTAAGTATCCATATTGAGGAGCAAAAATGCTGATGATGATGCCTGACACATATTAGATGCTTAAAAGTCATTGTTTGAATGAACACATTTTAAAACTGTTTATACAGTAAGGACTTACTCCAGGTCCCTTATCATACAACAACCCTTAAAGAAGACATGATTAACACCACTTCTCAGAGGAGAAAACTGATGAACAGGGAAGCTCCTCTAATACTCTGCTCAGTGGGGGGCAGAGGGTAGAGTGGAAGGTTTCATACCCACATCTGTTTAACTCTGTGATCTATATTTCCCTACCCCATTATACTTCTTCTTGCAGAGGTAACTTTTTTTTATTGTGGCCACTTTGAAACTGTGGATCTCCATTGTCAATATGTTTATTCAACAAGCCATTCTTGAAACTATTACTACTGAACACTAATCAAAAGATAACAATAAAAAACCCTCACAAAATAAATGTAAAATTGAAATTCTAATCATATCAGAAAGAAGATATACATTGTAGTAGAGAACTTACAATAGACAGACTTGATCTAGTTAAAAGAAGGTCAGTATCCTAAAACCTGAAATGTAAGTGGGTTTAGACTTTGCAGATTAGAAAGTAAAGAATATTTAAGATCCAAAGACTTGGGGGAAAATGATGGTTAAGAAGAACAAATGATGACCAACTAGGCTTAAGCTAAGGGAGCAAAGGGGATAATAGTGTAGGATGGAGCTGAGAAAGCAGATAGGTATAAAACTAGTCAGGGTATTGCAAATCATTTTGATTATTTTGTCTTTATTCTGAGAGCAATGGGAATCCAATGAGGTGTTTTAACTGGGGAGTAATAAGGATGAGGGCACAATGGGTGAGAGCATCTGGATAGACTGCAGAGTTGGATGAGAGGAAGCTAAAGTAAATTTAGGTAAACCAGATAGAAAGAATTTTGTAGGTCAACCAAGAGATGGTGGTAGGCTAGTATTCAGAGTTGTTAACAAAGATACAGAAAGAGGAATAGATTTCAGAATGTATATAGGAGATAAATTAGTGTAATTTTATAATGGATTGTATGTGGCAAGAAGATTATTGAAGGGGAGGTAGATTTCATGGATGAATTCAAGTTTTGGCTTACATATCTTAATAGTTGTTTCTTCCATTCACTATGATAGGAAATAGTCAATGTTTGCAGGGGAAGGTCATGATTCTGGTCATCAATACATTGAATTTGCAGTACATTAGAGACTGGTTGGTAGACTGCTGGGGTCCAGCCCCAGCTGATCCAGGGTATTAGAAGGAGAGATGGCCTAGGCGACTATTTATATGCTAATTAGAGATACAAAGAGTAATAGAATGAGGATAGCTCAGTAGGAAAATTCAGTGGAGAAAAGAGGCTGAGTAGCTTGGTTTACGTGGAAAATCAATATAACCCGTGACACCAGGTTAGCTCTGACCACGGAGGCTGCAGGCGCCCTCCCGAATAGCGGAAGGTGCCCCACCTTAGACACCTTCTTGAGTGGGTCTTACAAGCCCAGGCAAATAAATGGTCGCAGAGGATATCCACGCTCCAGATGGAGACTTCTGCCAGAAGTTAAAGGGAAGAATGACATGGGGAGACCAAGCGTTGGTGAGCAAGGCCCGTAGCTTTATTTTTAACAGGGGCTTATATACCCTAAGTTACACATAGAGGATAATAGGGGATGCAAAGTCAGCAGTTTTTGATCCTTATCAAAAACCAGGGTTTCTTTCCTGGAAATTTATCGTATACAAATGGTTTAGGTGATTTACATCATCTTCTGGCCAGAAGGCCTATTAACATTTTATGACTCTTGACAAGGACTTATCAACAAAGACTTATTTTCTCTAAGAGTAATTATTTTAAGGTTTGGCACCATCTTCCGAAGATAAAATTGCATTCCTATAGGGCGGATGTGTAATGGGTTTACAACAAAGGAAAGAATTTATTACCTTAAGGGTCTAAAGTTACTAACACCAAGGCCACTACTTATTTTTTCTATCTACCAACTATTAATTAATACATATTCAAGGATACAATTCAGGGGATGTGAAAACTTGGCAACAAGCATTGGCTCATCAATGAAATCCTTTACTAGTCTTATTCTGACAGTTTCTAACTCTCTGAGAGGCTCTAAGCTATTTGAATATCTTAAGCTTCCCGTGCCTCTCGAGGCTGGGAGACTGTAAACAATCGTATGCATAGCTGTAGGAGTCCGGGTAAACTTGTCAGGCGAGTTAGAGAGCCATCTGAGGGGTTTGGATTTAAACACTCCTAATTGCCCAGGAACTTTATTAATTGGAGCTGTAAGTTAACTCTTTGACAGAGAGTGTGAGATGGTGGTTGGGGACAGCCCCCAGTAAAGTCAGAAGTGAGAGCACAAAGCAATAAAGTAGGCAGACTCTGGTTTTTTGGGGGTAGATGCTTGAGAATATCCAGGGGGACTCCTGAGGCTCGATCCCGCCTTTGCATATGCCGAGCCTCCTTCCTCATGACCTTTGTCATGAGTGGAATGTCTCTCACCAGCTCCCGGCAGTAGACCCGTGAAATCAACTGTTGGGTATATACACGTGTAGCCAAAAGAAAGCCTGGCAGAGATAAACTTGTGGGTCATCTGAGTTTAGGTGATTGAAGTGGTGAGTATAAATGAGACTACCAAGAAAGGAATTTGGAATGAAAAGGAGAAAGGACCAGTGACTCAGCACTGAGCAGAAACAACATTTGGTGGTCAAGTAGAAGAAAACGTTTTTCTTAAAGAGAAAGGAAAGTGATAGAAAGTAGAGAGTAGTAGTATTGAAAGCATCTAAAAACTAAGGAAAAGAGTATTACAATAATGGAGTGGTCCAATAACATTGAGCCCTTGCAAGGTCATGTGAAATAGTTTATTCTGAGCCAGAGAAAGAAGGGAAAATAATTTCTGATTACCTATCCTTTTGCCTGATGAACTATGGAATGAGGTTCGTGACCTTGTACAGGAGACAGGGATCAAGACCATCCCCAAGAAAAAGAAATGCAAAAAAGGAAAATGGCTGTCTCAGGAGGCCTTACAAATAGCTATGAAAAGAAGAGAAGTGAAAAGCAAAGGAGAAAAGGAAAGATATACCTATTTGAATGCAGAGTTCCAAAGAATAGCAAGTAGATACAAGAAAGCCTTCCTCAGTGATCAGTGCAAAGAAATAGAGGAAAACAACAGAATGGGAAAGACTAGAGATCTCTTCAAGAAAATTAGAGATACCAAAGGAATATTTCATGCAAAGATGGGCTCAATAAAGGACAGAAACGGTATGGACCTAACAGAAGCAGAAGATACTAAGAAGAGGTGGCAAGAATACACAGAAGAACTGTACAAAAAAGGTCTTCAAGAACCAGATAATCACCATGGTGTGATCACTCACCTAGAGCCAGACATCCTGGAATGAGAAGTCAAGTGGACCTTAGAAAGCATCACTATGAACAAAGCTAGTGGAGATGATGGAATTTCAGTTGAGCTATTTCAAATACTGAAAGATGATGCTGTGAAAGTGCTGCACTCAATATGTTAGCAAATTTGGAAAACTCAGCAGTGGCCACAGGACTGGAAAAGGTCAGTTTTCATTCCAATCCCAAAGAAAGGCAATGCCAAAGAATGCTCAAACTACTGCACAATTGCACTCATCTCACGTGCTAGTGAAGTAATGCTCAAAATTCTCCAAGCCAGGCTTCAGCAATACGTGAACTGTGGACTTCCAGATGTTTAAGCTGGTTTTAGAAGAGGCAGAAGAACCAAGATCAAATTGCTAACATCCACTGGATTATCGAAAAAGCAAGAGAGTTCCAGAAAAACACCTACTTCTGCTTTATTGACTATGCCAAAGCCTTTGACTGTGTGGATCACAATAAACTGTGGAAAATTCTGAAACAGATGGGAATGCCAGACCACCTGACCTGCCTCCTAAGAAGTCTGTATGGGGGTGAGGAAGCAACAGTTAGAACTGCGCATGGAACAACAGACTGATTCCAAATAGGAAAAGGAGTACGTCAAGGCTGTATATTGTCACCCTGTTTGTTTAACTTATATGCAGAGTACATCATGAGAAACGCTGGGCTGGATGAAGCACAAGCTGGAATCAAGATTGTGGGGAGAAATATCAATAACCTCAGATAGGCAGATGACACCACCCTTATGGCAGACTGTGAAGAAGAACTAAAGAGCCTCTTGATGAAAGTGAAAGAGGAGAGTGAAAAAGTTGCCTTAAAGCTCAACGTTCAGAAAACAAAGATGATGGCATCTGGTTGCATCACTTCATGGCAAATAGATGGGTAAGCAATGGAAACAGTGGCAGACTTTATTTTTTTGGCAGACTTTATTTTTTTGGGCTCCCAATCACTGCAGATGGTGACTGCAGCCATGAAATTAAAAGATGCTTTCTCCTTGGAAGGAAAGTTATGACCAAACTAGACAGCATGTTAAAGGACTTTGCCAACAAAGGTCCATCTAGTCAAGGCTATGGTTTTTCCAGTAGTCATGTATGGATATGAGAGTTGGACTATAAAGAAAGCTGAGTGCCGAAGAACTGATGCTTTTGAACTGTGGTGTTGAAGACTCTTGAGAGTTCTTAGATTGCAAGGTGATCCAACTAGTCCATCCTAAAAGAAATCAGTCCTGAATATTCATTGGAAGGACTGATGTTGAAGCTGAAACTCCAATACTTTGGCCACCTGATGGGAAGAAGTGACTCATTGCAAAAGACCCTGATGCTGGGAAAGATTGAAAGTGGGTGGAGAAGGGGATGACAGAGGATGAGATGGCTGGATGGCATCACTGACTCAGTGGGCATGAGTTTGAGTAAATTCCTGGAGTAGGTGATGGACAGAGAGGCCTGGCGTACTGCAGTCCATGGGATCACAAAGAGTTGGACATGACTGAGCAACTGAACTGAACTGAACCCCTTGCCACAAAGAATTGAGGTAGATAAATTTCTTATTCCTTACGACTTACAAAAATTAATGAATAGGGAGAGAGTGAATCTAGATCATTTTTGAATTATTGTTACCCCAATGCTCTTTCAATAGTCCTGATTAAAAAATATTTACAGTTCTAGGAGATGAAGGTGGGGAAAAAAATGAATGTTTCTGAAAACAGATAGAAAAATTGAAATAGTGCTGTGACTGAATGGGAATAGAAGCTGAGATCTGAGGTTAAGACACTTTCCCTTGTGGCTCAGCTGGTAAAGAATCCACCAGCAATGTGGGAGACCTGGGTTAGATCTCTGGGTTGGGAAGATCCCCCGGAGAAGGGAAAGGCTGTCCACTCCAGTATTCTGACCTGGAGAACTCCATGGACTGTATAGTCTGGGGTTGCAAAGAGTCAGGTATGACTGACTGACTTTCACTTTGAGATTCAGCAAATGTTATTTTCATAGTTTCCTCCACATGGTGTTTCCCATTTTGCGGAAACAAAAACCTAGAGAAATGCAATAATCTGACCCCAAACATTGTGACTTGTAGATCGGGAACTTGTACTTAAAATTTCTGACTTCGAATGCAAAACCTTTTCTAATATGAAACCATAACAAATGCCAACAAAAGAGCTAAAGATTTAATAAAAGTTTCATGAAGGTAACCCATGGACAGAGGAGGCTGTTGGGCTCCAGTTCATAGGGTCACAAACAGTTGGACATGACTCAAGCAACTTAGCATGCACAGAATGCCATAAAATCCATTTGTTTAAGAAACAAAATGAGGCAGGACTCTATTTTGGATGGAAAAGTAGCTTCCTCTAGTGGTGCCCTTCCTGCAGGGGTCTAGCCTTTGATGGCAAATGATCATCAGAAAGGTCCCATCCTGTGTTCGTGCTGTGGTCTCCATGACCACAGTGAAGAAGCACACTCGCCCAGATGAATCAGTGCAGGTCACTGTGTTCACACTTGCTCCATCATGGTTCCTGAGCAAGCTTCCACCCTGAATGAATGAGATAGTGATCAAAGATCATACCATGCCCAAGCCCTCAAAGTTCTTATCAAAGAATTTCATGTGAAAAAAAGAGAACAAAGTGTATCACTGTCTTTTTTTTTTAAGCTAAAGTGGGGGTGAAACCTGTCACGAAAAGGATGAACATCTTGCAAAGAAACAAAAAATGAGGCGCTTAAAATCATTGTTGATACACCCACAAAGAAATCAGCTCTTATTTCAGTCAAGATCACAGAAGAGTTGGATATATTTTATATTTTCTTTTCAGAAGCATAAAAAAAATACTTAAAAGAGCATATATAGACTGAACATAGATTTATTGCCAGTGACTTTGGTAAGGTGGGTGGATTGAGGCTGCTAATGTAAGTTTATGAGTACAGCTGGTCCATTTAACAGCAGGTTTATAGGCACACCTCAAGAACTGCCCCACGTCTGTGGAAGGTATGGTATCAAACAAACTCTGTTGGACATATGGGCCCATCTATGGGCAACGTGCTATAAACCAACCCATAACTACTGCAGCTGTGATCATAAACCTTTTTAGAGAACAACTAGCAAAATCTGACTTAGAAATGTTTGCTGCATTTTAAAATGGGTAGGTGAAATATGCCAAATGAGGGCCAACACAAAGTCTTGACTGAAAATATCACAGACTCAGGTTAAACCAACAAAATTGACTTCACTCTCACTATGTGTGATTTTCATAAATCTCAACTGAAGGATCAATGGCAATTAATTTTTTGCCTTCAATATTGTAAGTGCCTGAGACCACTGGTTTTCCATTAAATCCCCGGTGTTCCTCAAATAAGTTACCACGATGTTGGTACTTACCTACGAGATTGATACAGTGTTTTATTACCCAGCATACCTTGAAAGATTTGTCTTCCATGTAATGAAGATGCATTTCAGGTTGAGACTTCTCATCTGTTAAGAGATATTTTGCCTTTCCTTTGACAGTTTGAAATATTTCTTTTCAGAACCATTTTATGGAAGGAAGCACCAGTGGACTAGCTAAGTGCACTGTAAAACCTTACAGAAGAAATACTATGTCTGGATTTTTTAAAAACTAAATGTTGGCACATGGATGCAAGATCCTCTCTGACCTGAGATCTGTCAAATGACCACACTGAGGTAGTAAGAAGGCAAGGGCTGCATTTCGTTTAGAGTAAATAGAACTGCTTTCTATGGCTCCTTGAAGCTCTATCAATTTCGTACTTTTATGGTGTCCATGGTTAGGTTTGCAGAATAGGTGTTGTCAACCGGTCAGCAGAATGCACAGTGATTTCATAGTAATAGAGGGCACACACGGAGAGATATTGTTACTTACTTGTGAGATACCAACAAATACCACACTAGTTCCCCTTCTTCTGGATGTTGATCAATCTTAGTGACATTGACATGTTTCATTTCTATTACCTATTAAAGAATATTTTTTTAAAGTGTTTAGAAACGACTTAGATTTTATCGACTATTATTTGAAAAAAGCAAACAGTTGATAGGGAATAATTGTGCATGTGTATCTGTGTGTGTGTGTGTGTGTGTGTGTACCTTTATTCTGAAACTAACATCGTCTCTTTTTTTCCCTACAAGTTACTAAATGTATTGAATCTACTTTTTAGGTACATTTTGAGTTATTCTGAGAATATTTTGTGGTTGAGTAATATCAGTTTTACTACAGGAATCTGTCACTGATTTTATAGTGTACTACAAGGAGCAAGTGGGAATCATTCCTTTTTTAAACAAAAAATATTTCCTACATTAGATCCAAATTCTTTGTATTTACCTCTCCAGTTGGTTTCTTTGCTGGACTTTTGCATCATGAATAAAAAGGCTTTTAAGTTTTCAATTGTCATATCATTTAGTCAGTTCATAAATATTTCTGAAGGCTGATTTCATATACTGAATGTTGTAAAAAATGACATGACTATTTCTTGAATAGAATAGATGGTTGTGACTAAACATCCCATATCCTCCAGAGGACTTTTTCTTTTTCATGTTTAACCTGGGTGATTAGATATCAGGGAGTGTATCGATACGTATTACTTGAAAGTACACTCGGTCCTCTGTAGCCTGGGTGCTGTGCCTGGGGATTCAGCCATCCCCTAGTTTGGTCCTGTACTGCTCCGTTTTACGTAAGGGACCTGAGCATCTAGGCTTTGCTATCAGTGGGGAGGTAGCCAGGATGACTGTACTGCTCCGTTTTACGTAAGGGACCTGAGCATCTAGGCTTTGCTATCAGTGGGGAGGTAGCCGGGATGACTGTGGCATGTTTGTGGTGAAGGTCCTGTAACTAATTCCTCCCTGCAGAATACTGAGGGACGACTGTAATTGGGTTTCTCAGTAAGAACTATAATTACTTTCAAGATGACTTTCAAAACATTTAAAGAAAATGTAGATTTTATTACTGTCTATTTATGTGTTTTGAAAAGATTGCCCACCTAAAAATATTGAATCCAAGTCGTCATCATATTTAAAATTGACTCTAGGAAAGTCAATCATTTGAATAATTTTTTTTTTTAAGTAATGTATGGAGCTTCCCTGGTGGCTCAGATGGTAAAGAATTTGCCTCCAGTGCACGAGATCCAGGTTCAATCCCTGGGTCAGGAATATTCCTTGGAGAAGGGAATGGAAACCCACTGCAGTATTCTTGCCTGGAGAATTCTAGGGACAGAGAGCTTGGAGGGCTACAGTCCATGGGGTCGCAAAGAGTTGGACCCAACTGAGCGACTAATACTTTCACTTTCACTTATAGAGGTTTATACATTTTAAATTACTCTGACATATTTTATCTCATTTACTGCCTCCTGAGAAACCTGTACGCAGGTCAAGGAGCAACAGTTAGAACCAGACATGGAACAGCAGACTGATTCCAATTTGGGAAAAGAGTTTGTCAAGGCTGTATATTGTCACCTAGCTTATTTAACTTTTATGCAGAGTACATCATGCAAAATGCCAGACTGAATGAAGCACAAGGTGGAATCAAGATTTCAGGGAGAAACATCAGTAATCTCAGATACACAGATGACACCACCCTATAGCAGAAAGTGAACAGAAACTAAAAAGCCTCATGATGAAAGTGAAAGAGGAGAGTGGAAAAGTTGGCTTGAAACTCAACATTCAAAAAACTAAGATCACGGCATCCAGTCCCATCACTTCATGGCAAATAGATGGGGAAACAATGGAAATAGTGACAGACTTTATATTCTTGACCTCCAAAATCACTGCAGATGGTGGCTGCAGCCATAAAATTAAAAGATGCTTGCTCCTTGGAAGAAAAGCTATGACTAACCTAGATAGCATATTAAAAAGCAGAAACATTACTGACAAAAGTTCATGTAGTCAAAGCTATAGTTTTTCCAGTAATCATGTATGGATGTGAGAATTGGACCACAAAGAAAGCTGAGCGCCAAAGAATTTATGGTTTTGAACTGTAATGTTGGAAAAGACTCTTGAGAGTCCCTTGGACTACAAGGAGATCAAACCAGTCAATCCTAAGGCAAATCAGTCCGGAATATTCATTGGAAGGACTGATGCTGATGCTGAAGCTCTAACACTTTGGCCACCTGATGCAAAGAACTGACTCATTGGAAAAGACCCTGATGCTGGGAAAGATTGAAGACTGGAGGAGAAGGGGAAACAGAGGATGAGATGGTTGGATGGCATCACTGACTCTATGGACATGAGTTTGAGCAAGCTCTGGGAGTTAGTGATGGACAGGGAAGCCTGGTGTGCTGCAGGCCATGGGGTTGCAAAGAGTCAGACATGACTGAGCAACTGAACTGACTGACTGACTGCTCACAATAAGCCTCTGAGGTGGGTAGATTAGGTACCATTTTTCCATTTTATAAATGAAAAAACTATGGCTCAACAAGGTTAATGGTTCCCTGTAAGTTTCACAGGTGGTTAGAAATCTACCTTGAACATGTCTTAGATTCCCAATAAGGCTACAGTGAAAATTCATATGTTACCTAACTAGAGGAAGTAAAAAACATCCAATTTCACTCACACTTCTGACAATTCTTATTGCTATTACATTGGGACGCCAAAAAGAGAGAGACCATGTGGAACAGAACACAGGAGATACACATTTATTATAAGAGAACCATTGGGAAATTGTGCCATTTAAAGCATAAGCTTGGAAGGGCAGAGTTAGGTCATGCTCCTGACAGCTGAAGGGAGGGGCAGAATGAATACATAGGTGACTCGGTATGTGATGTCAAGATGACAGGGACCAAAACACAAGCATCACCATTTAATTGGAACCAATCCTTTGTGGTTGTTCAAATAAACTGGAGCAACTGTGGGAAATAACACTAACACATCTTTCTTTTGTTTTTTATTTTCTCACATTATTACACGTATAAAACAATGACTTCTCATATTAGCAAATGGGTAGAAAATGAAAGCACAAACCACATCAGAAGGAGCTATTGCTTTCAGCCACCACATCTGTTCAAGTACAACTGGGCATTCCAAAACCTTTTTTGCTTGTTTAATCATGCCAGATATTCTCTGTTAGGGAAGAGGTCAGCAGACCACTGTACAAAGCAAAATCTAATTATTTGAGAGCTTAATCCATTTTAATTTTTAGATTGGTGACAACATTATTTATTTAATATTCCTTCAAGTTTATAGTTTAATCTTAGCTAAATTATTTTAAATATAATAATATTGGTTGCTTCGTCTCCATTTGATAATACCTTGAGAAAGTAATGTTAAATAGTCTCATACATATACATTCCATGATAAGAATTTTGAATTTAATTTTTAGAAACAAAGAATCATAAAAGACCTTATTTTATTCAATTATCTTTTTTTCCTGCCTTCTATTACACTAATCAATTTTTCTTTATTCCTTTTTATCCCCATCAGTTAGTAGCTTTATAATCTCTTTCTACTTTATTAAAGATTAATCTTAAAATGTAACATGTACATTATCCTCAACACAATCTGAGGTTCTTAGAAACTCTAACTTTCCTCCTTACCAGGAAAGGACTCTTGGAGCACCTTCATTGTTGCTGTTATTTAGTCACTAAGTTGTGTCCAACTCTTTTGCAGCCCCAGGGACTGCAATCTGCCAGGCTCCTCTATCCATGGCATTTCCCAGACAAGAATACTTTTAATAGAGTGGGTTGCCATTTCCTTCTCCAGGGGATCCTCCTGACCCAGGGATCAGACCCTAGTCTCCTGCATTGACAAGTGAATTCTTTACCACCTGTCACCAAGGAAGCCCCTACTCTCCTGTTATCTAGCTTCATTTCACATCATGTTTCTTCCATTCTGTATAGTCCTTCTGGGTTCAATGTTCATCAGATCAGATCAGATCAGATCAGTCGCTCAGTCTTGTCCGACTCTTTGCGACCCCATGAATTGCAGCACGCCAGGCCTGTCCATCACCAACTCCCGGAGTTCACTGAGACTCATGTCCATCGAGTCACTGATACCATCCAGCCATCTCATCCTCTGTCGTCCCCTTCTCCTCCTGCCCCAATCCCTCCCAGCATCAGAGTCTTTTCCAATGAGTCAACTCTTCGCGTGAGGTGGCCAAAGTACCAGAGTTTCAGCTTTAGCATCATTCCTTCCAAAGAAATCCCAGGGCTGATCTCCTTCAGAATGGACTGGTTGGATCTCCTTGCAGTCCAAGGGACTCTCAAGAACCTTCTCCAACACCACAGTTCAAAAGCATCAATTCTTCGGTGCTCAGCCTTGTTCACAGTCCAACTCTCACATCCATACATGACCACTGGAAAAACCATAGCCTTGACTAGACGAACCTTGGTTGGCAAAGTAATGTCTCTGCTTTTGAATATGCTATCTAGGTTGGTCATAATTTTCCTTCCAAGGAGTAAGCGTCTTTTAATTTCATGGCTGCAGTCACCATCTGCAGTGATTTTGAAGCCCCAAAAAATAAAGTCTGACACTGTTTCCACTGTTTCCCCATCTATTTCCCACGAAGGGATGGGACCAGATGCCATGATCTTCGTTTTCTGAATGTTGAGCTTTAAGCCAACTTTTTCACTCTCCTTTTTCACTTTCAAGAGGCTTTTTAGTTCCTCTTCACTTTTTGCCATAAGGGTGGTGTCATCTGCATATCTGAGGTTATTGATATTTCTCCCAGCAATCTTGATTCCAGCTTGTGTTTCTTCCAGTCCAGCATTTCTCATGATGTACTCTGTATATAAGTTAAACAAGCAGGGTGACAATATACAGCCTTGACGTACTCCTTGTCCTATTTGGAACCAGTCTGTTGTTCCATGTCCAGTTCTAACTGTTGCTTCCTGACCTGCATACAAATTTCTCAGGAGGCAGATCAGGTGGTCTGGTATTCCCATCTCTTTCAGAATTTTCCACAGTTTATTGTGATCCATGCAGTCAAAGGCTTTGGCATAGTCAATAAATCAGAAATAGATGTTTTTCTGGAACTCTCTTGCTTTTTCGATGATCCAGCGGATGTTGGCAATTTGATCTCTGGTTCCTCTGCCTTTTCTAAAACCAGCTTGAACATCAGGAAGTTCACGGTTCACATATTGCTGAAGCCTGTCTTGGAGAATTTTGAGCATTACTTTACTAGCGTGTGAGATGAGTGCAATTGTGCAGTAGTTTGAGCATTCTTTGGCATTGCCTTTCTTTGGGATTGGAATGAAAACTGACCTTTTCCAGTCCTGTGGCCACTGCTGAGTTTTCCAAATTTGCTGGCATATTGAGTGCAGCACTTTCACAGCATCATCTTTCAGGATTTGGAATAGCTCAACTGGAATCCCATCACCTCCACTAGCTTTGTTCCTAGTGATGCTTTCTAAGGCCCACTTGACTTCACATTCCAGGATGTCTGGCTCTAGGTGAGTGATCACACCATCGTGATTATCTGGGTCTTGAAGATCTTTTTTGTACAGTTCTGTGTATTCTTGCCACCTCTTCTTAATATCTTCTGCTTCTGTTAGGTCCATACCATTTCTGTCCTTTATCGAGCCCATCTTTGCATGAAATGTTCCTTTGGTATCTCTGATTTTCTTGAAGAGATCCCTAGTCTTTCCCATTCTGTTGTTTTCCTCTATTTCTTTGCATTGATTGCTGAAGAAGGCTTTCTTATCTCTTCTTGCTATTCTTTGGAACTCTGCATTCAGAGTTTATAGCTTTCCTTTTCTCCTTTGCTTTTAGCTTCTCTTCTTTCCACAGCTATTTGTAAGGCCTCCCCAGACAGCCATTTTGCTTTTTTGCACTTCTTTTCCATGGGGATGGTCTTGATCCCTGTCTCATGTACAATGTCACAAACCTCATTCCATAGTTCATCGGGCACTCTATCTATCAGATCTAGGCCCTTAAATCTATTTCTCACTTCCACTGTATAATCATAAGGGATTTGATTTAGGTCATACCTGAATGGTCTAGTGGTTTTCCCTACTTTCTTCAATTTCAGTCTGAATTTGGCAATAAGGAGTTCATGGTCTGAGCCACAATCAGCTCCTGGTCTTGTTTTTGCTTACTGTATAGAGCTTCTCCATCTTTAGCTGCAAAAAATATAATCAGTCTGATTTCGGTGTTTACCATCTGGTGATGTCCATGTATAGAGTCTTCTCTTGTGTTGTTGGAAGAGGGTGTTTGTTATGACCAGTGCATTTTCTTGGCAAAACTCTATTAGTCTTTGCCCTGCCTCATTCCGTATTCCAAGGCCAAATTTGCCTTTTACTCCAGGTGTTTCTTGACTTCCTACTTTCGCATTCCAGTCCCCTATAATGAAAAGGACATCTTTTTTGGGTGTTAGTTCTAAAAGGTCCTGTAGGTCTTCATAGAACCGTTCAACTTCAGCTTCTTCAGCGTTACTGGTTGGGGCATAGGCTTGGATTACCTTGATATTGAATGGTTTGCCTTGGAAACGAACAGAGATCATTCTGTCATTTTTGAGATTGCATCCAAGTACTGCCTTTCGGACTCTTTTGTTGACCATGATGGCTACTTCATTTCTTCTGAGGGATTCCTGCCCGCAGTAGTAAATATAATGGTCATCTGAGTTAAATTCACCCATTCCAGTCCATTTCAGTTCGCTGATTCCTAGAATGTCAATATTCACTCTTGCCATCTGTTGTTTGACCACTTCCAATTTGCCTTGATTCATGGACCTGGCATTCCAGGTTCCTATGCAATATTGCTCTTTATAGCATCGGACCTTGATTCTATCACCAGTCACATCCACAGCTCGGTATTCTTTTTGCTTTGGCTCCATCCCTTCATTCTTTCTGGAGTTATTTCTCCACTGATCTCCAGTAGCATATTGGGCACCTACCGACCTGGGGAGTTCCTCTTTCAGTACCCTATCATTTTGCCTTTTCATACTGTTCATGGGGTTCTCAAGGCAAGAATACTGAAGTGGTTTGCCATTCCCTTCTCCAGTGGACCACATTCTGTCAGATATCTCCACGACCCGCCCATCTTGGGTTGCCCCACGGGCATGGCTTAGTTTCATTGAGTTAGACAAGGCTGTGGTCCCAATGTGATTAGATTGACTAGTTTTCTGTGAGTATGGTTTCAGTGTGTTTTCCCTCTGATGTCCTCTTGCAACACCTACAGTCTTACTTGGGTTTCTCTTACCTTGGGCATGGGGTATCTCTTCACGGCTGCTCAAGCAAAGAGCAGCGGCTGCTCCTTACCTTGGAGGAGGGCTATCTCCTCACCGCCGCCCTTCCTGACCTTCAACGTGGGATAGCTCCTCTAGGCCCTCCTGTGCCCATGCAGCCAGGCTCCTTAGCCGTGGGGTTGCTCCTCCCGGCCACTGCCCCTGGCCTCTGGCCTGGGGGCGTGGGGTAGCTCCTCCCGGGCGCCGCCCCTGACCTCAGACACTGAGTATCTCCTCCTGGCCGCCCACCTGACCTCAGACGCACGGTAGCTCCTCTCGGCAGTTCCTGCGCCATCGCAGTCTGGTACTCTCGGCCGCTGCCTCTGACCTCGGACGTGGGGTAACTCCTCTTGGCCGCCGCCCTTCGGGCATCGGGTCCTCCCGGCTTCTGCCCCTGACCTCGGACCTGGGGTGGCTCCTCTCTGCCCTGCTTAGCGCGCCAGTCACAGCCGCCTGCGCTTAGCGCGCCGAGTTTTATTCAATGTAAATGATACACTCCCTCATAGTCTTTGTCTCAATATGCCTTTAAATCTGTTGTCTTCTTCATGCTGCTGCTGCTAAGTCGCTTCAGTCATGTCTGACTCTGTGCGACCCCATAGACGGCAGCCCACCAGGCTCCCCCGTCCCTGGGATTCTCCAGGCAGGAACACTGGAGTGGGTTGCCATTTCCTTCTCCAATGCATGAAAGTGAAAAGTGAAAGGGAAGTCGCTCAGTCGTGTCCGACTCTTAGCGACCCCATGGACTTCAGCCCACCAGACTTCTCCATCCATGGGATTTTCCAGGCAAGAGTACTGGAGTGGGGTGCCATTGCCTTCTCCGGTCTTCTTCATATAAGTGATATAAAAAAACATAGAAACGAACTTATTTACAAAACAGAAACACAGACTTAGAAAACAAAACTGTGGTGAGCAGGGGGAAGGTCAGGGGGGTACAGATTGGGAGTTTGGGATTAAGGTGTACAAACTACAGTATTTAAAATGGATAACCAACAAGAACCTACTGTATAGCACAGAGAATTCTGCTCAATAGTCTGTAATAATCTAAATGGGAAAAGAATTTGCAAAGCAATGAATACTTGTATGGATATAACTGAGTCACTTTGCTGTATACCTATAACGAATTCACTATTTTTTCCCAATTTATTTATTTATTTTGACTGGAGGATAATATCGTACAATACTGTGATGGCTTTTGCCATACCTCAACACTAATCAGGCACCGGTATACATGTGTAACCCCCATCCTGAACCCCCTTCCCACCTCTCTCCCCACCCCATCCCTTTGGGTTTTCCCAGAATACCAGCTTTGATGTCCTGCTTCATGCCTCAAACTTGCACTAGTCATCTGTTTTATATATGATAATGTATGTACGTGTTTCAGTGGTATTCTCTCAAATCATAATTCACTATTGTTAATCAACTATACTCCAATAAAAAATAAATAAATGAAAATTTAAAAATAAACTCTTTTCCTTAAAAAAAGTTTATTTATGTTTATTTGTAGTTATTTTCACTCAGTACAATAAATTTGCTATTTCATTTTCTTCTTACTTCACTGCTTCTCCAGGAGTACACTATTAATGTAATCACAATTCCTTTGTAGATGATGGATTATTTCCTTTTTAAAAAAAGTGGTTTATTTATCTATAATATGCTATAATTTTCTTGCTGTTTCTTTAGATGTGGAGTTATCTTTATTTTTAATGCTTGGAACTCATAATACTTATTTAATTTTCAAGATTCAAGTCCTCATCAAATTAGGAAAAAAAATTCCAGAATTAAATCTTTAAACGCTGTCTTCTTCTTGTTTGCTTTTGTTCTCTTCATCCGGAATTTATGAATAAGTTGTATCCTTCTAAATCTATATCCCATGTCTCTTAATCTCATTTACATTTTCCAACTCAGTCTCCATCCTTGTTATCCTTGGGTTAAGTTCTAATTTCTCTGTTTTTAAAAATAAGTAAAAAAAAAAAAAAGTAAAAAATAAAAATAAGTATATCTGACTTCCAGTTTATTCAATTTTATTTCATCAGTGTCTATTATTTGACTTTTTTTCAGGTCTCCAGGTTTTCTTTGTGATGCTTTTTTGTCCTTGTATAATTTTCAATTTTCAATAATTTTCAATTATTCCTTTCCTGTTTTTAATCATTTTTTAAAATAGTTATTTTGTATACCCTATCAGTTCAGTTCAGTTCAGTCACTCAGTCGTGTCTGACTCTTTGCGACCCCATTGATCGCAGCACGCCAGGCCTCCCTGTCCATCAACAACTCCCGGAGTTAACTCAAACTCATGTCCATTGATTCGGTGATGCCATCCAACCATCTCATCCTCATTGTCCCCTTCTCCTCCTGCCCTTAATCTTTCCCAGCATCAGGGTCTTTTCAAATGAGTCAGCTCTTCACATCAGGTGGCCAAAGTATTGGAGTTTCAGCTTCAATATCAGTCCTTCCAAAGAACACTCAGGACTGATATCCTTTAGGATGGACTGGTTGGACTTCCTTGCAGTTCAAGCAAGGGACTCTCAAGAGTCTTCTCCAACACCACAGTTCAAAAGCATCAATTTTTTGGTGCTCAGATTTCTTTATAGTCCAACTCTCACATCCATACATGACTACTGGAAAAACCATATCCTTGACTAGATGGACCTTTGTTGGCAAAGTAATGTCTCTGCTTTTTAATATGCTTCTAGGTTGGTCATATTCCCATCTCTTTGAGAATTATCCACAGTTTATTGTGATCCACACAGTCAAAGGCTTTGGCATGGTCAATAAACCAGAAATAGATGTTTTTCTGGAACTCTCTTGCTTTTTCGATGATCCAGCAGACGTTGGCAATTTGATCTCTGGTTCCTCTGCCTTTTCTAAAACCAGCTTGAACATCTGAAAGTTCATGGTTCATGTATTGTTGAAACTTGGCTTGGAGTATTTTGAGCATTACTTTGCTAGCATGTGAGATGAGTGCAATTGTGCTGTAGTCTGAGTATTCTTTGGCATTGCCTTTCTTAGGGATTGGAATGAAAACTGACCTTTTCCAGTCCTGTGGCCACTGCTGAGTTTTCCAAACTTGCTGGCATATTGAGTGCAGAACTTTCACAGCATCATCTTTTAGGATTTGAAATAGCTCAACTGGAATTCCATCACCTCCACTACCTTTGTTCCTAGTGATGCTTTCTAAGGCCCACTTGACTTCCCATTCCAGGATGTCTGGCTCTACGTCAGTGATCACACCATCGTGATTATCTGGGTCGTGAAGATATTTTTTGTACAGTTCTTCTGTGTATTCTTGACATCTCTTCTTAATATCTTCTGCTTCTGTTAGGTCCATACCATTTCTGTCCTTTATTGAGCCCATCTTTGCATGAAATATTCCCTTTATATCTCTAATTTTCTTGAAGAGATCTCTAGTCTTTCCCATTCTATTGTTTTCCTCTATTTCTTTGCACTGATCACTGAGGAAGACTTTCTTATATCTCCTTGCTATTCTTTGGAACTCTGCACTGAAATGGGTTTATCTCTCCTTTTTGCCTTTGCTTTTTGCTTCTCTTCTTTTCACAGCTATTTTTAAGGCCTCCTGAGACAGCCATTTTGCTTTTTTTCATTTCTTTTTCTTGGGGATGGTCTTGATCCTTGTCTCCTGTGCAATGTCATGAACCTCCATCCATAGTTGATCAGGCACTCTATCAGATCTAGTCCCTTAAATCTATTTCTCACTTCCACTGTATAGCTGTAAGGGATTTGATTTAGGTCATACCTGAATGGTCTAGTGGTTTTCCCTACTTTCATCAATTTAACTATGAATTTGGAAATAAGAAGTTCATGATCTGAGCCACAGTCAGCTCCCAGTCTTGTTTTTGCTGACTGTATAGAGCTTCTCCATCTTTGGCTGCAAAGAATATAATCAATCTGATTATATATATATATATATATATATATATTCAACCACCAATCAGTGTTGGCCATCTGGTGATGTCCATGTGTAGAGTGTTCTCTTGTGTTGTTGGATGGGGTGTTTGCTATGACCAGTGCATTCTCTTGGCATAACTCTGTTAGCCTTTGCTCTGCTTCATTCTGTACTCCAAGGCCGAATCTGCCTGTTACTCCAGATATTTCTTGACTTCCTGTTCTTGCATTCCAGTCCCCTATAATGAAAAGGACATCTTTTTGGGGTGTTGGTTCTAAAAGGTCTTGTAAGTCTTCGTAGAACCGGTGAACTTCAACTTCTTTAGCATTACTGGTCAGGACATAGACTTGGATTATTGTGATATTGAATGGTTTGCCTTGGAAACAAACAGATCATTCTGTCATTTTTGAGATTGCATCCAAGTACTGCATTTCAGACTCTTTTGTTGACTATGATGGCTACTCCATTTCTTCTAAGGGATTCCTGCCCACAATAGTAGATATAATGGTCATCTGAGTTAAACTCACCCATTCCAGTCCATTTTAGTTCGCTGATTCCCATAATGTCAACATTCACTCTTGCCATCTCTTGTTTGACCACTTTCAATTTGTCTTGATTCATGGACCTGACATTCCAGGTTCCTATGAAATATTGCTTTTTACAGCATCGGACCTTGGTTCCATCACCAGTCATATCCTCAACTTGGTGTTGTTTTTGCTTTGGCTCTGTCTCTTCACTCTTTCCAGATTTATTTCTCCACTGATCTCCAGTAGCATTTTGGGCACCTACCGACCTGGGGAGTTCATATTTCAGTGTCCTATCTTTTTACCTTTTCATACTATTCATGGGCATGTGGGGTATCTCCATACCCTATCATATTGTTTTTATTAATATTATTTATGTTATTAGGGTCTGCTGTAAATATGCTGTTTACTATGACTTCTGAATCTTATGGGGATTATATATCTTACTGTTTTATCATTTTGCATTATCATCCTAGACTGTAGCAGTTACGACATCAGCTCATGAGATGACCATTCAGATGTTCAATTTTCATTTTATTTCCAGCATGCAGGAAATCCTCCCCTCCCTTTTTTGGGGGGTGTGCTTTAGCTGTGTATTTAAGAGAAAGGTTCCATTTTATCTTAAAATTCTAAGTATCAGATGTGGAAGCCTGTTTTTATACTTTATTTTATGTAGATAAAATGCCTATAGATTTGCATCTTATATGATCTTCAGTTCAGTTCAGTTGCTCAGTTGTGTCTGACTCTTTGTGACCCCATGAACTGCAGTATGCCAGGCCTCCCTGTCCATCACCAACTCCTGGAGTTTACCCAAACTCATGCCCATTGAGTCAGTGATGCCATCCCACCATTTCATCCTCTATTGTCCCCTTCTCCTCCTGCCTTCAATCTTTCCCAACATCAGGTCCTTTCAAATGACCTTTCAAATGAGTTGGCTCTTCACATCAGGTGGCTAAAGTATTGGAGTTTCAGCTTCAACATCAGTCCTTCCAATGAATATTCAGGACTGATCTCTTTTAGGATAGACTGGTTGGATCTCCTTGCAGTCCAAGGGACTCTCAAGAGTCTTCTCCAACACCACAGTTCAAAAGCATCAATTCTCTGGCACTCAGCTTTCTTTATAGTCCAACTGTTACATTCATACATGACTACTGAAACAACCATTGCCTTGACTAGACGGACCTTTGTTGTCAAAGTAATGTCTCTGGTTTTTAATATGCTGTCTAGTTGGGTCATAACTTTCCTTCCAAGGAGTAAGCATCTTTTAATTTCATGGCTGCAATCACCATCTGCAGTGATTTTGGAGCCTAAAAAAATAAAGTCAGCCACTGTTTCCACTGTTTCCTCATCTATTTCCCATGAAGTGATGCGACCAGATGCCATGATCTTAGTTTTCTGAATGTTGAGTTTTAAGCCAACTTTTTCACTTTCCTCTTGCACTTTTATCAAGAGGCTCTTTAGTTCTTCTTCAATTTCTGCCATAAGGGTGGTGTCATCTGCATATCTGAGGTTATTGATATTTCTCCCGGCAATCTTGATTCCAGCTTGTGCTTCTTCCAGCCCAGCGTTTCTCATGATGTACTCTACATATAAATTAAATAAGCAGGGTGACAATATACAGCCTTGACATACTCATTTTCCTATTTGGAACCAGTCTATTGTTCCATGTCCAGTCTAACTGAGGCTTCCTGACCTGCATACAGTTTTCTCAAGAGGCAGGTGAGGTGGTCTGGTATTCCCATCTCTCGAAGAATTTTCCACAGTTTATTGTGATCCACACAGTCGAAAGCTTTGACATAGTCAATAAAACAGAAATAAATGTTTTTCTGGAACTCTCTTGCTTTTTCAATGATCTTAGTAAAATATATAAAAATAGGAAGAACTGAATCTCAGGTTCTTTCATATTTTTCTATCTAGTTCTCAGACTAATGGATTATGGAGGTTATTACAGACATTACTAAATTTCCATGACAAAAAAATTAATATATTATTCCCAAAGTAAGGTTTTTTTCAGAGTTTAATGAAGCCTAGTCCTCGCAGAGAAAGACATAAACTGATTTGGTTATTTTTATGGTGATTTGAAAAGTTCTATAATGTAATATTTTCAATGCTATGTTTTTATTCATTGTATTAATATAAATATTCCATTGGGTGTTACATTACGATTCTGAATTAGGTCACCTTTCATATTATGACTGAACACATCCAGATTCTTTGGCTGTTTTGCTTCCTTTCTCATGTAAATCATAATCATTGTAAATTACTTGACTTATTTCTTTAGAAAAAAATGTAGGATTCATAGTTTTCTGTAATTTTCTATTTCAATATTTATCAATTTTCCCTTCCTCTGTAGTATATTTGAAATGAACTATGCAACTACAAAGTTGGCCCAGAAAGGAGAGATTTGATTATTTCCTGCCTCCTTTACATAAAAAAAAAAAAAAATGCTTTATTTCAAGGGGAAAAAGTTAAGAAGGTTTTCTGTAGTAGAGTAACTAATTTAATATACTCCTGGGTAGCTTTAATATTCATGCCAAGAAATTATGAAAATTTTATAATCTGCAGTCTTTGCTCTGGTGGCCCTTCACTGAATAACAGACTGATGTTGGAATCACATGAAACATATGGTCTATGAATCAGTGTAAGAACATGGAGGGTACATAAATACATGTATTAGGTATATATATATATATATATATATATGTGAATGTACATATATGAGTAATTACTAATAATACAATTATGCTTTAAAGTTAATCACAGAAATATTTATAAAATATATTCATATAATTTAGATTTCTATATAAAGTGAGTGATTTTATATGTAAATAGCTATATAGAGGAAAATCATTCATTTTTGTATATACTATTAAACCTAATATTCCAAGTTTACCTATACTTTAAATACAAAGAAAGGAACTATGAAAATTAAATTTTAAAAAATTTATTACTATTCTGTTGGTCTTACCTAGTTTTAAAAGTAGTGTCAAAAATTTAGTATTCCAATTGGTTTTGCTAAGATTTGGGGGGAGCTATTTGGATTTAAAGATAAACAGCAGCAACAACAAAACAAAAAGAAATTCAACTTGGTATAACAGGAAAACAAGGTACAAAATTAATAGCATGCTCTTGATGTTTAAAACAGGCAACTGAACAAGAGAATCTGTATTTTAAGTCTCAACAGTCTGGCCCTAAAGATTAGGAAAGAGTAAATTTTCTGAGCTTTCAATCTACTGACCCGATGTAAATGACCAACAAAGGATCCATGAAATAAAAGAATCCAGGATACTTGAAGAACCACACAGAAATCTCCCCACTTACCAGGATATCCACTTTGGGCCTACTTGAGTAAGAAATAGTTTGATGGATTTAAGCCACCAAGATTTGGGAGTTTTTATGTTATCTAGAATAATATAACAAAGAAAAATAGATTTTAATAAGTATCCCAAACCTATATATCCAGCAAACTCTTATTTGAGAAACTTATTTGAAAGAGCAAATTACATAAAATGATTCACTTTAATAATTTCTTGAAAAGTGAAAGTGACTCAATCATGTCTGACTCTTTGCGACCCCTTGAACTATACAGTCCATGGAATTCTCCAGGCTAGAGTACTGGAGTGGGTAGCCTTTCCCTTCTCCAGGGGATCTTCCCAATCCAGGGATTGAATCCAGGTCACCTACATTGTAGGCAGATTCTTTACCAGCTGAGCCACAAGCTCTTGTTAATAGCTAAGATGGAAAATATACATTAAAATATACATTGCTTTGAGGAATGGGGCTTCTTAGAATGATTTTCTTTGTTTTTTGCTTCCCAGGTAGCGCTACTGGTAAAAAACCTACCTGCCAATGCAAGAGACCTAAGAGATGCAGGTTCGATCCCTGGGTCAGGAGGATGCCCTGGAGGAGGGCATGGCAACCTACTCCAGTATTCTTGCCTGGAGAATGCCATGGACAGTGGAGCCTGCTGGACTATAGTCCAAAGTGCCACAAAGAGTCAGAAATGACTAAAGTAACTTAGCACACAGAATAAAATTTTAAAGTCAACAATCTGAGCAAGGTAAGCTAAAAAGTAGCAGATATTCAATAATTATTTGTTCAATAAACTCTCCACTAACTGAAATTAGTCCTGGTATAGCTGATAGAGGATGACATTGAACATTGTATTATTTATCTATTACAGCATAAAAATTGCCCAAAACTAAACAGCTTAAGGAGAAGGAAATGGCAACTCACTCCAGTGTTCTTGCCTGGAGAATCCCAGGGACGGGGGAGCCTGGTGGGCTGCCGTCTATGGGGTTGCACGGAATCGGACACGACTGAAGCGACTTAGCAGCAGCAGCAAACAGCTTAAAGCAACAAACATTTATTATCTCATATGGCTTCTGAGCTTTACTGGTTGTTCTGACTCAGATGGCTCTTATATGAGGTTACACTCAAGAGACTGGCTGCCAGTCATCTCAATGTTAAAGTGGAGCTGGAGGATTTGCTTTCAAGCTCTGTGGTGGCTGGCAGACCTTAGTTTCACTGAACCTTTACTTCTGTTTAGGGCTCACGTGTCCTCATGATGCAGGCAGCTGTCTTCCCTCACACCAAGTACTGAGAGAAAGAAAGAGAGATAATCGCAAGAGGGAAGACTTAGTCTTCCATAATCTAATCTGAGAAGTGATGTACTTCCCTTTTGCCATACTTGGTTGGCTGTATGGATCTAACCTAGCACAATGTGGGAGGGGAATACACAAGAACAGGACAGGAGGCAGGGATCCATTAAAGTGACTCAGACCGTAAAGATCCTGCCTACAGTGCAGGAAGCCTGGGTTCGATCCCTGGGTCAGGAAGCTTCCCCAAGGAAGGAAATGGCAAGCCACTCTAGTATTCTTGCCTAAAGAGTTCCACGGACAGAGGAGCCTGGCAGGTTACAGTCCCAGGCTCCATCCAGTCCATGGGATCACAGAGTTGGACACGATTGAACGACTACACCTTCCCTTTTTTCACCGATGAGGAGGCAGGGATCATTGCGGCCACCTGGAAGGCTGCCAACAACGTACATATAACTTCTATGATCTTTATGGCTTGCGTGCTCAATTGTGTCCCACTCTTTCCGATCCTGTGGGCTGTATCCCACCAGGCTCCTCTGTCCATGGAAATCTCCAGGCAAAAACACTGGAGTGGACTGCCATTTCCTTCTCCAGGAAATCTTACAAACCCAGGCATCAAGCCTATGTCTCTGGTGTCTGCTGCATTGGCAGATGAATTCTTTACCACTGTGACACCCGGGAAACTCTATGATGTTTATGAGTGTAGATTAATTATCATTAGTGTTAACCAATATTGAGGTGAAAACAAAGGTTTATTACTTTATTATAAAGAAACACATGTTCATTGTTAAGCCAAGTTTTTGACTAATGCAGATATGTAGAAACAGTGGAAGTCTCCTTACGATGCCTGTTCTTTTTTCTACCTGCTCACATCTATTTTATTTTCTATCCAGAGATGTTTGATTTCCACCCCATCACTCCCTCCCCCTTCACCAAAATCCTCAACCGAAAAACATCTCAGAGAAAAATTTTTTGAGGCTACTTCTAACTCAGCTCCAGGTTACTTAGCATTTTAGAGGTATGTTTTAGGCTTCTTTGGTCTTCTGGCTCACTTGACACAGGGTTTACAAATGGTAAGAACTCAGTAGATATTTGTAGGTGTGAAATGAACTTAATTCAATGCAGTAGCATCTATTTTCAGTATAAAAATAAAATCACTTGGGATTTTTTAAAATAAGATTTTAAAAATGGAACTGTTTTTCAATAAGTCCATTAAATAATTGGAAATAAAGAAATCCAGACCCTAAGATGTATAGCATGGCCCCATTTAAATGAGGCTAAATTAGCTGAAACTTAGGTACTGTAGCTCCCTAAGGACTTTCAAAGATTTTTGGCCTGAATACAAGTCTCACAAAATACTATCAGCTGGAGACCTAGGGTATGTTTTCCAAAGGGCTGCCTGGTTCCCTATTCATGTAAAACTTCATCCAAAATGCTTCATATGTACTTTGTCCTATTTCATCCACCGTTCTAGCATCTAACAACAAAATAATCCATCTAAATTTTAGTCTTGTTAACATAATTCAAGAACACTTTAAATAGCCCCTTTCAATATGATAAACCAAATTTTGTATTAATCAAACAGTCCAGAACATCACATTTTACATATAGAAAATCTTTACGGTTAAAGCTTGAACCAAACTGAGCCATTATGTCCAGTTTCTTGATATAACTAATAAAGGCACAGACTGCAGTCAAAATATTTTTTATCACAACAGGCATTTGTAAGCTTTAATTCTTCACTTTCACTTTTCACTTTCATGCATTGGAGAAGGAAATGGCAATGCACTCCAGTGTTCTTGCCTGGAGAATCCCAGGGACGGGGGAGCCTAGTGGGCTGCCATTTATGGGGTTGCACAGAGTCGGACATGACTGAAGAAACTTAGCAGCAGCAGCAGGAATGAGTATATTAATTTAACATTTACCCCAAAGAAACAAATGTAGAACAAAAGCATTATTAACGTACATTCTGATTTATCAGAGACATTTTGACAGAGAAGTAATTTGTAATTCAGAAGTTAATCTCCTGCTTCCTAGAAATCTTCCATCCTTTTTAGTTGAAGGTGCCTGTAGCATAGTCACACCAAGTAGTGAACTTCAGTGTGGAATACTTTGGTAGAAACTTTGCTGCAGAAAAAAGTCCTAGTAGCTTTAAAATTTTTATGTCACAGAGGTGCTTGTTATTTTATGTCACATAGCTATTGTGATCAGTGTGTATTTTTTATTTTTTTATCATTAATATTTTTCCATATATAGCATACAAATGTTAATTGCCATTTCCATCATCTTTCTTACCAACATAAGCCTGGAGTTTTTGTTCTGTTTTTGGACTTTTCCCCCAAGATATATGACAGTGCTCCACTCAGGGATGTTGATGGACTATTAGAACTGAATTAAAGAACTTTGATGAATTATTCTGTTGGCCTAAGTGAGTTTGGCCCCAGCACCTTGATCTTGTTAAGCTGCTCATTTAACTAGCCATAAAACCATCTTCATTTTGACTTTTTGTTATGTGAGATATGCAAAAATCTCTATTGGACCTCTATGTGAGTATTTCATTGTTTGTACCTGAAAACATCTTAACTGATGAATCATATCGCTAACATTTGATATGCATCATTTAAGGGACTAATATTTTTTTGCAGCTAATTTATTAATTTCTACCCCTGTTGGTGGCATTTTGATGTGTTTTCGTAATTGTTAATAATGGCAAGGATAAATAATGTTTGATATTCCTTTGAGACTTTTCTGTGTTTATATTTTATAAAGTAGGCAATATCTCCATTTTCCTGATGCCAAAGGAGAGGCTTTCAGAGCAACCAACTACAACCTGTTTACACCGCTGGTAAATAATAGAGCTGATATTGGATTCTTGAAGTAAATATTTAAGTTCAAAAGACTGTGCTCTTAGCTAGTGGACCACACTGCCTCTCTTGTGGGCCATGGTACTGCACAGCAGTGAGTCACCCTTCTGAGTCTTTGTGTTCTTAATTCATTCCTCGTAGTTATCACTTTGAATGTTCCTAAATTTTCTTTTCCTATGCTATTAAGAAAATTTTCAAACATACAGCAAAGCTGACACAGCTTTACAGTAAACACCTAGGTACCCACCACCTAGATTCTACCACTCACATTTGACTATACTTGTTTGATCACATAATCATCACGTTTGACTATCGTCACTATTTATGCCTTTAATTTTTAGTCATTTTCTAACATATGCGTAATTGTACATTTCATTAACAATGGGTTTCCTGATCCCTTGAACACTGATTTCGTTTTCTAAGATCTGATGTTTCAAGTAGTTATTTGAGTAAGTGATAACGCTCCTTTAATACTATCATGTTATGAGTTAAAATAATAGAATTGTGCACTACTAGCATTGTAATCGGAGAAGGCAATGGCACCCCACTCCAGTACTCTTGCTTGGAAAATCCCATGGACGGAGGAGCCTGGTAGTCTGCAGTCCATGGGGTCGCAAAGAGTTGGACGCAACTGAGTGAATTCACTTTCACTTTTCACTTTCATGCATTGGAGAAGGAAATGGCAACCCACTCCAGTGTTCTTGCCTGGAGAATCCCAGGGATGGGGGAGCCTGGTGGGCTGCCGTCTCTGGGGTCACACAGAGTCGGACACGACTGAAGTGACTTAGCAGCAGCAGCAGCAGCAGCAGCAGCATTGTAATAGTAGATTAAAATAATCACTATGATAACCAGTTCATGCCTGAACCTGCTTGATTCATTCTAGAGAGGTGGCATGTAATGCTGCTATAACAGCCTACCAATGTCTTTTATTTCCAGATGTATTTATACAATGGTAAATGATGGCATCATTAAGTAATCATGGCATTGGAAAAATGGCTTATTTATGCTTAGAATGTTCTTGAAATATTTCTGATTCAGAGTGCCCATGCGTGTCTTTTCTTATTTGAAGAGTTTGAAAAATTTCTTGACCCACCAGTAAGAAAGCCTTCTGTGTGTGTGTGTGTGTGTGTGTGTGTGTGTTTCTGTGTGAGAGTACGTGGGTGCTTGTGAGTGAAGCCACAGCCCTGTCTCAGCTCCCCCGTGCCCTGTGCCATGTGTTTCTGTTTCTGAACCTCTGGCCAGACTCACTTAGGCCAGCAGAATAATTCAGCAAAGTTCTTTAATTCAGTTCTCATAGTCCATCTGGGAATTATAAAAGAAACCAGGTTTGGGTCTCCAACCTCTCCTTTCTATTTCCAACAGCTTCTAACTCTTTCAGTTGCCCATAGCTAAAAGCCTTCAGTAGGCAAGTAGCGATAGTTTAAAAACTTGTTTTTTTATCCTTCTGTCTTCACATAGGCAAAAGTAATAGCTTTCTTTCAGCAGAGGTAGAAGCTTACACATTTAACATAATACCAAAACATGAATGTATATACCAATTATTTGACACACAAGATATATTATTATCTGGCTTATTATCTGCTCTGTTCTTCTAAGAAAGAGCAATGCCACTGTTTAATTGTTCTTTGGTTCCTTCATTTTATCTTAATGAATTTCTTTGTGTACTTTTGGTCCACATAGTAGGATAATTTATTATTATCTTTCCTTAGAATGCATCTGCTCATCAGTTGCTTCATTGTCACTTGTTTTTCATTCTTTTCAAACAAATGTTTGTTGAAGTCTTTGTGCTAAACAGTCTGGGAAACAGATAAAATGGTCACAGAGCCTGTCTTCAAACAACTTATACCTAATAGTATACGTAACTTCTATTTTATCTTCTCATTGTATCTAATTAGTAAAATCTATTTGCTAGCACCCTATTTTTCTAAAGTTGCAGTTTTCTATTCTTTTTCTCCTCCACATTTGGATGTGTTTGTCTCAATTATTTGATGTGTGTGTAGGAATGGGATTTATACAGAACACGTTACTTTAAATACCAAACACTTGAATATTCCATTGAACAAGGCTTTGGTAATATGACCTGTAAATGTAAAGTGGAAAAAACAACTGGGAAAGAATGCAGTATCACTATGGAGCTTCAACACCTCCCTGAGGAACGTGGTCTGAGGTGTTCACACATGTTCAAGGCCTAATAAAAATGCTAGCACACCTCAGAAGGAAAGAAATGTATTGTGACAAATGTCTGTGGTGTCATCCAAATTGTCCAAATTACTCCAAAGAAGGTGTTCAACCTGGTGTCATGGAGAGAACATATTTGTAATTGGCAGAAATACATAGGTTTGACTACGACCCTTTGCCTTCTCATGTCCCCTCTCTGAGCACCTGCATTTATCTTGGAGAAGTCCATCTTCTCCTGTTCTATCAGTCCTGGTTCCTTCTCCTTTTTCAGATGTCCACATTTCTCTTCTTCAGCAGGCTCTGTCTTCCATCTATTTTAAAGTAGTCCTTGCTCTGTCCCGTGTGTTCCCTACCCATCCCCATGATTCTCCACCTCACTGATAAATACTATGAGGGAATGAGCAGAGATGATGATGAGAGTAATAAGAAGGGGGATCACTGAGCTTATTATTTCTCACCTGTCTCTCCCACCAGAACGTGCACTCCATGAAGAAGAAGGGTTTATTTTCCCATCAGTTCAGTGTCCCTGGGATCCATCCACAATGGTGCTTGGTGCATAGAAACTGTGCTATTATTACTATTGTTATTTTTAACTGCCTTCTCAGAGAGACACTCTGCTCTCCTACTTTACAGAACAGTACAGTACACTGGCTTCTCATATTTATCACAGGGTGGACTCGGAGCCATGTTGGTAACACCCTGCCTTAGGGTTTAGACAATTGTTTTGTTAGGTTTAGTTGATTAGTTCGCTGGGATGGAGCCAATGAATATAATAGTTCTGGCAGGTGTTTATTAATATTACAACCTGATTTCCTCTTGCTGTTCAGGACTGCCAGCTTCTAAACAGGGAGACACCTGAGCCTTTTGCGTGCCACATGACAGTCTTGTATTTTTTTTCACAGGTGTTAAAACAAAACAGGGATAAGCAGATTTTGTAATCTTGTGTAAACTTGTTTTCACGGTACAGCCTGTGGTAGCAGGCCAGGAGTTAGCTAGAACACCACTAGGGACACAGCAGATTTCCATGTATCTAAATAGGCCTGTGGCCAGAGATCTTGTTTAAAGTGAGTGGCAGATAAGAGAATATTTTGAAATCTGCTAGGCCTTCAGTTTTGTGCCTGTGGCAAAAGGGCAGATTCGGGATATAGAATAATTATACTTTCCATGATATTCAACATAATTCATACATGGAACCAGTCTTCAGGCATAAAACCAACAAGAAAACAATAAAAACCCTACTCTGCAATCAAACAGGGTTTCAGTGGTCCCATATTCAGTTTTCCTTAAGAAATGTATCTTTTAGATTATTTTTATACTACTTTTTTTAGGTAGTAATACTACAGGACTATTATTAATATTTCTTTTACAACACTTCTTTTATATAATTTATACAGTGCTTTCAACAATTGGAATAAAATTCACATAGATCTGTTTGCTTTAGTTCTATTGCCTCATTTCTTTCAAAATAAGAGCTACAGTAACACATACAGCCAGCTTTTTAAATGCTAAAATAAAATTGTAGATTATTTTTATAGTTCTGTAGGCACTTATAAAACTTGAATGCCTGATGCAGCATTGATGAGACAAAGGATTAGAAACATTGATTTATAGAAAATTCATTATTCTTTTGTGTTATTCCAGGTTCTATCCTATGGATATGTATGTCACATATATGAAATATATATTGTTGACCCTTGAACAATGTAGGGGTTAGGGGTACTGACCCCCACGCAGTTGAAAATTCAAATGTTGTTATCTCTGCCTCAAAAGCAAAGAAACTGATAAGTATCTCCTAAGGCAGAAGCTGAAACTATTTGGATAGAATCAGGCTAAAACATTAGTTCTTCTTTTTCTGTTGTTGTTTAACTGAAGTATACTTAATTTACAGTGTTGTATTACTTCCAAGTGAACAGGAAAGTGATTCAGTTCTAAATATATCTGTATATGAAAAAATCTATTTTTATTTGAGATTTGGTTATCAACTGTTTTTTAAAAATTTTTTATTGAAGTGTCAATAAAAATTTACAATGCTGTGCTAGTTTCAAGGGTATGTGAAAGTGTTAGTCGCTCAGTCATGTCTGATTCTTTGTGACCCCACGGACTGTAGCCTGCCAGGCTCCTCTGTCCATGGATTTCTCCAGGCAAGAATAATGAGTCAGTTGCCATTCTCTTCTTCAGGGGATCTTTCTGATCCAGAGACTGAACCCAGGTCTCCCGTATCGCAGGCAGATTCTTTACCATCTGAGCCATAAGAAGTCACATATTTTTTCAGATTCTTTTCCACTATCAGATCAGATCAGATCAGTCACTCAGTCGTGTCCGACTCTTTGCGACCCCATGAATCACAGCACACCAGGCCTCCCTGTCCATCACCAACTCCCAGAGATTACTGAGACTCACGTCCATCGAGTCAGTGATGCCATCCAGCCATCTCATCCTCTGTTGTCCCCTTCTCCTCCTGCCCCCAATGAGTCTTTTCCAATGAGTCAACTCTTCGCATGAGGTGGCCAAAGTACTGGAGTTTCAGCTTTAGCATCATTCCTTCCAAAGAAATCCCAGGGCTGATCTCCTTCAGAATGGACTGGTTGGATCTCCTTGCAGTCCAAGGGACTCTCAAGAGTCTTCTCCAACACCACAGTTCAAAAGCATCAATTCTTTGGTGCTCAGCCTTCTTCACAGTCCAACTCTCACATCCATACATGACCACTGGAAAAACCATAGCCTTGCTTGACTAGACAGACCTTTGTTGGCAAAGTAACGTCTCTGCTTTTGAATATGCTATCTAGGTTGGTCATAACTTTCCTTCCAAGGAGTAAGCGTCTTTTAATTTCATGGCTGCAGTCACCATCTGCAGTGATTTTGGAGCCTAAAAAAATAAAGTCTGACACTGTTTCCACTGTTCCCCATCTATTTCCCATGAAGTGATGGGACCGGATGCCATGACCTTCGTTTTCTGAATGTTGAGCTTTAAGCCAATTTTCCCACTCTCCACTTTCACTTTCATCAAGAGGCTTTTGAGTTCCTCTTCACTTTCTGCCATAAGAATGGTGTCATCTGCATATCTGAGGTTATTGATATTTCTCCCAGCAATCTTGATTCCAGCTTGTGTTTCTTCCAGTCCAGCGTTTCTCATGATGTACTCTGCATATAAGTTAAACAAGCAGGGTAACAATATACAGCCTTGACGAAAAAACTCCTTTTCCTATTTGGAACCAGTCTGTTGTTCCATGTCCAGTTCTAACTGTTGCTTCCTGACCTGCATACAAATTTCTCAAGAGGCAGGTCAGGTGGTCTGGTATTCCCATCTCTTTCAGAATTTTCCACAGTTTATTGTGATCCACACAGTCAAAGGCTTTGAGTATAGTTTCCTGTGCTATACAGTAGGTCTTATTGTTTACCTATTTTATATATAGTAGTATGTTTATGCGAAGAAGGCAATGGCACTCCACTCCAGTATGCTTGCCTGGAAAATCCCATGAATGGAGGAGCCTGGTGGGCTGCAGTCCATGGGGTCTTGAAGGGTCAGACACGACTGAGCGACTTCACTTTCACTTTTCACTTTCATGCATTGGAGAAGGAAATGGCAACCCACTCCAGTGTCCTTGCCTGGAGAATCCCAGGGACGGGGGAGCCTGGTGGGCTGCCGTCTATGGGGTCGCAGAGTCAGACGCGACTGAAGCGACTCAGCAGCAGCAGCAGCAGTGGTTAAGAGAAGGAAATGGCAACCCACTCCAGTGTCCTTGCCTGGAGAATCCCAGGGACGGGGGAGCCTGGTGGGCTGCCGTCTATGGGGTCGCAGAGTCGGACACGACTGAAGTGACTTAGCAGCAGCAGCAGTATGTTTATGTTAATCTCAAACTTCTAATTTATCTCTTCTCCCACCCACCCTTTTTCTCTCTATCCCCTTTGGTCACCATAAGTCTGTTTCTATGTCTGTGAGTCTATTTCTCCAAACACTGGTTCTTTTGATTTCATATACTGTGATCTCTAATTGAGCAAAAACTTTCCCCAACATTTAGTTAATTTAAAGATCTGTAAAATAAAAACATAGGTACTACAATGGAATATTACTCAGCCATTAAAAAGAATGACATAATGCCATTTGGGGGCAGTGGGGCTTCTCTGGTGGCTCAGAGGTAAAGAATCTGCCGGCCAATGCAGGAGACAAAGGTTTGATCCTTGCATCTGGAAAATCCCCTGGAGTAGTAAATGGCAACACACTCCTGCATTCTTGCCTCAGAAATCCCATGGACAGAGGAGCCTGGCAGGCTTCAGTCCATGGGTTGCACAAGAGTTGGACACTACTTAGCAACTAAACAACAGTAACAATAATGCCATTTGCAGCAACATGGATGTACCTAGAAGGTGTCATACCAAGTGAAGTGACACAGAGAAGGAGAAATATCTTACAGCATCCCGTATATGTGGAATCTAAAAGCAAATGATACAAATGAACTTACCAAACAGAAACAGATTCACAGACTTAGAGAATGAATTAACAATTTCCAGGGGAAGGGATATTTAGGCAGTTTGGGATGGACATGTACACACTGCAATATTTAAAATGGATAACTAGCAAGGACCTACTATATAGCACATGGAACTCTGCTCAATGTTATGTGGCAGCCTGGATGGGAGGGGTGTTTGGGAGAGAATGGATACATGTATATATATGGCTGAATCCCTTCCCTGCAAGTATCACAGCTGAGTCCCTGTTCACTTGAAACTATCATTGCATTGTTAATTGGCTATACCTCAATACAAAATAAAGTTTGTTTTTTTTTTTTTTTTTAGAAAAATGCAGGTACTATGTTTATCAGAAACAATCCATGTATAAGTAAACCTGCAGTTCAAGCCCATGTTGTTCAAGGGTCAGCTAAGGTAAAGATATAGTAATATACAGCTGACCCTTGAACAACATGGGCTTGAACTGCAGGTTTACTTATACATGGGTTGTTTCAATAAACATAGTACCTGCATTTTTCTAAAAAAAAAAACAACACTTTATTTTGTATTGAGGTATAGCCAATTAACAATGCAATGATAGTTTCAAGTGAACAGGGACTCAGCTATATCTTTACCTTAATCTAGTCCAGTACTCGGAGAAGGCAATGGCACCCCACTGCAGTACTTTTGCCTAGAAAATCCCATGGATGGAGGAGCCTGGTAGGCTGCAGTCCATGGGGTCGCTAGAGTCGGACATGACTGAGCAACTTCACTTTCACTTTTCACTTTTCACTTTCATGCATTGGAGAAGGAAATGGCAACCCACTCCAGTGTTCTTGCCTGAAGAATCCCAGGGACAGCGGAGCCTGGTGGGCTGCCATCTATGGGGTCGAACGGAGTCGGACACGACTGAGGTGACTTAGTAGCAGCAGCAGCAGTACAATACCTTGCAAAGGAGTAACTTGAATCTCAGAGAGCTATAATAATTTGCTCAACCACACAGCTAGTAAATTGCAGCACCGAGACACATTTTGCCTGATTGCCAGATACCTGCCATTTCCACCACACTGCGGTATTTCTCATAAGATTTTAAAACCTCAAAATTTCTTCAAAGGAAGCACTTGAATAGTTGCTAAAACAAATGACAGCAAGCAGAATTTATTTCATAATGTGAAGTTCAAAATGGAATCCTGAACAGTGTTTAAGAAAATAGTTTATGGAGCCAAAGTGAGAAGGTTCAGTGAGTACAGGCAAGGATGAGATAACTTGATGCCTTATGATGATGGTTGTATTACTGCAGTTTTGTAATTTCTTTGGAGCTGCATCAAATTACAATTTGCAAATGAACTTCAAGCTTTGGTCCCTTTTCTTGAAACTAGAGAAATCTGGATGCAGTAAAGGAAGCTCTAACTTGGAGGCTTCACAAAGAAGAGCCTATGAGGGGAAGAACACAGTGTCCCCCTTTCTCACTGTCCATTAATCTTCCAGGGTTCAGGGAGCACAGGACTTGGGACAGAGGAAATCAGCTGATGATACCAGTAGCTGTGTGGGGTGTGTTTACTTCCCAGCTGTCAGTCTCCCGGGCTACATTTGTTTTCATTTTTTAAATTTAATTATTTTTACCATTTTTTAATTGAAGCATAGTTCATTTACAATGTGTTAATTTCACATTAACACATTTCCTTTGAAAGGAAAGTGATTCAGAATGCATATATTCTTTTAAAAATTCTTTTCCATTACAGGTTATTACAAGATATTGACTATAGTTTCCCTACCATTCTTTTCCTTCCTTATTCTTACAAGTGAAAACAAACCCACTCCAGGTCCTCTGAATCTCTTCATCTTAATCTCATTATTATTCTAACCATCCCCCACACCACCCCCAGAACACACACACACTTGGAACAAAATTGGGCTCATTTCTACTCTTTATTACTGCTATTTATCATATTGAAATTCTGTATTTGATTTTTTAACAAAATGGTTGGCTTCATTCTGCTAGGGGATGTGAAAGAATAGATTGTTTACTTGCAAAGAAAGAATTTTGAACATTAAGAACTGAAATTGACTGTAGGATTTCAGTGGAAGTGAATAATATTCTCAGATGTCTCTTCTTGAAGTTATTCATTTATGCCTGGCCAAAGTCAGCTATGATAACTTCATTTTTGAAATGATATATGTTCCTTATGTAAATAATTTTCAAATTGAGAAAAAATATCTTTGGGAAATTATGACTTCCAGGACTAGAGCTGAAATAATGCCAACTACAAACTTTTATAAATTGGGTTCTAAGTGTGAAATCCTTCCAGCTGTTAAATGCATCCCATATCAAATTATATGCACAGTTCTTCAAAATATTTCCTTCTGCTTGAAGACTCCTGAAAAAATATGTATGCCCAGAAGCTAGGATGTAAACATTCTTTTAAATCTTTTAAAGATTATGAGAAAAGTAAATAGACAATTTAAGTGTGTACAGGTCGTATTTTGGTTTCATAAGTGTTTTTTTTTTTTTTCCTGTGTGGCTTTGTTAGTTTTTAGAACCGTTCTTCAAAAGACAGAATGAACCATAACCTATGAACTGCCTGCTTCATTATTTTAAAGGCTCCAAGCAATTGCACATAAGGAAATGTGGATCACACCCTTTCACTCTCAGAATCTGACGCTTTTTCCTGTTGACACAATAGCTCTGTGTTGCTGATGAATGTCTGGAAAGAGGTGACCCTCTTGCGCCTTCCCCTTCAACTCTAGCTAGTTTATTCTGCACAGAAACCAATCACAGACCCTACCTTACTGGATGTAAGTGCTTCACAGTCCAAATTCTCACATTCCGTTTACTCTTTAAGGATGCAAACTTTGATTTGTACCAATGAGAAAATTTTTTAAACTTTAAAACCTTTGATTTTTCTGATAATCATTTCTATTTATGCTGACTTCCATAGTGGAATGCCCAAAAAGAAAAGCAAGGATTCCCCCAGAAGAATGTAAGGTAGTTTTTTCCACATTACCAGATGCGAGTGAGAAAAGCAGAATGAGTGGAAACTTGCCCAGTCGCCTGCCTTGTGGATGTTTTCCTGGCCAGTTTGTAGGAATCTGTCAAACTCATAAAACTTATGACATGCAGGTCCTTAAAATTATTAGTTCCTTCTATCTTGTAGTTATTTTCATTCAGTTTACAACTCTGTTGAATATATAAAGTATTAACTAAAAAATAATGTGAAAAGATATGAAAGGTATTCAATATTTTATTAGTATATCAAATCTTGATTAATTTCCTTTTAGAGTTTGCATCTCAGACATCTGGGATGTCTGTGAAATTGTCCATTTGCCTCTTTTACCACCTTAATGACCATCAGGGAGCAGTGCCGGTGGGGTCAGAGGAGGTGCCAAGTCTTTGCTCTTTGGTGGAGGATATTGTGTTCTGGCTGCAAAAGTAAAATGTGCTCGTATGCTCATAATATTTATTTATAATTAGAAACAAAATAATTATCCATGGCCTTATACCATTAGTACTTTAGTGTATTGCTCTCCATTTATCTTTTCCATGCATTTTTTAAAACAGAAATTTTGCTACATTTAACAGGAAGTAGTTTTATAAACAAAGAGATTTGAAATAACAGAGTGAAGTGTTGGCATAATGTTTAAGTGTAGATTCATCCTATTAGCACATATAATTCAGAGTTTGCATATCATCAACCACTTTTTCATTCTTGCATTTAGCCAATTCAGTTTACAATATAGTCACAAAGGTTTCCATATTGTAATAACTTATTTATAGTAAGCTTTGATTAAGACAATTATGCAAAACTTCAGTTAAAGATAGTTCTTTATATGCATTTTTTTGTATTTTATGACATATCCACTTTTATATATTTATTAAGCTTTTTATTTTATATTGAAGTATAGCTGATTAACAATTACATAATAGTCTCAGCTGTGCAGCAAAGTGAGTCAGTTATACATGTACATGTATCTATTCTTTCTCAAATTTTTTCCCCATGTAGGTTGTTACATAACATTGAACACAGTATTCTGTGCTATACAGTGGGTCCTCATTGGTTATCCATTTTAAATATAGCAGTGTGTACATGTCAATCCCAAGCAGACGCCCCTTGGCCATCAGTATCCCTTCCCCCTACCCACCTCTCCCCTCTGGTAACCATAAATTCCTTCTCTACGCCTTTATGTCTGTTTCTGTTTTGTAAGTAAGTTCATTTGTATCATTTCCTTTTAGATTCCCTATATAAGCAATATCATAAATATTTCTTTCTCTGTCTGACTTCACTCAGTATGACAATCGCTAGGTTCATCCATGTTGCTGCATATGGCATTATTTCATTCTTTTTATGGCTGAATAGTACTCCATTGTGTACGTATACCACACCTTCTTTATCCATTCCTCTGTTTTTTTCTTTAAATATAAATTTATTTATTTTAATTGGAGGCTAATTACGTTACAATATTGTATCGGTTCTGCCATACATCAACATGAATCCGCCATGGATCCATTTCTCTGTTGATGGACACTTAGGTTGCTTCCATGTTGCGGTTATTGTGGAAAGTGCTGCAGTGAACAGTGCAGTTCCTGGATCCTGTTGGACCATGATTTTCTCCAGATATAGGCCCAGGAGTGGGATCATAGGATAATATGGTAGCTCTATATATGTTTTTTTAAGGAACCTCCATACTGCTTTCCATACTGGCTATACCAATTTACCTTCCTACCAACAATGGAGGAGGGTTCCCTTCTCTCTACACCCTCTCCAGAACTTATTGTTTGTGTATTTTTTTTTATCATAGTCATTTTTACTTGTGTGAGATGATATCTCATAGTAGTTCTGATTTGTATTTCTCTAATAATTAGCAGGGCAATTATTATTGAAGCAACGCAAAGACTAATAGAGTTTTTCCAAGAAAATGCACTGGTCATAGCAAACACCCTCTTCCAACAACACAAGAGAAGACTCTACACATGGACATCACCAGATGGTCAACACCGGAATCAGATTGATTATATTCTTTCCAGCCAAAGATGGAGAAGCTCTATACAGTCAACAAAAACAAGACCAGGAGCTGACTGTGGCTCAGATCATGAACTCCTTATGTCAAATTCAGACTTAAATTGAAGAAAGTACGGAAAACCACTAGACCATTCAGGTATGACCTAAATCAAATTTCTTATGATTATACAGTGGAAGTGAGAAATGGATTTAAGGGACTAGATATGATAGATAAGAGTGCCTGATGAACTATGGATGGAGGTTCATGACATTGTACAGGAGACAGGGATAAAGACCATCCCCATGGAAAAGAAATGCAAAAAAGCAAAATGGCTGTCTGAGGCGGCCTTACAAATAGCTGTGAAAAGAAGTCAAAAGCAAAGGAGAAAAGGAAAGATATAAGCATCTGAATGCACAGTTCCAAAGAATAGCAAGAAGAGATAAGAAAGCCTTCTTCAGCAATCAATACAAAGAAATAGAGGAAAACAACAGAATGGGAAAGACCAGAGACCTCTTCAAGAAAATTAGAGATACCAAGGGAACATTTCATGAAAGATGGGCTGGATAAAGGACAGAAATGCTATGGACCTAACAGAAGCAGAAGATATTAAGAAGAAGTGGCAGGAATACACAGAAGAACTGTACAAAAAAGATCTTCAAGACCAAGATAATCATGATGGTGTGATCACTCACCTAGAGCCAGACATCCTGGAATGAGAAGTCAAGTGGACCTTAGAAAGCATCACTAGGAACAAAGGTAGTGGAGGTGATGGGATTCCAGTTGAGCTATTCCAAATCCTGAAAGATGATGCTGTGAAAGTGCTGCACTCAATATGCCAGCAAATTTGGAAAACTCAGCAGTGGCCACAGGACTGGAAAAGGTCAGTTTTCATTCCAATCCCAAAGAAAGGCAATGCCAAAGAATGCTCAAACTACTGCACAATTGCACTCTTCTCACATGCTAGTAAAGTAATGCTCAAAATTCTCCAAGCCAGGCTTCAGCAATATGTGAACCGTGAACTTCTTGATGTTCAAGCTGGTTTTAGAAAAGGCAGAGGAACCAGAGATCAAATTGCCAACATTTGCTGGATCATTGAAAAAGCAAGAGAGTTCCAGGAAAAACATCTATTTCTGCTTTACTGACTATGCCAAAGCCTTTGACTGTGTGGATCACAATAAACTGTGGAAAATTCTGAAAGAGATGGGAATACCAGACCACCTGACCTGCCTCTTGAGAAACCTATATCCAGGTCAGGAAGCAACAGTTAGAACTGGACATGGAACAACAGACTGGTTCCAAATCGGGAAAGGAGTACCTCAAGGCTGTATATTATCACCCTGCTTGTTTAACTTATGTGCAGAGTACATCATGAGAAATGCTGGACTGGAAGAAACACAAGCTGGAATCAAGATTGCCGGGAGAAATATCAATAACCTCAGATATGCAGATGACACCACCCTTATGGCAGAAAGTGAAGAGGAACTCAAAAGCCTCTTTTGATGAAAGTGAAAGAGGAGAGGGGAAAAGTTGGCTTAAAGCTCAACATTCAGAAGACAAAGATCATGGCATCTGGTCCCATCACTTCATGGGAAATAGAAGGGGAAACAGTGGAAACAGTGTCAGACTTTATTTTGGGGGGCTCCAAAATCACTGCAGATGGTGATTGCGGCCATGAGATTAAAAGACACTTACTCCTTGGAAGGAAAGTTATGACCAACCTAGATAGCATATTCAAAAGCAGAGACATTACTTTGCCAACAAAGTTCTGCCTAGTCAAGGCTATGGTTTTCCAGTGGTCATGTATGGATGTGAGAGTTGGACTTTGAAGAAGGCTGAGCACTGAAGAATTGATGCTTTTGAACTGTGGTGTTGAAGACTCTTAAGAGTCCCTTGGACTGCAAGGAGATCCAACCAGTCCATTTTGAAGGAGATCAGCCCTGGGATTTCTTTGGAAGGACTGATGCTAAAGCTGAAACTCCAGTACCCTGGCCACCTCATGAGAAGAGTTGACTCATTGGAAAAGACTCTGATGCTGGGAGGGATTGGGGGCAGGAGGAGAAGGGGACGACAGAGGATGAGATGGCTAGATGGCATCACTGACTCGATGGACGTGAGTCTGAGTGAACTCCGGGAGTTGGTGATGGACAGGGAAGCCTGGCGTGCTGTGATTCATGGGGTTGCCAAGAGTCAGACATGACTGAGCGACTTTAGTGAACTGAACTGAACTGATAATTTGGCCAGTACGTATTTCCCAAGTGCCTTCCTTATTTAACATTCCTGATTCATTAAGTCTTTACACCAATGAGAAAGACGTGGCTGCTTAGTGTCCCATACTCTTACAATCTTAGCACAAAAGGTTATTTACAATGGTGAGAGTTACTCTGGGGCCTTCCATGGTGTCACAGATTCCTGGTTGTTAAGGACACAAATGCATTTGTCTGAAGGGTCTGCAATCTGTAGAGCTGGGGTGGGAATTATGTAGTTACTGAGTTAGTGAACGAGGTTAGGTTTCTTCTTCCTCAGCTAGAGCTTCCCTGAATGGATAACAAGCACAATAAAAACCAAAAAACATAAAAACTTAGCTATAAAGAAGTTTGACTTGACCAACAACTGAGAGTAAGTCAAGCAGATCAGAGTAGAGTTGTATACCACTGTCTTCTGCCCAATGGTAAACCTAGTAACACAATGTACGTCATTTCATCTATATGACTTCACAATGGAGTCTAAGCCACCTTTTTGAAAGACTGCTAAATGCCATGTCAAAGACATACTTTGTGCTTAACTCTCTCAACTTTATATTCATTTAATAGCCATCTGATTCTAGAAATCTGATTTTAAAATAATTACCTTGATTTCCAGGGAATAATTACTTTAATGATCTTTTAAATATTTTCCCCATAAGATTTACCCTTGCTGTAAATTATTTATTGCCTATTTATGTAGTGATAGGGGATTATGCAGATACTGTTCCTGAGTCTTTATTGAGCTGAAGGAAAGTGGCCAAGAGATGGCCTAAAACTCATGGGGAAATATTTTGGGTGGGTGGAATTGAATATTTCCAGAACCTTAGAAAAGCAACCAAATTCAATGATAAAAACAGATAGATGTATTTTGCAAAATTAACAGTAGAGGGAACCAGAAAACGTCAGTTTTTGCATTAGGACTTAGAGTGTTGTTGTTTAGTGATTATACATATTTCAAAACAGTTTTATTGATGTGCATAAATTAAGTTGGAAACCACATTAATAATAAAATGAAAAGAAATGGTGAAATTCTATGAATTTTAAGCAAGCACTTAGAAGGAATTTTTTAGTACCTCATAGTCATGATTTGCATTGATCAGAGACCTACCTGGTATCCTTGTTCACTTTAGCTTTGCTATCACTAAGCCTACAACAGGAAAGTGATGGTACACTTTATTAGATTTGGAGTTATATTTGAAGGCACTACGGGGATATTTATTTGAGCCTACACAAAAAAGGATATTTTCACCCTTCATTTGTAAAACTGAGATATATCCTAGGAGGTAGCTATCATTCATGTAGTAGAAGCTCCTATTAAATGTAAAATACTGTGGCAAAGAAGTTTAAATAGGGCCCCACACACTTACAAGAATATCATGATGGATATTAAGTCTGGGGACTTCAAGTAGATATGTCCAGTGTGTAGTTGAACAAGCACTAGAAAGTTTGGATGACAGAAAATGCAAATATATTATAGTAATATACAATATTCCCTTCCATCTATAATCCACAAGTATTTCTTGAGCACCCGCTTTCTTCTGGACACCATGAAAACTCTAGTCTATTTAGTACATTGCTATTTACAAAATGTTTCAGCTCATTTCACACATTCATAAACACAAGGTAGGTAGAGAACGTTTATTATTATAGTATTAGCAAGAGTTTTTTTTAAAGATGCTTGTCCACTTAAAGTAGAGATGAAAATCATAAAGACAGAGTTTGAACCAAAAAAAGGTAGATTGTTTCTTATGTGTAATACACAAAAAAGTAACAGTTATGTGTTGAGTAATAAGCCAGATAAATAAATGATGAATAGTCTTGGCAACAGATTACCATGATAAAAATAATAATGAAAACAATGATTATTATTGTTATAGTAATTATTAAAATTTGTCAAACCAAGAACAATTTCCAAAAATATGACTTCATTTAATTCTTAAAGCAGTTGATAAATGACTTTCATTATAAGCCCTCTCAAATCCTTTTTAGGGGAAACAAGTGAATAAAAATCTTATCATTTTAATAAATATTTTATTTTTGTTTTACATTTTTTTCAGTATTTTTTAAAGGCTCTCTAGTGCCACACTATATACATTTAGCTAAATTGTGTAAAAAAAATTGCTAAACAAAATTGAAAACAATGCCAAGGAATATGTTCATTGGTCACTCTTCAATATTTTATAATGAGCAACTACTACATACCAGGATATAAAATGAATAAGATATTATAGCTTCTCCAGACAAGGAAAAATTCCAAGTATCCCCCACACTGGGGCATCTGTTGCAGTAATAACGGCAAGATTCTAGAGAGATTGCTGGCTGCTTTGAACAGCAGGACAGCCTGTGAATGGTTAGCTCTCCTCACCTGTGCCTGTCATGGCCTGCACTGAAATGAAAAGTTATTACTTGGTATTTACTGGGATTAGTTTGAGCATCTGTTTATCCTGAACAGTAGATAGAAAAGAATTACTACAAGATACTGAGGTTTGATCAGCTTAATAAAATCAGCAGTGCAATTCAATTCCACCCACCAGGCAAACTTTCAAACTCACATCCAAATTAATAATAGAAATGCACAGTTAAAAGATGCTTTGATCCAAAGGATTCCAAAGGCTTTGCAAATTTAGGGGGTTGATGTTCAAGAATGGAGTTTACACACAGCTGTTTGAAGGGGCAGACGAGTGTGGTGGTGCCTTCCATTAAAAGCACAGTTAGGCTCCTAAAAATCCCATTGCATCATGGGGAAAATAGTATTTTCAGAAAATGAAATCAGGACTTTCTGAGCAATTTTATATACTTGAACTAAAGTATTGGTGACAGCCAAATAGAGATGATCAATGAAATCCAAGTCATCTTAAATTTTATAAACAATTGGTTTGTTATGCTAGTTTCTATTTATCATAGTTTACTTACCATATACTTTCACCTTGAATGAAATACATATAGAGTCATTTAGTTTATATGTATATGAGTATACTTTTTTCTTTATGTGATATTTCACTCAAATATCTAGTCAAGATGATGGTGTTATTTATCACAAAGACTGAAACACTTTTGAGAATGAAATGGGGATTTTACCAATTATACTAAGATAACAGGTGTCAACTAGGAATGTGGTAGGCAAACCTTGACATATGGCCACCCTCTGATTAGTGGTTTTTGTAGGGTTTTTTCTTTTTTTTTAGTTTTGACAGTTGTTGACTCCTGTGTTCTGAGCTCCACTTGCCACCTCTCCTTATCTCACCTTTTCTCATCTCAGACTTTTTCTTTCAGCACTTTTCATATGGAACTTTGTCCTCCTTCATTTAGCCAATGACTATTTAATAAGCTTGTTTCATGTATCAGATACAGATTCAGTCCTTGACTTCTAGATACCTATATTCCATCCTGGGAAGGGGGCAGACTTTGATGAATGAATTACATAATTACATTTTATTCCAATTTTGAGGAATGCTATAATAGGGAATCACGCAGTACCTGAGAGTATGTAATTCATCGCAGCTGGGAAGTCAGAGAAAGCTCTTCCTTTACAGCTTCCATCTTGAAAAAAACTCTAGAGAATATGTGTAGTATCCCTCATCTCAACCAACTTAAGACTATACTTTTTTCCTGCCATTATCTCCTTCTGCATCCTTTCTTCTTAATTATTACTTTTTAAATTCCCAGTCTTTAGTTTCTTCTTTTTGTACTTCAGCTGTGTAGTATAGTTATACTAAATTCAGTTTCTGCCTATTTTAGATGAGATTTGAAAAGTTAATCTCTACATTCATGAAGATTTCACAGATAAGCAATAAAATGCAAGAAAAGATGCCTATACTACCAGCAGGGAAGATTGTCAAAGAGAATTCTACAAAGTTTGTCTTAGTTAATACATCAATGCTTTATCCATTAGTCACTACTTGGTTCTCTTCAGTACTTTGCTCTTGATCTCATGTCTCTTTCTGATCCTTTCCTTCAAATTTAGTGTTCCTTTTGGTTCTGTACTTAGCTCTCTTCTTTTTTTTTTTCTTGGAAAACCCTTCTACTTCCACAACTTCAATCACTACTTTTATGCAGATGACTCTGAATATTTCCACTTTCTAGAGAGTTACTACAAAGAGCAATTCTGTGTGTCCCACTGTGGGCTGGACACCTGACTCCAGCCACCATAATCTCCCATCTGGATTATTGCGATAAGCTTCTTACTGTCTTTCTTCCTTGTCTCTAGTTTGTGTCCTTCAATCCATTTTGCCCCCAGAAAAAATGATCTTTTTAAGCTGCATATATTGTCTTAAAATGCTTCCTTGTTCTTAAATTAAAGTCCAAGATCTCCCCATGGACTGACCCGCTGTAAATAATCGGTACTTGACAGGCAGGCACAAAGGTTATAGGATATAATCACAAAACACAATCAAATAAGTGAAGGCAACTTTTCTCAAAAGAGTTGCAATTATTGCACTCCTGCAAGAGTGGAGGAATAAAAAAGATCGTCGTTATGAGGTGATTTAATATAGTTGGGGCTTCCCTTGTGGCTCAGATGATAAAGAATCTGCCTGCAATGCAGGAGACATGGATTCAGTCCTTGGGTTATGAAGATACCCTGGAGCAGGGAATGGCTACCCACTCCAGTATTCTTGCCTGGAGAATTTCATGGACAGAGGATCCTTGCAGGTGACAGTTGTAAAGAGTCAGACATGACCGAGCTACTGAGCACACACACAATCCCACTTGAGAAAGAATTTTTCTTTCCTGAAAAATTCCAGTATTTGTGCTCCTGTGAAAGTGTTAGTTGCTCAGTCATGTCCAACTCTTTGCAATCCCATTGACTGTAGCCCCCCAGGCTCCTCTGTCCATGGAATTCTTCAGGCAAGAATCCTGGAGTGGGTTGTCATTCCCTTCTCCAGGGGATCTTTCCAATCCAGGGATTGAACCTGGGTCTCTCCCATTGCAGGAGGATTCTTTACCATTTGAACCACCAGTATCCTAATGTCAACTCTTTTTTTAGGGACTAGGAAGCGTGGACGGAGGAGCCTGGTAGGCTGCAGTCCATGGGGTCGCTGAGGGTCAGACACAACTGAGCGACTTCACTTTCACTTTTCACTTTCATGCATTGGAGAAGGAAATGGCAACCCACTCCAATGTTCTTGCCTGGAGAATCCCAGGGACGGGGGAGCCTGGTGGGCTGCCGTCTATGGGGTCACACAGAGTCGGACATGACTGAAGTGACTTAGCAGCAGCAGCAGCAGCAGGAAGCAAGGGCACCCCACTCCAGTACTCTTGCCTGGAAAATCCCATGGGCGGAGGAGCCTGGTGGGCTGCAGTCCATGGGGTTGCTAAGAGTCGGACACGATTGAGCGACTTCACTTTCACTTTTCACTTTCATGCATTGGAGAAGGAAATGGCAATCCACTCCAGTGTTCTTGCCTGGAGAATCTCAGGGACAGGGGAGCCTGGTGGGCTGCAGTCCATGGGGTTGCACAGAGTCGGACATGATTGAAGCGACTTAGCAGCAGCAGCAGCAGCAGCAGCAGGAGGAAGCAATTTTGCCCAAATGAAAAGGAAATTAATTATAGGTAAATTCATGTTTGGGAAATAGTAAGATTTAAACTACCATATTTTCATCAGATACCACATTTTTCATTATTTCTGTGCTCTGTTTTTCTTATAATACTTCCAAAACATCCAATAAAAAAGAAAAAAATGCAGTGGCAAATTCACAGACTGCAATCTAGCCTTTATAAATAATCAAACGAACAGCCAAATATTTGTGCTAGCATGGTGACAGAATGGCCAAAGCTGAAGTTCATTGAAAATTATCTTAAGAATCGCAGTTGTTTCATACAGCCATAAATAAAGCCAGTAACTACAAAGTTTGGTGGGAAGAATCTCTAAAAATATTTTTTTAAATACTGTTTCATAATCTAATTGAAAAATTTTTTAAGTTTCACTTTGTAATATATGATATACATAGTTGTGTGTGACTGGTGAATGAAGTCTAGAGGGAGGGCTCAAGGTTACAGGAAAAACTCTAAGGGATTCTAGCAGCAACATCCTGAAATAAGAGCTCTCACATAATAGATTCACTGTGGTTTCCTTCATGAAGCCAACCTTATATGAGGAGCTCATGACTTTTAACTGTCTAGGATCAAGAAGAAAATTGGCATGTGAATCTGAATGCCTTTGGGTTTAGTTTACCCCGGTTTAAAGAAGAGAGTTATGAGATTAGCTTAATCTGATCATTTTCCTTTTCCCTCTGGTAATCTCCCTTCTGTATCATAAGATACATAATGTTTTCTTCACCTTTTAAATGAAAGCTAAGTTGAATTTTCCAGGCACAGTACATTACATATGTAGTCAAAAAATTATACAAGTCATCTGAATCTATGGCATACACAATTAAGAGTTGAAAGCAGACAAAATCATTTTTATCATGAAGAATATATGTGCAGTAAGAAAATGTTCAATTGTATAGGAATGGGCAATGGAGAGATTGACATTTTGACCTTGGATCCAGAAATCAGGCATTTATCTAAAACTTCCTTTAAAATCTTGGCTTAATTGAACTTGTCTTTAACCTCTTTACCATATTTTTAATCTTAAAAAGGAAATCTTTCTACAATGATAGATAAGATCCTTAATGTGAAAAAGGCAACTTTCCTCAAATTGGGTTCTAGCTATAGTATCAATATAGTGGGAATCTCAGTGAGAATTTCTCAAATTCATGTGTCCAGAAAAATAAAAAGACAAGAAATTCTCGTTATTAAAAACATAATATAGAAGCATAAAGACAGAGGAGCAGTAGCAGTGAAATTCACTCAGTCATGTCTAACTCTTTGCAACTCTGAGGACTATATAGCCTGCCAGGTTTCTCTGTCCACTGAATTCTCCAGGTCAGAATACTGGAGTGGAGAGCCAGTCCCTTCTCCATGGGATCTTCCCAACCTGGGGATTGAACCCAGGTGTCCCACATTGCAAGTAGATTCTTTACCATCTGAGCCACTAGGAAAGTCCAGCATGGCCTAGGTTAAAGGCAAAAAGCAGATGAAAGAAATCTAGAAAAAGAATCTGGAAACAAGCCTTAATAATTGTGTTTTCTATGTGGCAAAGTTACCATCACAAATAAAAATAATTTTAAAATAAACAAAATCACAACAAACCAAATTGTCATTTAATAAAAATGAAAACTTAAAGTCTACTAAATCCAAAGAAATCTCTAATATAAGCAGCTAAAAACTACATCGAACCATTTCTTAATTTAACTTTTCTTTGGTCTACAGTTATGTAAGTATGCTAGGTTTTATTTTGTTGTCCCATTGTTAAAATAATATATGCCCATTACAGACAAATTAGAAAATACAAGAAAATAGGGTGAAATAACAATGCAAATATTACTGGATATTTCATGTTATTGCCCTTATTTTAATAGAGAATTAGCTAAAATTCACAGTTGGTGGTATATTTCTATCTTTTAATTATAAAAACTATGAGTTATTAGTCCCTTAATGGTACATTTTTGTCAGAGGTCAAAAAAGGTTCACTACTTTATGTGGTTTTACATCTTGTGATACGATCTGTAATGTTTAGCCTCTGATACTGCTGCAGTCTCGTGTTTCACTGGAATTTTTCATTTTCACTTTCATGCCATAAAACTGCAAGCTTAAATTTATTACAATATTTACATGTATGACAGCTGTTAAAGCTACAGTAGTTGAAATACACCTAGGGAATAGTTACTAGGGCAAAGGCATATACACACGGGGCACACACTTTTATGTAAGTTATTGATTGTACAATTGAACCTTTTCTTCCCTTGTGGTGAAAAAAGGATGTATATGTTGATATTTATGCAATAAAGTTTCCTAATTCCCTGACTCCATTCAAGCATTTCTATAGTCCTATCAATATAGACTGAAAAATTTATGACGGACCTAAATTTTTGGTGTGCCAGGCAGTGAACTCACCACAGCATAGTCAGGGAGAAGGATACATAAAGTGTAAACTGGTCATGCCATATGGCAAGAACTGCTGAAAGAGGGTATAATCAAAATACTTTGAAATCCCACAGGAGGATGAGAGATGGTGACCCTTGAGCTGGGTGTTAGAGGATGAATGAGTATTTCCCAGGCAGAAGGAAGAGCATTTGCACCTGCGTGGAGCCTTGAAAGGAAGAAGAAAGATGGAGGCAGGAAATAAAGCTTGAAAAGGAGGTCTGGATCAGCTTGTGAAGAGTCTTGCGTGCCAAGCTGAGGAACTCGGATTACATATTGCGGGTTACGAAGAGTCAACAGAGGATTCTTTGCGATGGAGACTGCCATGATCCATTTGGACTGGGAAGATCATTCTATGGCAAAGTGAGGACAGATGCAATGAGGAAGAAGCTGGTGACAGGAGCGCCAGCGAGAGGCTGCATTCAGTGAAAGAGATAAAAGAGCGGAAGCTAGGGTAGTCCCAACAGATGGAGAGAAGTAAGGCGATCTGAACCGCGAAACTTACAATATTTAATGATAGATTAAAGGGAGAATAGAGTGAGGAAAAATAAAAGAGACAGAGAATAAAACATTTTGAAAGAAATTTAGCTGTGAGAATCAGAGAGAGTGGAAAGTAATTTGAAGAAGGGTGAAAATCAAGTAGATTTTTTTTTTTTCTGAAGATCTGTGAGATTTGAGTATGTAGATAAAGGGGAAGATCTTGGGGGGGAAACAGAGAGTAATATACTTTTCTTCATTGAGACCGTTATTAAGTTTAATGTTTTCCTTTTCCTGTGTGGGAGTGGGAGAGAAAAGGCTGGTAGTTCTACTTTCATAGAGATGAAATAGTTATTCTGGAAGAAAAGGTAATGGGAATCTGAAGATGATCATTAGAAAGGTGAGTGACACAATCAGATTATGAACTCTGACTTGCCCTCTCACCTTTCAGGCCATGAAGAGAATTTCGAAGATAAGTATGGAACTCAACCTTATGCAGGAGAGTTGAGGTACTTGACTTTGAAATGGTGCTTGGTATCACCAGAGGAGAAAGCTGCTTATTGACTTGACATTTTCCCCTGAGTGTACACTTTCCAGTAGTGTCATCTCTTCAAAATGCCATGCGCACCATACATGGAACCATTGAACCAAGAATAAGGTCTGTGTTTTAATTCTGGCTCCACCACTTTCTACAAATATGACTTTGACTAGTCATTGAACAACGTTTACTTTTAGGAACCTCAATTTTATCATGTATAAAATGGTATTGTTGGTATGCTCCCTGCCTGCTGGGTTTTGTAAGAAATAAATAATAATGCTAAGAAAAGGGCATTGAGAACTGTAAATCACTAGCCAGATGCAAGGCATTCATGTGGTTATCATCATTATTATTGCTTTGTTCATATAGCTAAAACTACTGCTAAGTTGCTTCAGTCATGTCCGACTCTGTGCAACCCCATAGACGTCAGCCCACCAGTCTCCCCCATCCCTGAGATTCTCCAGGCAAGAACACTGGAGTGGGTTGCCATTTCCTTCTCCAGCTAAGACTATGGGACCCCAAAAAATGGAGAAAACTTCCTTACTGACAATAGATATCTAATTTGATTTGGGGCCCAAGAAATCTTCAAATTGCGTGATTGAGTTTCTCAAGCCATACATTATGAATTATGATAAAATTCAGAAACATGAGACTTTAGTAGCTATAATTTTTCTTCCTTGCTTTGCTATTCTTCGTATACACCCAGTACTAAAATCTAACTTGATCCTGGCCACCAGGGCCAAATTGCAAAACTTTCAGGGAAGCATTTTCTAGATTGTGCCATCAGCATTTATGCTTTCTGGATGGAGAAAGGAAAGAAGAATAAAAAGAGGGACTTCACGTTCCCACACAGTGGATTTCCCATAATTTTCTTAGCATAGCATGAAGAAGTTCTTATCTGATGTAAACTTCCATTACTTTCTCAGCTCCAGCCCAGAGCCTTCATATCAAGCTCCCTGCTGTCTCATCAATGCTCACACCTTCCCTGGTGACAACATATAAAATAACAAATCATGACCAGTCTCTATTTTCCTTACCTCACTTCACACATTCAATCACCAGCAAATGTAGACTTATTTGTTTCTTATCTTTCCCCTTTCATGTCAATGTAAGCTCCACAAGACTTTGTCATGTTTGCCATTGTAACCACTGTGTCTGCAACACAGAGGGTACACAATAAATAGTTGTTGAATAAATAAATGAATGCATGTGTAGAATGGTGTATCAATTTCAAGAGTCCTATGTTCTTCAGTTCAGTTCAGTTGCTCAGTCATGTCCGACTCTTTGCAACCCCATGGACCGCAGCACGCCAGGCCTCCCTGTCCATCACCAACCCCTGGAGCTTACTCAAACTCATGTCCATTGAGTCGGTGATGCCATCCAACCATCTCATCCTCTGTCATCCCCTTCTCCTCCTGACTTCAGTCTTTCCCAGCATCAGGGTCTTTTCAAATGAGTCAGCTCTTTACATCAGGTGGCCAAAGTACTGGGGTTTCAGCTTCAACATCAGTCCTTCCAATGCATAGTCAGGACTGATTTCCTTTAGGATGGACTGATTGGATCTCCTTGCAGTCCAAGGGACTCTCAAGAGTCTTCTCCAACACCACAGTTCAAAAGCATCAATTCTTCGGCACTCAGCTTTCTTTATAATCCAACTCTGACATCCATACATGACTACCGGAAAAACCACAGCCTTGACTATACAGACCTTTGTTGGCAAAGTAATGTCTCTGCTTTTGAATATGCTATCTAGGTTGGTCATAACTTTCCTTCCAAGGAGTAAGCGTCTTTTAATTTCATGGCTGCAGTCACCATCTGCAGTGATTTTGGAGCCCAAAAAAACAAAGTCAGCCACTGTTTCCACTGTTTCCCCATCTATTTGCCATGAAGTGATGGAACTGGATGCCATGATCTTAGTTTTTTGAATGTTGAGTTTTAAGCCAACTGTGTTCTTAGGAAGATTAAAAAAATTTAAAGCTATACAAAGATACAGGCTACCATGGCAGGTAAAATGACAGGTTCTAACTGGGTAATCACCCCATATCAGGCCACTAGGAATTCTCCAGTTTTAGGATCAAAATTTCTCATCCTATGCAACTCCTCATTCTCAGGAAAACTTGAAACAGTTGGCCACCCTGGTTTTAAAGTCAGATGCCACATGGATTTGAATTCCCCATTTATATTTATTAGCAATATGACCTTGGGCAAGACCTGTTTACTGCCTCTGATTTTTAGCTCCTTATTGTTGTTGGGGATGGAAATATCTGGATCAAAGATATGTAAGGATTTCTTAAAAAGAACTATATATAAGACACTTGCCACGTTGTTTGGTATACAGTGAGTTCTGGATAAACAGTAAATGGTATTATTAAAATGCTTGACTTATAATTGCCTTTCAATAAATATCAGCTTAAAAATGAGGGAAGATGCTAATTCCCATGCATTTTTGTAACTTGAATGATGATTTTTCACAATAAAATTATAATATGCATATATACTACATACTCAAAAGGTGTAATAAATAACCCTTCAAGGTAAAATTTTGATACTAAGTTTGCCATTCTGTTTGTAAAGGCTTATCACAATTTCATCTAGAATAAAAGCATTTTTGTTTTCATAGTCTCCATTATTTTCAAATATCTATGTAATACAGTAAGAAAAGAAATATTACCAGCATTTATCAAATGTGATACATTTTAAAACATTACTTAAGTTTTTTATCTGTTTGTATAAATAATTCATCCAAGTTTCTTGAAATAAAGTTGGTATAAGCTAGGAATACAATATTTTAGGAAAGCATAATTTTCTCATCGACAAAAGCAAATGTTTCAACTAGTTTCATAAAAGAAAAACCTTTAAAATAGTCACTTGGAGTTGATTTGGGAAAAAAATCTCTTGTCTGTTTCTGTTAATGCCCACATGAGTTTTACTAGTTGCAACTGAAATCACAAAAACCAGGGCTTGATGCTTAGTTGGCAAGAAGCCAGGATAATGAAATTAATAACACATGCTGAAGAACCCATTTGTAACAATTTTTCCATGAAAAAAAAATGAGGCAGCTCAAAGCTACTGACAGAGTTTTCCCTCCCCACCCCCACCCCGGTATTTTCTTTTGCCTGTAATATGTCCGAATGTTGAAGTCAATGATGATTTTTACTTTCACAATTCATATGACTTTAAAATTTAAGCAGCCCCAGAGCTATTAGGCAAAAAGCTTATTATTGTTGCTATACATTTTCTTTTATGTCAGAGATGAATTCTTTGTGTCTCTGACAACTGGAAACGTTTCCCAATTCTGAATCAAACCCCATGCTAGGGACACTTATTAAGACGATCTTGGTTGTATTGGTTGGTCTCATCTGTCAGCAGCTTGTCATGGGACACTTCAGGTAACTTGCAAATAACAGAGTCCATGGCCAAAGGTACACACATCTCAAGAAGATCCTCTGAAGTCCTCTCTCAGAATTTCTCTGCCCTCATTTGTGCACATTGCTAGCAGGGCTAGTGGGGCTTCCCTGGTAGCTCTGCTGGTAAACAATCTGCCTACAATGCAGGATATCCTGGTTTGATGCCTGGGTTGGGAAGATCCCCTAGAGAAGGGATAGGCTACTCACTCCAGTATTTTTGGGTTTCCCTGATGGCTCAGACGGTAAAGAATCCTCCTGCAATGTGGGATACCTGGGTTCAATCCCTCGGTTGTGAAGATCACCTGGAGGAGGGACTGGAAATCCAGTCAGGTTTTCTTGCCTGGAGAATCCCCATGGACAGAGGAGCCTGGCGGCTACAGTCCATAGGGTCGCAAAGAGTTGGACATGAGAGAGCAACTAAGCACAGCACAGCAAGGCTAGTAATCTAATTTGCAAATATACAGTAAATAAGAGGTAGTAAATAGGTGGCAAATTAGGGGGAAAGAAATAAGCAGGCTGATAGCAGCAAAAAGCAATAACTGACAGCTAAGCAGCAGTCAGAGACATGCTAAAACCAGACACAGGGAAAATACAGTGCTCTCTGTCACTACTGGAATAAGAAATACTTACCAACTCAGCAGTTTGGGAGGGCATCACAGGATTTCAGGAAGCAGTGAGAGTTGGACTGTGAAGAAAGCTTAGCGCCGAAGAATTGATGCTTTTGAACTGTGGTGTTGGAGAAGACTCTTGAGAGTCCCTTGGACTGCAAGGAGATCCAACCAGTCCATTCTAAAGGAGATCAGCCCTGGGATTTCTTTGGAAGGAATGATGCTAAAGCTGAAACTCCAGTACTTTGGCCACCTCATGTGAAGAGTTGACTCATTGGAAAAGACTCTGATGCTGGGAGGGATTGGGGGCAGGAGGAGAAGGAGATGACAGAGGATGAGATGGCTGGATGGCATCACTGACTCGATGGACATGAGTCTGAGTGAACTCCGGGAGTTGGTGATGGACAGGGAGGCCTGGCATGCTGCGATTCATGGGTCACAAAGAGTTGGACACGACTGAGCAACTGAACTGAACTGAACTGAGGCTCTAAAGTACTGGTGTAGGGTGATAGGTGTTCATGTAGATAAACCTGAGCCATAGGTTCAAGTCAAGTCCAGTATTCACTGTTGAAGAATGTAGGCAAGCCTATCAGGCATTTTTCCAAGGTTGTTAAAATAAAGATATCTATCTATATTCATAGATATGTATATCTTTGTGTGTGTGTGCTCAGTCACCCAGTCATGTCTGACTTTGTGATGGCATGGACTATATAGCCCACCAGGCTCCTCTATCCATGGAATTCTCCAGCAGGAATACTGGAGTGGACTGCCATTTCCTACTCCAGGAGATATATATCTATATCAATATTCAATTATGTATCTATGAACATAGATATATTTATTAGAAAGTGTCTCATATCTATAAATGTGCTTGTGTGAGTATATATGCATAGAACATATTTAGAAGAATACACCCCAATAATGCATTTCTCTGGGCAGTACTCTGCAGAGTTAGAAGAAAAGAGGGTCTTGACTTCATATAATTTTTTGCTAAAGTTTTCAAAATGAGCATGTTTATTTTCATAATAAAAATACTCAAATATTTAGTAAGAAAGTTAAAGCATTACTGCATGTTTACCCATTAACACTTTATCAGTCAGCCTGTAAACCAGCATGATTCTTGGGGATAGAGTCAATATCCCTTCTTCCTACATACATTATGTTGTATTATACTACATACATTATAGTCCCTATATGCATATGTTATATTATACTGCTTATGTTGTATTATACTATGCTATATCCCTGTATGAGATCTCTGTTGTGCATGCCAACATGAAAATATAGAATAGGTCTGCTTCTGCTGCTGCTAAGTCACTTCAGTCATGTCCGACTCTGTGCAACCCCACAGACGGAAGCCCACCAGGCTCCCCCGCCCCCGGGTTTCTTCAGGCAAGAACACTGGAGTGGGTTGCCATCTCCTTCTCCAATGCATGAAAGTGAAAAAATAAAGTGAAGTCGGTCAGTCGTGTCTGACTCCCAGCGACCCCATGGACCACAGCCCACCAGGCCCCTCCGTCCATGGGATTCTCCAGGCAAGAGTACTGGAGTAGGGTGCCACTGCTGTCTTTTAAAGACCTATAATCAAGTAAGAAGCTGGGAGGAAGAAAACTTGATATTTGGAGTGAGGGGAAGGGAAGGGAGAGAAATTTAGAGCATGTGGCCTTGCAGACCATCAAGGACAGATGCAGTCAAGAGGGATGCTGGGAGGCCAGTGGAAGTAGGGGAGCATCAGCGAAAGATGAGAGAGGGCAAAGGGTGTTGCTAAAGGGATGACAGGGAGAGATTTGAAAACAAACTGTAATGATGTCAAATGTTACAGAGGTCAGAGGTCAAAGTAATCCACTCAGTGACTGCTCGTTTGGAATCTAGTTTGTTCCATTTAAGACAGACATAATGAACACAGATGCCACAAAAAGTCTACTGTTTATACATGGACTTATCTCTGCCTCACCCCCTACCCTTCTGTGTGACTCAACTCCCCCAGCTACTACCAGACACTAGGGCCCTTGAAGATAGCACCAAGCCATAGAAAAAGCTCAGATACATTTAACAAATGTTCATTTAAGATATAATTTTTAAACCTTTCTTTTTATTTTAATTTATTTATTTTGGGCTTATCTGAGTCTTCGTTGCTGCAACTTTCTCTAGTTGCAGCAAATGGGCTCTAGAGCTCTCAAGCTTCAGTAGTTGTGGTTCAAGAGCTTAGTTGTCCCACAGCATGTGGAATCTTCCCAGACTAGGGATTGAACCAATGTCCCCTGCATTGGCAGGTAGAACCTTAACCACTGGACCACCAAGTAAGTCCTAAGATAGAATATTTAAGAAAGCATTGATAACCTGTGAAGGGTCTAATCTGTAACTCTGCCAAGTAGTTTGCATACAGGATACTGAATATCAGTTTCTTCATAAGCTATTCTTTCTTCCTCTTTTGAATTCAGGAATAAACAATGACAAAATTCAACCAAAGATCCTTCCTAATCAAAAAGGAAGGCCATAACATTTAGTTTAAGGGTCTAATTTATGTGTCTGTCACTTTATTTGAAAAAACAAGGATGGAGAGGCATGCCATCTTCTTGTGGGGTTTCCCTCCACTCATCTGACATGAAGAACTTTATATGACTGTATCAGGTAGATGGAATGGGGGGAGAAGTGGTATTTAGTTGAATATTGTCATGATATTGAGTAGTAGACTTGTTTATTATCTCTAATTCAGAGAGCAACATAAGCATTTGAGCTCTGCAGCACAAATCAAAACTAGCATTCGTGAATGCTGTCTGCTGTAGTGAACAAAGACTAAACACCACGTTGACAGTTCTCTTGGTGGAAATAGGAAAGCTTTCCTGAGGACTCATGGCTACTTCAGTGGGAAGGAAAGTGTGGTAGGAGAAAAAGAATCACAGCTGTGTGTGTCTGGCAACTGGAGGGATGGCAGGAGGAGGACAGGGAAACTGAATGACATTGAAAGTCAGTGAACTAAGGAGTTTAGGAGAGAATATGTGTATATGTATGGCTGAGTGTATATGTACGGATGTATGTATGGATATGTGTATATGTATGTATATGTATGGATACGTGTATATGTATGGCTGAGTCACTTTGCTGTGCACCTGAAATTATCACAATATCGTTAATCTGCTACAGTCCAATATAAAATGAAAAGTCTTTTTAAAAAGTGAAAAAAAGTTAGTGAATTAGGCATGCAGAACAACATAAATGGGATGAAAAACTGGGGTGTGATTACTGATGTGATGGTGGGCAAACAGGCCATAGATATTGAATGCCACAACATTAAAAGGAAGAATAATAAGCAAGAAGACAAACAGGGCATCACGTAATGAAATACAAATGGAAAGAAGGATTTGTGGCACAGGACTCAGTTTATTGAGGCTAAAAAGCTCAAAATTTCTTAAATGGTTTCATAAAGTTCTTAAAATCATACTAGAAAAATAAGACCTAAGTTTTAAAGCAGTTGAGAAAGAAAAGGGCCAATTAACTGTTAATAACAACTGGGATATTAATATAATTGGAATGCAAGAATGATAAGCATGAGATGATAACCCAACTTGGAAGCAAATTAAGAATTCTTACAAACCAGGAGAAATCTGGAAACTGTAAACAAGAGGAATTTTTCTGTGAGTTCTAATTAAAGGAGTTGGCAGTCAAAGACAATCAATGTAGGAGGAAGGAGAACTGAAGAAAAGAAGCAGAATCAAAGGTGACTTAATTTGAAAAGGAAATACAAGCTAGAGTACCTCTCCAAATTTCTGTATTCAATACTGACAAATTCAGCATGATGTACCAGGCACCCCTCATAGTCCCCTACCAGTGTGAAGTCATGGAATCCACAACCCTATAAAAGAGTCACACCATGATTATCATCCCCAGATGAAATGGGTGGATGAAGAAACTGAAATCCCAAAGTTTAGGTATTGTTTTTCCCCGAGATCATTAGAGAGTTGGTGATGGACAGGGAAGCCTGGCATGCTGCAGTCCATGGGGTCGCAAAGAGCTGGACACACTTGAAAGACTAAACTGAACTGAACTGAAGATAATCAGCTAGTAAATGAGAGAGCAAATTTAAACTCAGTTTTCATGCTTTTAACCTCTATACTATGTTTACCAACTTTTGCCCTCAGCATGGTCTGGAAGGCTAGTACATTTTTCTCCTCCAAACATATGGACATAATGATCACTGCTATACTTTAGAGCTAACCTCCTCCAGTGATCACCCAATCATTAAATTACCTTTGTTTAAATATATTTATTCTCCTCTCTTTTTCTCTTCACTCATAAAGCAAGCATTTATTGACTATTTTCTCCACAGATGTATGTCTGGCTTCTTGGGAAACACAGACATTGTAGAATATAGTTTCTTCCTCAAAGTCAAAGGTCAAAGTGTTAGTTACTCTGACTTGCCCCTCTCTTTGCGATCACATGGTTTGTAGCCCTCCAGGCTCCTCTGTCCAGGATTTCCCAGGAAAAAATACTAGAGTGGGGTGCCATTCCCTTTAGTTTCTTCTTTCAATGACTGTGCATTAACTGAGGAGAAGGCAATGGCACCCCACTCCAGTACTCTTGCCTGGAAAATCCCATGGACGGAGGAGCCTAGTGGGCTGCAGTCCATGGGGTAGCTAAGAGTTGGACACGACTGAGTGACTTCACTTTCACTTTTCACTTTCATGTATTGGAGAAGGAAATGGCAACCCACTCCAGTGTTCTTGCCTGGAGAATCCCAGGGACGGGGAGCCTGGTAGGCTTCCGTCTATGGGGTCGCATAGAGTCAAACACGACTGAAATGACTTAGCTGTAGCAGCAGCACCAGCAACATTAACTGAAGAAGGTGAATTTCTGGAACAATCTGTACATTTCAGTGGCTTCTCACAAGAAAATGTTCCTTTCCCCGTTCTGTTGAGGCTTGTGTGATGGAGGGGGGCAGAATTCAGTACTTGGCTCCAGAGCTGACTAGACCAGCACTTTCTTCCTCCTGGTCTTTGTCATTCTTCAGGAGCTGGCTTCAGCTTCTTGATGGGAAAAGAAACTCCTTTGGGAGTTTGGTAAGGGTCAGGCAAGAGGCACTTGGGGTTCCCTGGTGGCTCAGATGGTAAAGAATCTGCCCACAATGTGGAAGATCTGGTTTTGATCCCTGGGTTGGGAAGATCCCCTGGAGAAGGGAATAGCAATCCACTCCAGTATTCTTGCCTGGAAAATACCATGGGCAGAAGAACCTGGTGGGCTACAGTCCATGGGATCGCAAAGAGCCAGACATGATTCATTTTTTTTCAGGGAAGAGAGGTGCACCTGGGGAGAACTCCCACTCCATCAGGCGTCTTTCAGGAGTAAAACCATGCGGGACAGGAGGACAAGCTTAAGGAGAGCCAAGCAATATCACTGCAGTCGAAGAAGAAGTCAGGAAAAGACTCTGCTGGATTTTACTTCTGGTACCAACCATGCTGCATCAGTGAGAATTTAGAAAGGAAAGTAGAAACTGCTCTAGGGTGTTCAATTGGGAAGGAATTTAATATAAGGGATAAGAGATTTACAAAACCAGTGGAAAAGTGGATTGCACAAAGGCCAAAGAAACTGCTGTTAATATTCAGGAAATCAGGAAGGGTGGGTATCTCAGGGAGATGACCTGTTGATGATCTCACTGCCTGCAGCCCTCAAGTAGGTGGTTTCCAGGAGATGCTGGCAAAATCCTCACATCTGTCTTCTGGCCCTCTGCTGAAGTCTACGTGCCTTCTGGCCATGACCAAGCAGGGGTGGTTCTTGCTCTCTTTCCCAGGCAAATCTCACAAAGGGACCTCAATTCCCAGACCCCTAGCCAGAAACCTGGTGCCAAGGACACCCAGAAATGTGACTTTCAGGCCTTCAGCTCTTGCACCATAGGAAAGAATAAAGCAGGGTATGCAAATAGTTCCAAGATACCAAAAGACAATCCACACGAGGAAGCATTTTTGTTTTCTTTATATAAGTTTTATTTTGGAAATGAAAAATGGAAAACTCTGTGTGTTCAAATCCTACATATTAGAACTACATTTATTCAGTCTTTCATTCAGAGTTGTTAAACTCCCTTTTATGTTTCAAAGTCAGTTTTACAAGTATATTAGAGAGCTTCCCTGGTAGGTCAGTGGTAAAGAATCTGCTTGCCAACACAGGAAACAGGTTTGATCCCTGATCTGAGAAGATTCCACAGAGAGATTAAACATTTGCTTCAGTGTGAGCAAATTCTGAGCATGTGTGCCTCAATTATGTCTTCTATGGGGCTGAAGGCAGGATGCAAGCATTTTGTTTGTATTATGAATGATTCACTGCAGATGGTGACTGCAGCCATGAAATTAAGATGCTTACTTCTTGGAAGGAAAGTTATGACCAAACTAGATAGCATATTCAAAAGCAGAGACATTACTTTGCCAACAAAGGTTCGTCTAGTCAAGGCTATGGTTTTTCCTGTGGTCATGTATGGATGTGAGAGTTGGACTGTGAAGAAGGCTGAGCGCCGAAGAATTGTGAACTGTGAACTGCTTTTGAACTGTGGTGTTGGAGAAGACTCTTGAGAGTCCCTTGGACTGCAAGGAGATCCAACCAGTCCATTCTGAAGGAGATCAGCCCTGGGATTTCTTTGGAAGGAATGATGCTGAAGCTGAAACTCCAGTACTTTGGCCACCTCATGCGAAGTGTTGACTCATTGGAAAAGACTCTGATGCTGGGAGAGATTGGGGGCAGGAGGAGAAGGAGACGACAGAGGATGAGATGGCTGGATGGCATCACTGACTCGATGGACGTGAGTCTGGGTGAACTCCGGAAGTTGGTGATGGACAGGGAAGACTGGCATGCTGCGATTCATGGGGTCGCAAAGAGTCAGACACGACTGAGCGACTGAACTGAACTGAACTAAAAAGTATAATAGCTATAACTAACACATATAATGGGATCTTAAACACTGAATAGGAATAAATATTATCCATATTTTCAGATGCACTCATTTGCAATGCAAGTAAATTTAAAAATTGCCCAAAGTCACAGGTGGAGTTAGTCTGGTTTCAAAGTCCAAGCTATTAACCACATGTGATGATGTATGGCCCACAACTGTAGTTATTTTGATTACCTCAGTGCACATGAATCATCTGCCTAAGTGTCCAGAAATAATCATCCTTACTGAAGAAGTTTTTATAGGAAGAGATGAAATCAGCTACCTTATCTTCACAATCAGAGTTAAGGGAGTAAAACTAGCTCTTCCCTTGAGTGATTCCCCTCCTTGTTGAAAATGGTTGGTTTCCTATTACAATTGCAGTGCAAGCAAGGGTGGTGGATATGGGAGATAGTCTTTAGTGAGATTTTCTCCAAGAATACATTGTGAATTAGAACATTACTGTGAAAATTTGCCTTAGAGAGTCACGGTAATTTTAGGCCATCGATATACAATTTCACCACGAATCTATCTAATTTTAACACGAATCTATGTGTATCTAATATGCCAATTTGTAATAGAAAAAGATTGGAATCAACATGAATGTCTACTAATAGTGTGCTGGGTAAGTAAATGATAGTACATACTACTAGCATGCATAATTTAAAAATTAAAGAATCCCTCTCTATATTAAGGGAAAGTTGTTTGGAATATCCCATTTAGGTATAAAACATAGTTGAGAGAAATGAATATAGTATGTTACCATTTATATAAAAAGGATAAGAAATGAGAGGGGTTATGACTATTTGCTTACACAAGAATATAATTTTTCTGGAAAAATAAAAAAGAAAATAGCAATAAAGGTTGTTTGTGAGGTTATAGGAACTGAAGATAAAGGGTAGGATGGAGGAAAGACTCTTCACTCTATGCCTTTGTATCCTTTAAAATGTCTGAACCATGGAAATATGTACCTTATATTTTAAATTGATTAAAAACTTAAAAGAGTTATTTGTTTAATACTTGGGTATAGACTACTACAGCTAGGTGCTATGGATGGTGGATGATAGAAGAAACAAGATTCTCAAACTCTTGATTTGGGCTAAAAAATATGTACCACTTAACACTTAACAAGCAACATATGAGGAAACACAAATTAGGACACAAAAAACTGCTGCCATAGTGCTATAGGCATGCAGAACAGCGGCGTGCTGAGAATGTGCTGAGCATAATCAGAGATGTCTTCCCGAGGGAATTGAATTGCAAACCTCTTGGTTTGAGAGGACAGAGATATGGTGTCATAAACAGTGTGGCTTTGAACATGCAGCATTATGGCAACTACCATAAAGTGTGGGGAATCAAATGGAAGAATGTAAAGTCATTGCGTGAGACTGAGAGGCTGATACTTGAAGAGGGTGGAACACTGGTAGCTTGAGTCTTACATCACAAGAACAAGAGAAAGGGGCCATATTCATCTTATTTATGTAAGAGTTGACCTTGGTCTTGATTTATATTTATTTTCTACCCTACTATCTAACTGGATTGTATTATTGTTGGTAATAACTTTCAATCAAGTCTCTTAAGTGTTTCAGGTACATATTTATATTATTTACAAAAGGTTATAATTTTGCTCCTTCCTTTCCAATTTTTTTGTCTCTAGTTTCTTTCTCTATTTTAATTGCATTGACTGGCACCTCCAGCACAGTTTTGAATAATCATAGTAGTACTTTCTTCTTCTGAATTTAGAGGGAATCATCTAGCTGGCTATTGAGATATTTTCTCATGTTAAGGAGGAATTTAGTTGTGTTGACTAGTATTTAAGTATTTTTTTTTCAGATAAGAATAAATATTGTATTATGGTAAATACTTTTTCAGTATCTATGGAAATAATAAATTTTTTCCTTTAGACCTATATACAATGAATTATAATAATAGATTTACATCATTGAACCATCCTTGCATTTCTGGAGTTATAGTCACTAGGTTATACTAATAGTGCTCTTTTAGGATGTTGTTGTATTCTCTTTGTCAATATTTTATTTAAAAGTTTTATAATGCTATTTATAAATGAGAGACCCATATAGTTTCTGTCAGGGATATAACAGACAGATTTTAAGTGAATTCATAGTGTTGATGCCCTTTTATAATCAACTTCCCTTGATTATGGGTTGGATATATGACTTGCTGCTGTCCAAGAGAATATGGCAAAGGTGACAGCTTGTAACTTTCGTTACTTTAAATGAATCCCCATTTTTTTAGCAAACTTTCTTTGGAGACTTTTTCTGCATTGGTGTCTTTGTAAAAGCAAAGTGCCATGAATTGTACAGCCATAAAGAAGTGAATTCTGCCAAAAACCTAAGTGAGCTTGGAAACAGATTTTTCCCTAATTAGGCATCCAGATGAGAATGCAGTGTAGATGATATGTTTATGGCAGAGAACCCCATTAAGCCATGATATGATATGATATGAACTGGTATCATAAATGTATGTTGTTTCAGGCTGCTAGATTTGTGACAATTTATTATGCTACACAAAAACTAATACAGGATAGTCCTTATTAGATTTTTGCATAAAAGTATGTTTATCTCTAAATTTTAGCTTTGAGTAAGTTGTTGCAAAGAACTTTGTAATTTCCATGGGGGAGGGGGTAGTGAATTTTTTGTTGTTTTTGTCAATTTCAAGTTTAACTGTATTGAACAGAGAATGTTTCCTGCATTAATTTTACTTTTTTGAGTATACTGAGATTTTCTTTCTTGGCTGGTATGATTGATGTCTGTGAAACATTTATGGACACTAGAAAATAAGATGGATTCTCTATTTTCATGGTATATCACTTGACTCCTGGCATTAATTATTGCTGTTAAGATCTATGAGAGGGGAATAATTTGTTTTTCTCCCATATGAGTGATATATTTTCACAACTGCACAAAAGATTTTTTAAGTTTAGAAACTTTACTAAACATACTCAGTTATTTAATTTCCATAACATATGACCTGCTTTGTATTTATATTCAAGTGCTTTTTATTTTAGAAATATTTTCTTGAATTGTATCTTTAAATATTGATCTATTCTATTTTACCTCTTTTGCAGACTCCAATTATGCATATGGTATATTTCCTTTTCCTATTTTCTATTACTTACATTTTCTCTCTAATTCTTTTTAACTATTTCAATTGTGTTTTGCTTATTTTTGTCATTTCTCTCATCTATGTCCATTAACTTTTTTCTCCAGTATTTACTCACTCCTTCTAACTCCTTTTCCATTTGTTGATGCTTTTATTTTTCCTATTTTCATATTGAATTATGCTAGTTTAACCACCACTGTTATCATGCCATCTATTTCCTAAACTCTTACTCTTCTGTTTTGTGGTCTTCATTCACTTAAAAAATTTGTATAGAAAAATATTTGTTTAAAATTTAGTCCGTTCTATGGAAACTTTTTTTTTAACCTGGTAAGTGGTTTGTTAGTAAATTTTGCTGCTTTTTTCCTCCTTTATTTTTAAACCCTCTTTTCATAGATATGTGTTAATTACTTTTATGGTTTTTTAATTATTATATAAATTTAGTGTTTGTGGACCTCTTATAACAAGAGATTTGCGATGTGCAGTGGGACAAGGTAGCACTCTAATGTAACAGTTTTTTGTTTTTGTTTTTATTTATTTATTTTTTCTTTGTAAGACAGATCCTGCCTTATCACCAGTTCTACAGACCTAGGGGGCTTCATACAAATATGGCTTTCCATATAATTCTCTCTTTTTTTTTTTTTGTAGATCTTTCTCTTTTATGATTTAATCATTTTATTTGGTGAAGCATGGAAAAATGGTGGTTTCTATTATTACCTAGTTTATTCCTGCTTCTGCACCCGCTTCTGCACCCCTTCAAAAGAAGATAAAGACAAACATCTTAACCCTCATGTGTAACTGTCCTCTTCATGAAGTTATTTGGTGAAAACTGTTTTGGATATGCATTCAGAAACCTGCCCATCATGTTTTGATTCTGCACTGTTCTCCACTCCTTTCTGCATAGCTTTTGTATGAACACTATCACTTTTGAGGAACTTGAGAAATTTTGTGACTCCAAGTGTTGTCAAAAATGAAATTTATGCTTTTATTTTTAATTTTGCTTATTTTCTTTTTGGTAGTAGCAAAAAAAAACAAAAACAAAAAACCAGAATCCTGACCTTAAATTGCCACATCCATATCAAAAGTCATTAAGTACTCCTTGAGTGACATCTGATAAGCTATCTCTAGGAAAGTTACATCACCTCTACAGAGTAACTGTATATTTACTGTATCATGGCAAACATCTGGTTTTATTTTTTATTTTTTCTGTCCTCCCTCATGCTGTGATTATGATGGAGGCATCAATTTCATTACCATACTTCCTGAATATAAGGGTAGGCACATGATTTTATCCCTCTAGGTAAAGTACTTAGCCCAACATAGGCTCATGCCCCAAGCAGCATCAATCAGAGCTCTTTAGGGAGATTATTATAGAGAGTAAGGGGAAATGATATTTTTTCTTTCCAGATTTCAAGCTATACAAATCCTTTAAGCCTGGTGCTCCTTGTGGGGTTATCTTTTCCTGCACATGAAAAGTTTTGCCTGAGAAGGAAGAAATGGAGGGAGAAAGGTGAATTCCTGTTGACATCATATGAATGCCTGGATCCAACCATGCCTGAAATCAATTTCCAGTATTGTTATGTCACCCAATAAATTATTCCTTTTGTTTGAGCTAATTTGAATTGAATTAATAATTGAATAATTGAATTGGGATTTTGTATCTTGCAATTAGTCATGAGTGATTTTAGGATCTTTGTTTTCCAGACTTACCACGGACTTAGAGTTTTTTCTAAAATTCAAAATCTTTTCCCATTATTTTGTGACTCATGCACATTATAGCTAAGATATTTTAATATGTTTAATTAAATTATACTTTCATATGTGCACTACTTTATTTTATAATTTTTTCCTCTTACTGCATAATTAAGAATCATTCTTAAATTCTTATGTATTAAAAGTCATAGTTTATTTAGAGGAAGTTTACTATATTAAGACTGCAATCATTTATGAGATTTTTAAGAGTGTCAGATAATCTGCTCACTGTTTTGAATTCCTTTAATGTGCTCCTTCAGGTGAAGCTCTGATTTTCAGATGTGCATCCAATAGTCTGCTACTAATTAAAATATAGGTAGATGACATCATTACTTTTAGAGAGAAGAACATTGTACAGTCTTGAATTTCTAGGAGGTAAACATGCCTTTGGTAGACATGTAATGCCAGACCAGTGGTTATTTTCCTGTGATGCCAGAGCCAGACAGAAATATTTGCAATTCTCTGTGCCACAAAAGGTTTGAGCAGTTATGGATGTTGGAGGTCATCCCACCTCCAATGACTACTTGATGAGAAATGGGGGATTTCAGAGTCTGAGAATGAAAGGATATTTTTGTAGAAGCAGTGTTCCTTATTGAAAAGCAAGATTTACAGCTTTTATACATCTGGCTTTTGGTCATTAAGCAAAGACTTTCCTATGACCAATGCAAGCATACTTGTAACTCAAAATAATATAAGTCTTAGAGTAACCTTACTTTTATTATCATAATGTACTCTTTTCATTGAAAAGTGACTCCAGATAAGCACACTGGTTTTTGCATGATGTCTACATACTTTAATTCTATAAAAAATTATATTTCAAATACAATAGAATTTAGTCAACAACATATATAAAAATTATTTGGTACTGAATATATGCCAAAGTCTCCTGCTTCATTAAACAATAATTTTTAGATTAAAATTATTTAAAATCATTTAATAATATAGTACAGGTATGTAATACGAGGAACTTACTTATCCTGTAGGAATTTATGTGCTGAAATAAATGATTATACAAAAAGATAAAATATCTGCTATTAATAAAGAAATCCTATTTTTCACAAATATAAGTAAACGCTAATAATTACAAATTTACAACTTTATCCAAAACAAAATATTGAGACCCAATGTGATGCTGAATCCTGGAAAGTTAAATTCTCCCAACGGTTCATCATATTAGAATGATTGTCCTGAGCCCTACAGCCTAATGGATCTGGGCTGCTGGGTCTGAGCTATGTCTCAAGAGAAATTCACAGGGGGAGAAGGGTGGACCCATAAAGATAGCACAAGGGAGTCCAAGGCTCCCAGCCACCAGTTGGTTCTGAATCCTCTCTTCCTTTCCCATCCTCAAGAATAGTGGTTGTCCATGCCCTTCCCCTTCTTCCAGACACACTGTAGAGATTCCCGCTGTAATTAGTTTCCTCCTTATAAGCTATTTACAGTGTTGAAATTAACCTGATTTAAGTTGATAAACACATTGGAGCAGGGGAGATAGGCTCTAACGGCAGCGCTAGGGTGGCCCAGGGTTTGTATTGTATAACATTTTTTGGAGAGTGATATGCATGATTCAGGATTTGGAAACTAAATTATAATAAAAGCAAATGTTTCCTGAGGACTTACTAACTGCCAGGCACTGTTATTAGCATTTACAGATGCATTAAAGTACTATTACTAAGCAACAGTGCTTATAAGATGAGCACTGATACTCTTTGCATTTTCCAGAAGGAAAAACTGAAAGTAAAACAAATTCCCCAACTAAACACAGCTAGTAAGTAGTTGACTGGGAAGTCAAACATGGGTAGTTTGATATCCAGAGTACAGGTTTTTAACTATTACGTTCTGCTTTCTCCAAAGTGGTATTTGATACTTTTACACGCTAAAGGACTTTGAGCAGAAAACTAAATGCAATATATGAGGGAGGAAAAGGAAAGTTAACTCCTAAAAATAAAGCAAAGCTATCAGGGGAAGGAATTATTAAGAAGCAGCTGAAAGGAGAACAACTAAAAAAAAAAATGCTTCTCTCTCTCAATTTCTCTCCTTTGAATGATCCTGAAGGTATTAATATAGAGGCAAGTTCAGAGGGAGCAGAAGTAAACACCATGCTGCTCAGTCACTTCAGTCATGTCCAGCTCTTTGCGACCCCATGGACTGTAGGGCTCCAGCTTACAGGCTCTCCAGGCTCCACTGTCCATGGGATTTTCCAGGCAATACTGGAGTGGGTTGTCATTTCCTCCTCCAGGAGATCTTCCCGATCCAGGGATCAAACCCTTGTCCCCTGAGTCTCCTACATTGCCAGGCGGATTCTTTACCACTAGCACCACCTGGGAAAACTGAAGTACACAGAGATGGTGCAAAAGATTAAAAAGTCATCTTTTATACCATTGAGGATGAATTTCAAATATAAATGATTAGAAATCCATTAAATCAAACTGAGAAATAGATTTTCAGGAACCACCATGCAGTAACTTCCAGATAGGTCAAATTTATATCCATTCAACACTTTGGTTTGAAATCAGCATGAAAGCAGCTTCCATGGTAAATAAACACAAAAACTAAAAAACATATTAAACCAATGTGTAAAGTGTTTCTTATTAAACTTAGCTACCATATATCTAACCACACTAATATAATTTGAACTTCCCTGGTGGCTCAGGTGAAAAAGAATCTGCCTGCAATACAGGATACCTGGGTTCGATCCTTAGGTCAGGAAGATCCCTTGGAGAAAAATGGCTACCCACTCCAGTATTCTTGCTGGAGAATTCCATGGACAGAGGAGCCAGGTGGACTATAGTCCATGGGATCAAAGAGTCAGACACAACTGAGCAACTAAAACTTTCACTTTTCAATATAATTCAGGGAAAAAGTTTTAACATAGAAAGTAAACGTGCTAAACTTATCCTAGTTTACTTAATGTAAACTTACACAATTAAAAAAAAAAACATTTTTTAAACCTTTTCCTCTGTTCTGTGGTAGAGATATTTGGGTTTTAATCGTCAAGTCATTGGTCATTTCAACACTTTTTATGCAACACAATAGCTTCTTATTTGGCATTTCCAGGAACACAGAGAGTGGCTAACTCTTCCTAGCTTATCCAGAACTTTCCTTATTTAGCACTGAAAATCCTGAGTCCTGAGAACACCCTCAGTGATGGGAAAACTGGGATGGATAGTCACCCTCCATGGACTTGCTTGCTTTTCCTCATACACATAGACTGATTTCTCAGCGTGAAACATTCCTCTCTCAGATTGTTTCTCTAGCTCCTTCCTTCTTACCATATAAATAATTATATCCTCCTCTAGCTTATAATGGGGTCACACAGAGTCAGACACAACTGAAATGACTTAGCAGCAGCAGCAGCTAGCATATAAACTCCATAAAATATTTTATCTTCTTTACTGTATCCCAATTCAGAGAACAGAGACTAACACACAGCAGACTCCTCCCAAATATTTGCTGAGTGAATAAATAATTTTTTATTCTGTTCTAGATTTTATGTCCTAATCCATAGACACCCTAGTCATCATTACTAACACAAAGAGCAATTTGATTCATTTATTCAGCAATTTAAAACTTCAGAACTAGTAAAATTTTATGGTCTATGGTAAGCCAGCAAGTGGGGGAAGTCAGGTGCCTTCAGTTAGTCTCTGACAAAAGACTTAACCAGGTGGACAAACCATTTAACTGGTACTTAATGAAGGGATTGCTTCCTTTATGTCCTTTTGGAGCTGTTGGGATGCTTCTTCCCTTCTTTAACATGAATTAACTCTTTGAAATGGGGATACCTTTCATAAATACTCTGTAGTCCTGCAGCAGAGAAGGCAATGGCACCCCACTCCAGTACTCTTGCCTGGAAAATCCCATGGACGGAGGAGCCTGGTAGGCTGCAGTCCATGGGGTCATGAAGAGTCGGACACTACTGAGCGACTTCACTTTCACTTTTCACTTTCATGCATTGGAGAAGGAAATGGCAACCCACTCCAGTGTTCTTGCCTGGAGAATCCCGGGGACAGGGGAGCCTGGTGGGCTGCCGTCTATGGGGTCGCACAGAGTCGGACACAACTGAAGCGACTTAGCAGCAGCAGCAGCAGTCCCGCAGAGAGCAGACGGCTCACCCTGGCCTTGAATCCTTATTTGGAGCATGCCCAGTACTAAATGCCTAGAAAAAGTATCTAACATCTCCTCTAGTCCTGGGTGTTTTGTTGCTATTTCTAAGATTTTCCGAAATAGAATTGCTCCCTGACATACAGATTTATTTAGCGCAAATTACCGCACCATTTAGAAACCCTCCCCTCCTTCTCCCTAATGTTCCTCCAATGTTCTGAGGCTCCTGAGTCACTACTGGAAGCCCTGGACACTATGAGGATGACAGATGATTTTATAATCAACCTCCTCCACCAAAGAATATTAGGCATGAGAGGCTGGATGCCAAGAGGTCATCTTTGGCTCTAAATTCCTTTCTTATATTGCCAGATGCAAGACTTTGTATCTTTTTGATTTTTAATATTTTTATTTACTTGGCTGTGTTTGTGTGTTACTCATTCAGTTCTGTCCCACTCTTTGCAACCCTGTGGACAGCAGCTCCTCTGTCCATGGAATTCTCCAGGCAAGAATATTGGAGTGGGCTGCCATTCCCTTCTCCAGAGGATTTTCCCAACCCAGGGATTGAACCTGGGTCTTCTGCATTGCTGGCAGATTCTTTACCATCTGAGCCCTGAGGCAGGCCCATTTATTTGGCTAGTTGCTGCCATGTGAGATTTAGTTTCCTGACCAGGGATGGAACCTGGGTCCCCTGCATTGGAAGAATAGAATCCCAACAACTGGACCACCAGAGAAGTCCAAGGCTTGGTATCTTGAAGGTCCCTCCTAGCAATGGATGACTGACCTCAGTTCAAAAACAAATTGAAAGAAACCTCACCCAGACCAGCCTCTCTTGAGTCTTACAGATAATAGAAAGCTGGAGGGGTGAAGATGCAGGGAGCAGGTGGCGAGGGCACCATACCTGCAGAAGGTTTTCTAATGACTCTACCAGGAAGGTAGGTGGCCCCTTGACCATAAGAATATTGAAACAACCTATTTAAAAATAGGCACTGGAAACCCGGCTACCGAATGTTTACTGTGTCGTCTCCTGGAGGTGACTAAGTGGGCAGGCATCTCCCAGCGGCGCGCCAGCAGCGCCTGCCTGGGAGTGACACTCACCGCCTCCCACGCCCTGCCTGCCTTCCTGCCACCGCGGAGCCTGCAGTGAAGGAGGAGATTCAGCTGGTCTACCAGAGGTGCCATCACAGCCTTCAGGGGGTGTGACAAAAAGGTCAAGGGCGAGATCACAGTTTATTTTCGAATTCTGTCTCTCAAAGCCAGGTTTCTTCCTTGCTTGGAGAAAGACTGGGTTGTTGGTTTGTTACTTGTGAAAAAAAATGCCGATGGACATCACTGTGACGGGTGTGCCCTTACAGAGCCTACGGATTCCGTGGTTGAGGAGGGAGCCTTTCCCTTCCCACCTGGCACAACGCTGGGATATCAAAGGTAGATCTCAGCCCCCCTTCTGTGTGTTCCCCCTCAACAGGCCTCAATCCGCCTCCACCTCAGGGGCTCTGGTCCGGGCTATAAGAAATGAAACATATTTCCCAATGTGTTTTCTTTCTTTTTTAATAAAAATATCAAAGGCAGACTTATCAGTGGCTGAAGAAGGAAGGCTGCGGCAAAGGCTATTTTTTAACTGGAACATGCCCCGTGCTGTGCCACACTCATCCAGGGGCGGCGGAAGATTGATGGCTGGACATGTGGAGGGAACTGCCACTGATTGAAATCAGACAACTGCAAGCTGTGAGGGGGAGTCAGGGGAAACCATGCTAACCACAGCCATCCAGTCTTAGCACATTGGAACAGGGTTTTTCCTCAGCCTGCCGTCTGCACCCAGAGCTCAGAGAAGCTCTGCAACACGAGGCCAAGGGCAGAATGAGGGGCTGGGACTGCCTCCAGGCTCCACAAACCTCTGTGTCTCTACCCCACCTGCACCTTCTTAAAAAGCCCACAGCCCATCAGAACCCTGCCTGCAATCACCGTTTCCAGGCCTCAGGAGTTGACAGGAAAAGCAAGCCGTCTGCTGTCAGGAGCAGAGAGAAGAGATAAAAATGATACACCTCACTGTTTTCCTGGCCCCCATCTCTGATGCTACCGGCCTTTAATTTGGTGCAGGATTCTTTTATTTGCTTGTCAGTGGACAGGGGCTGGAGGAAGGAAGAGTCATGGGAAATTGTCAGGGCATTACTTAGTGCCCATCACCAGGATCACAGCCAGAGCTCAGGGTTGTTAACAATTGTGCAGCTATGCACTTGAACTGAGACATTTTTATTTCATTAGGGGTGTCAGTTTACAGCCATTAGCTAAGCAGATTGGCCAGGACCAAAAGGCCTTTTTTGTGCCTTATCACCAGATCTCTCTTCCATTATTCAGCTCTTTAAAAGAGAGAGAAAAGAGAGGGAGAGGGGCTTTAAACACATTATGTTTTGTGACTTGTCTCTATTCTCTGGCTTCCACAGTCTAAAATAGGTTTTATTAGAAATCATTATTTAAATTCCTGCCCGGGACCCTATCGATCTCCATGTATAATGGTTCCCAGATCACAGAAAGTAGCAGAGAGGGTCTCCAATGGGCCGACATAATGTCAGTGACAATTCATTTTTTTGCCAGTTAGGATGCTGGTTTAATATCCTGAAAAAGGCACTTAACACCACCCTTTCATAACATCTGTCAGGGCCCGTCCAGTGGCTTGTTTCTCACACTGTGGGTCCCTGGGCAGTTTGGGGCCTTTCTCTGAAACAGACTTCTCTCAGAGGCCTTGGAATTCCACAGACATACACCCACCCCCAGCCCCGGGGCCCAACTCTTGCAGACCAGCTGTTACAACTTTCCAGGACACTCCTAAATTTTCTAAATGTGTGCCTTATAAAAATAAAATTTAGGATGGTGAGTGTTCAGGAGCTCTGTGTGTAGGAATATAACTCATCCAGCGTCTCAGCCCATTATTTCCACATTCTTCTGCCATACTTGCAGCTTCATCTGGGTCCTTGGAACAGCTCAGTGGGAATCTTGAGACTGAAGATTTGGGTCAGGTGATCATTTTTTTCCTTTTCTTCCTTACAATTTTTTAAATAAAAAAGTCCCATTTTTTTATTTGGAAAATTTTCAATGCAATACAGAAATGTTGAAAGAAAATTATACTCAACACTGGGATTCAGCAGATGTTAAAATTTTATCTCATTTGCTCTCTTTCATACTGTTATTCTCACACATACATTCACATGCTATCACACATACATTCACATGCTTTCACACATACCTTCATGCACAAACACACTCACATGCAAAATCACACTCACACACATACATACAATATACAAAGTCATGCATCTTTTTCTGAACCATCTGAATGTGAGCTGTAGACACTCGACACCAATTACATCTTTGAGCATTTCCTAAGAACAATATAGCAACAATACCTTATCATACTTAAGAAAATTAACAATAATTTCACGACAGAATCTACTATCCATTCCGTATTCATATACCCCCAATTATCCCCAGAAGACTTTTATGGATATTTTTTTAATCCCAGAGCCAGTCAATATTCATACATTGCATCTGATTGTTTTTGTTTTGTTTTTTACGATGTCTTTTAAAGAATTCAGGTCAGTTTGCTTATACAATGGGCCTTCCTATTTCTGGTAAATTCGGTTACTGAAATAAAACATACAGTGAAGGACACAAGTTTTAAGTGAATCGTTCCATTAATTTTTACAAAATAAACACACTTATGTAATTTGTACCCAGATCAAGTTACTCAACATTGTTTGAAACCATAAACCTCATTCGAGCTCCATTCCAGGCATTGTCCTCTGTAAAAAGTAACCACTCTTCTAACTTCTATCACCGTAGATTAATTCCTACCCTTCGTTCTTCAAAACTTGTTCAGTTACTATCGCACAGGGCACAGGGAATCTACCTTGGCTAGAGTCTTGATGAGAAATCTTTTAAGCACATACTGCATTGAAACTGATCTCTCATCTATTTCAGAGCCCTGGTATAAATCTGTCTTTAAACAAGATTATGCAAATGCCTCTGTATTTGCATTTTTCAGTAAAATTTAAAAAATATTTAGTTTTTCCCTCCAGTAAGCTGAAATTCTGTCATAGGGCTCTTTATAAATGTTTTAAGAACTTGTAATATTGTTAAAGTTTTAATCTTGTTTCTCAGTTAAATAATACCATAGGAAGATATTGTGTTAGTTGCATTGGAATCCTTAGCCAGTATAGCAGTATTTTTTTTTTTTTAATAAGAATATAATTCTAAGTAGCTTTACCTTAAGATGCCTTCTAAATGCTCTCTACTTACCTTTAGGGAGTTAAACCACAAAGCAAAAAGACCACTAAGTGGAATACATCATTATGTTATAACCAAGAAATTGTTACTTGGGCACAGCAATTGAAAACAGGTTCTCTGCAAATAAGCAGTGAAAAGAACACTTCATATGGCCATGGACTTCATTTGTTTAAAGCCATGGCTTCTCTGATGCTTTATTTTTGCCAAGAAGTAAATAATTATCTGTGCCTTAAAAGCTATATCCTATATTTATTATAGATGTTGAGCCTCTCTGCTTGTAATATTTGGGGAAGGACATTTCACACTGAAACTTTAAGTATTAGGAGATAACTGATAGTTTTTAGATATCCACCTTATATATGTATACTGGACTTCCCTGGTGGCTCAGATGATAAAGAATCTGCCTGGCAATGCAGGAGAGATAAGAGGCATGGATTCGATCCCTGGGTTTGGAACATCCCTTGGAGAAGGGAATGGCTACCCACTCCAGTATTCTTGCCTGGAGAATCCCCATGGACCGAGGAGTCTGGTGGGCTGCAAACCATGGGGTCACAAAGAATTGGACATGGCTGAGTGACTAATGCACTTTTCATGTGTACTACATGTGTAATCACCTTCCATTTGGCTCAATTTGACCAGAGAGGGATGGTAGTTACCTCTTTATGATGATTCTTTAGTTCCTTGATAAATATTAGTGTTTGACTCTGAATATAACTTTTTTTTAAGATTTATGTATTTATTTATTTTTGGCTGCGCTGGGTCTTCGTTGCCGTCTGCAGGCTTTTTCCAGTTGCAGCAAGTGGGGATTGCTCTTCACGGGGCTGCACAACGCTCCTCGTTACGGCGGCTTCTCTTGCTGGGTAGCATAGGCTCTAAGGCATGCCAGCTTCAGCAGTTGTGGTGCACGTGCTAGAGCACAGGCTCTAGAGCACGGGCTCAGGAGTGGTGGAGCGTGCTCTTAGTTGCTCCGTGGCATGTGGGATCTTCTTGGATCAGAGATCGAACCTGTGTCCCCTGAACTGGCAGGCAGATTCTTAACCACTAGACCACAAGGGAAGCCCAGAATATAATCTTATGGTAGAAGGCTGCTTTTAAGCCAAAAGGAACAAAGCTCAGAGTTGTCTCAAGTTGATTTATAGTCTTTGAATGCCACAAATTACAATCTTTAAGAACTGGACCAGAGTCATCATTTTGAAGGAAAAAAGCAAGAGTTCAAATAAAATTGGAGTAGATATTAGGGTTTGATGTCATACATTTTATAGAGAGGATCCTGAAATCATTTTTTTTTAATTAATTGAAAAATGTAGTTGGCGTACAGTATTATATTAGTTTCAGGTGTAAACATAGTGGTTCAACATTTATATACATTATGAAATGATCACCATGTTAAGTCTAGTAGCCACTCGTCACCATACAAAGCTACCACATCTTCATTGACCATATTCCCGATGCTGTACATTATAGCTTCATGACTCGTTTGCACCTCGTAGTCCTCTTGGCCTATATCACCCCCCTCCCCTGGCTTCTGACAAACACTAGTTTATTCTCTGTGTCTGTGAGTCTGCTTCTGTTTTGTTTTGCTGGTTCATGTGTTTTGTTTTCTTAGATTTCACATGTAAGTGAAATCATATGGTATCTGTCTTTCTCTGTCTGACGTTTTGTACCTAGCATAAAACCTTCCAAATCCATCCATGTTGTTGCCAATGGCAAAATTTCATTCTTTTGTTTATGGCTGAAATAAGGGTGCATTTATCTTTTCAAATTAGTGTTTTCGTTGTTTTTCTTAGAGATTAGGGAGGATCCTGAAATCTTTAAAATAATATGAGTTTAGGAAGCAGTTTATAACCTCATTTTAAGTAATGGCCTTTTCCACCACATTAAGAAGTTTGACCAATTTCCAAACTGAACATGATAGCAACTACTACAAAGTGTCAGACCATCGCACATTCTCAACAGTATCCAACACAAATTTGTTTCTGCCATTTGTAGAAATCTGAGCGGGTTGCAGTTTTAATGAACTGTTCCTCAGCTCTTCTCATTCAGGTCATCATTTTATTTTCTCTACATGTCCTATTAACTGGTTTCCCTAAGTCAGGGAATAAAATGTAATTATTAACCTTTTAAAAAGCTTTGAAGTAGAATTTTCAGCTTTAACCTTTGTTAGGTAATAGCACAACAATTATATCTTATTTTATTATTTTAGTGTCATCAGTTTTCTGTCATATAAGCAAAAGAAAAGAAATAAAATATAAAATAATAAAAAATAATTTAACTGTTGTAACAAGTGTAGAATTCAATTGCTACTGATAAGCAGTAGAAGTCACTACAACCCACACAGTAGTCACATGCTGTAGTATATTTCATGCACTTGCAGAAAACAATGATCTGGAGTTTTCAGTACACAGTGACTAGTAATATATCTCTATTGTGATTTAATATCATGTGTCTTCTAATTTAGCCATTTAATAATAAAATCTTATATTTTTAAAGATACAAAATTGATGTGTTAAAATATTTTATATTTTTATATATATATATATATTTTATATTCGGGAAATATATTTCCCGAAGAATATAATGATTATTACTTTTATCATAGTTAATTTGCTATAAAATGCTGATGACACAAGGAGAAAAAGAGAACTAAAAAACAGAATATGCAAAGACATAGATTTTTAAATATGAAACTGATGTTGATAATAGTAGCTAATGCTTACAGTTACTTTTGTAGAAAATATATAATTGCTTTTAGTGGGAATTAATCTTAGAAAAATGTACATTAACTTTTAATTTTATAATCAAAGACAGTAAAATGATGTAATTTGCCCAAGTTTACACAGAAGATAATGAAAATTTTGAAAGTCGATTCCTTCAACTAACATTTTCTGAGTCTTCACTGGGTGATATACACTCTGGACCCCTAATCCATTGATTTCTCTTCTGTTTTGGCAGCAAATGATATAAATTTCAACTCCAATGGGCCTAAAAGAAAAAAGTATGATTGTTTGCTCATGTGGCTGAAGCAATTCTGGAGGAAGTGTGGTTATCTTATCTATATGCTTTCTTTCTCATATTCCCACTTCATACTTTGGCTTGCTCCCCATAATCCTAAAGATAGGGGTTTTCTCACCTACAACAGAGACAGAAGAGTGAATGAGAAAGAGAATATCTGGATTATATGCCCATCCCTGGCCCACCTAGGTAGCCATTAAGCTAAAAAGATTGTTCTGGAAAGAGATGCTATTTCTATAACAAATTTTTAATGAGTTTTGAATAAAGCTATAGATTAAAAATGAAGTTTTAAATAAGATTATGTTGGTGTTTTCTCTGTACTTTCTGTTGATGTTATTTTTGTGGGTGTGATGGTAAGAACACTTACCATCAATTCTACCCTCCTAGCATATTCTTCAGAGAAGGCAATGGCATCCCACTCCAGCACTCTTGCCTGGAAAATCCCATGGACGGAGCCTGGTGGGCTGCAGTCCCTGGGGTCTCGAAGAGTCGGACACAACTGAGCGACTTCCCTTTCACTTATCACTTCCCTGCATTGGAGAAAGAAATGGCAACCCACTCCAGTGTTCTTGCCTGGAGAATCCCAGGGACGGGGGAGCCTGGTGGGCTGCCGTCTAAGGGGTCGCACAGAGTCAGACTCGACCGAAGCGACTTAGCAGCAGCAGCAGCATATTCTTACATACACAATACAGTATGGCTGTTACATATAGATACAATGTTTTCCGGCACATCTCTAGAATTTTTCATCTTGTATAACTGAAACTTTATGCCTGCTGAGTGGTTCCCGATTTCTCCGTTCCCTCAGCCCCTGACAATCACTTTACTCTTTTTCTATGAGTTTGACTACTTTAGATACCTGATTCAATGGAACAGTGCAGTGTTTGTCCTGTCATTGGCTTGCTTGACGTAGCATAATGTCTTCCAGGTTCATCCATGTTGTCACACAGGACAGAATTTTCTTCTTCTGTAAGGCTGAATAATATCCCATCGTAAATATGTATTACATTTTCTTTGTTCATTCATTTGTTGATGGACACTCAGGCTATTTCTGTATCTTGGCTATTGTGAATAACCCTTTGCTGAACATGGGAATGCAGATATCTCTTCTTGATCCTGATTTCAATTCTTGTTGATACATATTCAGAAGTGCAATTGCTGGATCATATGATAGTTCTCTTTTCAATTTTTTGATAAATAACCTGATTTTTTAAATGGAAAAAATATTGAATAGACGTTTCTCCAAAGAAGACACACAAATGGTCAACAAATATATGAAAAGATGCTCAACATCACTAATTATCAGCAAAATATAAATCAAACCACATGAGATATGACAACACATCTATTATAATGACTATGATTTTTAAAAGTAATATTTGTAATAAGTGTTAGGGAGCACGAGGAGAAATTGGAACTCTTGTACACTGTTGGTTGAAAGGTACTGTGGACCAGGCACAAAATGGTACTGAGGTTCCTCAAAAAAATAGGGGACTGTTGCATTGTATTTTTTGTCACCTTAATCCCTCTACCTCAAATACTCATCATTGAATGCCAAAACAGAAGAAAAATTGAGATTGAGAGAAATATATGTGATATTTGGGTGGGATAAGGCAGAAAATTTTTTACAAAATGAAAAAGATGAAGGAGGAGGAGAAAGATATAAAAAGCTTTCTAGGTAAACCAGGAGAGAGGAAGCAGTTTGAAGTAAATTCAGAATTGAAGGTCATTAAATACTAGTAGCATCAACAGTCACGAGGACTTCCATCAATAACCTCTATGATTCTTTCACTTAAAGAATCATTGTTTTCTGACTTATTCAGATTCTAAAGATAAGCACAAAAGAACAAAACAAAAGAAGGAAAAATGTAGATATGACCCTATCCACCAAAATATGCAAGGGTGCCAAACATCAGATTTAAATTTTATGCAGATCTTTGCCAGGAAGTAAAGGTAATTTTTTTTTTTTTTTTTTGCATTTCTTTTCCGTGGGGATGGTCTTGATCCCTGTCTCCTGTACAATGAAACGAACCTCCATCCATAGTTTATCAGGCACTCCATCCATCAGATCTAGTCCCTTAAATCTTTTTCTCACTTCCACTGTATAATCATAAGGGATTTGATTTAGGTCGTACCTGAATGGTCTAGTGGTTTTCCCTACTTTCTTCAATTTAAGTCTGAATTTGGCAATAAGGAGTTCATGGTCTGAGCCATAGTCAGCTACCGGTCTTGTTTTTGCTGACTGTGTATAGCTTCTTCATCTTTAGCTGCAAAGAATATAATCAATCTGATTTCAGTGTTGACCATCTGGTGATGTCCATGTGTAAGTTCTTCTCTGTGTTGTTGGAAGAGGGTGTTTGCTATGACCAGTGTGTTCTCTTGGCCAAACTCGATTAGCCTTTGCCCATTCCGTATTCCAAGGCCAAATTAGCCTGTTTCTCCAGGTGTTTCTTGACTTCCTACTTTTGCATTCCAGTCCCCTATAATGAAAAGGACATCTTTTTTGGGTGTTAGTTCTAAAAGGCCTTGTAGGTCTTCATAGAACCGTTCAACTTCAGCTTCTTCAGCGTTACTGGTTGGGGCATAGGCTTGGATTACTGTGATATTGAATGGTTTGCCTTGGAAATGAACAGAGATCATTCTTTCGTTTTTGAGACTGCATTTAAGTACTAAGTACTTACTGCATTTCGGACTCTTTTGTTGACCATGATGGCTACTCCATTTCTTCTAAGGGATTCTTACCCACAGTAGTAGATATAATGGTCATCTGAGTTAAATTCACCCATTCCAGTCCATTTTAGTTCGCTGATTCCTAGAATGTCGATGTTCACTCTTGCCATCTCTTGTTTGACTATTTCCAATTTCCCTTGATTCATGGACCTAACATTCCAGGTTCCTATGCAATATTGCTCTTTACAGCATCGGACCTTGCTTCTATCTCCAGTCACATCCACACCTGGGTATTGTTTTTGCTTTGGCTCCATCCCTTCATTCTTTCTGGAGTTATTTCTCCACTGATCTCCAGTAGCATATTGGGCACCTACCGACCTGGGGAGTTCCTCTTTCAGTACCCTATCATTTTGCCTTTTCATACTGTTCATGGGGTTCTCAAGGCAAGAATACTGAAGTGGTTTGCCATTCCCTTCTCCAGTGGACCACATTCTGTCAGACATCTCCACCATGACCTGCCTGTCTTGGGTGGGTGGTCCCACACGGCATGTTTCATTAGTTTCATTGAGTTAGACAATGCTGTGGTCTGTATGATTAGATTGACTAGTTTTCTGTGATTATGGTTTCAGTGTGTCTGCCCTTTGATGCCCTCTCATCTTACTTGGGTTTCTCCTACCTTTTTTGGGGGGGGCTCCAAAATCACTGCAGATGGTGATTGCAGCCATGAAATTAAAAGACACTTACTCCTTAGAAGGAAAGCTATGACCGACCTAGATAGCATATTCAAACACAGAGACATTACTTTGCCAACAAAGGTCCGTCTAGTCAAAGCTATGGTTTTTCCAGTGGTCATGTATGGATATGAGAGTTAGACTGTGAAGAAAGCTGAGCACTGAAGAATTGATGCTTTTGCCCATGGTATTGGAGAAGACTCTTGAGAGTCCCTTGGACTGCAAGGAGATCCAACCAGTCCATTCTAAAGGAGATCAGTCCTGGGTGTTCTTTGGAAGGATTGATGCTAAAGCTGAAACTCCAATACTTTGGCCACCTCATGGGAAGAGTTGACTCATTGGAAAAGACTCTGATGCTGGGAGGGATTGGGGGCAGGAGGAGAAGGGGAAAACAGAGGATGAGATGGCTGGATGGTATCACCCACTCGATGGATGTGAGTTTGAGTGAACTCCGGGAGTTGGTGATGGACAGGGAGGCCTGGCATGCGGCAATTCATGGGGTCGCAAAGAGTCGGACATGACTGAGTGACTGAACCGAACTGAAAGGTAAATTTTAATGTTTCTCTCTCTTTTTTTTTGGCATCAAATGAAAATTTCTTTGAAATAAAGACACATTTCAGTCAAGGACAAAATTAGTGGTAGAAGCTATTTCAAGCTAAATTACTTCTCAGTCTTGGATTCTCGAGCTTACTTGACTACTTTGTTTTATAATTTGAGCAGCAAGGCAATGAAAAAAGAAGATGGAAAAGAGAAAAGATTTTACACAGAAGGGAAAAAGTGGGGGATCACTATGCAGGATACTGTGGAACCATTTCCATCTACCATTTTCATCCAAAGGACAGTGGATCACAACAAACTGTGGAAAATCTGTAAAGAGATGGGGATTCCAGAACACCTTACCTGCCTCCTGAGAAATCTGTATGAAGATGAATAAGCAACAGTTAGAACTGGACCTAGAACAGACTGCTTACAAATAGGAAAAGGAGTACATCAATGCTGTATATTGTCACCCTGCTTATTTAACTTCTATGTAGAGTATATCATGCAAAATGCCAGGCTGGATGAAGCACAAGCTGGAATCAAGATTGCTGGGAGAAATATCAATAACCTCAGATATGCAGATGATACCACCCTTATGGAAGAAAGTGAAGAGGAACTGAGGATCCTCTTGACGAAAGTGAAAGAGGAGAGTGAAAATGCTGGCTTAAAACTCAACATTCAGAAAGTTAAGATCATGGAGATCCCAGTCCCATCCCTTCATGTCAAACAGATGGTGAACAATGCAAACAGTGGCAGACTTTATTTTCATGGGCTCCAAAATCACTGCAGATGGTGACTGCAGCCATGAAATTAAAAGACGCTTGCTCCTTGGAAGAAAAGCTATGACCAACCTAGACAGCTTATTAAAAAGCAGAAACGTTACTTTGCTGAGAAAGGTCTGTCTAGTCAAAGCGATGGTTTTTCCAGTAGTCATGTGTGTATGTGAAAGTTGGACCATAAAGAAAGCTGAGCATCAAATAATTGATGCTTTTGAATTGTGGTGTTGGAGAAGACTCTTTAGAGTCCCTTGGACTGCAAGGAGATCCAATCAGTCAATCTGAAATGAAGTCAGTCCTGAATATTCATTGGAAGGATTGATACTGAAGCTGAAGCTCCAATATTTTGGCTACCTGATGTGAAGAACTGACTCATTGGAAAAGACCCTGATGCTGGGAAAGATTGAAGGCAGGAGAAAAAGGGGACAACAGAGGATGAGATGGTTGGATGGCATCACTGACTCAATGGACATGAGTTTGAGCAAGCTCCAGGTGTTGGTGATGGACAGGGAGGCCTGGTGTGCTGCAGTTCATGGGGTCACAAAGAGTTGGATACAACTGAGCAACTGAACTGAACTGAGCATATACACACTATTATATATATATATAGATATATATAGATAGATAGATAATCTACAAAGACAAACTCTGTAGCACAGGGAATTCTACTCAATACTCTGTAATAAGCTTTATGGGAAAAGGTGATAGAAGCAAGGTCCAATGCTGTAAAGAGCAGTATTGCATTGGAACCTGGAATGTCAGGTCCATGAATCAAGGGAAATTGGAAGTGGTCAAACAAGAGATGGCAAGAGTGAACATCGACATTCTAGGAATCAGCGAACTAAAATGGACTGGAATGGGTGAATTTAACTCAGATGACCATTATATCTACTACTGTGGGTAAGAATCCCCTAGAAGAAACGGAGTAGCCATCATGGTCAACAAAAGAGTCCGAAATGCAGTACTTGGATGCAGTCTCAAAAACGACAGAATGATCTCTGTTCGTTTCCAAGGCAAACCATTCAATATCAAGGTAATCCAAGCCTATGCCCCAACCAGTAACGCTGAAGAAGCTGAAGTTGAACGGTTCTATGAAGACCTACAAGGCCTTTTAGAACTAACACCCAAAAAAGATGTCCTTTTCATTATAGGGGACTGGAATGCAAAAGTAGGAAGTCAAGAAACACCTGGAGAAACAGGCAAATTTGGGCTTGGAATAGGGAATGAAGCAGGGCAAAGACTAATAGAGTTTTGCCAAGAAAATGCACTGGTCATAACAAACACCCTCTTCCAACAACACAAGAGAAGACTCTATACATGGACATCACCAGATGGTCAACACCGAAATCAGATTGATTATATTCTTTGCAGCCAAAGATGGAGAAACTCTATATAGTCAGCAAAAACAAGACCAGGAGCTGACTATGGCTCAGACCATGAACTCCTTATTGCCAAATTCAGACTTAAATTGAAGAAAGTAGGGAAAACCACTAGACCATTCAGGTATGACCTAAATCAAATCCCTTATGATTATACAGTGGAAGTGAGAAATAGATTTAAGGGCCTAGATCTGATAGATAGAGTGCCTGATGAACTATGGAATGAGGTCTGTGACATTGTACAAGAGACAGGGATCAAGACCATTCCCATAGAAAAGAAATGCAAAAAAGCAAAATAGCTGTCTGGGGAGGCCTTACAAATGGCTGTGAAAAGAAAGATATAAACATCTGAATGCATAGTTCCAAAGAATAGCAAGAAGAGATAAGAAAGCCTTCTTCAGCGATCAATGCAAAGAAATAGAGGAAAACAACAGAATGGGAAAGACCAGAGACCTCTTCAAGAAAATTAGAGATACCAAGGGAACATTTCATGCAAAGATGAGCTCGATAAAGGACAGAAATGGTATGGACCTAACAGAAGCAGAAGATATTAAGAAGAGATGGCACGAATACACAGAAGAACTGTACAAAAAAAATCTTCAAGACCAAGATAATCACAATGGTGTGATCACTGACCTAGAGCCAGACATCCTAGAATGTGAAGTCAAGTGGGCCTTAGAAAGCATCACTAGGAACAAAGCTAGTGGAGGTGATGGGATTCCAGTTGAGCTATTCCAAATCCTGAAAGATGACGCTGTGAAAGTGCTACACTCAATATGCCAGCAAATTTGGAAAACTCAGCAGTGGCCACAGGACTGGAAAAGCTCAGTTTTCAATCCAATCCCAAAGAAAGGCAAGGCCAAAGAATGATCAAACTACCACACAATTGCACTCTTCTCACATGCTAGTAAAGTAATGCTCAAAATTCTCCAAGCCAGGCTTCAGCAATATGTGAACTGTGAACTTCCAGATGTTCAAGCTGGTTTTAGAAAAGGCAGAGGAACCAGAGATCAAATTGCCAACATCCGCTGGATCATCAAAAAAGCAAGAGAGTTCCAGAAAAACATCTATTTCTGCTTTATTGACTATGCCAAAGCCTTTGACTGTGTGGGTCACAATAAACTGTGGAAAATTCTGAAAGAGATGGGAATACCAGACCACCTGATCTGCCTCTTGAGAAATTTGTATGCAGGTCAGGAAGCAACAGTTAGAACTGGACATGGAACAACAGACTGGTTCCAAATAGGAAAAGGAGTTCGTCAAGGCTGTATATTGTCACCCTGTTTATTTAACTTATATGCAGAGTACATCATGAGAAATGCTGGACTGGAAGAAACACAAGCTGGAATCAAGATTGCCGGGGGAAATATCAATAACCTCAGATATGCAGATGACACCACCCTTATGGCAGAAAGTGAAGAGGAACTAAAGAGCCTCTTGATGAAAGTGAAAGAGGAGAGTGAAAAAGTTGGCTTAAAGCTCAACATTCAGAAAACCAAGATCATGGCATCCAGTCCCAACCACTTCATGGGAAATAGATGGGGAAAGAGTGGAAACAGTGTCAGACTTTATTTTTCTGGGCTCCAAAATCACTACAGATGGTGACTGCAGCCATGAAATTAAAAGACGCTTACTCCTTGGAAGGAAAATTATGACCAACCTAGATAGCATATTCAAAAGCAGAGACATTACTTTGCCAACAAATGTTCGTCTAGTCAAGGCTATGGTTTTTCCTGTGGTCATGTATGGATGTGAAAGTTGGACTGTGAAGAAGGCTGAGCGCCGAAGAATTGATGCTTTTGAACTGTGGTGTTGGAGAAGACTCTTGAGAATCCCTTGGACTGCAAAGAGATCCAGCCAGTCCATTCTGAAGGAGATCAGCCCTGGGAAATCTTTGGAAGGAATGATGCTGAAGCTGAAACTCCCATACTTTGGCCACCTCATGCAAAGGGTTGATTCATTGGAAAAGACCCTGATGCTGGGAGGGATTGGGGGCAGGAGGAGAAGGGGACGACAGAGGATGAGATGGCTGGATGGCATCACTGACTCAATGGATGTGAGTCTCAGTGAACTCCGGGGGTTGGTGATGGACAGGAGGCCTGGCGTGCTGCGATTCTTCGGGTTGCAGAGAGTTGGACATGACTGAGCGACTGATCTGATCTGATCTGAGGTATACATATAAGTGATTCACTTTGCGGTACACATAAAACTAAGACAACATTGTAAATTAACTATACTCCATTATAAAAGTAATAATAAAAACAAAGGTGTTCCTTAAATTTGGCTTATTATCCCAAGTGTCTTGCTTTATCCATGTCCTGGCTCCTGTGATAATTAGTCACAGAAACCTAGTGGGTCATGAACTTGTTTGATATTTTTCAGTGATAACTTCTGAATACAGCTATTTAAGTTAGTTTTGAGAAAGTACAAAAAGTTGGTTTAGTTTTATCTCAAAATACTCTTCTAAAGCAGTGTGATCTAACAAGGGTTTCTTTTTCACTGCCTCTCATTCTTTAACTCTTTACTGTTTGGCTTTCAACTTCAAATATTAAATCGAAGCTGTTTCTTAAAAAATCACCAGTGATCTCCTTATCACTAAATTTTGAAGTTTTCCTTTGTCTCCATCTTTTTCAGCTTCTTTAAAGTCAGCATTTCTCAAACAACCACATACCAGAAGATTCTAACGTGAAGCTAAGTTGAAAACTGCTATTGTAACCGGTCATAATAATCCCCTAAATTCTCCCAAAACTCTTTCCTCCCTTTTCTTTGGTGATTATGCCTAGATTGTTCTGCTTTACTTCTAAACCCTTCCATGACTCTTGCTTTTCCTGCCTCTCTAAATCCTACTTGCATCTCTCTGCTCATCCATCAAGTGATCATCACCTACTCTAGCTTCTTTCCAGAATAGCAACTTGCATTTCCTATAAACAACTAGAACTAACCACCTGAATAGTCTAATAACCTTTCAAATTAAAACCTCATATTTTTTCCTCACCAGACCCATTTTTCCCCCTTGTCAAATGCCTAATCTCTTGATTTTAGCTTTTTAAAAAATACTTTAAATAATTATAATAAAATTTAATAGTTTAGACAAACCGATGTCAAATCCTTGCAAGAGACAAAATAAGAATTTTAAGGACTGAGCCTGAGCATCAGCATCTTTAAAAGCTCTCCAGGTGTTATAATTGTGAAGTTTGAGAAACATTACTAATTAAAATTCAGTATTATATGAATACATTCTTTTGCATAAGTATCTCCTTCCTGTTGCCTGAGTCCTCCAAAAGTCAACTATAGAAATGCCACATAGTCTCTTAGGTAGTCTATCTCAAGAATTCCTTATTTCTTAGATGTTTGCAGATTCTTATTGCCAGGCATACTCCCCCACTTTGTAAAATAGTAGCTTGTTAGTTTATTCTTTCATTGAATGGAAGCTCAAGAGCAATGGTTCTTACGCTTTTAGAATATATAAAAATTCCTGGGAAGATGATTAAACTCCATACTTCCAGGCCAAACCATTCAAAATTCTTATTCAATAGCTTGGATGGTGCCCAGGTTATTGATGTACATATAACACACCTAAGCTGTATACCATTCTAGAATCACATCTTAAGAAACATTCTCTCAGACCAGAAATATGTGTGTCTTTCCCACTCTACTCTGAATGCCTAGCAACACCCTGTATGTAGCAAATGCTTATTATATACTGAATAAGTAGGTCAACATTGGTGCTTGATTAATGAGTCACCTTCTCCTGGTATAATGAACTTCAAGGCTTTATCCACCACCACTACCACTCTGAACCATGGCTACAGTTTCTCAAGGTCTCAAAGCTTTTTGTGAAACTCTATGACAAACCACCAGCAATGATAGTGCTTTTCCAGACTCTCCCTTACCATGTGTCACTAATGCTATTCCCATAGAAGCAGTATACTTCCAAATCTGTTCTATCTTATCCATGAAATAAGTTGAGAATTTCTCACAGTGAGAAACACTTGACTTTGTTACCATGCCAAAGTTCTCTGAATTAATCACACTGTCCACAGATTGGAATAGTTCCACCAGTCTGGATTTCATAGTTATTTAAAGCTAAGCAGACAAGAATTGCTCAGCTATGGAAAAGAAGCTCACAGACTCTCTGAGGCATAATCAATTGGATTAGGAGTCTCTCTTCCGAAGCTGGTTTTGTAACTTTGTCCCTTCTGAATTTTCCCAGTCACCAATCATTTGGCCTTTTAACTGAAGCAAAGGTGACTTGCTCAGATGATTCAATAGGTGAAAATAATTATACTGTAATTAATAGCAAACGTAGTTGTAAGAATGATACTTCTGTTCCAAATCCAAATGTTAGAAATTATATAGACTTGCCTTCAGATTCCTTAGAGAGCAACAAAATTGTTTTCTTTGCTTTAGACTATAATGCTAAATGCAGTGCTATGTTGTTCTTTATATTACCAAGGCTTAGTGCGAGAATGTTTTCATTAAGGTAGAAAGCAATAAAGAAGGAAATTTGAAAAAGTTTTGCCTGATTGTATTACCACCCCTTTATCCTCCAGCAGCCTTTTCAATTAAGGAAGAGCAACCATTATATAAAATCAAAGTGGAAAAACCAGGAAGCAGGAAATATTTTTAAAGCATTGTGTTTTAAGATCACCTAAAGAAAATATGACAAAATAAGTTAAAATTTAATTATAATATTACTGCTAGAGTAAAAAGTTTTTAAAGTCAATTTTATTCCCTTATTAACAGTTTTATAGATCTATGTCCTATTTTAAAACACTGGTGATACTACAATCAAATAACTTTGTTTTAACTTCAGTAATGTGAAAACAAGGATGCTTGAGATGTATGAAACATCAAGATCTCACTGGGCTCAGAGAGAGATACAAATCTAGATGACAGAGATTATGGAATAATTTATTGATGGAAAGTCCGATGATGTAAGCCTGTTTCTCCTTGCCATAAGAGATGTTTTGATGGTTCCTGGGATGATTTTTATCCTCAGGACATAGGCAGAACAGTAATAGTTGACTTCTGTGTATCATTGTTTTAAATAACTTATGTTTTTACCTTACTGGTCTTGAGATCATGTATTTATTCAACAAAAAAGACTTTGAACTCTGTTACCTTTTGAGGAGAAAGTCAAATAAAACAGAGTTCCACAAGAATTCATGATCTAATGGAAGAGAGATTAAAAAATAAACAAATAATTTCAACCCATTAAGACTGTAATCATTGTGGCTTCAACAGGGTGCAGTGGGATTGCAGGAGAGGTAGACCCTAACTCCTTGGTGAACTGGGGAGAAGGTGCAACAAAAGTGGTTGAACTGAATCTTAATGGGATAAGCAGGTGTCTGATTGACATGTGAAAGAAGCAGAAGCTTTAAACCAAGGAAACAGCAGAGTTTTCCCAATGAGAAGGTTCAAAGAAATTAGTTTCTTGGGGGAACTCCAAGTTGTTCTATGTTAGAAACACAAGGTTTATGGGAAGGAATTATAGGAAACCATATCATAACAAAGATTATATGTCAGGTCAGGGGCTGGCTTCTATCTTAGTCTATGGAGGGGGCTGGCTTCTATCTTAGGCTATGGAGGCTCTGAGGAATTTTAACCAGAAAAGTGACATCATGTTGTTTGTGTCACTATTTTTTAAACATTCTGTTGAGGCTTTATTGACACACAATAAACAAGCTTTTGCACAGAATTATATATGTGTGTGGGTTTCCATAACCAAAGTTCCTGTGACCTTTTTGTCAGCCCTCCCTCCTCTCTCCCACAACAAAACCAAATCCAGGAGATCAATAAACAACTGATCTTCTTAGTTGGTATACATTAACATTTACTAGAATTTTACATGAATGGAATCAAGTAACATGCACTCATTTTGTCTGGCTTCTTTCATTCAGCATAATTATCTTGAGATTTGTCAATATTATATATATCAGTGGTTCATTCCTTTTTATTTATTTATTTATTTTTTTGCTGTGTGGTATTTCAGTATTTGGACATACCACAGTTTGTTTATCTACTTGACTATCGATGAATAATACTTGTTTCCTATTTTGGCTATGACAAATTAGGCTACTACAAATAAAAGTGCTACAGATATACACGCATAGGTCTTTTATTGCCTTGTGTAAATAACTAAAAGGGAAATGACTAGATTGTATGATAGTCATGTTTAAGTCTTTAAAAGATTGTCAAATAGTTTTCCAACATAATTGCTCCATTTTTTGTTTTCATCAACAGTGTATGAGAATTCCAATTCCTTCATATTCTCACCAGTACTTGGCATGGTCAGACATCTAAATTTTAGCAGTTTCAATGTGTATAGTGTTAATAATTGTGGTTTAATTATGCATTTCCCTAATGACTACTGATATTAAGCATCTTTTTGTGTGTTTATTTGATACTTATATGATTTCTTTGATGAAGTGTCTATTCAAATTTTTCGCCTATTTTTGTCTGGTATTTTTGCTTCATTACACTTTTAGAGTTTCTTAAATATTGTGGATACAAGTTCTATATCATATATATAATTTTCAAATATTACTTAATGGCACCCCACTCCAGCACTCTTGCCTGGAAAATCCCATGGATGGAGGAGCCTGGTGGGCTGCAGTCCATGGGGTCGCTAAGAGTCGAATACAACTGAGCGACTTCACTTTCACTCTTCACTTTCCTGTATTGGAGAAGGAAATGGCAACTCACTCCGGTGTTCTTGCCTGGAGAATCCCAGGGATGGGGGAGCCTGGTGGGCTGCTGTCTATGGGGTCGCACAGAATCGGACACAACTGAAGCGACTTAGCAGCAGCAGCAGCAGATATTTTTAAGTTTTATGAAGTCCAGTTGATTAATGTGTTCTTTTATGAACAGTGCTTTTTGTGTCAGTTCTAAGAAATGTTTGTCTAACCCAAGGTCACAAAGATTTTCTCACACTTTTTTTCTACAAGTTTATAGTTTTAGGTTTTATATTTTTGAGTGTGATTCATTTTGAGTTAATATTTGTATATCATGCCAGATATGAATAGTTTTGTGTGTTTTTTTAAACATGGATATCTAATTGCCTGCATTATTTGTTGAAATTGTTTTCCACTGAATTGCTTTTTACCTTTGTCAAAATTCATATTCAACCTAGTAAACATCAGTAGAACATTCCCAATGACAGTATAATATACATTCTTCTCAAGTGCACATGATACATTCTCCATGATAGAGCAAATGTTAGGCCACAAAACAAGTCACAATAAATTAATTAAGATCTCTGGTGGCTCAAATGATAAAGAATCTGCCTGTATTGCAAGAGACTTGGGTTTGATCTCTGGGTCAGGAAGATCTTCTGGAGAAGGGAATAACTATCCACTCCAGCTTTCTTGCCTGGAGAATTCCACGGACAAAGGAGCCTGGCAGCCTGCAGTAGATGGGTCGCAAAGAGTCAAACACAACTGAGTGACTAAACCCATGCAAAATATCTTCTTCGACCACAGTGGAATGAAACTTGGAAACAATAATGGAAGGAAGTCTGGAAAACTCACAAATATATGGAAACTGAATAGCCTGCTCAAACAACCAATGGGTCAAAGAAAAAAATCACAAGGAAACTTAGAAAATGCTTTGAGATGAATGAAGACATAACATACCAAAACTTGTATGATGCAGCAAAAGCAATGATCAGAGGGAAATTGATAGCTATAAATGCTTATATAAAAAATAGAAAAGATCGCAAATCAATAATCTAACTTTACATCTTAAAAACCTAGAAAAAGAAAAGTAAATCAAACCTAAAACTAGCAGAAGGAAGGAAATAATTTTTCACAGAATGCTGAGAAAGATAGTACAAAAGAGGCAGTCTGCTCTTTGACCCTAGGCATACTGGTTATATTATACACTTAAACTAATGGCATTGTCGTAAGGAATAGGGTCAAAATAACAATATGTGTGTAACTGTTAGGTACAAAATAAAGTTAACATTTGTACATCATTTATTATGAAAGAGACTATGTCTTTGGAGAACATAGATTTAACATTACCTGACCTCAAAATTTTATACATGGTGTTTCCATAGTACAGTTGTTCACTCTGAGGTTGTAGATTACTACATAATGTACCAATGGGGAAAATAATCATTTCAACAGTATGTGGCCAATAAAATTCTGTCAAAGCAACAAGTCCCTGAAATATACCGTATTAGATAGACTGGAAGTTTGCAGGGGGAGGGAATTATAAAGGTAGATTCAAGTAAATTTGTTTTAAAACTAACTATAGATATTGATTGAATTTCAACCTCATGAATTTCAGAACGGGTGACCTTACCCGAAGTACTTTGACTTAACATGAGAATGAAAAGTCCTCCACATCTGTGGAATAATAAGGAAAGTGAGTAAAATTCAGTGTTTTATGTATAGGGAATGATTTGTTACTGTTGAGTTTCTGGAAAGAAAGAGGCAATTTTCTGATCTGAATGATATACTGAAGAGTTTAAATGATTATCCTAAGTGAGACTGCCAGGAAAACCACTGTGAGCTATTGTCATGTACTATAAGCTTTAGATAATTTAAAACATACAAGACATGAAAAAGGGGATGAAGTTACATAACAAGTAAACAAAAATCAGTTCTTTTAAGTTTTCTCTGTACAGTTTCACTCATACAGCAGACAATGCCTAGTTATAAGCATAACACACTACCATTTCTGCCCTCCACACCGCATTCAAAATATGAACCAAGCTGAGATTCAATGTGGTAAATCACATAATAGTGCTAGCTTGAGATTAGACATCCACAGAACATCAACATGCACAACACTAGGAATCGCCGGCTAGGATATAGCCAGAGGGTCAAGAGAACAGTATTTCAATTCAAAGGCTGAAGGAAATGGTCTCATTAGCAAACAACAGAACTTCAGGGCCATCAGGTGCTCTAGACTTAAATATAGGTTGCATAGTTTAAAAACTTCTTAGCATCCATCCTTGTGTGATTAATCCTCTTTTATGATGAGATAAGAAGTCAAGACAAAGGTTCCATTATGCCTGGGTGGAGAAGGTCTTGGAGGAGGGCATGGCAACCCGCTCCTGTATTCTTGCCTGGAAAATCCCATGGATAGAGAAGCCTGGTGAGCCTGCGTCCATGGGGTCACAGAGAGTCAGAAACAACTGAAGTTTTTAAAAACAAAAAGCCAAATATGAAATAACTCTCTGTAGAAATTCAGGAAACTCAGAAAGATACACAGTCAATTAAATCTGGAGAGAAATACCATAAAATTTAGATATTATCACATTCATAGCTTTATTCAATAACCAATTATCGAACATCATTTGTGTGTAAGATGAAACCAGTTTTCCAAATGAACCTCCCATGTGAGCAGAGAGACTGAGAATTCTGATCTTGTCTACATTAGGAATTAGAGACTGTCATATAGAAGTGAAGTAATTCAGAAACAGAAATACAAATATTGTATCTTAATATAAATATGTGGAATAAGAAAAAATTGGTATAGATGATCTTATTTATAAAGCAGAAATAGAGACACAGACATAGAGAATAAACATGTGATTACCAAGGGGGAAAGAGGGGTGGTGGGATGAATTGGGAGGTTGGGATTCACACATATAGGTGTGTGCATGCTAAGCCCCTCAGTAATATCTGACTCTGTGACCTTACGGACTTAGCCCGCCAGGCTCCTCTGTCCATGGGATTCTCCAGGCAAGAATTCTGGAGTGGATTGCCATGCCCTCTTCCAGGGGATCTTCCTGACCCGGGGATCAAACCCACGTCTCTTATGTCTCTTGCATTGACAAGTGGCTTCTTTACCACCAGTGCCACTTGGGAAGCGCAACACATATACACTACTATGTATAAAATAGATAACTAATGAGAACCTTCCGTATAGCACAGGGAACTTTACTCAGTGCTCTGTGGTGACCTAAGTGGAAAAGAAATCTGAAAAAGAGGGAATATATGTATACATATAGCTGATTCACTTTGCTGTACAGTAGAAATTAACACAACATTGTAAAGCAATGATACACTAATAAAATTTTTTAAATAAATAAAAGTAAAATAAAACAAAAAAGATGATAAAATAAAAGTAAATAAAATGAAATGTAAAAAAGCAAGAGAGAAAATCTAGTGCTAGCTGTAGATTCCCCATGCCCCACCATTGGGCTAGAATGGTGACTGGCTATAGAGCATTCAAAACCACAGGCATGTCCAAAGCATCACTTTATAAAGCGAGATGGGCATAATAGGCAAAGAATCAAAACTTAATCAAGATTGGGTTAAAGCAAGATTTGAGGGTCAGGCCACACACAAGGCAGATTCGATAGAGATGACTTCTAAATTTGGCTTGGGTAAGGGAGGTCTCCTTTAAAGAGAAATGTCCCAAGCACTAATACAAAGAAGACACTGGAAGTCCCCATTTTCTCAATATTTTAATTCTAATTTTTGTTTTATGGAAGCAATAAGAGACTTTAAAGGTTTCCATTGATTCCTAGTCAAAACATAGTATCTTTTGGAAATAGACTTCTATATTGGCACACCCAGTGTTTTATAAATGGGAAGGGCCTGATAATTATTTGGCAACTTCTGATTTAAATTTGTTATATAAATATTGTGCAATCCAATGAATCCTCAAATCATCATACAATTCCTGAACATTATGGCCTGGTGAATAATCATAACTACCTGTTGCCAGGTATTAGAAGTTGCTGAAGAGCACTTGGGTTTCAGCCTGGGAAATTACAAACACTATTCTGCACAGCTAGTTCTTCCTTCTCTAAAATCTATGCTGCTGAAACTTGACTCAACTATCAGTGCACTGGTTAGGTTTTCTGCCACCAGAACCAAAGGTTAGTGATGTTTAAATACTTTCTGGAGCAGGTATTTCAGTGTTCTGCTGGACCCATCGAACATACATTTCTGCATGACATGAGCAATATGTGTTTGAAAAGCTACCTCTTTAATGTTTTAAGATATGAAATGTATGATTTAAGTAATCCAACAACAATCACCAAAACCTTTCCTGTTAGGAAAGACAGAGCTGATAGTAAATCATCTTATTGCATATCATTGACCACAGAGATTTTCCTAGCACACCATACTTTTCTTCAGGATCCAACTTTTATTTTTCTTTGATATTTGTGGAATCAGATAAAAAGCTGGAACTTTCAGATATCCTAGGGGGGAAAAACAATTCTAATATATTTCTATTATATTAATATACTTTAGACCCCATATTTATATTCAACATATAATTCTTTTTCATTTTTCAGAAGCACATACCCTTAAGGGTCTACAGTCAGTGCTATGAGGAGGAAAGACATAGTCTCACATAGAGGAAACATTTTCAAAAGATGAACAATAAACTAATAATAGGAGTGTGCCCTAACTCATAATAGTGCACATAAGATTCAAGTTAGAATGTTTGATGATAGACACATATTATAGAAGAGTTCAAAAGTGTGACAAGTAACTAAGCAATCAACTTGTCTCACTGTGTTTGAATTTAATTCTCCCTTGAGGAAACTAATTCTGCTTTTTCTCTTCCATCTTTTATTTCTCACCTCTCCCTCCCCCAAGCATGAAAGACTCAGCCTAGCAGAATGGACAAGTTGGTTTAATTATTCCTTTGGTTTGTTTTTCTTGCCAGTCACCGTAGCTGATAACAGATATGAAAATGCAAATGCAAAATCCACTCAAGAAAATTCTTTGTAATTAGGGTTTATCTCTGAATAAGTCTAATACTAAGCCTATGTACCTCTGTATTCTCCAAGTCACTCAAGCTTGGAGGCATAAAATCACTAATACTTAAGACTGTGTATTCCTCAAGTTAATCAGGCTCAAAGATATAAAATCACTAATTAACCTAAATAATTCTACTAGTGACAAGCTGTATCTGACTTTAGCAAATTTTTCTTTTACTGCCATGTTCCATGAAAAAAGTGTCTGATAATATTTGCTTTAGTAATAAAAATATTTGATGCCTGCATTGTGTTTTACATATGTTGGTAGCTTATGTAAAAACAAACTTTGGATCTATAAGCAGCATTTTTATATTGGAATATATATCACAGGCAAAACTCATGAAGGTGTGGCATGCGTGTCCAAGGCTACCAAACTAAACAGAAAGTATAATAAATCTTGTCATGATTTTACTGCTTTCCATAAGATTGACATAAAAATTTTTATTAAAATTGAACATTTTCAGAAATGATAGCCTATGATAAGGATTTAATGGAAAAACTCTCCTTTTCCCTTGTGGGAAATTGTAGTGATTTTTCTTCATTGTCTGCTAGTGATATCTTGATGCATTAAAACTATTGCAGTTTTTAGAAGACCACCTTTCTGAATGGTACTTGCATTGATTACCAGGAAGAATCAGCGGAATGTAATGAAGCTGAGAACTTGAAGGGTGAATATTTATTGAATTTGGATGTGTCCCTTGATGTGATATAGATGTGTGATCTAGATGGCTTTCAGATTAGAAATAAGAACATACTGGAACGTCCAGCAAGAGTAGCAAAAATAGGTAGAAGTGAGATGTGGTCAGAGAGAGAAACAGAGTGACAAAGGGCTACAGGCTTTGGGAAGACCAGGCCCAGGCTGGATCCAGACCCTGGCTTAGAATAACAACTGAGCTGCAGCACCTAAAATCAGAAGTATGACTTCAGGAAAAGAAAACTGAATCAGAGAAAATGGATGGAAGAAGCTGGAACATTGTAGTCATCAAAAAAAAAAAAATCTTGAAAAAGATTATCTAGATGATTCAGAGTCTAGTGAGGAATCTCTGAGGGTCTCAGAAGAAAGTTCTCACCTCATCTAAGAAAACAAGGACTAGCCAGAAAAACAAAAACAATATAACTGAACAAGTCAGCTGAGTGGCCGAGGCAAGAACCTGAAGAAAAGTACCTTCAGGAGTACGTTTCTAAAAACCCCCTGAATTTGACAGTCAAGTTTTTCCTTAATTACTTATTGCTAAAGACTGTAGTTTTGTCCAGCATTCAACTAAGATAAGGCCAAATAATATTTTACTCTCATTTTAAAACCAAATCAGACATCCTTTGAATGTTATAAGCTGAAATAAATATTACTAATATTTCTAAAAAAATCTGTCAGGCTGACAAAGTAGATTAAGAAGCAATAGTCAACACTGAGTATGTGTCTTAATACTGAGTATGTGTCAGGTGTGATAATAAAACCAGATGGACACTGGTTTTTATTTTTATTTAGTGCTCAAGAGCACTAAATAGAAACTTAATCACTTAAAACCATACCACAAGTTGCTTAAGGGAAGTGTCTTGAGTGATTTTGTGAACTGGAGTTTAAGACTTTGTATCAGGGTACTTCTCTGTTCACCTCTCACCATACTAGTCTCTTCAATGTCTTAAGCAAAGCAAATAATAACGCTAATTCAGCTAAAATGGCATTGTTACTGGTTTCTCAGCACCTTGGAGATGACCTTTTAATGACTCTAGATGCATAGCTGAGATTCCTCTAAGGTGTAAAACAATTTACAAAATATTGTGGAGACTGCAAGAGCAGTGATAAGCGATTTCACTGTCCTTGCAAGATGTCCCCAATGTGCATGCTCAGTCACTCAGTCATATCTGATTCTTTGTTATCCTATGCATTGTAGCCCTCCATGCTCCTCTGGTCATGAGATTTCCCAGGCAAGATTACTGGAATGGGTTGCCATTTTCTCCTCCAGGGGATCTTCCCAACTCGGAGATTGAACACTGGTTTCCTGAATCTCCTGTATTGACAGGCAGATTATTCTCCACAGGGCCACCTGGAAAGCCCATGAAATCATAGCACTGGCTGTAAAAGTGGTCGAGTGGTGCAACATCATTGGCAATGATACAGGACCAGGATACCTATGCAAATATGCAAATGATATGTATGGCTGCTGCTGCTGCTATGTCGCTTCAGTCATGTCCGACTCTGTACAACCCCATAGGCAGCAGCCCACCAGGCTCCCCCGTCCCTGGGATTCTCCAGGCAAGAACACTGGGGTGGGTTGCCATTTCCTTCTCCAATGCAGGAAAGTGAAAGTGAAGTCACTCAGTCGTGTCCAGCTCCTAGCGACACCATGGACTGCAGCCTACCGGGCTCCTCTGTCCATGGGATTTTCCAGGCAAGAGTACTGGAGTGGGCTGCCATTGCCTTCTCCGAAAACACATCTTAGAAGGACGTTTCTAACGCTTTCATCCATTCAATTTAAAATATATTAGCTCAAAAGGGTATTTTCTGGAAAAACAGCCTCTAGGAAAAAGCCATTCCAAGGTTTCAGTCAGTTTATCCAGTTTTTCTTGAGGTTTGTTGACCCATCTTTAATATGCTAAATAGAAAAAATGGCTGATATATTTGAAGGCTGACTTTTGCATAACCAAAGCTAAAATTAACTTTTGAACAAAGACCAAGTTGGACAAGAGCCTTTTTAATTTTGAAAATTTTTGTGGGAAGGTCTGAAAATAAAAAATGACAAGTGAATGAGTTGGAAATTACTACAATAATTATAAAACTTTGAACTTATCATCATAAATTGTAGATACTTGGTAGAATGCATACTACAGTTTCAACAAAGCAATACTAATGGGCATAATAAATCTTAAGCTGGGGCACTCGTGTATTTAAAACTAGCACTAGACAAACCAAAGAAAATATTTTAAATGAGCGATGCTAAATGAATCAAGTCCTTTTCAGGTAGCACAGGTTTCCTGGACCTCACGGTCGAGAGCATACCAGATGGTTTTTGCACGTGTTAAACTCCTATTTGTGAGTACTAGTAATGGAGCAAAAAGTAATAATGAGATAGAACATTAAGGATGTAATAGAAGTTCTAACACTGTTCCAGTCAATGATAGGAGGTAGAAAATTAGCAGGTTGTTTTTAAATGAAATTGTAGAGGAAAAAATGAGTTATAGGACAATGGGAACTTTATTAGAAAGTCATCCAGAAAATGTCTAAACCCTCTTACAGAAATAAATCTAAAAGTTTTAAACTATATGATGGCATGCTCACTAAGTATTAAAAAGTAATAAAATAAACCTAGAGTGTCTATATTATATAAAAATTCTTGGGCCATTAAACAAGTCAAATATTTGACATATATAATAGTGTGATCATTCCTTCCTTCAGAAGAATACCTTCTGCTGTCATCCCCTTGCACTGATCACCAATTGTAAGATACAGAGCAATTGTTTCAAAAATATTAAAGTGGAACAATAAAACCTAAAGTCTGCAGAAGTTGTCAGCACCCTATTTTTATAGATGCAAGCAGAGCATGATTACTGGTCTGTTTGCATTTTCCATTTTCTTTCCTCACCAGTACAATGAAATGGCTATTTTAAACCATTTAAACCAATTTCAGCAATTTCCTCTATCATGCTGTGTGTTTGTGATGAGAAATCCGTCATAGTTCACTGGGGAGGTTTACATAGTTGGCAGACTTAGATGCTCTCTTTAAAGGGTGTGGGGGGTGGAGGTGAGTAAAGAGAGAGGGGAGTGTGCTGGGCTGGAATTCTGGATGCTGAAATTTTTAGAAGAAAAGAGGAAATGCCTTTGCTAACTCAATCATCTTTTGCTGACAGTAGCCCAGCCTTGGGGAAAAGGAATGCATTTATGTAATTCTTTTCTCTATTAACCTTGAGGCTGACTCAAACTTGAATTTTTCTTTTTTACTGAACTGGATTCAATGAGTCTGATTTCCCCTTTCTCTCTGGAGAACCCTGGCTGTTCCCATAGCTGATGAATCTATGCAAAACAGCCCTTCAGAATAGTAAGAGGCTATCCCAGAGCTTTCCAACTCAGTTCTTATTTTCAAATGTAAACTAGGAGAACAAATAGCCTGTTTGTACTTGTCATTTTCCCTCAACTATGGGGGAAGTGCTTGGGATCCAGCTCTGCAATACTGATTCTCTATATTTCTATGAACACATAAATAGTGAAGTACACTTTAATGCCATGAAAATGATCAGAGTTCATCCATGTCCTTCCTCTGGTTCTTGAGTCTTATAGTTTTAAAATATTTTATTTTTTAGGATAGTTTTATGTTCATAGCAAAGTTGAGAGAAAGGTACAGAGATCTGGCCTAATCCTCCTAGGCCCACACATGAATAACCTTTCCTGTTGTCAACATCTTCCCCATTATCAACATTTGTTAGAGTCAATGAGCCTACATTGACACATAATTATTATCCAAAGTCCATAGTTTACAGAAGGGGCCACTCTTGGTGCTGTACAATCTATGAATTTGGACAAATGTGTAATGATATATATCTACTACTCTAGTAGCCTATAGAGTATTTTCTCTATCTTAAAATTTCTCTATACTCCAACTATTTGTCTACCTTCTTGGGTCCCTGGGTAAAGAAACTGCCTCCAGTGCAGGAGATCTGGGTTCAATCCCTGCGTCAGAAAGATCCCCTGGAGAAAGAAATGGCAACCCACTCCAGTGTTCTTGCCTGGAGAATCTCCTGGACAGAGAAACCTGGTGGGCTACAGTCCATGGGATCGCAAAGAGCAGACACAACTGAGCAACGAACACTTTCACCTTCGCTTTGGTCATTATACAAGAAACTGACATTGCAGGAATGTGCAAAATATATTGTTCATTCATTCAATCACCAGTGCTTGACTTTATTGGAAAATACACTTATAGACTCTCCATGCAATAGTTTTATCACCTACTGGATACTGTGGCCACAGCCAGAGACTCACTAATCTGAAGAATAAAGCAGCTTGTATAAGAAAGAGCTCACCAGTGTTTCAGGAGACCATCAGTCAGCCTCCTAAAGGAGAAACATAAGAAGTACTCTATCTTGATAAATCTCTGTGCAGAATGTTCTGTGTCTACACAATGGAGGCAGTGAACAGACCACACACTCCGTGTAAGCATCTGAAGCTATCAGTCATGGACTTTTCACCTCATCTATCATTGACAGTTTGCTGCCATGACCAAAAAAAGCCACATATTCCTCTGTCCATATACATCAATCCAAATGATTTTGAAGTTCAATTCGTATTTTGGATAGGTTGATTGGAAACATTCTTCACAAGAATAATTTTAAGAACACACGCACACACAAGGATTTGGGGGTGGTTCTGGAATGTTCAGTTCAGTTCAATTGCTAAGTCGTGTCTGACTCTTTGCAACCTCATGGACTGCAGCATGCCAGGCATCTCTGTCCATCACCAACTCCCAGAGTTTACTCAAACTCAGGTCTATTGAGTCAGTGATGCCATCCAACCATCCCATCCTCTAGAATGTTAGTAGGGGTAATTAGATTTTACCTCATAAGTTATGTGTGTTATAAGAATAAAATTTTAAAGGACAAATTTATAATCCATGCCAACTTTTCCCTTAGATTTAGAACAGATGTTATACTAAAATTATGAAACACAAAGGTAAGGTTTTTCTATTGATATTGATCAAAAAATCCATTAAAGAAAAATTATTAAAATATAGAAACTCACTGAGTCATTTCAGAAATATCTGATATCCAGTAGCTGGAGATATGCTTTTAGTACATTAGTGACCCAAAGTCTTCAGTTTGCAAGAGTATAATAAATAAGAAACTTTGATATTGCAGATTCTATGCTTTAGAAAAAAATTATATATTTATATAAGTTTCTGTGAAAAGGAAAGGATATAATATTGACTTTAAGAAATTAAGCATGTGATTTATGAGAATAAGTGAAATGTAGACTTTCAAAAAATTCCAGGAAATCTAAGAAATATAGAGTCAAATACAGTTTCATTGGGTCAATTATCATTAAGGTAGAAGCTTTTTTTAAACTATTAGGCTGAGAAATTGAAGACGAACTAGAATTACTGGAGCGGGTTGCCATTCCCTTCTCCAGGAGATCTTCCCAACCCAGAGATAGAACCCAAGTCTCCTGCATTGTGGGAAGATTCTTTATAGTCTGAGCCACCAGAGAAGCCTTAGAACTACAATATATAATCCGCCAATTTATCTTTCTTTACAATGGCCATTGTCTTCAATTGTAGCAAACTGCCTCACTTGAAAAATTGTTCTGGTAAATATATTTAGCATCCATATAAAGTCCTTTAAGATTTTAGTGATTATCCCAAACACAATTTAGCATTCAGCTATATTTTAAAAACAGGCTAATATAATACTTAATAGATTTATAAGAGATATATATTATATGTTGTATGTTATATAATAGTTTCATATGACACTTTACATTTTATATAAAATAAACCTCTAAGTGCATAGTATATCTGCATTTACTTAGTTTTAGCTTGAGTTATAAGGAATTTAGATCATGAATACAACTAAGAATTATTCTACAAAAACTATTTTCTAATATCTATGTTTTTTTAAAGTATCTTATATTACTTTTATATACATTTTAATGCTAAATTATGCCTAACAATGGTGGAGAGATTCTTGATTTTTCAGGTATGATTTTAAAACCCAAGCAAGCTATAATCCAGACTACAAGGAATTTTATACCTGGCCAATATGCATTTATCCTAAATTTCTATATTTCCCCCATCTTTTTTTTTTCCCCATCTTTTTTTATAGCCATAGCAAAAGAATTATATGCTATCAGAACACTGAGTTATTATATATATGTGTTCATCAAAGAAAAATCATTAATATTCAGAATTATAGTGTTTAATGAATATACAGTATCACATCTTATGTATATTTCAAAAACAAAAACTGAAATCTGTAACTATGATGCTTTCTTTCCCAATGACCCAAAGAGTTTCAGTTTTATTATATGTGGATCTTGTCAGGGACACATTCAAAAGAATCTATTCCCCATTTTAAAGAAATACTTATAATGTGATACGAATTATTATTAGAATTTTACCCCTGTTCCTGCCTTAGAGCTTTTATTTTAAGTCAATTTTAATAGACAAAGTCAAATGATGTTTATGGTTTCAGGTTACGGGGAATTTTAATTCCAAAATTCTAATTTAGAAAACACTGTTCGCATTATAAATGGATTAATTCATTCAGCAAATATTTGTTGGGCAGCAAGTGCCAGGTACTCTTCTACGTGCTCGTAATGCATCAGTGAACAGAGCACGTGAAGGCCCTTGGCCTCTGAGGTTTACGCTGGGGAGTGAAAGACACAGATCATAATAAATTTAAAATTACATGTATTTTAGAATGTGATAAGGGCTATGAAAAAAAAATTGAAATGCTCAACAACGTAAAGGGTGTGGGATATGCTTTGGTAAGAGAGAGAGCAAAGAAGGATGGGTTGGAGTCTTCTGTAGGGTGACCAGGGTAAGCCTCGTTGAGAAGGCGAGAAGTGGGCAGAGACTTGGAGGAAGTAAGTGGACAAAGAAGACATCTGGAAGAGTAATGGTCCGTGTAGAGAAAACAGGTGAACTAAATATTTTATTTCAACAGTTTCCTAGGGCAGTTGGAATGTCCCCAGAGGGCAGTCTTTAGGGTTGATATTGCCATTAGGAATCTTATTTATTAAAATCTCGTTTTCACAGATAAAGAAACCAACTGCAATAAGGTCAGTGATTTCTTCAGGATTTCATATCTAGTTTACAATAGAGAGAAGACTAGAACTTAGGTTTCACAGCCTGAGCCTAGTTCTCCTAAAATTCCACCATGCAGACTTTCTTTTCATTATCTCCAATAATTAGTCTTCAAAATAGTATTAAATTCTTCATTTGTGATGCAATTCCACAAAATATTAAATGCACTTATTTCCATAAATGACTTAAAATCTAGATGTGGAAATAAGACATAAAAATAAGAGGTAAGACTTGATAGTAAGATTCAACATTAAGCTGTTTAATGTAGTTTAGACTTGAAAGAGTTTAAAGATGATAAGAATCAGCTACTGTGGGAGTGATTAAGAATGAGGCATTTGTAGTGCCTTAAAAGATGAGTTCAGTATAATAGCAAGCATGGGACGAAGGGGAATTCCAAACAAGGAAAACAAGGTGTATTCATTCATTCGATTAGCCCTTGAACACATGTACTAGGGACTGTGCGAGGTACTGGATTCAAAAGTGCATGAAACCCTGTCCCTGCCCTCAGGAAGACTGCAAGCTCTTAGGATGCACCATGGCAAGTAGAGGGGAAAGACTTCTCTGTAAATAGCAGGGGGCTTACCTTGGTAAGACCTTGACCCCTGCGGCTGGAGTGCTGCGTTTCAACAGAAAGTGAGTCACAGATAATGGAGACATAGACAATTTTAGAAGGAAAGGTCCATTAGAGAAGCTTGGGAATCAGAAAGCAAGAGTTTTCAGAGCATATGTGTCCCTATAAAGTAGGAGCAATGGCTTAAGGCATTGGGTAACAGCCCACTGAGATGCTAAAATTTTCCATGTCTAAACTTCCCATTGAATAATGCCCAAGAGCCTCTGCTGAGCACAGTAATAAAGGTGAGAGATTACTGAGATGTGGGGAGACAGAAGGTCTAGATGGGCTACAAACAGCTCAACAGGAAAATCAAACAGTAGTGAATAAAATAAATATTTAGTAAATCCAGTTTGAAGCTGGACATTAAACATTAGTAGAAGACCATATATTGTCTTTGTTCATATTTCTTCAGTATCCTGAGGCCTGGAACTGGATTTGCAAAAACAGAAAGTAACAGGTTAGGTATTCTGAATCATGAAAAGTCAAGATGGGCATTTTGGTAGTATGAGGATATTTGACAGTTACGTTGAGGAGGGATTTTAAAAGGGGGCTAGCCCAGGCTAATCTTATAAAGTCCTCAAATACTGGTCAATGAACTGTCTGCATCAGAATCCCCTGGGGTGGGTGTTTTTCAATAATATAGATCCCTAGAAGCTAACATCAGCGATTTTGATTACATAGCCAAACTACTGTAGGACCACTGTAGTAGCACTATTTACCACAGTGGGCATAAGGGAGTGAAGGCATCAGTCAGACTTAAAGGAGTGGCATAGATCAATGGCAAGCCTATGACAAGATGCAAGGAAATGGCAGTGCCCATGCCTAGAGTATCCCTCAACTGACTTGAGTGGAATAGAGAAACGTGGAGCTTCTCCGGAGGATGGCAAGTACTACAAGAGAGTGATCTTTCAATTAGGTCAAAGACTTTATAAAGAAGATTTGGGCTTAAGTAAATTTTATAATGGTATTACACAAGGTGACATTCAATGAATCAACAGCATCAGTATTCCTGTTCATATCATTGCTCATGCTTTATAGTGTCTTTATAGTCCCTAAAAACAATCTGGCTTGTACACGTCCATCCCAAACTCTCTAACTATGCCTTCTTCCCACTCTTCCCCTCTGGTAACCATAAGTTTGTTCTCTAAGTCTGTGTGTGAGTCTGTTTCCGTTTTGTAAATGACAGGTACACACTGCTATAGTTAAAGTGGATAACCAACAAGGACCTACTGTATAGCACAGGCAACTCTGCTGAATGCTCTGTGGCAGCCTAGACGGGAAGGGAGTTTGGGGGAGAATGGATACATGTATATGTATCCCTGAGTCACTTTGCTGTGCACCTGAGCACTCATAGGTGAACAGATCCCATCTCTTTGCCCTGGTTCTGGTATGACTCCTTATTCTATAGCTGTAATCTCCAAATGGTTCCTAATTTTATGTATTGGTCTTGATAGGAGATGAAATAAAAGGTATGTACTCACTGGGTTTCCTTGTTCCCAGTTTGCTTATTCTTTTCTGTAGCAGAGATGCTTGCAAAAGCTCACCTTAATGCCTGCCTATAAACTACTTACCTAGGGTGGCTTCTATGAGTTCTGTTGGCCAAAGAGCCTGTTGGGAGGACGTGTGACCAAAGAAGACTTTTGTAGAGTTGATGTGATCTGGAGTAAAGTCTGAGAAACATTCTGGGAGTACTCAAAGTGGGCAGAGAGCTTATACCACAGAAGAAGCACCACGGGTGTTTGGATCCTATCCCACACATGGGGTGATAGAAGTACAGAGAAATATTCCAAGGCTTCTTGTTGCATACTTAAAAGATTAGGAGGAACATACATCTGTATGAAAGAGCAAGACCACCTCCTGAGGGAATTCAAAGTCAGTGTGGTGCGCAGGTCTAATTATGAAGTTTACAATCTTACTGACTATCCCCACCATGCTTCTTCCATCAAATTATTACAAACATTTTATAACCCTAATACAGTGGACATGGAAGGGGCCGGCCAGCACAATGTGTTATACATTTGCTTCCTTTCCTTTAAGATTTTTAACACGTCAATACTTATAGGTAGAATGATTGTGGCAAGTATTATTTATTGCCTTTTTGAAATATAAGGACAATTTAAGTAACATTTATTTAAATTATACTATGTGTTGAGGGTGATTTGAAATGGCACAAAAATTCTCAAGGGACTTGGCATTTACCTCTTGATGTTAGCTTTTTCTGAAAAAAGAGTGTCTTTTTCAGGCAGACCAGCTGCTTTTAGTCATACTATGTAAAAGAGAATCTAAGGCTATTGCCTTTCACTATTCTTACTTAATCCTTTATTCTCCTACAAATAAAGCCAAGAAGAGTCAACGAAGCACCACCAGGCAAAGAGCCAAAGATTCTTCCATGTTGGCTTAGAGACTTCATTTACTCTTGATAGACCAGACCTGTAGCAAATAAACCTACATGATCTAACTCTTTTGGATGCTTCAAATTTCTCTCTCAGGTTCAAAACAAAGAAAGATTCATCATTTCATATTGCTTTTAAAAATCATCATTAGACAAACTATCACAAAAAACTCAGAACTTTGGAAAGAATATGGAGCGAGCCTTGCCAGTTAAAATCTAGGATGCTAGAAAAAAAGTAAACAATTTTTTAGTCTGAGTATGTCCCCAATATTTCAGGGAAATACACTAAAAACATATTCATTGTTCATCTGAAATACAAATTTAACTGTACTTCCTGTATTTTCATTTGCTGGGTAAAATCCATCATGTGTTTTTCTTTCAACTGGAACAGAATTAAGATCTGGCTTACTTTGTGGTTTTGGAGATGAATTAAAAAATCTGAGCGGAGGCAGCTCACAACGTATCATGATACTTCAAACCAACCTGGACCGTGTGGAAAGCTTTCCATCAGATTCTAAACTGATACTGATACCATCTGATGTTCTGTATAAGGCCCTTGTTAGTCATCAGGTTTGAATGGGTCCCAGTTCCAACATCTCCCAGTACTGTTTGGAATAAAATCAGCTACTGTCCTCTGAGTTGAAAGGATGCCTTTTTCCTTATTATTACTCAATCTCTTGAAGCATCCAGCCCCTACTTCCTTTCTTTATGACAGTCAGCCTACAGTACTTTTTGTTCCAACAGGTGTATAATGATGTATCTGATTACTTATCACAAGGCATTTTGTGTTCCAAGACACAAACAGAATGCCAGTGTAAGGAGTCTAGTCCTACTTCAACATGGACTGTTTTTAAATTCCTTAACTGAGAAATTTTTTTGGTAGATGTGTTTTAGTTTATTGGTGATCTTGTGCACCAGGCATATTCTGTCTATGGTGACTGCAAAATCAGCTTACAGTACTGACTGACACTCCTTGTTTAAGCTTGAATAAGAACTATCAGCTTTCCACCTACTTGACTAAGCAATAAAATTATACTTACATTTCATTGTGTGTAAGTGAAAACCAATTACTTCATGACATTATTCTTATAATTCAGAAAAAGAAGCCCTCTCCATCAGAATTTCAGTGTAATAGCAGTAGAAACATTTTCTTACGACAATGCAGTTTCCGTATCCTATGTACAAAATTTCAGTAAAAGAAATATCTATAGAAATATGAAATCAAAACTTAGAATAGCACATGAATGGGACGATCCAAACACCTGTCTTCAGAGATGAGATACAATGCCTGATTAGAGACTTTATGTTAATGATTCGACAATATCCACTGTGTGTTTCGTTAAAACGCTGCACTGATCTCTTCCCAATTCCCATCATGTATACAAAATGACATTTGTGATTTTTTTAAGCAGTAGAGCAATATATTCTATTCACTAATACTGTAACAAAAATGAAGAATATATTACTTTTAAAATTATAAACATCCATAAATAACATTGACTCAATTTTACAGTGCCAAATAGGCTACTTTGGAGAGCACTCACTTAGCCATCTACATTAACACTAAAATCACCATTGCTTTTGGAAAGAATGTGTTTCTTTGTGAAACCCAACAAATGCTCAGAAACTTTTTCAAAAATATGTTACAAAATTTTTACACAGGAAAAATTATATATGAAGCATATGTGTATGTTAAAGTGTGCCACCCTTCTTATGAAGTGAAATATTGCCAACACTTTGAAGTCCTATGCACACCCCTAAAAGATTTCATTGTTATTCTCTTAAATTTTAAAATGATCATTCTTGTGTTACTCTTTTCCACATATGTATGCATCCTCTCCCCAAAATGTCCCTGATGTTTTATATATTTATCTCATCTTCCTTTAAATAAACCTGGGTTGGTTTTCAGGCTTTTTTTTTTTCCCAGTTTTCTACCTCTGGTAAACAATGTTGATAAGAGTTTTATGTATGTGATTTCTGTGTATATGTGAGAGTATTTATCTGGGAGTGGAAATGCTCCCAGAGTATGTACCTTTTAAATTCTGTTAGAAAATACCAGACTGTTTTCAAAGCTGTTTCATTTGTTTTCCACTAGCAGTTTATAAGAGTTGTCATTGCTCCACTAACCCCTGATACTGTCAGACATTTTAATACTTTGCCATTCTAGTGGTATAAAATGATATCTCAACCTGATTTCCAGAGTACTAATGAAATGAGCATTTTTTACTAGGTTTATCCTCTGAGTTTTGTTTTCTGTAAAATATCAAGTCTTTCCCCTTTACTTGGTTATTCTTTAAATATCAACTTGTAGGAATTCTTTATATTTACATACTAATTGTTGGCAAATGAAGACACTGTCTACCAATTTATGCAATTATTTTCTACCAATTTGTGGTTTATCTTTCTTCTTTATGTATAGTGTCTTTTGATAATAGAATTTCAGTTTTAATATTGCTGAATTTATGTCTTTTCCTTTTTAGTTTGTGCCTTACATAAACATATATCTTATTTAAAGAATTCTTTCATGTGTCAAAGTTGCAAATATATTTACTCACATCTTCTAAAAGTCTGAAAAACTTTGTCTTTCACATATGTTCACTGATCATTTGGAATTTGGTTTTATTTATGATGTAAATTAGGAATTTTATTTTTTGTTATAGAAAGCCAACTGGATTTTTTCCATTAGATGAATCTTTCCCCCTGTGATTTGTTATCCAATCTAAGTCCTGTATGAAGTTCCGATGTATTCACAAGCCCACTGAGGTCTCTGTTCAGTGCCATTTGGTAGTTTGTTTATTCTTGCACCTTATCACACTTACTAAATTGTAGTTGCTTTATTATAAGTCATGATATCTGTGCACCCCTATGTGCAGTACTATTCACAATAGCCAAGACATGGAAAAACCTCAATGTCCATTGACAGATGAATGGATAAAGAAAACATGGTACAGTGGAATATTACTCAGCCATAAAAATGAATTCCATTTTTAACACAGATAGACCTAGAGATTATCATACTAAGTGAAGTAAGTCAGAAAGACAAGTACTGTATGATATCACTTATATGTGGAATCTAAAATATGAGACAGATAAAGAAAGAAAGAAAAAAAGAAAGAAAGAAAGTGAAGTCGCTCAGTCATGTCTGACTCTTTGCAACCCCGTAGACTGTAGCCTACCAGGCTTCTCCATCCATAGGATTCTCAGGCAAGAATACTGGAGTGGGTTGCCATTTCCTTCTCCAGGGGATCTTCCTGACCCAGGGATCGAAACCAGGTCTCCTGCATTGGATGAAGACACTTTAACCTCTGAGCCACCAGGGAAGCCCTGATACAAATGAACTTATCTACAAAGCAGAAATAGACTCACAGACACAGGGGACAGATTTGTGGCTGTCAAGGGGAAGAGAGATGGGGGAGGGATGGATTTTGAATTTGGGCTTAGCAGTTGCACACTATTATATACAAAAAGGATAAACAGTAAGGTCTTACTGTATAACACAGGGGACTATATCAATATTCTATGATAAACCATAATATATATATAGACTGAATTACTTTGCTATACAGCAGAAATTAGCACAACATTGCAAATCAACTATATTTTAATAAATTTTTTAAAAGTCATAATAACTTAGTTTCTAATTTCAATAGTTTTTATCTTTTCCAATGTATTTATTGACATATTTATGCATGCTTGCATGTATGCATCTGCTATCTAGTAGTTCAGAAGTTTTACGTTCTGTTTCTGTGCTTAGTCCAGAAATTTTAAAATCAATAGTTACCTTATTAAAGTCTAGATTTCATCAATTTATTTACTTCTCTCAAGCAAGTCTGGACACTATGAATGAGCTCTAAACACTCTCTCCCCTTTATATGTTATTCTTATTCATTTTTTTGGTTCTGCGTTTTTCTAACCTCCAAAACTGGCCAATTATCATTTTATATAATCAGATTCTTTATAGACCATTCTCACATTTATCGTTTTCTTTGCTCATCATTCCTATTTAACCTCTGACTTTTCTTTTGGGAGCATATTCGTTCTTGAAGTTTGTTCTTCAGATATTCCTCAGAGAATGTCCTTGGTTTGGGTGTAAAATATTTTAACAGATGCTTTCATAAAATTCTAGGTTTGCACGTAATTCTCTCAGGACTTTAAAGCTCTATCATGTGCTTGGGGCTGGTGCACTGGGACGACCCAGAGGGATGGTATGGGGAGGGAGGAGGGAGGAGGGTTCAGGATGGGGAACACATGTATACCTGTGGCGGATTCATTTCGATATTTGGAAAAACCAATACAATATAGTAAAGTTTAAAAATAAAATAAAATTAAAAAAAATAAAGCTCTATCATGTTGTCTTATAAATCCTTTTTTTTCTATTGAGATATCAGTCTAGTTTTCATTTCTTTATAGGTAATTTTTCTCTTCAGTTCTTTTTGTCTTGAAGTTCTATTTATACAATTTGTTCAAATGTGGATTCCCTTTTTATATATGTTGCTTGGGATGCACTGAATTGTCTCAGTCTTAACTATTTTCATCAATTATGGAAAGTTCTTAGACATTACTTTTTCACATATTGCCTTTTCTGTATATTCTCTACTGTCTCATTCTAGAATTCAAAACAGTTTTCATTTTCTTACTCTATATTATTTACTTTTTAACCTATTTTTACTATTTCTCATCTCTTATCTCTCTGTCCTAAAAACTGCATAATTTCTTGTACATCTTTCAGTCTACCACATCACTCTTCAGCTGTGCCAAATCTCTTATTTAGTCTATTCACTGAGTTCTCACAATAATTATTTCATTTATAGAGATGTTACTGGTTGAGTTCCCTCCCCCACAAAAAAAGAAATCCCTTCACACCTGGGATAATCTGTTATTCCTTTGTCTTACTCTTCCTACTTTTTTCCCCCAAAATGAATTAAGCATTCATATTTTATTACAAGTGAATCTGTGGTCTTTGTGTATTTTATAATTTTTGAACTGAGATCTTATATTTGTAACACTTTATAAGGGTATTTTTTGTGGCCCTGATTTAGTATGTATTTCCCTACAGAAGATAAATGTTTGCTTCTGCCAGGTGGCTAGAGGCACTAGCAACCCAACATCAATTTAAATTTTCATCTTGGGGTTTTTAGACCACACAAATAGAATGAATTCTGGCCCAGAACCTGAGTAATGCCTTGCTTGTGGTTACAAATTCTCAGGAAAAGGTTTTTTTCTTCTTCTATCGGCAGCCAATTTTTTTAGTTTTTCCTTTTGGTGTGGTACTTTTTCTAGTTCATTCTTTACTAAAGATGTTGTGTTCTGAAGGTTTTGGCATGACAAGGGTTCTACAATTAAACTTCCCAACTTGATTAGTCCATAGCCTGATCACCTATAGTCCACTTAGTCCATTGAAAGAAAGCTTTGGGCCACCAAGACCTGGCAGATGTCCTGGGCAGCTCTCCAATTTAGTGCTGTAATAGATCTCCAGATTCATGCTTGCTTGCTCTTTTTGGCCTCTGTGAATCTGCCTTCTTCATTTCTTTCCAGAATAGTTAAGCATTTTAAAAGATAGATTTTAAAAAATTTTTATCCAACATTTTTAGGATTTTTAACAAGGATTTTTTTTTTCAAAAAGAATATCTAATGTACATATTGTCAGAAACTATCCATGCAAATAATTTAATAAAGCTCTATTTATTCTTAAAAACATCTGAAGTCATTTCTATATTGTAATTTCAAGAGACTAAAATGTTGCTAAATCAGGTTTTCACTTGTGCTCTGTTGCTTAAATAATAAATGTGAAGTTTCAGTCTTTTCATGTCTGAAGTTTACTGTAAGTATTTTTGCCATGTTTCACCATGAATTTGCTTTTTCAGAAGTGTCTCCAGAACGCAGAATGAAGCTATTACGTGTTCTGATTCCCACAAACTTTGATTATGATATCAGACCATATCATCTTATAATGAAAACCAACTCAGTTTTCCATCCAAAATGAGAATTTTCACCTTTCAGCCTACACTTAAGCACACAGGTAGTGCACAGTTCAGTGGAGGCATGGTGGGGCTGTGACAGATCTCAGCAGTTAATAACTTCACAGTCACTCAAAGCTAGAGGCGTCAAATCACTCTAAGGACATTATTCTCAATCTTTTGAGTAGGAAGAAAACATTTCCCATTTTTTGCTTTAAGTTATAATTTCCACTGCAACTCTACTTGATAGTTCTCATTTAGAAGAATTTCCAACATCATGTATTAGAATTTCCAGTTACATGTGTATTACAATTGTATACCCCAACTCTTTCTTAAGAAATTAAAAAAAAAGTCAGCCCAAAGTATTGAAGATTACTGAAATGAAAATTAAAGACTTCCCAAAGACCAAGAACAGAGCAATAACTGAATAGGTAGGATAGTACAGAAAACTTTTGTTTTTTAATCTGAGTTTTAGGTTTCCATTTACAATAAGAAAACTACTTGCCAGTTGATTTGATCTAATGTAATCAAATACCCTTTGCAGTTACTCTTACCTACTAACTCAGGGTTATTTTAACTAAATCTTTCATCACATCAAAATGTTACTTACAGGCTAATTATAAATACTCCCCAACTTTCCCAAGATGGAAATAAATATATTGTGACTCTGGTTTTTATGAATTTGGTTCAATGGTCTAGGTAAATATTCCTCACAATCTGGATCATTCCATAATGAATTAAGTTTTTAAATGCAAAGTTAGTAATATACTATCTTTGTAAGTTTATAATCACCTGTGAAAACAAATAAAATATGGTTTTTGAAATTTGTTTTTTTAAAGGGCTACATTGGATAATGTAAATAATATCAGAAAAGGGGAAGCTTTATTTAGTGTTTCTTATCTTGCCTTATTCCTGGATTAATGGTAACATTTTGTTTCCTCAATAAGTATATACTTTTTATTTCATTAAAGTATCTTTTTAATCCAAAATAAATGTAAACATATCAAATGATTTTGTCAGAGTTTATCAAAACAGTCATGTAGCTTTCCCCTCTTGACTCTTAGTGTTCTGAAGTATTTTAGAAAAAGATACCTAAATGTAAACCATCATTATGTTCTTGGCATACACATCTTTTGGAGCACAACTTTAGTCACTCTCTTCAGCTTCTCTTGTTTGATTTTATCTAAAAAGGACCAGGACAATTACTGCCTCCATGGCATTTCACATCCTTTATTTCATTTAATTCTCACAACCACCCTGCAAGTTAAACACAATCATCCTAAAGTTTTAGAATTAGGAAATGAGGTTCAATGAAAGTAAAGAAGTGGCTTCATTTGTAACAGCTGATAACCGGAAATGTTTGCAGCCAGAATATGGGCTCACCCCATGACTCTGATGGCCCTGCCTGGAATGACATCAGTGGATGTGAATATTTAAAAACTTTTTGGCAAATAATGTAACCATGTGGTTGGGTGTGCTTAGTCCCTTAGTCGTGTCCGACTCTGTGATCCTTTGGACTGTCGCCCACCAGAATCCTCTGTCCATGGGGTTTTCCAGGCAAGAATACTGGGGTGGGTTGCCATTTCTTCCTCCAGGAGATCTTCCCAACCCAGAGATGGAATCTGCGTCTTCCGTGTTTCGTGCATTGCACGCGGATTCTTTACCCTCTGAGCCATCGGGGACGCCCCCGTGATCTCCACTGTTTTACTTGTCAGTGGCCAAACTTCTTAGCATTGTGGCTGCACTGAGTGTCCCTCACCAAAGCCTTCACACCCTCACAGGAGAATATCCACAGTGACGGGGAGGAAATACAGACGAAGTGCACTGATCTTCCCTGTGGAGGCTAGATAACTTGCTGTTCACACTAGATAACTATTTGAGTACCTGACTGAAGTCCACGTTCACTGTTCCTTTTTTTTTTTTAAGTTCCTTTACTCATGTCACTTCCCTTTTTTTCTAGCTTCTGCTTCATCTCTGTCATCTGACTCAGCTCTCCAGATCACATAATAGATTGGTCATTCTTACATTGTTGGAAGTACTATTGCCAGAAAATACTGATATCCATTAGTTCTCTCCTTTTGTCCCCAATTCTTAAAGTTCTATCATCAAAGTTACCTTAATATGACATACTAAGTCATATCTGACTCTTGTGACTCCATAGACTGTAGCCTGCCAGGCTCCTCTGTCCATGGGATTTCCCAAGCAAGAATGTTGATTGGAGTGGTTGCCATTTCCTACTCCAGGGGATCTTCCAGACCCAGGAATCAAACCTGGGTCTCCCACTTTGCAAGCAGATTCTTTACCAACTGAACTAAAAGGGAAGCCAATATGACATACTATCAAATTCCAATTCTGAATTCTAAGATGAGTTAAGTGAAACCAGCAGTGACTAAATTTTGTAATTCTCTAATACTTTTTCAAGTAAATAAAATATAGAGCATAGTTAACTACATAACAAAGTTTGTTTTTTTTTTTTAATTTTAAAGGAGAGGTTATATCTGTAAAAGTCAAAGGTATGCATTATTACATCCATTATGCTCATCAAGTTTGAAAGCCAGTCCATGCACCTTTAAAAAAAACACTTGTGTATCTACAGGAAAGTGAATAAAAACACTTTTTAATCATTATTATTTAACTCTCTTTGAAAGGCAAAATCAAACATAGAAAATGATATCTGATTTGTACTTTGCATGTGTCATCTTGGAATACAATAATCTGATTCCCAAACTTGATAAAATACACTGTATAAGTATTCTTTTGTGCACTGAGATTTTAAGAGATTTTTTTCTATCTTGCAGGGGATGGGGAAGGGCAGTGAGGGGTGTGGCCAATGTTGGGATGAAGTGGCGGGGGAAAGATCCAGAAGGTAACAGATCACTGAACAATTAAAATACATGAACAATTCCAGGGAAAAAAGCCAAGTACGTACTTCATTTTAGTAACATATAGGAGAAGACAATGGCACCCTACTCCAGTACTCTTGCCTGGAAAATCCCATGGACGGAGGAGCCTGGTAGGCTGCAGTCCATGGGGTCTCGAAGAGTCGGACAAGACTGAGTGACTTCACTTTCACTTTTCACTCTCATGCATTGGAGAAGGAAATGGCAACCCACTCCAGTGTTCTTGCCTGGAGAATCCCAGGGATGGCGGGAGCCTGGTGGGCTGCCATCTCTGGGGTCGCACAGAGTCGGACACGACTGAAGCGACTTAGCAGCAGCAGCAGCAGCAACACTTCCTGTTGCCTTTACACTTTTAGTCATACTTGAATAAAGAATATATGGATTAGGTTCAACTTTTCAGGGAGACAGGTATTCTAGTCCCAGATTATTTGAAAACATGCATCTTATTCTTCTTATCACAGAGCATAGGCTCTTATTCAACAGATGTTTGATTTCTCTTCACCTGTACTTCTACAATTAGCTACAGCAGAGGCTAAGCACGTAGGATAAAGGAAGATAATTTAGTAACAAGCCCAGGACCTTGGCAGTTTGAAAGCATGTCATGTCTGGAACAAGGCTTGAGGGTTGTGGGATTCTACCCACTTTGAGTGAAGATATCAGTAGTGGCACCTTTAAGCAGACATCAATCAAAGCTGAATAACAGACAAGGACAAATAAGAGCTTTCATTCAAAGACTTGTGTTCTAGCAATTATGTTGGAAAAGCAATAAATGTATGAAAATAGATGTATAAAGTCACCTTTGTCCTCTAGGAGTGAACAGACTAGTTTAATTTATAAATCTGTCTCTGTATCTTCAGGTATGTGTGGAAGGAGAAACTTCACTCATTTCATAAATGGACTCAACAACATTTCATGATGAATTACGGAAAAGATAGCAGTTATATTAATTTTATATCAATATCAGTTTTCATCAGAACTCAAATTAAATACATCTTATGCTTTTGTGATTTAAGAGCAGTTTATCATTTTTCACAATTGCATTTATAGCTCTATAAGTATTCAAAGAGTGGGAGGCCTGTCAGAAAATAAGAAATTCTTATGAATATACTTAATTTAGAGATTATATATATCACCAAACAGTGAGGAATACTTAATCTAGTGACTACAAATGTCTTTACATCTTCCAGAATTTCAAATTCTTTTATTTTTGAAAAAACATATTTTTAAAGGGCAAAAGAATGTTAAATCTGAGGCCCCAAACAAGACAGAACACAGGGTCTAAGTAGAGACAGTAGTGAGACAGCACTATTAGTAAGAAGCTATGTGATCTACGCAAGTCCCTTAGCCTCTCTGGGTCTCCTTGGCCAGAGGAGGTTGGAGTTAGAATCAGCAGGATCTCACTGGCTCTTTCTTACTTCTGAATTATATGACCTGCTGGACATCATGCTATATTACAGAGAAAGCAGGACTCAGAGACAAAGGTCCATGATTCCAATCCTAATGCTACCACTAAATCTGTTCCATGACAGTGAATGTCATTAGGCTTCAGTTTCTACAAGTATACAATTATAAGTTGAAATTAGATTATTTTTAATAATCCTTAACCTTCTGAAATGGTCTATTGATGATGGATATTTAGAAGTGTATTTCAGGGGACATTGTGCATTCTTGTGAGCCAATAGGGGGAGCTCTCACATAGCTTTTTTTTTTTTTTTTTAACATCTCCCACAAATAACAGAAATTACTGGATCTTAACTGCAAAATTGGGATGGATTATTTAATTACAATCAGGTATTTATAAACCAGAGGACTCACATTACCCATTACAGCAACATTAAGGTGGGCCATCTACTCAGCGGTGCCTCTTTCATTTTGAGAGGTTTTTAATCATCCATCAAAGCACACATTTGTTAGTCTGTTTAAACCATTTCAGAAGTTGTTTTGTTTTCTGTTTGTCTTCTGGACTCCAGTGCCAGATGAAGTTAAGGTCTCCATTTGATTTGTACTCAAACTTATAAGAGTTAAAAGCAGCAGGAAAGGCTTACGGAGATTAAAAAGCAAGAAACCATTTCGTTAGGTCTGTGCTTCTGTGGGTTGAACTTGCTACACACACAAACTGACATGTGTACTTAAATTATTATCATTCAATTATACATTTCAGGGGTTGGCATCTTTGTTCTTTTTTTCCTCCAGTGTGTTACATGTAATTTACTACCCTAATCATGGAATATAAAATCCGTTCATAGCTGAATCTTTAGGAAGTGTCCTTTCTTTAATTGAAACAGATCTCTTTTATGTTAATTAGAATACGAAACATGGATTGTGAACAGTTAGCTTTCAAATGAAACTCAAACATTAATGTTCAGGTAAAATGAAAACGAGACAACACGCTTTTAATAGATATTTCTTCAATAAAGTTGTGGTTTATTTTTAGGATGGAATTTTATTGCTTACTGTGATTTATATCTACTTTATCTAAAGGTTCATGGTGGCCAGCAAATAACGGCTCATATTTTTTGGCCATTTTTCCCTGAAAACATAACTACATTCTAAAATATGGAAAAGTAATTTATAAGGGAAATGAAAAAAGCTTACATGGAAGATTACATAAAATACATCTGTCTTTTCAAGCCATTGAGATATATAAACAACTCGTTAAAACCTTAAAATGCCAAGAGGAAGGACAAAAGATTCTTTTATTGCAATGAACTTTTGAAAATATGTTCTTTTTTTTATTTTAAAGAAGTAAGATTTTACTTCACATCTAAAAAATATCTTGATTAAATGTGTGTGTATAATTTTTTAAAACCATATCACTTGAAGATTTGTCTTCAAAGGAATCAGTAATAGAACAAATATATAGGAAAAATAAACATGTTTGGCAGCCAAAAGCTTTTTTTCAACAAAGTACAGCCTTTTGTTTTTGACTGCAAAGGTTTTTTTCTTTTTATGTCAAATGAAATTTTAAGATCACCTATGAGTTTGGAACTAAATCCTTTACTGCCAAATCTGATTCCAATCCTTAAAATCTGTTTTTGTAATACTGCCAGCAATGCACTAACTTTAAATAGGTAGCCAGACATATTGGCAAAAATATACGTAGTTAATCAAATAAAACTATGTAGCAGTTTGGGAACAATCAATCAACTTTCACAATCTTTTAAGTATGAAGCTGCTGTGAAGACATCATGACTTGCAGTGAAATACTACAATCAAACTGCATAAGCAGCTGCTTTTGAATTCATCTTCTCCTTTGTTTTTAAGTTTTCATGGACCTGCCTCTTAACTATGAATTTTATAAGCTTTTGAAAGAAAAAACCTGGCAGGCTTACTACTTCAACTAACAAAGAAACTAGAACTGGTAATACAGTTGGAAGCCTAACACTCTGCAAGAACTGCCAACTTGAACTTATCTGGTTAACTATTATGGTATGGATTGCACCTGAAATGGCTTCTGATGACTGACATTATTTCACTGAAAAAGAACATTTGTAGGAAGAGACTTAAATACTTTATTTTGCTTCATAACTGGATGTTGAAACTTTTCAAATAAAAGATAGTGTTACCTAAAAAGAAATCCTGATACTCCAATATTAACATGTTTCATTCTTTGCAAACTACATTTCTATTATGGGAGAAAAGTAGAGCTATCCTTTTAAACATGTCAATGCCAACCCCACAAAGACTTCACTTCTTTTATTCTATTTTTTTTGTTTTAAATCAGAAACCAAAATTGCACTTTACAAATGGATTATTTGTGAAAAAATCCTGAGCCCTATAGTTAAATTAGAATGATTTATGACTTGTTTTTATACACATACTTTTTTTGCAATCATAAATGTAATTAATTGGAATTTTAAGATTTGAAATGCAATGAGCAATTTGGCTCTTCAAACCCAAATGATGAACAATGCTAAAACAACTTCTAAACACTTGAAAAAATGTCACCTTCTTTTTAGTGTCTACGGTCCGTTTTGCTGAATCTCTGTAGTGGCTAATAGCATTAGCTCCTAACACATAAGGTTTCTTTGTGTGTGTGTGTGTGTGTGTGTGTGTGTGTATGAGAGAGAGAGAGAGAGATGAGTTCCCATTTTACTAAACAGTCTTGGAGTATTTTTATTCTCTTACATGTTATCAGATATCCACAGATTTGTTCATAGAGGCAAATCTGAGAATTATTCTGAAGTAAAGATGAATATGGGTCAGGAAGATCCTCTGGAGGAGGGCATGGTAACCCACTTCAGTATTCTTACCTGGAGAATCCCCATGGACAGAGGAGCCTGGAGGGCTACAGTCCATGAAGTCACAAAGAGTCAGACACAACTGAAGCTACTTAGCACACACGCACGCACGCATCTATGTTGTTCAGCCAACATGCTGAAGTGACTTAGCAGGCACAGAGATGAATATATGTTTGGAAAATACATGGTTCGCAGTGGTCAAATTTGTTGTTAGCCACATTTATAAAAGCATTTCAATGTTAGGTATACATAACACTGAATTCAAAGCTGGAGAAAGAACTTACAGTGAAATAGCTGATATATAATTTATATATAAACATACCTATATATTGAGTTATCTTTTGTTTAATAAGATCATCATCCATATGGAAGTCAAAAAGTAGGTTATCATAAATAAAGCCTAAACAAAACAAGAATAAGATTCCATCCCTGGCTCATCCCTCCCTGTCACCCACCTACCCTTGGCTGCTCCTAAATCCTTTGTAATCTTGAAGGCCCAGGAAAGAAGATGTCTCTGCCCATATTTGAACATATTCCTCTCTCCCCTCATCCCCTCTCTCCCACGATCCACATCCTGCCTGTGTCAGGTAACCCTCTTCTGCAAACTCTCACTTTCCTATCTGTATCATTGGACTTGTGCGTTTTATTTCCATGTTTAACGTGTATCTCTCTGTTTTCAACTAAATTGTAATCTTGAAGGTGGAATTGCTTTATTATCTTTCCACTTCCAGTATTTCATAAAACGCTTGTGTTAAAGTCAAGGACAGAGAATACACAACTAAATTTCACTTTCCATCTGAAGGTCTAAGCCCCCACAGGGGTATACTGAGAAGTAATTATGGTTTGTTTGACAACTAAGCAGGTAACCAACCATGTGAAGAGATATGAGGGCTATGAAGGAATGACAACGTGATCATTACAGGATTGCACACTGGAGGTTCAGGCAAGAAGCAGTAATTGAGTCACATAGAAGGTTGTACACGGCCATTCTGCCAGTGATCCCAAGCTCAGGCCCTGGCAGTTCTTACCGAGGGAATGTAGGTACAGTGTTGTCAGAGCTGAAGAACTCACGTAATTGAGAAATTCCAATTTTTTTTTAACACAAAATATCTTAGTTACGAAATTACGGCTTGATATTTTTTAAAGCCCCTGTGAGCAAAGAAAATATATGAACAAGCCATGAATGACATAAGGGCCATTGATGTGGAATGTAAGCAGAAAAAATAGATCATAAACATCTTCCCTGAATTAAAACAGCAATTAAAATAATCAAAAATCTTTCTCCCAAATTGGGAAAACATATTTATGTATATTTTTACATTCATTTATATTTATGTTTGATTTCTCCTCAAGCTTATATATACACTTATACTCATTTATACTTTGTATTTATACTTTTAGTTAAATGGTATGTATGTTTACATTCGTATTTATATAGTCAAATTTGACAAGTTGGGGCTCAGAATGAGGAAACTTAAGGTCAGTGTAGACCTGGATGGCAGTAGGAAGAGAACAATTGTAAAAATGCTGACCTTATTACTTGGGTTTGAATCCAAGTGTTCAGGCAGCTTGTTTTTCTGACCTTTAAAACCACCTCTGAATCACTGATAAACACAGAACTAAGCTGAAAAGAAAAGGTATTTACAACACCACCTTTGGATAACTCTAAAGCTGCTCAAGTATTTTTGCAGCGACTGGAGGGGATGGAATGCTGGGAAAATCACAGCACTGGAAACAAAGCTGACTGGTTTTATCTCAACTTTTTATATCCAACTGAAGCACACTTCACCTGTGAATAGTGATTATTAAGTTTCTTTCAAGGGAATGGGGCCTGTAATTCATGAATGCTGCAGGTGTGAACACCTACAAGTCTTTTTTTCTGAGTGAAAGGACGTTAATCATTATTCATGGGTGAGATAGTCCATTTATTTCACAGCAGAGAAAGAATTCCTTTTTTTCTCTTCTTAAAACATGAGACCTTCAATTTTAATAAGCCTCACAACAATAAAAGATTCCCTCTTAGAATTACATTTATTAGAGTTGTTTTTTTCTTATACTAGCTTTTTAAATACCTCAGTTTGTGCAGTTAATAAAATGTTGGTTAGAATCTGTGGTTAAACATAGCAATTAATTATTCAATAAAATTTCCAATGGCATCAGTTATGCTAGGCCAGTATTTATACCTATGTGTACAGAATAAATCCCATCAAACTGAAATCCAAAGTGGGTGGTTGCAATGGATTTTGCTTGTATCATGTTGCTTGAAATAAGCAAGTCAATGGGTGGAGCTTAAATGTCTCTTAATTGTGTGGAGATTTTAATTTGTAGTGAAAATCAATATTAGTGAATAAGAATTTATCTACTATTCATCACTTCATACATTTCACCCTTTTTCTAGGCATTTTTTCAAATACTGAAAATATGTATGCGCTTTTTTACATAGGTATGGCTAATCTTGTTTTTGTTTGCAAGCAACAGAGGGCACATGCTATGCATTCTTGTAGTTCTTGGTACCAGATTGATGCTGAAGGCAATTCAGACCAGTTCAATGGTTTAAAATCATTTTTCATTTGCTTTTAGCACTTTTTTCTAAACATGCAGGTTAAAAAAAAAAAAAAAAACTTTACTATTTAACCAGATTATGTTCAGAATATATGCTGAGTAACCAAAAAAAAGGGTTAATTCTTTCTTACTGAGGTACAGGTTATATATATGAAATAATAGAAAAATTTTCATGCCAAATAGCTAATAATTACATAAAATGATGAAAGATGTTGGAAGAGAAACTATAAATATTAAATTAACAAAGGTAACAAGTAAATGGCTGTTTTATTCCATTTAATCAGCTTATCTATTTACATAGCAAAACCAAAACCTAAAGGCGGGACTAACACCCCTTCTTACTAATGTTCTCACCAATATTCCCTTCTCACTAATGTTTCAAACAAATAAACAAAAAATTCTACAATCCTAAATTTGGCCAGAGGGAAGATAGAGTTTACAGTTTATGTTCCTCTTGAAAGAGTTAAATAAAGGTTTGTTCTGTGGTTTAAATCTACAGAGATTTTATCTTGAAACTAGTCTCAATAAGTGGGAAACTCATCTAGATTATTTTCTTATTTTTACTTTATTTGGGAATTTTCCCCAATATTAGTCAATGTGCAATTGAAATTTGGGCAAGTTAGTGAGATTACCAGTTCTTTTGCAGGGAAAATGGGAAATGTAGCCATCACCAACCGAGAAAAGCACTCATTTTTCAATCACTGGAAAGACCTGAAGCTCGGTCTAATCTGCCACGTGCTGGGGTAGACTTTCATTTATTTTCACAGGGGAAAATAGCCTTCTATATTTTATCAATCATCTGGGTGAAGAATAACAAGGTAGACCTTATGTCTATACTGGCTACAAGGACCTAAAGCAAGAGGCAACTCGTAATAAACCAGCAGCCAATCATTCCAGAATATATTGTATTTGCTAAGAATATGTACCCATTAAAATTTATAGAGAATTGAACCATCTCTTCAATGGCAAAGACTCTTCAGACCTACACTTTCATCTGTTGTACCAGGAGTACAATAGCTTTGATAGCCATCTTAGCTGACCTCT